>NC_048556.1:4571233-6971233 GCF_902806685.2 Maniola hyperantus | reverse complement strand
CGGAATGCGTTTTATTAATGGAATATTTTGACTGTATTTGGATAATAAAATTTCAAATGGTACCTGGTTATCGCTTCCTGATAGGGTTTGATCGCACATCAAATTTGGGCAAGTAAGAGGCCGTGTAGGCGGTCCGTGACAACGTGCGATGTGAATATTAAGGCCTTTGCGACCCTTAAACTGCCTGCCATCGCTACAGTGGGGGCATTCTAGGTATTCACCTTGAGAAGCACTGGGGTTCATACTTCGAAACACGTAAAAATAAAAACACTAAAACACTACACAATAGCGTCTATAAGCGCGCGGAGCCCCGACAGCGGCAACCAGGAGGCCTGCAGAGCAGGCGCTGCCCGTTGAGGCCCCTGAAACAAAAAGTGCTGTTAGTAATTATAATATTAATGTGTATTCCAAGTAGATACTATAATGTAGTGCAAAGCACGTAAAGTAACGGACTAGTCAATAACTTTTTCTTACAAAAAGATAGATCTTTACTAATGTTATAAATAACGTTAGATGTAGTTTTTATTGTGGGTGACCAAAGAACCTACTCCGAATTTTAGAATAAGTATAATTTAGAGTACAATGTAGACGAAATAAAATATATTAAAAATAATCATACGAATGTTAATATACTTGTAAAACGTCGCAAAACAAAAGCGACAGAACAGAAAGCAGTAGTGAGAATTTTTGTGAATATAGAAGATTTCAGATAACTATTGTATTTTACACTAGTCCCTGTAGAATTTTTACTAACTTTTTGTACTTCCTTACCTTTTTAAGTCTTGTGTACATACTTAACATTATTGTGAACTCGAGTGAAGTTGTTTACTTGGCTCACGTGCTATAACTATCAACTCGGCTTTTATCTGTTCTTTAAAGGTTAAAAGTTTATTAATTTACTTGTTTAGAGCATTTATAGCTGTTATTTGTTTGTCGTTAAGTCAGACGGAATATTATAATGTATTAACGTTTTAGTTGAGGTTTCAAAGATTCTAGTCATTGTAGTCGTAGGTGTTTTATTGTGATAACATTGTTACATAGTACAAGATTTTTATAAGAGCTGTGACTCGTTTATTTTAATTTTTAATTATATGTAATTATTTCAAATTCCTTAAAGTTAGAAACAATCTGTCAAATCACAAATACAATATGTGGGTAAATAAATGTTAAAAATATCTGTGTTTTTACTGTTCACAATTCATAAAAGTTGTCATTTTAACAGTGCAGCAAAGTCTGTTATTCAGAAAAAAATTATTTAAATTGGTCTGTGGTTTCAACTTCCATCATTTTCATCATTATGTGGGCAGTGGGAGTACTGTTTTGACGCCTGATGAGCGACTGGCGGCAGTTTCGCTCGGCAAAAAATAAATAAATAATAATACCTATCAAGTGGGAATTTTGAAAATCCTGCATTATTCATTTTCTACAATTTTCTACAACGGGAGTCTTTTGAATTTGCAAAATTTTATCTTTCTAGGCTGGGCTGGGCGTTGTTGAATCAGTCAGTGAGTGAGTGAGGATTTTTCTTTTTGAGTGTACCTATTAAAATTCTAACTCATGTATACTTCATCATGAAAAGGTCAAATCCCCCATAATTAAATTGGATCTTACGCAAGAAATTTCATTATGATCCATTACCACTAAATCTCAATTAATTTCAGGCTTGATGTACGGCTCGCAATAAAACCGATAAGTAATTTTTATATAAGCCGCAAATTTAATTGCATAGAATTAAATTAGCCTTAAATGGCCCATAAACAGGCACATTAGGGCAATGGAGGACGACTGAGGAGCCATTAAAGGCGGGATGGCGTAATCGTCGGCGAATATCTAAATATTTTTCAACAGGGATATTATAACGATATGACAAGCATGTAGCTGTGGTTACGGCTGACGGCATTGAATCCTTATACTAATAATTTTTAATTACCATAAAAAAGCTGTTTAATCAGAACTCAGAATTCGATACTTACACTTTATGCAGTTTAAAAAAAATTGTATTGACGTGTAGTCTACATCTGTCCCTTACAAGATCGTGGCGTATATAGAAGTCTCTACAAGAGACTTATGTTTAGCAGTGGACGTCTATCGGTTGATGATGATGATAATATTTTTCAGGTTAGTGCGCAATAGGTACATGGCGCGGGTCATATCTAAAAAGAAAAAAAGTACTTAGTGTGTTTCTACTTTCGGCCCTATACTTCAACGGCTTTTGCGACGTTTTGTGGATACAAAAACTGCGAACAAACTCGCGCTGGTTGTGGTGGTTGTCGCACTGGTTGTGCTCGGTTTTCAAAGGTTTCAGTCAATTTCTTCATTATGTACCTACACCATAATATCATACATATAGAAGACAATTTTGCCTTTGTGCCATGATAACGAAAATTTTTTTTACAAAAATACAATTTTCCGAGTATGTCTGTCGGAGCAATGTTCAAATGAAATCCAATAACCTACAATGTCGCTCCTGTTTTTCGAACCTAAATGACATTTTTCTGAGCTCTATTCATATTCATGGTTCGCAAGACTAATTCCGTGTGTTGTATGAAAATTGTTTCGGAAAAAGACGAATTCCACTTTGATGTTGTTCTTTTTATTTCAGTCCATTATCATACAACGATTTTCTTTCAGCCATCTTGAATGAATGAATGAATGAAATATGCTTTATTGTATACCAAAAGACAAATACAAGTAAACAAAATAAACAGAAAAAATTAAAAGTAATCTATATTATATATAGAAGGAAAAGCTGACTGATTGACTGGCTAATCTATCAACGCGCAGCTCAAACTACTAGACGGATCCGGCTGAAATTCGGCATGCAGATAGCTTTTATAACATTGACATCCGCTAAGAAAGGATTTTTTTAAATTCAACCTTTAAGGGAGTAAAATAGAAAGTCGAAATTTGTGTAGTCCTCGCGGACAAACTAGCGGGCACAGGTTAGTAGGTACCTATATAAAACTCTTGGGTAACATAAGAATCTGCTAAGCCTTTAAATATTTCTAGTGTAATAATTTAAGTGAAGTTCGTCTGAATTTTATATGCAACTTGGGAGCTCTAAATTTTTAAGTGAACGCAGTTTTTCAATTTATCCTTCATACGAACGAAATGCTAGTGAAATAGCTGTTTCAGCAAAGTGAAGATTGAAATTGATTTTGTTATTGATATTACTTAATCAAATATTTATAATATTATAAACTCTATAGATAAATTGGCTTTATACGACATAATAGGTACGACTAATTTTTCTGGATTCTTCAATCACTAGGTAAGCCCTAGTAAGAAATATTTACAATCTTTAATCATCTCATCAAGCATCTCTTTTCTTACAAAAAAAGAATGAATGAAATCGGACTACGCGTTAATGAATTACAACTCAGTATACATTTTAATTTTCATCTCCTCTCTTAAGGGAACCAAGCTGAATTTCGGGATAAAAACGATGTCCTTCCTCACAGTATTAACTCAAATCATGCGAAAAGTTTCATTGGAATTCATTCAGTAGTTTCAGCGTGATGCGCGGCCATGATACAGGCAGACAGACAAAAAAGAAAAAGAAAAATGGTTTTGGGTGTCGTGTCGATTATAGAGTGCCCTCGAAAAAAAGTTTTATTATAAGTGTAGATCTTTACACCAGTCCAGAAAATTCGAAAGATTCAAAGCAAACATTGTATAAGTACCTAATGCTGAAACGTATTACCGAAACGATGTAAAAGGAAAGGCATGTTTTATTATAACACTATAGATTCGGTCCTTTCGTCCGGATCCAATTGACGTTGTTCGGACTAAGGTCTTAAGATTTATGTGAGCTACTTACTTAAATGAAATCTATAGTAAGTAGGTATGTAGGTATGTTCTGAGGTATTAAGGTTCCACGCAGGTGTATTATACAGGTCGACATTATAGCAATAGGTAGGTACATTATTGTAATGTTTATTTTTCGCACAAATTTGGTAGGTCGCATGCTATTTTATTAATAACGACACGGTAGAAGTACAGTACGCTGCAGAAAATAATGTACATCGACCTTTAGAACGAGGTAGCGGTTTTGTTGAGCACTGCCTCTGTCGTTGAGACCGACAAAACGTCACATAGGTATGAGTGACAGAGACAACGCTCTACAAAGCCGAAATGTCATTCTAAAGGCCGATGTAAATTATTTTCTGCCGCGTACTGACGTCAGAAGTACACACGTGTGTACTTCCATGCGTACCTAGTACAATAATGTAATAAAAAAGGACAAACAAACCTAATTTAATTTAGAACTGTCATACCTCGTGAGCCTACTGTTATTTTTTTGTATACTAACCTAAGTAGCACTAAAATTTAGTATTTAATTTAAAATTTATCCTTCATCCCTTTTTAGCAACAGGTAGGTATAAAGAAAAGATGCAGAGACTCTAAATTTAGTTTAGGGAAAAACATCAAAACCGATGCCATTTCCATTTATTATTTCTGTTCTAAACATTGGTACTCACAGAAAGGCTATTTCAGATGGAAGCATTAAAATTTAAAAAAAAAACTCTTTGGTTTTAAACAGGATAAGAATGTTAAGTATGCATGTGGAAGAAAAAAAGAGGAGAGGACCAAAGAAAAGGTGGGTGTATTGCGTGGAAGAGGATATGCGTGTAAAAGGGGTGGATAATGCGTTGACGAATGACAGAAGTGAGAAGATCAGGAGCCGTCGTGGTTCTATTTAAAATATCAGCCGAAGAAGATTGTTACATAAATTATTATAGGTTCAAAAATTTCGTGCAGTGAATATGACAACCGTTAAAAGTTACGGTCGAAGGGAATCGAAGTTTTCTCGTTAAATAGAAAACTTTGTTCGCTCGTCAACGAAAAATAATAAATTGACCAAGTTTTAGAGATTTCGGCTTCATTTTTTGTGTTGAGAAAATATTTTTGATAACATCTTCGAATATTTTATTATAATCTTTACTTACAATAGAATATTTATTTTAACAGAACTAACAAACAAAATATTTACCAAAAATCTACTACAAACTGACTGACTGACAGACAACACACTGCTTAAACCTAGACGAAGAATGAAATTTTGCATAGGAGTTCTTTAAATAGCGTAGATGAGAAAAGAAAGGATTTTTGAACATTCATTCCCTAAAGGGGTTGAATAGGTAATTAAAAGTTTGTATGGAAGTAAATATCTACAAGTTTTCAAATGATTAAAAATCAATTCCCCATAATATTTGATTGGAAGGTCGGAGAGATAAGTTCTATCTATAACGATGTTTGGCTCACTTCCAAATATCTCAAACGCTTAGCTGTAATGATTTATTAGGCTCACTGAACTTTGTCGTAATTAATTTATCCAGTAAATTATTCATATTGGAATTTAGACTACGAACTTAAAGGAGAAAGGATTGTTTGAATCCTTTCAGCCAGCCTTTGAGAAGATTTGGTACCTACTTGTCTAAAATTTTGGTTTTACTTTATATTTTTTTACAATATTTTTTGATTTGTAAAAAGAATAGATAAGCGTGACATAGAAGGAAAATATGAGCATAGCAGATTTTTTTTTAAATTCAAGTCATAAAGTATACTTACAGGTTACTTGAACTGAAACTCAAAAGAACGAGGTCAAATGCTTCTACCAAATGACCCCTAGAAGTATTAAGGGATATTATGTTACATAAACTCTACTACAGCGAGCCCCTTAAAGGGATTGATTGTGTCGTTTCACCGCTAACCCTAAATATATAAATATATAAATACTGGATGTAATAAGGTATTATAGCCCTATTAAAGATACAAAGAAAGGGTATGGACCTGGCGTAAACGTAAACATAAACATAAACTTCGAAATGATCTTTTGCGGGCTATCTAACAAACATAAGGGCCGTAAGGGCCCCAAGGAATATACCGTCAAATGCTCACCGTGCGTGGAATAGGCTCGCAAAAGTTTAACTACATTGTATGTATAGTACGCGACAGGTCGCGATGGCAAGCGGGGTATGAGGCAGCGGGACGCCCCGCACACCTGCACGTCACCCGCTCTATCCCGCACCGGGTTATCGCGGGGGCTGTGCCGGTGTGCGGGGCGTCAGCACCCCGATTGTCATCTCAACCTGTCGCGTACCTACTATACCTAACATTTTTAGGGTTCCGTAATCCCTACCCGAAGGGTGCCAACGTACCTAACTCTATTACTAAGACTTCGCTCTCTGTTCGTCCATCCATCCGTCCGTTCAAACATCATCTACACTATATAATATTATTTTTAATATAATGACGTACAGTTTGTAAGTTTGTTTGTAGGAGGTAATCTCTGGAACTGCTAAACCGATTTTGAAAATTCTTTCACCATTAGAAAGCTACATTATTCCTGACTGACATAAGCTATATTTTATTTCAAACAAATTAGAGATCTCTACGAAAATTGTAACAATCCACCCCTGCGAAGCCGGGGCTGGTCGCTAGTTTAATATAAAGCTTAAAAAGTTGTTACGATAGTGTTTTTCTATTAGATATTATATAGTAAATAAATAAATAGTAAATAAAGTACTTAATAAAGTAACACGTTGTCATAACAATTTAAAATCATAAAACAGAATATTGGGAGTAAAAGTTTGATTAAGCGTCGTAATATTCGGCGCGTTCATACGAGTTCGACCTTGTCTCCAATATCAATTCGCCCGAACTCTATTAAATTAAATTTGCGGTAAATGTACCTTTCTCATAACATTGGTTGTTGTTAGATAAAATTTAATTAGTCTACATTTATATTTTATTTATAAAGCAATCCCTCGTTGTGTAGGTAATTTGAAAATACCTATGTAGAAGACAAATAAAGAAAAAAATCCGAAAACCGCGAATTTGTGGTTACATCACAAAAAAAACAAAATGTGTTCATGAACAAATAATTGGTATTATCAATTTTTAAAATAAGACAAGTTCTATATCAAGTGGGGTATCATATTTTATAAAAGAACTTTACCTGTACATTCTAAAACAGATTTTTATTTATTTTTATGCATAATAGTTTTTGATTTATCGTTCAAAGTGTCTAAAACCTAGACACAAGTACGGAACCCTCGGTGCGCGAGCCTGATTCGCACTTGGCCGGCTTTTTTCAAGGTGGAACAGATTTTGAAATTTTAAAACCTTCGAGGTTCACGACGATAGGGATCCAAAAATGTAGGGGCTTCGTATTCTGATGCCGAAATTTATTTCAGTGTTTATTACAAATCAATATTATCTTAATGGTAGCCCATTTTCGCAAAATGTTCATAAATTCTGTAACTTTCTTAAAGATTATAATTCCTCTTTCTATTGAATGAAAGAAAGAAAGAAAAACGTTTATTTCAGAAATTATGCCACACATTACAATATCTCTCTATAACTCTTTTTTATAGAGTTATAAGATGTTTTGTCCAGCAGTGGACGTCCATTGGTTGACGATGATGATGATGATAAGATGTTTATAAGAGTTGATTATCCCAGAAAACCGTATGAAAAGCCATACAGTACTGCCTGAAATTAATTGACATAAACATAAAATCAGCGCGGTGAAGAACTTTTAATATAAATTATGATGGAGATTCGTTTAGATTTAATTGTAATTAAACGTCGCGTGTAGGGGATATCTAGCACTTAAAGCTCACTAAGGCATCACCCATCCGCGGGATATCCAGCCCTCAAAGATCACTAAGGCGTCACTCATCCACGGGATATCCAGCCCTCAAAACCTACCAAAGCATTAAGAATTCCGTGGATGAGTGATGCCTTAGTGAGCTTTGAGGGCTGGATACCGTATAATTAAATCTAAACAAATCTCCGTCAACAGCGGTGGGATTCGAACCCACGCCTCTGAAGAGACTGCAACTGGTGTCACAGACTATGTACAACTTGAGACAGCTAAACGTTTACATTGTGTTGCTATTCAAATTGACGTCGTACGTTCGTATGCATTATATTCTCTGGCATATATTAATGGTAATATGTAGTACCAATTCCTGTAATATTATGAGGTAGGTACGCCTAGACTTTACCCGCAACTTCGTCCACGTGATCTATAGAGTTAATCATCCCCGAGTGCTCCACAGTGCTCGGAGATAATATTAGCCAGCTTTCTATCAGTGCCAAAATTTTCAGAATCGAATCAATAGTTCCGGATATTAGGTACCTACCTAACCAAAAAATACAAATATAAATACTTATATAAAACTAAGATAAAGCTTTTATCAATGCGCTAGCAAAGGGTAAGAAGAGGTCGCCACTAGTACTTTAAACATGTATGACGACATTGCAGATTCATGACGTCACTATATTTACAGAGTAGCTACGACACTGTAGGTTTAATTAAAAAGTACATAATAACTAAAATAAATAATATGTTTAGAGAAGAATAGTAATATTATAATCATGTAGCAGACGCATATTATATCTCACATTGAACAGTATAAGACGTATGGTATATTTCCAAATCCCTACTTAAAATCTATACTTCTATACTATTATTATAAAGAAGTAAAGTTTGTAAGTTTGTTGGTAGGAAGTAATATCAGGAACTACTGAACCCATTTTGAAAGTTCTTTCACCAGTAGAAAGCCTGAGAGGCTATACAGTTTTTTTTAATTAGAGATCCCTCAGAAAATTATAATAAGCTACCTGTGCGAAGCCAAGGTGGGTCGCTAGTCATAAAATATACCTATGCTTTTGCTGGTAGAATAACTTAAGGCATTTTAAAATTAAAGTGGCCTTTAATGCAGTATCTTAAACACTTATCTCAAGTGCACCTAATACCAAGATATTACGGATATTATAGTCTTATTTGTATCCATTTCTCTATAGATTCTATCAATAACGGCAGGCTTTTATATATGAAAAGAGTTCTACCTACTTTCGCCGTGTTTAATGCCTCTGATGTGGTGCTACTCTTTGGGCAAGAAGTGTTTCTCCATATTGCTCTAGCTAGGTGTCAGATTTCTATTTATCGTCACACGCAAACGAAGCAAGTACCTATATCAATTTATAACTTATCGCTGAAGGTATATTCTTCTCATCTAAGTTCTAACGTTTTTGATTTCTAATCAGGGTATGTCCGCCTACTTTCCGAAACTTTTCAAAAACTTGCATTTAGGGTATGAATATAGCTTAATTTTTATCACGGAAAATCACAGAATTCCTACTGGATTTTAAAAAAGGTCTAAATCTACGTGGACGAAGATCTAATCGCGGGTATAATTTAGTATTAAATAAATATTATTGTTTGTCCCACTTTTGATTAAGAAAACATTGAGCTATATACAATATTGAGAGAAATAAACAAGGTCGTTCTCTCCTCAGGTTGTTTATTCATAAGATGGAGGAAGATTTACTTTTCTAATAATACTTTTCCAGGCAATAAGCTTTAGTTTTTATTGGTCTTTTTGTACTCTTTGTTTTATCTTATGACAAAAAATAAATAGGTACGTTCGTGTTATTTCAGTTTTTGTATGTTACATTACATCTTATAAATTAATATAGGTACACAGTTGATGCCCGCGACGATGAATTTAAGTTTTAAGCCTTGAGAACTTTTAGGTGATAAAAAGAAGCCTATGCCCTTCTCCGAGATGCAAGCTATCGCTGTACTTGTCAACTTAGGTTAGACAGACAGACAGACACACTTTCGCATATTTTATAATACCTACTAGTCTTGTCACTGAATTATAAAAATGTGATCAGTTAATCCAATCCAATTATCCTAGGTCCGATCCAGCTAGATACGAGTAGGCAGTGGCGTGCACAGGGTTTGAAGCCAGGGTAGGCACTAGTTAAGTAGGAGCCTGTTCACTGGCAGGTCATAATGAAAAATATGCATTGAGCTTAAACAACTGGGGTAAGCAGTGCATTTATGCCTTTATGACCTGCACGCCACTGCGAGTAGGTCTAATTTCGAGGAAGACATTAACAGCCGACTCCTACTCGGCTGGGCAGCGTTCGGGAGCTTCGAGATATAAAATTCTTCAGTTCTTGAAGACCAAGGTCTTTAAACAATGGGTGTTGCCAGTGATGACATAATATAGATCCAAGACATGGTCTTGCTGGTCATGGTCATGGAAAGCTCAGAGTCACTAAGAGAGTAATGTAGAGAGCTATATGCTTGGAGTGTCTCTACTGTAGTTACGCAATGTTTTAAATTAGAAATGAGGAGATCCGTAGGAGAAGCAGAGTTACTGACAGCTCAGCAGGGTGCGAAACTAAAGTGGTAATAGGCAGGAATATAGTTTGAAAAACCGATCGAAGTTGGGGTCCCAAGGTACTGAAATGGCGACCTCGCATCTGCAACATTGGAACATTGGTACACTGTCCTACTAGGTGTAGGTACAGTCGATATCAATTCAAAAGAGTGACAGGGAGTCGCTGTAGTCAGGCGACGCGCGGCGCAAGACCGTGCCGTGTAGAAGTACCTACAAAAGACCTACAGTGGATGTCTGTCGGTTGTTGATGACGATAATCATCATCGTCATTGTCAATCATCAGTTGTTCACTTAGAGCATAGGTATATACCTATCTACAGTGCAGTGGCATCGTTTCGGAAAAGGTCGCAAACCTATCCCTCGGATAATGTATTCAACCTTCATCCGTGTACCTCCTTTGAGTCGAAATTTTTTCCAACTTTTCATTGAGTTGAAAGGATTGAAGGGATAATAGGGCTCACTTAACAAAAGCCACTTTCTAAAATGTTCCATTCTGAGAGCTTTAACAATTATCTTAATGGAAACGCTCAAATCATTGCGATAATGGTCCAGTGCAATATAACAACTAAGTAGAAACCTTTTAAGATAGTTTGTTAGATATATAATTAATTTACGTTTAGACAGACGGCCTATACCTTCTTCTCGGTGATGTTAATTCAAATAGGTATGGAAGTTATACAAATGGACGATTTACCGAAAAGTTATCTGCAATTCCATTATATTTTTCGTTTATCCTTATTCGGAACTTTACGGAATATATTTACCAAATAATTGGTAATCCAAATAACTACTTTTTTCTTTTTAAGGTATGTAATAATGATGCCTAAGACTTCATCCTCGTGGATTTAGATTTCTAAAATGTAGTCGGAACTGTTTTATTTGAATAATAACATAATATGGTACAAGTAACTACATTATATGTCAATCTGCAGGTTGCACGCTATCTCTGGGTCAATTGTTGAGGTTGAGTTGTGAAAATATAATACAGTGAGAGACAGACATACTTTCCCATTTATAATGCTACACAAATATAAATTCGCTCGCAGAATCTATTTTGAATCGCTCACTGAATTGTTTTCATACAGAGCCTATAACTGGGGTGTGTTCATTGAATTTGCTTTGAATTTGAATAATTAAACCTAAGTACTCAACCATACTAATACCAATATTATAAATGTAAAAGTGTGTCTGTCGGTCTTGCTTCTAGCTTTTCATTAATTTTTTATGGCACACCTCTTCCAGCGTACTATTATGTCCTTTTCAGTGAGAAATACAATCCTTGGTCATATGACTCACGATGAATTACCATTTTTGTATAGATTTTTTGTATATAGATACCATATAGTTAAAGACCTGGAGAGTGACATAAAGCTACTTTTTATTCCGGAAAATCAAAGACTTTCTATGACATTTTTGGAAATCTAAACCCAGGCGGACGAAGTCGCGGCCATCTCTAGAGTATTTTAGCGTTTAAACTACCGTCCGTACCGTAACGTCGACTACACACGTGAGTAAAGCCGGTACAGATAGTATTTAGAATCTCTAGAGTAATAATTTATCAACGCCTCAATAATTTGCTTAAGCTATTTTAGTTAGGCAACTATTAACAACTATATAAACAACTATTAACTATATACTACAGAAGGGATTTAGGCTTCCTAACGGAACCAGTTTGACCAGCACTTGCGATTGCGATTGCAAGCAACCGCCCCCCTAAAGATATTTTTCGTTGTTTAGTCCATTGATTTTAGATAAAATTATTTTAGATTTAGTTTAGATGAATAGTCTAGATATTAATGTCTAAGTATTTAAATTTAGGCACAGTAATAAGAACTCACAAAAATTACCTTGTTGTAAAAAAAATATGATCAACTCAAATAATCAAAATCAAATTATTATAATAACAATAGGTATATCTAATAAAATTCCCAATTCTTATTGAATTTCTATCTAACCAAATAACGTTCCATCAACAAAAGGACCCCGAATTCTCAACCGAGAATAATCCGATCTTTGCCATTTACAAATAAATGCTATTAGTAGCGATAATTGGACAATTAATTTAAACTGTAACTAGATACCCTTCAAATAAGAAGAGCTCCGGCATACTTAGACGTACTTAATGGAATCAAAATAAATCAAACTTCTATTTGAATTCGAGTTTTTTTTTTCGTAAACCACGTAGTATGATAAGAGATAATGGACAAGGTACAGTACTAAGAACGTACTGTACCCACTACCTTGTCCATTATGCCGATATTGTGGTTTCGTCTAGTCAATATGTTCCTTCTTCTAGCTCGAGCTCCCATCAACTAGCCAACAACTGACGTCTACTCTGTTTACTTTCTTTCTGTCGTTGTTCTTTTTGAGGAGGCAACGATCACAATATAATTAATATAATTTTGTGTGTGCCTTCCTTCAAACACTTGTTTTTTTCCGATATTTTGCCGATTCTAAGCACACTAACCAAAATCCCATTTATTAGACTATTCCTTTACCAAATCATGACAAATACAACCTAAATCGTGACACACGTTATCCTACTATCCCACTTATATAATAAATGTGGAAGTGTGGATTTGGCTGAAATTTGGAATAGAGATAGATATACCCTGGATTAACACATAAGCTAATTTTTATCCCGGAAAATCAAAGAGTTCCCGCGGGATTTTGAAAAATGTAAATCCACGCGGACGAAGTCGCGGGCATCAGCTAGTACTTAAATAAGTTTGGTTCCTAACAGTATCATTTTCTTTACCGATGTCGATGATGATGATTTTAGAGTGGCGATGGTCGATCCACCACTGAGTACCACACAACAGCACAATAGTTCACCACGCTGCTCGCCAAGTATCAATTTAGCAGACTTCGTACACCAGTTTTAAATAGAAACAGAAAAAAAAAAAATTTCGTATACAACATACGAAATAACTTGCCGATGGTCTTCTGATTTCTTAGTAAAGTTAGAGTATCATTTTAATTAAAGACAAGCGATTTTCAAGACAGATTATTAACTAGGTAGGTATTTCAGCAAAGACTGAGTGGAAAATTCATCTCTCTTGAATTTCTATATACTATAACTGTTAGTTCTAACGTTTGCTGGAAATTCTAACAGGATTTCCTGTGATACCTGTTTTATTTGCGCAAAAGCGATGCAATTTATCTTTTCCAGAGTTTGCGTCAATTGTGAGAAAATTCTGAAAAATATTAAGTATGTTCTTCAGTACAATATTCACATCCATCTTCATTATTATAAATTGTTCTATTTTCACTCAAATTTCAAACAATTTTCACCCTAATCTAATAAGGGTCACCGTACACTAGGCAGCCAAGAGTACACACTATCCACGGAAACAAGTTTGCATATCGCTCTCTCTGTTACGTAGTCCCATACAAATAACAGAGCCAAGAACGGGGAGTGATCGTTAACCATTTTGAGGCACCAACTAATCACAATTTTATTTTAAAGAACATTCGAAATTCAATTCATAAGTGTTTTCAAAAAACATTCAAAATTCGAAAACATTATTTCGTTTCATTGGTGATTGGTTGGTGTCTCATGATGGTTAACGCCGACTGAGGTTTTTGTTTCTGTCATTTGTCTATACAAATGATACAAAAATCTCAGTAGGCGTAGGCAATTACGTAACAGAAAGAGCGCTATACTAATTTATTTCTGCGGATAGAGTATAGTCGTGGTCATTATTGTAACCACGGTTGCACATAAGCCAACCATAGCGCGTCCAATCATGGGATAAGTTTCTTGACCTCGGTGTAATATTAGTATTAATTAGTATTTATTTCAGTTTCACAAGGGAGCCAGCTATCATTTTTTTGCTAAAACAATTTTCTCTACTATTGCGAAAGTGTGTCTGTCTGTCTGTCTGTCTGCTAGCTTTTCACGGCTCAACCGTTCAACCGATTTTGACGAAATTTGGTACAGAGATAGCTTGCAACCCGGGGAAAGACATGTGCTACTTTTTATCCTGGAAAATCAAAGAGAAAATCCACGCGGACGAAGTCGCGGGCATCAGCTAGTTACCTATAAACGTGCTTCAAAATTACAAGTTAATAGATCAACTGATTTAGGCTGTCATGATATTGTTTTATGCATACCATTGATGAAGTTAATTCGATTCATGATACTGGCTTATATGCATACCATCGATGTTGGTTAATTGCTCATTGTGCAAAAACTAAGAGACTGATTGACATCGAAAATTGGTGCCGCAATCCTCAAAGTTAAGAATCATGTCATCTTCTTTACTCGCATAATCATGATGATTTTCTGGGAATAATATTGCGGTGGGACATTTTTTAATATATTTAAAACACTGATCCAACTTAGGATGAAAATTATGCAGTCTAACTCAAAGGTCTGAAAATTGTGACTGCTCGTATCGCGATCTCAGCAACTGTGTGTAGATACCCTTATTCTGGGGTAACTTGGAAATCTGACAGCACTCGGCTCAAATATTCCCCAGCCCGAAATAATTGGATCTTTACGATTCCCTGATAAACCTTTCCCGGATTTTTGGCTGTTGGATTTAGATTAAATAGCCGTGACCTTTACGGAATTGCGGATGATAATGTAAATTCATCAAAATTACGTTAGCGTGCCTCAAGTGTACGTGGGGAAATAAAATTAGAGAAGGTAGGTATCCTCGCGGCGCGGTGGTCGGCCTCTTATTCGGAAAGTCCGGGTTTTTTAAAACTTTTAGAAGCTGTGGACATTTTAAGAAATTGCTTTAACGGTGAAGGAAAACATTGTGAGAAACCTGCATGCCTGAGAGTTCTCCATAATGTTCTTTTCATTTTAAAAAGACCCGTACTTAGTAGTAAGTCTTGTATAGAAGCAGGCGTTACTTTGCTTACTTTGCGGAAGTCCATGATATACAATGAACCAGAAGCTTAATTTGCTGTAATCCGCTGATGCGTGTTTCAGCGGATTACAGCAAAGTAAGTCGGCAATGGGTTGATCATGTTGATGATGAGGTAGTTATTAATGATCAAGATCCTTAAGATGGTAGGAAGACGCATTTAAAGCTGTTTGAAGAGCATTTTACGCGGTCTGATGACGTCATTCACATTTCCATCACACACATACGTCACATAGGGTTCCGTAATACAACAAGAAACCCTTATAGTTTCGTCTAGGCCTTCTGTTTGTCTGGTCGTCTGTCTAAAGTTTTTTTGGAAAAGAACCACTGTTTAAGAAATAATGACAGCTTTTAACAACAGCATTTTAACAGTTTTTATACGTACTTATCAACTTTATTCCTGAACTGAATAACGAAGCATACGCTTGCTGTAACGCGGTATCATAAAGTTATTTGTATCTACCCTTATAAGAAAAAATATATTTCTACTATTTTGTCTGCTGAATCTTCCAAGTAAATCTCCACTTTTTGCTAGAGCAGGTCACCGACCACCGTTCATTTCAAATCTCTTTGTACCTCTTGAATGAATCTGTACCTATATCAATGTCATCGTCATCCTTTATCCGGCTTTCAAACAGTCTGAAATTGAGTGACGTTCGTCCGACTGACTCGTCACGCTAAAAGTACCAGGTAGGCTGCCTCTGACATTTTCGACAGAATTCGACCCAGATTCCTACATGATTCAATTTTTACGATTCCGGAATAAATCTGGTTGGAAACCGGATAATGAATTTTATAACAATTTGACGCGGAAAAACTCGATCATATATTGCGAATATAGAAAAAGAAAAGTCCTGACTCATTTACTGACAGACCCATCAACGCCCAGCCCCTTAGACCTTGGAAGCTGAAAATTTTCACGGAGTTGTACACACAGAGTTTTCACAGGTCGAGATGGCAATCGAGGTAGGAATGGGGCGCACACCCGCACAGTCCCCGCGCTAATCCGGTGTGAGCGAGCACGGGCGCTGTGCGGGGGTGTGCGAGGCGTCCCCCGCCTCGTACCTCGATTGTCATCTCGACTTGTCGCGTACTGTACTTAAGGGGAGTTTATTTTTAGCGCGCTCCAAACTAAATTTGGTCATATGGAAAGCGCTGCTGCGTAGAATGACAGCTACAATATCACGATCGCAATCACCTCTGATTGGTTGACGCTCGCTATTGGCTACAATGCATTGTTGCAACAACAATAGCACAAGTTCATCCAATCACAACAATTGAGATTGTAATAATGATTGATGCAGGTTTTACGAAATCGCCCTACTGATGAGCGCATTAGAGAATCTTCTAAAGATGCCTATTGCCTATAGATAGACTATAGTTCGCTGGTCTAATTTTTCTGAAAATATTGAGATAAGGTATGTGTTTTATATTTTGCTATTGTTTTCAACCAAAATGAGGCAAAGTGTAAAATTGTTTAAGGGATCAATTTTATTTTTTATTTTTTATTGGACTTAAAGCAACACAAACAACGCAATAACATTAAAGCTTCTACGCTGTACCTATCATTTATCACAAAACCATTCATATTAGTCCCATATCAGTGCGTTGTTGGCGATAAACGTTGTTGCAATGTAGCCTTTATTATAACGAGTTAAGTTTCAAATAGGATTGAGTTAACATCGCTGCTCTAGTTCTAAACTTGTAGGGGTTTTGTGTAAACTTCGCAGGCAAATTGAGTCCGTCACTGTAAATGACACCCTATAATGTATTACGTTGGAAGTCGGATCACTTCAGATGAGTGCTATTAGATATAGATTTACGTCTAGTTTGCGTCACTTATTTGAACAAAGCCTACACTTCCCTTTTGTATTTTGTACGTACTTAAAGAATTTTGTAGTCTTATAAAACTTTCTGCTGAAATATTATGTAAAAGTTTTCTCATTAAATTGAAAACTTCGGCGTCTAGTACCGACCTACCAAAGAAAATAATGAAATGTTAAGGTATGATTTTGATTATATTTTGTCTACAAATAAATAGTGTTTGTCATTTTCATTTTGTTGTTCGACTCGATTCCTGTCTAATCTCTCAATGAGATGAAAAAAAAACCACCAAATGCAAGCTGTACTTGCGTAGCGAGGGTTCCGTACCGTGGATATTTATGTAGTAGGTATGCGATCAGTAGAGATGGCAATCGGGGATGGAACGCCCTGCACACTCGCACAGCTCCCGCGCTAATTTGGTGCGGGTCAGCACGGGTGATGTGCAGGTGTGCTGGGCGTCCCTCGGCCTCATAGTCCGATTGCCATCTCGACCTGTCGCGGACTTATATGTGTAATTATTTTGTTGGCCAATGGCTCAGAATACATAGCCAATGGTATCAAGTTTTTGTATGGGCTACGCCAGAAGACTCTCTGTCACCTTCAGCTTCGGATGTCGGCGGCACGCTTCGCTAGCCATCTTCTTTCTCCCTTCACTCCACTCAGTCTTGTAGGCTCGCTTTATTCAGAACCTACTTGCAAGCTTCTTACTTCGTGCTTTACTAAAACACTCTACAAGTAGGACAAACAAAACTGGGTGTAGGGTACTACAACTAACCGCATAGAGGAATATGCAGTGCTCAGACAAGCCGCTACCCGCTTACGAGGAGGAAGAAATCAACATTGTAATTTTTTTTTTGTGGAAATAAATTATAAATTATAAGATAAATTGGAAATGGAGTAGGTAGTCAGACTTCGTTCTAGGCTCAATCTACAATTTGGCAAAAATTGCCTTCAGAAAATTGTAGATTAGATCACAAGAATGTCGACAATTTTCCTTGGGTATTTTGCAATCTAGTGTGAGCGAGTATGGAGCGAGTCAACACCGTCGAAATTGTCGACACCGTTTAGAAACGGCGAAATTCTACTATTTGTCTATATTATAGAATGTCACTACCCATATTATATTATGCGAAAGTGTTTGTAAAGAACAATGTCCTTCATGAGGATGAGGATGGCATATTTTTACTTAAATATACGTGAAATGACGATTTCGATGTTAATGAGACCTGGTTCCAGCGCAGTAGCAATTTGCGCACCGCCGTACAACTTCCTGTTTCCAGAGAGCGCATCCCCACCTATACCTACTAATTTCTCTGCCCTTTTCATTCATCCACTTTCCACCATCTTAAGGTTAACGTAGATACAACAGGTTGGAGGTAGACGTATACTAATACGGTTGCTGGTGCCTTCTCCACTCCAAGCAGGTCAGCAGTCATCAATGCTAAACGTTTCTGTTTAAGTATATGTCATCGTCATCATCATCATCACGATGTTTTCCTTCACCATTAAAGCAAGTGATAGTGTGCTTAAAACGCACCGCGCTCCGAAAACTTAGAGGAGCGTACCCGGGGTCAAACCCTGGACCATCCGACTAGGTCTTAGCCATAAGGTTAGCACCGCTTAGGCACTATATTTATTTATTGACATATCTTAATTCTTAGATCGTATTATAAAGAAATCAGAGCTAAGTTAACAGTAACCTCTCCAAGTTCTATATGTCTCTAACAATATCAAGTAGGTAATGGAATGCTAAAATCACGGTCCTCTGCAATAAACGTCGGAAACCTTTTAACTCTCCCTGTGTGCCGTACTGTATGGAGCCACTTAGATTGGCCCAGTCTTGATTACATTGCTACATACATTAGGTACATAAGTACTTACCTACTTTTTAACTCTCACATGTTACCAGAAAGGAGGCAAAAAAAAACTTGAAAAGATTGTGATTTTTTAAAATTATTATTAAAGATAGCGAGCTAACGAGCAGGCGGGTCACCTGATGTTAAGTGATTACCGCCGCCTATTAATATTTGCAGCACCAGAGAACCGCCGATGGAATTAAGTATTTGCCGCCTTTTAGGAATTTGTTGGTCCGCCCCTTGAATAACCCCATGTTGTAATCTAGTGGGAACACCACCGATGGGAGTTCGCATGATTACTGGCTAAGTGGACGAAAATATACTTACTTATACTTCAGAGACGTAACTGATGCGTTGGTCGGATCAAATCCGTACCACTCTCGATAGAAGATCCACGAAGGCCTGCATGTCGCAAAGAACCAAGGCACATCGTCTACAGGAAGATCCTTGGTGGAAGGGTTTACGACTCAGTAATGGAGAGCACAACATAGAGATGAAAATATAAAATGCGAATACACGAATAAATTCCTCGTTAAAAATATCTTTTTCCAAATAAATTCATGAGCTTCACTTCGTACGCTTTTATTAATAATTATTGCACATGCAATACTTGAAAGACATAGTTTCCTTTTGATGAAAATAATTTAATTTTCATGAGGGCTTCAAAGAGATTTATAAGCTTTTCATTCTATGTGATGTTTTAATTTAAACTGTGAATGCTTGTAGAGGTATTATACGATATAGTAGAAGGCCTATTAAACAGCAGTTTCATTACGTAATGGGGATCCATTAGCCAGTAGTTACCTGCAGTGCCGTTATTAAGGTTATCGCACACACTAGAAAGGTAATTGTAGCCTCTATGATCACACATTAACAATTTCATTGCGAGTTGATTCAAAACATGACTGTTGCTACCGGCACTGCTTCCGCACTATCAAGCGATTTAATGTTCTGGACGATGCTACGTAGAAACCGTTTGGCAATTATTAAACCAATTTTAACTCAACTTCCAAGATAGCCCACTTCCATCCAAGATGCATTATAAACCAGCGCTTACCACCAGGTGAAATCGTACTCATGAGTTCTTCTATTCTTTTCGTGTGGTCTGTATCACATCGACCATCTTCGATTCATTATGATCGCCGCCAATTTTTAAATTTACTCGCAATAGTTCTGGCTGCCAGCCGCCAGGTATATTAAATCTTCCTTGACTGGGATTAGAGCAGCTTCCTCATGGTGTACAATATACCATCTCGTATCAAGCAAACCTTAAAAAACCGTAAAAATAAATCTTTGACTTTTTAATAAAATATTATTTAATTTCTGCGCATTATTGGAATATATTAATGGTAGGCAAACAGACGAACAGACGTTCAGACAAAATACAAATTCGCCCAAGTAGACTCGGAAACATCGCTTTGTTCGGTCAAAAAAACCTGAAATCAGCCCTCATCATATTATATTTCCCGGCTACCAAAAATATTCCATTCAAAGGAGCATATTTTATCCGTATCAAATTACACAGCTGTCGGGGCAGAGAGGCTACTCATTATATGTTATTTACTGGTATATGATACCTGAAATACTTAGCTATAATACTATAGCAATGAAGCCTGAATGTCGGTGTTCTATTCTACTTAATATTATAAATGCAAGTGTGTTGGTTAGTAGCTGATTTGTTAGTTTGTCTTCATTCACGTCGCAATACAACGGATCGCTGAATTATTTTTACAGACGTGGCACGGGCTATTGTTTATCCTGGAAAATTAAAGAGTTTTACGGGTTTTAAGAAAAATTGAAGGTGGACAAAGGCGTGGGCAATGGGCATCACCTAGTACGATATATTGGTACAGTGTGCCCAAGAACTTATATATTTTCCGAGATTTGCACGCATAGGTATAGACCTACAAAGCGTATTGCTTCCTCGTTTCTAATTCGCATCACTAGGATATGGAATGACCTTTCGGCTAATATTCTTTTAAAAAAAAAAAAAAAACATTTGAAAGGTGCATTAAACCACGTTGTCGTGCGGCTTCAATGAAATTCAATCATGGGACCCAACGAATCTAATTTGCCGACGTTTTTACACGTCTACTTCAATTATCGGTCCACTCAGCATAACTTTTTATACCGAAGAAATTATCCGATAACCTTCGTAGGGTGAACCTTGGTATAAATTTTTCCTTCGCTTGTCCATGTGTAGATATTTTGTAGGACGACATGTGTCCAATGTTCAATTTATTTCTTTGATTTATGTCATCGCTTGTACAGTGAAGTAATCTACTGAATCCTCGTAGCATAGTAAATATATCCAACATGATTTATTATATCTAGAACCCAGATTAATAATAGTCAGAAATTCGACTGTCCATCAAAAGAATCTTTTGTGTCGTACGACATTATCCTAAATTAAATATGGCGGTCGAATAATTTTATTTTTCATAGTTCCAAATAAAACAAGTTGGTTATTATTTTGTATCATCTATTTTAATCTCTGTAAAGTTAACCTAAGGCTGCGATTACACCTGTAAGTTTTACGTACTTACGTAAATAGCTTACGTAATTATTTTACAACAAATTTACTTATGTAGTAAAGTCGTAAGTTAATCATGTAACCTACTTACGTGAGTAAAACTTACAGGTGTATCATATCCGCGGCCAGCACTATGTACATAATATCATTGTTCTGTTATTCATGGTGCGTCATCTCCTCTCAGAGGCAGATACTGGTGGCGTCTGCTGTAAAGCCTGCGCTGTTGAACTGTAATGGGTTCTGATGAAGACCTGGATTGGGCCACTTGTGTACCTTCTTGATTTACAGGTATAGGTGTCACAGAATATCCAGCAGCTACCAAGGCTGCGAATTCCTCGGGAGTATACGCCTTGCTATTTCTAGGAGGAGGCAAATGTGATCTTTGTTCCGCAATATTTTGGGTGTGCTGTTCAACATTTACTTGATCTGTGCTTGCTTGTTCTATTCTATAAGGTTGCTCTATCTTAGGAACCTGTTCATATCTCACAACAGGTCTTGCAACCTTTTTGGGTATATTTTTGCTAACGTAAATAGAAGAGAGCGGAGTTTTTACTGTGTCAAAGCTTCTTGCTTGCTCCACTGGTCTAAGTGTTGCAGATGGTAAGTCATATCGAGCTCGTTGCTCATTTGATCTGTATACGGGACGTAAGTAGTAGTCAGAGATTTGAACAGGTCTTTGGACTGAAGATAATCCTTCGTGAACGCTTTGTTCAGTTGGGACTACTCGTAGCTTTTCAGGCTCTTGGAATCGCTTTAGATATGTGACTGGTCTTTCGTTGGATAGAACACGGGATTGTTCCTGTCTCACTGATTGTGCTCTTGGAGTGTCGATAATTCGGTATTGTTTCGGTGCCGCTTCTTGCTGATATTGAATTCTGTAGTTGCTGTACTGAGGGTTCAGCTGTTGCAATTGCGGTGCAGGGACAACTTTGAGACCTTGAGATTCTGGTCTTTCGTATAAAGGTTGCTGAACTGCTGCTTGAGCTGATTGGATTGGGACGTAGCGCAAAGTCTGCGGGACTCTCTGGCTTTGAGGGATCGGTCGGAATTGATGTTGCTGCTGTTGTACGTTAGTAGTCTCTATCAAGTATTGTTGAGGAGCTGATGTCGGTGTTGAAGCGGTTTGGACTTTAGAGCGGAGTTTCAATGGTTTCTTTATTGGTTTTGAAATGTATGTAACGTCCACCTGTAACATGAAAAAAAAGTTTTTTTGAAGTGAAAACTTCTTTACGCATATTGGGTGATTTTTGGATGGCTGAAAACTTTAAGGTCGCGTCACTGACCTGCTAATTTTAAAAGTGCCTGAAGTGCCGATAGATGTAAAAAGTAAAAACTAAACATAATATGTTCATGGTTTTAGTTTACAACAACTTGAATTTTTGCATTCAGAAGATTAAGAACACGCTGGCATAAAGAAGGTTCCCGTAGCCTTGCTAAAAACTTTAGTAGTCTGTCTGTCATGCATCTTTATGTCCGACCATCTGTCAGTCAGTCCAAGCTGAATTAAACTATAAGGGTTTTTTGTTTTACTATGGAAACGTAAAAATGAAACATACCGGCTGATATTGACTTGCAACCGTTTGTGCTGTTTGTTGCTGCAATTGAGGTGTTTGTTGGGTCTGCGTGAAAGTCTGAGGGCGGGTGTCTTCTTGTCTTATTTGCTGTCTGAGAAGAGCAAGGAGTTCCTGGTCCAAGGATTCAGACGAACTCGCGGTGTCACTGACTGAGAGAGCAGCTCCAACTGATGCTTCCCCACCGTTGGACGAGTAATGTGGACGTGCGATCACAGTGTGTGATGATGGTTGAAGAGCAAACTGCAATAGACGAGATAAAGTTCAAAATTAAAACCCGACTCTTAACATACGCTAAATAGAAGTAGGTAAAAGTATTATTTTTCTGTCGCTTAGTATATTGAATTTTCTGAACATTCACTCGATAGGTACCAACTAACAAAAAAATCAGAGATCCCCACGTTTTTGGATGTAACATTCGTCATATTGATTTTGTTCATATGAAAATAAGTAGCAGTTGTCACCCAGACCATAAAAACGAATCGATTGACATCTCATTCATCAAAATCGGCTTAGTAGTTTAGGCGCTACGGTGGTAAATACGAACAGGTGACCAACTTTGGGTGGTCCTAAATAGACCTTTACAGCTTCACTCTGTGTAACGAAGCAATCATATAATATGTCAAAGTCAAAGTCAAAGTCAAATGATTTATTCAAAATAGGTAATAAATTACTCGTATTGATTGTCTGGTATGGTGTTAGATTTGTAAGATATAGTGGTGATAATTATTACGCAAACTTAAAACTAAAGCTACGAGGGTTCCAAACGCGCCCAGGTCTGAGTAGATATTAGATATAATTATGTGTACGCGACAGGTTGAGATGACAATTGGGTATTTGACTCCAATTTTTTTATTACTTTATTATAAACTAGAATAAAAATAATGACGTAAACTGATAACACTAATTAAATGGCTCAAATAACAAAAAAGTTATAAGCATTTAAATATTTCTGATTAGACAGAGATAGCGATACAGCAGTTTGACGTCACACCTACTAATTCCATAGTAGCTTCGTGTGGTTTCATACAAATTTTCGTTTTGCGAGAAAGGGATAGAAGACCCTCCCACTCCAAAATTAAAATGCCTGTAACTTTGTAAATCTTTGTTGGATTTTAATATTTTTTTCAGTGTACGTCATTATTTTTATCCTAGTTTATAATAAAGTAATAATATTTATCAAATTCAAAAGTAGGAAAATACCCAATTGCGGTGGCGACGCCGCGCATACCCACACAGGTCCCGGTGCGGGATAGCGCGGGTGACGTGAGGGTGTAGATTTATTCAAATAAAGAAAGGTGATATAACTTTTCAATTACGAAAACCTTCGTAGGTTCTTTCGTAGTTGAAATGTCAACAGGGATAATAAGTTTTCGTTTACATAGTCACCATACAATAAAATTATTCCATAAATAGACTTGAGTGGGATATTCTTGTATCTTGGGTTGATATATTTTTTTCTATACTTTAAGTGACTTATTACCTGTCGACTCAATTGCGGCTCCAAATAGTAAAACTGTTGCAGATTCTGCCTGTGCTCCTGCTGAGGATTGGTGTATAGTTGCTGCAACTGCTGGCTGCTTCCAAGAGGGGCTTTTCTTTCTGGCTGCAGTTCTAACAGCTCTTGCACGTTGAGGGAGTACACCTGGCCAGGTCGGTACTCTTCAGATCCACCTCTGAAAATAGAAAAAAAAACAATACTGGAGTGAGTTTATGACAACAGCACATACAATTTAAAAGTTACTACAGGAAGACCAGAATTGTCCAGACGTCATTATCAACCAATAGACGTCTGGTCTATTGGTTGATAATGACGTCTGGACAATTCTGGTATATGAATGATATGATAATGATGATGATGATGATGATTATTAAATTAATTAACTTGAAAATAACCAGTATTATGCCATCAATTAAGTACGGATCACAGGTGCTTTATCGTTCAACATGAATCACTTTTGTAAGGAAACATATTTCTTAATACAACGGAAAATTAATCATGTACTTAGTTCCAAGTAGTTAGTAGAGTACATATCACGCTATTCGGTTTCGGTTCGGTTGGTAGAGAAAGGTTCGCTTATTTCATGAGTGAAATTAATTGATGTTTCCCACACAAATTCCTTTTCATTATAACACGGACTTACGTGGTAGTCTAATATTGTGTAATTGAGCTAGAGTAATTTCTTGTCCTGATTTTTATGTATTTCCTAAAAGTCATTCTAAAGGCCGATGTACCTAAATTTTTTTTGCCGCGTACTGTAGTCGTATACTTGTGAGACTAGTTGTTTTAAATTTGGATTTTTATACCTTTGTCCTTTATCATCTTCTTGGTGGTTTTCTTCAACTGGCGCCACTTGGTCCTGAAATAAGACAATAGTAAATTAATACCTATTTTTGAAATGACTAGCTGATGCCCGCGACTTGGTCCGCGTGGAATTAGGTTTTTAAAAAATCCTGTGGGAACTCTTTGATTTTTCGGTATAAAAAGTAGCCTATGACACTCTCCAGGTCTTTATCTATACCCATGCAAAAAATCACGTCAATCCGTCGCACCGTTGCGACGTGATTGAAGGACAAACCAACAAACAAACACACTTTCGCATTTATAATAAGGTTACTGATTATTCTTTGCTTTAATTTAGTATCATCATCGCCATCAACAACCCATCGCCAGCTCATAGCGAGCTGAGCACGGGTCTCTCTTAGAATGAGAAGGATTTGGCCATAGTCCACCACTCTGGTCAAGTGCGGATTGGCAGACTTCAGACCTTTGAGAACTTATGGAGATCCCTTAGGTAATATAGTATTTTATTTAATTTAATAATATAGGTACATTTGGTTTGTCAATCTGATTGGGCTTAGAGATTATAAATATATTAATAAATTTTAGACTTTTATACTTAAGTGTGCTTTTTCTGTACCTGCCTGGTAAGGTTTTTAAATAAAATATATACTTGAAGAAAAAGCTTGAACTTTCATAAAAATCGGTCAACTAGCTAGAAAACGTAAGAATAGTTAATCGAAATAAGTACGTAAAATTAACGAAACCGTGCACAAAACCTACGACTCAAGTATGAAAAGCCCTGGGTCCAAATTCGTCTCTAGGCCTACTTCAAAAAATATTTTATACAGATTCGAGAGAAAATTATGAGTAGTCTATCTGGTTTTTTTTTACTCAGAAGAACAGTGACTGTTTTTAATTTCCAAATCTTGTGTAAGTTTTGTGTAAGTCTACCTAATTAGCATCTTAAAGACATCAATCTGCTAGTAGGTAAATGACCAAGAAATCACATAATCTGTGAATGCTTTACAAAATTTCCGTCAATTGTGCCAGAATTGTCGCAGTAACAAATTAACGAGTACGTGTCACAACACTGTAATTATGTATTACATGCACACTGGTGAAAGGAAGGAAAAATAACGTAGATATTTGGAAATAGGGGCGTTCCTTAGCGTTTCCGTTGCGATTCGAACAAAGCTATCATTTTATTTATCAAAGGCAATTTGTCTGTTTGCAATCAGCTCTTCTTATGCTCCAATTCACAATATACTATTGGGACCTAAGTTAGATTATCATTTCTGGAAGTAAAACAGGTATCGACCCCAATAACTAAGGGTTGCTAACTAGAAACTTATCTAGTTATCTCAGATTAATTTCTCACCATTATAATCCATACTATAGTAAATGCGAAAATGTGTCTGACTATCTGTTTATCCATCTGTTACCTTTTCAAGGCCGTTTGGTTCGACAAACCAACAAGCAAACACACTTTTGCATTTATAATAATATTATGGGTAGTGATATAATATACGTGTGAGTAGGTAAAATTCGGCCACACCCTGTTTTCATATTAAAGAACTGTAGATAGGGACTATTTCTATTATCTAATTTATTTCTACTAGCTTATGCCCGCGACTTCGTCCGCGTGGACTACACAAACGACCCCCTATTTTACTCCCTTGGGAGTTGAATTTTCAAAAATCCTTTCTTAGCGGATGTCTACGTCATAATAGCTATCGGCATGCCAAATTTCAGCTCGATCCGTCCAGTAGTTTGAGATGTGCCTTGATAGATCAGTCAGTCAGGCACCTTTTCGTTTTATATATTTAGATGTAAGACATACGTATGCCCAATTTTCTTTAATTCATATGGTTAATACCAGTTATTTGTTACATGCTTTCTTCTGTTATTATATGGAGAGTGTCATTCTATAGTGAAAGTCATTGTTTGTCGAGGAATTCAAAACCATTTGGACGTTGGCCTCAAATCTTTAATTGCTCAAACTCTTAACTAGCAATTGTCGGTTCAAGTAGATACCTTATTAGGTATCTAGTTATTAGCCTATTGGCTAATAACTAGATAATGCTGACTGCACAGATTATAGAACGAGTCAAATACAGCGCTCACTCTTCGCGCCGTACGAGACTAATAATATAATGTACATCGGCCTTTAGAATGACATTTCGGCTTTGTAGAGTGCTATCTCTGTCACTCATACCTATATGAGGTTTTGTGTGTGTGTGTATGTTTGTTAATCTTTCACGCAAAAACTACTGGACAGATTTGGCTGAATTTTGGTTGATTGATTTGGCTAGGTAGGTGCTTTTTATCCCGGAAAATCAAAAAGTTCCCACGGGGCTTTTAAAATTTAAAAACCAATATCCACGCGAATGAAAACAAAAAAAAAAAAAAAAAAAATGAATTCGTGGGTATCACCTAAGTAGCAAAATAATATAAAAGTCGGACTAAGATCCTCGTGATATTCGTGAGGTGCTTACATTTAAGTGCCGAGGTAGGCTACGTACAGCAAAATATCCGATCGTTAGCGTTGTACGGTCAAAGGAACGGTGTTGCAATCTAGGCCACAGTGAAAGGGATAGGACAAAATACTCGGCGACAACATTTGCGACTCACTATACCTGTGACTATACTAAGGAGGTAACGGGCTGAAAATAGGTAATAGACTAAGAGCCCGCGAGGGCCAGACCTTCGTTATTTTATAATAGCTGAAAGTTTCTCCGCGCATTGTCCCCAACAATCAGTCACTATGAAGTTTGGATCATCGTGGCTTTGGCAGATAATAGGTTGTACAAAATCATGAATGGATAGTGTTTTTTTATTTTCTTCGGAATAGTATTAGAAGTAAGTAATAGAAGAAAATATAAAAAACTAGCTTATGTTTGCGACTTCGTCCGCGTGAACCACACAAATTTCAAACCCCCATTTCATCCCCTTAGGGGTTGAATTTTCAAAAATCTTTTTTTAGCGGATGTTTGTCATATTTGCTATCTGCATGCCAAATTTCAGCCCAAAACATCCAGTAGTTTGAGCTGTGCGTCGATAGATCAGTCAGTCAGTCAGTCACCTTTTCCTTTAAAATATATAAATTACACTTTATACTTTGACGAAAGATTGTATACACCTTTGTTACCTATTGTCTGCCAAAGCCACGATGATCCAAACTTCATAGTTGCTGATCATTCCTTCCAGCTTTGGGAACTATACGCAGAGAAACATTCAGCTTTTATAAAATAACGAAGGTCTGGCCCTCACTGGTTTTCTCTCGATAACAGTACAGTAACTCGTTCGTAACGAAATGTTTATGTAATACTGGCGACCCGTAGCTTACAGCTTTGTTCTATCGGCTTACCTACTGTACGGTAAATATTTAAGTACATGGTGATAACTGGTAGCCTAGTTAGGTTAGGCCTCCTATTCCAGAGGTCCAGAGGTACCTACTTTAGAAGTTAGGTACCTATGTGCTTTTTAAGCAAATAAAATATCACTTGCTTTAAAGGTAAAGGAAAACATCGCGGGGAAACCTGCATGCTTGACAATTTTCTATAATATTCTTAAAGGTATGTGAATTTTGCCAATCGGCACTGGACCAGCGTGGTGGACTGTGGCCTAAACCCTACTCATTTAGAGATACGAGACCTGTGCTTAGTACGGCGATGCATTATAATGATGATACGTACCTACTACCTACCTATAATATGTAAACAATAATTCATCCCACACAGTAAAGATCATCAATATCATGATCAACCCATCGCCGCGCCGGCTCACTACAGAGCACAGGTTTCCTCTCAGAATGAAAAAGCTTTTGGCCATAGTCTACCACGCTGGCCAAGTGCGGATTGGTAGGCTTCACACATCTTTGAGAACATTATGGAGAGCTCTCAGGCATGCAGGTTTCCTCACGATGTTTTCCGTCACCGTTAAAGAAAGTGCATAGCAAGCATATTTAATTATTTAAACCGCACATAACTCCGAAAAGTTAGAGGTGCGTGCCTGGGATCGAACCCCCGGCCTCCGATTAGAAGGCGGACGTCCTAACCACTAGGCTATCATAGCCTATACACAATAAATATACACGGTCATAAGTAGATATCTAACACAATGCGAGCGATTTACCGTCAGATTTGATCAGGTTTTAGATCCGTGATCAGAATAGTGCCAGTGATGGGTTGGGATAGTGATAATAAATCATAATGAGTTACCTACACTTACGTAATTCAACGAAAAAGACATTTCCATAAAAATATACCTACCTACTATGTACTTACATAAATTAAGCAACTTCACTCGAAATTAACTGCAAATAACGGCCTAGTCTCGCTCATCTATATATATAAAATTCAAAGTCCTGACTCACTGACTGACTGACTGACATATATATCAACGCACAACCTAAGCCGCTGGTCCTAGAGACATGATATTTTGAGGGCGTGTTCTTTGTAAAGAGTAGGTATCCACTAAGAAAGAATTTTTTGAAATTCTACCCCTACGTTGGTTAAATGGGGGATGGAAGTTTGTATGAAAGTCCGACATTTTTGAAATTACATTGATGAAAATTGGTATTTAAGCTTTCGGTTAAAATACAAAAATACGTATTTCACGATTTTTGGAAATTCTACTACCAAGGGGGTTAAATAGGGGATGAAAGTTTGTATGAAAGTCCGTTATTATTTAAGTTATTTGCATGAAAATTGGTATTTGGGTTTTCGGTAACAGATGAAGAAATATGGATTTCAGGATTTTTGGAAATTGAACCCCCACCTCGATTTTTTAAACTCTCGGATCTCGGCGGATCAGCTAGTTTACTATATATACAATATGCTAGTTAAAATTAAATCTACACCGATTCCTCTCACTGATAAGCTAATTGCATGTTGAAGAACACAAGCATTTAGCTAATAGTCTTTTGATGCAAATGAGGTATTTAAAATTATTATTATAGATAAAAAGCTGTGAGAGCCAGGCCTTCGTTATTTTATAAAAGCTGAAAGTTTATATATGCGTTTTTTCACCACTCAGGTAGGAACGACCAACGACTATGAAGTTTGGATCATTATGGCTTTGGCAGATATCAGGTAATCCGATCTCGACCGATCTCGCGAATAGGCTTTGCTAAGAGAGCCTATTTGCGAAAAATGAGTTACACGTACTGATGTAATTAATGTTGTTTAGGTCATTGACTTATAAGTATACTAGCTTGTGCTCGCGACTTCGTCCGCGTGGACTACAAATTTCAAACCCCTATTTAACCCCCTTAGGAGTTGAATTTTCAAAAATCCTTTCTTAGCGGATGCCTACGTCATAATAGCTATCTGCATGCAAAATTTCAGCCCGATCCGTCCAGTAGTTTGAGCTGTGCGTTGATAGATCAGTCAGTCAGTCAGTCAGTCAGTCAGTCAGTCAGTCAGTCAGTCAGTCAGTCAGTCACCTTTTCCTTTTATATATTTAGATTATTATGTGTTTAGGTACCTGTTTTCTTGCTGTTCTATAAACAAGCTGTTGAGTGCCTTCCTCGGTCTGTCTTTTGTCTTTATTTTGAGTTTCCGCGGGCTGGCTGGTCTTGTTTGCGTCTTCGGAGCGAGCGCAGAGGGCGAGAGCTGTAATAAAATAAAACATTTTATTATTCCTCTTTCTTTAGGCACTTGTTTTGATAGATATTCTTTGCCTGTAATAATATTTGCGCTTTCCTACAATAAATAATTCTACGTAGACAATTCACAGAATTGCCGAAATAATAAAGATATAGATGGAAAGTTTACTATTTTTGAGAAAATACGAATATTGTTACCAAGAAAACAGAGCTTACAAACCTGAAATTCTTTAGAAATATTCCGAAACTAAATCCACTTAGACTCGCTTGACCATCAGGATTAAGTAATGAATTATATTCAACACTTGAAACATTTTGTTTCCAAGTCCTAAAGCAATTATTCATTACTTGCTGATGCCCGCGACTTCATACGCGTGGATTTAGGTTTTTAAAAATCCCGTGGGAACTCTTTGATCAACAAACCAACAAACAAACACACTTTCGCATTTATATTATGGGTAGTGATTTGGGAAGTGATACCTAATTTGACAATTAGGTACACTATATTATATTATTCAATATAATATATTGTATATAGATCAGTATAGGTATAGCTGATTCAATATATTGTTTTTCGAGATTTACTCAGGTTTAAGTAAATAGCATGATTGATTTTTCGCTTAGATTACAAATAAACTTTGAGTGCTTAAGTAATATCATCAGTTTATTTTCTATTGACACACATCAAAGGTTTAAAGTTCAGTAAACCTGTTGAAGAAGCGACCTTAGACCTTTTATATAGACTGTGAAACCTAATCCTTTGCCGCTTAGGTACATGCATTTTATATGAGGCTACAGGCTAATGTTATTTAGTGTATTTTATGGGTGGTCGTGTAATGTAAGTATTACGTCGCTAATTCTATTGAACATATTCGCTAAACTAAACTAAATTAACAGTTCTATATAAATCTAGTGCTATCTTTTTCCGTAGGGAACATTATTAAAGAGATAGCAATATATTTAAAAGTGTAATTATGTACAACAAAATTAGCCATAGTGTAGCTGTACAAGTATATTCGTAGATGGATTGAAACTTATTGGCAGCTAATAAGTTACACCAGTTCCTTCTTATGGGTATCGAAGTCAAAGCCATTTTTCGAAATAGGTACTTACCATTGTTGACACTTTGATTACCTTATTGTTGAATGTATAAGATAACTGATTTAATGGTGATAACTAGCTACGCAAACTTAAAACTAAAGCTCTGAGCAGCACGGCGCCATAATAATTTTTCCCCTACGTATAAGTAAGTACGCAACAGGTCGGGATGTCAATCGGGATCGCTAACCCGGTGCGGGCGAGCACGGGTGACGTGTGGGTGCGTTCCCCGTCTCATACCCCGATTGCTATCTCAATCTGTCGCGGACTATACCTGCGAGACGCACTCTTGTGTTCTTGCATCTCACATTATCCCTACATTTAATAAATCGACACGTTTTATTACAGATCGATACCCTAGTAAAGACACGGCTTTAAACTGAATCATGAGTAGGTACACATGAGGTGAGATCGTTTTCAAAGTAAAACCATCTGTATCTACAAAATGATTCTAATCCAAACGGCAATTTAGTTTAAACTAGTTTCCATTTTCCCAAACTAGCTGTGATTATTCGGATGACCTTTGGAAATGAGAGCCAAACACTATCTGCTCTTAAAAGGGATTGGACAGCTGCTTAATAGAGTTAGGAGTGCTGCGTAGAATGCTAATGATGTGTTTCCTGAGACCAAGGCTATGTTGTTTTACTCAGGCGATCGCCACTCTTAGCTTAGAAGCTTTTACTAACTAACGCCTTTCCATTTATTTATTTTACAACGGACTAAAATCAATTGATTTGTTAAGGCTTCTAAATGTATAAAAGGAAAAGGTGACTGACTGATCTAATCAACGCACAGCTCAAACTACTGGACGGATCGGGCTGAAGTGGCTTGCAAATATAGTTCTGATATAACGTAGAGATTCGTTAATAAGGGATTTTTGAAAATTCAACCCCTAAGAAGTAAAACAGGGGTTTGAAATTTGTGCAGTCCATGCGGAAAAGTCGCGGGCATAAGCTAGTAATTAGGTAATAAGTGAAGTACATTAAGGGGGAGTACGTAAGTACATTAAGGATTTGTTAGGGGAGGATTTTTTCGCCAATTAAGCTTTCTGGCAAGTGGCAATTGAAAAATCGGAACTGTTACATACATACCTACATACATACATTAACCCTGAAAACATTACGCTCCCTTTTTTGGACAGTCGTGTAACAAAATAATAATAATGATTTAAAATGTCATTTACAATAGGTACCCATCTAAGCTTCACGATTGCACTAGGAGTATAAAGTCAAAGGTTGCAAGTAAAGTGCATTAAAAGTGGTCAGGGACACTCAACACAGTTATGACTGCATAATAGGATTACTTTCCGTTCGCGCAATCAGTAAACTCTATTCGCCCGCCTTTGAATCTCATCGCGCCAAACAATTGCTTTTATATTTTCTTTTGATGAGATTGCAGTTCAGTTTATGATCGTTTTTTAGTAGCTTCATCCATCCATCTCTTTATGCGCCAGCTGCTGGATACATTTTGTAGAGTGAGTTATCTGTCAGTCAGTGTTACAGCCGTACTCAGAGTCGCAAATCGTTATTTAAGATTGAGTTAAAACGAGACAGATTTATGTGAGAGATATAGCTCTGTCTCGTTTTAACTAAACTTAAGTACCGACTAAGGGACTCTGAGTATGGCTACGGCTACGGAGTTTTATTGGTCGGTTAAAGTTTATTTGACGATTGAAAAATATTAGACAAGTAGATTGCAAAATATTTTACTGCGTAGCGGCAAATTTTAATTGGATTCCTCCGCTATAACTAATCAGAAGTGCTGGTCGTTCCAAAAACCTAATCGTAGGTACTATTTTAGGTAGTCCTTGTACCTAATGTAGAAGCATAGCTAAGTAGTTCGTAATAGTCAGCCCCATACCACACCCATACCACATTTTTGTTTATTTATTCAGATACAAGTAAGCCCTTGACTGCCATCTCACCTAATAATGTATGTGATGATGCCGTCTAAGATGGAAGCGGGCTAACCTTGAAGAGGTATGGTAGTTTTTGTTAAACCCATGCCCATTTGGTTTCTACACGGCATCGTACCGGAACGCTAAATCGCTTGGCTGCACGGCTTTGCCGGTAGGTAGACCAGACCAGAAATTTAGAAATTATAAAATTCCAGGAATCGAACTCGGGACCTCCCACTAATAAGACCACAGTGCTTTCCACTACGCCAGGGAGGTCGTCGGTCATCGTCGTCGTTGTTTAGCAGATGTTAATTTTGTTTATTTTATTCGTTGATTTTATGTCAGACAACGCCCAGGGTTCCGTACCCAAAGGCTGCCAAGCAACGGGACGTTACTGCTAAGTCTCCGCTGTTCGTCCGGCTGTCTGTCTGTCAGTGGGCTGTATATGAAATACAGCCCACTGACAGACAGACAGCCGGACGAACCGTAATTGAAGTTTTCAGAATCTATTTCTATTTCCGCTGTGTTATATAACAAAATAACAAAAAAAAAAAATGGCCGCCATGCAAATTAAAAAATAATTAAAAAGAACATAGAATTATATCTTGTACGGAACCATTCGTGTGCGAGTTTTGATTAAATTACATTTGTTTAAATGATGCAAAAATCTAATATTATAAAGAGGTAAAGTTTGTAAGTTTGCTTGTAGGAGGTAATCTCTGGAACTACTGAACTGATTTTGAAAATTCTTTCACCAATAGAAAGCCACATCATTTCTGAGTGGCATAGGCTATATTTTACTTTCAAAAAAATTAGAGTTCCCACGAAAATTGTAATAAGCTACCCGTGTGAAGCCGGGGCGGGTCGCTAGTGGTATATAAGTAGGTGTGTTACAAATTCTTCAGATAAAATAGAGAATCCATGGATAAAACTGTTGTGCCGTGACCACACACCAGGTAGAAAGTGTTGCGTGCGACATCGCGTTCCTATCCAGTAAAAGTAAACTTCCTAAACCAATGAACGTTTTTAGACTATACGACCAATAAAATGGGATGTCGTTATGAATTAATTTAGTAACGTTTTACTTTCAATGGGTAAGTATTTTAAAATAACTTTTTTTAGGTTCTTACTATTTACCCTTTACCAAAACGTGCGTTTTTCTTAGTTTTATTATTCACGCGAGTCACGTGCCCCCTTTAACAACTGAAAACCACTTTTGAAAAATCCAAAATTCTGGATTAAAATTCTATCATAGAAAATCTACTAACTCACATGCTATAACGATCAAGACAATCATAAAGCTACTTGGACGTATGAATTATTTTGATAAAGAAAGAAACAATTATGTTTATAAGAGTTTTAGATTTTGGTACCTACCTTTATTTTGGAACACTAATTTTGCAAGAATAACTTGCACTTGTCCACGCTTTTTTGCTATGTCGTCGCGAAAATACATGACTGTGTTACTGTCGTGAGGTTTTTAACTGCGATGTTATCGTGTGGTGTAAAAATCGACTATCATTGTATTACTATAGGCAATTATCGACTTAGTCACGTGAGTTTATTTAGTAAACTGTGTCTGTTTTGAAGGTCGAGTTATTTCACTAAGATGACTGAGTAATGAGACCAGTTGAGATGAGATGCAATCACGAGTCACGACTCTTGAGATTCGTACTGGATGAACTGGAAGTTTCATACACTGATTTCACTGTACATTAATTTTATTTGATGAAGTATGAAATATATGTTATGGTTTCGTAACGCAACGCACACCTACCTCTCCTAGAGCAGAGGCGCAGCATCATTTTGATAACAAATCAAATTCATGTTCATTTATTAGGTCATAAGGTCATTCATGTAATGAAAATAAAATCAGCTATTTCAAAGTAAATAAATTAATTGAGTTTGCTTTGCTGTGAACACTACATTAACTACGTTTTATGTAACTATTCTCCAATACAGTCTGTGGATGTGTGTTATACTTTTAAGCAATTTTTTTTTAAATTAAGATACGAGATAAGTAAGCCCTTGACTGCAATCTCACCTGGTGGTAATAGGTGATGCAATCTAAGATTACCGGATTATTAGTAACGGAAAGCTAAATCGCGTGGCGGCACGGCTTTGCCGGTAGGGTCGTAACTAGCCACGGCCGAAGCCTCCCACCAGACCAGATCAGGAATTATAAAATTCCAAACCCCTGCCGGGAATCGAACCCGGGACCTCCAACTAACAAGACCACGCTTACCACTGCGACAGGGAGATTGTCATTATGTCAATATTAAATTACTTAATATACCTATATATACTAAATATACACTAGGTGGACGGACAATATCAGACGAGTCGCAAGGAGCCGCGGAGAGTGGCGTGTGGAAGTCCCTACAAGAGACCTATGTGCAGCAGTGGACGTCTATCGGTTTATGATGATGATGATGATGATGAAATATACCTACTTTACACTGACTTGTAGCTACGATTAATAAAGTTTCGTAGATACTTTCAATTTCTACGCGATGAGAAACAGTATCTAATCAGTTTGAACAAGTCCAAAAATGTTGATGTCATCCGGCATTAAGATTAAACAAACTAGAAAAGATCTGTATCCAAACTGCTCCAACTGGAATTCGTACCCAGGACCTTTGCCCCCAAGGCGATACCACACCGCTGCACTAGAAAGTTCCTCCACAATCCACGTAGAATGTGGACCGCATTACGATTATAATCACTACTTCTTACTACTAGCTTATGCTCGCGACTTCGTCCGCGTGGACTCCACAAATTTCAAACCCCCATTTCACCCCTTAGGGGTTGAATTTTCAGAAATCCTTTCTTAGCCGATGCCTACGTCATAATAGCTATCTGCATGCCAAATTTCAGCTCGATCCGTCCAGTAGTTTGTGCTGTGCGTGGATAGATCAGTCAGTCAGTCAGTCACCTTTTCCTTTTATATATTTAGACTATAAGTACATTAGAAATGCGAAAGTGTGTTTGGATTATCGTGTAACCCTTCCCATTGTGAAAGGAGACCCGTTCTCAGTAGTGGACCGTACATAGGTTGATGATGATGATAATAGACACTTAAAGAGTGACAAAAGTTACTTTTTATACCGGAAAATCAAAGAGTTCCCGCGGGATTTTTCAAACTTAAATCCAAACGAAGTTACTGGCATTATCTATTTAGTACCATACTTATATTAGGTATCTCTAGTAAGCTAGTAAGTTATATATAAAAACTAGTATTTTGCTCGCTGCTCGAGCTGCTAAAGCAGCTCTCGAGGTCTATAATAGAGGTGACCAATTTATTTATTAACCTGTTAATTTAACACATATTAAAGTTTGTTGATTAACTGCGATACTAAAACTTAACAATTTTAAATAAAAAAATATTATTAAATCAAAAAATACAAATTATTATAGTTAGGAGTTAGGACCTATACCTACGTTCTAAGTAGCTGCAGTAGGTGCTTAAGTAGGTAGCGCGAAGATTCCAGGAAATTAAATTTCGAAGGGGGCGCGCGGTGCTAAACGCGCGCGCGACGACATTATACCTACCGATTGCGACCGATTACGTCATGCGCTAAAAATACCGATGCATTGAATATGGTTAAAAATAACAAGTCAACTAATGTTAAATAGCACCACATCGATATGATGATAAATTTAGCATATCAAATGATTTTGTTGTTCCCATCGAATACCTACGAAGTGTTAATAAATAAGTTAAATAATTTTGTTATTTTTGTTGATGCTTTGATTTGATACATAAATAATACAATAGTCGAAATTTTTGTTATTTCTGTTTATTACCGATACTGTTCGATTAACGATAGTGCGCGTTCATAGACTTTTTGCTAGTTTATTTTTTCGGGTAATTTGATGGTGTAGTTTATTTTGCTCACTTCGTTGTCTGTCCGTCCGTCTGTCTGTCTGTGCGTCCGTCCGTCCGTCTGTCTGTGCGTCCGTCCGTCCGTCTGTCTGTGCGTCCATCCGTCCGTCTGTCTGTGCGTCCGTCCGTCCGTCTGTCTGTGCGTCCGTCTGTCTGTCTGTCTGTCTGTCAAGAAACCTACAGGGTACTTCCCATGGACCTTGAATCTTGAATTTATCAGGTAGGTAGGTACCTAGGTTTTATAGCACACGCAAGGGGGAAAATTTGAAAACCGTAATTTCTGGTCACGTCATCATCATCATCATCATCATTATCATCAACCGATAGACGTCCACTGCTGGACATAAGTCTCTTGGAGTGACTTCCACTCCACACGTCACGGTCTTGCGGCGCCTGAATCCAGCGGCTCCCTGCGACTCGTTTGGTTACATCACCAAAAATAAATTGAAATGTGTTCATGAAAGTAGTGTTTTCAATTTTCAAAGTAAGATGAAATCAAGTGGGGTAGGTATCGAGTTTTTTTTTTTTTTTTAGTCAGTGTTATATTTTTAACGTGTTTATTTATCAATAAATTTTAATAACAATTATTGATATTATATTATGTAAGTTTAACAGTATTTGACACCACTAGTCTATAATCGTCATTTTGAATAATAAAAAATTTTGTATGAAAAAAAAAAATCCGCCATTTTGAATTTTTTTTTAATCCATCGAGTAGACCTTCGGATCCTGATCATCTCTTGCCAACAAACCACTCTTCCATCTTTCATACCCTCCGAGATGGACGCGGATGAAATTTGTATGGCGGCCATCTTTTTTTCGGAATTTTAAAAAAAAATTCAAATTTTTGGCAATTGGATGAGGTTTCGAATGACATTTGGTCGAGCACCTCCCACCTATCTGCAATACCCTAAGCGTGCCCTTCACCCGTCTCCGAAATCCTCAATCATCAGCTCCCTCCATATGTTGCCCTAAAGTAATCTTTGTCTTCTATATGAAACCGTGATTGAAAAAAAAAGTTTCATACAAAATTTTACAGGAGGAAATTTTTTGAAACTCTCGGCCGCCATCTTGTTTTTCCAATTTTTTTTACTTTTTCTAAAAATCGTTTACTAATATCTTCAATTGTTGCAAGTTGTAACAAAATCGGTTGGAAAACAAAAAAGTTACAAAAGTCAGGTCGGCCGCCATCTTGTTTTTCTGAAATGTCATAATTTTTCCCTACTCGAATCCCACTTCTGAACATATCTCCCATACATTATTATATCATTTTCTGTCTCTTTCTAGGAGAACAATTATGTCAATGAGTCAGTCAGTGAGTGAGTCAGTGGTAATTGAGCTATATATAGTATAAAGCTGTGAAAGTCTAGTGGTTAGGACGTCCACCTCCGAATCGGAGGTCGGGAGTTCGATCCCGGGCACGCACCTCTAACTTTTAGGAGCTATGTGTCACTTGTTATCACTTGCTTTATCGGCGAGGGAAAACATCGTGAGGAAAACTGCATTCCTGAGAGTTCTCCATAATGTTCTCAAAGATGTGTGAAGTCTGCCAAACTGCAGTTGGCCAGCGTGGTAGACTATGGCCAAAATCCTTCTCAGTCCGAGAGGAGACTCGTGCTCTGTAGCGAGCCGGCGATGGGTTGATCATGATGATGATGAATATACTCACTAAACCCCAATACCTAGAACGGAATTTCTTATATTTCTATCCTTTGTTACAGATAAATAGATAAAAAGCGGTCAATCTTATTAAGTTTGGCCTTCCTCTTAATTTCGTGTAATGTAATAAGAAATCCGGTTAGCGGTGACTCGTTGTTCGCAGCTTCTATCCATCAATCTAGGATATTGGCACCGCTTAGGAAAGCAATCTTCGCTCTGTTCTTATGTTGGATTAACCCGGCAGGAGGCGCTACTGGCTCAAAAATACCATGTATGGACACATATTGTTACTTTTTTTTCGTGTACGACTGAAGCTGTATTTCTCAGTAACTGTCTACAGAAGTATAAGTTACACGCTCTCTTCATGAGAAACAAGTGCTACCACGCGTTTAAAAGTTATGGACTTCCAAAATGAAAAATTTGGGAACTCGTTTTTTTGAATCGTTATATCTAAAAAAACTGTATTACTAGCTGCCCCGGCGAACTTCGTACCGCCAAACCGTCGATTCTTTTTCAGGATTTTTTTTAAAAATTTTCTCTCCGTAAGAACCATCCTCGTACTTCAAGGAATATTATGAAAAAATAATCTCAGCGAAGGTTCAGCTGTTCTTGAGATTTGCGATCAGCAACACATTTAGCGATTCATTTTTATATAATATAGAGATTATTAGGACTAAAAAAACCGTTTCTGAGTTTGTATGTAGGGATCTGAAAATTCTTTCATGGTGTGCCGTATGACTGATATTATTCTATAGTGCAAGTAGGCTTTAAATTATATCACACGGACAATGTCGCGGGCAAAAGAGTCATAAATAGATATAAATTGTTACGCTCTATGCCATAATTAACTTATTTTTTCCGTACCTCAAAAGGAAAAAAGGAACCCTTATAGGATCACTGATCTCTTGTCGATCTGGGTGTCTGTCTGTCTGTCTATCGTCTGTCTGTCCGTCTGCCCGTCGTGTCTGTCGAGAAAACGTACCTACTTCCCGTTGACCTAGATCATGAAATCTGGTAGATAGGTAGGTCTTACAGCATAAGTAAAGGAATAAATCCAAAAACCGGGAATTTGTGGTTACATCACAAACAAAAATTTAAAATGTGTGCATGAACAAATTATTAGTATTTTCTATTTTCAAAGTAAAATAACTATACCAAGTGGGGTATCATATGAAATGGCTTTACCTGTGCATTCTGAAACAGATTTTTATTTATTTTTTGCATAATAGTTTTTGGTTTATCATGCAAAATGTCGAAAAAAATACCACTATAGTACGGAACCCTCGGTGCGCGAGTCTCACTTGCACTTGGCCGGATTTTTTTAAAATCTACCATAATACCTAGATATAAACACCAGTCTATAATAATATCTATCATAATATTATATTATGTAATAGCAGCTGATCCCCGCGACTTCGTTCGCGTGGATTTAGTTTTTTTTTAAATCCCGTGGGAACTCTTTAATTTTCCGGTATAAAAAGTACCCTATGTCAATCTCCAGGTCTTTAACTATAACCATGCAAAAAACCACGTCCATCCGTTGCGCCGTTGCGGCATGATGGAAGGGCAAACTAACCAATTTTCGCATTTATACTTAATTTAAAGAGTAGTGAAGTGATGTCGGTATTTTTTACCCAGTAGCAATCGTTTGTATTCTAAATGTCGGTACGCGTCCTTGGGTTTCATATCAGAATTGGGTCGGTGACTTGCTATTTGCTTATAATAGATTTTCGTTCAAGAAAAACATCAGAGAAATAAACAAAAGAGAAAAATTAGGACTCCGGTATACTTTTAGTAAATTGATTGCGGAAAAGTGACTTTTTCGTTCGGTTCGATGTCGTCTAGTTTTCCGTATAGACTTACTGCTCCAGTCCCGTGCGAATTTCAAAAAATCCGGCCTTATTCCATGTCTAAATTATAAAGATAATTTCTTTGCATTCCAGCTTTCTTTCTAAGTCGAAGGGCCCTTTTATAAGGCAAGGCAAGGGCTGGGCGTTGATAAGTCAGTCAGTGAGTGAGTCAAGATTTCAATATTTAGATTAAACTGTATCAACTTTACTATAGTTACCTACTTAGTTAACTTAGTTTTCTTTCCCTCTGACCAACTGTCAGAGTACAAACATAAATATGACCAATAAAACCAAAAAAGGTAATAAACTTACCCAATTAACTGAATAAGTAAAGGGATAACTAATATCAAGCCTATGATGGATTAATGACTAATAACATTATTTACAGGCTAACATCAAGACACATAAAAACTGATAAGCATACTTACCTATTATGTAAAAAAAGAGATAGACTGCCTAATATCGACACACTATACCATAATATACTATCCAAACCACTAGTTCACGAAACTTGAAAGCGTGAAAGTTTTACTGATCTATACTTACTATACTCAAGAACATTTGTTTTGGCAATCTAAGTGAATCTAACGTACAAAAGTTCTCAGAATGTAATCCACCTCAAGGATTTCATTGAAATCTTCATAATATTATAACTAACTTGAACGAAACGTGATCTTGAGAATATAATCAAAATCAAACCTTAGAGTATCTTGGTTGTACCTACTTGTACCGCTTTGCATGATATAACCTAGATTCTAAAGTAATTTCAATATAGCTAGGCTCTTACAGTGATGGATGAATCCTTCTCAGGAATAAAATGTAGGTCTAAGTACTAAATAAATTGGATTTTCATGCAAGGCTTCACCTCAAGAAAATAACATTATTAGGTATCTATCGCAAAACATGTTATTATGAGCTAGTTAAAAATATTGTATTTTTAGGTTTTCGTTACAGGATCACTTCGTTGTCCGTCTGTCTGTCTGTTAGTCAAGACCGTTTATTTCAGGAACTATAGTGGTATCAAGTACGGTCTACGGTTCCTTACAGCTGTAAAAAAAATCAAGCTTCTAAGTCAATGCAGTATAAAAATACAGCTACAGTTTAAATTGTAGTTATAATATAACATCCATACTAACGTTATAAATGCGAAAGTCTGTCTGTCTGTCAGTCTGCTAGCTTTTCACGGCCCATCCGTTTAACTGATTTTGACGAAATTCGGTACAGAGATAGCTTGCATCCCGGAGTAGCAAATAGGCTACTTTTTATTCCGGAAAGTCAAAGATTTCCCACGGGAGTTTTAAAAATCGAAACTCACGCGAACTAAGTCGCGGGCATCACCTAGTAATTTTTTTTTACGATTACAAATTTACATTTGCAGAGATTTACATTTGAGATAATAAAATAAGTACACGCATAATCTAAGATACGGAACTCTCAGTGCACAGTTCGACTCACGCTTGGCCGGTTTTTTCTTCCACTCTTACTTATTAGAACCAATTATCAATCTTAAGTTGTAATCCGCTAAAGATCAATTCGTTTACAAAATCAATTAGTGTAATTAGATCTAATCGGCTCATCAGCCATCCGCGATGCGATATCCAGCATGATTATCAGAGCATATCGTTTACATGACAACTGGTTAGTTTAACAAACGCAGCCACATATTATTACTTAGTCATTATATCACTCATATTATTTTGTGCTTTGTTACCTTCCTATACCTACCTATAGAGAGATAGCCAGTGTGTGCCAGACTTTCGTTATTTTATTAAAAAGCATTAAAAGTTCGTTCGTTAAAAGCGAACGATTTTATAAAAGCGGAACGATCCGCGATTATGAAGTTTGGATCATGGTGGCTTTGGGGGATAACAGGCAATAAAGGTGTGCAAAATCTTACGTCAAAGTATGAATCCATACAAATGTTTAAGTGCGGAAACCAGCCCAGGGAGAGATGAAATCCATACTAATATTATAAATGCGAAAGTGTGTCTGTCTGTCTGTCTGTCTGCTAGCTTTTCACGGCTCAACAGTTCGACTGATTTTGATGAAATTTGGTACAGAGTTAGCTTACATCCCGGGGAAGGACAAAGGCTACTTTTTATCCCGGAAAATTAAAGAGTTCTCATGGGATTATTAAAAAACCTAAATCCACGCGGATGAAGTCGCGGGCATCATCTAGTACCTACTACATAACTGGAATTGCTTAAAACGCACATTTCGGTGCGTGCTCGGCATCAAACCTCCGACCTCCCGAATACGAGGCGGATGGAACCACCAGGCTATCATGGCTCACCCTTATGAAAAAAAGTGAGACCCATGAGATCGTAAACTTTTATCTAAGTACCTACCTACCGTGATACAATTTCATTGAAGATAATATTATGAATATATAAATCATAAATTATTTTAACGAGCCCTAGATTTAATAAAATAAACGATTCCATAAAAAGAAAGAATATTTTTTTAAATAAGAAATACGTTGAACCATTATTATTACAATATGAGATTCTCATTCTTCTGATCTCAATTTTAATAATCCGTTGTAAGACGATCACCAAATTACAGTCCGTCATGCAAAATAGATTCCATAAAGATTTGGGCATCCCAATTCTGAGTAAGAGATTTAGCCGACGACCCGGGATTAGACAATCGGGGTTATTATTTCCCAACGACTTAGGCTTCGAACCCACTGCCGGAGGTCTGAGTTCAGAGTTCTGCCAGGTTCTGCATTCTACTGTTCAAATACTTGGATTCGGTTCAAAAATTGGATATGCAGGATCATGAATTTAATCTGGTCATGTACCTACTGACTGATATTTTAATAAACAGATGCCTGACAGTCTGGGAGTCGTGGTAACTTCATTCTTTGGAAACTATAGACTTAATCAAAAATGAGGACATCCGTAGAAGAACTAGAGTAACCGACATAGATCAACGCGTTGCAAAGCTGAAGTGGCAATAGGCAGGAAGGGCATAGATCTCTTACCAGAGATATTTTCTATGTGTGTGTAGTAGGATCAGCACCTTACCGATCACCACCGATTTAAGGGGCTTTTTTTTCCTCAATTACAAGAGCCTTTCTCTTGTAATTGGACAAAAAGTAAAGCCTCGCTAGATTAACTCTTGTATCCTGAAGTTTAATGTAGTGATTATCCAATTACATTAAATTCGTTACCGCTGTGTTCTGGCCCTGACTTTCCGAAAATCACGAAAGGTTTGTAGAGGAAACCTATACTAGCGAAATCTCAGGTTGATGTCTATCAGGTTTTCATTTATCTTGAACTAAGTAAATTGTGGTAGGTATCTACCACAATTTACTCAGTTCAAAAATAATTTAATTTATTTTTTTCTAATCTACTTGATAGAACTTCAGCAGCAGACGAGATGTTATTATAAAATTTACTGTTTTTTTAGTGTGAACAAACGAGCAGGCGGGTCACCTGATGTTTAGTGATTACCACCGCCCATGAACATTTGCAGCACCAGTGGAACCGCCAATGCGCTGCTGGCCTTTCAGGAATTTGTTGGTCCGCCCCTTGAATAACCCCATGTTGTAATATAGATGGGAACACCGCCGAAGGGAGTCATTTACTCCTCGGTGGTTACGTAGGTATATTGGCCTTTGAGCCTTTGTGAGTTGGATAAGCTAATGCATATCAAATCACCGCGCAAAGTTTATCCACGATCGATCCCAAACTGCATATATTATGATGTAATATACAAAATGTAGACCGTAGATACCGTACCTACAGCACTTATAAAAAATAACTAGCTGATGAACTAGACTTCATCCAATGTCTCACATCATTTACAATATTGATGATATTATCCGAGAATTTTGCCCAAGTTGGTAATAAACTGCTCTATTTTGAACAAACAATGGACAGTGTTGAATGAAGTTGTTAATCAGTGTTATTACAACAGCATAAGTATAACTAATTACAAACACCATTGTGAACAGAAACACGAGGAACGATGGCAGCTGATCCGAGAATTTTGCCCGAGTTGGCAAAACTGCTCTAGTTTGAACAAACATTGGACGACGTTGAATGAAGTCGTTAATCAGCGTTATTACGACAGCATAACTAATTTACAAGCACCAATTGTAAACAGAAACACGAGGAACTATATGGCAGCTGATTCGAGAATTTTGCCCGAGTTGGTTATAAAATGCTCTAGATTTAACAATCATTGGACAACGTTGAATAAAGTCGTTAACCATTACGACGGCATTTAACTGATTACAAGCACAAATTATTGTGAACAGAACACGAGGGACGATCGCAGCTGATCCGAGAATTTTGCCCGAGCTGGTAATAAACTGCTCTACTTTGAACAAACATTGGTCAGCGTTGAATTGAGTCGTTAAGTAGCAAGTGTTATTACGCTTACGACATCATAACTGATTACAAGAACCATCCTTCTAGAATTGAAAGGCATCTATCATGTAAGTATAATCACTAGTTAACGCACTTCAAATTAGCACTTTGATTACCTATACAATAAGCAATTACCTATTTAATAAGGCATAGGCGTTAAATTTAGATCGTGTTCAATCATTTTGTTTTTCATGAGTAAGCTAACTTGCTCTGACTTCGCTCGAGTGAAATTTACGATAATCCTATTTGTCGATTGTCTACGTTGTAAAGAAAAAAACTTTATCTCTTAGTCCGAGAGTTGGGGGATTAAAAGTTCTATGACTGACATTGACTTTTTTTGCGTGTGAGTAGTATTGCCATAGATCTAATCGATAACACCTCTGAAATTGTTCAATTTTGTCCGCATGCCTAAATGTGGTGTCACTTACGTACTCACTTACTTAGGTTGTGATTGTAAGCGTTGTCTTATTTTATACTAGCTTATGCGCGCGACTTCGTCCGCGTGGACTACACAAAAAGAAACCACAATTCTTGGCCAAAATTCATCCATTAATGTTATGAATACTAAAAAAAACCTTATTTAATGACTAAAATATAGCTCGTAACAGTTTGTGCTTAACACTCCGGCGTAATTAAAAGACATTCAACTAATTCCGCTCGTAAAAACAATCTTGACAATGTAGTTATTGCAATAATTCTAAATGAGAAAACAAATAAACAAAAAGGTTTATAAAAGTTCCTCCGAGTTCTATGTCCAAAATAGTGCTTGTTTCTTGATGCCTTTTAATTTTATTGATGGATGCACTTTGACCAAAAACCCTTTGACGAATGGGCGTTTCCATTTCAAACCCCTATTTTACCCCTATAGAAGCTGTACGTCACAGTAGCTGTCTGCATGCCAAATTTCAGCCCAAACCGTCCAGTAGTTTGAGCTGTGCGTTGATAGATCGGTTAGTCAGTCAGTCACCTTTTCATACTATTATATATAGAGGTAATGTCGTTAAGTTTGTTTGTAGGGGGTAATCTTAGGAACTACTGAACCGATTTTAAAAATTCTTTCACCAGTAGAAAGCAACATTATTCCTGAATGACATAGGCTATACGGGATCTTTAAAAACCTAAATCTACGCGGGCGAAGCCGCGGGGATCAGCTAGTTTTATATATTTAGACATTTGAATTGAATTGAAGGTTTTGATGTAAGTACGACATAAAAGGGTCGAAGCTCGACAAACTTTATCAATCCACCACCTTTATGCTGAAAAATGATTAAAATCATAGTATCATAGTAAATGTCTACGTTATCGAAAAGACCAAAGTTGGAGAATTAGGAAATTAAAAGTAATATGGACAATATATAATAAATAGGTATAAAGGACTTTTACTCTACCGGTTCTCGAATTATTATGTAACTATAGTTTGTACTTACGTCCGCGTCATTTATTCAAAGGCAGACCAGCAGTTTTGAATATGTATTTCAAAATAAAATTATATCACTTTTATTCAATTTCAGATCATAGACCAAGATAGCGTTATTTCTGTTCCTTTTTAGGGTTCCGTATCTCAAAAGGTAAAAAGGAACCCTTAGGATCACTTCGTGGTCTGTCTGTCCGTCCGTCCGGCCATCCGTCCGTCCGTCCGTCCGTCCTTCCGTCCGTCCGTCCGTCCGTCCGTCCGTCTGTCTGTCTGTCTGTTGTGTCTGTCAAGAAACCTATAGGGTACTTCCCGTTGACCTAGAAGAGTCATGAAATTTGGCAGGTAGGTAGGTATTATAGCACACGTAAATGAAAAAATCCAAAACCGTCACAAGAAAATTAAAATGTGTTCAACTTTCAATGTAAGATTACTTACTATACAGAGAGGGGAATCATATGAAAAGGCTTTACCTGTATATTTTAAAACAGATTTTATTTATTTTTATACATAGGTAATAGTTTTTGATTTATCGTGCAAAATGTCGAAAAAATACGACTGTAGTAGGTACGGAACCCTCGGTGCGCGAGTCTGACTGGCACTTGGCCGGTTTTTTATTCTAATTAGTAATTTTATTCATTTAATAATTTTAATATTTTCTAAAACATACTTAACAGAATCTTAATTAATTTATTATAATTTATCCGTACATAATAAAGTCGTACATATAATTTAGATATATTTACAATTTTTTTTACAATTTACAAACAAAGAAGGGTTTTGGCCATAGTCTACAACGCCTTTTGGCAGACTTTACCAACCTTTGAGATTATTATGGAGAACTCTCAGGCATGCAGGTTACCTCGCGATGTTTTCCTTCACCGTTAAAGCAAGTGATATTTAGTTACTACGCACACAACTCCGAAAAATTAGAGGTGCGTGCCCGGGATTGAACCTCCGACCTCTGATTAAAAGGTGGATGTCCTAACCACTAGGATATCACAGCTTCGAAAGCTTTTTGCATGAGGAAATTACAATTAGTAGGTACAATTACCTACAGGTTACAGCTTGCATCCCGAGTTCCCGACTATCCCGTCCCCGGGATACCCGTCAAAATCGGTTTAACGGGTGGGTCGTGAAAAGCGTAAGAGAGATAGGCAGACGGATAGCCACACTTTCGCATTTATAATATGAGTATGGATGGATTACGTAAATTATTTTAATGTACGTTTTTTACATTTTGTGTTTTGATAAGAATAAAAGATGTTCCTATTTTAAATAAATAGTTAATTATTTAATGTAAATTGCAATTTCACTTGATGGTGAATCTCTAGTTTCCGGAGCGGTTGAGTGTGGTCACACATTTAGGTTACATAGATGCCAGAAATAGCGTCGAATGAGGTACGTCACTGAAACATTGTTTATTGAAACCTAAACGTGGTTTCCTAGAAAGCGTTGCGGACCCCATAATGTTACTAGATAGATACTTATCAAATATTATTTAATCTAAAAAAAATTAAAATACAAAGGTTTTATGAATGGCTAAAAAGTTTAAAATAACTACCTCATGCCTGCAACTTCGTTCCCTTGGATATAGGCTTTTAAAAAATCCGTGGGAACTCTTTGATATTATGAGGTAAAAAGGAGCCTATGCCGTTCTCTATAAGTCCATATATTATATCCATGCAAAAAATCACGTTGTTCCGTTGCTACGTGATTGAAGGAAAAACCAACAAACAAACAAACACATTATGGGTAGTGATTATAGTTATGAGAACACTTGTAAGATTTAAAACATATTGTCTATTACATAGCGTATTGTCCCCAACACTGAGAAGAACGTTTGTTTGAATGTTTCTTTCGATCATGCTGGCCGAATCTGTGCCTCGTCCGCGCCTCGTACGTGGCACTGCTCGTGCCAGCCACGTGTTGGCAAATCATCCCTTTAATCTCCCATTATTCATTTTTCTGTTTCCCCAGATTTCTCCCTAGGTTTGTATGTAGTTGTAGTGTAGATGTAGGGTAAGTACCTAGCTACTAATAGATTATGTGGAAGAGATAGCACTTTAGTGAAAGGGCCGCCTTAACGTAGGTATAAAAACATACCTCTTTTATTGGTTGTGTATGTTAAAGTATGACATGCATACTCATAGTTTCTTTTTTCGTGGCTATTTACTATAACCAAATAATATTACAATGATACAAAAAATTTCACCGTCAATTTTCCGTAATAAATCAACCCTCTGGCGAAACGTGATAAGCTTGGACGATTTAACCTATGGACTTGTAACGCGCCTAATATTACGAATAAAAATTTCTGTCACTTTTGGTGCGGGACGAGGAAACACTACATAGACAACTTGACACACTCGCTCAACAAAGTTTTGTGTCATTATTAACACACACATATCTAAATCTTCAACACTACTACATTTTACGCACACTAATAAGTTATATACATCAACATACAAAGACATTACGAGTGTAAGACAGTCAAAGTGATTTCCGATGCTACCGTATCGATATTTTAAAATATATCGATAGTTTTTCGTTTGGTTGTCAATTTTCATTTTCATTTTTTTTTTCCTTGGTGTTAGTTCGATGTTTGCTTGCTTGATTGATGGTGGAGTAGTACTAGAAGGACCTGGTTCCTGAGATTTATAATTCTCTACCGACTTGAACACCTGAAAAAAAATTGTCGAGCAAATTGATATCCAAAGTATAAAATGTTTATCACAAGATGTTGCCGACGGCCTAATTTCATCAAAATCTGTTAATTATTCATCATAGTAGGTTGTTAAAGCGTAACACAAAAAGACAGACAGTCAGACACCCTCAAAAATTGTTTCAAATTTTACATGTAAACACATAATATGGAAACACTTACGGTATCTGCTAAAAGCAATGTTGGTATGGCATGAGAGACTAATTTGCGACGTTTATTAGGCAAACATTCAAATTGGGACGAATCAAAGTGCGCCGAACAGATAGTACTTGTGCGGGTAGGTTCCCAACTACGTTTTCGATCGCACAATTGTGCCCACTTCATTTTAAAGTGGGCGTCTTTAGGAAATCTGTAAAAATAAAACGATTATGATAAATTATTACCTGATCCTCATCCTTGAGAAAGGTTCACCTTTTAGCTACATATTACCCAGTTCAGAGACACCCTACCCCGTTTCGCGCCTATCACTAAAATTGCGTTGCTTTAATTTTTTTTTAAATGTATTAAGTACGTGAAATCACAGAAATCGACCAGTTTTATTACAAGTATAGGTAGCGAAAAAATTGTGGTAATTAATAATAACTATTCTTTACTTGACTTGAAGACGGTAATTTAGTCGTTAATAATAAAGAAAATGTTTTCATCGATATCGATAATCGAACCGCAATCACTATCACATGATTCTTAAAAATCGAACCTTATGTCCTATGCAATTGAATCTAATACTGAAAAATTTTGTAAAAATAACACTATAGTCTCGTGGGGAGTGCGGCATACTATAGACGGAGAGCCAGGGCCCAAAATACTGTTTGAATTTACTAAGGCTAATTTTTTTATAGTTCATTAGAATGGTTGCGTACACAAACATACTGCGGTCAGTCAAGTGAACCTGAGAACAGTGACTCAGGTGCGCTATCAAAGGTGTCGTACCTGCGAGGTAATAAAATGAATTTACTAAGGCTGAAAATTGTTATATAACTTGTATATTGCATATAAATAAAAGTTGTAATGGTTAGTCAGCAGAATATGGGGACAGAGCTGGTCAGTATGCGCAAAAAATTAGCCTTAGTAAATTCAAACAGTTTTTTGGGCGCTGGCTCTCCGTCTTTAGTATACCGCACTTCCCACGAGACTAGTGTTATTTTTACTACTACGTAATTTCATGCTGTTCACGCGTATTCAAATTTTAACCTAATTTGTATATATCGAGGGTGCACGGGCGTAGCAGAACAACGCGAACGCCATTTGGGTTCCCCGACCTCATTCCATGAAGCCCTCGGCAACCTGGGCGGTCTACTCGGCTTCTGGAGTGAGCTTGGATGGCTGGAGTGAAGACTTCAGCGGGGAGGGGCAATGCACGCACAACAGACGGAAACGTTTAAGTGCGGAAACCAGCCCAGAGCGAAGAAGAAGAAGAAGAAGATATATCGAGGGTTGCAATTGTTTAGAAAAAACAAAATATAGTCTCGTGAGAAGTGTGACTCGCTTCTACCGAATTATTACGTACTCAATTACTGAATCGGTAAAGTTCTCGATTGTTATTTTATTATAATAATTTATGTAATTTAATTTATAGAAAGCGTTTATTACACCAAAAATACTTACTTATGAAATGAAATTCCATCTTTTTGTAAATTTGATGTGTTTGATTTGTTCTTGCACTCACTAACGGCACAAACAGGCATTTTTCACCCAGCGTGTAAGACGTCGTCACACATCGAAAACGATTCTGACAATGACAAAATCGATTCCGCAAACAGTGTTTATAAACGCAGTGGATTAAAAATCCATTACTATTGACAGAGGGGAATAATCATGCGAGGCGCGTCCTTAGGTTAAATCGTCCAAGGTGATAAGTGGCTAAAGGGGCTTTTACGTAACGAGTTTATATTTGAATGTCAAAATGCGCCACACATTTTTCAGCGGACTGAAAAGCCCGGCATAACCGTGGACTCTATCCATGATTCATAATTAAACACGTTTAAAAGGGTTGGGCGTTTCGAAAGAAAGGAAAAACATTTTCATAATTTTGCTGTTTTCTAAAAATGTTAATCTAATCAATCTGGGGCATAAGATAAACACCTAATTTCCGTGCTCAGTGTCTTCAAATCTGAAGATTTGGTGACTAAAAAAATTGGAATCCAAAGTTAAACGCAAACGCAAAAAAAAAACGCTATATCTAGAATCTAGATAAGACTTATTCATATCCCAACTATACCTATATTAATTACTTAACTAGCTAAACCACGCCGGATTCCGCTCTGTATTACTTCACTTTTTTCAAGTATTGCTCAAGATATTTTGTAAAATGAACTGTCAAAACAAAATTCTGACCAAAGAAATTTTAAGTACTAATTCTACTAATACTAAGAATTATTACTTTCTATATCCATGATCCTGACTGAAACTCGCTTCTTTTATAAGAGAAAATAAACATCGTAGTACTATATACTATAGCATAATAGATGTTACCAAAACTCGAATTTCTTTTCGAGTTATTTTCTAAATCATATTATTGTTTCCTTTAATGTAATTTTAGATGAAAGATGAGAAAACATCCCCTCTGATTACATATAACCGCAGGGGATAAGAAAAAGTTACAGGCTCATCCCAACAAAAATATCATCTTTTTTCTTTTACAACAGAGTTTCGAAGAGTCACTTTTATTTTTATTTGATTTGTTAAATTGCAAAGAGGCAGATACAATATTTTTCTGTTCAATTTTTTTTTTTCTTGAAATATATTTATACAATTTGGTCGAACCAATTCACTTAATTGTTGTTTGTATTTTATAGGGACCGCTTCATAACCTCTTAATTTTTATTTATAGTGTACACTTAGAAAAAATACACCACTAAAAATTCGTGACCAACTAAATCTTAGTAATATTTACAAAAGTTTTGGTGTATTTAATAATAATTCTTAATTATTCAAAAAGTTTATAAAGTATTTGTTAGTGTTAAATTTGTAATTCTAACAATGTTATTGAAATCTATTTGCAATTATTATTATAGAATACAGGGTTAGTTTTTGTTGTACTTACTCGTATTTGCCTACAAATATTTATTTAATAATAATAATATTTGTAATCTTTTCGCTCAGTGTATAAATACAAAATACTAAGTAATAGGTAAATACTACGTACCTGTTACGGTTACCGACAAATACAAATCGTATGCGGACAGGGCGGTGGACCGGCAGTAGTAATAAGTAATTAAATCAGTTCAGACGTATAGACTATAGACCGTTGGAAGTACAGTAGGTATAAGGCCAACGACAAGTCTCGAAATAATTTTTTATTAAAAATTCCTGTAAACGTGAAGTAAATGAAAACTTTCAATTTCCATGTAGGTAGAGCGTCGCATCGGGCAAAAGCTAGCTAAAAATAAAATGGAAACGAGACAGACGGCACGCGAATCCGCTCATGCATATAACGAGGTCTTTACTGTCGTTTTACTGTATGGCCAGGTGTTTTTGCGAGGGAATTGACTTTTATGAAGCAGAACTAACAATTTTATTAAAATTACTTTTATTTGGCTCTCTTTTAACGTTTTTATGGTCCCTTTTCTCTAGCGAAAAAAGGGGCCCATATAGGATCACTTCGTTGTCTGTCTATCTGTCTGTCGTCAAGAACCGTCAAGGGAATCAAACCTTAGAATACTTCCTTGACTTAGAATGATGAAATTTGGCAGGTAGCAATGTCGTGTAGCACAAGTAAAAGGAAAAATCCGAAAACCGTGAATTTGTGGTAACATCACAAAAAACTGTTGTTTCTTGTACGACTGTACGGAACCCTTCGTGTGCGAGTCCAACTCGCATTTGACTGGTTTTTTGTAAGTTTTATTATTAAAGAAAATTTTACCTTTGGCTTGATCTCACCATCAGATGTGTTTGTATGTTGTAAGCTTTCAAGTTAACAAAACGTGACTCGAGCGTGTAATTTAGACTTAGAGCTTATTTCGTTTAAGCACCCTTAAAACGTGTGTCCATCTTTCAGACTTTTTTATTCAAAAAAAATATAGCTACATATGACGTGATGATTTAAGAATTCTAACGATATCCCATAGCTACATCCTTTGTTCAAGTGGAATAAAGAAACTCACATACATAAACCCTGAAAACATCCAAACACAACGGTACAGTACACGGCCAAAAGTAATGTACATTTGGCCTTTGGAATGACATTTGGGCTTTGTAGAGCGTTGTCATTTATACCTATGACGTTTTGTCGGTCTCAATGACAAGGACAACGCTCTACAAATCTGCTATCTCCTTCTAAATGTCGTTGTACATTACTTTCTGCCGCGCACTGTGCAATGATGGAAAACTTTCATCCGCGATAATAGACGACATTTTTAACATTACAATCCACAATCTCCACCGCAAGCACGCTTTAAATTCCGCATCATGAATTGCATGACAAACTAAGAAAATCCAAATTAACTTCTTAATAGTATACATCGAACATTGTATTCTTAACTACGTAAAAACTTTCGTAGTAATCCTTCGATGTATAACAAACAATTTTTATATTCGTCTATTCGTCTTCGTTCTTAAAAGTAGATTCATCTGGGGTATAAAATACCTTGTAACTAACTGGAAGCCATCATGATGTTATTATTTGTGACCTCGCAGATTAGAATGGGGTAGGATAGGATAGTGAAAGTGTCACTGCGGTTGAGAAATTTAATCTTAGGCATAAGAAGACTGTCATGGTCCACGGATGTTTTAATTCCGTTTACATAACATGACAACACAAACGAATTCAACTATATAGATAATATCTCTACATAGTATAAAATAAAGTCGCTTCCCGCTGTCTGTTTGTATGAACGCGTAGATCTTTTAAACTACGCAACGGATTTTAATGCAGTTTTCACCAATAGATTGAGTGATTTAAGAGGAAGGTTTATAGGTAGGTATAGTTTAATATTGGTTTGTGTTAATTTGATGAAATATGACGATATTTGAACAAAATGTCGAAGCCGGGGCGGATCGCTAGTTATTAATAAGTTTAAGATAATTTACAGACTGCTGACTTTATTAAGTTCATAGATATCATCATCATCATCATCATCACCAACTGATGGACATCCAATGCTGGACATAGGTCTCTTGTAGGGAGTTCCACACGCCACGGTCTTGCGCTGTCTGAATCCAGCGGCTCCCTGCGACTCGTCTGATGTCGTCCGTCCACCTAGTGGGAGGGGGGGTCTTCCAACGCTGCGTCTTCCGTTGCGAGGTCGCCATTCCAGCACCTTGAGACCCCAACCGTCTATCAGCTTTACGCTGAAGTGCCACTTCAGCTTCGCAATCCGTAAGTTCATAGATATACCTACTTATAATTAATTGAGTAGAAAACACAAGATAAGACGTATTATCTACAATTTGACCATTTTTGACAAAAAGTTTTAGATCTAAATCAAGATTTCATCATCGATTTATGGAGGTATGTTTTGTAAGCGAAAATAGACCTCATAGCTTTAATTTTAAAATGTGCAAATGACATTAATTTAATCCGAGGTTGGTAAATTAATTCTATAGAATATGTTACAAAAATACTTTGCTGACAATAAGGTCAATAGGTACCTACCTACCTGAATGGTTTTGCTCATCATTGTTTTGGAATAATTTTTTACTAATTGTTATTAATTTGTTTATGTAAGGAACTCTTGATTCTCTGAGATAGTAGAATACAGTTAAGTAGAATACAGTCAAGGCGCAATGATGCAAGCAATTTTTTTTTCCCAAATTTTCAAGATTATTAAATCGATCTTAATAAAATTTGGGAAAAGAGTTTTGCTGTGACTCCGTTGAACTGAAACCATGTAACTTGGTGACAACAATAACATGTATTAAATGTAACGACATAAAAATTACGTTTGGGGAATTTCACCTCAAAAACTTCTCAAGCCCCGCAATAATTATAATTATTATGTCTGAAACAAGCGTGTGAATATATTCATTTGTCATTTTCAAACCGCGGATTATTGCGCGGTGAACAGTGAAAGCATTAGGTATATTTTGCGTTTAAATTTATTGGCGAAAATCTGTTTGTGGCATGTTTGTGGACTCATTGGAGGAAAACATTGGAAACGAAGTTTGTTTACAAACAACCTTCCTTTGATGTCTTTCGTCTGGCAACTATATAGATTAGTATAAAATATTACTTTGTAAATATGGATTCCTACATATTTATGAAGTACTTAATGTAATAATAAGACCGAAAGAAAATGTTTTTCTATAAGTATTAGGTACAATAAAGAATCAATAAAATTTCATTTTTTAGATTAGTTTTTTGCTGGTCTGAAATGGGATAGGGAATCTTGCTATTGTAGAATGTGAGAAATTTGTAAAAAAGAAGATTGGGCAAGTGTGTATAATAGTAAGTAAGTATAGGTACCTAACTACCTGTAAAAATGGCCTTAACTTAGTCGTGACAGAATCATCAAATAAACACAGTAAATATTTACGATTAGCTTAAGCATCAATTTAAGCAATTAAAATGCAGAGATGTCTATACCTATGTTACTAAACAATGTTTTAAACTTTTAATTTCCGTAACAAATTGTTAGGTATCTTATCGACCTTAAATTTTCAATTGATTTATAATAATAGATGTTCCATGAATGTTAAATAAAGTTTAGAATTAATGTATTTTATACCCATGCTAGGTCGAGTCCACTGTGCAACAATCGCGAATCGAACTAAATTAATGTTCCCATGGGTAGGTCTCTTGTAGGGACTTCCACACGCCACGGTCTTGCGCCGCCTGAATCCAGCGGTTCCCTGCGACTCGTCTGATGTCGTCCGTCCACCTAATGGTCCAGCAGTGTACGTCTATCGGTTGATAATGATGATGATGATAGGTAGGTACTTAAATATTTGTAATAGAGCAGCAGATGATGGAAAAACCTAATAATCGACTGCTCAGTATCCTAATGGTTGTGTAAAAGCCTCATCGAGCGAGTACTGCATCAATGGTGCCTCCCAAGACATATTTAGTAGGCATCAGTGGTGACGAAGAGGACGACGCACCGAACATGAAACCCATTCCACATCGGATATGATATCATACATACATCTGACACCATACTTCTGAAAACTACCGAGCAGACTAACCCTCAGAATACGACTGTCCCCAAGCAGACGTAAGACATCCTCAACCGTGCAGAAGGGCTATAGCTACCTGTGCGGTCGCAGCCAAAGTCCAATCACTCAGATTCATATCCCGATAGATTTTGCGTATGAAATATTATAACATCAAATCATTCAGCGCATCAAAATCATTTCAATAAGTATATGTAATTTTTGAGGAAAATGGTAACAAACAATCACACAGCCACTTTCTTCCTCTTTCTTTTTTTGGTTTTTACCTATAGTGCCAAACCGGCACAATGCACATCAACAGCGTCAAGTAGCTTGAAGGAGGTAAGAACGAGATCGATCGGTTGAAATGTGCTAATTTTCTAAACAAGATAATAGAAACGCATACCATTCTGTTGCATACAAAATGATTTCTCTCGCACCATTTTAACGGGATTCCAACATAAATGATTTTAACCAATGATTTTAACTCTATGAGTCAACTGTCACGTCAAAAGTACGGTTCATCCGTAGATAGAGTAATAAAGGTAGATACAGGAACGTTTGCTTTCTCATTCACACTAAAAAGAGAGCACAGATAAAGTTACTAATGTGATAAACAGAGACGCAGCTAATCTATTTTTTGTCCCTTATCGTGTAACTGGTTTTTAAAGTCAAGAATACATACAACTTAATACAAGGCATGCAACTTTAGTTGCGAAACAAACTTTGAGAATTCGTGGCGTAATTGTATTTTTCATGAGTTATTTACTTGTTTTCACATAAAAAACTTTTTCGTACCACTTGCTCAAAAAAGTGACTTTCAATGCCACAAAAAGCGTACATAACAATAGTCATTTTTAATCTGTTAAAAACAGGGAAAGAAAATTGTACTGAATTTCATTCATCCCCTAGGGAGAGAATGTGATTTAAGTTTAGAATACTTAGGTACCGAAATTTAAACTGAACTTTTTTTATTTTATTTATTTATTGAGATTCAAGATAGCCCTTGACTGCAATCTCACCTAATGGTAAGTGACAATGCAGTCTAAGGTGGGAGCGGGCTAACCTGGAAGGAGTATGGCAATTTTTATTAAACCCATACACCTTTGGTTTCTACACGGCATCATACCGGAACGCTAAATTGCTTGGCGGCACGGCTTTGCCGGTAGGGTGGTAACTAGCCACGGCCGAGGCCTCCCACCAGACAGACAGACTACATCTGTGTTTTTTTTTTAATTTACCAACATAAAGAATGTTTAACAAATCCAATTTAGACACAGCAAAAACCAAGAAAGTTTACACCATTGAGTTTGTATATAAAGCATTATACATCTTTTTGAAAAAGGAATACGCATTTATTATGCAGTTATGATTATTAAATAAAATTACGAAAACCGACAAGGCCGTATGAGATTGATGCCTTTGCTTTTCCGACAAAAAAATATTAGTCTAGGAATTTGCCGCGTTTTTGTTTTCTTCAAATACATAAACGTTAAGTTTATTTTAATTTATTTTTAAAAATAAGTTAATGTTCTAAAAATACGTTTAATAAATGCTTATATCATATTATTATTGTGTTAATTTTTTCGCAAATGGTACGAAAAGTAGAGTATTTACCTCGGTGATAAAGCTGTCTTAGTCTTGGGTGAACTTAAATCCCTCGCTACACTCGCGATTTAAATCGTCACCCGCGACAGAAGACACTGCTTTATCCCCTTGGTTAATAATCTACTATTAATACAAATATTGTTGATCGGTTAATATAAATATTGACTACTAAACAATGGTAATAATTGTCGTGTTATTCATCGTTACGTCGGGCTATCGCTATCTCATACGCGGTTACACTACTGTGTAACCGCGTATGAGATAGCGATAACACGACTTAAATCTACCTATTATTCTATCTACGGGTTCATCTTTAAAATAAGAACTAAAATCGTTCTTTTGACATAAAATTTGACACATAAAGTTAAAACGGCGCGTGAGAAGTCATTCATTTGTCTCTCCATTTTATTTGTGAGTAAAAATATAAAATACTTACATAAAATACGAGTATACACGAAAATAGTAAAATACGAGTTTGTGCAAGCCGTATAATAATAGCTCAATAGAGCACGAGTGTAGTTATGCGCAAAATCTCGGATTGCAGCCTCTTGCTATTCAACCGGCCGTGAATGCAAGCATTGTTTTAATTTTACTTGTAAATTATTTTTCCGTGATCATTTTGAACATTTCGCTTTTTATCAGCGAACTGTTTGTGTAGTATGATTGTTATTTTTTTTATATTATGCCCTTTTGTTTTTTAATAGGATTATACGCTTGACCTGATATACTCTACTCAGTGTGTTTTAATTAACGATCTCTATGTAGGTTAAGAACCGTTATAGCCTAGTGGTTAAGATGCCTGACTCCTATTAGGGAGGTCGAGGGCTCGATCCCTGGCCGCACCAGCTTTTCATCTAAAATCCATACTAATATTATAATTGCGAAAGTGTGTCTGTCTGTCTGTCTGCTAGCTTTTCACGGCCCAACAGTTTAACCGATTTCGATGAAATTTAGAACAGAGTTAGCTTACATCCCGCGGAAAGACAAGGCTACTTTTTATCCCGAGAAAGTAAAGAGTTCCCACGAGATTTTTAATAAACCGGATGGACGAAGTCACGGGCATCATCTAGTGTTTACATAAATACGGAAACCATAGTAGTACAGTTCTAGAAATCGTATCTCATTCAGCAAGTTAAACAAACGTCGACCTGCTTCTAGTTGAATAGATTTAGTAAGCAAAAAGTGGGTGCGCCTAAAGTGATTAAGCGCAATTGGCGCCCAACAAACAAATGGTTCAGCTTATTTATTTTTTGCAGTGTTAGCAGCGGTATGGGCCCGATACGACGATAATGTATAAATTCAACAAACACCTTTCCGTTATAGGTGTCACCGACAGTCCTCTGTGCAGGGCCTGCATGGAGGTCGATGAAACACCGACGCACGTGCTCCTAGAGGGCACGGGCGTAGCAGAACAACGCGAACGCCATTTGGTTTCCCCGACCTCACTCCGTGAAGCCCTCGGCAACCTGGGCGGTCTACTCGGTTTCTGGAGCGAGCTTGGATGCCTGAACTGAAGACTTCAGCGGGGAGGGGCAATGCAAACACAACAGACGGAACCGTTTAAGTACAGAAACCAGCCCAGAGTGAAGAAGAAGTTAGGCACCAAGATCTCGCGAGATCATAAAGCCAGCTTGCGAGATCTCAAGCTTAACGAGATCTGGCGAGATTGGGTAGAGCTCAAAGAGATCTCTGGTGAATATTTTTTACCGAAAACGTACTCAAATGCTTCACTAGTCGTGGTCATAGGACATTTATCATCCTCATCATTATTATCGACCGATAAGCATCCACTGCTGCACATAGGTCTCCTGGAGGGACTTCCACTCGCTACGGTCTTGCACCGTCTGAATCCAGCGGCTCCTGCGACTCGTTGGATGTCGTCTCTCCACCTAGTGGGAAGGTCTACCAATGGTGCGCTTTCCGATGCAAGTACACCATTCTAGAACCTTGGGACCCCAAAGTCTATCGGTTTTTCTATTTGCCCTGCCTATTGCCACTTCAGCTTTGCAAACCGTTGAGCTATGGCGGTTACTCAGGTTCTCCTATACGTATCCAATAATGTGGATAGAGGCCATTATATCAGTAAAATTAAGCATTCTACCAGTATTTACTCAACAAAGCTCCTACAATTATAATATTATCTTCTGTAATATAAAAATGAATCACTAAATGTGTTGCTCATCGCAAATCTCGAGAACCGCTGAACCGATTTCGCTAATTCTTTTTTTATAGTATTCCTTACGAGTACGAGGATGGTTCTTACTGAGAGAAAAATATCAAAAAATGCCTGAAAAAGAATCGACTGCTAGGCGGTACGAAGTTCGCCGGGTCAGCTAGTGTATGATAAATGAAGGGAATGATAAAAGTCGTGTCGTAATCGGAAATAGTAAATTTAAAAAAAACTTCCAATACTTCTCAATAAATTAGAACCGTTTGCCTCGCTCTGCAAACATCAATCTAACTTTATTTTGCCTTCCCGAGAACCTAGTTCGCTGATGTATTACTTTTAAATATATGGAAACTACTGGGGATTGGAATTCGTGAGGAGATTACCTACTTAGAACACGAGGAACTCTGACCTACTTACTAGAGACAGATAGGCGATGGCTTGGTCGTGACAACGTGGAGTGGGTAATGTTAGGCACCTTTGATTAACTAACACGACAACTAAAGTATTGTATAGGTACGCCAGAGTATAATAGTATGACATTGCAGCATAAATAAAACGTACAGATATTATAGTAAAAATCTTCGCAACAGGAAAGTGCTGCTGTGCTAGTAGATTCAGTTGACAATTCAAATGCTCTTCTGAAAGTTTCACCTTTCTCCTTCACGAGATAAGTATATCTTCCTTCATGAAGTTGCGTTCTTCCTATTGGAGACCGTAGAGAATTCATTGCAGAAAGGTGTGTCGATGAACAACATCATCTCAAACCATCGCCGGCCCACTACTGAGACTGTCTGACCTCTTCTTAGAATGAAACGGGCAACGATTGGTTACAATTCGTCAAAAATACCTAATTGTAGACGTATGTAGCCTTAACCCAATAAGTAAAGCTGTACCAGTAGGTACTAGTACCGTAATTCCCACAAACATGCCTATCTATTATACAATCTTAAGAAATGAGAACGAAATATTAAAAACAATAAGGCGAGGTCACACAGAGCTTTACCACGGCTTCTGATTGTTTGAAACTCCCACACTCATTAGTCGAATTTTGAAGGTCACAAATACCAGACTAGATAGACCAGATTTATATGTGTGGACCTTTATAATATCTAGTATCTAGTGTATATAATGGTACACACAGATTAATCTGGACTAACAATGTCAGCAATGTAAAGTTGTAGTAAAGCCTAGTGATACTAGGTGGACCAGATTTATATATGTGGACCATTATAATATCTAGTACTGTATACAATGGCCCGCACAGGTAAATCTAGACTCACAATATCTCCAAAGTAAAGTGGTAATAGCCTTAATGGTTATTAAGGACTTCGGCATCCTATTCTGAAGTCCGGGCCACCTCTAACTATTCGGAATGATATGCATTTTAAACAACTAAACATGATCCTACGATGAATGAAAACATAGTGAAGAAAGATGCATATCTGAGTCCTGCAGGATGATATGATAACTTAGTGATAGGTGATCATATCGAAAAAAGAGTTAATCATAATCATAACCATAATCATTTATTTATTTTGCTCAGATAGGGTACATGTATATTATTTATATGGGGTCTTAAAAATTAGGTAATCACAAATCCTACCAAGCATGGCGTGCAAAATTAATTGAACCCAGCATCTCATCTCTCTCATCCTTGAATCTCATCTCACATTCTTAAAATATTATTATGTCATCATGTAAAAATTATTAATTATTCAAATATCTATGCATTATTTAAAATTTGTCACTTAATACTGCTTACTACTACTACTAAATAGATCAATAAACAATTTAAAGAAAGAAACTAGATATCGTAATCATCTTGCGCACGCTTTTACGACATTGGTCAAATAACTTGATTTGGATTCAATTGTATAATACGACAGCTATTAATTGAGTAGCAACTAAATTAGAATTTTAAAATACCTACATTAAATTGAGGAAAGGAATTTTTCCAATCAAGCCATATGAATATTGAAGTGAAACTTTTTAATTATTTTCTACAAATAATGTTCACGACTTTGTTCTATTGCGCCCACCTACCTATTGTAATTTATTATAATAATTAATATTTTATAATATAGAAAGTTTAAGGACCATCATTAGTTCACGAGTTTCTCTAGATCAAATCAGAAATGAGGAGATCCGTAGGAGAATTAGGGTAACTGACATAGCTCAACGGGTTGCGAAGCTGAAGTGGCAATAGGCAGGCCACGAGTAGTTCGTAAAACTGATAGACGTTGGGGTCTCAACGTGCTGGAATGGCGACCTCGCACCGGAAGACGCAGCGTTGGAAGACCCCCACTATGTGGACGGACGACATCAGATGAGTCGCAGGGAGCCGCTGGACTCAGGCGGAGCAAGACCGTAGTGTGTGGAAGTCCCTACACGAGACCTTTGTCCAGCTGTGGATATCCGTCGGTTGACTGCGATCTCACCAGGTGTTCATTGACCATAATGTAGTCTAAGATATGAGTTATTTGGGAGGACTATCTTGGCAGTTTTAATTAACCCTACACCCCTGTAAATCTATATGTTAAGTATTTAGTGCTGTTTGAATTAGTATAGTAAAAGTATTCAGACTATTATGGAATCAATAGTTATAGGTACTGTATTCTCGGAGTCAGGGCTTTGTAGATATGCAAACATTTTTGTTCACACGAGGAAGTTCCCGTTTCCCCAAGTTTCAACACTGAAGTAATAAGCGATGCTACTACATAATTATTACAGAATGTGTTTAGCATTTCGATACGCAAAAACGCGGAGGAATGTTGAAGAAATTATGCATTGGTTAGATTAAATAACATTGCATAATGACAGAGGTAACTGTGGAGCTAAATGAGTAATTTATAAGCTCTGGTGCCCAGTATTGAAAGGAAGTTGTCTTTACTCTTTAGTGTCATAGCTGGTACAGGTTGTGCAGGATATTCATTTTGTAACCTGTTAGTATTTTAGACATTTACCTAGGTAGGTACTGGTTAGGATTAAGTAAGACACAGATTGTGAAACAGCTAAGGACAATTTTGTTCTTTATAAGGACCTAGCTGGGTGTTTAATTTTAAACGTTAATGGTTTAATCTGTTTTAATCATTTAACGTTTAGTGTTTGGAAGAGCTTCGAACGCCATACGACGAAGCGGCAATATTTAATGGTTGCCTATTTAAAGGGTTAAAGGTAGTGTGACCTACTTGCGACAGAACATATAAATCAATAACGCTGATCTAAGTCAGTAACTATCGTAAATGTCGTGTCAAATCGGTTTAGAATGATAAGCAGACCTTCCTCAAAACATCGGAATAATGCTAAGATCATGAAAATGAGTTGTATGTGTACACCAAACTTTTTAATTTTCCAAAGAAAGCTCTACCAAAAATTGCATTGTTTTGATTAAAGACAATTTTTTAACAACAAGCAACAAGGTTGAAAAAACTAAGTTTTATAATCTTCATACCTTGCCCACCTCTAATCTAAGTAGGTATAGTAAGAGTAGGTAGTCGAGATGGCAATCGGGGAGGGAACGCCCCGCATGCCCACACAGCCCCCGCGGTAACCCGGTGCGGCCGAGCACGTGTGACGTGCGGGTGTGCAGGGCGCCCCTCGCCTCATACCCCGATTGCTATCTCGACCTGTCGCGGACTGCAAGCACAAAATACATTTTTCTGCGACATTACGGACGGACAGTAATAAAAGCCGTAATCTAAAGATGATAGGTAATAAAAAGGTTTATGTGAATTTCTTTCCATCGAAAACAAATTCGATTAAAATTCCGTCATGTCACATAAACGGAATATCTGAACGTGAAATGTTTGCCGATATTTGCAGCAATTTGCTAAATTTTCCTTGGTATTTATTCGCATCGAGTTTCACATTCCATGGACACCATGAGGACTGCCTGCTTTCATTGTAGGCACGGAGTTGCACCAAATTACATTGCAATTTTATTCATTTCTGATACATTTATATAATAAGTATACAAAAGGATAAGCTCACTGACTGACTGATCTATCAACGCACAGCTCAAACCACTGAACTTAGGCATCCGCTAAGAAAGAATTTTTGAAAATTCAACCTCTAAGGGGGTCAAATAGGGGCTTAAATTTGTGTAGTCCATAAGTGTAATTAGGGTATGAGGAAAGAATAGATATTAATTTCATAACACTAACAACATAATATAAGAGAGGTTTCGCTAACAAAAACAAGGAATCTTAGCGATGTACGAACTGATAGAGTTTCTAACAATGCACAAGGCTCGGTGTGGGAATGTGATCAATATCAAATAATTGTCCCACTGTGCGTTTATTGTTCTCACTAAATTGTTGCGGAAATATCGTGTGTGGAAAACTATATTTACAATGCGACATAAAATATTTGCTTCCGCGGATAACCTCGCAATACTCTTGGAAATCTGAGCAAAATTTTTGGACATCAATACCCTTATTATAAATATCAGTGTGTTTGCTTGTTGGTTTCCACGGGAATTTTATAAACCTAATTCCACGCAGACGATGTCGCAGGCATCAGCTAGTTTTCAATAAAAAGTTGTAATAGTTTTACTTTTTGCGGTAAGAAAACTCGGGGAAAACTGAAGAGTAACTGTTTAACTAGAAGTTCCGTAGTATACCAGAGTTGCTGTTTTTGAACTAATGGAACGTTTTCACAATATAGAAACCAAATAGATAAATGGTTTTATTTAGCTGCTATACCATTTCTATATATTCGTCCGATTCCGTCAGATTTCACCATTGTAGTTGCAGTTTGTAACAGTCATACTCATGACTGATCATTTCAAACTGCCATTATTTAACGAACTACAATCTCATGAGACCTTGAAGAGTCGCAATCGCTGCGAGCAGTCAGGAGCTGACATAGGTAATATATATTCTGGCTGCTCTCGACTGTTCTGGCATAGTTATTCCCTTCCAATTTCTATTTTGTAAGTGCATTCGACTACTCGAGCAGCTAAAAATAACTGGATCAGTCATTCGAAAAGAAATTAAAAACTTAACAAAGATTTTAAAACTTTAAAATAGATATATAAGTTCAGCTTTTTTTAGATTCTTTTCAATTTTTAAAAGTCTCTGAATAATAAAAAAGCAATACATTTTCTATAGCGGTTCATCTTTCTAGAAAATAGATGACTCAAAAAGATAGAAGTTATGAATCAAAAAAAACGATCAGTCGTCCTCAAACAAATTATTCACAGCCCATTACTTTTGTATGGGCTTACCTATTCCTTACAAAACATTAACGACTTGAAAATTGTTCATGCTGTTTCAACACTTAGATTAAGCTGCAAGTAAGTGAATGATGTGTTTCAATAAAATTGTGTCCTATGACATTTTGTGTCTTGGTTTTCATCATCATTTTATTCGTTTTATATTACAAAACTGCATCTACATTGCCATTAACAGATAAACTCTGCTAATGCCTGCCGAACACTAAATACCGACCAAATACTTTATTTTGGTCACCTACAGTAGGTACCTACTCACCAAATTCTCACTTACGATCCCTAGTGATACGGCATCTTTTTTTATTTTTTTAGGGATCCTTACCTCAAAAGAAATAAGGAACACATAGGATCACTTTGCCGTGATTCTGTCTAATTGGCTGTCTTAATGCCTGTTTGTCTATCTGTCAAACCCCTTTTCTCAAAAAAGCGTGTAGCTATCAAGTTGAAATCAGTAACAAATAAAGGTCTACGATCCTTTAGAGCTGTGAAAAAATGAAGTTTCTTGTCAACGCAATCGTACACTTTTGATACATACAAAAGTATTTACCTCACAAGTCACTTACCACATAACATAATGCAACATTCTACACAGTATTTAGGTATTTCTATTAACAGTACCTACTTGTATCCTAACTTTAATAATAATCCTTCTTCATATTGCATACCCTCCGTTTATCTACCTCAAAACATTTCACATTCACGACCCAATTTCCCTTTGACTAATGCGCAATATCCTACGAGCGACGATTTTCATGTTTAGCTATCTACTTATATCCGCGCTTATTTGCTGCGATAGATGAGTTGTTTATCTGTATATAGGTAGGTACTAGGTACTTCAGCATCATCAGCTTAATTCCTGGCCACTACTAAGCACAGTTCTCCTCCCAGACTGGGAAGGATTTGGTCATAGTCCACTAGGAAAAGTGCGGATTGTCAGACTTTACACACCTTTGACTACATTATGGAGAAGTCTCAGGCCGGTTTTCTCACGATGTTTTCCTTCACCAATGTTTCGTTAGATTACGTGCCTGGGATCGAACTTCAGACCCCTAAATAGGTTGTCGATAACTGAAATGAAAGGAGTTTGAGTGATTGACTGAGTGATTCTAAAATGAAAGGAGTTTTGCAAGAAGTGCGGTAATTAATATTACGTAGGTATCTAATAACGGTAAATTTATTTATTTATTTACTACTAGATAATGCCCGCGACTTCGTCCGCGTGGATTTAGATTTTCCTAAATCCACGCGGATCCAATCAAAAATCCCGTGGGAACTCTTTAATTTTCCGGGATCAAAAGTAGCCTATGTCCCTCCCTGGGATGCAAGCTATCTCTATACCAAATTTCATTAAAATCGGTTGAACGGATGGGCCCTGCAAAGCTAGCAGACATACAGACAGACAGACACATTTTCGCATTTATAATATTAGTATGGATAACAGGATCGTTCTGGAACCATAGTACTGGAACGCTAAATCGCGAGTCAGTACGTACCTACTACGAAGATTTGGCGGTAAAGTGGAAATAGTTGCAACTTTATCCCAGCCTATATAAGCTCTACCAAATCGAAAAAGGACTACACAGATTTTCAGCAAAAGCCCTTACATAGGTATAGGTACCTACCATAAAGAAAACTGATATCAGTACAACAAGCTGCAAAACAAAATAAAATCTGCATGTAGTTAGGTAGGTAGGTAATACCTTGTAAAACGCCTGAAGCGGCAATTTACAAACGAACATTTGTAATTGAACAGAATGTATTTTATTCGATGAATGTATTTGTTCGCATTTCTCTCGTTCGTAATACATGATTTGCCTGGAACGAACTATTTGATCGACAATTTCTATGTTATTTTGTTGCCGTTAGTCGCCGCTGGCTGGGAAATAATCGTTTCAAAAGTATGCTTAGCAAGTAGCTTCTACTTTCTGCAAGCTACATTGTAGCCGAGTACTATTACATTTACGTAGATAAATAATAATTAGTAAACCTGGCCTTTACTATAGTAATGTTCTTACCAAACTTTGGTCATGCATCTACCACTGGCTCGGAATGCCTTACCGAGAAGAACGACGAAGAAACTCGGTGGTTGCTTTGTTCAAAGATTTGATATAATAATGTTATGCCATGTATAAAAAAGTATTTGAAGTCCCGCGCGTTCCTGGAACGAGCTGCAAGTCAAATCGACGCTCTTTTATCATCAATTGTGTAATATGCTTTTTTCAGGAGCACAATTTTAATAGATTTTTTAAACTTGTGTAAAGCCAAGTCCAAAATAGATAGCGGAATTTTGTTAAAGAAAGTTATACCCATTCCCACAAATGACTTTGGACTTTCCCGAAGCGGAGCAAAATGCAAATGTGCTCCATTCCCTCACTCTCATAGTCCAATGGGACGTCAATTGGACACCGGAGAGAGAATAGGCACAGGACCAACGGCTTTACATTGCTCTTTTAGTCTCGAAAGTGTTAGGTAACACCGCCAAGGAGGTGGGAAGTTCAGAAAAACTCACAAAACTCCAACAACTTTATGGTCCGACCCAAGACTTGAACAGCCGAATAGACTACCTATAGTCCGCGACAGGTCGAGATGGCGATCGGGGTGTGGGGCAGGGCCCCCCCCCCCCGCACACCGGCACGTCACGCGTGCTCGCCCGCACCGGGTTGACCCAGGGACTATTCGGGTTTACGGGGCGTCCCCACCCCGATTCGACCAGTCGCGTACTATAGATACAAAGTAGACCAACGAGACAAATCGAAGAATAATTATTTATTAATTATAATGTTAAGTATAATATAATTCACATTGGAGGATGTTTGGATCGCAAAACGAGTATTCCAACCTTGTCCGAATGGCGCCATGGAGAAAGATTGATGTTCGATATAAAATAAATAATATTCGGCATTGTTTACAAATAACAAACTCACATTAGCACACAGTAAGAGAAGAGCCAGTGTCATGTCAAGCTAGAAATCTCGCCGGTCATCCATTGTTCATTACAATGCGTGAGTGGATGGGAAGCGCACGCGCAAGTATTGTTCCGCATGTTGTTTCTATTTTCAATTTATTGTTGTTGAAATGTTACGTCAAGGTAATTTTTTTGGTATTATTCTAAGAGCCATCATCATCATGATCAACCCATTGCCAGCCCACTACTGAGCACGGGTCTCCTCTCAGAATGAGAAGAGTTTAGGCCATAAAGAACATTATGTAGGACTCCCAGGCGTGCAGGTTTCCTCACGATGTTTTCTTTCACCGTTAAAGCGAGTGATATTTAATTGCTTAAAACGCACATAACTCCGAAAAGTTAGAGGTGCTTACTGGTATCGAACTCCCGACCTCCCGAAAAGAAGGCCGACATACGAGGTAATAAGTCAGTGAAGGCAGTTTAGATAAAATGGAGCTTAAAGTTTTGTTCTAATAAGTGCATATATTGAATCTATGAAATATATTCAATTTACGTAATGTATAGGAGAATAAGCCCTATATCTACAAATTCATGGTTTTCAGATTTTTGTCCTTTACTTGTGCCATAAGACCTACCTACCTGCCAAATTTCATGATTCTATAGATCAACGGGAAGTACCCTATAAGTTTTCTTGATAGACACGACAGACAGACGGACTGAAGGGTTATTTATTTCGTTTTAAGGTACGGAACCCTAAAAATCTATAATTCAACGTACTGCCCCATCGATTACCTCAGCTTAATGAACCTTCCAGCGAGAGAATATAATGTCGGTACACAAGCGTTATTTCAAACAATCGTATCTAAGTAATAATAAGTACCTAATCTAATCAATAAACGTATTATGCATCCCCTAAGACCTATTGCTAGGGAGGAATCTTCTGACCTGAAAAAAGTCAGATTAATGTGACGGTCCGTATGGGACATAGCCAAAGAATAGCTCTTGAATTAACCTCAAAGTAATAAGTCCGTTGCGCTCGGTCAACGGTCTAATACCCGAGAGCTGCGAGTCTCGACCAACATCTCAAGAGACTCTTGCCCGCTCGATCAAGGGCCGGATACAGAGGCTGTACCGATAGAGATGACGAGAATGTATAGTCATTTTTTAGGGTTCCGTACCTCAAAAGGAAAAACGGAACCCTTATAGGATCACTTTGTTGTCTGTCTGTCTGTCCGTCTGTCTGTCAAGAAACCTACAGGGTACTTCCCGTTGACCTAGAATCATGAAATTTGGCAGGTAGGTACATCTTATAGCTGACATTTGGGGAAAAATCTGAAAACCGTGAATCTAGGGTTAGATCACACAAAAAAATTTAATTGTGGTCATGAACTAATAATTAGTATTTTCAACTTTCGAAGTGAGATAACTATATCAAGTGGGGTATCATATGAAAGGTCTTCACCTGTACATTCTAAAACAGATTTTTATTTATTTTTATACATCATAGTTTTGAATTATCGTGCAAAATGTCGAAAAAATACGACTGTGTACTACAGAACCCTCATTGCGCGAGCCTGACTCGCACTTGGCCGGTTTTTAATGTAATGGAAAGTATCTATGACTTTTGATTTTTTGGAGATCTAAAGTTTTTTTAATCTTTTATTACCAGGCTTTTACATTTGTGTATGTCAGCCTGAGATATAAAGTTAGATTAGATAAAGCGCTGATAGTCTAAGGCATTGTCCTAATACAACGCGATTACGCGATCATCGCAAGTTCACGCGAATTTTACCCGTACGAACGCGCGATCAAGCATACTGATCTTGAATAGGTGTCCTAATTAGCATTCGCGCGATGATCGCGTATTGTCGTTGCATTAAGACGACGCCTTAGGGCGTTTGTGCACACATCCGTATTCGGTTCGTATTTGTGTTTTTTATGTAAGCAAAAAAACGGATCGCTGTTTTTTCGCTTACATAAAAAACACGAATATGAACCCACGGAACAGAAAATGTGTGACGTCGGCATTCTATTCAGGGGGTCGGAGATTCGATCCCGAGCACGCACCTCTAACTTTTCGGAGTTATGTGCGTCTTAAACAAATAGGTATGGTCCTGTTGGCATTCTTCGGGTACGGAACCCTAAAAATAAACTTAAAATACATAATACTTGTACATATAATACAAATTAGTAAATCACCTGATAACATTATTTCAATGCGATCTCTGTGTTTACTTATTTGTATATTTTAACAATAAATATATTTCAGTGACTACACTTCATGAATATTCAAAACCCTTATAAGTATTCAAATGTGAACCCGCCTTAATTGAAGGTTATTTGCGCAATCGAGATGAAAAGCTAAATTCTATATTGGATCATTAACCTTTGCCCGCGATTTGATTCGTGTGAATAAATATTTTTTTTTAAAGCTCTTTATTCACTTACTCTATAATCTATACTTAAGTAGTCGGTTTCTAGGATACAAACTAAGTAGTGCTTAATTTTATTTTGAAAACGGTTAAATAGTTCTCTTTGTTTTTCCGGGACAAAAAGTAACCTATAGGTATCCGTTCCCGGGATGCAAGTTATCTCTGTACCAAATTTCAATTTTCGTCAAAATTATTTAAACGGAGAAGCCTATAAAATCCCATAGGAACTCTTTGATTTTCTGGGACGAAAAGTAGCCTATGTCCTTCCCCAGGATGCAGGCTATCTTTGTGTCTTTAGTCAAAATTGGTTTAATTAAACTTGGAAAGCTAGCAGAGAAATAGACAGACAGATACAATTTCGTATTTATAATATTAGTATGGATATGGATGTTTCAACGACATACAGCATTTTAGAACATTAAAGTGACTCTTAATAAAATCTACGTTAACCTGCTTATTAGACATTTAGTAGCGAGTGACCCACAGAATTGAGAAACTGACCACTTGAATTAAAGTCCCCGACGGACTAGAAAAGTAAAACTCCATTCGAGCGAACGGATAGCCTGTGAGGATCTTTTACGATTGTTCCAACTGTCGTAAATTGCGCCATTAAACGCGTCCTAGATCACCGTCATTAATAGTGCAAAAGAAAATGAGAAAACGTCTCAAAAACGACTAGCGTGCACGTTTATGACGTCAAAGGTTTATTTCATGAAACGAAATTATGAGCAGAAGGATACCCGAGTTTAAGATTCTCTTCTTATTCTAAGTTAAAGGTACCTACTTATTCTTGCCTGCTCATCTAAATTTATTTTTAAAATATGTGAGAAGTAGTAATATCAGTTATGTTTAGTAAAAATATTTTGAAAATGTCTCGCACAATCTTTGTCACAAAATGTTTTTAAGGCTCACGGCCTAATTCTGAAGTTTTCAGATGTAACGGCTGAAAAGTATTTTCGTCCCAAACCAAGTAACTCCTAATTTTTTTTTTAATTTTTTGTTTGTACAATAAACTTCAATTTATTTATTAATTTAAATAAATAAATCTTTTTTGTCGAACTAAGCGTCTTTTTAGCAGTCACTGGATTTACGACAGTCTTGAAAACTTTGTTTAATCACTGCCTATCACTACCCATAATATTATAAAATCGAAAGTGTGTTTGTTTGTTGGTTTATTGGTTCGTCCTTCAATCACATCGCAACGGACCAACGATGATTTTTTGCATGGTTATAGTTAAAAACCTGGAGAGCGACATAGGTATCCCGGAAAATCAAAAACCTCCCAGGGGGTTTTACAAAATAAATTGACACGGGCGAAGTCGCGGGCATCAGCTAGTATTAAATAAATTAGCGTTCCGTATGGTCAAGATAATGTAGTCACAGGTAAAAAATTATTTCGCGCAGTAACACTTTCCCGCGCATTTTCCGTTGGCTGACCACGCGTTGAAGTTAGCATAGTATTTACACGTGTTTGTTTCTAATTAATTTTAATTGAAAAAATTATGATTAATAGGAGGTAAAAATTTATGATATAAGTAGATACAATTTCAAAACAAAAAGCCGGACAAGCGCAAGTGTTTCTTGCTCTTGTAATAAAAATTGTAAAAGCAATGTAAATTTAATAAAAAGTTTTTTTACTTTTTATTGTTTTATGTATTCGGTCAGTTTCCACGTAGGCATCATGCGTAGGTACGTAAATGGCATAAATATTACCACCTTATTAAGATTATTTTTTATAAGTTTTCGGTTAGTTTCGAAACATATAGAATTATAGATACGTACTTTCTGTTAGGTATCTAGGAATGTTTTGTACGTATAATATACCTATATTAATCATGTTTGTTGATTGATTTGTTTTTGGAATTTTGTCCGTGAACAAACTACAAAAGCTGATCAATCATTTAAATTTTAAAATATTTAAGTAAGCTTTAAATATTAACCAAGATTTCAGTTACACTTTTCAGAAAATAAGGAGGAAACATTGTCCACTGTCAAAATAAATAATGAAAACCCTTACTTTACAGAAAATAAATTGTTCTTATTCGTATTACTTACCGAGAAGCAGAAAAATAGTCTTCATTTTTCTCATTTAAGCGGAAGCACTAGCACAAAATACGGCGAGTATTTTAAAGTATTTAAGGGGAAGTCAGTTTGAGACTTTGAGATTGGAAAATTGTTTTTTTACAGCGGCGTTCGACGCGCGTGACCGCCAAGCCGCTTGTATGTGCGCTACCAGATAGTATGCGCCGGCGCATTCACTTTCTATGACTGTTCTCGTAGTGGGGCAGTCCAGGAGAGGATCGGGAAGCCGAGGGTTTGTTGACTCTGGGTTGCACGACCATACATAATCCATTCAGTAATTATTGGGGCCTCACCCGGTATTAGCTTATCGATCGATCATATACGCTTTGATAGAAAACGACACTGTCGATAATTCGATACGGTTATTTAATTGATTTTGTCTCACAAACAATAGCAGGCGGTACGTATGTAAGCATGGCATAAGAAGTGGCGAGTGGCGACTTAGACGTGGATCACGTGGACGAGATATTATGGCGGAGAAATGCAGGAGCAGACAAAGGAGTTAAAATAAGGCCTAAATAAGTATAGTAAGTGATCAATGCTTATGTTATGAATGCGAAAGTGTGTCTGTCTGTCTGTCTGCTAGCTTTTCACGGCCCAATAGTTTAACCGATTTTAATGAAATTTGGTACAGTCAGCTTGCATCCCTGTGAAGGACATTTATACATACTTTGCAAATCCTATATCGCAGGAAAATGGCGATATCAGCGATTTCGCGATTTTCCTAGGGATATCACGAAATCCATGACGTGATTTCTAATAAGTAGTATTCACACCTTTATTACCTGTTATCTCCCAAAACCACCATGATCTAAACAAACATCCAACCAAACGTTCCTCCCAGTGTTGGGGGCAACACGCAGATAAACTTTCAGCGTTTATAAAATAAAGAAGGTCTGGCACGCACTGGCTCCTAAGCCAATATGCCGCAACTTGGTTGACAATAAAAGAAAATCGAAAGCTCAAGTAGGTTTAAGATCAATCATCATTATCATAATGACATCATAATATGTAATGACGTCTGTGTTAGTCACGTTTTTGTATCGTTATCTTAGAGTAAAAGTAAGTACCTTTTTATATACAGGAAATGCCTGACGAATATCCCTCCGTCAGGGAAAACTGAGGGGTTATGTGGGGCTTGCACTCACTAAAACTTGTGTTCGTCCCTCGACAGACAGGTGGTTGCGCGGGTTGTTATTTAATAAATAAACTTCCCAGTAGGTGTTTACGACATGCTATTTTACAAACTTTTATTTTTAGTATAGCCAGTGGTTAATTTTGCCATTCGGGGGATTTGAGGTTTGGTCCCGGGCACGCATATAATAAGTATAATGGAATCTCTATAATATACGAGTAAAAATGAATCACTAAATGTGTTGCTGATCGCAAATCTCGAGAACAGCTGAACCGATTTCGCTAATCCTTTTTTATAATATTCCTTGAAGTACGAGGATAGTTCTTACGGAGAGAAAAGTATAAAAAATTTGAATCGACTGTTAGGCGGAACGAAGTTCGCCAGGGCAGCTATAGTTAATTATAAATATCACTAGCTAACACATAAATATAAAATTATGGAATGAATTGGCTCACTCTAGTTGTTTACTCACATAACCACCCAATGTATAAAATGACAAATCTGTCAGAATTCCATAGAATAAAAGATCAGAATCATAGAATAGTCAGTTTTAGAGTTCGTCCCATTTTACCTTGATTCAGATCATGCTTTACATACGGAATCCCAAAATTAAAAATCTGCTCCTACGCAATTTTTTACATGAGTCCTCTATCCTTAGATCCAATTTATATAGGTAGGTAGGTACGTTTGTTAGTAAAAAATCAGCTAAGTGCGAATTTGACTCCGTAACAGACACGAAGGGTTCTATTTTATATACACTATTTTTTTCATGGTAGCCTTTTTAAAATCATATGTTATTATTTGTTGTTCCAGCGGAAATAAAAATACACAATCTGTGAAAATTTTAACTCTCTGCCTGTTATGGTTCACGTGATACAGCCCTGCTGACAGACAGACGGACAGATGGACGGACAACAGAGTAATAGGGTCCCGTTTGCACCTTTGGATACGGAACCCTAAAAATCCTGCTATCTAATGGCAACGTGTAACAATCGCTCAATTTTTCTCTTGTTATCCCGGCTTAGCCTTATTCAACTCAGGGTCGGGTTTAAAACGCCATCATTCAACGTTCTACTTACTCAAGTTTTTTTATCTTGTTAATCTTCTACCGTGTAACGAATATCGGAAAAAGTGTTGTTTGATGTTTGAAATTTGCCGCCAACCGATTTAGCGTTCCGGTGTGATGCCATGTAGAAACCAAAGGGCTTAATAAAACTGTCATACCACTTCCAGGTTAGCCCGCTTCCATCTTAGACTGCAACAGCACTTACAGGTGAGATTGAGACAGTCAGGGGCCAACTTGTATCTAAATAGTAAACAATGAAAATTTCACGGAAAAGATTTTGCAGCAAAAATATATTTTACGCCGCATGCGTAAAATATTTTTTTTTATAATTCAACATATCGCACATTTTATAAATGTGGATGCGACTTTTGAAAGAAAATATAAGAGGATAAAAAAAGAAGTATAGCGGTAAAAGAATTGGTAAAAAGGCTATTGTCTTCGATTTGTATACTGCGTAAGCAATAATAATAAATTATGTCTAATAAAATCTGTCGATATATTTTTACTAAGGAACTATTACTATTTGTTAAAAATTGTGTGGCCTTCTTATCAACAACAAACTTATCGAAAGGTTACAGATAGATTGATTGTTATTACTTATTATTAATTTCAGCCTTAAGATGTTCTCTACATTTTTATAATACGCACAAACCAAGTAAAGCCAAGTAGGTATTTTGTAGAATTATAGAGAAAAATCCATTTAATAAAAGTTACATTAATCATGCACCTACCCGTAGAATCGTACAATTAAGGATTATCACAGACAATACTTTTAACTGAGCTTATACCTTACCTACCTAATACAAGCTTGGGACATATTTATCGCAACGGTACCGCTTAGTCCTTAAATAAATTCTTTCAGCAGATTTATACTTTGAAAATAGATCCCGGTGGCATAGAATTCCCTGCACGTATCACAGATCTCGACGGATTTATTCCTATGGGGAAACGTGGTATAAAATATCAATGGCATATCTTCAAATATTGATACTTATACAGGGTGTAACCAGAACGCTAGCAAAATCTTAGCGTTATTGTTATACCTACTATCTAAACCAATAACCATTTGCCTCATTTTGTAGTTTTAGTGATTTAGTATTTTTCAAACCCGCAATGTATAGCGTTCGAAACAGGGGTCAATGCCACACCTACGACGTGGCATTGACTCCGAATGACCTACTACGCAACGTTCGTTGACCTCTAGCGTCAGTCGGATGTTTTATTTGCAATATATCGTGAAGTTTTACAAAATATAGGATATTTTTCGCGTTTTTTTTGTAGTATTATATGAGTAATCGTCTGTACGATCACCTGTCTTCGTTTTTGCTAGCGTTCTGGTTATATCCTGTACTTTGAAGTCTTTACTTTGATTGAGTCCTGTACTTTGATTCTAGTTGGAACTATAACCTGTCCATCTTCCACGAACTGTCTATTCTGTTTCGTATTTCTCTTTACAAATTAAGCTAGCTGAAAGAGGCTGTTTGTATGGCGGACCGGAAATTTTCGAATATCTACCTAGAACTAGGGTAACCGACAGCTCAACGGAAGCTGAAGTGGCAATGGGCACGGCGCATAGCTGTTCGAAGACCATAAATGTTGGGCTCCCAAGGCACTAGAATGGCGATCTCGCACTAGACGAGCAACGTTGGCAGACCCCTAGGTGACATCAAACGGGTCGCAGGGAGCCGCTGGATTCAGGCAGCGGCCAGCGCAAGGCGCAGCGCGCGTATGGAAAATCGGTTGACTTTGGGGTGGGCCAGGACTCCATGAAAGTTATATGTAACCAAGTTTTGATTAATAAATATTAATTTCATTTAATATTCATATTAAAATGACTGTGTGAACTGTGAAAGATTTTCTCTAAAAGAACTAAGATTATGTTTATTTTACAAGAAAAGGCTACGTCACTCTTCTTATACCTACTTATACCTACATATTATGCAGAACAGATAAAGTAAAAACTCTCTCTCTTTTAGTTATTATGTTATAGTTACTTGCAAAAGTTTACACAGTTACTTATGCTTGGCATGAAGATTAACATAGCAAAATTATTGTTATTATTAAACTGAAAGTTTTAGTTTTAATATTATGTTTAACAGCGATTTACTTTAAGAGGCAGAGCGATTTACTTTTGGCAGGGTTGGGTCCTTAGTCAAATAAAAGAATTTTTTTATTTTGCGGGTTTTTAATTATTTAGACACTTAAAATATATAGTTTCTAATCAGCGCAGCGCAGCTCTTACTCTACTTGTCACCGAACGTGGCAAGTAGAGTAAGAGGCCCAGCGAGTGCTGGCGACTGCGACAGTATAGTGTACGTACAGTCACAACGCACCGCGCCGATTGGCTCATGGTGATAAGACGAGAGTCGGCCCCCCTTGCGCCGCGCGCTTCTGAGAAAATAGAAGCTGCGTCTTGGCGCCGCTACCTCTGTGCCGCTACACTCTATCTGTGAGCCTTGAGCCTAATAGAATAAAGCCACGACCAAAAGTCAGTGCAAAAACAAACCAATAAAAACCACAGGAACAGTTACGTGCTATGTCCTATGCGACGTCTTTACGACTGGAACGACATTTTATGTGACATTAATGGATCCAAATAGACCGGTAAATTTTCTTTGCTTTTCCTTCGTAAGAGCTGGCGATCCAAGGATATTAGTTATTTTATGCTAGGTATTCATATTAGCCTAGATACCATCTACGTCCGCGACAGGTTGAGATGGCAATCGGGGTATAAGTCGGAGGGACGCACCGCACACCCGCATGTCACCCGTGATATCCCGCACCAGGTAAGCACGGAGGTCGTGCCGGTGTGCAGGGCGTTACCTCCCCGATTGTCATCTCGACCTGTCGCGTACTATAGATACTCGTATAGTGCTCGTATACTTTTGATTGCGTCTGCAATCTGCATCTGTCTACATAAAAGTTCGAAATTGATAATGACTTATCGTTTGTTTACGATTCCTTATGGAAACTTATAGAAATAAGATGCCATAGATTAAATAGCATTGGTTTTCTTTAATATCGTCTATTGTTTCTTTTAGCCTATTAATTTTATTTTCTTGTTCTGAATTAATTTTGGAAAAGCTCGAGCTCTGCTTCCATGCAGAAAACATTAGTAAATTATTAAAGTCAAGTAACTACGGTACCTTACCTACCTACATTGGCGTTTTATAATGCTTCCTCGCGCATGTCCCACACCTCTATCGCAACGACAATAATTTTAAGCGCAAAATAACGACATCTTTAAGAGTCGCTTTCCTATGTAATTTACTATTATCATTTGCCCACACGTTTGATTCATCACACAATCACTGTTCAACCTTGAGATAGGAAAGGCGAATTTGGACCAATCTTTGAATAAATACCATACAGCGTTAGGCAATGGCTTATAGTAATTGCATACAATTGATGATATTTATAAAGCAATTAGATAAACTTACTTTCGATAATATGGATGCTATAAATTATAAAAAGTAAGTAAGTATAGACTTCGTGCTAGGTAAACATTAGTTGCGCAGTATAGACTATTTTTAAACCGTAGTGGTAACCACATCCTTGTTACACCATCATTCTGCCGGAAACAGAAACTCGGATCACATATTAGAACTAAGTAGTATCTATCAGTACCCATATCTATATATATAAAATTCAAAGTCCTGACTGACTGACTGACATATATATCAACGGACAGCCTTAACCGCTGGTCCTAAAGATATGAAATTTGGAGGGTCTATTCTTTGTAAAGAGTGGGTATTCACTAAGAAAGGATTTTTCGAAATTCCACCCCTAAGTGGGTTAAATGGGGGATGGAAGTTTGTATGAAAGTCCGTCATTTTTCAAGTTATTTGCATGAAAATTGGTATTTGGGTTTTCGGTTACAAATGAAGAAATACGTGTTTCAGGATTTTTGGAAAATTCGCCCATAAGGGTGGTAAAATAGGGGATGAAAGTTTGTATGGGACAGTTTCAATTATTGATATTATTAACTTGAAATTTGGAAAGTAGGTTTTTTCTTGAGGTGTCAGCTAAGAAAAAAAAAGCCGCGAGCAGAAGCTAGTTAGGTATAAATGCGAAAGAGTGTTTGTTTGTTGGATTGTCCATCAATCACGTCGCAACGGAGCAACTGTTTGACGTGATTTGATTTTTTGCATGGGTATAGTTAAAAACCTGGACAGTGACATAGGCTACTTTTATCCCGGAAAATCAAAGAGTTCACACGGGATTTTTGTAAACCTAAATCCACCCGTACGAAGTCGCAGGCATCAGCTAGTATTATTATAAACTAGTTGGTATAGTTCAAATAACCAAATGAGCTTAATATTACTTAATATACTTAGTTATTTCGAAAGTACAGACAGACACTTCAATTTTATTTATTAAGTATAGATTAGTTTAGATTTACTGTTAGGTACTTCAAGATTTAAATTGGGTATTTGACTCCAATTTTTTTCTTTATTATAAACGAGAAAAAAATATGACGTAAACTGAAAAAACTAATTAAATCGTTCAAATACCTAACAAAAAAGTTATAAGCATTTAAATATTCCTGATTAGACCGAGATAGCGATACAGCAGTTTGACGTCACACCTACTAATGACATAGTAGCTTCGTGCGGTTTCCAACAAATTTTCGTTTTGCGTGAAAGGGATAGAAGACCCTCCCACTCCAAAATTAAAATGACTGTAACTTTGTAAATCTTTGTTGGATTTTAATATATTTTTCAGTGTACGTCATTATTTTTATCCTAGTTTATAATAAAGTAATAACATTAATCAAATTCAAAAGTAGGAAAATACCCAATTGCAATCATCCGACAAATGCTTAATACCCCCGGCACAATGAGCGCTGGCAGGGTTTATTTGGGATGATGGCAAGAGACCTGGACCTGGACAGGCCTTGATGTGGGACGCAAAGTGCGTTACATTTTTTTTAGTTCACCGTGAATTATAATTTATCGTTATCCTGCAGTCTGCACCTAGCTGCATTTCGAATTTCTTCGCCAATAAGATTTACAAATCTTAGCCTATGTAACTTGAAAATACTTACCTACTGTAACATTTTTACGGAAATCTGGCAAATCACAGACAGTTTCTAGAATGTATTTATAAAAATTTCATATTCCAATGAGAACCACACTTTTTTTTATTCAAATGCAACCCCTGACTGCAATCTCACGGTGGTAAGTGATGCATCGTCTAAGATGAAAGCTGACTAACCTCGCTTGGCGGCACGGCTTTGCTGGTAGGGTGGTAACTAGCCACAGACGAAGCCTCCCACCAGACCAGACCAGAAATTTAGTAATTATAAAGTTCCAAATCCCTGCCAGGAATCGAACCCGGGACTTCCCACTAATAGACCAAAGCGGTTACCACTGCACTGCGCCAGGGAGGTCATGGTTTTGTACGTTTGTATGAAGAGCAGTGCGGAGCGCGCTAGGGAACATACATTCTCTTAAGGCGAGTCACCGAGGCTAAGCGGAAAAAACTGGTTTGCTAGATCAAATGTTTTAGGTATTTACTATTAAATAATGGCCTTGCTAAAAATATACAATATACCTAAAGACATTGTCTAAAGAATGTGCTACTTTGATACACAATAGGAAGTTCTTCACTCGATCAAATAAAATCTTGAAATAAGCCGAAATAAAAGTCTAAAACGAATTATTTAATACTAAAATTTCTGACTTGGCAAATAATTTTTATTTGGAAATATTTGTCTTTAAGTACTACAGAAAACCTGCTAAATTTTGGTTTTCAACAGGACTTCTATAATTTATTAAATTCAAATTTAATGTTTGAAACACAGAATTTGAACGTTGCCAAGCGGTTTACTTCAAAGCCGGCGCTGCCCGCCTCGGTGACTCGCCTTAACATTATTACAACAATAAATAATTCTTTTGACCCGTGCCCCGTGCCTGTCCTCTTTGTTAAATAAATCATGCCTCTACTGGAATATTTCGTAATTTTTTTAACAAAAAGCGACTGTATGTATTTGCTGGACCCTTTCCAAGCCATAACTAAGTTATCTCAAGTAGTGTTCCCACGCTGCCATAGCCCGCATTTTGCCGTCTCCGCTGTAGATGAAAAATGACTTAAACGGCTGAGACATAATATTACCAATATTGTGTCACATACAGATGAGAAATGACTCCCGTATGTAGGGTATTACAAGAGAGTGCCTTGAATATACTCCAAGTTTAGTTTCATGATGGTACTTTACACTTTCAGGATTTCATCTGAACAGGGATGAACGAGTAGGTACTTGCAGCTAGTGTAACTTTTCATACTAACATTATTTACTGTGTGTAAATTCCTTTTTTTCCAACGAATCTCAATGGGTTGCAAAGCTGAAGTGGGAATAGACGGGGCACGCAATTCGATGAACCGACAATCGTTGGGGTCCAAGGTGCTGGAATTGAAATCTCACACCGGATAGAGCAGCTTTTTCAGACCACCGCTAGGCGGACTGACTCAAACGAGTCGCAGGCTGGATTCAGGCGGCACAAGACCGTGGCTTATGGAAGTCCCTACAAGAGACTTCAACAGTTCCAACAGTGGACGTCTATCGGTTGATGACGACATGCGCAAATGTCATGGTTCTCTCATAACTCACTAAGAAAGGATTTTTCGGAAATTCCATCCTTGCGAAGCTCGGGCGGGTCATTTAGTCACTGAGATACAGAATCGGTTTACAGTTAGGTAAGTAGGTACTATTGTATATCAAAATAAATTGACGCCATCATTAATAATAATAAGAGCAATGGTGCAACTGTATTCCCAAGGTAGCTGTACGTTCTATAATAATACCACCCTCACATCATTAGTTGGATTGTTAGCTTAATTAAGGTCTATCTGAGACCACTGATGGCGAAATAGTACATAGCTATCATTTGTATAGTATATGCTCTATTATTTGGATAACAATGTAGACAGGACAACCGGTGATAGCCTACTAGTGGTTCAAACGTCGGCCTTCTAGTGGAGGGGTCAGGGGTTTGACCCGGGCACGTCCTCTTAGGCGGACATCTATAGAGCGCACTTTGACTTTGCTCAGATTTAAGATTAAGTTAAAACGAGACAGATTTATGTGAGAGATTTTATAGTTCTGTCTCGTTTTATCTCTGTCTTAAGTCTAAGCTAAGTCAGAGTGCGCTCTATAGATCTCTCTAAGTAAGGAGATCTATAGATCTCCTTACTTTTCGGAGTTGCTTGCGTTTTAGGCAATTAAACATCACTTGCTTTAACGATGAAGGAAAAGATCGTGAGGAAACGTGCATGCCTGAGAGTTCTCCATAATTTTCTCGGCGGTGTGTGAAGTCTGCCAAACCTTTCTCATTCTGAGAGAAGAGAGAAGAGTTCCCATGTGATTTTATAAATTAAATCTACGTGGACGAAGTCTTACCAACACCACAAAATACCTACTTAGGGACTATAACTATTGCCCAATACGCTAAAATGACTCACTAAATAAATATAATCTAGCCGTTAATCTAAGAAATGTGTTGAAAGTCAGCATTAGTTACAACTCGGAAAGTTGTCATATTCCTGAGATTAGAATCGGTTCATTTAGAGATCATATCAGAGCCTCAATAGCTCAACAGGTAAAGGAGTGGACTGAAAACCGAGAGGTCGACGGTTCAAACCCCGCCCGTTGCACTATTGTCGTACCTACTCCTAGCACAAGCTTGACGCTTAGTTGGAGAGGAAAGGGGAATATTAGTCATTTAACATGGCTAATGTTCTTAATAAAAAAAAAAAAAAAAAAATTAACAACTATGCTGGTATGATTTGATTACGTAGGCAGGCAGTCATAAAGTTGCTTGAATTTTCATATCCATACTTTAATATTATAAATGTGAAAGTGTATCTGTCTGTCTGTCCGTCTGTCTTTCTGTCCGTCTGTCTTTATGTCTATCTGTCTGCTATAGCCTTTCACGGCCCATCCGTTCCACAGATTTTGACGAAATTTGGTAGAGCGATGGCTTGCATCCCGGGGAAGGACATAGACTTTTTATCCCGGAAAATCAAAGAGTTCACACGGGATTTTTAAAGTCTAGTAAGTAATATTTTTTTAGTAGCAGAAATCAGTTAATTATGTATTTTTAGGGCTGTCTGTCGTGTCTGTAACAAAACCTATAGGGTACTTCCGTTGACCTAGAATCATGGGCAAGTAGATACGTCTCATAATATAAGTAAAGGAATAAATCCGAAAACCGTGAATTTGTGGCTACATCACAGGAAAAAACCGGCCATGTGAGAGTCAGGCTCGCGCAACTAGGGTTCCGTACAACAGTCGTATTTTATTTACATTTTGCCAGACAACAAAGTGATCCTATAAGGGTTCCGTTTTTCCTTTTGAGGTACGGAACCGTAAAAATTAAAATTTCTACAAATCAAAACAAATATTTTCAACTATACTAGGTATTTGTTTTTATGCATAATATGTAGTTTTTGATTTATCGTGCAAAATGTCGAAAATATAGAAATGTAAAACAGAACACTCGGTGCGCGAGTCTGACTCGTACTTGGCAGGTTTGTTTATATTTAAAATTGCCTAAAGAATTTGAGAGTAGGTAGGCACATACTACCAAGATACTGACATATTATTCTCACTAGACCCGTGTTCAGTAGTGGGCCGGTGCGGGCGACGCGACGGGTTGTTGATGAGTGAAGTAAAGCAAAGAAAGTTTTATAAACCGGTTTGTATTTTCGGGAAAATATAGATAATTAGAAAGGTAGATAGATACCTACCTAGGCACCCTACCCTGTCTATTACATTTACCGTAAATAGGTATAATTTTCCTGATTTGTTTACTCAGAAAGAAAAGCGTAAACCATACCTAATTATTATAATGTGATGAACGCAGCCACAAATTTAATCTATTAACCGCACAATAAGATAGAGATGTTCTGCCTATCTGCCAAGATCACCAGCTGATGCTTTTAACATAATTACCTGTACAGTAGGTAGAGGTACTTCCATATAGTTTTCTGCGTAGGTAAGTAAGCTATAGAGAAACATCGGTGTTTTATAGGATATACTTCGGAGAGTGTGCTCAGGAACTTTTCGATCTTGTCCCGCCTTCACCATTTTACCACCGAACCGCAAGACGTCGGACGAGTTTCCATCCTTATGTCGTCGACATTCCATCTACACGCACGAAACGTTTTGCGTCATCATTCCTCATACGTATGGCTAAGGTTTGGAATACGCTTCCACGATATGTGTTTCCAACCAGTTACAACCCGGGTATCTTTAAAACAAGAGTGAATAGGCATCTTCTAGGTAAACGCGTCCCATCTTAACGTTTTAATATAATTTCCAATCCATTGCTTGGAAAAAAACCGGCCAAATAGAAGTCTGTCCCGCGCACCGGGGGTTCTGTACTCGTGTTTTTTTATTCGACATTTTACACGATAAATCAAAAACTATTATGCATAAAAATAAAAAAATAACTGTTTTAGAATGTACAGGTTTCCCTTTCATATAATACCCCACTTGGTACAGTTATCTTACTTTGACAATTGAAACACATTTTTTTGTTTGTTATGTAACCACAAATTCACGGGTTTCGGATTTATTCCATTACTTTTGCTATAAGACCTATCTATCTACCTGCCAAATTTCATGATTCTAGGTCAACGGGAAGTACCCTACACGTTTTCTAGACCGACACGACAGGACGGACAGGCGGACAGACTAACAGACGGACATATAGACAGACAACGAAGTGTTCCTATAAGAGTTCCTTTTTTCCTTTTGAGGTACGGTACCCTAAAAATTTTTTTTTAAAGTTTTTTAAATATCTATCTATCTATTAATGTCTTTTTACTATAATAATAAAATAAAGAGATAAAGTTTATAAGTTTGAAATTATTAGGTAATTTCCGAAACCATTTATCTGATTCCAAAAATTATTTCATTGGTAGATGGCAACCATTAGCCCGAGTGCCAATAAATTAGCACGAACGAAGTCGCGATTAAAAACTAGCTTCTAATAATTTCCTCAACACTGACATCTGTGTGTATTCAGTAAAACTAGATAGTATAGATTCACATGGCCAAATTGCAGGAGAAAAATGGAGACGACTAGAACCTTTCACTGAAATTCACGTTATAGTTCTGCAAAATGAAACTAGATGGAGCTGTTATGATTTTTTTAAATCTAGTACCTTTTCATAAAATTCCGTATTGAAAAGGAAAAACACCCACCTGCATAAAACATTTCGTACCTACCCTACCCATCAGGTTTTAATCCTTTGTTCCGGAATTTACGCCATGTTAGGTTCTACAGGAAAAGAGGTCGACTCACGCTTTCATTATTTTTGTATCTACCTCCATAAATAGATATAGGATGCTCTCTTTATTCGGGTCGGTATGAATAGTACGCGACAATTCAAGATGGCAATCGGGGTGGGGATGCCCCACACACCCGCACAACCCGCGTGCTAACCTGGTACGGGATAGTGCGGGTGACGTGCGGGTGTGTAGTGCGTCCCCCGCCTCATACCCCGATTGACATCTCGACCTGTCGCGGACTATAGGTAGGTACTAGGTTCAGACAAAAGTGACCTTTGCTCTATATTTTGATAACTAATTAGAATGAAATATAAAAACCCAAACTTAAAAGCTTATAAAAGATTCATTCATAAAATTATAATGTTGTTCCTTTCTAAGCTGCAGATATAAATCGCAAATGTCGAGAACAGCTTAACCGATTTCGTAATTCTTTTTTTATAATATTCCTTGAAGTACGAGAACCTTACGGAGAGAAAAATTTAAAAAATTTGAATCGACTGTTAGGCGGAACGAAGTTCGCCAGGGCAGCTAGTCTAAATATATAAAAGGAAAAGGTGACTGACTGACTGACTGACTGACTGATCTATCAGCGCACAGCTCAAACTACTGGACGGATCGGGCTTAAATTTTGAATGCAGATAGCTATTATGACGTAGGCATCCGCTAAGAAAGAATTTTTGAAAATTCAACCCTTAAGGGGGTGAAATAGGGGTTTGAAATTTGCGTAGTCTACGCGGACGAAGTCGCGAGCGTAAGCTAGTAATTAATATAAGTGTGTATCAATAACCTATATAAACACTCTAAGGGCGTTTGTGCACGCATTCGTATTCGATTCGTAGGTACCTATTCGTTTTCGTAAAAATACGTTTCGTCGTTTCGTTGTTGCCGTCATACAAAATGTGCGTACGCTTGTGCACCAATTCATATTCATTACTAATTAGGTTCGTATACATACATACTTACGTATACACGTTTTGTATGACGGCCACTTCGAATAGTATTTTTAAGAAAACGAAAACGAACGAGTGCACAAACGTCCTAACTGTTAATATAATGAAACAAAAAATGTGAAATAGAATTTATTTGAATTGACAAACTTTGTTTTTAAATTTTCATAATGCATTTACTTAATTAAATAATATGCATAGCAAGTGGCATCTTAGTGGAAAAATTCACGGCACCAAATAAGTATTAATTGTTTATTTGAATTTAAGTAGGTATAACACAATCGAAAATATTTCTACCTACATATAAAATAATTCTATACATTCCTTTTAACATTCTAATAAACGCTGTAGGTAGCTATTATATTTTAACAGTAATCAAACTTTTAAAGTTTAAAGTTCAAGTTCTACAATTATTAATTACATAATATTATTATTATACAAAATATTGTCATATACAAATAAGGATCTTTGTGATACACCCAATTTGACTTACGAACGTACACATAATATACCTACTATAATATTATATAGAGCGCACAAAACAAGTTGGTTGTCCAGTCTAAACACAAGGCGTATGACTGCGCAATGACCGTCATGTTGCTATTTCAGATTGAACTTATTGTTTTGCGCGTATCTATAATACCTAATAGGTACAGAGTACAGACCTACTGAAATCACACGAGACGAGATATATTATATGCGAACAAAATGACTTCTTTATTTTAACTTTCTGTCAATAAAATTGTCATGTCAAAAGTACGATTTTAGTCTATGGATTTTAGTGATTATTTTAAAGGTGAACCCATAGGCTTAGAATTTTTTCGCTACGGGTGAACATTACTTTAGATCTGACAGATGAACCATAGAGTTAAAATTACCTTGGTGTAAGTGAATCTGTCTCCCCATATAGAGATATGGGGTTTAGCTTTTTTGTTACCTCTTAGCTATTATTATACGTAAAATTCAGGCCTTAGTGCATCTCGCGGCGTCAACCCAGGCGTAGTTTATATTTTAGAGCCATAGCAGACACGACGGCAAAATCGCAGATCTCAGATGCTAAAACATTAGGTTTGCTATGGCCTTAGAGTCAACAAACTTACCTATTCTAAAATATAATGGTCTAAAATATTACTAAAAAACCAACCAACTTATGATTCCACTTATTTTTTAAATCTAAAATAACAAAATGGTAAAAATTGTTAAGTACATAAATACATCCATAACAAGTGCATTTACAAGTAAAGCTTACTAACTAGGTTTTCATCACTTTCTTGATGTGGTAACTTTTTGCTAATTAACAAAAAATACAAAAAAAAACAAAAATATTGTACAAAATATCAGATAATCTTATAGTAAGTACATTAATAACTAAGGTAGGTATATTGGAAATTGAGCACGGTTTGCTAGGTTACAACCTTTAATTAAATTCAATATTTTATAACGCTGGCCCCAACATCTTTGTATTTGAAAAATATTTCGTTAAAACTACTTAGGTCTACCTATAATTATTTTTAGTAAAACATTATGCCTGCCAGATTATGGGAAAACTCTAACTTTTAGAGTTAACGAAACTCCTGAAACTTTCCTACCGGCTTTCAGGTGAACATTCCCACGGCTCAAGGATAAAGTACAGACCTTTTTTTAGAGCGCACAGAGAAATGAAAATTTAAAGTAAGTATTATATGAGATAGACGAATGAGAAAATGAAAATTGCTTACTGCATTCAAAGATTTTTTAAATGTCAATGATTTTCACTGAAATCAAGCGCGCGAAAAGGGTTTAGGTAAAGTATTTTTGAGCAAAAACTGCTGAATTTATGTTTGCAAAGTAAAGTTATTTCAACTAATGAGTAAATAAACTACGTCTAATGATAAATTGTTTTAGAATTTTCATATCCCTAATCTTATTTATTTACACCCAAAGTTGTCATAAATTTAGTGTTAAAATAGGAATCTTTTGAGGCTCGTAACTTTTAAATCAATATTTTTTTCAATGTTTTAGATATCATTGAACCTAGATAATTGACGAGATAAATCGATATAATTCTTAGTTTTGTGCGTACAATATCGAATATTGTTGTATTTTCCCTCCTACGTTTGTATGGAGAAAGCACCGAACTGAGCTACCTTAAATCCAATCATACCACAATTTCGATTGTTGTGTGATTTTAAACTTTTTCGTATCGTCTATACTTAGGTATATTCTCTGGCATTGTGTCATGCGCGCGCGTTGAAGTCGATTGTTTGTACAGAAATTCTTGCTTTTGATTACATAGGTATCGAAGCCGACCCTCATATATTCTGAATATTAAAGCTTAAAATTTGTCCATCATACTTAATTTTCTAATGTTATACTTAGTTTCTAACATTTGCTAATAAGGGACTTCCCATTCCACACGCCCCGATTTTGCGCCACATGAATCCAACGGCACCCTGCGATGCGTTTAAAGACGTCTCTCCACGTAGTGAAGAATCTGCTAACACTGTGCTTTCCGGTATGAGATCGCCATTCCAGCACCTTGGACCCCAACGTCTATCGATTCTTCTAATCGGTTTCTAAAAGCTAGTTAGTGTTCCCTAGAAGGTTGTCATCGCACCCTCTTCTCTTGCCCAGCTGGTGACATAGCTGGGGTGACCCGACGATGTCTCCGAGGAATACGCTAAGCAGGTATAACTCCTTAGCTTGATCAGGTGAGCGCTTGTACTGTCTGAAAACAAGAGGAAAATATTCTTTGATATTGTGAACCAATTCAACTAAAAAACTTCAAGGCAAGAGTGAGTAGACGTCTTTTAGGCAAGCGCGCTCCAACCTAGACCTCATCATTGTAGTCATCAATCGCAAGTACTTATATGTTGCAATAAAATAAAAAGAGAGATTTCTATGTAGTATGTAGTACCTACTGCATAAAGTAGGCTTTGCACTACCATTCAAAACCATTTGGTTCTTACTTACTTATTGTAGGAATTTTACATATTATTATAGTAGGTATTCATTCAATAATTATAATAATTATTCTTCTGAAGAGATTCTTATATTACAAAACTGCACGAAATTTCGTTTCCTAGATTCCAAATCCTCATTTCTGACGCTGAGGATATCTAGGAGTATCTAAATCTAATGTCCACTGAAATGTTGTGGACGAGAAGATATTATGTTATGTATTATGAGTGAATTAAACTCTTTAAACTTTTTCTGTTGTTTGTTAGTTTAACTTAAAAGTTTTCATGTCAATTAACTTGTTTATAGATGTGAATTATTTATAGTTATTCTAGGTTTTACGTCCTAGGTGAGCAGGTATTATGCAAGACCACGCTAAACTTTCACTGATCATTAAAATTTTCAATCAAAAATGAACTTTATTTAATACGTTTTAAAACTATATTTGGTCTGAACCGCAGTTAATTTGCATAATAATATTATTATATAGTTCCAATTTGGAAATTGATTTTTAATCGAAATAACAATAAGGTGTATTTTCGATTGTTAACTTTTTTTCTTCGCGAATGTAGTGAATGAAGATTTTCATCTAGTAAAGTTCCGCATATCCACGAGAAGCTATCAAGCTACATGCTATCTTCTATCAACTTAATCTTTATCTATTCCAGATAAGTATACAAGTTAGCTCTTGACTGCAATCTCACCTGGTGATAAGTGATGATGCAGTCTAATTATGGAAGCGGGTAACCTGGAAGGTGTATGGCAGTGTTTATTAAACCCACACCCCTTTGGTTTCTACACGGCATCGTACCGGAACGCTAAATCGCTTGCCGGCACGGCTTTACCGGTAGGGTGGTATAACTAGCCACCAGACCAGAAATTTAGAAATTATAAAATTCCAAGCCCCTGCCGGGAATCGAACCCAAGACCTCCCACTCATAAGACACCAGCGCTTACCAATGCGCCAGGGAGGTCGTCGCAAGATTAGTTTGGACCAACGTAGAATTCTGGACCTACGTATAATGGGTCAATTGACTAACACTACACACCTACGTAGTATTAACACGTCTACGTGTCGCGACCAACGACCATACGACACTTCACAGACCGGTTGCGTAGTCATTACATCACTGTCCTACTTGCTGGTCATATAAAGCCTAGCGCAGACCTGCGTCTAGCATCGTGAGTCGCAACACGTACTGCATTATGACTGGCGCAAGAGTGAGTAGAAGTCCCGACGGGCAAGGTCCACGTCCCATCATTTATATTTTAGACTTTTGTCATTTCAGCACAAGTTTTACATTTACTTAGTTGGAGGAGGAAAGAGAAATATGATTACTATTCATCAGCTATTTATTCATGGCTATTCCATCCATCCGTCGCTATGTAGCGTCCAATGCTGCAGTAGGCATTTTGGAGAGCTCACCACCACAAAATATGATTTTCTGCCTTCCTCATCTGCCCAATCCCCGCCACCTTTATAAAGTTCTCGGTCCAGCGTGTTGGACTGGAGGTCGTCCCACACTCGCACGGTACGCGTAACGCAGTCTCCACTCCAAAACGCATCTGCTCCAACGACTAACCTATTCCTTATGCTTAGCTATTATTCTTTACAAACATCCGTATGTAACTTATTGATATCTCGAAGTCGCAAAATTCCCTTGAGAATTCTCCTAGCAAATGATCTGGCAGTTCTTTTCAGGTGGAAGGCTCAAACTTAGTATTAGTCTTTACCATTCTCATAGTTTCTACTTGCTTGCTTTGGAAAATGCAATGAGAAATATTGCCTTTATTTTCTGCTAAACGCATTTCCATCTACGACTTTAGAGTTATTATTAGGATTAACACTGAACAAGTAAGGCTTATTTAACGGTATTTGCTATGCATGAGGTCATAGTTAAACGTAAACCTTGCATAATAATTTTTTTACAAAGGTGAAACTGCATCAAAATTTCTGATAAACTGCGCTAGTTATTATGTACAGTGCGACAAGGCTATCTCGGCGCGTGTCGAAAATCGGAACTAACGTTTCCGTCAAGTGTCCCCTTTGTTCTTGTTTGAATATTCTAAGCGTTTGTTCTCCAACAGCGCCCCCCTTTCAATGTCATTCAAGTGCCAAGAAAGCCTTGTCGAACTGTAATAAAGATCCTTTATTAATTTAGCTAACCTAACAGCAAGATAATTGCAATCACGTTCAATTAGTACACTGTCTCAATATTAGCTAGTGAATTGAACAGTTGCAGCAAGATTACCATAAATTTAGCCAATTACATGAATTGTGATTATCGCAATGTGCTAATTACGCCTTCCGTCCTAAACCCCCATGATTCAATTTATTTATAACCCGCATAAAACGTTACGTCACATCAATATGTAGAACCAGCTTAACGAATTACTATAGTAGCGACTATTGCGTGAGCAGAAGGCAAAATTGCGTTCTTGAAATTATGCATTTGAATTGGTTTGTAAGAGAAACCCATCGTTTCGGGTGGCCAGCCGGGTCAAGGCTGCCTATTGTTACGAGTTCTAAGGTGGATGATAGGTTAACGAACTAGCTACTTCTTTACTCTTTGATTCTGTGTTCAGGAAATTTATTTATTTATTCAGATACAAGTTGGCCCTTGGCAGCAATCTCACCTGGTGGTAAATGATGATATAATCTAAGATGGAAACGGGCTAACCTGGAAGGGGTATGGCAGTTTTTATTCAACCCATGCCCCTTAGGTTACACGGCATCGTACCGGAACGCTAAATCGCTTGGCAGCACGGTTTTGTCGGTAGGATGGTAACTAGCCACGGGCGAAGCCTCCCACCAGACTAGACCAGAAATTTTAAAATTCCAAACCCCTGCCAGGGATCGAACCCGGGGTCTCCCACTAATAAGACCACAGTGCCTAGCACTGCGCCAGGGAGGGCGTCAAAAAATACATTTAGTTATTTACGTTACGAGAGATGTCGCATGATCTTTGACCTAATACTGCTCTATTCATATTCTAATGTCCTTAACCAACTATGATCAGTTTTTGTAGTTAAGTAATGGATGATGTTTAACATAGATCTGTGGATGCTTTGAACAACACGTAGACTTCGATATCTTTCGATATCCAGCAGCAAAAATTGAACTGGATCGGGCATATACTTCGTCGAGAGCCCAATAATCGACCCGCTTTCTTCGGCCTTGTGAATTCTAATTCAACCTAAGCATGTAATCTATTCTTGGGGACGCAAGAAATACCGGCCTCCCTTGAGATGATTTTAAACATGCGATAGATCGGCTTGGAGAAGAGTAGTGTCTATCCTATGCCTTGAAGGGAGACTTTGAAACTATGAGATTATAATACATCGATGAATATAATGCAATCATATTATATCCATAATCCACCTATGTTACTTACTAAACAAAATTTTAAAAATGAAATTTTTTATCCAGGAAAATCAAAAAGTTTCCAATGCATTTTAAACCTGAATCCACACGGAATTCAGGTTTCAAAAATGCAAACCATCATTCATGGAAACCCTTGATTTTCCTGGAAAAAAGTAACCTATGACATTCTCCAGGTCTTTCAGTTTAACTACATATAATATGGTACCCTAGCAAATGCTACGTGAGTGCTATGTCATTTTCGGTCTTCAACTAACCATGCAAATAATCATGTCGATCCGTTACTCCATTGCAACGTGATTGAAGGACTAACCAAAAAACCAATAAACACACACTTTCGCATTTATAATATGGTTAGTGAGTAGGGATGATGATACGGGTAGTGATATCTGCTACGCGCTAAGCAATCTTAAGCATGTTAGAAGGTTTTCTCTATATTTTGGGCTAAAAAAATTACGTAGTACCTGAAAACATCAGACCAGTCCATTTGAGGTCTAGGTTGCGATCGTGCTCGAGTCGCATAATGCGCGCAAACTCGCTCGAACACGCAGGCTCGCGCTCCAAACTCTCCAATGATGTACTTCTCTACTTCTTGTGAATCAAACGGCTCGGAGTCAGTCGTGAATGACAACTCTCGACGACTTCTGGAGCGGTATGTTGCTGGAAATAGAAGGAGAGAATTATATTAATAGCGATGTAAGAAGCATTTCCAGGACATTGGCACAATTTGAGCATTGGATATTTATATTTGGTCTAGGTCAAGTCTAGTGGAAGTCTTCCGCTTTGGATTGTTACCACCCTATCGGCAAAATCCTGCCGCTAGCGAGGTATGATGTCGCTTTTAAAAACGAATAGAGGTAGTTCATTAAAAGGGGTAATTTTATAAAACTAAGTACTAATACCTTTCAAGTTAGCCCATTTCCATCTTAGACTCATTGCCACTTACCACCAGATACAGTCAATGTTGTTATTGAATTTTAAAAAAATCAGTCATCAAGTTGGAAACTGCAAGCGTCCAAACGCTAAAGTTTAAAATCAGTGTTGAAAATATTTTTTAAATCTTTCGACACAATATGTCGTCATTCTTGGACCTTTTAACATGCCTTTTACAAAAAGTTTCTGATACGGGGAATATACTGTTCTGTTTTCAGTATCGTTTCCTCTATAAATCTCGTTCAGTAGCAATCCGCAGATTTTTTCGTTCAGTCGAAATCCGTGAAATCCCACCTTTGGAACGCTTTTTCAAATAGTTTTTCGAACTTAGAGAACAATCAAGAACAATTTATCTGTTCCTTTTTCTGTCTTATTAGAGTTGGGAAATCGGTAACTATTAGTGCAAAGAAAAGTCGGGAAAGTTTCTTTGGAGATCTTTCCATTTACTCCTTCAATCTTTTTAGTTACCTATTGTTTATACTTATTTAATTTTTATTCGATATCTAGGTATTTACCACTACAGAACGAAGTTGAACGGAGTTAATATTTAATAATTGTGTGTCTGTTTTTTCTAATTTTTTTTTATTAAACCTACCGATTTTGATGGTGTTTCTATGCTTTGCTCTGTAAGCAACCTCAGTCATCTCAGAGCAGCTTCTTAGACGTAATATCTAACGATCATATTCCATCAGGAGGTACTGTAGTCGAGTGGACAATATTTTTCTTTTATTTTTTTTTGTATGCTTTTTGTGTGTATTATTAGTACTTATACCATTTAGCAGCTCTTTTATTTTTCGAAATAATAGGTGAGTATTCTAGCATTAAAAAACTAGGTCAAACAATATGATAAAAAAGTATGTTGTAACTTGTAATAATGCTTTCTTTGCATGATTAACTTTCCTAGTGCAATAAATTCAAGAGCGAAATAATCGTTTTCGTGTTCTAATAAATAGAGCGGCGCAACTTGTTTTCAACATGCATATTAATGTGACGGACAAACATACAATTATACCTACTTAAGTTATGAATCATATAATGGATAGTATATTTGGCGAAACGAAATAATTAATATATGATTTTACGGTGGTTAATTATTAGGTAATTTTGTATTATGTAAAACTGTGTGCCCGTATATTGCGTAGATTTTACGTTAGATTTTTATTATTTTATTTTATATACCAACCGTTATGTGCCGTACCTACAACTTTTAATGTAGGTTTATACATGTTACTGACCTACTTATAATTAATTACATTATACTTATAATATACCTAATGTTATTATACACCTCAATTAAATGAGTAGGTTATAGAAAAACACTCTTTAACTAAAAACTTTGATTTGGCAAGTGGCAACCTCCATAATTAGATATTTTAATTTTTCGAACTAATAAAATTGGCGATGACTACTATTACTAAACTACTTAATTATTGTCTTTCATGAAGCTAGTCTTCATTTAGGCGAACCTTGCTTAGTATCAATAATAAATTAAATTAAATGACCATCATACCAACATTATATCTATTGATAGGAAGGTAATTAAAGCAATAAATGATAAAATAATAATTTATTATTATTGCATCTGTTATTAATATTAGTTAATTATTGTACCGTATTCTAGATCATGCAATCTCTATAATACAAAAATGAATCACTAAATGTGTTGCTCATCGCAAATCTCGAGTACGGCTGAACCGATTTCGCTAATTCTTTTTTTATAATATTCCTTGAAGTACGAGGATGGTTCTTACGGAGAGAAAAATTTAAATAATTTGAATCGACTGTTAGGCGGAACGAAGTTCGCCAGGGCAGCTAGTTATTTATAAAAATTGTCTTCAATTTTTTTCTTCTAAGATTCACCGTTGTGAGATATTTAAGATTCAAATAGTTAATAAGATAATTTGTAATCAAAGTACGCCGCGTTTTTAAATATCAGTGGAGCTATAATAAAAGTAACTAGGTACTGCTACTAAAAATAATTTAGTACTGACTATAAAAACCAATAGAATAAAATCAATGTACAGTCCAATAAATAAAGAACTGCAATGCAATAAAAATGCAGTAAATATTAAAAATTATCATATCAATGGAGCCAGGGCAATATAAAATCCAATGCATGTGATAAGAGAATATGCCACCAGGCAACGCATTTATGAATTCAGGCTGTCGCGGGAAATGTGTTAAAAACATCCGTGCATTATTTATTTTAACGTAGGTAGGTAGCTATAGTGCGCGACAGGTTGAGGTGGAAATCGGGTAGGAAACGCCCCGCACACCCGCACAGCCTTCGCGTTAACCCGGTGCGAGCGAGCGCGGGTGACGTGTGGGTGTGCAGGGCGTCCCCCCGCCTCATATCTCGATTGCCATCTCAACCTGTCGCGTACTATACCTTACAGCTTTTTATTTGCGTAAAAGCTTACCAAACTTTTTGTTTCGATGGATTGTACGATGGCTGTTTTACAATTACATTTTTAAGTACTTGAATTATGTTTCATTTAACAAAGCTTACTTGGTTTTATAAAAGAGGATTTCCACCATTCGGGGTTGATAATATAAGGGACACTTATAATCCACGGTACCTATTGTTTTTGCATTCAACATTCTTATTCCAGGTTTTGTATATTGTAGTAAATACATAAAAAATTCTAAAACATAAGTACGTATCTACTCAGATGTTTAATTTAAGTTTAACATTCTCTTCTTCTGTCTGTCTGTGTATCTGCTAGCTTTTCACGGACCATCTGAATAACCGATTTTGACGAAATTTGGTCCAGAGATAGGCTTGCATCAAGGAGAAAGATGGACGGAAGGATACATAGGATACTTTAATCACGCAAATTCATAAATTTCCTATCTGAGTTTTAAAAACCTAAATCCACACGAACGAAGTTGCGGGCATCATCTAGTGTAAGTAGGTATATAAAAATGTAAAGCGTATTCTGAAAAAATACGAAAGTTTTTAACTCACCAGGACTCAGGGAATACGACAACTTTTTCAAAAAGTTAGTCAATTTAACAGTTCCCACGATAAAAGGAAAACCGACTAATTGCACTGGCAACTCAAAGGGTGCATCCTGACCGTTCACACTATCAAAACCAATGGAAACAATTACTAACAATGAAACAACAACAATGTACCACTTCATTGTAACTTTTGTTATCAGCAGATATTCTAAGAAAGAAAAATTAATTAACACTAATTATTTATATTAAAAATAACTAATCGTAAACATTGTAGGCGCAACTCTATGGTAAACTTATATTCGTACCACTGAACACTTTTACAGATATCTTATAGTGAAAAATTTCGCAAACTATGAATATTCACTAACACTTTTTTAGATGACTATGTGAATACTACTTAATATGGATATTTTTGATGCAAAATTCTATAGAAATTTGCACGTTTATTAAGTGCTAGTGAGAGTAAGGTTGTGTTTGGACTGCTCGGAAAGATTGTCCGTCCCCGCTTCACTTTGTTAGTCAATACGAATGTTATGTCATGCGGTCACTTGGAAGTAGGTTATCGAGATCTATCATAATATCAGATTAACTGCATACTTCCACCAAAAAGATTATATTTTAAATATTATTAGCTTCAGGCGTTTGAACTTTGCACAGTGAGCTTTTGAACTTTGATAAGATACCTAGGGACTTATTATTAAGGGAACCCTGATAAAAAAGAATTTTGCCATTTATTTATATTTTTTGAAAGAATCTGTTCCTCTATTCGTAATATTTGGATAGAATATACTTACAGTACGCGGCCAAAAGTGATGAACATCGATCTTTAGAAGGAGAAAGCAGATTTGTAGAGCACTGGCTCGGTCGTTAAGACAAAACGTCATATGGGTATGAGTGATAGAGACAACAAACCTGAAATGTCATTCTAAATGCCGATGTTCATCACTTTCGGCCGCGTACTGTATGTACCTAGCTACATTTTAATTTTAAGGATCAATCTCGTTAATCCAAGGTCATACATTGATCATATTCTCTTGACTGCCTATAATCAACTAGGTAAGAACTATTTTTTTGTGAGATTGAAGACGAAAAAAAAAATGCCTTTTGACCAGAAGCAACAGCGCGCGGTCACAATTATATATGCGCCTTTCCAATTATTTACGTATATGACTCAAGGTCGGTGGACCGCAATATTATATGGTCACAACAAGTACAGCAACATTTTTATATCATGATTAATTAAAATGAATTGCGTTTTTGTGTATAAACTTACAAAATTCATCTTTTTATCCCAAAATTAGTAATTAAGTTGAATCCTGATCTTATATCATTTTAATTCATGCTTTTGAGGTTTGCTTTGAACTGCGAATGTTCAGGAGTTTACATTAAGCGTCTAATAGTAAATAAACAAACAAACAATTACAATTTTATAATATTAAAATAGAATTAATATAATATGTAGTTATTACAAATTATTACCTGGATCCAAAGCATAAGAGAGTTTCTTAATGAAGTTGGTGATCCTAACCGCCATTATGATGAAAGGGAAACCAAATAATTGTACTGGAAGCTCGAACGAGCTTTGTTCACTTCCTACTATCACACTCTGTAGTACAACGAACGATAGAACAATCCAGACGTAGTAGATTTTCATCAGTTTCATTTTTACACTTCAATTTTTACAATATTTTCATTCACTTCCCCGGAATGGTTTTGAAATACAACCAAATATTTCACACTTACGAAATTTTCGTTCACTTTTTCAGAACGTTTTAAAAAATAATTAAAAAAATAACGTGGCGTTAAATCGAGGGTTTTAACTGCGTATCTAATCCTTTCCTAATACACGACGACCTTAGCTGGATACCCTATTAAAACTGACCGTGTCTAACTCAGTCTAGTTAGGTTAGGGTGTTGTAATCATTTAGCTATGCATTACTAAATCACCGTATCGATAATGCTACCTGTTTTGGTCATCAGGACGAGTTGTGTCAACTGTTAAGTAATAACTCTAGTACATTCCTTGAATTTGTAGCCTGAATCAATCATTAAGGGGAGTTTATTCGTAGCGCGCTTGAAACAAACGTAGTTTGGGTCTCATCAGAATATTAACCGACGAAGGAAATTTTGTAAACATAAACAGATGTTTGTTTCAAGAATTATAGTAACTACAACATTTAAAATTGAGAACCTAACTACAGCATGCGGCAGAAAATATTCTACATTGACCTTTAGAAAGATATCGGTTTCGTAGAGCGTTGATATCTCTAAATTTCGACAAAATAGACAAAGCAAAAGGGCCGTGTAAAGCTAGGAGCATACAGTGAAGACACACTTCACATTTATAATATCGGTATGGATATCACGAAGTATAGGGAATCTAAATATATAAAAGGAAAAGGTGACTGACTGACTGACTGATCTATCAACGCACAGCTCAAACTACTGGACGGATCGGGCTGAAATTTGGCATGCAGATAGCTATTATGACGTAGGCATCCGCTAAGAAAGGATTTTGGAAATTCAACCCCTAAAGCGGTGAAATAGAGGTTTGAAATTTGTGTAGTCCACGCGGACGAAGTCGCGAGCATAAGCTTGTGTATTATTAAGTGAGTGACAATATTATGTTCTCGACAATTATTGTCAAAAGTAGCCTATTAAAATGACTTTAAAATGGTCACCAAAACGAATGCTTACAAAAAACTTTAAATTAAGCTTTGAATGTTATAAAAACCCTGTTACATATAAGTAGAAAAAACAGTCCTAGTGATTGTATCCCTTCGAAAATGTTATTGACCTTAATTTTTTAGTCCATTTCCTAAACTGATCCAACGTAGCTACATCGATGAATCTTACTTATAGATTCTACATGTTAGAAGCGAAGTACCTATAGTTAGCCCGCACACCCGCACAGCGCCCGCGCTCCCCCGCATCGGGTTAGCGCGTGGGTTGTGCGGGGCGTCCCCATCCTGATTACCATGATCTCGACCTTTACCTACTATCCATATTTTAAGAGTTCCGTACCTCAGACGGAAATATGGAGCCCTTATAGGACGCGGACGCCTTCGCTGTCTATCTGTTCATTCTATCGAATATCACTGGTAGATGGATGTTTCATATTTGGTAGATATCCAAATATGAAACAGTAACGTAATATTCCATACTTTAAGAGCTTTTTGAATATTAAGGTCAATGAGATATATGAGAATGAATCAATACAGCGGAAAATGTATGTCAATTTGTGAAATACATGCACGGTATCTATTATCTATAGATCAAAAGTGACTGCACTTCACGCGATCGATTCTCTGGGGAAACGTCATCAAGCGGAATACTCCACTATTCTGTGTTTTGACTACGTACCTACCTACTTATCTGTCTGAAAGGAAAGACCAGTTTCCAGATGTATCAAATTGAAATTATTTAACCCGCCTGCTCGTTTGCTCGCTATCTCTATATATAAAAAAATCTGTAAATATGTCTGTCTGTCCGTCTGTCTGTCTGTCTGTCTGTCTGTCTGTCTGTCAAGAAACCTACAGGGTACTTCCCGTTGACCTAGAATCATGAAATTTGGCAAGTAAGTAGATCTTATACCTGACATTTGGGAAAAAATCTGAAAACCGTGAATTTAGGGTTAGATCACACAAAAAAAAATTAAATTGTGGTCATGAACTAATAATTAGCATTTTCAACTTTGGAAGTGAGTGACTATATCAAGTGGGGTATCATATGAAAGGTCTTCACCTGTACATTCTAAAACAGATTTTCATTTATTTTTATGCATCATAGTTTTTGAATTATCGTGCAAAATGTCGAAAAAATACGACTGTAGTACGGAACCCTCATTGCGCGAGCCTGACTCGCACTTGGCCGGTTTTTTATTAAAGGCATTAAAAACACCGAATTAATAATATACTGATATAGTGCGCGACAGGTTGAAATGACAATCGGGGAGGGAACGCCCCGCACACCCGCACAGCCCCTGCGCTAACCCAGTGCGGGCGAGCGCGGGTGACGTACGGGTGTGCGGGGCCTCCCTCCGCCTGATACCCCAATTGCCATCTCGACCTGTCGCGGACTATACCTACCACTTCTATTACCTTAGAATTCTATCTCTAAATACCTACCTAAGCCATACATAAATTGTCATTTCATGAGACATGCAAGCTCGTACATTATACACGTAGGTACGCTAACTTAATTGCCTAAAGCAATTTCGCAAATTGGGGTCACCTGGAGACAAAGGTCTTTGATTTCCTACAAGACAAAGGAATTGCGCCCCTCTGTAGATACAATCTATGAGATCTTGCAATAGACGTGGACTATCAAGGATTTCGTACACTGACCTCTACTAATATAAATACACTGGATCTGCGATTGCCAACGTGTTTTTGAAGTATGTAACTTGATTTTCGACATTTTGACGCAAATAGAAGCAGTGAGTGCTATGTGAGCAGTGGCGTGCAGGTCATAGAGGCATCAATGCACATGCTTACCCCAGTTGTAAAAGCTCAACGCATATTTTTCATTATGACCTGCCAGTAAACAGATTCCTACCTAACTAATGCCTACCCTGGCTTCAAACCCTGTGAACGCCACTGTATGTGAGCGTACCTAAGTAGGTAGGTAATCGAAATTAAAATAAATGTTAGTGTTGACCTCTGTCAACAGTGTCAATACGATGACCATTTGACACGAAGTAGGTATCAATTTTAATACCTACCCGATCTTACTCTCGGTGCGACGCGTTCGAATCAGTAAAATAATTAATAGTCATTTTGTATGGCACACCTCTTCCAGCGTATCTACTTGTATAGTCCATTTCAGTGTTTTGGTACAAATGCCATAATAAATACAATACTTTGAATAGTATCATTGTTCAGGATTGAACAAACCCTCAATTTAATATTACAGAACTAGCTGATCCGACCCGGTTTCGTTCTGGAGGAATTTATAAAATACAATTCTTAGGGAGTTTTGCATTCATTCGTACCAGCTAGTGTCTATTCAATTCGTACCTATTCATTATTGGTAAAAATACGATTCGAAGAGGCTAAACGTTTGTTTACGAAAACAAATACTAATTTAGCAGCTTAGGCAGTGAATTGATGGAATATGGATCAGACAGACAGTCAGGACGTATAGTCCGCGACAGCTCGAGATGGCAATCGGGGTATGAGGCGGGGGGACGCTCCGCACACCCGCACGTCACCCGGCCTCGGCTCGGCTCGCCTGCACCAGATTAGCGCAGGAGCTGTGCGGATGTGCGGAGCGTTCGCTCCCCGATTGCCATTTCAACTTGTCGCCTACTATTATAGTTAGTATTAAATTTTTGTATCTATTTATTATTTAATCTAGGTTTTATTTAAAAGAAAACATTAAATATTTTACTCTAAATACACCAAGGGTATAAGATATTTTTGTGGAAGGTGTGAAAATTCTCTCACTGCATTTCGCATTACTGCTGGAAGGTATTTTATGCAAATCAGCGCTATGGAGAGCCTTCGTAAGCATGCTATTACGGAATCTTGCGATTTCAAAAATGTAGGTACCTCGGTTTTATACTGTGGTTATTTACAAATACATAATAAAAATAATAATACACAACTTGATAAGTATACTTCGTTATCGCATATTTATAAGATTCTTTTATTATTTTGTCATAGTAGGAACCTACCTATATTTTACTGAATAAATACTTCAAAAAAAATCAAAAAGCTCTAACATAATTTAAAAGTGCTAAAAATAAATAATAAAATTAAAAAAAAGTAAAAAGTGTATCTTCGCGACCCTGCCAGGATTCGAACCTGGAATCTTCTGATCCGTAGTCAGACGCGTTATCCGTTGCGCCACAGGGCCCATGATACGAGTGTTCAAATTTTGTATCAGTAACTTAAACAATTTTTCTGTGAGTAAACTTTTGTATGTAATAAATAAACTTTGTTTTTTTTTTAAATATTGCAACCCCAACAAAAAAGCGCGTGTAAATAGCGCATCTCAATCATTTTTAATTTATTAATCGTTTCATCATCGATTTAGAATAAAGATAATTAGTAACAAAACACTGAAAAAAGCTCGTAAGAAACTAAAAATAAACCTTACCTACCTTGTAAGGTCGAGTTAATACAACCGCACACAATCATACAAATAAAAATACATTTCAACGACATTTTTAATACAATATAAATCTCTTTACACTGCCACTCAGTTAAAAACTTCTCACCTAGTGACTTGAACAGACTAATGCAAAATTATAAACGTGCTAAAGCTTTTTTACACTATTCGATCTGAAGTTAGTATCGCATGATAGAATACACATTGACCGAAACGGTATCGAATGTTCACTTGATATCGTAAGCACTGACATTTATATTGAGTATCTGAAAGATTCATAGCTATTACTTAGTAGGTAGTTGACATTTTGGTGGTATCATTAGTAACTGCATAAAGATTGTTGCATGATACGTCTTAAATTTGAGGCAAAGCTGGTATCATAAAGGCGCAAAGTTGTCAGTTTTTAGGGTTCCCATGCCTCAGTTGCCTCTTAATCAGATCGTATATGTAGGTACCAAATTTAACAATTTTCAGAATTTAGCAGTTGATGACAAAATTTCACGTGCTATCGGGGCACATCGAAGTCGGGAGTCGAAGTCGTATCGGATGATATAAAGGGAGTCTTACGAAACAAATATCTGTACCGAATGGACCATTCCATGTTGCCACACGCAATATCTGTGAGATTACTGCAAATGGTGGTTTTGTAAGCAATGCTTAATTAAATCAGTAATGGTGCATATACCTATTTGAGCAGAAAAAGCCTGTAACCTATAAAGGCTTGGTCAGATACAACGCGCGTAGGGCGATGTCTTCGACGAGAGTACCATCTGCAAGCAGGGCTTAGATGTGTTTGGCTTTCCACGTTCATGTTTGACCAAATAAGTAACTAAGTACTGATACTAACTGATATTAAAAAAAAATTGGTATTAATACCGGTGTTGACAAAATCCGGTATTCCAAGGGCTAGTGTCAACGCCTTCATACAGCTCCTTGAATTAGGTACTACAACTCAACTTCCAGGAACGTTGGGGACGCTGCCATCGCGCGTTAAACCTTAGAGCGGGGGCACACGATGCGTTGCGGCGGCGGCGCGGCGGTGCGGCGCCGGAGCGGTGTCGCTGCGTCGTTTTACATAGAAATATCTGAGGCATGTCACACGATGCGCTCCGGTGCCGCACCGGACTTGCAACCACCAAGACGAGGCGGGGAGGAGTGAATGCGTTGCGACGTCAGAGCGGCACCGCTCAGTTGCTTTTTAACAGACTGTCCAACGCTGCTACGGCGCCGCTGCGACATAACAACGTTGCGCGCCGCACCGCTCGTGTGCCCGCTGATACGGTGAAATCTTTGCGGTGTGGCGCCGCAACGCATCGTGTGCCCCCAGTCTCAGGTATATTATCGTTTTAATTTACAACATAATGATTGCTACATTTTATATCTATTGCAATCGATAAACACCTATTTACTTTTTAGGTAGGTTTGAATGAATGAGAATACTTTTATCGTACACGTCCATACACTTGTAGATACTCGTACCTATTTATAAAGCTGGTCCACATTTCACCATTTACTGTTTACTGTGAATAACCTATTTTAATCTTAATATATAAAAGGAAAAGGTGACTGACTGACTGACTGACTGGCTGACTGACTAACTGATCTATCTACGCACAGCACAAACCACTGGACGGATCGGGCTGAAATTTGGCATGCAGATAGCTATTATGACGTAGGCATCCGCTAAGAAAGGATTTTTGAAAATTCAACCCCTAAGGAGGTGAAATAGGGGTTTGAAATATGTGTAGTCCACGCGGACTAAGTCGCGAGCATATAAGCTAGTTAGGTACAAACTTCGAACAAAAAATTCAACATAAAATCGATCTTTAGAAATTATGGGGTACTTAAAACGTAAATGAATCAAGCAGTGGAGGGAAATAATTGTTCTTTAACTACTTTGACCTAATTACGCCTGATTAAAAATGGATTCAATAGCCGGCACTTTCGTGATCGCACTCATTCTATTGGGGAACTTTGGAATTTAAAAAGTTTTTGCTGCTAATGTAACAAGTAGAGTTTGCGAATTCATTTAATCCTTAGATAGGTACGATCCTTTCATCATCATCATCATCAACCAAAAGACGTTCACTGCTGAACATAGGTCTCTTGTAGGGACTTCCACACGTCACGGTCTTGCACCGCCTGGATCCAGCGGCTCCCTGCGACTCGTCTGATGTCATCCGTCCACCTAGTGGGGGGTCTTCCAATACTGCGTCTTCCGGTGCGAGGTCGCCATTCTAGCACCTTGGGACCCCAACGTCTATCGGTTGTACGAACTATGTGCCCTGCCCATTGCCACTTCAGCTTCGCAACCCGTTGAGCTATGTCGGTTACTCTAGTTCTCCTAAGATCCTTTAACAAAAATAAAATTATTTAACAATGTTGCAAAGCAGAACGTAGAAGAAAATTCCAAGAGAAATCCCACAAGTCTTCATTCCTGACTGTGTTAGGCCAGTAATGCGGAGAACAATCCTAAAGCACTTAAATACATAGCTCTGTATTATTACGCCTGACTAAATCTAAACGCAAATAAATATGTCAGCGACAAAAAGCATATTATTTTAGAGAGTCCAGTCCAATACTCGGTGACCGAGTAAAAATCACGCTCTACCGGCTTATTGAAATCAAATACCAATTCCATACCAAACATTTCTAGTAGAAATGTTTAGTAAAAAAATTTTTTACAAAAAAAATAAAAACCGACTTCGATACACAAACACCAAAAATTGAAAAATAATTTAATTTATTACCGAATATATTATGTATACAAGAGTTAATATAGTTCCATAATAATACTTTTTAGTGCCGGTGCCAATTAGCTTTAGCTGCGCGAATCGTCTAGACTTCATATTTTTATGAGACTCAATGGCACCTCATTGGCACCGACCCCAAAAAATATTATTATGGAACTATATTAACTCTTGTACATACACTTCTTTAAACGAGGAATTAGACGTTTTGATAGTTTTTTAAAAAGGTGTAAAAGCCGTTATTCCTCAGTCAATATAATATTGACCGTAAAATCATGCCTTTTCATTTCAATCTGTCGCATAGGTACTATAGGTATGTACCTACCTGCCTAATTTTCTGCTTAAAACCTACCTCGAAGCTCATAGTGAAATTCTCTTGTTAGGAGTCGTAGATGATGCTGCGTAGATGAGATCAAAACGCATTTATGTCAAAGATAAGAACTTGGTGCAATTTTGTTTATTTACATGTGTCTACTATTGTGTGTAAACGTGCACTTGTAGGAACGAGTACGTATTATGTGTAAATAACTTTTGGACGAAGTTATAGATAGGAATTAGGCAGTCCTAGATGCGGGATATACTTATATGTTATTTTATACGACCGCCACACATAGCTTGCGTGATTGTACGTAATAACTAATAACGTAACACATCATACGTAACGTTAAAATTAGGTCGCACGTTACGGCCCGTAGTTTTTTGAAACATTCATTGTTTGTTTGGTGCTTGAATCGACTAGGTAATACTCATACCTTTCCTGAAATTTGTTAATATATGTATCTTTCCGATAAAAAAAAATCCGCGCAATAGCGCGATAGATGTTGCGCGGATAAAAAATTTTGGGTTCCGTACCACAAAAGGAAAAGGAAACCCTTTTTAGGGTTTCGTACCACAAAAGGAAAAAGGAAGACTTTTTTATTCAGATGCAAGTTAGCCCTTGTCTGCTATCTCACCTGGTGGTAGGTGATGATGCAGTCTAAGATGGAAGCGGGCTAACCGGGGTATGGCAGTTTTTATTAAACCCATTACCCCTTTGGTTTCTACACGGTATCGTATCGGAACGTTAAATCGCTTGGCAGGACGACTTTGCCTTATAGGATCACTTCGTTGTCTATTTGTTTTGTTTTTCTGTCAGAAGCCGATTTCGGTTGGAGTTCTACGAGCAGGACGTAGAAGAAAATTCTAAAAGAAATCTGGCCTAATCTAAATTCAAGAATCTTACTAATAGGGAAGAAGTTATTCCAGTAGTAATTATTATGAATAAATAAATATATATTTTTTAAATTCAATTAAACTTTTACAAATATTTTTGAACCGTCAGATGCATCTACCACTGGTTCGGAATGCCTTTCCTGCCGAGAAGAACCAGCAAGTTAAAAGTCTTATTGTAACTAAAAAACTATATTCAAATAGGAAGCAGTAACTAAAATACGTTTCCAAGAAAGTAGACAATAAACGTAACAATGCAAATAAACATGAGAGTTGTGCCATAGTTGTACCACAGTATAAGGAGAGACACAGTAGTCCGACGCCTTTGATCTCATGGTAAATGACGACCACGACGAGTGACGACCCGTCAATATTTATGGGCACTCTACCTAGGCCAGTTCGGGTCGCTCCTTCGTGACGCTTTTCTAAATCTAAATCTGAATCAGCCTGCACTGTCCCACGTCTGGGCAAAGGCCTCCCCCCGATCCTTCCATCATTCCCTATTGGCCTATTCCGTGCCTCTTCGTAAACGTAAGCTTATCTAATTCATCACGCCAACGTCGCCTCGGCCTACCACGCTGGCGTTGACAAGTCTGGGGAGTCCAGAAAGAAGCAGATTTTGCCCATAAACACTATTTCTATTTCTATTTCATAAGTTATCTGGCATACGGCACACATGACCTGCCCAGTCCCATTTGAGTCCCGCACTTGCCGCACAATTTTATTGCTCTGTCTAGACGGCTTTGTCGTACCCCTATTTTACGGTTGCTGCGGATGCCAATATTTTGACAACCGCGGATGTCTGAATCAATGCGAATATTCCGCATTTGCGGATGCGGATCCGAATATCCGTTACAATCCTGTTGGGTACCATTGTACACTTTTTGATTGGTCAATTAGCAAACAAAGATATCAAGTAGCAAACACGCGCGAGGCGCGTTCTTGCAAATTTGAATCCACATCCGTAAAAGATCTGCATTAATGGATGCGGATGCAGATGTCTGATTTAACGCGAATGTTCCGCATTTGCGGATGCGAATATCTTATCGCCCGCTCTGTATATAATATCATTTCCTTACTCTGTGGTTGTACTGTCTAGTTGTAGTGTAGTCTTGTATTATTGCACGCCCTACTTGCGAAACGTACGCGTATGCAGTATGCACATCCAGACTAGTTGGGAGTTCACTAAACTAGCAATTAGTTGCGGAACAATACTATGCTCACTAAAGTTGCTATTTCTCTAGTGTTGCATTTCGCTTCAGATGAAATTAATCTAACGTTTCGCCTTATCTATTTTAGACTCATGTAACTTTTGGAAATGAATGAGGAGATGTTTCAAGAATGTAGGTAGGTATGTATACTCAAAAATAGCCATGATTCCTTAAAACATTGTTTAAGTATAAGAATATTTTTTATGTGTTCAAGTATAATATTCTCGATTTAACTTTTATTAAAATTATTTTTTACTAAAACTAGGGTCAACATACCATAGGGTAAATGGTCGAAATGCATAGTAATGCTTAAGCCGATTAACTTAGCCAAGGCTCTAAAACCACTAAAATTTCACCATACTTTTTCCCGGTAGATTTTCCTCAATGTTTGATGAAAGTGTACAAGATTTAGCCTGATCAATTATTGGAACATCTCCTTTGTATCATACAAAATTGACTACTTAGATAGTAGATTAGTGCATAAAAGTGTTATGATCACAGAATAAGGATAGAACCGCGGCTAAAAGAGATATCCACATTTGAGATCATTATTGTTTTTCATTGATATTAAGATTGGGGACCTAAAACCACTGCGTTTGAAAGGTAAAATTAATGAAAGGATCCAATTAATTACTATTATAATAATGTTTGTGTACCTATTAAAAATAGACTTCCTACTCTCATTGAAACTACTTAATTCTGAATTTATAAAAAATGAAATGGGCAGAATATCAGCTTTAAAAATATTGTTTTAGCAAAAGGAAGTCAAATATGCTGTCGACCAGTTACGGTGAAGAAGAGGGTCCCTAATCTTAACGCATACATACGGTTAATTTAACATAGTTGTACCACAGTATAAGGAGAGACACAGTAGTCCGACGCCTTTGATCTCATGGTAAATGACGACCACGACGAGTGACGACCCGTCAATATTTATGGGCACTCTACCTAGGCCAGTTCGGGTCGCTCCTTCGTGACGCTTTTCTAAATCTAAATCTGAATCAGCCTGCACTGTCCCACGTCTGGGCAAAGGCCTCCCCCCGATCCTTCCATCATTCCCTATTGGCCTATTCCGTGCCTCTTCGTAAACGTAAGCTTATCTAATTCATCACGCCAACGTCGCCTCGGCCTACCACGCTGGCGTTGACAAGTCTGGGGAGTCCAGAAAGAAGCAGATTTTGCCCATAAACACTATTTCTATTTCTATTTCATAAGTTATCTGGCATACGGCACACATGACCTGCCCAGTCCCATTTGAGTCCCGCACTTGCCGCACAATTTTATTGCTCTGTCTAGACGGCTTTGTCGTACCCCTATTTTACGGTTGCTGCGGATGCCAATATTTTGACAACCGCGGATGTCTGAATCAATGCGAATATTCCGCATTTGCGGATGCGGATCCGAATATCCGTTACAATCCTGTTGGGTACCATTGTACACTTTTTGATTGGTCAATTAGCAAACAAAGATATCAAGTAGCAAACACGCGCGAGGCGCGTTCTTGCAAATTTGAATCCACATCCGTAAAAGATCTGCATTAATGGATGCGGATGCAGATGTCTGATTTAACGCGAATGTTCCGCATTTGCGGATGCGAATATCTTATCGCCCGCTCTGTATATAATATCATTTCCTTACTCTGTGGTTGTACTGTCTAGTTGTAGTGTAGTCTTGTATTATTGCACGCCCTACTTGCGAAACGTACGCGTATGCAGTATGCACATCCAGACTAGTTGGGAGTTCACTAAACTAGCAATTAGTTGCGGAACAATACTATGCTCACTAAAGTTGCTATTTCTCTAGTGTTGCATTTCGCTTCAGATGAAATTAATCTAACGTTTCGCCTTATCTATTTTAGACTCATGTAACTTTTGGAAATGAATGAGGAGATGTTTCAAGAATGTAGGTAGGTATGTATACTCAAAAATAGCCATGATTCCTTAAAACATTGTTTAAGTATAAGAATATTTTTTATGTGTTCAAGTATAATATTCTCGATTTAACTTTTATTAAAATTATTTTTTACTAAAACTAGGGTCAACATACCATAGGGTAAATGGTCGAAATGCATAGTAATGCTTAAGCCGATTAACTTAGCCAAGGCTCTAAAACCACTAAAATTTCACCATACTTTTTCCCGGTAGATTTTCCTCAATGTTTGATGAAAGTGTACAAGATTTAGCCTGATCAATTATTGGAACATCTCCTTTGTATCATACAAAATTGACTACTTAGATAGTAGATTAGTGCATAAAAGTGTTATGATCACAGAATAAGGATAGAACCGCGGCTAAAAGAGATATCCACATTTGAGATCATTATTGTTTTTCATTGATATTAAGATTGGGGACCTAAAACCACTGCGTTTGAAAGGTAAAATTAATGAAAGGATCCAATTAATTACTATTATAATAATGTTTGTGTACCTATTAAAAATAGACTTCCTACTCTCATTGAAACTACTTAATTCTGAATTTATAAAAAATGAAATGGGCAGAATATCAGCTTTAAAAATATTGTTTTAGCAAAAGGAAGTCAAATATGCTGTCGACCAGTTACGGTGAAGAAGAGGGTCCCTAATCTTAACGCATACATACGGTTAATTTAACTACAAGAGATTAATATTAACAAGCTCATACACGAAGCAGAGGCCTCTCTACTGTTTTTGAATGTGGAATAGCGAGGATAAGGTCCGGCCCCTCGCCAAGGCCGGTCTTCTCAACAGCATCGGACTCCCCGAGAGAACTAACATCTTACCTTCTTATATACTTCATCTGTCAAAAAACTTTAATAGCGAGATTCAGACCCTGGTATCTGATTGGTCTTCAGCCAGTGAATGTTACCAATTTGTTACAGTGACTGCACTCAGCAAAAAGTGTTGCGTGTGGACCGTTACACAGTGTGATTGCTCGGATCGAATGGCTGCCGGTGTCCGCGGCAAAAAACTTAACTATTGTTCACTTTTTATTACTCGACCAAAATGTAGACTTAGGTATACCTATAACATTAATTGATATTAAGAACTAGCTGATGACGATTTTGATGAGGTATAGAGTTAGCTTTCATCCCGGGGAAGGACATTAGGCTACTTTTCAATTAAACACTTCCAACGGGATTTTTAAAAAACCTAAATCCACGCAGACGAAGTCGCGGGCATCATCTAGTACTTAATATCTACAAACATACAAATAAATATCTACATACAGACATACCTACGTATCGAACAGAAGAGAGCGCCTTCTTCTTTTTCGACAAACTGCTGCTAAGCTATTACTTATACGATTGCCCAGCCTAATTTTCTAAACACTCAAACAAAAAACAGAATACCTATAGTACAAGATAGGTGGAGATGGCAATCGGGGTGGGGACGCCCCGTACACCCGCACAACCCCTGCGCTAGCCCTAGTGCGGGAAGGCGCGGATGACGTGCGGGCGTACGGGGCGTCCCCCCGATTGCAATCTCAACCTGTCGCGTACTATACCTATCTTCATAATAACAGAAAAGATGAATCCGGAAGGTAAACCCCTCCAATCCAGTCAGAAATTTCTCATTTCATATTTGCAATATAAGATATTTTGTTTTACTGCCAGCTGCCAACTCTTTTGCTTTTTTGGCAAAAATACAAGATATTTTCGAGCTATACCTACTTGGCTGAATTGGGAATATTAAATCATAAAATTCATAATAATATAAAAGATTCGGAACGACTATAATGGCTGAAAAAGGACCGACCGTCATAAAGTCGCATGTTTGTCTACTATTTATTGGGTAATCCCCACATCACGCAAAAATCATTGGACCGATTGAGATGAAATTTCTGCTAAATGACGCAATAATCTCTATATATAAAAATGAGTCGCTGAATGTGTTGCTGATCGCAAATCTCGAGAACAGCTGAACCGATTTCGCAAATCCTTTTTCCATAATATTCCTTGAAGTACGAGGATGGTTCTTAAGGATTATATATTTTTTTAAAAATCCTGAAAAAAAAATCGACTAATAAATATAATTAATCGATAGTGTAGACTGTAGATAGAATCTGAGACAATATCCACATGCTTGACCCAGTATTCACGCAAACGAAACCCAATTCAGAAGTTAGTTAAAAAGAATCAAAATAAAAGAAATGAAACTAACTAATGAAATTTGTTGTCATAAATTTGTAATTTTTTATGTAAACCAGTAGATAATAACATGTATAAAATCATAAAATAATAATAATTAAGTAGATTAGGTAGTTACTTTAACATACGGTCTGCAAGAAAAATTTGCAATTCTGATAAAAGCTTTAAATCCTCTTCAACATAGTTGCCTGGTAGAGATCGCTTCACAGCGATACGGCTGCTAATTTTATGTTCTTATTTTACATGTTTCTTTTTGTGTCTTTTCTTTTTGGTGTACAATAAAGAATATTACACTAAAAGCTGATGCTATATTAAAACACGAACGTATGAAGTAATCATGAGATGGATCTAAGCTCTCAGTTTTCATCTGAACTTAAATAAAATGAATGAAATGAAAAGATACTCTCGGAGCGAAAAGATTTATTCTAGAATATTTTTTTTCACGTATGTAGGTATAAAATAATACCTCAAACAAAAATACGAGCAATTTACCTCGGCTGCAAAATTGAAATTAAATTTATCTCAGTCTCCATGGCCTCAGACCCTGGGGCCATGGAGTCTTAGTGCTAAAAATTTTTTACGAGACATTTCACCGCGATTAATAGCCTCAACTGGTGACAGAAGGGCTGGCTCATTTTTTGCGCAGCGGATCAGCCTGGCTGTCCAGCGCGGAAATGCAGCCAGTATTCTTGGCACCATTCCACGCGGTCATGATTTATATAGTAATTAGATAAGGCTAGCTTTAAGTTTTATTGTATTAATAAAAAAAAAAAGTAGAATAAAAAAAAAAAAAAAAAAAATCTCAGTCTTTTACATTATTAATACGCTCTATGGTTTTATTTAAAACTGAGTAGTTATTTTTCTGTGTCAATTACTTCATAGCTGAGGGTTTTGACCTCCTTCACAAATGAGATGACCTTTCTTGATGATGTGACCCTTTTTATTACTTCGTGTACCTACCTAACTGTCGGACATAGTCCGTTTCAGAATAGCGACTATGCGTTCTAAAGTCGGTTGAAAGTGAGATACTTACTCTTTATCTATTGAGCTAATAAACATAACAAAATCTTATTTCTAAGCGTCAAGACACATTGTGGTAGAGTTTAACTCGATGGGTCTATTGTCACGTCAAAAATACGGTTCACCTTTAAAATAAGGACTAAAATCGTACTTTCAACATAAAATTTGACACAAAAAGTTAAAATGAGGAGTCATTTTTTACGCATTATATTTTGTATTTTGAATTTCAACGAATTTCAAATCTGAGGACGCTGACAAAAACTCAATTAGAAAAAAAGATTTCCGTCGTTGTAAATTCCCTTTTGAAATTAAAATGTGGCCATTAATATTTCAGTTACAGGGATTTTATGGATTGTACCGTGCGCCAATTCCTCAGTGTCCAGCTCTCAGAATTTGCATTTTGCTAAATTTGCATATAAATCTTCGGAGCGAGTGTTGCTAACTGTTATAGGTACTCGTATTATCTATTTGATGTTCATACTTAATATTATAATTGCGAAAATGTGTCTGTCTGTCAGCTGGATTTTAGGGCTCATCCGCTTAACCGGTTTTGACGTACAGAGATATCTAGCTTGTATCCCACGGACAGACATAGGTGCTATTTTTTATCCCAGAAAAAAAATTTGCCGCGGCCGGGCAATATCGAAAAACACATTTGTGACCATTACGAAGCACGGATGCAGCACATCATGATCAACCCATCGCCGGGCCACTATTGAGCATGGGTCTCCTATCAGAATGAGAAGGGTTTAGGCCGTAGTCTGCCACGTGAGCCCAGTGTGGATTGAAAGTCTTTACACACTTTTAAGAACTCTCAGGTATACAAATTTCCTCACGATGTTTTCCTTCACCGTTAAAGCAAGTGATTTTTAGGTAATTGCTTAAAACGCACATGACTGCGAAAAATTATATGTGCGTGTCCGGAATCGAACCGCCCGACCTCCCGAATAAGAGGCGGACGTCTTAACCGCTAAGCTATAACGACTAATTCTGTACCTTACCTTCTTTAACTACAACTCTTTACCCTATTTCCGTAACCTGTCCGTGTACTGCCCGGAGTAAATAGCCCCACCATAAATTCTAACAAAGTTAACTTAGAAAGTTTAAAAACAAAATCATTAAAACCGAAGCTCGCGACGTATGCTTAACACCAAAAGAAAAACTCGCCAACCTTCAGCTCACAGTTTCCATTTCAAAGCAAAAACACTGCAATAATTACCACAAAGCCGTTCGAAGGCGTTCAAGCCTCAGAAGCCTCTTTTAATTTTCAGCACGAAAACGGAAAACTATGACTAGCGACAGTTGCTAACGAACCACGGGGGTGGACGCACGCATTTTCATCCCCTACATTACGACCACGCTGCCCCAACTTTGATGAACTAACGAAACAACATAAACAATTGTATCATAAAAAAATGTCCGACGTGTTGTGTGAATAAAAGATGTGCACGGGTGTACAGTTTCAGTGATGTGTCTTCTTTTACTCTTTTCCGTAATGATAATCTGTGGAACACCTTGAATGTGACAGGCCCTGGAGGAATTAACCCAGATTTAGTTGAGTAAGTTACATTTGAATGGTTTTGCTCAAAGTTTATTAAAGCATTTTGTATGTGAAGGTAAATCTTCTGACTTAATTGTTTTTACAATAAAGTGTTATTCTACTTTTTACTGCGGTTTTAGTAGGTATTATTACTTTACATTTTATAGGTATCTAGGAATATAATAACTTTAATAAAGTTCGCTTTTTATAATTAAAGCTTTTCCATGGCTTTTCCCGACTAAATGAAGGCTCTCTATTACACTTTTAATAATTAGCCTAAATACTAAATTTTCATGTGTTATTTTTTTTCATTGCCAGAATTTTGTCTAAGATAGAATAATAAACATATTGAACCATAGACGCACCACGCAACAGCCACCCAGTGAGATATAATTTTGAAAATCTGTCGAGAAAAATTTCGTACATAATTTATATAGGTACTTATAAAGTAGGTAGGGACAATATTATAGCACAAGTAATTACAACTTTAAAATATACATTCTCCATTTTCCCGAAACTTAAAACTATCGTCGAAACTTATATTGATATTATTACATTGAAGTATAGTTTTAATTCAATATCAGGGAGAACTGCAGGCAAAAGCTATGTCGCAGATAATGTACAATGTCGCAACTAGGTCATATAACCCCGTGTAACTTATATTTATTTGTTGACTCTCTAAATAAAATCAGGTTCAGCTTAGAAAAATATTCAACGATACACATTCCCTGTTTTGTTAAGGCCTGGACACAAAACGCGACGCGCGACGCGACGGTTAAAATACTGCGAACTAGAGTTGTTACCTCGTTGTTACGGAAAGTCCTGAAGCTTTGTAATAGTAGAAAGTTTAAATATAGAGTATTTTATAAATAGAGTAATTTCTGCTGGAAAATATTTTTATGTTAAAAAAATTGAAAAATATTTGTCGTTTAGGCTTTGTTACGTCATTTATCGCTTTCCATTGCAGCGAGACGTTAATAATTAATTATGTTAAAAAAATAAAATCATGTTTTTGTAAATTATTCTCTTTAATAATGAATTCTAACCCCATAAACTACCACAATACAAAAAATCATATCATTTCATTACTACAGTCCAAGACCCGATTGCGAGCGCCCGCGAGTCACGCGCTTTTGTAGAGTGGAGTGGGGTTTACAACTTCTAGGAACCACCTAGGAAACGACGTTGCCATAGCTCGTCGCTGCCGTTGGACGTTGTGTATGTTAATGCCTTTAAAGCAATATCGATCCCTCACCACTCGGTCACAGGCAAACAGGCAGCATAATATTGATTTCATTATTACCGCTAACCTACGGCAATGTGATTTGAGGATTCTGACTTTTGAAGTAGTTTGATGAGAACTTCAAAAACTGTTTTAAGTACCAATGTACATATACTGATTACATTATTTCTTAATACTGGCTTTAGAATTCAGATTCTAATATACCAACGTGAAAACCTTGGGCTCAATCCCCTGGATTCATTAGTGTACCCCACTATATCGGCATAAAGACAACAGCCATACAAGCTCCCTTACAAGACGCAATCTGAACTGTTTAGGTACTGTTCTCCTTCAAGAACAGACAATAAGGAGAGCTTATATGTCTTTGTCTGAGCCATGTACATGATAATAATATACCTACCTTGAAGACTATACTTAGAACATAACTAGCTAAGGTTTCATTCCTCCTATGTACTTATTTTGTATCACTGAAGAGTCGTTATAAGCTGTTGTACCTGTACTCGTAAGAAAGCTCTGAGTCTTAGAGTTTCTCTACATGATTAAATCTGAATTTAGATCAGTTGGAGAACCGGATGAGTAACCAACATAGCTCATGAGATTGAGAAGCTGAAGTGGCAATGGACAGGGCAGTGGCAAATGTGAAATAAGTAACCTTACCTAAAATATTACGACGATATAGCAAATGTCTTAGATTGAATTCATATAGTTTCTAATAAGTAGGTACATATAGAAAATCCGGGAGGTAGCTAAATATTTCTGGGAAGTTCTTTATTTAAAAATACATAATAACAATAGAGCTGTAATGTAAAATCATAAAATCAATACTCATCCAAGCAGTAAAAAGCAAACTCAATTTTCCTTTTACATGCACTCGCGAATATTTTCGGCTGACGTGCATTTACAATCGATAAGCTATTGTATTGATACATTTTACACCAACCTCGCTTTTATAGCTTTGTGAATGGGGTTGATTTTAAATTGGCAAATATCTAAAGATATCTTGAATCAAGATATCACCTCTACAGCTTTTCAATATAATACACATTATATTTGTGTCACCATATATGAATAGAGGCTTGAATTCAATCTTTGTGACAATCTTAAGTATGGCTTTACGGTATATTGTTAGAAAAAAAAATTATAAGTATCAGTAAGTACTTAAATAGGACTTTGGTATTGTCCTCAAATAAATGTCCTATCTATAACGTACCTATTTAATTTCCATAACTGAGAATAGACCTACTTTTCTTTTACTTTAAACGAGGAAAAAAACGTTTTGATAGTTTTTGTTTAGGAATAATAAGAGGGGAAAGGTATAAAGTCAGATTGCCGTTATTCCTCAGTTAAGTCAATATTGAGCGTAAAGTCAGTCCTAAGTTAGAATAGTTAAATATACCTACCTCGCCATATTTTAAATCTAATCTTTTTCACAGGTTTATAAAATTTACCTAGTACGCGAAAGGTTAAGATGTCAATCGGGGAAGGAACGCCCCGCACACCAGCATAGTCCGTAACCCGGTGCGGGCGAGCGCGGGTGAAGTGCGGGTGTGCGGGGCGTCCCCCCACCTATACTCCGATTCAGATTTTCGATATCGAAAAGGATTCAGATTACCAAATGCGTTCAATCGCTAGCAACGCTGACTTTTCATTGTTATTTGCAGTTCTAATTGCCACTAAACGAGTAACGTAAGTCGATGTGCTTTCAAAGCGCTTTGGAAAACGAATAGCTGCCACTATCTCGTGTCCAAGAACTAGATACTTAATTGTCCTTCCTGGCACAGATTACTTCCTTGACTTTCTCTCATGACCTCTGTGTACCTAAGTTCCTACGCGGCACTTCACGCAGTAGGTATGTACGGCCGCACGGGCATCATCTTGTAACATAATATTGGAAGTGCTCTCAACTCTACTAATAATTCTACTAGGTAGGTACCTAATTATTTTAATTGAGTCGATTCTCTTCCGTATAATTACGAAGAAGCCATCGATTTAGTCCTCTGCAAACATACCGGAGTAATACAATATCGAGCAGTCCCAATATTACTCAGTACTCTGAAGATGTTATAGTATATTGGACTTAGAACTTAGAAACCTGCAACTTTTAGTGCGTTTTGATATAAAATGAATCAGATTTAAAGCGCAGTCACAATTTTCGGTTACATTAGCATTAACGAAACTCGTTGGAAGTTCTGGCGCTACGCCAAACTGCGCTTTGACACCGCGTGATAAATATATCGGCTTACATGTTCATTTTAGTGGCAGAGTGAAGCGTACTCACATTTATCTAAACTTTCATCTCATTTTTTATAATCCAGCGCCCAATGCTATGAAACTATTATGGCCTTTTCTCAGTTACTGTTATCTTTGGGTAACTTGCTCCAAGATTTCTTGATTACCGTGAATTTTTGCCAGAACTCATTAACATTATGGCATGGCATTCGAAACTGCAAGTTCGCCCGAAGCTTAGCCAGAACTAACGACGTGATTCGCCTCACCAGATGGTCCATTCGGGTAGAAAGACACTTTCAATCCATCAATTTTATAGTTAAGTATACTTACGAATTTTATTAAGTAAGAACTCTTAGGGCGTATTTATGGCTGCGTTTCTGATGCAAATGAAATGAAAATTATAGAAATAGAAAGATTTTTTTTATTCAAATGAACTGTTACTAGTAAATACTTAGGTTATCTACTTTTGAATCGTCAAATGCATCTACCACTGGTTCGGCTTTTCTACCTAGACTCCTAGAGGCGTGCAAAACCTCCAAAGTCAAATCGCGCACGAGACGCGACTTGAAGAAAAATTCACGCGAACGGCATTTTTGATGCTTTTCTACTATTTCGATACGACACATTGGAGCAAAATTCCGCGTTAATTTGTTTGCAAATTTTTTTTGGAGTTGCGGAATTCCGCTAAATTTTTCCTGGCCAATTAGACTTAGATTTCACAAATAGTTCGAGAATTAACTACTTCATGTTACGAGTATTAAAATCAAACTTTATTTTACGACCTTTGAATGTATTTTATGGTTTTTAGATAAAACTACATATTGTACATGTAAACCTCTGACCTAAACTAGTATGGTTTTAATTAAGCCTACTATTCTATTCTGTTTTGAATACGAAATGTGGAATAATTAAGGTGTTGCTACACTCATCATAAAGTTCATTTATGATAAAATTAACAGTAATTCGTAGACACGCCATTAATGTTTTACAACTGAATTTTTATTGCGTTATTTACAAACTTTATGGCTTGAAGTAGTAAGGTACATAAATAACAATTTTATTGCATTATTTTCATTAAAAAAAACCATTCGAATAATACGCTGATCGCACACCGATATAGTTGGTGTGACAAAAATGGGCGTAAAGTGAATAGAACACTGGACATTCGACGGCGAAAACGCTGTAGAGTGGTCGTAGATGTATGTTGCCACTTGCCATATAAGTTAGGGTGCATTGTCAGTCATGATTTGATCGTCGAGGTCGTTAAGGACGTGCCTAGGACGCTTTTTATCAAGCGATTCGTTACGTTCGGAGGTGTATGTCGCTGCCTAAACTACTGGAGGATTGGGGTGAAGTCTATCTAATGGCACACTATTAATATAATAGAGAAGAAAGTTAACTTTATTAGACCACAATAACTTGATATTTACAGTAATTTATTCAATATTATGTACTTAGCGCCAAAATGTATTACGTCTGATAAAGGTGTAAATATTGTAGATACTTGTTATTACAAAGGTACGTAGCTAATATTCCAGTGCGACTCTATAAATATTTCAAGGTATAATTTGATTTTCTGTTTCTCTATACTCTATAACATTTCATATTTGCTAATGTTATGATCTAATACAGAATTCAGCAGCAAGCGTGTTCTATAATTTAATTTACATTTCGAAACATTTCTAAAGCGCCCACACATGAATGATCCGCTTTATAATCCAAGTAAGTACGTCTCTCTCTAAGGACGCAGTCATACCGAGCGTATAAAATTTGCCGTTGAATAGGTACATCTGTTTGGTTGACCTTGATAAAGTTAGAGGCTGGATTGGTATCTAAATAGTTCGTCGCTAGTTGCTACTCTAGCGCCCAAAACTAGTAAATAATAATTCAATCTATCCGTAATCTGTCGATAAGTCACTTAGCGACACACGTTTTCAACTGTCAAAAAAAGCCATACTACTACAAAATATAACAACGTTGCTTGGTAACCTATCGATAGATTACAGGTAGGATTGATTATTATTAATTTTGGCTGTAAGCAACCAAAAGTAGAAACAAAAGGCCGTGGCTGAATGGTGTGCTGAGTCAGTGACAAAGTTGCAAGCTCATGTGATAGAAAGAGATGTCATATCAGGCGCAAGATACGCTTGCGCTTCGTCACATGCGGCAATGCTTAGGTATAGGTTAGGTTAAGGTCCCTGGTAATTGTATGATATTGTATCTACAACTCGCAGAGTTTCTTCTCTCAGAGTTTCATTTGCTAATACACCTCTCGAAGCGAAGCCGTGTGTATGTAACACCGCATGTAAGCGTGGCTGTTATTTTCACGATTTTTCACAATAGGTGAATGGCACTAATAAATTGTCTAAAGGACAAATGACGCTGTATTTACGTGAAGATAAGCGGTTTCACACAAACAATCAACCGCAAAATTATACGACCAATGAGACCACACCCTTAGTTTCAAAACGCAAAACTTATTGTTTAAGATTTCATGAGTTTGTACTTCACGTAATACTGAATTCAGGTCCGATTTTAGTCGACACGACACAGCGCGCAGCGTTTCCTTTTGTTAGATGCCTAGTGGGTTAAATATTTAAGTAAGCCGCGGGAATTTCTGACCGTCTCCACACTCCACCCACCCCACATGACTTCGTATACCTACTTTGTTTGTACGTATACGTAGTATGACTAATTGATATCCTACCTACTTATTATGAAAATTATAGAGCAAACTTAATAACAACTTTAGGGAATTTCGGCTAGTGATGGACAGCTATCTAACTTAGTACCTATAATGCATATTTCAGTTCTCACGCGCTATTCTAACTTGTGTCAACTGTTATGTAAAAAGTACGAATTTAGTCCGTATTTTAAAGGTGAATCGTACTTTTGACATGACAGTTGACACATACAGCTAAAATGGCGCGTGAGTTCACATTTTGTACGGACTATAACTACCTAAGTGACGTGACAAAGTGATTAAAACCGCTTGCCTATAAGATGCCTAGCTTCCAAACTTTACCTCTTTATAATATTAGTGTTGATGCGAAAGGTGTTTATTTGTTGGTTGGTACGATTTCCTAGTCATAAATCTGGAGAATAATATAGTATACTTTTATACAAGAAAATCAAAGAGTTCCTTACGGGAGTTTTACAATTTACAAATCTAAATCCACGCGGACAAAGTTGCGGGCATCGGCTAGTATTAAAATAAAATTAAGGTCCGAACTTACGAGTAGCTGACCTGTTCTCGAGGCGGGTAGTATGTAACATTAAATATTAATGAAGATGAGGGAATTTCTGATCGCCGATCGATCTACTCGAGTCCTCCTCTACGATACATACCTTACAACATACCTAAACCACATTACCTACCTTTTTACGACCTGTGTGCTTAGTATGAGATTTATAACTTATCAACACTTAAAGAATTCGAGAGTCGAAACACAATTACATCAAAGTAAAATGGACCTAAAAAAATGAATATCAAAAATTAGATAAGTAGTAAGTACCCCTGGATTTTAATTTCGCAACGTTTCCGCTTAGAGCGCTGGCTGTAAATGTATAGACAAATTTGAGCTCAAAAACAATGGGATTAAGATCCAGTTTACCATAACAATGAATTGTGACGACGCTCGGATACTATCAACGGTACGGAATGGTACGAGGCGACTTATAGGACTTATAAAACAAAAATGACAATAAAATGAACCATATTCGGAGAACAACCAGCAGTTAGTTTAGGTGTTTGTTAGGTTTTCTTCGGTGCATACTTTTTGGTTAGGCAGTTCACATTTTCTCTGCCCTAGAACCTAGAAATTATAATGCGCTGAATTTTTCAAATTGACGACTTGTCTCGCGCAGTAGTGAGCGCTGTGGCCTTATTAGTGCTACGTCCCGGGTTCGATTCCCAGAAGGGGAAATTTGGAATTTTATAATTTAAAAAAAATCTCTGGTCTGTACTGGTGGGAGGTTTCGGCGGTGGCTAGTTACCACCCTACCGGTAAAGTGCCGTGCCACTAATCTAGCGTTTCGGTACGATGCCTTGTAGAAAATAAAGGGGTATGGGTTTTAATGAAACTTCTAAACCCCTTCCATGTTAGCCTGCTACCATCTTAGACTGCATCATCACTTAGTACCAGGTGAGATTGCAGCCAAGGGATACCTTATATCTGAATATTTTAAAAAAACTTAGTTTTACAAGCAAAAATTTCAATTAAATATAACTGTATACATTCACAAAAGCTCTCTGAACGTAAACAAAAAGAACAATTTACTCGCAGCCTTATCCTAAATGCTCTTTGCACGTCCCACCGGGTCTTAAAGTTTGTTTAAAATTACTTCGCATTGTTTGCTTCGTACACGCTTTCTTGTAATTTCTTTGTAACAGTCGTTATTTCAGATTGTTTATCAAATAAGACTTATAATAACTGATTTTCGATTTTATTTATGATATAGCTTAGCTTAGTTTATATAATTTAGCATCTTTGCACATTTTTTACATGCAATTAGAGCACGTTAGATGCAACTAAAAAACTATACAAGTACAGCCTGTGTAACTTTGCGTACAATAAACACTCGCAATTAAGTTTTCATAGTCCGTACAAAACGATTCCTCGCGCGCTATTTTTACTTTACGGTTCACCTTTAAAATAAGGACTAAAATCGTACTTTTGACGTGAAATTTCATACATAAAGTTAAAATGGCACGTGAAAAGTTAAAATTTACGCGTTATAACACGCGTTATACTTTGTTGCGCAGTAGATGTGTGTTCGTAAAACGCGTATTGACTGCGAGTAAAAATTAATTTGTATTGTAGTCATGTGCTAAAAGCCTTTATTTGGGAAAATACGATAGAAAGATTTCGATGACTGGTTAACCAATATTGTCGACTTGTGTGCGGTGTTTTCTCGACACCGCGAGCTCCGCAGATTTCTCCACGTATCGCAATAATAAATCAAGTGTGGGAAAACCTGAATGTACCATTCAGCTGTGCTCGTGTTTCTTCCGATATAGTAAATTATTAGAGTAAGTATGGTCCATGGAACAAACATTTAATATAACAGTATTGCAAACTAGCGATTGCCCGTGGCTTCACTCCCGTGGGAATTCGGGAAACCGTTGCACCGTTGCGACGTGATTGAAGGACACACCAACAAACCAACAAATAAACACACTTTCGCATTTATAATAATGGTACTGATAATGTATTATGAACCGCCAGAGAAAAAGGTACTAACTTAACTATACTAACTAGCAGTTAGTTAACTTCTACTAACTAGCCTTACAGCTCTCTTGGTATTACTTACTTTATAGTTAGTAACACAGTTTTATGACGTTTCGTTGTTGTTCGTGTCCAGCATTCGTAAACTCCTGAAGGCAAGTCATACCTACTTTTACGAGTGTTGTCTAGAGGTAGAACTAGAAGATAACTATAGTCTATAGAGTGCATATAGAGGATGTAGAGTTCCCAAACTATTACATATGGTTATGATATAGTTTTTATTAAATACAATTAGAGCATTTAACGATTCAGAAGTAAATGATTAATCACTACACCATCCATCATAACCCATGGCCGATCCACCACTTAGCACGAGTCTCCTTTCAGAATGAGGAGCCCTAGTCCACCACGCTGGTCAAGTGCGGGTTGGCTGACTTCGCACCTTTGACAAAATTATGAAAAACTTTCAGGCATGCAGGTCTCCTCATGACGTTTTCCTTCACCGTTCTCCAAAAAACTAGAGGAGTGTACCCGGGATCGAACTCCCGACTTCATAAACATCTAGCTAATTCTAGGCTATCACCGCTTAATATAGTAGAAATTGGATGAGATTTATGGACATATGAATTCTGCAAAATTGATGGACCTAATTATTTCGTCCGGCGCGACTGTAAACCGCGGGCATGGCAATGGCTAACAAAATTAGATCACCGAATACACGCTGCATACGAATTGGTTTCAGTTTCGACGAGACTAAAGTAATGCAGGTTTTAGAATTCTTTTCAGAGGGCTAATAGAGTGGGCCATGTCGAGTGTCCTGACTCCTGAGTGATAGAATCCACAACGGGGAAGTCCGTCTGAGAAACAAAGTAACCGATACAGCCCAGAGATAGCAAGTGGCCATGTCTGTCACAGAACCGATGGCCGTTGGGGCCGATGTGTTATGGTGTAGAGACCGCGTATACCTACCGGTATGCGCAATGTTGGACGTGATAATGGTGATAATAAATTATTAGGTCAACTTAAAATTAGAATTAGAAAGGTTCAAGTCTCAAGAATTCCACTATTTCTGTTGGACAAATCTGCGAGAGAGAGTAGAGACACAGTTCACTACAATTATCTGGGTTGAAATAAAAATTTGAAAAAGCACACACACAAACGAGGCTTCTCCTATCCTGGCATGCGTCAAAATTAGGCTATAAAAACGGCGAAATGACGTGGGCCAAGGCAGCGGAGAGGAGGGTACAGAACCTTTCAATCATAAAAGGACTTTGAGCGAGCTGTAGAGCTATCACATGACATAGCAATGATTCATACGAAATTCCGTGTCTGAATTTCTCGCTAACATCGCTCTCCGCTTCAATATCATCGAGTTATTGTTTCACTCGCTGTATGAGTCTGCTCTGTGCGCCGCCGGTGAATAGGTTTACGGAACTAGCTCAACGGATCAAGGGTACATACAAATTGGATTCAGTTTGAACGAGTATAAAGCAGTCAGCTTTTACAATGTTCCCCCGTTTTAAAATACGAGAGCAAAGAGTAAAACCATTTTGAGTACTACCTGTGGGGCGAGTTTAGTACTTAGAGGATGGTTCTACTTTTCAATTAAATCTTACTGACTGGCTGACTGACTGATCTATCAACGTACAGCTCAAACTACAAGACGGATTGGCAACTTCGCATGCAGATAGCTATTAAGACGTAGATATTCGCTTAGAAATGTTTTTTGTAAATTCAACCCCTAACTAAGCGGGTAAACAGGGCTTTGAAATTTGTGTAGTCCACGCGAACGAAGTAGCGTGCATTGAACGAGCATAGGCGACCGAAATCGTAATAAGTGGAACAAATGCACGGACAAGGCAATGGTATAGCATGGTACTTAGGTATTAAATACGAGTGAGCGGATCAGGGTACAGTTTCACTTCTGTCGGGTGCCCCAGGATTACTCAGGCCAGGCTTTTTCTTGACCCTGTTATGTTGATTTTTAGTGTTAACTACGAGGCTTATCTACTTACTAAAAATCCAAAAATCGGCATGAAAATAGACATAGTTTTTTTGACGCAATAAATCTCATGAATGGAACCATAAACCATGTTTCTGAAACCATAGACTATTTCATATTTCATGAAACATATAGGCATTGCAGCGTGTCGTATCTCACTGTTGCGAATACATTAATCTATGCTGACCACAGAATTCTAAATACGGTTATAGAAATGGTACCTGTTATATTTTTTGAACTGAAATATTTTTACCCCATTCATTATGATGATAAAGTAAAAAAAAAATACACAACCTACACATAATATGTCTAGTATTCTAAGCAACGCAAATGAAACTGAAACACGACACGAATGTCAAAAATTGATAATTAGAACTGCATTGCATAACGCATACGATGGATTAATAGTACGGCGCGGCGACTAGTAGAGTAAAGAAAGAAAAGTTTATTTGGAATACAAGCTATAAAATATAAAAAGGTGCACTTTTATCATTAGGTAAGTAATTGAGTTAATTGAGTTGAGTAGTTGAGATACCCAAAATGGTCTTACCTCGGCTTGCGGTTTACAATGCATCTATTATTACGATTTAGCCCTGATATTCCCTGAAGCCCGAAAAAATACGCTTGGATGGCGCTTAATATCAAAATGAGTACAAAACTATGGCCTTTTTCTCCGTATACAACACACAATACGTCATCTACGTAAGCCCTAACATGCACTGATGCTTTACTATTTATCTACACGGTGATTAGCTCACGCTCCTTCAATTACCGTTTCTATAAATATTTTGAATTTTGCGGTGCTGACTGAAAGCTGCAGTGCACTTATGTTTGCAGGGTCGCCTTTAACAAAATTAATTATAACTGTGCCGCATGTGCGCTGAACCATATGTATTATTTATTAATAATGCCTCATGCTATCTAATGTTCCACGCTAACCATGAGCGTGCTGCCAGACTTCTAAATAAAATACCTAAAGTAACTTAATATCCTGAGCGACAGTGGTGTTAAGTGGGACACAAATTAAAACCCTGTGTTCTAGTTTTAAGATTTAGAGAGTTTATTTAGATTTAGAGAGCCTGCTCAACGGGTAAAGGAGTGGACTGAAAACCGAAAGGTCGACGGTTCAAACCCCGCCCGATGCACTATTGTCGTACCTACTCCTAGCACAAGCTTTACGCTTAGTTGGAGAGGAAAGGGGAATATTAGTCATTTAACATGGCTAATATTCTTTAAAAAAAAAGATTTTGGTAAGTATCTATCTACCTACAAAATAAATAAATGAAAAACTAAATATTGACTGATACATCTTGTTGGCTAGTAAAGATTTCAAAATGGCCGCCATGAAAATTAAAAATAAATAAAAAGTGTATGGCTTGACTTGACCAGCGAAGATAGAGCCTGACCTACTTTAAACTAATAAAGTAGTCTTATTTTGAACAACTTCTCATTTAATGTGGCACTTAAACTTTAGTTGAAAATTGAAAACTTTTTCTGAATTAAATAAACAAAGTTCAAGCAAGCATGGGGGTTTTGTAATTGGCTAAAGTGTAATTGGCCTGTTGGAATAGAGAAATGTTATTATTATAATAATATTATGATTATGGCTACCTAATCTCATTCCAGCCATAATCACGTAATGGATAGGTATACGCCGGCGTACGTTAAATCAATTTCTATTAGGTCAATAGAAATCCAGCAGTGCTGACTTCTGGGTGAATAAGATAATGGAAAATTGAGTTTGCGCTTTGCTGCGATCGATAACTTTTGATATGCGATGATGCAATTGAAGGAAAGGTTTCTATTCGTCCAATCGCAAGTTAGGTCTTGACTGAAATCTCACATGGTGTTTATTTTTCATGGAAGCCTCCTGATGTTTTTATTTCAGTTCAGGGTATATTTTGAAAATCGATGATAAAACCCACCTACATTAATTTTATGATTAACCATCGCCGGCCCACTTATGAGCACGGATCTCTTCTGTAAATGATGAAAATGGTTTCAGTCGTAGTCTGCCATGCTGGCTAAGTGAAGATTGGCAGACTTCACACACCTTTGAATAAAAAACTTTTTCCTTCGCTGTTAAAGCAAGTGATATTTAATTAAGTAATTAAAACGCACATAGCTACGAAAAATTAGATGTGCGTACTCGGGATCGAACACCCTACCTCCCGAATAGACGAACGCCGTCTGCTGTCTGGTCGTGAAAATAAAAACAGAAAGACGCACTTTCGCATGTATAATATTAGTATGGATTGGGTGTATTTATGTGCCTCAACAGTCAAGTATTTCAAATAAAGATACCATCTACGCAAAAAAATGTTCACGTTGCGTCGCGAATTATGTCGCTACGCAAAAGTTGTGGAGCCTTGTTTATATTATGGGAGGAATTTACACAAAGCTGTTACTCTCGTGTAAAGGTTGGGCACACATTGCCTACTGTCACTTAAGTATCTAGTCGCTTTAGACAAAGCTTCTAAAATAGAAGCTCATACTTAAAGCTAGGAATGCATATGCCATCAAATTAGAGAAGACGTATTTTGCATGCCAAGAAATGGTACATATTATACTGAGGCAAGTAAAATTGCATGCAACTTGCTTCGTACATATCAGTAGTACATTTTGATTCGTACACGTGTCTTTTGGGATGTGATTTGTAGCCCCTCGCGGCCGCAGCTGCATGCCAAAAAATCAACCACGGCATTAAAGATTTCAGATCTAACTTTAGAAAGCAGTAATAATCGGTTTCCTATGCCTATGTCAGGTTTTCTCAAGCAAGGTAGGTAGGCAAGTATGCATGTACTTATATCTCGGAATACACATGTCTGTTCTTCATGTACTGCAGCTATGAAGTGACCAAATGTTTCCGTTTAGTCCCACTAAGATAACTAACTAGCTAAGCGAACACAAGAACACTAAGCTGCTAAAAATCAGACACCCAGTTTCAGTAAAAAAGCGATCTTTCAGGCGACAGTGAGCGCCCAGCCTAAGCTCGTATTTCGATTTAGAAAGTATAACCATGTCTCCACAAAATGCTTGTTCGGGGATTCGTTGGGCTGTACTCGTATTTCCGTATCCGAATTTAGGGAACGATACGCTTGTTTTTTTACCGTTTCAACGAGAGGTTTTTACGACCAATTTGTATTTAAGGCTTATGTGATGTACGTTTTCTTTTTTAAAGGTTCATTCATATGTTTGAATTTATAAAGGATCCGTCAGACAATTTTTAAGGACAACTTTTCCACAGTATACCTACATGACCTGCCCACTGCCAATTCAGCTGGCTAATTCGTTGAGCTTTGTCGGTCACTCTACGGATTTAGTCCCTCAGAGATATACCCAACATAGCCCGCTCCATAAAATAATTTAAGAACTTTGAAACAGTTTATTGCATTAAAGGAGCAGCCCTGTGGTTAATTGCAAGAAAGTGGATAACAGTTGGTGAGCATTCGAGCGTCTTATTGATTTCCTGCACATACGTGTATTTGCACTTAAGATTACACAACACTACAGTTCAGTGCTCTAACTTAGCAGGAACAAAGGTACCTACTATATAAACTTTTATTTGCAAGAAACCATACTTATATACTTACCTACTTTTGCAAAGATTTTATAAGGGTTTTGCACCGCGTTATAGTGTAAACAAGTGGTAAGGCCAGATTTTTCGAAATTCCAATTGGAAAGGGGATGAAAAGAATTAAATATTCGCCGAGCGAAGCCGTAGGCGGTCGCTAGTGAAGGGGTAATTTTATGAGCAGAACTAGCTTATGTCCGCGTCTTCGTCCGCATTAACTATACTATTAATTTTAAACCACATTTTACCCCCTTAGGACGTAGCGGACGTCTACTTCATAATAGTTGTCTGCATACCAAATTTCAGCTCGATCCGTTCAGTGTTTGAGCTGTGCGTTGATAGATCAGTCATTCAGTCATTTTTTCCATTCATATTATACTTATAAGATTAGGATCTAAGCACTACGCGACATGGTGCCTATATTATCTGAGCGGAAATATATTTTCGGTTCTCCTACGCTGGATAAAGGAGATATAGAAGACTAGATGATGCCCGCGAGTTCGTCCTTCCCCGGGATGTAAGGTAGGTCTGTACCAAATTTCATGAAAATTGGTTGAACTGTTGGGCCGTGAAAAGCTAGCAGACAGACACACTTTCGCATTTATAATATTAGTATGGAAGTATGGATATAGTATGGATATGGATAAGTACAAAGCACAAAAACCCGCCAAGTTTTTACTGACTCGTGTGTTTTTCTTTGTAAATCAAAACGCTATTATTTTCTCTACCAATAACATTTTGATAGCGCCTGGCGGGTCCCAGCTCCCAGTGGTGGCGTTATATCGACCGCACGTCACTCGGTCACTGGCCCTCACCACCGGCATAATATTGATCTAACTTTTACGTTTTACGTCATGACATTTTCTATTGTAGGCAAATTCACAATTTGTATAGAGTACCTACCTACTATTATTTCCGCAACTTCGTCAGCGTAGACTACACAAATTTCAAACCCCTATTTTATCCCCTTAGGGGTTGAATTTTCAAAAATCCTTTCTTAGCGATGTCTTCGTCATAATAGCTATGTGAATGCAAATTTCAACCCGATCCGTCCAGTAGTCAGTCAACGAGTCAGTCAGTAAGTCAGTCAGTTAGTTAGTCAGTCAGTCAGTCAGTCAGCTTTTCCTTTTATATACCTATACCTAGAAATTCAAGGTATCTAGATGAAAACCAGGTTAATTAAACTTTTTTATTCGGGCTAACCAGCCCTTGACTGCTGCCTCACCATGTTTTCTTCAATTGATTAATTGCTTAAAGTTAAGTTTATCTGTATGTATATGCTATATATAGTTTTTTTTTTGTTGTATTGACCTGTAAAGTTATAATTAAATATGTTTATTGCTTAAAATCCACAAAACTCCGAAATTTAGAGTTAGTTGCTTGCCCGCATCGATCACAGCCGGGTCTTCGTGTTAACATTATGTTGACAGACGTCTCATTACTAATATTTAGTTCCGAATACGCTAACAACAAAATGGGAAAATCAAGTTGCTTCAAAAACAGGTCGGCAATCGCAGGTCCAGCGTGGTAGAGATCAGTGGTCTAACTAGTCTGCATTTGAACTGCTAGCTAACGGCAAAATTGCTGGAAACAGTTTTATTCTGCATCACAACTGCCGATCACGAGTCCGCGTATCCACGTCCGCGCAGCTCGTTTACAATTTGTGTCGTAATATATGTCCCGTAAAGTGGTAATGCGCGTGGCCGCCATATTAGTGACGTCAGCACTAGACTGAAGTTTCGAGCTGATGGTATATTTTTATTTCGGCTGACGTCAAAATGACGTCATTTCAATGTTAATAAGACATGGTTCCAGCACAATAGCAATTTACGGGACTTATAGAACTCTCTGTCTTGATCCAGATCGTAACGTGCGTACGTGGAAACAAACAACCTCAACGTAAACGCTCATTTTTTTATTTTATCGGAGAGATCACGAACAAACAGGCGCGGTGGGCGGGACACGCGATTTCGCGTTCAAGCTTCCAAAAGTTACAAACTAGGCCTTGGATTTACGAAGCTTTAACATAAATGTCACAATTTAAAACTTATTTGTCACGTAAGTTATAGAACTTTCCAGACTATTACGTCTGCTTAACATTCAAAATACCCGCGTGAAAAGTCGGATTATGTAAGATAAGAAACCTACCTAGTAGGTTAAAATTACTTTAACAGCTTTACCCTAACTTACTGTGTAGATCATTTTTAAAAGCTTAGACTAAATCAAAGGAATGAAGATAAAATGAAAGAATCCATCTCCCGGAAGTTTTAAAAGAAATACTTAACTACTTGTTAAAAGATATATACGCGAAGATCTCCTTATAAAAATTGAATATTAAATCTACTTACCTGGTACCTATACGCACGCACCAATATTCAGAAGCTCGCTTAAGAGTCTACTTGAAAGCTCTACCTACTCAATAATTCATATTATTGTATAACAATTTAGCTATTGATATTTTTATGGTTTTTTATGGATAAAAAGTAATTTATTTCAGTCCCCAGGTTGCAAGCTATCTCTATAGCTATATGCAATATGCCTCAATTTAAGGCATGTTTCTCGAGGCAATTTTGTTTAGCCATCGGGTTTTCGTGTAGCGCCCAAAGCAGCCTTAGTCTGAAGTCTGAACCGTGCGCTTAGTGCAGCTGAGCAGATCAGCATACTTAATACTTATCCATTTAAATCATCGAGTTTGCCTCAAGTCGAAGCTGCTCAGCTTAAGGCTAATTATAGAAGATAAATCTTTAGTTTCATAGAAAACAAGCATAAGCTGATATGAAATTACTTTCATAACTAATGGCCCTACTCCATAATGAGCAGAAACCTCGCAGAATATTTTTTTCCTATTTTTTCCCTTTAGCTCGGTTTATCTTTTTCCCCATTGGCTTTTGAATAGATTTAACTTATCATTCTACTCTTTTGCGGGTTTACTTTACTATCGAAAACTCACTCAATGATAAAAAAATTAAATCATAAGTAGGTAGGTACAACAGCTGATACTTAATCTATGTATGTCATTCCGTTCATGAAAACCGGCAAAGTGTGAGTCAGACTCGCGCACCGAGGGTTCCGTATACTACAGTAATATTTTATCGTCATTTTGCACGATAAATCAAAAACTATTATGAGTAAAAATAAATAAAAATCTGTTTTAGAATTTACAGGTCAAAGCCCTTTCATATAATACCTCACTTGGTATAGTAATCTTACTTTGAAAGTTGAAAATACTGATTATTTTGTTCATGAACACATTTAAATTGTTTTTGTGATGTAACCACAAAACGGTTTTCGGACTTTTCCGTTTAAGTGTGCTATAAGACCTACCTACTTGCCAAATTTCATGATTCTAGGGAAGTACCCCATAGGTTTCTTGACAGGCACGATAGACAGACAGACAACGAAGTGACCCTATCCTATTCTATATATCCTATATATCCTATTTTTTCCTTTTGAAGTACAAAACTATAAAAGTGAAAAAAAAAATTGAGCTTACCTTACATGTTGTGACAAATTGTAGGATAGGAGAAGGAATGACTGAATAACTCCAAAATAACCTGCAAAACTTAAAGAACAAAATAAAGTAATTCGTTCAGCGAAACATACCTAAACCACCCCAAACATACGCAGTAATATAACTTTTAGTATAACATAATAATATCCAAGTCCACATCCCTTCAGAACCTTTCCGTAAGTAATATTTTTTTACCCTGTTTCGAGTCGGCAACATCCTTAGCCCCTTAAAAATTCATGTCACGAGTGCTTGTGAAATGAAATGGAAGGTCCGGCCAACAAAGGTGGCATTCGCTTTCAATTTGAAGTTTTTTAGTTTACCTTTGAATAAACTTTTTTACTTTGCCCGGATGTTTGCATCGATGAAAGGTTGGTGCTTGACTATAAATGCATTTATATAGCAGGTTTATAGTATTATAGTAAGTATAGACACACGTAGCGTGATCCGATACCTACCTCTTTAATAGAACACGTATATTATATTAACACGTATATTACGTTATAGTATTTTCCTTCTGAGTGACATAAGCTATATTATCTTATTTTCAAAAAGTTAGAGATAGATTCTTCCGAAAATTGTAATATTGTAATACCCATGCGAAGCCGCGGCGGGTCGCTAGTAATAAATATTCCATGACTCCGCATATCGTAATTTTAATGGCTCTGCATTATGTCTACTTGATTTAAAGTCATGTGCACACAAACTGCCGGGATCAATTAATGTTTCCAAGAGTAAAAATAAAAAGAGGTTTTCATACGAAATTGAGGCAATTTTGGTCAAAGAAAATTGAACATCCTTTGGCGAGAACTCAGGCTAAAACTCGGCAAAACGTGGCTATATCAGATCCATACAGTGACCTCTTCTAATACAAGCACGCTGAACCAGCGATTGCCGATTTGTTTTTGAAGAAACTTGACTTTCGCTATTTTGGCGCTGATAGCAGCGGTGAGGAGAGTCAAGTGAGTATTGTGATTCGGAACTAATGGTATGATTACACCTAACGAGTATAGTGGCGAGTCAGTGTCCTCGGCCGAGTACTCGGTTGGTATAAACACTTTAACGAGTGCAATTTCTGCAATTTCGCCACAATTTCTCAGCCACAGCACTGTCTCGGTCGAGTGACATTTTACTGTCTCGCTTCACTACTCGGTATGTGTAATCGTACCATAAGTGTTAGTGATGTCTGTCAACATACTCTCAACACGAAGACCATTTGAGACAGCGTCAATTATAATTCCCGGTATGCTCAGTGTGCACCAAATATAACTGTCATTTGGTATGGCACACCTCTTCCAGCGTACTTGTATTTCTTGTATTTATACTTGTATGTCCATTCCAGTGGATCCATAGCAGCGAATTTGCATTTTTATTGAATAATTTGCCTTTGCTAATCATTTTTAGTGGAAACTTTATGGCTCGACCATTTTGCCAAATTAAAATGGTATTTTTTTATCGGTACATGAATATAACCAACTTCCCGACTGTGTTTATGTGTTCAGTCTGAAAATATTAAATTAATATTTCGACGGCTACTGCTTGGTTATATTACATGATTGAACGCGCTCTTCATACGAGCAAAGAAAGAAAATTGTTTAGGGATTTATAAGTTATTGTGCCATACGTTCAATCCATAGACTTTTAAATAAAACTCTATGGTTCAATCCCCGGCGTATTCACCACTCAGGTTGATGATGATGATGAGTTGGTAAGAGCCACTTTGGACTTACAGTCGTTTTGCCACTTCAGTCAAAATTTTTTTTCACTGTTCGCTTTCGCATTATATTCGTAAAATATTCTTTGAGAGTAAAATTAATTAAAGTAATTAACAATCGTGCACGTTTTTATTGTTACAAAGGTTCTATTTTCATAAAAACCTTTGAATAAAACAGAAAAATAGAAACACTGTCCTAAATGGTAAAACACGTTTTCACACATTTATCATTTAGGGTACGAGTTCGGAGTACCTCACCTACTTCACATGTTATAATTTATTGACGTAATATTACCGTGATATTTCAGGGGAAACAGCAGATGTTTACTAAGTATAAGTTATAACTTTAGACTTTACTTATAGATTTAGATTTATGGTGCTTAAATTAAGTACAGTACGCGGCCGAAAGTAATTAGTACATCAACCTTTAGGAGGAGGAGCAAGGATTTGTAGAGCGCTTTCACTGTTGTTGAAATCGGTTACACGGGTAGACCGTGAAAAGCTAGCAGACAGACCGATAGACAGACACACGTTTGCATTTATAATACCTATTAGTATGGACTGCGTGTTTTAACATGCAGGGCACGCAGTCTTCATTTGGATAGCACCGTTATTCAATGGGGCCACAATGTTGTATTTCACACAACATTACACAGCAAAATAGCGTGGCACTGAAATTTATCTCCAGGCCCAAAGGGTCGGGGTCCATACCTACTCGCCGTTTACGTAAATTAACTGGATAGGAGTTTATATAAATATCAAGAACTTGAGATAATAATATCGGAAGACAGTACCTACCTATTTAGGGCCTGTGTAACTTTGTAAGTTAATAAACGTGATACCATACTTCGAAAAAGCGACTATTTTTTTAAAACCACAAATTATACTATTTACAATGGGCATGTTGCCTTCACTTTTAAAAATCCCTATTATAAAAATTCCTTTATTATGAAAAAAACATAATTATTACACAATCGAATAAGTATTATGTAAATAATAAAAGAGCGTGGATTCGACTCGCAGCTCGCTCCAGCTGCTAGCTTTTCACGGCCCAACAGTTAAACCGATTTTGATGAAATTTGGTAGAGTTAGCTTACATTCCGGGGACGTACAGAGACTACTTTTCATCCCAGAAAAGTGTCAAAAAGTTCCCACGGGATTTAAAAAAAACGTAAATTCACGCGGACCAACTCGCGAGATTCATCTAGTAATGTATAATATAAAAATAAAATCTACTCTAAAAAGAAAGAACTAGGTATTTACTTAATGATTTTTTTTTCATCAAAAGAGTTATTATTTTGTACAAGATTAATTTTGTAAAACCCACAACATTGTACTTCACAAAAGTTACACGGCATAATAATGAGATGGTGAAATTTATCCCCCGACTGTAAGCTAAGGGTTACGGGTCCCGAGCTTCGTTATTTACGCTAACTGACTGAAGCGTAAAAGTAACGTAAATGACCCAGCACTTAACGGCAGAGCGAAGAAGGTACCTTCAAATATTTTCGCACACTTTGAAGATATTGCGTTAACACTTAACCCATTTCGTGTACTTTCATAGATTTATGGGCCATAATATTAAGAAGTAGGTATACCTTACTATTATTATTCTGTGCCTATGCGGCGTTTCATCCCCGTGCGTAAACAGGGATGGTAGGGTTTTGCTCAGAATACATCCTACGCCTGGTACAGAATAGTACCTGTATCCTTCAAGTCGGGGGGTCCGTGATTCAATCCCAGGCACGCACCTCTAACTTTTCAGAGTTGATGTGCGTTTTAATATCGCTTGGTTTAATCGTGAAGAAAAAAATAGTGAGGAAACCTGCATGTCTGAGAGTTCTCTACATATAATGTTCTCAAAAGTTTCTGAAGCCTGCCAGTCCGCACTTGTCCAGCGGGTTGGACTATGGCTAAACCCTTCTCATTCTGAGAGGAGCCTCGCGGTCAGTGGTGAGTCGACGATAGGTTGATGATGATGATGATTTAATCACTATTAATGAGTTACATAATTAGTCACATAATTAATGAGCCTCAATAGCTCAACCGGTATAGGAGTGGACTGAAAACCGAAAGGTCGACGGTTCAAACCCCGCCCGTTGCACTATTGTCGTACCTACTCCTAGCACAAGCCTGACGCTTAGTTGGAGAGGAAAGGGGAATATTAGTCATTTAACATGGCTAATATTCTTTAAAAAAAAAACACAATACACAACCGGTTTTTAGGGCTTTTCCTTCAAAAGGAAAACAAGAATTCTAATAGGATCACTTTGCTATGTCTGTCTGTCCGTCGTGTCTGTCAAGAAAATCTATAGGGTACTTCCCGTTGAGCTAGAATCTTGAAATTTGGTAGGTAGGTAGGTCTTGTAGCACAAGTAAAGGAATAAATCCGAAAACCGTGAATTCGTGGTTACATTACAAAAAAAATTAGTCCATAAACAAATAATTAGGTAGTTTTTCAATGTTCAATGTCAGATAAGTAGGGTAGTATATGAAAGGGCTTTACCTGTACATTCTAAAACAGATATTTATTTGTTTTCATGCATAATAGTTTTTGATTTATCATGCAAAATGTCGAAACAATACAACTGTAGTACGGAACCCTGTGGCCCTACCGCGGTTGTTTGACAGCTACAATGTCACGATCGCAATCATCTCTGATTGGTTAATGCTCGCTCACTATTGGCCACAATGCAATTTTGCAACAAGAATCGCTCAAATTCAGCCAATCAGAAGAATTGAGATTGTAATAATGATTGATGCAGGTTTTAGACAATCGCCCTACTGGTGCGCGAGCCTGAGTAGCATACTTGGCCGGTTTCGTAGGTTTATGTCAGACCTGCAGTTACATAACCCGGCAGGACAGTAAACGAGTCCGATATTTGAAGGCTTACACCAACAAAATCCGGTCGGAAATAGGTAACCGAAACCTTATTTATTATTTTTTCATACAACATCCAAATGTTATCTACTCGCACATTAATAAACTTCCATTGCTTCGTGGTTTCGGTATGTACATTGCAGAGTGCTTTTAGCTCTATGTAAAAAATATACGAATTGTTTGTCACTACGTGAAAAAAAATGTAAAAGTGACCATATGCCGCAACCAAACGACCGAACTGTACGGCTGTCTACATTGAGTTTTTATTTTAGAATGGATTCTAGTATATTTTATACACAGCCTATGTGTATTCTAAAACCTAAATTTCAGAAATATTACTATAATAGTGATGTAGGTTTCCTCTCTAGAGTGACTCCATCGAGCGTCTTGTCATGCAGGGCAAGGTGTCAGCACCGGAGGGCGAGGAAGGTCGCCCATGCAATGCACCGATCAAATTAATTCTGCTTTAGGCGCTCCCTTGCATGAATGTTTGAGAGCCTCAGTAGCTCAACGGGTCAAGGAGTGGACTGAAAACCGAAAGGTCGACGGTTCAAACCCTGCCTGTTGCACTATTGTCGTACCTACTCCTAGCACAAGCTTGACGCTCAGTTGGAGAGGAAAGGGGAATATTAGTCATTTAACATGGCTAATATTCCTTATCAAAAAAAAAAAAAAAAGAAAAAAAAATGTACCAGGCTAGCAGCGAATTCTCGTGAACTTCGTGATGACCACGAGTCACGACCACTTTGCCAAGAGTGTTATCAACAGGACGTGTCTAACAGTGAGCGTCTATTGGTAGACGAATACGACGACGTAATAAACATTTCTTTTCCCCCCAACGTAATTTCGTCTTCGTTACCTACTGTATATCTCTATAGGTAGTCAAAAATAAAAATTTGAGCAGGAAGTGTTGGGCATTTTGGTAGCATTTGGTTTACGATTTATAAGAAATCTGGCTTTACGCCAACCCGTACTTTTAGGCTGCCCAATAGTATAAATACGGATAGTGAATTTTTGTTTAGAAAAACAATATTTTTTGCCTGTTCCAGGGTAGTCCGCTTAGATTGCCACCGTCTACGTCTGCTAGGGCTTCCAATACTGAGATAATACCGGGATCCCAAACTTTTTCGTCTTTTTTGAAATTTGACTATTTTATCTTATCTTATCGTAAATATCGTACTTAGTATAGTGAAAACTAAATGGATGACTCTTGGCTACTAATGTTAGGTGTACTCCAACCTTATGAATACGTACGGGCCACTATGCATGTAAATTATAATTTAAGTGTAACATTTGTCGCACACTGAACCTACGAGTAGAACAATGAGCATAAATGTTGAACGACGCAGGGTTAACTGCTGGCCTAGTTGTTACTAAGGTACACTTGATTTACATTTTGCATGTTCATGTAATTTTTATTATATAGGTAAGTATTACTTAGTAGGTAACCTTATAAAACCAGCGCGTAATAGAAGTCACCCTAACAAAGTCAATGCTTCGAAATTTTTAGCTTTATACCTTGAAGAAACATTAATACTTATAGGTAAGCTTATTTAGTTGGGAGCGGTGATAAGATTTCGGCCTCCTATTCGGGAGTTCAAAGTTCAAAGTGCGTTCAAAGTACGCACTAACTTTTCAGAGTATTTTTATATGTATGTGCGTTTTAAAAAATTCAATATCAGTTGCTATAAATGGTGAAGGAAAACATCGTGAAAAAATCTACACACTTGAAAGTTCTTCATAATGTTATCAAAGGTATGTGAAGTTAGCAATTAATGATAAGGCTACTTTTGGAATTACCAGGAACAGAACCCAATCGATCGAACTGTGGTTTGACTTCACTAACCACAAATTTAAGCCCTGACTTCAGAGTTATGCAATTGTCACTCGTCGATCGATATTGTATGAATATTTAAATTCATTCAGCGCATGGAAATGTTCAAGTTTACTTATAAATTACTTCATCTTCATCAAATGTTTACGGATTTGAGTGGTTTGACCAAGACTACCTCTTTGCCTCTAAACACGTCGAGGAGGATGTGTATGAAACACACCAATAGAAAAGCTTAATTTTCATGGCTTGTTTAGAAAACATTTCAATACAGTTTTGCCGATTCTCAAATAGGACATCACTGGTGAAAAAGTTAACTTAATTAAGATGAAGATGAACAGTAAATGAAAACTGCCAAAACCCGCACAGGTATTTTCTGCACAGTAAGTATCAATGCATGGGCCGACTTGAATTAAGTAGATACGTCATCATGATCAACCCATTGCCAGCTCATTACAGAGCACGGGTCTCCTCTCAGAGTGAAAAGGGGTTGGCCATAGTCTACCACGCCGGCCATGCCGTTTTAAGGACTTGATTAAATATCACTTACTTCAACGGTGAAGGGAAACATCGTGAGGAAATACCTGAGAGTTCTCCATAATGTTCTCAAAGGTGTGTGAAGTCTGCCAATCCGCACTCGGCCAGCGTGGCGGACTATGGCCTAAACTCTCCTCATTCTGAGAGGAGACCTGTGTCCACAGTCCACAGTCAGTGCTCAGGCCGGCGATGGGTTGATCATGATGATGATGATGAATACAGTCCAATGGAATTCAATTGATGCCTACCTTGTTACCTTCAAATCTTTAGCTATTATGGAAAATTTTCCCGCCTTCCCCTTTGCCTGGACATGTTTAAATTTTCGTGCCCAAAAATAACAAAGGATGTGATAAAGGAGTGACGAAAATTGCAGACGGTTTTTGCATGCTTGAGGCGCCTATGATAATAATGCGATGGATATTTTGCTAATATTTCGCTTTATTTATTATCACACAAGCGCTTATATTTTGATATCAGCTTTAAATGTTGCTAACCTAAATTATTCTGTACAGCCGAAGAGCCCGTAGGCTATTTTCTATTTTGAAGAGGTTTTTGATAAAAGGTTGAAATTGGTATTATAGTATATTACCAGCTGATGCCCACGACTTCGTTCGCGTTGATTTAGGTTTTTAAAAGTCCAGTGGGAACTATTTGATTTTCCGGGATAAAAAGAAGCCTATGTCACTCTCCATGCAAAAAATCATGTAGATCCGTTGTTTTGTTGCGACGTGATTAAAGGACAAACTAACAAACGAACAAACAACACACACTTTTGACTTTTGCATTTATAATATGGGTAGGGAGGTAGGGATAGGTATGCAGAGGAAGTTGAAACTTAAACCAATGTAAATAAATCCTATACTCCCACAAAGATTTGCGTAATTGGCAAAGTAAGTACGAGTATTTGGTGGAAATCTGATCAGCTCTTGATTGCATCGATTTAATTTGCCGCTTGAGCGAACAAAATCAGACACCGAATTCGCTGATCTGTGAGATCCGTTGGCTTTACTGATGGCATTGAATGGAATATGAATTTTAGACGTTATAAAAATTTATAAACTTGAAAGTTTTCCGTAGAGTTATACGTGAGTGATAAATGATTTTAGAGCGATTTTACAGATATTTGTCATGCAAATATAGTAGTCATGCAATCCCTATCGTCTAAAGGTAGCGTCTAGACTCTAGAATTTAGAGCCTAGACGATAGATATTCAGTTTGTCAATTAACGGTGGATCTGATTAAATAGTATTTAAAATAATTAATTGATAAAGCAGATAATTGTACACATATTTGAGACGGAATATGTCAGCGCAATACAGTAAGTAGATATTAATACCTCAGTCAAAGCAGATTCGTTGGTCTTGCAACAATTTGTGACGAGAATCTTTCAGGGTTTGCAAAAGTTGCCGTAGCGTGGTGTAATAGAGTTACTGGTAGTGCCTAAGCCGAGCGTGGTGTGGGAGTACTCTCTGATTATGATGAACTAATGATGTAAAGAGTGGGCTGATATTGTCAAATGAAAATGATAAAATTATGATGTGCTTTGGAGCTACGAATAAAGCCTTGTATTCATTAGGCAACATTTGTTATTAAACTGTTTATGACGAGTTGATAAACAAGCTTACCATAAACACTGTTTCTGAAACTTGGCCGTCCACACTAGTCAGTTGTTGCTAGGATGTCACCCGAGGAGTTAGTGATGCTCTCTGCTGCTTATAATATATATGTTTATAAACTTGCTCAACACACGTCCACAAAGCACTGTTTATAAACAGTGTTTATTAACAAATGTTGCCTAATGAATACAAGGCTTTATAGTCCGCGACATGTCGAGATGGCAATCGGCGTATGAGGGAGGTGAACCGTGAAGCCCCCGCGCTCGCTCGCACCGGGTTTACGGGGGGGCTGTGTGGGTGTGCAGGGCGTACCCTTCCCGATTGTCATTTAAATCTGGCGCGTACAGACTGTAATCTATTATCTTTCTCTATATGATAAAAGCCTTCGAACTTTAATAGAGCACTAACAGGTTGTTGCTCTGTTTCACAGCCCATATTATAAATCTGCGCAAGCAGGATTCAGTAATGTGCTTCTTGTTTAAAAGCGTATCCTATTAGGACGTGATTGCAGCAATTCAATTTGTGCTCGAACACGCTTCACTTGATACCATTAGCGCACCGAGGGTTCCGTTTTCAGATTTTTCCCCTTTATGTCTGCTATATAACGGTTATTCCCGTTGAGTCACACCCCCGTGTGTAACACTGTGACACAAGGTGCCTAAAATTTCAAAACATTCCCGTTGAGTAACACTGTTACACAACGGGAATTAATTTGAACTTGTTGGCACCTTGTGTCACACCTACATAAATACATATTATTGCGCGTGTATCAAGTATTAACTGATTGTGCACTTTTCCGGGATGTTATTTATTTATAAATCCAAGATGGCGGACATGATTTTTTTTTCAAAAAATTGACATGGGTGTCGTTTTCAGGGTTTTCGAGGGTGCTGAATTTGATGCTGACATTTATTCTGAAATCCAAGATGGCGGACATGATTTTTTTTTTCAAAAAATTGACATGGGTGTCGTTTTCAGGGTTTTCGAGGGTGCTGAATTTGATGATGACATTTATTCCGAAATCCAAGATGGCGGACATGATTTTTTTTTCAAAAAATTGACATCACAAAAAAATCATGTCCGCCATCTTGTATTTCAGAATAAATGTCATCATCAAATTCAGCACCCACGAAAACCCTGAAAACGACACCCATGTCAATTGTTTGAAAAAAAAATCATGTCCGCCATCTTGGATTTCAGAATAAATGTCATCATCAAATTCAGCACCCTCGAAAACCCTGAAAACGACACCCATGTCAATTTTTTGAAAAAAAAAATCATGTCCGCCATCTTGGATTTCAGAATAAATGTCATCATCAAATTCAGCACCCTCGAAAACCCTGAAAACGACACCCATGTCAATTTTTTGAAAAAAAAATCATGTCCGCCATCTTGGATTTCAGAATAAATGTCAGCATCAAATTCAGCACCCTCGAAAACCCTGAAAACGACACCCATGTCAATTTTTTGAAAAAAAAAATCATGTCCGCCATCTTGGATTTCAGAATAAATGTCAGCATCAAATTCAGCACCCTCGAAAACCCTGAAAACGACACCCATGTCAATTTTTTGAAAAAAAAATCATGTCCGCCATCTTGGATTTCGGAATAAATGTCATCATCAAATTCAGCACCCTCGAAAACCCTGAAAACGACACCCATGTCAATTTTTTGAAAAAAAAATCATGTCCGCCATCTTGGATTTCAGAATAAATGTCAGCATCAAATTCAGCACCCTCGAAAACCCTGAAAATGACACCCATGTCAATTTTTTGAAAAAAAAATCATGTCCGCCATCTTGGATTTCGGAATAAATGTCATCATCAAATTCAGCACCCTCGAAAACCCTGAAAACGACACCCATGTCAATTTTTTGAAAAAAAAAATCATGTCCGCCATCTTGGATTTCAGAATAAATGTCAGCATCAAATTCAGCACCCTCGAAAACCCTGAAAACGACACCCATGTCAATTTTTTGAAAAAAAAATCATGTCCGCCATCTTGGATTTTAGAATAAATGTCATCATCAAATTCAGCACCCTCGAAAACCCTGAAAACGACACCCATGTCAATTTTTTGAAAAAAAAATCATGTCCGCCATCTTGGATTTCAGAATAAATGTCAGCATCAAATTCAGCACCCTCGAAAACCCTGAAAACGACACCCATGTCAATTTTTTGAAAAAAAAATCATGTCCGCCATCTTGGATTTCGGAATAAATGTCATCATCAAATTCAGCACCCTCGAAAACCCTGAAAACGACACCCATGTCAATTTTTTGAAAAAAAAATCATGTCCGCCATCTTGGATTTCAGAATAAATGTCAGCATCAAATTCAGCACCCTCGAAAACCCTGAAAACGACACCCATGTCAATTTTTTGAAAAAAAAATCATGTCCGCCATCTTGGATTTATAAATAAATAACATCCCGGAAAAGTGCACAATCAGTTAATACTTGATACACGCGCAATAATATGTATTTATGTAGGTGTGACACAAGGTGCCAACAAGTTCAAATTAATTCCCGTTGTGTAACAGTGTTACTCAACGGGAATGTTTTGAAATTTTAGGCACCTTGTGTCACAGTGTTACACACGGGGGTGTGACTCAACGGGAATAACCCCTATATAACGGTTGACCACAGACGTCAGACCTACCTACCAACCAAATTTCAACAACAAAGTTATCCTATAAGAGTTCCGTTTTTCCTTTTGAGGTACGGAACCCTAAAAATACTTACCATAATGGATTTCATTTCTATTAAGTATCTATTTTTATTACCAATTTAAACCATTTTATCTCGACCCGGTCACGAGACGCTAAAAACGGTTTGTTTCAAAAGGTTTTCAGGTCAGAGGTTTAGCGAATCCAAATACATTCATTTATGAATAGATTGTGGCTGAACTAATTAATTAAAGAGATAAATCTATATGTACATTTTATGTTATGCTTCAGGTAAATAAAAGGAGAAACACTTTATAAAACCAGAGGCATCATTAAAAGTGGTTGTTTTGTTTTCAAAAGAATTAGATACTTACCTATTATAAAATCCATAGGTCCCGCAAATTGCTATTGCGCTGGAACCATGTCTCATTAACATTGAAAGGACGTCATTTTGACGTCAGCCGAAATAAAAATATATCATCCGGTCGAAACTTTAGTCTAGTGCTGCTAAATTGGCGACCACGCGCTTTAGCATTTTGCGGGACTCCTATCTACTAATATTATGAATGCCAAAGTGTGTCTGCTAGTAGGTACCTTTTTATACAGAGACAGCCATACTGAAGACGCGCATAGAGTAGGTACTTTTATCCCAGAAAATTAAAGAGCTCCCACGTGATTTTTCTAAGCCCATCCGTTTAACCGATTTTTACGAAAGGTAGAAGGCTAATAGCTGCTGATACCAAGGTTAGAAAAACAATTATTTTTTCAAACGAACCATTTTTTATCCCATGCCAACCCTGGCACCCTGCTTACATCCCGCAAACAGACATAGCCTTCTTTTTATCCCGGAAAATCAAACAGTTTCACGCGGACGAAGTGGCTGGCAACAACTAAGTACTTAGTCACACTATCACATTAATATTATAAAGGCAAAAGTTTGTATGTGTGTGTATGTTTGTTACTCTTTCACGCAAAAACTACTGCAAGGATTTGGCTGAAATTTGGAATGGAGATAGATTATACCCTGGCTACCTTTTATTTCGGAAAATAAAATAGTTCCCACGGGATTTTGAAAAGATTAAATCCACGCGGACGAAGTCGTGGGCATCAGCAAGTATACTTAATATAAAATAACCAACTCTATAGGGACTAAAAGCGGGCGAATTATTAAAGGTTTCCAGGTCAAAAGCTTAGAGAGCAGATACTGATATACATTTTTATCTTTAAATACATAGATCGAGACGCTGTGAAGTGTTGAATTTTAGACGGTCTTCCATTTTCAGTTCAGGTGCTGTCTGCATTCGTTTTAGACTCACTACGGAAATAAATTTAGAGTAGGTAGATAGGTATATATCAATAATAAATTATTCTAGAAAACTATTTAAAGGCTATTAAATTAAGCCATACCTACCTATTTCATAAAATTTGTAAACGCTATACGAGTTACCATACTTGATAGTTGATACTAATATTATACATGCGAATCTTCTACGTTTACACGTTCTATCTATTTAATCGATTTTGACGGCTAGGTACAGAGATAAGCAGATCCTGGAAACGGACATAAGATATTTTTTATCGCAGAAAATCAAAGAGTTCCCACAGGATTTTTTAAAAACCTAAATCCACGTGGAAGAAGTCTTGGGCATAATAAAAGAACTACTTTACCTTTGACTGAATCTCTAGATCTGGCTTTTTTACCCGACTACGTCAAAGCCAAAACGAAGGCTTATGATTTTGGCAGTCTATGTATGTATTTTTTCGTACCACTTGCTCAAAAAAGTGACATCAATGCCACAAAAAGCGTACATAACAATAGTCATTTTTAATCTGTTAAAAACAGGGAAAGAAAGTTGTACTGAATTTCATTCATCCCCTAGGGAGAGAAAGTGATTTAAATTTGGAATACTTAGGTACCGAAATTTATACTGAACTTTTTTTTATTTTTTTTATTTATTTAGATACAAGATAGCCCTTGACTGCAATCTCACCTAATGGTAAGTGACGATGCAGTCTAAGGTGGGAGCGGGCTAACCTGGAAGAAGTATGGCAATTTTTATTAAACCCATACAACTTTGGTTTCTACACGGCATCATACCGGAACGTTAAATTGCTTGGCGGTACGGCTTTGCCGGTAGGGTGGTAACTAGCCACGGCCGAGGCCTCCCACCAGACAGACAGACTACATCTGTTTTTTTTTTAAATTACCAACATAAAGAATGTTTAACAAATCCAATTTAGACACACAAGAAGAAGGTTTACACCATTGAGTTTGTATAATATAAAGCATTATACATCTTTTTGAAAAAGGAATACGCATTTATTATGCAGTTATGATTATTAAATAAAATTACGAAAACCGACAAGGCCGTATGAGATTGATTGCCTTTGCTTTTCCGACAAAAAAATATTAGTCTAGGAATTTGCCGCGTTTTTGTTTTCTTCAAATACATAAACGTTAAGTTTATTTTAATTTATTTTTATAAATAAGTTAATGTTCTAAAAATACGTTTAATAAATGCTTATCTCATATTATTATTGTGTTATTTTTTTCGCAAATGGTACGAAAAGTAGAGTATTTACCTCGGTGATAAAACTGTCTTAGTCTTGGGTGAACTTAAATCCCTCGCTACACGACTCGTCTTAAATCCCTCGCTTCGCTCGTGATTTAAGTTTTTAACACGCTCGCTACGCTCGGGAGTAAACCTCGAGTCCTTCGTTACGCTCGCGATTTAAATCGTCACCCGCGACAGAAGACACTGCTTTATCCCCTTGGTTAATAATCTACTAATGTAGGTTTGTATTTATGTGTGTCCCACTGTAGCAGCTAAACTACTGGGCCGATTTTGATGAATGAGGTGTCAATTGATTCGTTGTTATGGTCCGGGTGACATAGGCTACATTTTAAATGAACAAAATCAATATGGCGGATGTTGCACCCAAAAAAGTGCGGATCTTAGTTTTTTTTTTCGTATGGAGTGGGGTGTCAAATGAAAGAGGTGAGTTTATAAATATAAATTTATTGCAACATTAAAATATACCAAGCGACAGAAAAACAATTTTACTATAATATTTCAGCGTTTATTAAGACGATCGTAGTCGGGTTTTAGTTTTCAACTTTATCTTGTGTTTAAATAGGTTTTTAATTAATTATTCGTAAGACCTTCAGGAATTCCGAAAATCTGAAATCTTCTGAGATCTCAGATTTCAGATTTTCGGAATTCCTGAAGGTCTTACGAATAATTAATTAAAAACCTGTTTAAACAAAAAAAGGTAAAGGAACCCTAAAAAACCAGGTCTAGAAATTCAGTGAAAGGTATAATAGTTCTTTTGTATTAAATACTAAGTAGTGTGTATCTATTAAGAAAAACGCTAAGAGATCGCTTTTTCATGTCAAAATTCTCTCAAAAATACACTCTAGATTATTATTATAGAAGACCTACAATTTACCTTATTATCGCTCCTCATTAAATTCCAAATTGAAAAAGCTTTATTCGTCATAAACCTTACGAGTCAATTTCGGTTCTATCGTAATTTCGCCAAAGGTTGTAAAAGCTTCCACACACGGCACGCGTATTAAACGACGTCCCTCTAAATTGTAATACAAGGAACTACTCGTATATTATGAAACTAGATGACGCTCGCAACTTCGTCCGCGTGGATTTCGGTGTTTCAAAAATTCCGTGGGAAATCTTTGATTTTCCGGGATAAAATGTAGCCTATGTCCTTCCCCGAGATGTAAGCTAACTCTGTACCAAATTTCATCAACATCGGTTAAGCTATTGGGCCGGAAAAAGTTAGCAGACAGACAGACACACTTTCGCATTTATAATATTAGTATGGATATGGATGATGGCTTTTAAACTGTGAAGCTAGTATCACTCCTACAGTGAACGTACTTCATTCAGAGCCTAGCGTGAAACTTTCCAAGTTAAAATAAGTTAAAGTTAAGTGTAAATTTTTCATTTATTAAGTATATATTATGAAGATTAGTAACTTCCGGAAAACGTCTTGATTTGACCTGTCTATAATGATATATTTACGCATAGTTTACTTCACATTAACTTAAAAAGTTGCAGTAGAGTTCCTCTGTTCCTTGTAACCAACCACTTGGCCAGCGTGGCGAACTATGGCCTAAACCTTTCTCGTTCTGAGAGGAGACTCATGCTCAGTGGTGAGGCGGTGATAGGTTGATCATAATGATGATAATGATGATTATTTACCTATTGTGCTCGGGTTGCTTTCGCCGCGCGTCGCTCGTGCAGTTGCCATCCCATGTTGCTGCATTTGCGCTTGATGTCTGTTTAAGCCTTTACGATGCTCACACGACGTAATTTCCTCCCGGCGCAAATGACCTGCTTTTCACCTCCTTGCATCATGATAAGAAACTGTTTAAGTATAAGGTTCTGCTTTAAACCCTTTCTATTTTCTTTCATAACATATATTTTATCTTGAACGCTTGAGCAAACAACTATCGTAAACAAAAACTAAGTACATGACGGTTTTCTAAAGTTTTATTCCTTTAGTTTTAGATTTTACATTAATTTAAAACGTTGTTCTTACTTTTAACTCAATTGATGGACATGCTGCTAACTTGCTATTAATCTCTTATAAGTAATTATGTCAAAATGTGTATTTTTTCCTTTCAAAGATGCAGGCGGATCACTTGGTGTTAAGTGATTACCGCCGCCCAAAAAATCTGCCCAAACAGAAAACCTCAAGTGAGAGTCTTAAATAAAAAAATCCACCTTTTGAATAGCTGGAGGAAGCTGATTCCACAATTTTTGAGTGCACCCAAGTGGCAGAAATTGGTCTTTAAACCCACTTTTATGGCTCATAAAGACATCGCGACATTAGGTATCAACTTATGGATAGACTTCTTCGAGTTGAGTCGAAGCGACTGACGTGCGCGACGGAAAAAAAATATTATTGCCTGTTTTCACTAGTCGCCTAAATCGGATGCCTAAATATTTAGTGAATGCCTAGAGAAAATCATTTAGTTAAAAATAAATTAGACCTATAAGGATCTCTTTTAACTTAGTTGTTACTTAATGAGGCGCTGCCTTGTTCATCGTTAGTGAAAACGGGCACAAATATAATAAGTACCTAAACTAATATTATATTATGAGTTGTAGTTAACGCAGCGGCAAATAAATAATAATTCGGGTGCTTAAAAACACTAGTGATATTATTATGACAGACACGTCGCGAGTTGCAACTGATCGATCCGAACGCGTCCGACAAAAAATAATAAATGTTTAATATTCTCTTCAAAAATTAATTTATTTCCAGTCAATCGGGTGAAACCACACGCATAAGCTAACGTGTTAACACAAAAGCACAGCTTACATTAATCATTATCATTACTCGCGAAATCCAATTACCGTTAATTACTGCTCATATTAAAGGTAAACAGTTACTACAATCTAATTAGTACAGACACAAAAGGCGAAGGTAATTGTTCGTACAAATGAGCACCACTTTGTCGAGGACAAGGGTAGGTATAGTTCCCGGCAATTAAATAGTCGCGTCTAACCTACGATGCAAGTGCGAGCTCGTGTAGGTATTGTCCCACGCGCTCGCGTGCTGTGTACGGATATAGCACTCACACTAATGTAGATGGCAAACGCGGATTGCGGCGCAGCGCGCGGGTTGGTGTGCTCCTCTAACCCGTTGTTTCGGCCCACTGACGCCTAAAAAATGCTAAACTGTGCCGTCGTTGCATGACGGCGGCTAGTGCTGTTCATGTTGTCGTGCTGACAGCTGTTGTAGCGTGACCCCAGTCGTCGACAAACTGCCGCTCATCTGTAAGAACACATAACGACGCGTGACAAAGATTTGTAAATGTAAAAGCTTCGATAAAGCTTTGTCGTACTGACTGTACTGTCGTGTGCACATAGAGTTGTCACCATATTATTGTTCCTACGACAAAAATGTGGCGGTGTACAGTTGGAGAAGCGTACTTTACCGTATCTCATACCTATCCCGCATGATTGCTGTCTAGATATCTCAGTTGGTCAACTGTATTGGCCTCTTTAGACTGCGGTTATATAATATATGTACCTATAGTGCGTAAAATTTAACTCCTCCCGCGCCATTTTAACTTTTTGTTGCAAATTTACGGTTTAATCCTTATTTTTTAAAGGTGAGAACCGTACTTTTGACATGTCAGTTGACCCATACAGGTAAAATGGCGCGTGAGTAATCATTTTGTACGCACTATATGCTTGTTTAGCATACCATATCTCGCAGAGAGAGAGAGGGAGTAAGGCATAACATCAAAACAAAAAAGTACGACAAAATAAAAAAGAATGAAAATATACTGAGAGCTAAATAACACTCCCCGATGCTTCGATGTACGAAATCCAATACTCAGCTCTGAAAACCCCACTATTTTTATTGCAATGGCAAAAAGCATTCTCGCTATGTTCTCGCGTTATGCTATTGCCTATTTCCTTTATTTTCCCGAACAGAATGTACCACCAAAAGCCTTGTGATCTCGATAACAATATTGCATTTTTATGAGTAACTTGCTTATATGTTTGGCCCGCCTTGCTAGGTTTTGTCTACTACTTTTTTAGGGTTCCGTACCCGAAGGGTGCCAACAGGATATTACGAAACCTCCGCTGTTCGTCCGTCCGTCTGTCTGTCAGTGGGCTGTATCTCGTGAAGCGTAATAAGTAATGAGTTGAAATATTCACAGAATGTGTTTTTCTATTGCTGCTAAAATAACAAATAATAAAAAAGTGTTATTTCTTGTATCCGATGGTACGGAACCATTCGTGTGCGAGCTCGACTGGCACTTGAGCGATTTTTCATAAACGATAGAAAATTAGGCAGGTAGCTTTTTAGTGTGATCTCAGCTGATGATAAGTGATGAATAATGAATTGCAGTCCAAGATGGTAGCGGGCTAGTGGTCAGTAGGATGCTAACTAGCCAGGGTCAAAGCTTCCCAAATACCTCAATATTTAGAAATAATTATGACAGTTGTAAATTAGGCTCTGCATTTTTTATTTTATTTATTTATTTTAAAGATGGATCTCCCAAAATAAGAAAATAGTGTATAAAAATCTAGCAAAAACTATTAATTATTATTACACGCTTATATTTGAATTAGATACCTAGGTATTACTCGTACAGCTCGAGAAGCTATACAAATATTTTATTTTTTTATTAGGAAAACATCGCCAGCGCACTAAATAATAAAATAAAATAAATCAATATATTATGCACCACCGGCCCTCTTGTACCCACTCGTGCATACTTGACCTATATAAGAACCCTACCCTATTACTTCAATAAAACCAACCAACTTTTATACACAACGGGAAACCTACTTACTATAGATATACTAACTAGATTGAGACCGTAAAATAGATGGTCTAAAATTCTGATAGATAATTTAATTTTGATCCTGAGTGGCCTACTCGCCTACACGCCTGACAGTCAAGATAGATAACTAGAAGCACATTTTAACATTTCCAAGCCTAGAGTAGGTATATGAAAGTGCCTAGTGACATACCCTATAATACCTAGTCTAGATTACCTACTCCGACGTAGTCTAACTATACAAACTTTTTCGACACTTTTCATGTTCTGAACGTGTTTTTTTCCAAAATTTAAATATCTTACCTGTTTAGCACTTTATAAAGCTTTTGTAGACATTGCGCTAATAAGTTTGTGCTGCTAAAATTTGTACGGGCTCTACGCCAAATATGTAACACCCACGGAAAAATTTTACTTTCTCATCGCGAAAATAAACCTTCGTAATTTAATTCAGGTCACGAATACTTGGCGAATGGAGAGGGGTTGTCAAATTAACAATGGTTAAAAGTTATTCCATGCTATTTATTCATGATGGAAATTGCAGTAGGTGTTATGTTATAACTTTATGAATTACTTTATTCGAAAATACGGAAAAGCTAGCAGATGAACACGGGATCTATCTGGGATCTGAACTGTGATTAAGTAGTAAAGATGAAGATGGAAAGCTTTGAAGTTTACACTTACTCGTACCTACTTATATAATTAAGCCAATCCAATCAATCCATCAGCCTGTTTGCGTCCACTGCTGGATATAGGCCTTTCCAAGAGCGCGCCACCAAACACGGCCTTCCTCATCCATCCGCTCCCCACCACCTTCTTCAGGTCATCGGTCCAGCGCCAGCGGGCTGGAGGTCGTCCCATACTGCGCTTACCGGTCCGCGGTCTCCACTCCAGAACACGTCCGCCCCAACGGCCGTCGATTCTGCGACAAACATGACCTAGGTGCCCATTGCCACTTCAGCTTACTAATCCTTTGAGCTGTGTCGGTCGCTTTTGTTCTTCTGCGAATTGCCTCGTTCCGGATAATAATCCGAATATAATAATCCAAATAATTTGTTGTCATTTTCTCGACACTTTACAGTTGCGATTTTCGACACTCTTTGGTCTTGTGTGCCAGTACCTATCCAGTATTCTGTCCATAGTGTCCGTGTCCGAACTGAATACGGATTATTATTTATGTTCGACTGGCTACACAATGAATAGGGTACATTTTCAGATTGTATTTAATCTAAATATATAAAACGAAAAGGTGATTGACTGACTGACTGAACTATCAACGCACAGCTCAAACTACTATACGGATCAAGTTGAAATTGTGCATGCAGATAGCTATTATGACGTGGACATCCGCTAAGAAAGGATTTCTGAAAATTCAACCTTATATCATAAAGAGATGTTCCCAAAAACTTGAAAATGTACTTACAGATACGTGCAAAGGATGTTACGATACTTGAAACTTCCTGGAAAAAGGTCACGTATTGAATATCAGTAACAAAGTAGCTCAGAACTTACGCAACGTTGTCTTCGATTCTTTTAAATGTACGGGGTTCTTGGAGCTGTAAAGATAATATTTTCTACCGAGATACTTAAAAATAAACCATCCTGCTCCCATCCAAATAATTACGAATAATGCGGTGGACAGGCAAAACAACAGTTTTCGATACAGACCTACGGCGCTTTGTGAATTGTGATGCTACGTTATATTACGTTTGCATTTCCATCGCTACGATTCAGTGTACAAACATCACACTTTAATCAATTTTAAACTAACCTAAAATGTTTGGGACTTTTCATTTGATAGTGAAATAGTTGCACTTTTTACTACACGTTAATATAAAAGCTTTTCAAAATATTATACATAATATAGAAACGAGATAATGACCGCGACTTCGTCACCGTGGATCCGTTTTAAAAATCCGGTGGGAACTCTTTGATTTTCCGGGATAAAAAGTAGCCTATGTTACTCTCCGTTTTTTCAACTATCTCTATGACCAAAATCAAGTCGATTGGTTGCTTAGTTAGGGCGTGAAGGAAGGATAAGCAAACAAACAAACAAACACACTTTCATATTTATAATATTAGTAGGTACCTATAGATGTTTACAAAAAATAAAAATCTTTTAAGTAAGAGTAGGGGGCCCAAAATTTAGCGCTATTGCCTCTTAAGGAAATTGGTAAGTAATAGAGACGCAATGTGATTGAAGGACAAACCAATAAACCAACAATAACTTTGCATTAAAATATGATTAGTGATGGTACTGATACCTACTTGAACTAACAATATTTAATAGCGCTGGATAAGGATTGGATCGCTGTTATTGGAATAATGCCAATCGGCTATAAAACTTTCTGTATCTATTAGTATACCTAATACCTACTGACCCATCTCAAAATCCCATATTAAATTACCGGTTGTACCGTACCATAGTTGCAAAATTTGGGATCGGGTAGGTTCGAAACTAATCGGCTAACCCGTCGTAACTTTTGAATAGTCGAATAAGTTGAACGAAATTCTAAACTACCTATTCAATAATTCAGTGATAAGGTCGTCCTTTGTTTTTTAAGTGTATCCTGTATTCTTACTCTCTGTAATTTTGTTAACAATAAAGTTGTTTAAATTAAATTAAAATTTAATTTAAAGGAAGTCGCATACCCACAACACGATACAAGAGCGATCAGAGACGCAACAGATACCATTTTCGTTTCGTCAGCAGCATCAGGCGTGACTTAAAAATTCGTAAGTAGAGGTCAAGTGCCGACCGCTGAATTTCATTGTTTACCATTTGTATTATCATCATCATCGAGCAACACATCTAAGCACCGGTATTCTCTCAGAATGAAAGGAGTTTTTGCCATAGTACACCCCGAGTGCGGACTGGCAGACTTGACATACCTTTTGAGAGCGTAAAGAAAGTGACATAATCGCTTAAAACGCACCTAACATCGAAAAATTCGAGGTACGTACCCGAAATCGAACGTCTTAACCACTAGACTATTACCACTTCTGTAGTTATACTGTTCACTTATTACCACTTCTATGCGTATACTGAATTCTGTGGTCTCTATAATAATACCGTCGTTTGATAGTGAACGGGTAAAGTAAGCAAGTCGGTTATTGAAGTAGCCCGTAAATGGATTAATCAGTTGACTGCATCCCGCCTGCAGTCTGAAATATCTATCTGACATCGTTTCAACACGGCCGCTGCTGCAATATTTTTAAAAGCTTTTACTTAGTGCAGTGGCTTTTAAATAGGATAGTATTAGACACGATTTAGATTACTAACTAATCCCCGCGACTTTATCCACGTAGATTCAGGTTTTCCTAAGATCAATTCTTTGATTTTCCGGAATAAAAGTTCTTACGTAGGTACCTACTCGAAACGTACGAAAGATATCAGATACACAGATAGACAGAAACAGGCACTTTTGCATAATAATATCAGTATATGCATGGATTTTAATTAAAAATGCTCTAACTTTTTCTAGCGCCTTCCTTACAAATAATTTCTTTTTAAAGTGAATATTTTCAACCGTAAAAAATCTTCGAAAGAAAGAGAGTAGAAATCATCACCTATTTAATGCATCTACTTCAATCTTGAATGTATCCACTTTTACCTTGCTTTTAACATATTTTAGCAATACTTTTAAAAGTTCCTTTCTGATAAAATCCCTAAGAGCTTAGGCTACTACAAAATCAAACTAATATATCTCTATAATAAGGTTTATATTGCCCTGGAAATAAATTTTCAGTCGATCAGCATTCACTATTTAAGACCTTGTGTCCCAAACGGTAACTTGGGCGAAGTTTGCTACTTAATGAAACTTGATTTCCAAGTTTGTGTTATTGATTGTACTCTTCAAATTGTTCGGAAGTTTGTAGTTGGGGGCATTTGTATTGTGTTTACCGGGTTTACCCAATTTGCCTTTTGAAATATTGTATGAACAACAATATATTACAATACATATATCGTCAACAACAATAATTCAAGGTCACTGATAACGGTTTGACTAAGGGTCTTCGGCCTTCGAACATTTTTTTTTTAATCGTTGGGAAATGCATTTACGCATCCCTCCCGTGAACGGGCAGGGTATGTGGGACTCGCCAGCCGAGAGACGACCGGAATACCCACTAAAACCTAACGGCGCTCCTGCGTGGCGCTGGCGGCTGGGTCACATGGATGGTGTCAAGAATTTAGGCTGTCATCTTTTCGTAACTCAAGAGTATTTTATCAGTTCGTAACGGAATAAGGGAATAAGATTAAAATTAAGTTTGTATTGTAACTGGTTACTAATTCATATCCATACTAATATTACAAATGCGAAAGTGTGTTTGTCTGTCTGTCTGGTAGCTGCCATCCGTTTAACTGATTTTGACGAAATTTGGTACAGAGATAGCTTACATCCCGGGGAAGAACATAGGCCTTTTATCCCGGAAAATCAAAGAGTTCCCACGGGATTTTTAAAAACCGAAACTCACGCGGACGAAGTCGCGGGCTTCACCTAGTCAGGAATATTTAATCCGGGTTGGTAGGTACCTATAGTAGATAATGTGTTGCCAGTGTTGCTCATTTTATTCAGACACTAGAAATAAAACAGTTAAATAAATTAAAAAAAAAATTTGTTGTAAATTCAGATTGGGTTGTGCAAACAAGAGTCCGAGTATTTTCCTCTAAAAATTTTAGTCAACGACCGTGGGAAATGAAAAATTCACTTCATGGCCTGAGGATTACTGCCATGCTCGCTAGTTCGCTATATTTATTATTTATTTACTTTTTAGATTTTTTATAAAAACACAAGTAAAACTAAAATAAGATATACTTACTATAAATCGCAATCGGGGTGGGGACGCCTCGCACACCCGCATAGCCTCCGCGCTAACCCGGTGCGGGATAGCGCGGGTGACGTACGGGTGTGCGTGGCGAACCCCCGCCTCATACCCCGATTGCCATCACGAACTGTCGCGTACTATACTTAGCTGTTTCCCATTGAAAACTTCCGTAATCATCAATCGATCGCCTCAACTACGCGTCCACCACTAAGTCCACCACGCGGGCCAAATACGGATTGGCAGACTTCACACACTATTGAGAACGTTATGGAGAACTCTAAGCATGCAGGTTTCCTCACGATGTTTTGCTTCACCGTTAAACCAAGTGATATGTATTTAATTTTTCAACACGATCAAAACGATACTTATTTTTTCAAAACCTCCAAAAAGTTAGAGGTAGGTACGTGACCGGATTGAAACTCAATATCAAACCCACCAAATAGTACACACACCACAGGTCAATTACTTAGTTCTATTTTAAAATGAAATGCATACCTATGTAGTAAATTTTTGTCGCAATGGAAACCCATGGCACTTATAAATAGATTTTATTTTTATCTCATTGTTCGCTGACATAGCGTGAAACAAAACAGGAAAAGATTTTACAATAATATGCAAAATGCTGAATATTTTGCTCTTTGGTAAGTTGGTATCTACGTAATGTTTCGATCCGGAAAATTTATACGTAGATGTGGTGTGCTATACACACCACTATTACACATAAATTTTGCAGGAATGTCTTAAATTCTTCTCCAATTTAAATTTCTTAAATCTAAAATTAAAGCTCAAGTTCATCCATATATCTACAGACACGATACTGTCTCGCGAACTGTTTGTTTCAACCTTTAACAAGCTAATTATAATATACTAGATGATGCCCGCGACTTCGTCCGCGTGGAGCTTTTTAAAAATCCTGTGGGAACTCTTCAATTTTCCGGGATAAAAAGTAGCATATGTCCTTCCCCGGGATGTAAGCTATCTCTGTACCAAATTTCGTCAAAATCGGTTGAACTGTTGAGCCGTGAAAAACTAGCAGACAGACAGACAGACAGACAGACAGACATACAGACAGACATACTTTCGCATTTATAATATTAGTATGGATGGTAGGTTTATTATGTGGGGAAGAATTTGCGTTCAACCATTCGGTTAGGTTAGGTACCTAAGTACGTAAAGATTAGAAAACCCACATTTATTGCCCTTCATTTCAAGTAGCTATATGTTTATTTCAATGAAGTATTTTCAGATCATGAAACTCTACCTGACTAGTTCAAAAGGAAAAGGTACAAGGGCAAACTGAAATACCAATGGGCATAACTCATAAGTCATGCATAAAAATGAAATCCTTTATGGGTTTAATTTTTGTGCATGAAAATGAACTCCTTATTAAAAAAGGGTTTCCCAAAATAAAAATAAATCATTGAGCCAATTTAGAAAAGAGCCTTTCTCTAGATACCTATCTAAAGAACCGCCATTGTTTGTGTTTGTATTCAGGATTAGTTAAATCTTTTCTTTGTATTTCTTAGCTAATTGAATTTTACAATATAAATTATAATAATTACTTAGATAGATAGTGAACAACATTTTAAGAATATGATTAATAGATTTCTTTTTTATGATTTAATTAAGCCTTTTTTGCCTTCATTTTATTTACAAAGTTTATTTAAAAAAAGCATCATATAACGTTGCGCAGAAAAATAACACCATGTAAAATTCTTCTTGCGGAAATTTCTCTGGAGCGAAGCCGTAGATATCTAATGCTGTTCCAATATAATACCGTACAGCGTATCTACTATCTACATTACTCTCTAATAGCCAGTTAGGTAGGTGTTTGTAGCTGTAATACCCCTAACCGTTTCAGGTTCCGCTTATTGTATCGCTTTCCATGATAGAGTAGATAGAAAAGATCACACAATAGTTCGTTCCATTATTTCAGCTTAAAGGCAATTTTTGAAGTTTTTTTGATGGCTTTCTCCATTTGTGTCTTCTCCGCATTTTATGTCATTCTCTCAACATCGTCCATTTATTATCTGCGCAAAAAAGAATAGAAGACTGTACAGGACGATATTATACTCTTCAGCATACTCTCCGAATTTACCTCTAAAGAAAACAACGAAGACAACTTCTCTCAAAAAAATATATTTAAATCTCAAATTTTTCAGGACCCTATAAATCACGTCACGTTGCCTTATGGCAATCACTTATACCGGTACTAACACGTAGTTTACATTTTCTCCATCGTAGAACCATTATAATTGCTGTACATTTCATGTCACTTAAATAGGCCTCTGCATGATAGTACCTAGTCAAAATGTATCTTCGCATAAGTATTTATATGCCCTTACTTACCTACGGCCAGCGAAACGACAGAAAAAGGAAGGAGAATTAAAAGACGAATCAATGCACGACGGAATAACTACCTCCAGCATTGCCCCAAATATACCGATAAGCACCCACAGCACAGATCAGAGGTCTTTTTACGTGACACCAACTGTATTTAAAGACACCCGAATTTAGAATCTCATATCTTCTACAGACGAGCCGCGATGATGATCACCCACGCTGAAATATGGAGATGAAACGTCATGAAAAGCCGGGCAACCTCTCTCCCCTAAACCCGGCTACCAAGAAGGAGGAAGAAGGCAAAACCTCCAGGTCCAGCAGCAAGTCGGAGAAGGAGCTAAGGACCCAGGACAAGTCTCCGAGCGAAGAGGGCCTGAGAAGAGCAGAGAGACGGTTGTCGAGAGCCAGTGAAAGCTCCAGAGAAACCTTTGACAGGTAAAAAAAATCACGTTAGACCTAATACTTCTTTCCTGCACTTTGTAAATTACTATTGAATTACAAGCAAGCAGTACACTCTAATTGTTTTACTATATTTTATTCTTCCTCCTTCCTATGAAAAGATTAAGTAGGTACGATTTACGACCACGACAAAAAATCTAACCTTTATCAACCTACTGTTACCTGTTACTATGCTATGTATGTGTTGTTGTTATTATGCTATGTAACATGTATGTATGTTATATGTAAGTAAGTACCTATGCTTACATAGGTATATACTTAATAGCATTTGTGTTTTAATTATACGTCCCGTTTTAGACGTTGATTCCTCTCGACTTAATGGACGATATTTTTTGGAGAGTAGGATTTTTTAATAAAGAACAATATATTTTAACATAGAGCAATGATAAATAAAAATCAGAATACATAATTATATCAATTGGACTCGTTGAATTAATTTCCGTAAAGTTTTATCGTTTTCAACGGAGGTTGTTTGCATATAGCGTACATTGTACAACTTAACTTTTCATTGAAATATTAGGTACTCGAGACTCGAGAGTCGAGAGTCTCACTATAAGGGTTGCCAACCATTTTGGATTTCAGAGGAAGTCCTTTTCTTGGGGTAAGCATCTTTGACAGAGTACTTAGTGCCCCTGAATTCAATAAGATTAAGATTATTTTTGTAAATATACCATATTGCGTTGCGTTGCGTTGTGTTGCGATGCGATGCGTTGCGAACGCGTTGTTGAGAAAGAATGTGTAGTGTGAAGGCAGCTGATTCGTTTGGTCCAACTCAACTAGCTGTGTATTGAATCGTTGATAGTCAGTCAGTGAGTCACCTTTTCCTCTTATATAATTTTTTGACTAGCTTGTGAATACACACTACCTATGTTCTGAAATAAAAAAACCGGCCAAGTGCGAGAAAGACTCGCGCACCGAGGGTTCCGTACTACAGTAGTTTTTTCACATTTTGCACGATAAATCAAAAACTATTATACGTAAAAATAAATAAAAAATCTGTTTTAGAATCGGAACCCTAAAAAGTATTTTGATTAGAAATGTAAAAGATTATTTTATCCGGGTTCGAAACGGATTAAAATCAAAATGACGTCGTTTCACAACTTGAGGTACTAACCAAGAATACTTTATCCGGGTTCTTAACGGAATATATGTAAGATTAATGTCTTTTTGTAACTGATTACTACGAAACACCGTTATTTTAATCTTATTCCGTTACAAATCCGGACAAAACATTCCTGAGGGCCTAGACATTCTATTAGCGATGTCGCTAGTAGAAAGGTCCAAAAATGTATGGGGTTGATATTAGCTATCGAAATGTCACGTGGACTAATAGAAACATTTATAACCAGTAACGAAAAGACGAAGTATAAATGTTATTAATTCGTAGCTGGTTACGAAACATTGGTTACCAACGGACGAAACCGATCCCACTTGGTGTGCGGTATCTCTCTGTAAGTATAACTTGCAAATTGGATATTCCGTGGGTACTCCCAACCCAATCCATAACAAACGTCGTGAAATAAGCTATTTTCCGCAAATGAATGAACATCTATCATCCTACATAACGAACATTAATCAATCAGCTGACAATGGCTGATATATATATACGTAATCGATAAGCTTTGTAATTAGGTTCTGATAACAAGATAACAGGCACGCATTATATGTATAATTAGCCATATATTATTACAGTAATAAATCATAGAGTCGGAACGTGTTCAACGTTGGTTGGCTTCGTTGGCGATAGTAAATTTAATCGTACGGCGAAGTAGACGTTTCTTTCTAGTTATGGGCTGCACTATGATTCACGATCCATGCACCATCGCCACACGTACTTATACCGATATGCAGTTTCCTAGACGACATTTTTACGTTTTCTTTCGAACGCTCGTGGGTTGAATGTTTTACAGATACCTACCTGCGAGGTGTCTATTGCATAGCTTTCATAAGATTCATAATAAGTATATGTTTAAAAGCTAGCCTGCCTGCTATTTATTTGCAGTCCTATTTTTAAAATAAAAAACACCTAGGTTCTTAAATAAATATATATGCAAGAACAGATAATAATAACAATATAACACCTACCAGACATTCCTAAATGTTCCTGCGAGAGCTATATTTCTCTACTTCCAATTCTACGAACAAGTAACATACATCTTCTAAGAAAGAGCCAGCGCGTGCAAGACCTTCATTATTTTATAAAAGCTGAAAGCTTCTCTGCGTATTCTCTCCAACACTGGGAGGAACGTTTGTTTGGATCATGGTGGCTTTGGGAGATAACAGATAATAAAGATGTAAAAAATCTTTCGTCAAAGTATCATGGCAAACCTTTGCCAGACACCCTTAAAATTTTAAAGTTTAAATGTGTCTGGCAGAGGGTTGCCACGACACTAGGGGTCTGGCAATGCATGACGTGATTTCTAATACTATTCTAAAGAAAATATAAAAAATTCGACTTTATACTTTGACGTAAGATTTTTTACACCTTTATTAAATGTTTATCTTCCAAAGCCAAACAAACGTTCCTCCCAGTGTTGGGGACAACACGCAGAGAAACTTTCAGCTGTTATAAAATAACGAAGGTCTGACACGCGCTGGCTCTTAGTCCATAAAGCCATTAATTAAACATTTAGCTACCCAATAACCACAATAATAAGTCCCTAAGCAAACCGTGGTTATTATCGATAAGCTCCGTAAAACGTAAGCGGTAGCGCGGTAGGTACGGGGTAGATACATATTATTATCTGTTATTCTTGTTCTTACTGTTGAGTTTTGACGTTTGGCAAATATTTAGTAAGTGCACATAACGATTACCTAACGAAGCATTCATAGTTCATACCCTACTGTATACTCCAGCCGGCGGATGATTGATGAGCTACAAATTACAATGACTGATGGAGCCGTTGATTTTTGTTGTTCCATACGAAACGTATCAGCAGTTTATTTTTATAGCAGATGCAATCTATTGAACAGATCACTATCTCGTAAATATCTCGTACATAGTAAGTAGGTACCTATATGCTGGCGGGAAGCAGCTGAATGAGAAACGCTGAGGAAAGGATGTGGTGGCGCTCAATAGAGAAGGCATAATCAACAGTGGACGTCCGCAGCACAGGTCCCTTCTTAGGCTGTGTCCGCGGGCTGATATGATAATGATCATGATGAATATTAACCGCAACACTTTAAACAATCCAATCCTATTGAAGAATCTAAATATATAAAAGTAAAAGGTGACTGACTGACTGACTGATCTATCAACGCACAGCTCAAACCAACCAAACCAAAGAAATGTGGCATGCAGATAGTTATTATGACGTAGGCATCCGCTAAGAAAGGATTTTTGAAAATTCAACTCCTAAGGGGTTGAAATAGGGGTTTGAAATTTGGGTAGTCCACCCGGACGAAGTTGCGAGCATAATCTATTAGTTTCTCATAAATTACTTCGCATCCTCACGCATCCTGGGTAGAAAGGGTGGGTACCCTTATCTAACATCAAAAATGTATGGTGATATTTTAAACTATTTATAGAGAAGAGTAATTTTCATTAACAAGGCTGCCAAATTGTGTAGACTGTAGGTACCTAATATATTGAGTAATTTTAGAGAGTGTCATCCAAAAGAGCACGGTAGCTCTTCGTCCGACATTTAATCAAGCCTTTACATTTTAGTTCGCACAACGTTGATTAAGCTTCGAGCGCTTTGTATAAACATTAAACACTCTTTGAAATTGGCGATGTCATCTAATAAATTCCAAAATGTTACTTTATTAAACGGTAGGTATTAGACCAGTAGGTACCTACTATAGCTGGTATACTAGGTAGATATTTTGTCTGTTAACATATTTTGATCAATTTATTTGGTCTAAAAATATCTTTGAGACAGCATATTCTGCATAGAACATTGTGAAAAGCGAAAGTCAATTTTGTGTAGGTAGTTAGTTACTATAGAGATTTTTTATGCCTAACCGAATTAACAGGTAGGTATTCTTACTTATTTTTATGCCTCTTTTTAATTTTTTTTCAGACAAGACTCAAAATCGACCACACTTAGCCCGAAGGTATCCCGCAAATACTTCACCAACTGGCGGCAGGCATGCGATAAGACAAAGGATAAAACCAAAGAATTGTTAAAGCGGTGGAGGACGTTACCAGAATCAGAAGTCCCTGGAAATCCAATGCAAGCGACGGAGCACAGCGAAGACGAGAAAAATCACGGATGGAGTGTCCATGTTTGGAGTAAGTCTACCTACTACCTACCTAACTAATTGATATTAGTCTCTAGCTAGTAGACTTTTTTTCCTAAGTAGATTTGATAGATAACAAAGATAGGTAGGTTTATTAAAAATATAACGATGTATGGATTTAAAAATAATAGGTACTATACTAATTAACAAAAATCCTTCACCACAGATTTATTAAGAAAACGTAAATTAAAGAGTTTATTTCTTAAGAGTTATTTCAACAGTTGCTAAAAAGAAAAATAAAAACCCTGTGAGGTTGGATTTCAAAATTTATTGAGTGTTCTGCTACTATTTTTAAGTTCAAGTTGGTTTTGTCAACTTCGGGTTATACTTAATAACCTGATGGATGAGTACTGACGTGTACCTACACTTTGCTTTTTATTGGTGGTCAAAGTTTAACAGTAATTGTAACGTAACTAACCGACTGTCATGCTACTGGATACAGTTACTAGTGATACAATTTTCTCTTTCTTTCATAAAATCCGCACCTGAAGGCACTATCCTTTAGAAAATATATGACAGTTCATTTCAAATGGAATAAAGCTTTATTTTATTCTTTCATCCTGTCTTCTCCAGTCGCAATGAACAAAGGAATATTTGAAATAAACTAACGTCTCATTCGTTTGTCTTCTCATGAATTATTTAAAGAGCTGCAGTGCATCAGAACCTTCTTATATCTCACATACATATTTTAAAGTAAATATAGATACTTAGCCATTTCTCATGAATATGATGCATTATGAAAATGAAATTCGCGGGAGGTATATTTTATGGTTCTAAGGTACCTAGTTCCTACCTAATAATATATCTTCAGCACGGCTCAATTTATTCCTACAAGCTATTACAATCGTGTGAAACTGCACTGAGTTTCAAGATTGATTAGATAGCTTCTCGGCATAGCTTGTAGGGAATCCGTTGCAATTTAATCTATGTTAGTTGCAAATTGCAATGTTCTGAATCATCCTGAATTCTACGATTCATCTGAATATATGTTAATTCAAAGAACTAAGTATATTTAACCTATATGGCCTAAATAGTTATGCCAAAATTTTTGAAAAGCAGATTTTCAAACATAAATTACCTAATTACCAAGAAATCAGTGTAATGAAAATGAATCTTCACCACTTTGCTCTACTTATGTGCGTCCATATGCAAAGTTATAATAAACATCCCAGAAAATCTCAATTCGTAACTTAATATACTGAAATTTATGAAGATGAAGTGTACATCAAATGCACGAGTAAAAAGTACTCTGGGGAAGTTTATTGAAAACCCCTGTCTAGATGGTGGAATTTATGGCACATACATTTTATGCGTTGGAATAATAGCCACCGCAGAATGTACAATGGATACACTTTTATATAGAAACTAACAAATTGCCAGAATTTGATACATAAAAATGGCTTTACCCGAGTAAAGCCATAGTGGAAATATTACACAAAGGATGATCAAACAGATCGCACGATTCATGGGCACTGGGTAGAGTACAATCTAGGCATGTCCATTACCCATGTACCTACCTATTGGACTGCAAAATATTTACAAATCTTAGCAGTAGGTATACATGGCTTATGTTATAGTTATAATTAAATAGGAACTTATGTTATCCTTTTTTTTGCCATGGTTTAGTCCAAGTAGGATTTTCCTGCTATACAAATAATTAATTTTACGTAAACCACAATTATTACAACTCATATGCTGATTGTTTTGTGTAAGCATTACTCATTCTTAGGTTATTCTTCAAAGTTACAGTACTCGTCAAGACTTAAAATGAACTGGTTGCCACTTTTGTGTACCGTTCTAGGTCTCAGCAGCTTTGCTGAAGGCCGCTCTTCAAAAAAAAGTAAAACTACAAAAAAATATTTAACACGATCAGAATATTTTGAAACTGTTTTGAGGTACGCCCGCAGACTGGACAGCCTTCTGAAGATTACTTGTGAGGATAATAAAAATTGGATTACAGAGACCTATACAAGCAATGGTTATATGATTTCTTATGACCTCGATGGATTGAACGAATCGACTCTTGATGTGAAAATTCAGAATAGAGTGTTATTCACGGTTATTGATCAGACGAACAACCTAGATCCTTTTGTAGATGTGAGGATGTTACCTATGATGGTGGATGTGACACGTGCAGAGTGGTACGTAGTGAATCGTGTGCTAAAAGTGGTGGTACCTTTTAGTGTTAAACTCAGTGAAGCTATGCCAAAAACTTGTGAATTCGATGATACAGATTTTGCTGTTCCAGAAACAATTGAGATTATTGAATCATTTTAATCAGATGTGCCTAGGTAATAAGCATAAGTTGTATTTAATAGAAAACTTTATAATTTTAGGCACAGTGTTGTATGAAACTTGTATCTCGTTGCATTTTATTGATTTCTTTCAGACCTGATGACAGTTAAATATCGCCGTTAGTAAATCAAGCTATAGTGATATAAAGCATACTTAGTTACATATACTTTATTACTTTATATCTACAGGCTCGGCTATACACAATTACCATACAATACTTATAATATATAAATTAAAATTGAAAAATAATAAAGGTTTTTTATTTCAAACAACTAAATAAATAAATTTGATTTTCTGTCGAATCTTCACTTTCCGAAATAATGAACATTTATTTATTCTGCATCTACCTACGTCCTAGAACAACTGTAAAGTTCTCTTTTGAATTCACTATGTAGTTACAAAAATTCCCATCACATGTCAATATAATACCAATCACCAACATGTTATTTGCGATTATATGTTTATGACGTACATACTTAAAGATTTAACGTCACTTTAAACCGCTCCTAAAGTTATGTAATAAGACCCCAAGTTTATGAGTAATTTTCCTATTTTGTAATGCCACACTTAGATATTATTACCTTACCTACTAGGTACTTAGTCAACAGAGACAAACTTGCAGCTCCTACCTTCCGCCTCAGGAAAGTCCAAAAGTCATTTGTGGGTATGGGTATTACCTTTTATAATAAAATCCCGCAAACTATTTTGGACTTACCTTTGCACAAGTTTAAAAAATCTATTAAAAATATACTCCTGAAAAAAGCATATTACACAATTGAAGATTATCTTAATGATAAAAGAGCGTGGATTTGACCTGCAGCTCGTTCCAGCAACGCACAAGACTGCAAATACTATTTTATACATGGCATAATCTTGTACCTATATCAAATATTTGAAAAGAGCAACCGCCGAGTTTCTTGCTGGTTCTTCTCGGTAGGAAAGGCATTCCGAACCAGTGGTAGATGCATCCGACTATTCGAAAGTACTTGTAAAAGTTTATTCGAATAAAAAAGATTTTTATTTTATTTATTTATTTATTTATTCCATCTAACAAATTCACTTGAATCGCTAGACTATCTTATTGAGTAGGTACCTAGGTAGAACTGTTGCAACTTTATAGGTAGGTACCTACTTATATTTTTTCCGCTTGAGTACCTATTTTTTTAGCATAATAAATGTCCGTAACTTCAACTCTAAATTATTATAAATGGGACATGATAATAACCGTTAAACAAGTTCAAAAACATTCACACAATAGATAACAAACTTTCCTGTAACAGCTTTCAAATAAACACGTGTCCAATTTAACTTCCACACAATAAGTTCCGCAGTGCGGTGTTACATTACGGTTGTTATGGATGCAAAGCATTATTTTCGCCCAAAAAATATATATCTGCTTTACAACCACCCTAGCCACAATAGATATCAGTATAGGCAGTAAAATCCGCCCTACTCACGTAAGGGTATCAACCACGGTATTGCAATATAAATAATGCGAGCAGCTGTTTCAACTTTTCCATAAAAGATACGACGACTCGAAGTACCTACCTATATGTAGGTAAATATGCTTTTAACCCCAGATATTCGTCATGATCTTGAATGTTAATATCCTCGTCCAGCGATACTAGGCCCACTTTATTGTATGACATTAGTGATTAGTGTTTACAAAATTAACTAATCGAACACGAATATCCTGAAAGTTTCCAAAGTTGTTGCAAATCCCACACTGTCAAGGTACCTTAATTCCCCTTTACCTAGGCTAAAAAGTTGTTAGGTACCTACCTAAATCAGTAAACCGACAAGTAGGCACCTAGGTAATGCTTGAGCCTATGGCTAAGTATCTACTTAGATTTTATCAGTCTTTTTTCATACCGTGGCCCTATATAATATTGAATTTTAAACAAGGCTTTATTTATCAGCAACATGGGTCAACCGATGCAGTCAAGACCTGGAGTGCCTAGACCTGGAGGAGGAGCAGCCATTAGCACAACTGAGCTCCATACAAACCGACAAGATGACTCTCTTTTTCACCGAGCTTCTTGACCACGACCGAGACGACGTCATCTGTGACCAGGATTTTGACAACTTTTTTGAGGTATACCTCCAATGATGGTGCCGAGTTCGTGGTCCCACCGCTTTGACCCACGGGTGGGTCTACGGTATACCTACCACCGTAGAGCCGTGGTCGCACTGGAGGGTCTACGGTATACCTACTACCATTTTCGTGACGGGTCCTTGGTCCCACTGGTGGGTTCTACGGTATAACATTTCACCATATGTACCCGTGGTCACACAGGTGGGTCTACAGTATACCACCATATAGTAAGACATGAGAAATCATCCCACCATCACAGTACGCTTTACTTAATGTGCTTTAGTAACGCGTGCTTTAAAGTTCACTGGTCGAGGTTTTCAGAGTGTGAAAATCGGTTCTCAGTTGCAAACGTAAGGGGATTGAAAAATGTTAGGAAAGCTACAGATCTAAATATGTAAAATGAAAAGGTGACTGACTGACTGACTGACTGACTGATCTATCAACGCACAGCTCTAACTACTGGACGGATCGGGCTGAAATTTGGCATGCAGATAGCTATTATGACGTAGGCATCCACTAAGAAAGGATTTTTGAAAATTCAACCCCTAAGGGGGTAAAATAGGGTTTTGAAATTTCTGTAGTCCACGCGGACGAAGTCGCGAGCATAAGCTAGTCTTGGTATAAGTAGGTACTCGGAGCTTCTGGCCGTAGGTAATAACTAATACCTACTAGTTTATTTCCCTGTGGGTCATTTTAAAGATTGAGTTTATAATAATCCCTGAAACAGCTTTTACTCCAAAGAAAAATATGTTTTGCTCGCCTTAGCTCCCCGGACTCAAATCCACCTTAATCCCAAGATAAAGAATTTTTAGTGACATACTAAGTATTTTCTCTCTCAGCTAAAACTTTCTAACTAAAAGCTTCATAATTTTTTTAATTAAATGAGTAAGTAGGTCCTTATCAATTTACTTAATTTAATACAAAAGAGCTTAGCATCCCTACCACAATTTAATTTACTTTTATAATCGAAAAATTAACGCAAGGATGAACAATTATCGTACTTAATTAATATAAAACAAAATAGTCTAAACGCATTGTTACAACTAAGGGCCGGTTGGAAACAACCATTGATTTGAAAAAATCATTGGTGTTCGTAACTTATTTGCAGATTATTACCAACGATTCCAGCACTGGTTAACGTAAGCGTAACTTTTTAACGAACGTTATCGATAACAGATGGTTAATCAACGCTTTCTTTGACTAGCATTCGTTAGCGCCATATTTAAAGGTTACGTGTCCTTCAAAATTTGTTGCAACAACCGGCCCTTAGGCTATGAAATTGAACCAATACTTAATCACATTAATTAAACGGCAAACTTACAGAAACTAGCGCACTTCGCAGACTGGTCGAGCAACTCATCAGAATTCCACATGATGTTGGAAGTGAAAAGGGAATTCATCGAGCATTTTATCAACCCATTGCCTACAAAGTAAGTACCTATCTGTAGAATTATTTACGTACCTACTCGTACATATAATTTTACTCATCAGAAAGCTAAGTTTGGAATTATGCTCGGAGTTTCTATAGTGATCAAATCAGAAATGAGGAGATCCGTACAAGAACCAGAGTAACCGACATAGCACAACAGGTCCAAAGCTGAAAATATGGCAATGAGTGGGGCACATAGTTCGAAAAACCGATAGACGTTGGTCCCCTAAGGTGCTAGCCTGGTACCGGAAAATGCAGCGTTGACAAAGATCCCACTAGCTAGGTGGACAATCGACAAACGAGTGGCAGGGAAGTGGGAAACTGGGAACTGTTAGATCCAGGCGAGTCGGCGGGTGCAAGACCATGGCTTGTACTGTGGTCCCTTATGTCCAGCAGTACTAAACCACACTACGACATTACAAAATTAGGTAGGTATTCCGTATTAGAGAATCATTTTCTTGAATGAGCAACATGGTCAATAAATTAATTTAAATTATTTTTAATTTAAATTTATTGATTTTTTTGGCTTGATCAATTAATTGATCCTGTCTTTAGTTCTACTGTAAATAAATCTAAGTATCTAAAGATATTATGTTTGTTCAGGTATGCAGAGTTGCCATACTACAGAAGAGTTTGTGGACCCGAAGCCGGTGGGATGGCTGGAAGAACTACCCTCGAAGGCTGGTTAGCAAGATGGGCGTTACAACTCACAGAAATGAAACGCTTTGTTGATTTGCCGCTTTACCTACAGTACCTGTGCAAGATTATGTTTAATGTAATAGATAGAGACAGTAAGTATTGTTTCCCTTCGTCTTTCCATAAATTTATCCTCTATTAAAGAGATAATTTAGAACAAAAAAAAGAATATAAGTAGGTACTTATAGCTAATAGTGATTAAAGATGGGTAGGTAATCAATATTTATTGATGATGAGGAAATAAGAACGACTTTTATATCGTTTGATAGTAGGTAGCTTTTATAAAATAAACAATTTAAAAACTCATTTATTCCAACTCAATGGGCGTAGAAAAAGTACAATGCTTTTATCCTTTAATAAGTGTTAGTTGGCAAGTTATTCTTCATACAAATAAAATCCTAATTTATGAATAATACCTAACTGCTTGTTGAGACGAGGGTTGCTTCTAAAACCGGACCATTTAAGCCAGTCCTCGCCTACGGCCCTATATTTACGTGATTTATGAAACATACTCAAAAGTACAAGTAGGTATAATTTAAGTTGGGTTATCTAATAATGTTTTTGAAAGTGAGTATGAGAAATTTACAATTTAGTAAGTACTTAGGTACTTAGCTAAATTGTGACTAAGATTTCTTTATAAATATAATGTTTAAACTTTAAGTTAAAATTAATCATGTATCCAGGCAGTAGGCATCTGCGCCTTATCAAATATAATGGCAGTAGCTAGTTTTTTTATGGATATAGATGGAGTTGATAACTGGAAGAATAAAGCAAAATATCAATGATTTGTTGTACCTACCTAATGCTAGTGAAATGTTCGATCGAAGTTCGATACGTAGGTAGATACTTACCTACTTTTGTGTTTTGCCACTATTGCTTTCGCAGCTTTGCAACACTTTACCAAGTGTTGAAACAGGGATTAACTGAAATTTTCAACTGCCAGTTTGAGAACTGAGCCACTAAATAATAAAAGACACTAGGTACTCTTATTTTCTTCGGTACAAAGCCTACAATAGGAGCATTTTTTTAACTCTGATGCAAAGTTTTCATTTAATTTCATTTAATTAAAACTGGACTTTCAGTCGGTATTAATAAATGAAATAAAAGGACCTGAGGTAATTACAAAGGTTAGAAAAACTGCCTGCTAATTAATAAGAGATATCTAGTTGTTGCTTGAGACTTCATCCGCGTCGTCTTTGGCTTTAGGTAAATGTCCGTCGCCTGGATATAAACTAGGTATTACTGTGGCAAAAGCCAAGATCAGTCTGTTAGGTAGGTACCGTAAAAATGTATCAGAAGACTCCGACGGACAGATTGAAAACAGACACGTTGCATTTACAAAATTATCAACTTAAGTACTACCTACTTATTTAATTTGAAGTAGGTAAGTACATACCTAACCTACCTAGTCTTAAAATAATTTAATGCTTCGACTACAAATTACACTCATGTGCGGTACTTAGGTTATGGACATAAAGAAACCATTAATAAAAGTAGGTCCCTAAATTATCATTTATTACTAGCTTTTAAATAGTGAATTATTAAAATTGGTTCAGTTATCAGTAGTTTCAGAGTTTATTCATTACAAACAAACAAACAAACAAATATTTCTTCTTTTAATTAGTAAGCACTTAAGTAGGTTCGGTTAGAATTACAAAATACCTAGGTAGGACCTAGAAAAACACAAAGGAATGTTAAAGTAAAATGGGTGTTTCATTCTACAAAAATTGTCGCTGAACGTTGCTTGCGTACATATTATAGTCTACTCTTTAATTAATTAAACACGTTTCATTTAACCTACTTACGCCTTTCTAAGTGCACTACAGTTGATTAGAGACCGTGTACCTAGAAGTGCAACAAAAACATCACGCAACTCTACATGCCCATTACTTTTTCATAAAACATACCTAGTAGGTATACCTCATCACAGTTAGACGATATCGTAAGACTGAAGGTACCTATTTCAGTTGATTTTCAGTTTTAGGGGGGGATTTAAGTTTTTTTTAAAACCCTAAGGGATCTCTTTCATTTTCCGAGTTAAAAAGTAGCCTTAGTCCTGGATGCAAGCTATCTCTTACCTTTCGTCACAATCGGTATGGGCCGTAAAAAGCTAGCAGGCAGACACACTCGCATTTCATCATCATGATTAACCCATCGCCGGCTCACTACAGAGCACGGGTCTCCTCTCAGAATCCGTACTTCCACACCGTCAATCTGCACTTAGCCATCTACCACACTGGCCAAGTGCGGATTGTCAGACTTCATACACCTTTGAGAATATTATGATTAGATTTTCCTGTTATATATTATAGATTATATAAAATTGTAACATCACATTGCCAGGTACGGGGGAAATAAGGAAGCCAGCGCTGGCAGCTTTTTACCGATCAGTAATCGGGCTGTCTGCTAAGCGAGTCGAAGAGATTATCGATACGGCCTACGACAGGATGACGAGCGTAAGTACTTATGGATTTATCATGTTTTTGTGTAGATACGGAATGGCACTTTTTCTCGTGTCGGCGTCGCTTCCGTTTAATATCGTAACCATCATCATCATGATCAACCCTGGAGCACCGCAGAGACGTTAGCTCTCTATGCGTGTTCTATCGCCTGTATAATGGGGAGTGCTCTGAAGAGCTTTTTGACCTCATTCCACCCTCTTTTTTCTACAACCGCACCGCGCGCCACCGTAAGGAATTTCACCCTCACCATCTGGGTGTCTGGTGCACTTCGACCGTCCGCTGCGCCAGATCCTTCTTTCCACGCACGTGCAAACTGTGGAACCAACTCCCATCGGCGGTGTTCCCACTAGATTATAACATGGGGTTATTCAAGGGGCGGACCAACAAATTCCTAAAAGGCCGGCCACGCATCGGCGGCTCCTCTGGTGCTGCAAATGTTCATGGGCGGCGGTAATCACTTAACATCAGGTGACCCGCCTGCTCGTTTGCTCGCTATATCTATTAAAAAAAAAAAAAAAAAACCCATCGCCGGCTCACTACTGAGCAGTGAGAACGGGTATTCTCTCTGAATTAAAAGGGTTTGGCCATAGTCTCTAGGTACTACAGTGCGGATTGACAGACTTCGCATACCTTTAGAAACATAATGAAGGACTCTCAGGCATGCAGGTTTCCTTACAATATTTTCCTTCACAGTCAAAGCAGGTGACATCTAATTGCTTAAAACGTATATAGTTAAACGTATCATATAAAATCAAACGTATACAGTTATATGTACGTATGTATGTCCGGTAGTCGGTATCGAACCCCAGACCCCCCGACTAGGAGGCCGACATCTTAAGTCTTAACTACTAGGCTATCACCACCTGTTTTACCGTTCCATCGTAACTATTCGTAACCATCGTTATTCGGGATTAAAATATCTAGGATGGAATCAAGATCGGTGCGGAAAGAAGCCGTCTCCTCATAGTCGACCTAGTCGTATCTATTAATTACCGTCACGGCCGTTGCAATGTTTACCTATTCATCCATCAGCCAGCAGCCTGTATGCGTCCTAGATGTTTTAGTGGTTAGATACATTTGGCCTCGTTAATTTTAGGTAGCTGACTTAAGTAATTTTCTTACCACTTACCAGAAATCCTTTGGTTATGCCCATTATTATGACAGTACGACTCATACCGTCAAATCGGTATACTTAGGTATAGGTGCAATCTCACCTGATAAGTGATGGTGCAGTCGAAGATGGAAGGGGGCTTACTTGGGATGGATATGGTAGTTTAATTGAACACAATATACTTACCTCATCGGCTTCTAGTTTCTACGCGACATCGTACCGGAACACTAATTGCTTGGCGGCACAGCTTTTGCTGTTATAGTGGTAAACAACTACACAAGTTGCAACCTACCTAACAACCCTTATTTAAAACCGTTATTTTTTCCAGAATAGTTACCTTATCCTGGACTACGGGACATTCGTGCATTGCTTCACCAACTGGCTGATGGGAAAGAACCCAAACGGACCTGGACAGTGGGTGCTGGTACCACCAAAGGATTCCTTACCACAACCGCCATTCCCTGTAGATTATAGCGCTTTGAACACTGAACCAGCGAAACTAGAACCGTATGCACCCGACAAAAAGACTAATAGACATTCTGTTATAGTATAGAGTTACAGACTATAAAGGCGGATTTAGAAAATAACATTCATTAACGGCGATTAAGCACTGCACTTCCGTCATCAGAGTTCTATCCGTCATCCGTGAGAATACCAGCGATTATCTACGACATATGTCGTACTACCATACAAAACAAAAAGGGACGTACCTATATTTTCACGGACTCGGATCGGATGAGTGCGTAACCGCCGTTAGTACAGTCAATAACATCTGCCTGAAGAGCAAAATTCATGCTGAAGTTTTCTAAATACATTTTAACGATGTTTGTTTGTTTGGTTTAATGCTTTATTGCACAACTATAGTAATCCACAAGTCGAGGTGGCAATCGGGGAGGTAACGCCCCGCACACCCGCACAGCCCCCGCGCTATCCCGGTGCGGGCGAGCGCGGGTGACATGCGGGTGTGCGGGGCGTTCCCGTCTCATACCCCATTATTATTGCCATCTCGAGTCTCGACCTGTCGCGGACTATACTTATACTGCAGGTACACAAGGAATGATCCGCCAGAGCCCAGAACAGACAAATCTGTATGGTCAATATTTTTGCAATTGTGTATTGTGGAGTGTTATATTATAGGCGTATTAAAGGCAATTTGAATAACAACGTACCTATACGTAAACTATACCTAGAACCTATATGCGTAGGAAGATATAGACAGAGAAAGGTTTTGTGTCCTAAATAATAGGTACCTAATTAAAGATTGTACTGTTTATGTACATACTCACCTACAGTGTATACTGATTTCTATGAAAGTAGGTAGGTACATAGTAAACTATAATAAAACATTTTAAAACAGCGGTATCTACGTTACATAATGTTTGAAGAGTTACTCTACCCCTACCCTATGTAAAAAACACACTTAGCATAATACTGACGTAAATAACTTAGATAACACTTTACATGTAGATAACTTTAAATTTTTCTGGTCCCCTAATACGCCTATATATTCATAGTAAATTGATAAATAAGTGAATTTAGTATTAATCTCTTTTTATTTACTGATTTAAATACTTGTAAAGCAAAAAAATTTGTGGACATCTTCCACATTTTCTATTACACATTGTGAGACCATATTTTATTGTTATTCAAATATTGTGTACCGCAGTACAAAATAAAGACAATTAATGTAATGCGTTAAATATATACCTACCAGTTTTTATTAGGAGTTATGGACAAAGTAGGTAAGTACCTACGTACCTATGCGGATTTTGGATCCTACAAATAAATAATAATCCTGCCTTAAGGCTTAAAAAATAAGGATTTTTATATCATAACTATTTCTAGCTCCATTCAACGATGACGAATAAATTTCTTACGTGTAAGCAGATATATTAGTAAATACGTACCTACTATAAACCCTCAGTTTACTGCAAAAACGCATTCATGATAAAAATCATCTAAGATGAAGTTCTTTCTATATTATATAGAACTACGACGACGAATCTCAGGCTGAGATCACACTTTTGAGCGCACTTTGACTTTGCAGACTTAAGATTGAGTTAAAACGAGACAGATTATGTGAGATGTGAGAGAAAGAGAGACTATGTGAGTCTCATTTTAACTCTGTCTTAAGTCTAAGCTAAGTCAGAGTGCGATCTTTGCGAGTTCATAATTGCTGAAAACTGTAGACGAATTTTTGCAATTAATGAGTTGTTGCAGTAAGCCGACGAAACAGAAATGCGATCTAGAGGTCATGGTTACCCGAAAGAACTAACACGATATTGGTTAAATGCACAAATAGAAAACAAAAAGTTTATTTTACGCGGTAAGATTTTAGATACTTACACCTATGTATAGTTACTTCAGATTAAAAAATTCGCTTGCTTAAGGAAATGAAACGCTTTACCTATCCTAAACTTGTGCAATTTGACCAATTACTATGATATTTAGGTATTAGGAGCTTCTTATGTAATGTTACGATGTAAATAATAAAATTAATTTTTAAACATGAAGCCTTATAGTGTACCTACCTTTTAAATTAAATCAGAAAAATATAAACCTGTATAAGAACATTTATTGTAAACTTTAAAACAAGGCACAATAATGTTCCTTCACAATTTTAGTGCCTAACGAAAAAACTACAGATTTTCCAAAGTATTGTTAAGAATAAGTCCAATTGCATGATAGGCAGTTAAAGTTGGATTACGGTTCACCTTGGACCACAAATAAAAAAACAAAGTGGGTTGCACAAGTCAGTACGCGGCCTAAAGTAATGTACATCGGCCTTTAGAATGACATTTCGGCTTTGTAGAGCGTTCTCTGTTACTCACATCTATATGACTTTTTTCAGCCTCATCGACCGAGACAGTGCTCTACAAATCTGCAATCTCCATCAAAAGGTAGATGTACCTACATTACTTTCGGCCGCGTACGGTACTCACTCTCAGTATTCATATATTCATTATTAAATCTGAAGGTAATAAAAATTTTGAGTGAAACATGAACTGTTCGACCTGTCATGCAACAACCGTAAACCAATGAACCAGCAAGTTACACTACAAGGCATCTGTTGTACGACACGGTAAGCAAGAACTGCCTTAAAGTAAGCGTCTTATCACATTTCACGATACAGCCTTATTTTATACCTTAGACTAAAACTAATGTTAGTGAAAAGAATTAGACAAACCATTGTTCACTTGAATCCACCTAAATAAATGAAATCTTTTCAATAGGTACATACTTTTTCTTTCTCATTCCTCTTCAATCTTCCCCATTTGGTACTTACCTACCTAATAGAAAAACTCATTAAAGGGTCCTTGTGTTTGGAATCTCTCAATAAACCCTTCCTGACATGTCCCTTATGAGTCAGATGGAGGCTAAATAATTTATTATGTTTGCAATATTTAGCTATCTATATATAAAAACAAACTGTAAATAAATAATGTAAGAGACTAACAAAATGTAATACCCAAAAAAGAACTCTGACACAAATCGGAGGATTTCCGATGATTTTAATTTAAAAAAAAAATTGCTATCTACCACTACTTTAACGAAATTACGAATTATGATGTCTACTAAGTACCTACCTAACGGCTAATCTTTCTAATATTATAAATATGTGAAAGTTTGGATGTTTGTTACTCATTCACGCCAAAATGAATGAACCGATTTGGCTGTTTGGATTTTTTTTTTTTTTTTTTCCACACAAAAAGAAAAAACGCTTACAATATTGGTTTCTTCATGCTCGTAAGCGCATGGATGTAAGCTTATTAGTACTATTATATATTCTGTGCTTATACCCTAAAGTACAGTTCTTGCAATTCACGAAGGCAAGTAGACTCTTGTGGTTACGTCGGATACACAGGCATTGCGTAAGTGTGCGTGCGTGTCGGACCGATCAGTCGCGAGCAAGCGCTCGCAAACGCACACATTCAGTGTACCTTACTTATACCAGACTTAAACACAAGCATGAGCCACTCGCCTTCGTGAATTGCAAGAACTGTAACACAATAAGGTACATTTTATCCCGAAAAACCAAAGAGTTCCAAATCAAAACCTAAATCCCCTCGGACGCATCCGAATTGCGGGCATCGTCTAGTAGAAAAATATGCCGTATCATATATGCAAAAAAAATTGCTAGGAAATTATTTTGAAATTTATTCAGCGGTCAATTTCAACGCAAACTTCTTGAATAATTTAGAGAAAAAAGTTGTGAGTTTGTTTCTAATATGATTGATGATAGGGCAAAAAGATTGAACGACGCGATCTTAACCAGAAGACTCGCTTCGGTGAGCTTTTAAAAATACGCCGAGGACCCGAACATCAATCATTTTAAATCAAAGTACCCCAGGCTACAGCAGACAAATTACACCTTGGTGTAAAGAATCATTAACAACGCTGCTTTTAAAATTTTCTTCACTGCGCGTTTCGGAATCTACACCGGAATAAAAGGCAACACAATTAATGACATCGGCCCACTTTTTCAGGCCTGTTTCAAACACCATTTAGGGTTTCCTTTTGCCATCCAACAAAACGAAGGCGATTATCGCAAACATAAACAGGTTGTGAATTTGTGAATCTACTTTTTGATGTCTGCACAAAGAAAATAATTAATATGAATACAGTGCTAGGTCATCTTCGCAGCAACTTCGAATGGGAATAATAAGTAACGGGGAACTCCGAAGCAAGCTTTTTATCAGAAATTAGAATTAATTTTCAACAAATGAACAGATTAAAATTGATTTTTAAATTGAAAATAGTTTTATTTATTGATTAAATTCAATAAACTCACGTCACTCGTAGCGTGCTCGTAGCTTTCCGTGTTCAAACTTCAAAGGCATTTTTTGGCCGATTTCAGTATATTTCCTAAGTACTGTTTTGCAGTGGTAGCCCAATGGTTGACTTGGGCCTACTTATCGGAGGGTCCAGAGTTCGATACCGGGCACGCTCCTTTATATTTTCAGAGTTATGTACGTTCAGGGTTTTAAACAAATAAATATATCACTTTAATGGTGAAAGAAAACATCGTGAGGAAACCTAACAGAGTTCTCCATAATGTTCTCAAAGGTGTGTGAACACTGAACTCTGCCTATCCACACTTCGTCAGCGTAGCAGCCGGTGATGGGTGGAAATGGATGATGATGATTTTTTCACGCTACTGCGACATTGTATACCCACATTATATATTATATTCCATACATATTATATGTATTAAAAACTTATTACTTAGAAATTTCCCCATGTTCTCAGACATGACCGGTACAGTTTCCTTCCGACCATCATGATGGGCAAAATAATTGAGGGAAAGAGAAATGTCGGTAGAAGAAAGTCGTGGCTTAGAAACATCCGAGAATGGACTGGGATAGCCAACGTAGCACAACTGGGTTCCGTTTGGCGAAAGACAGGAAATTATATGACGAGATGATGATCAACCGCCAATAGCGGAGAGGCACAAGAGTTTAAAACTTTCTCGAGCCGCAATTTTAACGTTTCGTCAAGAATATAATATAACAGGAATGTGTTAAGAATTTGAGATGTAATATAAAATTAAACTCAAAACGAGCCTCTCACAAAGGCGTAGCTACCCACTTTACGGTAGGCAGGTAACTATTCTTAATGGAGAGAAGGTCGCGGCAACAAAGTCGTTTCGACTTTGACCCGCGCCCGATATTGTTTCCCTCTGCGTAGTAATGGCATCATTAAGGCTGCTCGGATATTTTTCTCGAAATATACTTATGCCTAATGCTTTAATAAATTACGCACAATACCTATAAATGTTTTGCGTAAACATCTTTTCTGACCTTTTTCGCGATAAGAGTTCGTTATCCGCACTCTGAGTACATATGAAGTTGTCAACACACCAGTTGCCACATATTAGGTACCTAGGTATACAAACCTTTTCCATTCGATCTTTTTTACGAGAGAACTCTTTTGCGCTCCATACATGCTCCATACAAGCTCCATACCACCTAAGCTTATTCATAGCTCGATGCTCCATACCATTACATTGCAATATTACCTATACCTACATCACATCGTTTATAAGTTACAACTCAAATCTTTTTGAAAAAAGTAACTAGGTAAGCATTTTATTTTGTTTTTTAACATAGTAATTAACACATTAATAAATAATCATTCAAACCTTATGTTCAAGTTACATTGCCGCGAAATCTATATATACCTAATGTCATAAAACAAAACTTTAAATTCAGTATAGGTATACCTCATTGTAACAATTTTGAGTAAGAGTAAAATGAAAAAGCACGAAACTCTTCGCAATAGGCTACTTGACTCATATCTAATTTCGTCCAATAAATGATTATTTATTATAGTATTTTGCTTAAGACAACGAAATATATCAATAACAATTTTTAAAAACGCAGGATGGATATATAAAACCAATTTAAAAAAATACAGTTTTTATTTTTATTTGAAACGCAGAAAACGCTGTCAGCCATGATGTGACGTCATTAAATAATTATGTAAACAAAGAAATGTCATCCCTATGTCACGCGGGGACTAACGTAGTATCGATATATATAAAATTTAAAGTCCTGATGACTAAATATATCAACGCACAGCCTAAACATCTAAACAGCTGGTCCTAGATACATGAAATTTGGTGGGTGTGTTCTTTGTAGGTAAAGAGAAGGTATATATAGGTATAGGTATGGAAAGGATTTTTTGAAATTCCACCCCTGAGTGGGTTAAATGGGGGTTTGAAATTTATGAAGTCCACGCGGGCGAAGTCACGAGCATAAGCTAGTTTTTATATATTTCTAAAAACTCATAGTAAACGTAAAAAAATATCGTTTTCTCTTTATAAATTGAATAAGTTATTAAGTAAGACTTACAACAAACTGATCTTTGCAAAAATAAATTTGGGTTGAAGTCTTTGTCATATAGGATCCCTTTAAGCAAGTCTTCGCGTGTTACGTATATTTATTTCACTGGGCACTCTAATCCACAACTTTCCTGTGGTCTTTATCGATGCGTTTTTTACATTCTCGGATGATACAATAACGATAATTACTATATTTTTCATGTAAACTAGTATAGAAGTCATGTTTATTAAACTTTGGGAGGTTATGCTGTTGTTTACAAATGCATGACGTCAGAGCACAGATAATCTATGGTCCAAACATGGCCGACAGTGTTTTCACCTGTCTAAGAAAAATATATTTTTAAATTAAAGTTTTACGGTTTTTAGGGCGCAAAAAAATATAGTGTTAATTTTTTTGATCTAATAGGACAAATATTAACCATTTAAGACCAACTTAAAAAAAGTGTCAACTAGCCTATTGCATGGTTAGTCCGCAAAACATTGGACTGGACACGTAGGTGTCGCTCACCGCGCGTAGACGGCGGCGTAGATTTGGCCACAATGTGCCTTGAGCCTTGATTTGACAATTTTTATGTATGAATAATAGAGAAATTTAAAAATGAAAAAAAAATAGTTTACCTTAAAATTATAATATAATCTCAATTTGGCTTTACAATGTTCTTCATCTCTCGCACTATATTTTCATCAGTCACATACACTACATTACTGCCCATACCCAAATTACCTACTTCGGGTAAATTTCTTGTCCTTTTACATGAACTGTGAATAATTCCAAATCCAATATCAACAAATTTACATGCATTATCACAGTTAATACCTGCACCTGGCATAATCTCTATCTTATTACTGAATTTTTTTAATAGAAATGTAAGGAGTTCAATTGCCTTAGCATTATCAGCTGAAATCTGTTGTCCGCTTGTTAAGAGTCTAGTAAAGCCATGTGCTATGATGTCTTCAATAGCTTTTATAGGTTTCATACATAGATCAAAGGCTCTATGAAATGTCACAGGTATAGGATATGCTCTATCTATTATTCTTGCACAATTTATGGCATCTATGTCCTGTTTATCTGTTAGAGCTCCAAAAACAAATCTGTCAACACCAAAGCTTTTGTAGGTTTCAATATCAGCAAGCATTGTATTCATTTCTTGGTCAGAGTAACAAAAGTCAGATCCTGCTCTGCATCTTATCATTACATTCACTTTTGGCTGGAATCAATAGTTTTCATTTGCCCTCAGCATAAAGTATAAGACATGTTCTAACTCATATGAATAAATTTTGATTTAAATTAGCTCTGTATTGCAATCTTTTAAATAGAAAAAATGTTACCTAAATGGGGCCAGTTGTTTTGGCATGTTATGTAAAGAAATTAATTGAGAAACTAAAACTATAAAGTATGTATAAATTAAAAATACTTACTAGAGATAGATTCTAAAAAACTAACATAACACTAAAAGAAAATATTAAATAATAATAGAAAAGTATATTTTACCTTAGTAATTAGGGACTTATCATTAGCAGATTGACTTTTCACCTGTAAAAATTAGTACACCGATCATAATTAAGCTAAACCTAAATTAGGTATGTAAGTTTATATCAATAACTTGTTTCAGGATAATGCTCAGCGATGGATTTTTATTCGTCTTATAAGGACACTCTCGTGGAGGCAACTGGTTAAAATGCATCAAACGGGAATACCTAACCTAAAGCAAATAAGCAAAGTAGAGATAATTTTCAGAAATCAGTACACTTTGTATAAGCATAAGCTCGGCATAATTAAGCACACAACTCATACAAACCAATTTCATGATTTCTAGCACAAGCCCAGGTGAGGGTGTGAGACCACCTTCTACTAGTGAACTACATAACTCCAATTCATCTGCACCACCCTTTATCGCGTTATAAGCTGATTCTAGGCTGTCGATGCAAACTTCTATCATTTTTACGACGACTTGTGAAAATGTAAAAAATAAACATAAACAAACAATTTTACCGCGCTTTTTTCAGAGTGACACTGACAGTGACACTGGACCACAGCAAATCACCGTAGATAGAATAATAGATAGATGTAAGTACTGTGTAACCGCGTATGAGACAGCGATAGCACGACGTAACGATGAATAACACGACAATTATTACCATTGTTTAGTAGTCAATATTTGTATTAACCGATCAACAATATTTGTATTAAACATTTTTTTATGTGATAACAAGTAAATAACTCATGAGAAATACAATTACACCACGAATTCCAAAGTTTGTTTTAAAACTTCTTCTATGTATTCTTGAAAATAAAAATCCGGCCAAGTGCAAGTCAGGCTCGCGCAATGAAGGTTCCGTACTACAGTCGTATTTTTTCGACATTTTGCACGATAATTCAAAAACTATGATGCATAAAAATAAATAAAAATCTGTTTTAGAATGTACAGGTGAAGACCTTTCATATGATGCCCCACTTGATATAGTCACTCACTTCGAGAGTTGAAAATACTAATTATTAGTTCATGACCACAATTTTATTTTTTTTGTGTGATCTGACCCTAAATTCACGGTTTTCAGATTTTTCCCCAAATGTCAGTTATAAGATCTACCTACCTGCCAAATTTCATGATTCTAGGTCAACGGGAAGTACCCTGTAGGTTTCTTGACAGACAGACGGACAGACAGACAGACAACAAAGTGATCCTATAAGGGTTCCGTTTTTCCTTTTGAGGTACGGAACCCTAAAAACCAGTTACACGATAAGGGACAAAAAAAGGTTAGCTGCGTCTCTGTTTATCACATTAGTAATTTTATCTGTGCTCTCTTTTTAGTGCGAATGAGAAAGCAAACGTTCCTGCATCTACCTTTATTACTCTATCTACGCAAATCACAAACAAGGACAAGGACCCATAGACAAAACTCTTTTTTTTGTATTTGAACTTGAATTTAGGCGTTGAATTACTGCCTCGAAAGATCAACTCTAAGGATCACAGAGTACATTGAGGATCAACTCCAGAATAGCAAACAAAAATTAATCCAGTGAATTCTAAGACCAGCAAAATGTTGTTATTTCTCTTATCCACAGATTTTGAGTTCTTTTCTCACTCCTGAAATGTCAGAAAAAAGCAGAATCTCATTTTTTTTATTGTTTATTAACCTAAAAGTATCCGAACGTCTTATGTCACCTCAGGCTCAGTGTGACATTTTTTACAAAGTTCTTTTTGACGTCTCTAAACTTGGGACACGCGAACATAGGCAAAGTTAAGCCAACGTTCGCCTCTTTTTATTAGGTATTACGACCATTTTATACTCAAAATATATCTAAAACATAGTGCCATTTCTAGTGTAAAAGTTGCAATTCAATCAACAGTGTTTTTGGTAGTAATTTGACTTTACCATAGGATTATTGTTGAGGTTATATTCAAAGGCTTTAAAGAGTGCCACATCGAAAGAAATGTGTATTAAAATTACAAATTGACGTTGTACAATTGTGTTATAAGTATTATTTGTTTTGGCAGTGATGTCACGGAAAAAGGGCTACGAAGAAACGGACAAACTTACTCGTATTGCGATCGTGAATGCTGATCGTTGTAAGCCAAAAAGATGTAGGCAGGAGTGTAAAAAGAGCTGTCCAGTGGTGCGTATGGGCAAGCTCTGCATTGAGGTGACTCCTAACGACAAGATCGCCACGATTTCCGAGGAGCTTTGTATCGGTTGTGGTATTTGTGTCAAGGTTTGTAACATTGTACACTATTATACAACTTTTACTTACAAAACTCAATAGTTATTGACTTGATAATCATTAAAATATGACGATAATTAAACACATTTTGATAAAAAGTTAGGTTTTATAATGTAAATCAGCCTAAAGTAGTTGGTAATCATAAAATAAAATTTGTGATGAGTTTATTAAGTACTACATGTATAAACTCTAACTCGCGCGCGAAATATTATTATCATCATGATCAACCCATCGCCAGCCCACTGCTGAGCACTCCTCTTGGAATGGCAAGAGTTTATTTAGGTCATAGTTCGCCACACTGGCCAAGTGCGATTTGGCAGACATGACATACTTTTCCTTGATCTTTTCCTTCACTGTTAAAGCAAGCCATATTTAATTGCTTAAAACATACATAACAAAAGTTTTGAAAGTTAGAGGTGCATGCCTGGGATCAAACATCCAACCTCTTCTATAAATGGTAGATGTCTCAATCACTAGCCAGTATAATATTATAGAATAACCTAGTTTTTCAATATATTCAAAATGACATACTGGTTTTGGTTACAGAAATGTCCATTTGATGCTATAACAATCATCAATATACCATCTAACTTGGAAAAGCACACCACTCATCGGTACTCCAAGAACTCGTTTAAGCTCCATCGGCTGCCAATTCCTCGTCCTGGTGAAGTGCTTGGTCTTGTTGGACAGAACGGTATTGGAAAGTCCACTGCCTTGAAGATCCTTGCCGGAAAACAGAAACCCAACTTGGGTAGATTTGCTGTAAGTTACTAAACATTATGTTTTTCAAAAGCTTCAAGGCCTAAACACATATTTTGCGCTACGCTGTGACGCGACCCGGTGAGTATAGTTTGTATGGAGCAAAGTGCAATCGAGCGGGGCAGCAGGCAACTAAATGCCGTGTTGCGTAGCACAGTGCTAGGAACTTTATTGTTTAAAGGAGAAATTGTAGCTGATTCTGCTGTGCACAATCTCTAAACAAAATTGACAGATCTATACTCGAATTTTTAATTCAACATACCATTTTGACATACCTACATACATAAATACATAGAAAAGTGATATCCAGACTCAGGAGAAATAGCTGTATTTATCACACAAAGGTTTTCAGAGAGGGAATCAAACCCAAGGCCCATGATTTCGAACTCAGTTATTTACACAAACAATTCATGTCCATATGAAAGCTATTTGAGTATAATCCATTATATTTATAACCGTTCACAAAAACTGCACTCATTGAATTTCTCAAATTAGAGGAGGCATTTCAATTTGGGATATGTGTTATTAGTAAAAAGATTATATTGCTTTTTTCAACTGACAGGATCCTCCAGACTGGCAAGAGATTCTTTCTCACTTCCGTGGCTCAGAGCTTCAGAACTATTTCACTAAAATCCTTGAAGATGATCTCAAAGCACTCATCAAACCACAGTATGTGGATCAAATCCCCAAGGCTGTGAAAGGAACTGTTGGACAGTTGCTTGATAAGAAAAATGAAAGGAAAAACCAAGATGAAATATGTAGAATGCTGGGTAAGTAGTTTACCCTTTTTTCAACAAACTCCTTTGCAGGGAATCATCAAATCAAGATCTGTATTGTCTAGAATTATTTAGTACTACTCATTACAGTGCCTGCTAATGGATTTGTACAACTAGTAAAACCAAGAGTATCACCATTATTTTCACAAACTAATAAAAGAATAGCTTTATTGTCAATTATCTCCATTTTACGTTGAAACTTTTTTAAGGAAATAAATCTAATAATTCTTCTTCTTCATAGACAGCTATAATAATTTCATTTTCTAGATCTCTCGCATATTCGAGATCGTGAAATCGGAGCGCTCTCTGGTGGAGAGTTGCAACGTTTCGCGTGCGCAATGGTCTGCATACAGAACGGTGATATCTTCATGTTTGACGAGCCGTCTTCGTACCTAGATGTCAAGCAGCGTCTTAACGCTGCGCGGACCATACGTTCGCTCATAGATCCTGATAAGTAAGATTTACAAGATTCTTTCAGCATTTCTTCAATGCAGCCCCACTGATTGTGTAAGAAAAACGTATTCATCGTAATCAACAGCAAATTTTGCCCTTTGATTGGTTTTTGCTGTTCGCATTTTTAGGGTTCCGTACTGTCTGTCTGTCTGTCTGTCTGTCTGTCTGTCTGTCAAGAAACCTACAGGGTACTTCCCGTTGACCTAGAATCATGAAATTTGGCAGGTAGGTAGATCTTATAGCTGACATTTGGTGAAAAATCTGAAAACCGTGAATTTAGGGTTATAATAATTAGTAAATAAACGTTTGTCTTACAAAATATGAAATTATATTTGATAAGAACCGGCCAAGTGGGTTCTGCACTCCAGTCGTATTTTTTCGACATTTTGCATAACTCATAAAAGTTAAAACATAAATCAATAACTATTAAGCATAAAAATAAGTAAAAATCTGATTTAGGATAGGTAAATATACCCTAATATCCTTTTTCTCCTTTCATATCCTCACTTGTTATAGTAATCTTACTTTGAAAGTTGAAAATACTAATTATTTGTTCATGAAAACATTTTAATTTTGTTTTTTCGATTTCAGATTTTTTCCTTTACTTGTGCTATAAGACCTACCTACCTGCCCAATTCTATTCTAGGTCAACAGGAAGTATGTTTTCTTGACAGACAGACAGACAACAGAATTATCCTACAAGGGTTACTTTTTCCTTTTATATTTTAGACAATTTGAAATTCATATAATAAATGACGTATTTCTTGTTCTGTCTAGGTTTATTATTGTGGTGGAGCATGACTTATCTGTGTTGGACTACTTGTCCGACTTTATTTGCTGTCTGTACGGCGTGCCTGGTGCTTATGGTGTAGTTACCATGCCTTTCTCTGTTCGAGAAGGTTAGTGCTAAACATAAAAATGTTACAATTTTTCTTTACTGTACTGCAACCCCTTATTTTAAGAAGACTTGTGCTCAATAGTGAGCCGGCGATGGGGTTATGATGACGATGATGGTGACAACATGGGTGCATGAAACACATTTTTCAGCATTGGAAATATGAATACAGAAAAATAAGTTAATAATACAATCCCATTTTTTGCTGGGATCTTTGAACAATCAAAATTCAATTCAGAACTAGTGTTTCAGAATCCTCACGACAGCTAAAATATTCATCATCATCATGATCGCTGGCTCACTATTGAGCAGGGGTCTCCTTTCAGATTAAATGAAAATATCCATACTAATATTATAAAAGCGAAAGTGTGTCTGTCTGTCTGTCTGCTAGATTTTCACGGCTCAACCGCTTAACCGATTTTGACGATTTGGTACAGGGGTAGCTTGCATCCCGGGGAAGGACATAGGCTACTTTTTATCCCGGAAAATTGAAGAGTTCCCACAGGATTTTTAAAAACTTAAATCCACGCGTACGAAGTCGCGGGCATCAGCTATTTAGCTCGCTCCAGCTTCAGAATGCTTAAATTTAAACATATTTCCAGGTATAAACATTTTCTTAGATGGGTTTGTGCCCACTGAAAATATGAGATTCAGAACTGAATCCCTAGTATTCAAAGTAGCGGAATCTGCCACGGAAGAAGAGGTAATTTTTATAGAAATAGTTTATTTATTATTAATTATCAAAAAATAATTAGTAAACGCTTTATCGTATATATACTTTTTATTTGCTATACATAGCTATGTTTTATGTGAGTAAAATTTGATACAGATAAAAAGAATGAACCACTATGATTATCCAGAGATGAGCAAAAGTATGGGTGATTTCCACCTCAAAGTCGTGCAAGGAGAATTCTCAGACTCTGAAATCTTAGTGCTGCTTGGTGAGAATGGTACTGGCAAAACAACATTCATCAGAATGTTGGCTGGCAATCTGGAACCTGATGAAGGTAAGAAAAATTTAACTTATATAAAATTACTAGCTGATGCCCGCAACTTTAAGCAACCTGATAAAAATCATGTGGGAACTGATTGATTTTCCGGGATAAAAAAGAATCCTATGTTACTCTCCATCCTTTCAACTATCTCTATGTCAAAAATAAGTTGATTGGTTGCTTAGTTAGGGCGTGAAGAAGGACAAACAAACACTTTCGCATTTATTATTTATATTAGTATAGATTTAGGACATTTATAGTCCATACAAAATGATTTCTGACTCGCCATTTTAACTCTATGGGTCAATTGTCATGTCAGAAGTACGGTTCACCCTCACCCTTATCGCCTTTGAATAAGGACTAAAATCGTCAGCTGTCCAATGCAGATATGCAGCCAGTATTCTTGGCACCATTCCACGCGGGCATGATTTGTATAGTAATTAGATAAGGCTAGCTTTAAGTTTTATTGTCATATTAAAAAAAAATACGCATTTTGTCTAAACTAAAAATCAAATTATAATATTAACCTGCTATAAAATGGTCCTTTACAAAAACCGTAAAAGTTAAAAAACCGGTACAATGTGAAATTCAATTTACAGTAGGTACGTGTATCCGAATGTGCGATACGTCAAATGTGACAACATGAAATCGCTTTTGAGTTCTGTCACCTCTGTCAAATTTATGAAACTTGTCAATCGCATTGAAAAATGAAATAATAATCGTGAAAATATCGAATTTTGTCGTTGTATTTGCATAAGTAATAGTTTAATTAATGCGTAGTGCTAAAATTTGCGTCTGCGAAAATCAGTTTCATATTTATTCACTATAAAAATGTAGATGACGCTGAATTATTGAGGTTATAGTCTAGTACTGAATTTAAGTGTATTTTAATGAATATAGCATTTGCTAGGCCTTTAGAATGGCTCGGACTGAATTATTTGATTTGTTTTTTCATCCTGTGTTCCAAAAGTGTTTAAGACATGCAGAATCTACATTGCCTGCAGATGGTAAAGTATCAAATTAAAAAGTTATATTATAGGTACTTATTGAATTTGCAAATTCCATTTGTTATGATTATATTGAAAGTGAACTTGCATCTAGATTCAATTAATTCAATAATGTAATAGAAAAATACATTTATAAAGCGAAAAAATGGATCTGACCTACTTTAAAACAGTTAGTTCGTTTTTTAAATAAATGTTCACCGTCTCTGATTAAATAGAACTAAACCCCTTTTGAAATTATTTGACAGTTTTAAAGTTTCTATTAAAATCAGATTTTTGACGACCTCCCTGGCGCAGTGGTGAGCGCTGTGGTCTTAATATTGGGAGGTCCCGGGTTCGATTCCTGGCAGGGGTTTGGAATTTTATAATTTCTAAATTTCTGGTCTGGTCTGGTGGGAGGCTTCGGCCGTGGCTAGTTACCACCCTACCGGCAAAGCCGTGCCGCCAAGCGATTTAGCGTTCCGGTACGATGCCGTGTAGAAACCAAAGGGGTATGGGTTTAATAAAAACTGCCATAGCCCTTCCAGGTTAGCCCGCTATCATCTTAGACTGCATCATCACTTACCACCAGGAGAGATTGCAGTCAAGGGCTAACTTGTATCTGAATAAAAAAAAAAAAAAAAAAGATACTTGATAATGTTACCTAATGTCTTTAAAAGTGGTGATAGTCTAGAGGTCAATACTTCTGTCTCGTAATGAGTCTGTACAACGTTAATCCTCAACCTGTATAAAGTAGGTACTCTTTTCAGACTTGTGTATATTTTAAGAGATTAAATATTGCTTGCATTATTCGGTGAATGAAAACATTGTGAGGAAACAATTTTCAATTTTGTACTTAAACCTCTAAAAGTTATTTGCTAAGTTAACAATAGAATGCAAAATGAGGATAATAATGCTATTATATAATTATGCTAATATTATTGAGCATAATATTAACAGGATTATAAAAGACCATTTTGCAGCTATGTTTTATTAGCTGCAAAATGGTGTTTTGAGTGTTTTGACCCTATAAGTCGAATAGTTATTTTATTGTAGTTTTAACACATTAGCACCCGACTATGCAATATGTATACAAATATTGATGAATTCCTTAATAACAAACTTGAGTTGAAGCTTTAGTTTTAAGTTTACTTCATTAATGGTCACCATTACATCATCATCTTACAAATTCACCATCATGACAATCAAAAAGTGTACCCATTTTTTTAATAAATACTCTGAGTATGAGTGAAAGCAACCAGCTCTCAGCTGAGCTTTCAGTTGCCCATAGGATAGTGTATTAAATTGTTACATTGTTTATGATTTTGATTTGAATGTTTGTGATTTTTAAAGCAAGTTTAGGCAAACCTTGTATGAATTTGCTTGTGCAAATTCAGTCAGTCAGTGATGCATGCTTGGTGCTAAGTCCATGCATATTGGTGCTGATTCTGACCACAACAAAATTTTAGAGTATTCAGACCCTTTTCTTACTAATGTAATACGAAAAGGAGAGACAGTTTGACAGGTTTAAACTTTATTTGGAGCTGTCAAAACTGTCACTTTAGCTGGCTATAGTTGCGAGCCTATTCTTTAAGTTTGTAGCGTGCACTAAAATTTAGAGTCTAAATCTAAAATTCATGTTCTGTCCTTTTTTAGCAATATAAAAAAGAAAAGATGCAGATACTCTAAATTTAGTTTAGAGAAAGACAACAAAATCGACGCCATTGTGAAGCTGCAAATGACTTGCCAAGTGCCAAGTTTTCAGCATTGCTAGACATTTCCACTAACATCTTGTATGTTCACAGGTTCAAACCAACTGCCACAGCTACATATTAGTTATAAGCCACAGAAAATCTCCCCAAAGTCGCAGGGGCAGGTTCGAAACTTACTACATGACAAGATAAGAGATGCTTATTCACATCCACAGGTAAATATCCATATCCAAATGAATACATAAATGCGACAGTGTGTCTGTCTGTTTGCTAGCTTTTCACTGCCCATCCATTCAACCAATTGTGATGAGGTTGGTACAGAGTTAGCTTACATCCCAGGAATGGACATCAATTAGTTCTCATGGGATTTTTAAAAAGCCTAAATCCACGAAGATGAAATTTCATCTTCTATTATTATATAAATGTAAAAGTGTCTGTATGTTACCTTTTCACACACCTGTTTAACTGATTTTGGAAAATTTGATAATAAGATAGCTTGCATCCAACTTCAGATTAGACTTCTTATTTTGCATCAATGTTCCACTACCACTACTCTACGATGAAAGAAAATGGTCCATCCCTTGAAATTATCATACGAAATCAACACTGTATTTGATTACTAAAAAAACCCTTTAATTTCAGTTTATAACTGATGTGATGAAGCCAATGAAAATAGAGGAGATAATGGACCAGGAAGTGCAGAACCTGTCTGGTGGTGAGTTGCAGCGGGTTGCTCTAGTGCTGTGCCTGGGCAAGCCGGCTGAAGTCTACCTCATTGATGAGCCTTCGGCCTACCTGGATTCTGAGCAGCGTCTAGTCGCTGCTAAAGTTATTAAACGGTTAGTAGCATTATGATTGGGTTGACATAAGGAAAAAGCGTCTAAAAAATAAATATTTTAAAATATCTAACCATTAAATACCTTCAAGTATCAGTGTTCTGGATACAGGAATCTATTTTTTTTGCACTATACAGGAATACTTCTAAGTATTAGTTATTATACAGATTTAAAAAAAAACCGGCCAAGTGCGGGTCAGGCCCGCGCAACGAGGGTTCCGTACCTACTACAGTCGTATTTTTTCGACATTTTGATTCAAAAACTATGATGCATAAAAATAAATAAAAATCTGTTTTAGAATGCACAGGTGAAGACCTATCATATGATACCCCACTTGATATAGTTATCTTACTTCGAAAATTGAAAATCCTAATTATTAGTTTATGACCACAAATTAATTTGTTTTGTGTGATATAACCACAAATTCACGGTTTTCAGACTTTTCCCCTAATGTCAGCTAAAAGACCTACCTACATGCCAAACATGATTCTAGGTCAATGGGAAGTACCCTGTAGGTTTCTTGACAGACCGACAGACAGACAGGTACGGAACCCTAAAAATGGGTAAATCAAAGTTGTTAAATGGTTAATGGAACAAATAAACATGTTTCACCCTTTGTTCTTACTTCTGTAAAGGTGTTGTGCATAAATACAAAAGTGTGTCTGATTGACAACCTTTTCATAACTTGTATTTCAAGCTTGTGTCTTGAATTTTAGCCATAGTCTACCACTCTGGCCATGTGCGGCGGACGTCCTAACCACTAGGCTATCACAGCTCTCAGTTTACCATAATCGAATTACAGGTTTGATAAATGAAGTATTTCTTTCAGATTCATCCTACACGCAAAACGCACAGGCTTCGTAGTGGAGCATGACTTCATAATGGCCACATATCTCGCGGACCGCGTCATAGTATTCGAGGGCACCCCGTCTTCAAGAGCGACTGCGCACGCGCCGCAATCGCTGCTCAATGGCATGAACAAATTCCTGGAACTACTTGGCATCACCTTCAGGAGAGATCCCAACAACTTCCGGCCTAGGATCAACAAACACTCCTCTGTTAAGGTAGGATCATCATTACTAGTCCTTCATACAATGATTACCTACTTCCATTATTGTTATATTGTTGTGTTATTATGAAATACCAAAATACATTGGGTATATAATGTACACTATTTCACGAGATTATACTCGGTTTTCCGAGATCCAATTTATTTCAGAAAACGCTTTTTTTTAACTTCAAAATAAACAATTACTTATCGGTTGACTGACGGATGCGTTATTAAAACAAAAATCACTCTGTATTTTATAAACAAAACAATACTTTCTCTGTCGCTCATAAGCTGCCCGCGTGCGAGTAAGATAGAGAGACACTTCTTGACTTAGCTTATTTATAGATTCTACACAAGCGTAATGTGTGAATGTGTTGTACGTGCCTTCTCTGAGTAATCCTACTATACCCTGAGTTAACATAATATCTCGACTACTTTTTTCTCGGAAAATCAGCGTTCCCGCGGAATTTAAAAAAAAACAATATCCATGTAGATAAAATCGCGGATGGTATCTAATATCACCTAAAATAAAATGAAGAAGAGAAATTATCAGTTTCCAATATGTACTTTGTTTTTGTTACAGGACATAGAACAGAAAAGGGCAGGCCAGTACTTCTTCCTTGAGGATTAGACACTATTGTAAAAACATTCAAATCCTATGCAATAATAGGTATGATATTGATATTTGTATAATATAATTATTGTATGTCAGAGTTGTTCTGTCAAACATGCTGCTGGCCGACCATCCATGTATTTCCAATTAAATGAACTATGTATCACTGTAATAAATCGGTTTTATACTATGTTTTCCTTTTATAGTCATTTCCCCTAGAATAAATAAGTAACTAAACTACATAAATCGGTTTTATTGTTTAAAATACGAACTTGTTTGTCGCTTTCCTGAAAATCAAGCTGATCAGGTTCTACTCGACTGAGTGGGCGCTTAACTACCTAGGTAAAGAATATAAAAATTGACCCAAAATATAGACATTCATTTTCTATCAGAACTGCAATGATATGTAGGCTGTATGTAGGGCAGGACGCTTAAAGCTCAAAGGGCTTTACTGACCATATTCTGGTAGTGTCTGGTAGTAGTCATTTGTAACCATACTCATGTAGCTATGGTAGAAAAACATAGCCGACCTTGGCAAGGCATGTGCAAGAATTCGAGAGACATGGAGATGAAAATGCTGCGGTAGACGTGCCACGTGAAACGTTGCGAGTTGCGACCGACAACGCAATATGATCACATCCGGGGTAGGCTCGCTCACTGCCGCACCCAGAATCGCTTAATCGTTACTTAGGTTTAGTAAAAACGAGACAGAGCTCTTTTAAATGTCTCGTTTTAAATCAATCTTAAGTAACGATTAGCGACTCTGAGTACGGCTGTATGTGTACGCGAGTCGCGACGTCCATACTAATATTATAAATGCGAAAGCGTCTCTGTCTGCTAGCCTTTCACGGTCCATCCGTTTAACTGATTTTGACGAAATATCGTACAGAGATAGCTTGCATCCCGGGAAAGGACATACGCTACTTTTTATTCCGGAAAATCAAAGAGTTCCCACAGAATTTTAAAACCTAAATCCACGCGGACGAAGTCGCGGGCATCATCTAGTCAGTAATAGTTGCAAGAGGCCTGTCCCAGACGGTACGTTCATGTAGCACGGAAACTACAGATTTACGTCGTCAAAAGATGTCTCAACATCGCCATCCCTGGAGCTAAATCCCGATGCCTCAGGCCGCCCGAGAAAGGCTGACTGGAGTCTGGAGCCTGGACGTCGCGAGCGCAGGGTATCTCTAAAACAAGAGTGAATAGGTAGGCATCTAGGTAAACGCGTCCCATCTTAGGCAACATCATCACTTTCCATCAGGTGTGATTGTGGTCAACGTGCGCCTATAATGAATAAAAAACCTGGCCGGAGTCAGACTCCCGCACCGAGGGTTCCTTACTACGTATGTATTCTGTACTATGTATTTTTTCGACATTTTGCACGATAAATCAAAAACTAGTATGCATAAAAATAAACAAAAATCTGTTTTAGAATGAAAAGATAAAGCCCTCGTGATATCTTACCTTGAAAGTTGAAAATGCTAATAATTAGGTATCATTATTTGTTTATGAACACATTTTAATATTTTTTTTGCCGTAACCACAAATTCACGGTTTGCACATTTTCCCCCTTACGATGTTCTATAAGACCTTTCTATCTGCACAAATTTCATGATTCTAGGTCAACGGGAAGTACCCCATGAGTTTCTTGGCAGACACGACAGACAGACAACGAAATGATCCTATAAGGGTTTCTTTTTCCTTTTGAGGTACGGAATCCTTACAAAAATCGGATAAACGACCGTGAAAGACCGGATAAACGGTGAGGCTGCAAAATGTAGGAAAGCGGACCCCACCTAGCTGTGGGAGCTGAGACAAAGCTAAGTTGAAGAAACAGAATGGGTAGGTTGCAGCAATACCTACTATGAAATAAGTATAGGTAATAGGTATAGGACTTATTAGGTCATTTGAGTAGGTAGTATTATAAGAATATAAACTTCAATTTGCGTATACCTACTGGAATCGAACCTGAGACTGAAAATGAGTCCGTGATTCTCTTGAAAGTAGACTCGTCTATGGACTATGATAAATGATAAAGCCAGCATTATAAAAATACTCATTAGTCATCTATTATTGCACTTTGTAGTTTCCACGTAATACAGTTTCCAAACAACACTATAATACGTCACGTCGCGTCGTCCGATTTTATTACTAAAGTCACAACAGTTTATGTTGTGAATCACAAGGTTCCGTCTACTGATGATCTAATGATCGTGAATAAGATCAATGTCGGTTATTTATTACGCTTGTCTTACAAACTATGTTAGGGTTACCACCTTGATGTACGAGGGGATGTATGTAAAAGCCATCAAACAATGGTAATGAGGATCGCTTCCTTTTCATTTGCTTGTCTTGTTGAGCCCTTCTTAACCACCAGAATAAAAATTACAAGAAAATTTAGTTATCTACTAAAACCAGTAGCCACCATGATCTAATCAAACATCCAAACAAACGTTCCTCCCTGAGTTGGGGACAATACGCAGAGAAACTTTCAGATTTTATAACGAAATAACGAAGGGCTGGCACGCGCTGGCTATCTCTCTATTAATTTCTCTAATCCATACTAATATTATAATTGCGAAATGTGTGTCTGTCTGTCTGTCTGCTAGCTTTTCACGGCTCAACCTTTCAACCGATTTTGACGAAATTTGGTACAGAGATAGTTTGTATCCCGGGGAAGGACATAGGCTACTTTTTCTATTCCGGAAAATTAAAGAGTTCCCACGGGATTTTCAAAAACCTAAATACACGCGGACGAAGTCGCGGGCATCATCTAGTAGCCCCATAAAAGACAAAAGACATCTATCAAATCTATGTAATATCTACTGCTTACCTAATCCAATTTCCTATTCCACAATGGATGAAGCGGCTGAATACCTACCTTTTGCTTTTAGTCTACGACATGAGTGATGAGTGCCTAGTGCTTTTAGGTGAAATTGTGTACCTACCTACTTACCAAATTATAGGCAAGGTAGGTAACTTACAGACATTATTCTATGGTAATACCTACCGCACCCGCACCTTTTTTATAGCTGGGAAATGCGTTTAGGTACCTACGTATCCCCCTCGAAGCCAGCCACCCAGCCAGCGTTTTAAGCCTAGATTTTCATCAAGTGTGCAGGCCACAGATCACCCCCCAAGCACACCGCGCGTCGCCCGCAAGGTAATTCGCTAACTCAGTTTCTAACACTGAATGATAGCTACCGAGCTCATTTTTTAATCCGTTGAAGGTTTTCTACGAAACAATATTTTAATATCACCCAGTGAAGCAGCAATGTAGAACCAACCAACCTCGGTGGCTATCATTTAGTGTTAGACACTGAGTTAGAGAATCACCTAGCTGGACCGCGCTTTATATAATTCCAACTTAGAATAACAACCCGAACTCCAACTTCCAAACCTTATCTAGGTAATAATATAATATTATCCATTAGGTATAGGTACATCGATGTCCATTCCTCAATTTTCTCAAATTCATCCAGGAAAGTAGGTATCTAGCGGTTATTTAGTTCAAGCTGTACCGGGTAGTAAGTTTGTATTGAAGTAAACCTATTCCTAGTACCTACAGAAGGCTGTTGTGAAGCGAAAGCGTATGGTTCCTACTTCCCGCCCGCGCGTCTTGCCGCATGCCGGCACCGGCGTTCGGCACCGCGCGGGCCGTAGCGACGCCGGCCGGGCCGCACGGTGACATCATCGCGATTACGTGGACTAGGGGCGCGCAACACTTATGCATTTTCATTCATTCATTTGTTGAATTGTTGGAAAATTGGAACCAAAAGTTTGTGGCCATAGTTTTTAGCTTTTATATCTTACCTTGCTTGGTATATAGGTCACTTCTAGATCTATGGTTTACTTATATGCGAAGTACTTTAATGATTTGAATTGATGAAGCATCAAAAATATTTTTGAACATCCATAGAACACCTAGCATTTATTGCACCACAAAACACAAATAACAAGTTACAAAAAAAGAAAACTTAAAATGTGGGTACAAAAAGGCGGTCTTATCGCTACATAGCGATCTCTTCCAGACAACTTTAACGCTATGTCGCTAACGCTTAGTGATAGATAGTATTAAGAGGGCATAACCGTTCAAATGTAACGCAGTCGAATCGTAATCGTAAAGGTATAATATGTGCCTACTTACATCATTTTTTTATTTGGTGACAAGTTAGGTCTGGAAAGTTAGGTGACTGGGAAATCACCAGGTGGTAAGTAAAAATACAGTTATTTTACGCCAAATAAGTCAGCATATTACTTACTCGTCAAGTTATAATGCATTCAAAATAAGCTGGCGTGTTTCCATTTTAACGTAAACAACAGGGGTAGTAAACCAAACACTCATAGAGCCCATTCATTTCTAAAGGAGCCGGTTCGACCTTATCTATTTTGTTGCAAACTAACCAGTGTTGATACTTTTGAATATTCATAAGATATGTAAATATGTCAAGCGGGAAGTTTCTTTCAGAGCATCTTTCTCACTTACAACTGCAATTAAATTAAAATAATTAATAAATACGTTCAAGAGAATTATTTGTGCATCACGACTTACATGTTTGTTGAATAGGTACATTCAGAATATCGTCTTTATTATTTTCACATGGCACTGTGGAAGGTGATTTCACCCATTGGACGAGGCATATCGAAAGACGAATTTCCACTGAATTAACTAACTGAACTCTTCGAAGTTTAAAAAACAACTAAGTGGTATTTCAATTTGCTTATGTTATTAAAAAGAAGATAAGATAGGGAAAGTATCAAAACCGATTGAAACGCGAAAGTGTTTACAAAGAATTCACCCGCCACGACTTAATCCTTGTTATTGCTAATGACGGCCTCAAGTGGAATCACGCCAGCTTATTTTGAATGCACTATACTATGAATGGAAAATAGTAATAAGTATAATTCGATAGCACAAACTAATTTACGTGCTTTAAATTTGAACCAAAGGTTTGCAAGCTCTCAGCTGACACTGTGAGTGAGAGGGCGAACAAAAACGCCACGAATCCAACCGACCTCACCGAGTACGCTCGTCGTGTTTATTTCGGAATTCGTCTAGTAGTGCTTTGGGTGTGTCGCAAGAATAAAATAAAAGTACGTATTTTCTATCAATTTCCCGTGCACTAATCATAATTACGAGCAATATTTAGTTGTTGTACAGTGATCGTTTAAAAAATACGAACTTATTTTTCGTACATCACGTGAATCAACATTTTCGAGGCGGCATTCGTGTATGCATGCAAAAAGCCGGTTCTCGTGGTTGTAGTTTATTTTTAGTAGGAGTTTAGGCGTTCCAGTGCTTGTTTTACATGTTTTAACACCCCTTTGTCTTTTGTTATAGGATTCATCATGTCCGGACAGCAGTATTACCCGTACAAGGTAAGTTTTCCTCCTACTTGTAAAATATTTGTATAGGCACCTAGCAGCTAGCTGTATCGATTCTCACGAGATGATGTCATCTTTTCCGGGCAAGGTTACTGCTATAGCGAGTTTTACTATGTACAGATGTAGGTAATGCATAAACAGGTTAAATTAAAGTGAGAAAATTAGGCACCTGTATCTACTTTAATTACTTAAGTACCTAACTAGTGAGGCATATTCCCTATGTGGTTTCATTATGTAATTTTACAAGTGGTATCATCCATGGGTGGTACCTACCTATTTAACTTTTCCTTTATGTGGGTAGAACAAAAATAGTGTTGTTAAAGTTTAGTTTATAAAAAGCGCATGATTTTGTAAAAATATATTGAATTTTTTAATACGGCCCAATCAATTTAAAATACCTACCGTTTATTTGAACCCAGTAGGGCTAGCGCAAAATTGAGATTAGGTACCTACCTATCATCATTACGATAAAGGCCATTGTTGTAAATGGTAACTACAACGTTCAAAAAATGTAGCTCAATTGTACCTACCTACCCACCTAATACGTTAACATGTTTGTATTGTGTGTAGGACGTAGGTACTCGATAAGATTTTATAAAGTGGGAAAATAAATAAGTACATTTACTTAAATAACGATCCATAAGTCTTTTTCTGCCTAATAGATAAGTAATTGGTGACATACAGTACCTACGATTTTCGTCGGGCTGTGTCACGCAAGGGCCCCTCCCTTTCCAGTTACTGAAAACTATTAATATACTTGAATAGCTGTAAACTACTATCTCTCACTATAGTAGGTATTACTTATAGAAATATAGGAGTGATTCGGTGCAATTTTACATTCACTTTTCTGCTTTCCACTCCAGCTATGCGTGAAACTTGTTGGTTAGGTTAGAGCAAACATGATTTTGACATTATTTGAACACAAAAAATTCAGTTTTTATTCAAAGTGTGTTACAATTTCTGATATCTCTTTTGTTAGATAGTTACTCAACTCGGTTGTGAATTGATCCTCAGAAACGCTTATTTTATAATGCGCTATACTTACCACCAAAATAATAAAAGATGTTTAGGGGACGACTAGGCAGTAATATGTCTCAGTAATTAATAATAATTAATTTAAAGCCTTCAGTTGAGGGTAGACAGAAAAGTTCCTAAAACTACATACTCTAGTTAATATGTACAAGAACCTCATAAGGGTTTTTGATTTGCTAAGAAAATGCAATCGATTAGCGCCATACAGATGAGCTACCATTTTACTTGTATGTGTGTACTTTTACAAAACTTTTAAATGAGGAAAGTCATCGAATTGAAAAGTGTACGGTATATTCAAAGGTATATTTTGTAAGAACGAATTCCTATTTGGTATAGAAGTTCGCTGGTCACCCAGCGCGCTTTATTGTAGATACAAAAAAATGGATTGCATATTGCTACGGATGCTTCGTCATATTTGGAATTAATTTTGTATGATTTGCTTAAAATTGGCAGCACAGTCAAATTATGTATCTGATTTCTATAATACTGGGATAGTGTGTGTGTAGACCTATAAATACTCATCAGATAACCATTTTTACTATGCACCTACCTAACTTTTTAGAATTCTTAGGTTGAACGTTTCCCAGCTGTATCTTCAAGGAGTTTTAAGTTCCTTTTGCTTTGTTAGAAGTAACCGCCACCTCAGTCCTTATAGATTTCATTTTATCTTGACAGTGTACCCCCACGGTATACCCCGCGGACCCCTTCGACCCGGTCGCGGATGCCGAAACCCTTCGCAAGGCGATGAAAGGGTTTGGCACCGATGAAAAGGCAATCATCGACGTCCTCTGCCGTCGCGGCATTGTTCAGCGTCTAGAGATCGCTGAAACCTTCAAGACTAACTTTGGAAAGGTAAGATACATAAATACCGTAGATAGTATCTAACTACTTAACAAAGTTAAAATTTTACTACCTAGGTAGGAGGTACCGGTTTTTGTCTCCTTACCGTACAATGAACCAGTTTAGTACTGGATTTTCTTGAATGAATCTTTATTTTGATATTGAGCATATCAAGAGAGCTATAGTAGCCGAGAAAATATTGTATATCGACCTTTAGAAAGAGATAGCGGTTTCGTAGAACGTTGTCTCTGTCGTTGAGACCGGAAACACGTCACGTAGGTGTGATTGACAGAGACACGCTCGCTCCACGAAGCTGAAACCGCATTTGATGTAGGTAGGTACAATATTTCCTGCCGGCTACTGTAGCACAGAAGTTTAATAATTGTGTTGTGGCTGTTATAGACTGATTGACCATCACTGTGATTGACTGATCTATCTATCAACGCGCAGCTCAAACTACTGGACGGATATTATGACATAAACGTCCGCTAAGAGAGCATTTTTAAAAATTCAACTCCTAACGGGGTAAAACTAGGGTTTGTAGTTTGCGTAGTCCACGCGAACGAAGTCGCGAGCATAAGTTAGCTTCCTAATAGTCTGCCTACTTTCAATGGAACTTGTTTAATAGTTTATTCGATGACCTTCATATTTTTTAAATTAATAGTGCATTAACCCGTCCGTTACTGCCGATAAACTATCAGTAACAACTAACATAACATAATGTTATTTTTTATAATCGCATTTAATAACATTATTGCAAGTAAAAAGTTTACTTTTGATCGGATTCAAAGGTTATAATGTGTAAACCAGCGATTTGCCACTGCCACGTAGTAGAAATAGTACTACGTGATCCTACCTCAATGGTGTCAGTTGGTCTCTGTTAATTGACAGCTATTGGCTAAAATAAAATAAAAATAAAACAAAATAAAAATACCAATTTTTTATTCAAATACACTTTTTAATAGCTAGGTCAGTATACGGCAATCAGCAGCGCATTCTTGTCTTTCTGGAATGCACGCCATACACGTATTAGGTGTCACAACTCACGTGTCGACGAACTGTAAGACCTAGATAGTAAGTTGTGACCTCAGTAAATGTCCATTTGCCTGCAGTGCAGTGGCTATTTGATACTTTTAAAATAAATATACAATTGTATAGTTCTTTCAAACTTTACAACTTTCACGTAAAAGAGGGTTGCTGCAACCCATAGTAATCTAAAACTTCCCCTAGTTTGTAATACTAAAGTCTAAACGAGGACCCACACTTACGTAGGCGTATAGCTGGTAGGATATCAAGTACCTATCATTAAATCGATTTTGATGTTAAAGTACATTAACTAGGCCGAAATAGGTAGATAGGTAGGTACATTGGATATTTGGTATCGTTATTATATTTACGTTTTACTTGCACCAGGTATCTACCCATCCTGTTTTTGTTTAGTGTTTGGTTTTTAAAATCCAACCCCTAAGGAGGTAAATTACGGGTTTGAAATTCTTGTAGTCCACGCGGACGAAGTCGCGAGCATAAGCTAATTCTATATAAAAGGAAAAGCTGACTGATCTATCAACGCACAGCTCAAACTACTTACTGGACGGATCAGGCTGAAGACATCCGCTAAGAAAAGATTTTTGAAAATTCAACCCCTAAGAGGGTAAAATAGGGGGTTAAATTTGTGTAGTCCACGCGGACGAAGTCGCGGGCATACGCTTGTTTCTCATAAATGTGAGACTATTTCAAGAAGCCTAAATTATCTTGGCGACATTTTAGACTTTTATAAGAACACAATTGAGTCAATTTCGTTGCACAGCTTGAGACTTGAGTTGGTGAATCATTTCGTCCATTAGGTAATATAACTGTGGGCAATAATGAATAATGTGTCTGGCATACGATAGGTCTATTGAAGCTATTACGTGCTTAAATGCAAAGCTATGGGCACGTTGAATTTTTTTATACTTATCGATTTATTCACAATCGTGGCAAAGTTAGATAGATTATAGATACTTTATCAAAAGACTTTTTTTGACATTTTTTTATTTTAAATAGCCTACTATAGCTGATGCCCGCGGCTTCGTTCGCGTGGAATTAGGTTTTTAAAAATTCAGTGGGAACTCTTTGATTTTCCGGTATAAAAAGTTGCCTATGTCACTCTTCCATATAGATAGTATATACACCAAGCACTCTCCTAATATGGTTTTCTATAAGTGAAAGAAATCAAAGAATTTTCAAAATTGGATCATTAGTTTCGATTCGAAGATCACATCCTACATCTTGCAAACTTTACCTCTTGTAGAATTTTATTGGATCGTGCGTCGCGTCGCATCGTCGTCGTAGAATTGTGGTGGAATTATGAAATTGATTAATTTGTTTAAAGGTGGATTATAATTATTTAAAATTTTTACTTTTGGGGTGTACATCTACCTGTTTCACGGATTTTTAGAGGACATGTCAATTAGGTATTTCTCTGTAAATAATTTTAGTTCTCGCATTTTAAAACTGCCGTGATTCGGTCTACATTTCCAGATTAGGTACAAAAGATGAGTGAAAAAAGAATCATAAGTGTACGGAAAACTTATCAAGCAAAGAAGAATATAAGCAGTAGATAATAATAATATACCTACCTAATATTTATCCCTTTTAATAATTACTCAATAACAACTGAGTCAGCACTGTTAGGTAGTTACGAATTACGATAATAGGAAAATAACTGCTAGTATTGTTCAATGAAGGCTTCGATGCTATGAATCATGAAGAATTAACTTTGAGCTTGATAATTAAAACCTTTGAAACATCTACTTTACAAAGTATTTATATAGTATCTACCTATACCTACGTGTATTTTAAACTAATCTGATATCCAACAACGTCAATTAGTAGGTTATTTTTGAGTTTTGTGTTTTCAACAAGTCAGACAGTTATAAACATAAACCATCAAAAGGCAAACGGAGTTAAATTGATGCATTAGAATAATATGATAAAGATGGGATAATATCATTGATGTTGGAATCCCCCTCTACGATAATATTATTGAAAAATATTAAGAGAAGCGTGTAAACGCAAGCATCGTTATAAATTAATTAATAAGTTACTTATAATAAACCTAAGAATTTTTTATCAATGTGAATTCCTAAAAAGCTTATCATGGAAATCGCACGTCTAGAAAATGTCTCATAATGTTTTCGTCGCCCGGTGCGCCTTATCTTATCATTGTTTACTCACTTGTTTGTCACCTACTACTATCGCAATTTTCTGCACGCGTGCAACAAGAACTAACTCGGTAGAGGTGTTGAAATATTTTTAAACTACATAATATACCATTCAGTCATTGCCATTTACTAACTACACAGAGTGCTAGATGATGTCCGTAACGTTCGTTCGTTCGCGCGGATTTAGGTTTTTAAAATCCCTTGAGAACTGCTTGACTTTCCGGGATCAAGAGTAGGCTATGTCCGTCTGTGGAATGCAAGCTCTGTTCCAAATAGGTGATGCTTGCAGCTTCTTAAACGAGCTCTATTTATCCGTGCCCATCGATGTATTTAAGTAACTAGTGCCAAAAATGAGCCTAAGTCCGTCCCCAGGGTGCGAGCTAATCTCAGTACCAAACGTCAAAATCTATCAAAAGGATGATCCGTGAAAAGCTGAATTTGAAAACGTAGCAGACAGACACACTTTCACATTTAGGTATAATATATTAGATATTATGTAGCCTGTACCTTTTAAAATAATTCTTGTCACATTTATCTGTTCGGCACACCTCTCCATCATTTTTTATAGCTTACTGCTTAACTTACTTATCGGATTGTTTGAGCGATAAAAACTGTAAAAAAATAAATACTTAGAGAAAGTTTAGATACGTAGGTACGTCTAGTAGTAGTAATAAAATAATAGTTTATTTATAACAATTACAAGGTACCTACACATTTTGTTATAAATATGGAGTGCAGCGTAATAACTAATAATATCGTTTTACCTTATGATCGCATCATTTATTTTTAGCGATTCAATAGCTTTTCAATCACTTCGCGCACACGGTGTGTTACAACTACAAGCTAGTACCTACATAGAAAATCTAAATTTAGTCATATAGTCGCGTAAACCGAGATAACACAAGCATGTAATAAAAATACCTGGTCGATATTGCTGGCATGAGCAATGGTTTTGGGATTGTCCTGCTTAAACTTTAAGGATAACTACCTATACGCTACGCTGATTTTTTTTCTCCCAAACAGTAGTATATAACTTTAACTCATAGATACACAAGTACATATCTAATGCATACCTACTAAAACTTAAACTTACTCTTTTTATACTGCCCGAAACCTCTGGCTCCACGAAAGACCAGCGCTGTGCCTGTGGTCCCGCTACAGGCGCAGCAAATGCTGAGTGGAGTCCATTTTGGTACCACACACTACGCATCTTATTTTGAGTGATTTTTTAATGTGTACCTTCTGTGGCACCAAATAAACACTTTTTCTTTTCTTTTTATTTCTACTAATATTATAAATGCGAAAGTTTGTCTTCCGCTTTTCACGGCTCATCTGTTCAATCGATTTAGACGAGGTGCAGAGATTTTTTTTTTTTTTTTTTTTAATAGATATAGCGAGCAAGCGAGCAGGCGGGTCACCTGATGTTAAGTGATTACCGCCGCCCATGAACATTTGCAGCACCAGAGGAGCCGCCGATGCGTTGCCGGCCTTTTAGGAATTTGTTGGTCCGCCCCTTGAATAGCCCCATGTTATAATCTAGTGGGAACACCGCCGATGGGAGTTGGTTCCACAGTTTGCACGTGCGTGGAAAGAAGGATCTGGCGCAGCGGACGGTCGAAGTGCACCAGACACCCAGATGGTGAGGGTGAAATTCCTTACGGTGGCGCGCGGTGCGGTTGTAGAAAAAAGAGGATGGAATGAGGTCAAAAAGCTCTTCAGAGCACTCCCCATTATACAGGCGATAGAACACGCATAGAGAGCTAACGTCTCTGCGGTGCTCCAGGCTTTCCAACGAGCCGGTTAGTTTGGGATCGTCCACAAGTCGAACAGCCCGCCTTTGGATCCGATCAAATGGAAGGAGTTGGTACTGGGGTGCTCCAGCCCAAAGGTGGGAGCAGTACTCCATGTGAGGGCGGACTTGCGCCTTATAGAGTAGGAGCCTATGCTCGGGCGCGAAGTACCGCTTTGCTCTGTTGAGCACCCCAAGCTTTTTGGAGGCTAATTTGGCCTTGCTTTCCAAATGATCGCGGAATTGAACCTCGCTCGAAATGTGGACTCCAAGGATCCCAATGCTGTTGGAAGGTGTGAGGGGAGTGCTCTGAAAGAGAAGAGGCAGTGTAAAAGGGGACTTCTTGGCAGAAAACGATATAGATAGCGATATAGATATAGATAGCTTAGGTACATCCCAACGATAGACATATACTGCTATTTGTCCCGGAAAATCATTGAGTTCCCATGAGATTTTTAAAAATTCTACCTAATTCCACGATTACCACGTGAGCGAATACGCGGATATACCTCGATTTGGTTAAAAAACGGAGTATAGATAGATCCCGTTGAAGCTATGGTATGCTTCATGAATAGAAAAAGTTACTGATAATAATTTGTCTGGTATAATGTATTTATTTATTTTATTTTTATTATTCATGTACCAAAAATTGTAGTTACAAAGTAATAATAAATTAAGTTACATCGGAAATGCTTATCTCTAAACAGAGATTTCTTCCAGCTTCCCATTCAAGGTTGTGAGTAAGGCGTATCAAGAAGTGGAATAGGTCTACGGTACTAGAATCTAATAAACTACATAAATATCTTATAATAAATACCCAAATCAACTTATATACAATAATTATACTTATCATAAATAATTATATACATAATATATGAAAAATATAAATACATATAATATAATGTACCTACCTATGAGATACTCACTGTGAAGCTATTTATTCGCGACGTCATTTGGCATTGAAAATCATACTTATCCTTATAGACCTATGCGACTCTGCGATGCATGATTGACATCCTTTAGATATGTTATTTTTTAAGCTTACTGAGGAGATTTAGACGAACTGATTTACCTTAACTACTAAACAACTAAAAAAATTGGTTTTTTTCTAACAGGACCTCATCAGCGAATTGAAGAGCGAACTCACGGGCAACCTCGAAAACGTCATTGTAGCTCTTATGACCCCTCTACCTCACTTCTACGCCAAGGAATTGCACGACGCAGTTGCCGGGCTGGGTACTGATGAAGAAGCCATCATCGAGATCCTATGCACCCTATCGAACTACGGTATCCGCACCATCTCTGCTTTCTACGAACAATGTGAGTACCTACATTCTTCTTTTAAATCATTAATTACTATTTTTTATTGTGGTGAAGTTGGGGGTTAGGTTAGGTATAACTATTTTCGTCAGCTTTACGAGGGTTCCGAACGCGTGTAGGATTCTTAGAAACCCACAACAAACTCAGCCAGTAAATTCTGACTCTCCCATCACCATCTACTGTTTGCAAACAGCCTAACGCATCAGTACTGAATCTGGTAACCATTTAACACTATTCGCAAACAGCCCGATATAAAAAAAATAACCTCCATTTTGAAAATCTTCGTCGGCACGAAGTCGGAGGCGACTCCGTGCGCATATAGGTACACACGGCGACTTCCATATAAATTACAAATTCTAACGGTCGCCGTCGACCGAGTTGCCGGGCAACTAGTAGATCGTGTGTAATGGGTGAAAGGGGTCTAAGTAGCCGTCCAATCTGGACGGGTCCAATTAGAAATACAAATAGATACCTAACATAACCTAAACCCTTGTAAAGTAACGGTTATGCTCAATGCTCATGGTCATGACCTTTATTTTTAACAATCCATCTGAATGTTCTCATACATAATTATTATATTTAGTTGTGTTACACAACGAAAAGTACGATTACATATTGGACATCTGTATTCTGTACCTACAATGTATTCTCTGTAAAGTGCATTATTTATCATTACAAACCAAAATAGGTTAATTGAAAGTATGATACACAAATGAGTTGCTGTAAAAATATCGGTTCATGTTATGTTTCGATAAGGAAAGGTTGAGAAAAAGCGACCGTTTTAATTTTGCATACCTACCTATGTAATTTCTTATCTCTTAACTTATTACCGAGTCGGGTTTAGTTACTTTATGATGTACCTACCGAATAATTCGAATACCTAGTCGAAGCGATTATAAATCTCAAAATATAGGTATAAAAGGAAAGGCTGACTGACTGACTGATCTATCAATGCACAGCTCAAACAACTGGACGGATCGGGCTAAAATTTGGCATGCTATTATGATGTAGACATCCGCTAGGAAAGGACTTTTGAAAATTCAACCCCTAAGGGGTTCATAAGCTAGTCAAATAATAAGAAAGTTGAATAATATTAGAAATAAAAGTACCTAGTCAGGATATCCTACGTGATTCAGAACGGTTGGTGTCACTAGTTTGAATATTAATTTGACCTTGATGGTTGAATGGACTCATTGCGCAAACAATCCAATGGACTGAATATTTTCAAAAGACTGCTGCATATAAAAGTTTTACTTATTTGGCATAGTTAAAATTATTTCAAAGCAATCAAGTAAAAAAAGATTGAGAATAAAAGTGGTTAGAATATCCTAATTCCTACGTGATACGGAACGGTTGGTGCCGCTAGTTTGAATATTAATTTGACCTTGGGAGTTGAATGAAAAAAAAAGATCGGAGGGAGGTCTTTGCCCAGACGTGGGACAGTACAGGCTAATTTTTAACCGACTTCAAAAAAAGGAGGTTATCAATTCGACTGTAGTATGTTTTTTTTTTTAATTTTTTTTTTGTGTGTTTGTTACGCGATTACTCCGTCAATTATGAACCGATTTTGATGATTCTTCTTTTGTTTTGTAGGACATACTTCCGAGGTGGTCCCATTTTAATTTGGTAAAGATCTGATGAATATCTTCGGAGATGGAGAACGGAACTCCTCAATTAATAAGAGTAAATTGCTCGCGATCAATTAGGGGTTTTAACCAGGCATAGTATATTTTTAACCGACTTGAAAAAAGGAGGAGGTTCTCAATTTGAATGTATGTCTTTTTGTATGTTTGTTACGCGATTTCTTCGCCAAATATGAACCGATTTATAATGATTCTTTAAAACAGTAGGTTTTTAACCAGGCATATTATATTTTAGTATGATGGGGCCACTAAAAATTGTGAAATAAAAAAATTTCAAAAAAAAAAACCGACTTCAATAACCACCAACACTAAAAAGTAAAAAATAATTTAATTGGTGGTTATTGAAGTCGGTTTTTATTTTTTTTGAATTTTTTTTTAGATTAGATAGTTGAATGAACTCATTGCTCAAAAAACCACATGGAGTTGTGCATACAAAAGGTTTACTGATTTGGCATAAACATAGCTACCTACCTATTTTGATAAATGTACCTAATATGCCTCATATAGCTAAATTTTCTGTGCATACAGCTATGAGTTATATGTCTCTATCAAGCGATTGAATGGTCCACGGCATGCACGTTTACTAAGTTTTATAATAGGTATGCAAAACGGTTTGTCGATTTCATATTACATTATTCAATGAGAAAGAATGTGTTGCACCAAGAACATGTGAATAGAACGGAACTCATTCGTGTATTTATGCACCTCAATATAGGTACATCAACATAATCAAAACAATGTTAAGCTATTCCTCACGTAGGTGACGTGAGGAATTTTGTGATTTCTTTGTAGTGGAGGCTAGTTTTGCTGATATGCTCTGCTCAAATATTTTTACTTATGCATTTCTTATGAATCGACACCGGCCATGAGTTATTAGGTCACGTTGTAATGCAACTACGTCATGCTCCATTAGTATTCACGGTTTCAATGAGAATGTAACGTCCATTTGTCAGACACGAATCTTTATGGAAAACATAGGAGAGAACCAAACTGGTGTAAAAAAGGTTTGGTTTTTGAACATAAAAATGTCTCAAAGATCTACATCCTAACTTAGCGTGAAAGTTTAAGAGTAGGCAAGTAGTTGCGACAGTTTGTTTGTAACTACGGATACAATTTGGAATTTCTAACGGCATTCGGTAGACGGATTTCCCCTCCGCTGTTATGCAATTTCTTTTATTGAGAAAACAATGAATCCTTTTATATGTATGGGTACATACCACGATTAATTTGATGGTTTTTATTTGCCGATATTAAATAAAAAACCGGCCAAGTGCGAGTCAGGCTCGCGCACTGAGGGTTCCGTACTGCAGTCGTATTTTTTCGACTTTTTGCACGATATTTTTTTTTTAAAAAGAATATTAGCCATTTTTTTAATGACTAATATTCCCCTTTCCTCTCCAATTAAGCGTCACGCTTGTGCTAGGAGTAGGTACGACAATAGTGCAACGGGCGGGGTTTGAACCGTCGACCTTTCGGTTTTCAGTCCACTCCTATACCGGTTGAGCTATTGAGGCTCTAAATCAAAAACTATTATGCATAAAAATAAATAAAAATCTGTTTTAGAATGCACTAGTGAAGCCCTTTCATATGATACCCCACTTGATATACTTATCTTACTTCGAAAGTTGAAAATAGCAATATTTGACCATGACCACAATTTAATTTTTTTTGTGTGATGTAACCACAAATTCACGGTTTTCAGATTTTTCCCCGAATGTCTGCTATGAGACCTACCTACCTGCCAAAATTCATGATTCTAGGTCAACGGGAAGTACCTTGTAGGTTTCTTGACAGACCGACAGACAGACAGACAGACAACAAAATGATCCTACAAGGGTTCCGTTTTTCCTTTTGAGGTACGGAACCCTAAAAACCATCAAATCATCATCATCATAATCGTCACCACCACGAAATAAGCTTAAAATCATAATGGATCCTAATTTCAATCGAAAACGGTTTGCAATAACAAGAAATCTTTTTATCTACCACAGTATACGGAAAGAGCCTAGAATCCGATCTCAAGGGAGACACATCAGGCCACTTCAAACGGCTCTGCGTATCGCTATGCATGGCCAACCGTGACGAGAACGCGGGCGTCGATGAAGGAGCCGCCAGAGCTGACGCTGAAGCCTTAGCAGCAGCGGGAGAAGGCCAATGGGGCACTGAAGAGTCCGTCTTCAATTCCATCCTTATCACACGCTCTTACCAGCAGTTAAGACAGGTGAGACAAATATACTTTTAAACAGATTTTCTTAGGTTTATCAATAGAGAAAGCAGGCTGTACCTGCTATGTGGGAGGCGCTATACGCTGTGCTATACACTGGCTGAAATCTGTATGTATGTTGGCTGGAGTGAAGACTTCGGCGGAAAGGGGCAATGCACGCAACAGACGGAAACGTTTAAATGCGGAAACCAGCTCAGAGATCAGAAGAAGAACGGTCTATGTTTTGTTTAGAGTTTAATTAATCAAGACCTTTTAGTAACATACCCACCTACAGTGTGCTACAGTGCCCGGCAAAAAAATTGTAGGCATAGAACTTTAGAATGAAGTTCGATGTACAAATATTTCCTGCCGTGCACTGTAACACATGGATGGATCAAAGACGTCGAAATATGTAGACCTTGAACTAAACATGAGCCTTTTGTAAATTAGTACAAGTTGGCGTGATGTCAGCCTGATGTCATGAGTCAGACTGAAGCCATATAACTCCTCTTAAGGCACAAAAAGTTAATTCTAGCTGCAGATGTCTACAAAATTTATTCAAGAATAATACAATTTTAAATATGACGTCTTTGTTTCGTTACAGGTGTTCGCTGAATTTGAAGGGTTAACAGGCAAAGACATTGAAGAGTCAATCAAGAAGGAATTCTCTGGAAGCGTAGAGAAGGGCATGCTTGCTATCGGTAAGTTTGAAAATTATAATAGTTTTGGATGACGCTCAAAAGATTAAAAAAGAAGCATAGAGTTCTCGGATAAAATCTTAAAATATGTTTTAACTGGTTATATGATGATGATTCAAGTGATGATTTTTTGGAGGAAAACGGCTTAAGGTCTGAATCATTAACGACGTCACAAGGTCGGATGTAATTAGAATAGGAAGTCCAGTGTGTGACCTCGCGCTGAGTCATGCAGCGTCACGGAATAGGCTTTATCCATGTTTTATCTTGATTTTGTCAGTGGTTTTGAACTAAGGAAGTAGTAATTTGTTTGTTGTTTCAATAGTGGGAATATAAAACTATGCACGACTGAAACGTATTTAAGTAGGTACGGGGTACCTAATTAAAATGTGTCATAATCGTAATAAATCGTCCACAAACTAATTACCTAAACAAAATTACCCAACTAAAAATTATTTTTCCCAAATAGCATTGTTCGCACAATTTTGCATGATTTTTAGACTTTATAATATAAATATTTACGAGCAGGTAAGTACTACCTACGCTTTTAGGATTGACCTTAAATCAACGCTAGAATTCGAAACGAGACTCCATCTTACTATTGACGATTATTGTATTTTTTATAGTTAAATGTGTGAAGAGCAAAGTTGGGTTCTTCGCTGAGCGCCTCTACTACTCCATGAAGGGAATGGGCACCACCGATAAAACCCTCATCAGAATCGTAGTCAGTCGCTCGGAGATCGACCTTGGGGATATCAAACAGGCATTCCTCGACAAATACGGCAAACCCTTGGAGGAATGGATCGCTGTGAGTATTTTGTGTTTGCTGTTGTTTGGAACTTGATATTATTAATGCTTATGAACAATTTAGTAGTTCACAAGTTCCTAACCTAGTTAACTACCGAATTGTTGAAGTAAATGTTGCACGGCGTATGGTTGCTCTAGTTCCTTTCGAACATAAAACGTTTGATGTTAAGATCTTAATACAAATAAATAATGTTATGGAGTGTTAATACATTGATTTCACAACAAAAATTTCTTACAAGTAATTTGCCTTATATTTGTGTTTTTGTATTGATGGACTAAATCAGCTTGCGCCAAAAATTTTACCTACTCGTTCAATTTATGTCTACTATTTTTATTATTTATTCAATGAAATATTTATTGGGGAAACTAACCAATAATCTATTATCACGAAGTGCTAAACTATTCACGCATAAGTATAATAATTATGGATGTATTTTTCATATATTTGTACTACTACCTAACATTAATTAGATGTCAAATTAGAACAGAATTATCCATTTGCTATATGTGTACTTATTTGTTGTGTCGTAAATAACAGCATGGAAAACCTACATTTTTACAATAAAAAATTTTTAAATTGCTGACCCATACTTTCTATGATATAAACAAGATTTAAACAATTCGTAACAAAATGCTTCAATATTTAATCAGCATGAGAAAACATTTCCATTTATAAAGCAGTTTCTTTTTCATTAAGTATACCTAATTAATTATTATTTACTTCACTTGTTCATGGATCTTCTTTCTCAAAGGCAAATAATGTATACAGATCTATTTATATATATTCATTAAGGTTTTCTATAGTAGTGAGATCAGCCATGGGATTCGAAGTCCACGTGTTTTCTCTTTAACATTTGTCAATAATTTGTATATAACTGTTTTTAATTTATCCTGTGATTTGTACATTATGGTTTATGTTCATATATGTAAAATCGAACTTAGATAGATACAATTTTGTATTATCCATATAGGAAGGACGACAAACGGTTGTTGTTACGAAATCTTATATTTTATTTCACTCTTTTGTAAGCATGCAATGAAGATAAAACCATTTAATTTATGACAGTTTTCTTTCTATTCAACTTTCAGAGCAAACAAGTCTCAAGTCCTTCTGACACCCTTTTGAGAATGCTGTAATTTATAGATACAAACAATTTTTTTTTCTAGATATTCGTAGCCATGCTTTGTTAAAATGTATCCATTGTATAATAGAAAATTTCAGTCAATTCAAAAAGCCAGTCCAGTTTAGTTTGGATCCGAATAAATTGTATAAGAAACACACTGCACAAATGACTCAACGTTTTCAGTTTGAAAACGGGTACCTACTTACTAAAACTTAATCACCCTTTTGGCAATCCTACTTTCACATAACCAATATTGTAAAGTACTTATGTGTACATATAGTTGATACAGACTTTAAATAACAAAATATATCAAACGAATGGCGTTTTAGAATAGTGAAACATTTTGATTTCAGGGCGACACTTCCGGAGATTACAAGAAGGCATTACTGACGCTTGTTGACTAGATTATTCACGGATGATCAGGATCGCAACGAACCACCTCGTTTTTATTGTTCTCAATTATTTTTGTCAATTGTTAGGCTCTTAAGTGCTAGGGTACACAAGCACTGAAAACAAAATAAGCCCCAATGACATATTTTATAAATAAAAAGCCAAGATTCACAGTCCCAAAGTTGCCAAAAAGTGATATAGGTACTTACTTAATACAAATAGGCAAATTCATTATTAATACCTAATTATTATTATCTTTCTTTTAAGAAGGTACGAGGATTGTTTGAATAAATTATACGAAAAGAAGTCATTTTAACGAAAGTTATATTATTACATAAATAAGGCATTGTGTATCTTGGTTTCTTAAAACATAAATCCTTCACATAGGTACAAGTAAAAGTCTCAAACTCATCACAAACATTACAGAATATTTTGTCTTCAGTGTGCCATACCTTGGGTTATCCAAGTCGGGTGTAAATTTTATTTCATAAAGATCTGTATATTTTGCTTCCTATTTTTTCATTGTCATGTCATTTTGTTTGCACAGTAGATAACAGCTTTTAGACGTGAGTGCATGGTGGCTGGTACATATCTCGAGTTAGAGGATGCTTTTTTTACAAGTAGTTGTTGCCATTTTTCAGGAGGAGGTTGATGGTTCACTCGGTCATCTCCTGTCTGCCATGGCTTACTAAGCCTACTACAGACATAAAAGACACCATTTACACGCGCCATGCTACCTTGCATAACCTGTTTGGTGTGATTATTTAATCTGTACCCTATTTACATTTTTTGAATGGTACGATTTACTTACTGTTGCATTTTAAAACGTTTATTGTAAGTTATATTAATTAAATTAATACACGATGATTGAATATATGAATTGTAATCTCATGCTAATCTCGATTGCACGCTGTGTGATGTATCAATAGAAATTATGGGCCAGTTTCGTTTTTTTGTTACTTTTGCAACCGCTACAGTGTTGGTTTTCGATATCTTTACAGGACGATCTAGATGGTGATTTCAAGAGAGTACTAGTCACACTTTGTGCTTAAGTCCTGCAAAATAATTTATGTATTGTTTGCGTATAAATTATTTTTTTACATATTCCCAAGCAATGCATGTTTACAAATAGTACTATAACAGATATGAATGTAATATTTTGCAGGATGATACGAAAGGAGACTACAAACGGGTGTTACTCGCTATTGTTTCTTAAGAAAAAGCATAATAAGACTTCAAAATGTAAGAATGTTTGTATTGCACTTGCAAAGCTAAGTTCCGATATGAAACTGCCTTTATATTATTATAACTGTTGAGATGTTGTAGAAATAAAAGCTTGATATTTTTGTGAAAATGAGATTTATTGATGCTGTAGTTTTGTTTACGATGTATTATTATATATTTGAATACATTATTAATAAAACTATGTATGTTCCAGTCGCTTTTTAATCAATATCCCGAATGCCTTCGCGCGTTATCTGAAAGGCCATGATTTTTTAAATTAAAATCATCATTAGTGTTTTTAAAGTGATTAAAATAATGCTTTGTTGCGATATAAAATATTTTAAATATTTGGCTTTTTAGCATAATAATTACATAACTATAGTAGGTGACAGGTCGAGATGGCAATCGGGGACGGCACGCCCCGCATAGCCCCCGCGCTTCTGCGAGCGCGGGTGACGTGCGAGTGTGCGGGGCGTTCCCCCGCCTGCCATCTCAACCTGTCGCAGCCTATAGGTACTATTAATTTGTTAGGTCCTAAACTTTACTTGTGGTTACGTCGTCGTATACACAGACGTTGCGTAAAGGTATGATTCCGAACCACGCTGCACGCAGCAGTGCTGCCGCATAGTGCTGTCGCGGCACTACTGGTCCCTATACAATCTCTATAAGCTTATATGAGATTACATTCCGAGCTAGGCAGCAATATTCTGAAAATAGTTCGGAGTGTAATCTCATGTAAGCTTATAGACGGGACCAGTAGTGCCGCGACAGCACTGTTGCGGCAGCACTGCTGCGTGCAGCGTGGTTCGGAATCATACCTTAAGTGTGCGTGCATGTCGGACCAAATTAGTCGCGAGCAAGCGCTCGCAAACGCACACACTTTACCTTACTTATACCGATACGAAAAAACACAAGCATGAGCCACTCGCCCTCGTGAATACGAATAAAATCGAAGAATAGCTAATGAAAATTAATACCGCCGATATCATATTTAATAGAAAAATTTACTAATGCATCCTTACCTGAAATTTGCCAATAGTCTCTGGAGCATTATTACTTTTAAGTAGCACAGCTAATCTTATATTCGCAAGTGGATCAGGCGCAGACAGCAGCAGACGTTTGTTACATCGATGCGCCCAAGCATCGCCGAGTGCCCCAACTATAGCGCCAGATGACAGACCTATTCTTGTAGCCATTTCATTTGTAATTACGACCTAAAGATAAGAAATGGAACTGTTGTATGAATTTAAAATTGATTGGAAGATTTGAGTGCAGCTTTTGATCTTGTCGATCCTAAAATTGCTTTTAAACATTTAAAAATGAATACCTGACCTAACCTGCCCCCCAATTGTGTAAGAATAACCATTTCATGGCTATCGCAATCGTCAAGAATTCTGCTGAATTCTGCTGGGGGCTGAATGTTTAAAGTAACACTGCTAGAAAACTAAATGAAAACCTTTTGTAACTACCATCACTAAAATAACAAGAATTTTTCTGGAGTGCCTCAAGGTATATTGGGCCAGTATTTTTGATTAAATATAGTTATTGTAACAGCTAAACTAAAAGCCATTTTATGTATATAATCGGTATTATGTCTCAGCAATTATAGTACCTAGCCATAAGATAAAATATTTAAGAGGATGACCATACTGCAATTTGGTTTTCTACTGCCAATTTGTTTAAATCTGCCATTAGTCTGTATAGTAATCCAGTTCTTTGTTTTAATGATATACCCTCTTTAAATGGAAAAGCTATTGAATCGATCACTATAATTTTAATCTGAAAACAAAAATCTCTACATACTTTCTAAACTGCAATCCATAATAATTAATTAGGTAAGTATACAAAACAAACTATTATTACATTTGGTCTACTCTTGATAAAGTTGGGTAGTTGGTATAAAAATGCACAAAACTTTTCAAGCCCAAATGCATTAACACAATGCAATTTCTTTAATGCTTCCTCTTCATTAATTGATATTGAAGTTTCCAGCAGTCTTTGACACTTTGCTAAGCTCGCAAATAGAATTTCTATAAAATACAGAATATTATATGTATCAATTAGAATCTAATGGCTGCTAGCTAAAACAAGTTATAGGTAACTAGATAGTTTTCAAGAAAACATGATAAGAGATAATACATGCAAAATAAGAAGATAAGCTTGGGTGCAAAGGCTGCCTTACCACTAAAAGTGGTCTTTTACAAAGCTAAACATAAGTCAGAAGATGGATATCAACAACATAATTATGTATGAGTACCATGTGTACAAATCTTACCTTTAAATCTGCATATTGTAAAGTTTGTATTAGTGTCTATATAAAGTGCTTCAGAATATAAACCTCCTAATACTTTTGGTATTTGAATTGAGCAACAGAGCTGTAAACTAAAGGTAAGCTTATTAGAAAAAGCATAGTATTAAATAAGCATGAAACAATAATATATAAGGGGTTTCCATTTATACAAGTAATGGTAAAATGAGCAATAAGATATGTAAGACCTTTTTAAATTAGTTTCACAACTTCGAAATCTTATGCTGAAATCTATAGAGCATGCTTAGACTTTGCTCAGACTTAAGACACTGTTAAAACAAGACAGCGCTATATTGCTTACATAAATCTGTCTCTTTTTTACTAAGACTAGATTTCAGCCTTAGAAAGGTTAGTGGTGGTAGACAAACAATAGATTTAAACACTGCCTAACATAAAACACAGTTTTGTAGAGTCCATACAATTATATCAGACAGTTCCCCATTTAATCATAATGTTCTCACAATTCACACTCACAGCAGAATATTAAACAAAAAACTAAATCCACATGGAGGAAATTACGGGCATCAACACACTTAATATTATAAAGCCGAAAGTTTGTGTGTATGTTTGTTACTCTTTTACGCAAAAACTACTGGACGGATTTGGCTAAAAATTGGAATGTAGATAGATTATACCCTGGATTAACACATAATACTACTTTTTATCCCGGAAAATCAAAGAGTTCCTAAAGGATTTTGAAAAACCAAAATCCACACAATGAAGTTGTTCATAAAAATGATAAATGTTTTGGTGTCTGGTGAGAAGTGTTCTAGACGGCTTTATAAGCTAATGTTATTTTCCAGGGTAAAAAATAAGTAGGTAAGTAGATTCAATTGTACAGCAAAAATATAGAAAGCATATTATGTTATAATGCTTTTATACTATAATGAAAAAGCTATAAAACAAATATATTAAGGTGAGTAATGAGTATAAACAACCTTTGTACATATAATAGAAAAAATAATAATATGCAAAGCTATGAACCATAGTTGAGTTTTTCCAGTTCCCGGCAAGCCTAATAACTCTGTAAGTGATCCTAATTGCAGTCCATCATTTCCAATAACTTTATCAAGACTTTGGCTAAAGGTGGATATAGAAGGTAAGCTTGTTTCAACCTAAAAATAAAATTAGGTATTATCATATCTTCGAATGAACCTACTCATATAACTTATTGTGATAGAACTTCACACAGGTGAGTTTGTTAAGTCGTCAATTAAGTTGGTAGGTAACTAGACTGATCTCTGCTGTTATTCAGCTTCAGGGAGACAACATTACAATACCTAAGTAGGTACTTACATTAACATTTCTAGTAAACAACACGTAAAATTGATTATATCTTAGTTAAAAGTAATAAATCCGGTTATAAACATTAATGTTTGTCTATCTGCTTGCTGCCTTTACATCCGCACATCATTGTTTCAACATAAATATTACAATAAAACTTAAAGCTAGCCTTAACTAATTACTGTAAAAATCATGCCCGCGTGGAATGGTGCCTCGGTGAGAAATGTCTCGTATTTTTTTTTAGCACTAAGACTCCATGGCCCCAGGGTCTCCATGGCAAACGGAACAAAAATGTAACTCTCGATAAGAGGCATACTTGCGCCGCTTGCCGTTTTCAGCTGTTTCTGCTGCGGCTCCCGGTCTTGATGCTGTCTCCCTGATATGACACTGGGCCAATGTTGAAACTTTGTACTTACAGGGGGTTGTGCAAGGCGTTACCTTACCTCCCCGATTGCCATAATATCAATTATCGACCTAGTCACGTACTATAGGTATTAGCGCTTGAGTAGAGATAACGTCGGGTAACGTAGAATAAAAAATTTACCTGCCAAAGTTCAGTTGCATTATACATTTTAAAACTCATTTTATTCGCAGGAGCCAACTAGTAGAATTTCGAGTAATACCCAAAAGTATATTATGATTTTATACAAAATTATTTTCAGAAAAGTAATATATTATAATATGTATATAATAAACCACATATAAATTGCACGATTTGCCGCCAATCACCAATTTAAAATCAAACAAAATTCAAAATATTATTATTTTAGACACATCCAAAGAGAATATAATCACTACCACGGGCGGTTCACGGCCATACAAATTCCGTTCCCTTACAAATGCGAATAGCAAAATAGAAGTTGACAGATTCGACCACAGAACGATACAATAACACACGTTCACTGCCTGCTGCCTGCCTGACGCCATTTTGTTATTGTTGTTAAGCGTTGAGCAGGGTGGTTGCGTCGATTTATTTCCGTACATTTCTGTTCCCTTCGCAACAATTGTTATTATAGTACATTATTTCAATATAATTTATTGGAATGTATTATAAGTGCTGTGTTCCCGATTGTAACAGTACGCGAAAAGACGCTATATTACATAAGTTTCCACAGTGTGACAAAAGACTCAAAAAGTGGCTTAAGTATATAAATTGTGATGTTTTGCGAAGTAAAAGTACAATAGATCTTAAAAATAAGTCTCAATTGTGTCATAAGCACTTTGAAAAGCGTTTTGTGACACAAAAATCTCGTCTTGCAGTAACAGCATTTCCTACTTTGTTCCTGCAATCTGAGATCCTCAGTGGTACTCCATCCATTCCACTGCATGATTCTGAAGAAATTTGTACTAGTAAGTTTTCATGGCTTTTTGTATTGTATATTGTTCATATCATTCCTCTAATCACAGTCCAGTTGTTTTGTCCAATGTATCACAACCTTCTTTAGCATACATTTTACAACCAAACCGAAGAAAATGTATTTCTATGCCTGAATCATCTTACCACCGTGTAGCACTAATTTTGGCCTTTAATTTTAAAATGATTAATATTTAATTTACTTTCAGGATCAGAGAAGATTGACCTTGATCATAATTATTATGCTTCCAAAAATATATATAATGACCACAACTATTGTACACAGCTGCAAACATCACAATCAGCAAGTGAAAATGAGCTTTTAGGTGAGAAAATATAATTTATTATTATTTGAAACAATATTCATAATAATATTACTAATAAGTCGTTTCTTTGCTAACTTTGAAAGATAGCTAAAAGAGATAGATAAAAGAACCTTGGAGTGTTTTAAATAACTTACTATATCAAACTTTTTTATCGATGTTTGCCTATTTGTACTCATTAAACTTATTTTTTAGAAGGATTGCCCACTACTTTTAAAAGAAAATTAGAAGAATATTCGATTGTCAACAAAGTATTTCCTCAGGTAATCATCTATTTATTAATAGCCTTAATATAGTAACCACAGGAATAAGGATATCTGCTCTTTTCATTGATCAGTGTTAACTACAGGTCAAAATTTTCATAAATAAGTTATTACTAGACTATGTTTTTAAGCTTAAATGAGATATTTAAATGTGTATAACAATTAACAAATTAATCGCGGTGTGTTACCCATCCATACTTATCTTATAAATGCGAAAGTGTGTCCCGTCTGTCTGTCTGTCTGCTAGCTTCTCACGGCTCAACCGTTCAACCGATTTTGACGAAATTTGGTACAGAGGTAGGTTGCAACCCGGGGAAGGACATAGGCTTACTTTTTATCCCAGAAAATTAAAGAGTTCCCACAGGATTTTTAAGAATCTAAATCCATGCGTACGAAGTCGCGGGCATCATCTAGTACTTTATAAACAAGATTTATTTATATTTTTAATATGCACATACATAACATATTATGCACATAGTGCAAATACTTATTAGAGCAAATCAAATCAAACATGTAATTTTTATAATAGGTACCCAATATATCAATTGTAATTATATATAATAAATACTCTTGCAATTCCAGGTTCCACTACCATGCCACTTAAAAAGAGAAGGAATCCTAGAATCATTAAAAGAATAATTGAAGTTCTTTCACCAAAATGCAAACATCTTTACAAGAAATATAGGATTTCCCAAAAAACTCTTAACCTTATTCGTAGACATAAAAAAGCTTGGACAGTGAAAATGTGTATCAAAAATTGGAAAAATTGAACCCAATTGCCAAAAAAATACTCACAATGCAATTAAGATTGTGCGGAAAGAAGAAGAAACAAAGAAGGTTTACAGAAGATGAAAAAAAAAATTTCTTATCCTTACTTAATCAGGGGCCAAATCATATCGATATTTAATAAAGGTTTTAAAAGATTTAAAAGAAAATAAATAAATGTCTTGAAATAAAATGTGTTTTTTATTTTTAGAATCAATTAATTTAGGTTATTTAAGTAAAAAACCCTTTAGGTACCTAATAAAACAATTTCAAAATACAAGAAGCTAAAGCTGCAGGAAAAAAATCGTCTAAAATACAAAACTAGAATTCAGAGCCGCGCAAAGGAGGCAATTTAAAAAAATATCTTGCCAAGCTATTGGCTCAAATAATCTGATCCTATTGGTTAGTAGAGAAATAGCAAAATAGAGTTTGACAGATGATCGACCAATCACGGGCTGCATTTCAAGGGTGTCAAAATTTGTTTGCCCGTGAGCCATCTGATACGTAGTATCCCTATTAATCTGTGATCACTACGGACACATCTGTCAGTACACACGTACATGCGTACACTATATTACAAAAGATTACAAAGTACTCTGTGACGTACACACACTGAAGGTCTTTACAGGCCTTAAAGGACTGTTATCCAGGGCCGTAAAATAAATTAAAAAAAAAAAAGAAGGTCTTTACTATAGTAGATAATCTATGGTCTTTACTTTACTTAGGTTTGTTGTAGACCGTAGATAGAGTAATAAAGGTAGATGCAGGAACATTTGCTTTCTCATTCGCACTAAAAAGAGAGCACAGATGAAGTTACTAATGTGATAAACAGAGACGCAGCTAACCTATTTTTTGTCCCTTATCGTGTAACTGTTTTTTTTCAAGAATATATACAACTTACATACAAGAAGTTGCAACTTTGAGAATTCGTGGCGTAGTTGTATTTCTCATGAGTTATTTACTTGTTTTCACATAAAAAACGTTTAATACAAATATTGTGGATCAGTTAATACAAATATTGACTACTAAACAATGGTAATAATTGTCGTGTTATTCATCGTTACGTCGTGCTATCGCTATCTCATACGCGGTTACACAGTACTTACATCTACCTATTATTCTATCTACGTTGTAGACCAATTTTCACAGGTGATAGGGTAGGTCATATAGTAGATAATCTATGGGGTAGGTAGTAGATTATATAAATTCCATTCAAAGTAGTATAGACTAGAGCTACTTGTTTGGTTATATTGGCAGGACTGTCTATCTGTCAGTCACTGTCAGTGTTATAACCTTTTGTGGTTATAACGTTGGTGTTAAAGCATGCAATCCATTTCATACATTTGTTTTCTATGTCTGTATCTATCAAAAACTCAAATTAAAAATAAATACCTACCTACCTATCAAGATACCTATACTTTGTAAATAAATAAAAGGAAATTTCGTTTTAAGAAATTGTGGAATCGTAGAATAATCTTCCATTTCACACTTCATTGGGAGGTAGTAGTGCCCAAAGCCTACAGAGGATAAGCAAAACAAACATGAACCAAATGAACATGCACGTACCTATGAACCCCGTAGGGGCGAATCCCAACGTTGGCATGCCTATGTCGGTATCCTTAGTACCAGTACCATCGCCGCAACAAATGCAAGTACAACAAGCTATGCCACAACAGACGCAGCAGGATAAAATGGATAATATATCTAAAGTTAAGACATTGATGGGTTCCTTACGCGAATCGTTACCTGTGAGTATAAAACTGTAAACCACGATTGTATTTAAACTTTATTAGTAGTATTAACTGCCCCGTTAGTCTAGTGGCTAGCTCATTCGACTGCAGATCAAAATCCCAGGTTCGAGGCCAAGTTCTCAGGCCCAAGTCAGGCGAAATAATTGATTAGAGAGTTTCTGTTAAGAAATTCTCAGCGACAGCCTAGTGTTAGGAATTAAAATTAAAACTGTTAGTCCTGCAACTAATCTCCACTGGTGTCGGATTGCTGTCCTACAACTAGACTAGACTGTGTAGTGAGTTCGTCAATAGCACCTGTGTTTGCACACACATATTTTGTGCACTAGTATAGCTCCGAATATGCTATTTTTATTTGTGTATAATTGTATATCTATTAACCCACAAGATTATTCTTCTGAAATATGTAGGTAATAATAAGCATAAAAAGAGAAAAATCTCAATTTATTTCAATTTATTATTTAAATGTGTTTCAGATGACATTGAAGTCGGCAGCTCAAATTTTACATCAAAACTACAATGTAGATTCAAATACACAGTATGTATATTTTCTTTTACTACCTAAGATAGATGAGCAATAAGTATAGTGCCTGCAAAACAAGGAGTCCAATCTAAGCACAACGTGAATGACTATATTTTATAAAAACAGATTTCAACTGGGCTTGTGTAATTAATCCATCCATACTAATATTATAAATGCGAAAGTGTGTCTGTCTGTCTGTCTATCTGCTAGCTTTTCACGGCTCAACCGTTCAACCGATTTTGACGAAATTTGGTACAGAGATAGCTTGCATCTCGGGGAAGGACATAGGCTACTTTTTATCCTGGAAAATCAAAGAGTTCCCACGGGATTTTTAAAAATCTAAATCCACGCAGACGAAGTCGCGGGCATCATCTAGTAGTCTATAACTTGCACCAACCACCATGCTGCTACTTCAGATTGGACTACTTGTTGTGCAATCACTGGTCACTACCATACCAAAGAGCAAATGTTAGTAATCTGAACAATCCTGCCACTTATAAATTATCCAAATTGAAAGATAGTCCAAATTCCCAGCTATCACCAACCACTCATAACGTTAGACGATAAAATATCCGGTAATAGACGGTAATATAGACAAAATTGAATTGAAATTGAGTGTTAATCTATATATATAAAAGGAAAAGGTGACTGACTGACTGACTGACTGAATGACTGACTGACTGACTGACTGACTGACTGACTGATCTATCAACGTACAGCTCAAACTACTGGACGGATCGGGCTGAAATTTGGCATGCAGATAGCTATTATGACGTAGGCATCCGCTAAGAAAGGATTTTTGAAAATTCAACTCGTAAGGGGGTGAAATAGGGTTTTGAAATTTGGTAGTCCACGCGGACGAAGTCGCGAGCATAAGCTAGTAATAAATATTTCATTTAATATTATATTTCAATTATATGCAGTACAATGTTAAATGTTTTTACTATTGCAGAAAAGGCATGGATAATCCTGTACCAAGATTTGACAAGAATTTAGAAGAATTTTTCTCACTTTGTGATCAAATGGAGCTACACCTTGTAAGTTTATCTTTTTTAGAAATATTTATCAATTTATCCTATAGAAAAATTAATGTATATTGTCTGTCTGTTTCCTATGTGTTTATCCTTAAATTAATTATGAGTGTTTATCATTCATCCCATTGAGATGAAACTTGTAAAGTAATTATTGTGTGATTTTAAATTTTGTATTAGTACTATCATCAAACAATAGATGGCGCCGCAAGTGATTCAAACAAGGTATATTGCAATGCATGAAGTCTTAAAATAATGAAAGAATTTCATAATAAAAATCTAAATACTCATCTAAATGCTTATACATTCAAAGCTGTTTTCCAAACACTTGATGGAATAAATTTGTATTAGTTCTGTCTTATTCCACAATTAAAGTATATCTAATCTATTAATTAAATTATAATACAAATATAATATACTAGTTTATTCCCACGACTTGTTCGCATGGATTTAGACTATTTTGATTTTCGCAAAATTCTTTCATAGTGCACCCCTAGGGTACTGAAGGAATATTTTCTACAAATTTCAAATGTCTAGATTCATCGGTATAGGCTGTATGTAGACAACACACGGTACTCACATACCTCAGTCACGGTACTTACTGTTTTATAGACTACTAACTTATTCCTGCGACTTCGTGCGTGAGGACTGCACAATCCATTCTTAGCGGAGACTTCATAATAGCTATCTGCATGCCAAGTTTCAGCCCAATCTGTCCAGTAGTTTAAGCTATGCGCTGATAGATTGTCAGTCAGTCAGTCAGCTTTACCATTTATATTTATAGGCTACTTGTGTAAACTAGATAATTTCCGCGGGGTTTTATATTTTTAAAAGTCCTGTGGAAACTGTTTGATTTTGGGGGGTAAAAAGTAGCTTTTTTCATTTCCAGGATACAGGCTATGTGTACCAAATAGATGATGCCCATAATTATGTCTATACTATTTTTTAAATCCCATGGGAACTCTTTAATTTTCCAGGACAGAGAGAAGCTTATGTCTGTCTATGTCAGAATCTGTTGATTGGCCTTCTAAAGCTAGTAGATGGACATACACACCTTCACATTTATAACATTAGTATGGATTATGTTTATTCAAATTAGCAACAATGTAACTGTTGCTAACACATTCTAATTATAAACAATCTGTGGTAACTTTTCCAACCATCAGGTAAACATGCAATGTTTCAGACATAATTATGAATGTCACTTATTGACTTTCAGCTTATTTATTATTATCGGTGACACTTGGAATTTTCTTTCTAAGGGTTCAGACAGACTGTGTTTGGGCTTGGGCTGCAAGCCTACTGCAAAGTTGCAGTTGGGATGCAATTGTAGTTGCATCCCAACTGTTACTTTACTCCAGTTTATGGACAAACTTAATATACCCTAGTATACCTTAATATACCTTGCAAGTATTTCAAATAGCTTTTAGCTAAAGTCCAGGACAGGTAAAAACGGAAAAACTTTTGTGCCATATAGAGAACTCTAATCCACTCTAGTCAATGCCTGGGCCCAGCAACAAAGTTAAAAAAAATACCATCTTGTGATGTATGGACAACCCCTAACAGTACCTAGATAAATATACCTACTGCATTACTTTGTAATGCTTAGCCAGTAAACATCTATGCGAGAATGTATCTAAGAGCAATAATTAACTTATTGACCCGGCAACCAATTGAATAAGTTATTGGATACCTTATCTGTGATGTCTTCGCATGACTCCTTACTTATCAAGCTGTGACCAATAACAAGCCATGTACAAGCAATGGTAAAGTTTGGGGCACACTAAGAGTGGTCCCATTTATTCGTTTTCCAGACAAGGCAAAGGTCTAATCTCCCCTATTTTGTACTTATATGAGACAGTCAAATGAAAATTTTATCTACTTAATCAGCAGATTTTGAAACTTGAAAGGTTTCAACTTTATTTCATAGTATTTCTGTTACTATTAGGTACTCAATGTTGCTTTCATTAAGACTTTTTAAGACCTCAAAGAACAAGTTACAACATACTTATTTTGATCATACATTCTTTGTACCTATTTGTCTTCTAAACACCACTCAACGGTCAAGGTGGGACCAAAATATGAAAGGTTGATGTTTCAAACCCGATCCGTTGTACTTACGCGTACCACACTACAAGCTATAGGCTTATAGTTAAAGGAGAAAGGTGAATACTGTCATGTCTCGTGTATGACATGGCATGGCTAATATTCTTTAGAACAGTAAATACTAAATAAAAGTATTTAAAACACAACTCATGTGTATCACTAACTTTATATTGCATTATATCTTCCATATATTATTGTGACGTGACAAGTCGTACGATTACGTACATGCATTTTTAGGGTTCCGTATCACTTTGTTGTCTATCGTGCCTATCAAGAAAACCTATGACGTGATTCCCGTTGACCTAAAATCATGAAATTTGGCAACACAAGTAGGTAAAGGAAAAATCCAAAAACGTTAATTTGTGGTTACATCACTAAAACATAATTAAAACGTGTTCATGAACAAATGATTAGTATATTCAACTTTCAAAGTAAGATTACTATACCAAGCGGGGTATCGTATGAAAGGGCTTTACCTGTACGTTCTAAAATATATTTTTATTTATTTTTATGCATAATAGTTTTTAATTTATCTTGCAAAATGTTGAAAAAATACGACTGCAGTACGGAACCCTCGTTGCGCGAGTCTGATTCACACTTGGCCGATTTATTTTTTTGTTTTATTTGTCCCCGCTATTGATATGTTTATTTACACCACTGCAACGATATGTAATAATAACATTAAGTAAACAGTATACAATTTGAAGAATACAATTATCTAAGGAGGAAAAGATTACAATCTTTTCCTCCTTAGAAACTACTTAGGCAGAATTTCTTGGAAACTACTATAAAAGTTTTATCATACCTAAATATTGGCATACCACTGAACTACTGAGAAATAAATTGTATCAAAAATATCATGTATTTTAAAAACTGCTGGCGCTAAGCTGCAATTAGATCTAAGATGCACCTAATTAGTAGGTAAGTGATGAATGATCATGCAGTCTAAGCTAGATGCACCTTACTAGTAGATGCTTTCCACTTCACTGAAGAAGATTCACGTTTCCTTTGAAGGTACCGAGGACCAATATTAAAGATAGCGGAAAAATGGGAGCCGAAAGAGCATTCCATAATCTAGCTGTACGTATTAGAAAGGAGGAAGTAGATCGCTTCATCATCATCATGTTTGTGTGCACCGCCGCTCTAGGGCCCTACTATATGAAGAGTGGCGGTGCCGCCACATGAAGGCTTTAATATGATGGTGAAACGGCGGACTAAAATTCGGCCGTCCGTCACAACGGTGATGACCCTTGAAAGGATAAGTGGAAAGTTCCATCACCGCTACCGTAGCTTGTCCACCAATTTACTTTTTAAATAAAACTGGACAATTCTTGTTTATACCTACCTACTGGATATTCCTGTAGTAGGTAGGTACCTAATCTTTAAACTTTATATTTTTATTTGTGAATACTAGCAAGAGCAATAAAATTTTCTTCATAGTAGCTGCTCCAGTTTTGGATGCTATTAAAAAAAATTGCAAAACTGTTCAGCACTAGAAAGGCGGCCATCATGCTACGGTTAAGCCATTTGACGTTACGGTGTCAAACACCGGTCTCTAGGACTGACGCTATCTTTTTCCTATAGCTAATGTTTCAGTGGCATTAATCGACGCTACATTCGGCCACTATCTGGCGGCACCACTTTCACAAACAACCGTCACTGTATAAGTCCCGCAATTTGCTAACGCGCATGGCCGCCATTTTAGTGACGTCAGCACTAGACTGAAGTTTCGAGCTGGTGGTATATTTTTATTTCGGCTCACGTCAAAATAACGTCATTTCGATGTTAATGAGACATGGTTCCAGCGCAATAGCAATTCGCAGGAATTATACAACAAAGTATATTTCACTTGATACTTGCCGTATAATTTACGTCTGTTTTTGGAAATCCCGATTTAATATATTTTTTTTTTTCAGAGAACAGCAATAACCTGCATACAGCAAGCTCAATCCGCAGCACATTACTTACCCCTCACAGTTATTCCGTCAAGACTGGACTCTGGATCGTCTACACAGGTAACTTTAAATTATTGTTGTCACATTGTACCTACTCCTATCACTGTGTGTGTCCTATCACACGTGCGAATCAGACTCGCGCACTGAGGGTTCCGTAGTACAATCGTATTTTATCGTCATTTTGCACGATAAATCAAAAACTACTTACTAGATCTCGTTCAAACCAATTTTCGGTGGAAGTTTGCATGGTAATGTACATCATATATTTTTTTAGTTTAATCAAATTCTTATTTTACAAGTTACAGGGGGGGGGGGGGACACACATTTTACCACTTTGGAAGTATCTCTCGCGCAAACTATTCAGTTTAGAAAAAAATTATATAAGAAATAATCAATATCATATTTGAAGACCTATCCATAGATACCCCACACATATGGGTTTGATAAAAAAAAAAATGAGTTTCAGTTCTAAGAATGGGGAACCCCAAAATTTATTGTTTTTTTCTATTTTTGTGTAAAAATCTATATACCAAGTTTCAACAGTATATCTCTTATAGTTTCGGAGAAAAGTGGCTGTGACATACGGACGGACAGACAGACAGACATGAAGAATCTATAAGGGTTTCGTTTTTTGCCATTCGGCTACGGAACCCTAAAAAGGTCTCATATTCGTGGGATCAGGGGATTGATCCCGAGCACGCACCTCTTTGGAGCTATGAGTGTTTTAATGAAATAAATATCACTTGCTTTAACAGTGAAGTTAAAACTGCATGCCTCAGAATTTTCCATATTGTTCTCAAAAGGTGTATGAAGTTTGCCAATCCTTACCTACATGGCCAGTCTGGTGAACTATGGTCTAAAGTTACTTTAGAGGATTTACTAAACCCTTATCATTGTGAGAGTCCCATGCTTGTAGTTGGCCTGCGATGAGTTGAGATGATGATGTACAAACACCATTTACCATATTTATTTATTTTCTTTGGCTGTAATATACCTGAGCCACTTGTCCCATCGCTGACGAGGAAGCGGCTAACTATCGACTATTTTCTCGCTCAAGCAACGTATAGCGATGTGTGTTCCGTGTTAATAAAAAAGAATTATATTAATAGTTGATCGCTGACTGTGCACACTTTAGGCGAGATCTCACCACTAGTTTGTCGTAGCGACAAGAGCTATAAAAAACCTCACTTAGCGACGATCTCTTAGCGGTTAAACACTCGTGCAGTTTGTGCAGAAATTAAATCTATGTCTCAAGCGACCGGTGCGAGTAGTCGCCCGTCGCACTTGCACAATCGCCCATAGCCCAGCGACAAAACTATCTCAACTACACACTCGCTTCTCGTGGCTCGGCCAACTCGTTTGTAGTTTCAATCTCCTAACTCGTTTCTCGGCAATCGTCGGTGGTCGGGCAAGTGCCCTAGCCGGTAGATATTACTCGAGAAGTCCCATAGCCTCCCTCCATAATATTTATTCCCCTTGTGTCCTAAATGTGCAAATTTTCGTTCTGGAGGCGATCGGGAATAAAACGAGGCAAAGAATGCTCACGCATGCGAAAACTCATCTCATATATAGGTAGCCGGTAGCTATTCTGTACACAACCTCTATACTAAAATGAAAGGTCAAAAATCAAAATCTATTGCTATCCCTTTCATAATGCTCCTTGCGGAAAAGAGTTACACTAGATTTATGCCTGTCGATTTAATTTAGAGATTACGTTTGCTAGAATTAGCCACCTATAATACGCGACAGGTTAAGATTGCAATCGGGGTGGGGACGCCCCGCACACCCGCACAGGCCAACCCGGTGCGGTCCAGCGTGGGTGACGTGCGGGTGTGCGGGGCGTCCCTCCGCCTAACCCCCGATTGCCATTTCGACCTGTTTGCAGCGTATTAAGCCATGCCTTTTTGTGTTCGTTTAACTCAGGAAATGGTCTTGTAAATCAATTTTTCATCGATTTACGAGCCCACATCCAGTTGTGTAGCTGGCTCAGATGTTCTAGTCGTATATTGTGAAAATCTGATTAAAAGTACATTATTACTGAGCAGTACCTTACAGCAAGATGTGATACATATGTTTTACTTCCTATTTCCTCGATTCTGCTGAAAAGGTCATTGGGGCTGATTAAAAAATGTTATTTTCATACTGTCTAAATATAGAACCGATACAATGTAACCGTTTATAAAATACCTTGAGCTGTTTATAAAATATTGCAGTAAATGTTATCTTGTATTTCAAGGCTTCAGTGGATTGTTTTCAATTTGCTTAAAATGTTAGGGCGGTCAGTGCAAGCTCTTGAGTTCTGCTCACATCAGATAAGTAATCGATATGACGCTATCGATCTGATCTATGCCCTGTTGTAGGTAATTGAAACTGTGACGTTGATACTACTGATTTCCTAAATGAATGTTATTAATGAAATTATTAAAACTCTTGCTATTGATACGAAATTAATAAATTCATTTACTACTTAGATACCTAATTAAGTTTGGTGATGGCCGCAACTTCGTCAGCGTGGATTTTGGGTTTTTAGAAAATCTCGTGGGAATTCTTCGTTTTTCGAGATTAAAGTACTTAGCAAGTGTAAGCTATCTCTGTACCAAACGTCAAAAGGATGGGTGTGAAAAGATAATAAACACACCTTCACATTTATATTAGGACTTAGCAGAGATTAATCAAAAACAATGGGCATAATTATAGGGCCATAGAAGAACTAAACTATTTTTTATGGTTCCGTACCCAAAGGATAAAAAGGGACACTATTCCGCAGTCCGTCCGTCTGTCTGTCCGTCTGTCACCAGGCCGTCAGCAGGCAGACCGTCTGTCATGAATCCTGATAGTTAGACAGTTGAAATTTTCACAGATGATGTATTTCTGTTGCTGCTATAACAACAAATACTAAAGAACAGAATAAAATAAATATTTTAGGGAGCTTATATATACAACAAACGTGATTTTTTTGTTTGTTTTTATAGATATTGGTACGGAACCCTTCGTGCGCGAATCCGACTTGCACTTGGTCGGTTTTTTTTATTTCTAGGACCTCGTTCAAGTTTGAGTATACCTATTCTATTTGAAGTGTAAAAGAAAGTTTATAAAACGGCAGTTAATAAGACGAAAAAATACATTTAGAGAGGTGCTGGTTCTTCATTCTATGCTTACCTAATTAGTGATTTTGTTTTGCATTTTAGTTTAGGTACATAAAGTATACGGAAAATAATTATTGATTTATTGATGTTCTAATCACTAACTCTTTTCTGACCTAAATAGGTATTACAAATCCGTATAGACCAGGGGTGTTACGGATATTCGCACCCGCATCCGCATTAATTGAGACATCCGCATCTGCATCAATTGATACGCACCTTTTACGGATGCGGATTCATATTTACAACAAGTAACGACTGCAAAGAAATTGGGCGGGGCCAGAGTGGCGCGTGCCTCGCGCGCGTTTGCTAGTTGATATCTTCGTTTGCTAACTGACCAATCAAATGTCCAAACCTGTCAAAATATTGGCATCCGCAACAACCCTGCTTGCTATAGACTATCGATTTTTTTAAAAAAATAGCTTCTTTGAAAAAGATGTGTAATAACCTCCAGCGTTTTATCATTTCAGGAGACGACGCTCAGCTATCCACAATACTTGAACACCGTCAGACTTCAAATATCATACGCAAAGGATATTCACGACACCCTCGTCGCAGCCGCACAGAACATATCGCCGGCAGAGTGACCATAGACAAATGAAACAATCCATTGAGCGGTAAATCATTTATTAAAATTTTATCTGTACTAATTAAGCCTAAACCTAAGCTGAATCATTAAAGCGTTATACATTTTACACGAGATTTTTATTCTTACAAACATTTCTAATTCAAATCGATTTACAATTCCATTTTGAATGATCGATCTTAAACAATAACATTTAATTACTTATATGTTTCCAATTTTATAGTGCCCATTACATAAAACACCTTAATAAAATAAAGTAAGGGGTAAGACACCAATATTTTTATGATTTTTGAGATCATTATAAAATGTCCTTAGAACTTCGTTTTACAATCAACACTAATTAGAAATTAATAAGTATTACAATAATAATAACAGTAATTCATAAATCTATTCCATAAAATAATATTTAATTTTGTAATAATAATGTCATTAAATTACACACAATATATTAATTTGGAACCGGCCTAAAACAATACATTTAGTACGGGAAGCCAAACAGTACTATTATAATTTAAATCCTAAACTAGAATGTATCACATAATATATAATACTATCAGTCTTTACATTGGTTTCATTTCATTAAATGCCAGTTTCTCATGCACAAGCAGATGTAGGTACCTGTAAAATAGATAAAACAAAATTAAATAACAATTGAACATTTCAAAAGTTGTATTATACAACTAGCTGATGCCCGCGACTTCGTCCGCGTGGATTTACGTTTTTCAAAATCCCGCGGGAACTATTTTATTTTCCGGGATAAAAAGTAGCCTATGTGTTAATCCAGGGTATAATCTATCTCCATTCCAAATTTTAGCCAAATCCGTCCAGTAGTTTTTGCGTGAAGGAGTAACAAACATACACACACACATACAAACTTTCGCCTTTATAATATTAGTGTGATTATTCTAGTAGCTATTTAACTTTGATAGATGTTTGATATGGCAATTGAACTCATAAAAACCTGACACATTTGTTTGCAGAGATTTGTAGAGGTCATTCTCCAAACATCTTTAAAAAGTTCTAAAATATCCAAAGTGGAACTAATGTGATCCTTACTTCTAATACCTACTTGAAGCAAATATCTACATATCGCCATCCAACTTCGACTGCCGAGCGAGTGATCGGACTCCACTGGGTCTGATCTCTCGCTCTCATTTGTTAGTCGGAGTGTTATAGCGATAAGTATGTAGTACTCAATCCAGGTATATAATATAGATTCATGGGATAGCACTACTTATACACGTGTGAGTAAAGAATATTTGTGTACAACAGAATAAATACCGAGATATATCTACTATACTTGTTCTTTATAGAAATAGATAGAAAGAAATACTTTATTGCATACAAAAAATATTACATAACTATTACAGAAATTAAAACTAAAAAAAATAAATTGTATGCAAAGGCGGCCTTATTGCTCACAGCAATCTCTACCAGGCAACCTTTGGTGAAAGGAGAAACTAGGTGTGTTGGATAGTACTTACACGCAATACAGAAAAAAAAATATGAAGTAGTATAATTTTATGTAATATAATTAACTAACTATTTCAGTAATACATACATAACTATCATACATATACATAACTATTATAAATATCAATATATCCGAAATATAAATATATATATATATATATATATATATATATATATATATATAACTACATACCTACATATATTATAATAGACACACATTTATTATACCTATGATCGAATAAATTAACTATTATAGCATCGATAAGTATAATTCTTTAAGACGATTTTTGAATATGGGCAAGGATTTCGAATCCCGGATATTTTTGGGCAGAGCATTCCACAGTTGTACAACATATACTGTAAAAGATTTCCCGTAGAATTTTGTGCAGTTACGTTGTTCTTTGCATAGATACAAAAGAATACCCACACAATTACCAATATTCAATATAGCTTTGAGCTTCGACCAGTTGTTCCATTTGTGATAAAGAAATATACTGTAACTATCCAAAAACGAATAAATCAACTAGACGTGAAGTCCCTGGGGGGTGAAAGATAGTAAGAAAGGACATAAATCGACTTTATCTACTCGCCTCGCTCCTCGGCACATTGTTTGTGCGCGGACCAAGATAAACTTATTATTGTGACATAAATTGAAATATCGACGCTCTGTGGAATATTACCCTGGATAGGGTTACCATAATTAAATATTATAATGAAATATTGTTCTAAGTATCCTTCAGTACGTGTAAGGAGATTTCAATCTTACGTAGTACACAACATAGGTACAATATCAAATGTATAAGCTCGTCTATGAGATACAGAAGAAGAATGTATTATTTACTGCAGTTACACACCTGCTCCTCCAAAAAATATAAGTACTTGGTAGGTTAGAAGCAAATAAATAATATATATTTGGGGTCTGTTAACTAACAATACTATCATGGGATTTTGGAGTTATAGATGCTATTGACAAATGACTGTATCGCAATGTATCCCAGAGTTTTTGAAATCCTGCGATACCAGTATAGTGATACAGTATTGATGTAGAGTAAACATCCTCCAATATCTACCCAAAATTACTTGTTCCTGTGTCAGGAGAATCAACTTTCTTACACCAGTCTTTCTTATTTATTCATACTCTAGTGCTTAGCTGCAATCAGACCTGCTGGCAAGTGATGATGCAGTCTAAGATAGAGTGCGGTGGCCTAGAAGATGTCTATTATATACTATTTATATACTTTTGACTTGCAGGTACCCATATTAAAAGGGGAGGTGAAAGTTTATGGCGGAAGGGCGTTTCAAATCCTATTCTTTACCATTTTATCTCTTAACCAATCATAACAAATTGAAGTTCCCATAGATCGAGAAAATTGTTGTTCCTGTATTAATTGTTGCTATAAACGTTTGCATGTAGACTAAAAAGGGTGTTGTTTTCTATCGGAAAGTTACAGTGGAGCAGTTCAAGGTTACATTCATACCAGACCAAAGAGGTCAACAGACACCGTATCAGTTTCCGTACCAAGTTATTACAGAAACAGTAAAACAGTGCTGTTACAAAAATATTGTAGGACTTCTATTGTTACGAGATAGGATAGTGTTACTTAATTTTTCCGGTTACTATGTCGCTGTGGGGGGCAATCACCCTTTGATGATAACAAACTGTAAAGGGATATGATAATGGAAGTTGGAATCGTTTTGGTTTATATCCATGGCAACAGCAAAATTATTGCACGAAGCACTATGGTATATTTAATCATATATCACTCGTTTCAGGATGAGGTTTAGAGATACCGTATTAATTTTTGTATTACAGCTACGTTGGAGATAGTTAAAATTTTTCATTTTCAATACTACAGTGATCTCTTTAGATTTGTATATGAATCTATATTGGCAATATACGTACCTACATACACGTCCACATATTGCAATAATAGTTTTTATCATTTAATGTCTTGACGTAGGTTCTGCAAGCCTATATTCATGAGATAGCATGTATGTTTCTTCCGTGCCAAAGTAGGTACCTAACAACATTGTATTATGTCGATATCAGAATCAACAAGGTAATAAATCAAACTTGTAAATGTTCGTGTATTTTGTGTTCGAAGACCTTAACGGTTAGGTATCGTTGCGAATACTTCCCCTGCAAAAAGAGGTCCCACATTCGATTTTTGTGTGGGTTCACTGACGAAATTAACGAACTACTTAAGTCATTAGATTCAAGAATTAAATTATTCTTAATTTTGTTCAAGTATCATCATTCTTTGGTAAATTTACTTATTTTTACTTCGCTCGTACAACAAGGAGCAATAGGTAGCGGTTTTTAGAAGTTACGAGTAGAGTCAAATCAAAATGACACGCGTTAGTCCACGATGTGTAATAGTACGGTTCCACTATGGGGCTTCGGTAAATGATTTGAGTTCGAGTAAATTTTGCGATAGTTCGGCATTCGGCAAATCAACTGGCCACACTATTTGGAATATGTTGTGTCGGGGAAGTCGCTGTTTGGCGAATTTGTACCCTTATTATAAATGCGAAAGTGTGTTTGTTTGTTTGTTGGTTTGTGCAACGGATTAACGTAATTTTTTGCATGGGTATAGATAAAGACCTGCAGAGTGACATAGACTTTTTATCCCGGAAAGCCAAAGAGTTTCTACGGGATTTTTAAAAACCTAATTCCACGCGAACGAAGTCGCGGGTCGCTAGTTTTCAAATAAGTTTGGCAAATCAGCAGGCCGGAGTTTGAACAGCTTTATACAGTTTCTTGTATAATATGCTTTTATAACAATTTCTAGGAGCCACGATGGCTGTCTGCGCGTTCAAAGCTTTATCAACGGTCGTTTGATAAAGCTTTGAACGCGCAGTTGAAAATTATGATAATTGATAGGTACAATATTTCTAGAAGCTCATTGTTGAGTCTGATTGGGTCGATATGGGACGTACATTACATATTACAGAGTGAACATAAACATCGCTATCTCTTCAAACGGATGTCCTTTCCACATTCGGTCTTGTTTACTTTCACTATATTTTAGCATTGCATAATATGTTTGATATATTTTTAAATCAACGCAAACCTGTTAACCTAATAGCAATTTTTATTTTCGAGTAAACGTCTGGCTTCGCACAGGACAGGAAGCACATTTTTTTATTGGAGGCAAAAAATTATACACTGTACCTACATAGTTTCCATCGCTAAAAGTTTAATCAGCATAATATGCTAATCATGACTTATATTCCCCTTCCCTCTCCAACTAAGCGTAAAGCTTGTGCTAGAAGTACCTAAGTAAGACAGTAGTGCAACGGGTGAGGTTTGAACCTTACGGAATTCAGTCCGCTCTTCAACCGTTGAGCTATTGAGGCTCTAAATTGACAAGTACCTACCATCATAGTTCGGCCAATTTACACTCATTAAACCATAATAAGTATAGGTGCTACATTTAATCCTTCCTCCAAAATCTGTCATATTTATTTGTGGAAAGCGAGTAAAAATCCTTACAGTAATATCTGATATTAGCACAGACAGACAAACGCGGCGGCTGGACATTGTTCTATATAATATTAATAAGGATTTTCCCAAAAATTACGAGTATCCCGAATTGTTTATCAGTCTCTAATTCCTGTCCTCCAGCTATCTTTCAAGGTGAATTTATTTTTGCACAAACAGGCGGGTGGCCTGTTTTTATTTTTAGAAAAATATCCGCAATTTAGATAAGCACAAGGACTTTGGCTGACCTTAGTTACCACATGTTGACATATCAATCAGAACCTTCGAGAGCAGACTACCTACCATATTTTGGTGTTTTTCCCTGCATACAAACTAATGGCCCTAATTCGATTGTACATCGAACTAAGGAATGGAGGCTAGGAATAAGTTTTACGGAATTTCACGAATAAAGAAAAGCGATGGAATATTTCTTTGGCACTATATCCACGCAGATATTTAATTAATTATCTTGTACACTAGTAAAATGTCAGAAATTACAGATATTGCTATAACTTTTCATAATGTTCTCTACGAAAAAGGATAGCACTAGATTTATCTCTCTCAATCTCTCTCACTCGATCAATCGTGACAATCAGGAAGCACACATTGCAATATAGGTGTTTTGTAAGCTTTCAGTTTTACGAACGCTGAACATGTCAAAAAATCAAGAGATAGCTGCCATTTTACTAAATTGGCACGTCTCAAAGTAGTCGTAATATTTTTTATTCGGTAGCAATTTCATTTATGGAAAATAACTCAACTTACAAGTATTTTCAGCCGAAAACTTGTTGTGCGGCATACGTAATGTGGAGAAAGCCATCAGTGCCACGGAACTGTTCGTACGCTTGAGCCATCGTCATACTATGGCTCACCAGCACCTTGTCGTTCACTAGGAGGTACAATGCCTGAGAAACAAAAATTTGTAGTTAGAACTTAGCACTTAGGCGAGAAATATTTCTCTGATGCTGCCAAGAACAATAATCGGAGTGGAGACGTCATTCAGACCAATCAGATTATTGAGATATCGTATTCGTCATGTCAAATCTGATTGGTCTATTCCTGCAGGTCTGACCTCTGCGGAGTCGTTTCAGTTAAATCCTATGATAGCTATTGGCCGTACGACAGATACAAGGCCGTTATTGGGCCAACTTGTTGGGTTATGCAGTTTGGTAAACTTGCAATCACCCCTTGGACCATGCACTTGAGTACTGATGGCCAAACGTATTGCTTTTAGGTTTAAACAAACCAGTGATGTGAATCAGCAGTTTAAACAGATGCGTCATCGTCAATTCGCAACAAAGTATTGGGATCGTTAAACGTACCAATTAAATATAGAGTAAATTAAATTAATTAATTATTGTTAATTATTATATATAGGTATATCTTTCTAGGTATCTACCTGGGAATCTCTGAGTTTCATCTTCGTCCGAATGATGTAGAGGAATTGGGACATAGTGAGTTCTTGCGGCACCAAGAACTTGTTTCTGCCCAAAACAGGAATTTCTCTTTCTCTGGCGTATCTCTCTACGTACAGCTGTTAAAAATTAACAAACTTAAAATAATATTTCTAGGCACTGGTAAACGATCACACTCGTTTGTCAACCGAGGAAAATAATTTGTTCGACCAAGCTGCATACTACCAATCGTTGGTCACGTAGATACACTTTACGTGATTAGTTTACCAACTTAATCATTTAATGCCTAAATAGGTATTCTATTTTTATTATCAAATCTGCCGTTCCAAACATTTAGATGAAAAAGAATAAACACGACTACCGTAGTAATTTGATGTTCGTTAAAGTCATACAAGTGCTATTTTTAAACATTTATGGTTTTGTTTACCAAATCAAGGGTAGCCTACTGATAAAATAACACACATTACAAAAATGTATTTTATGCGTGGTTACTATTTGTGTATGATAATGCATAGAAGTACCTACCTATCTACCCTTTGCGTTATCTAGGCTAAAGCATTCAAAATTATCGTGTTAAAATTTTGTCTGTATTAGTTTTTCTATACTTAGTCTAAGTTAACTAAATTGAAGACTTTTTCAAATACAGTATCAATATTATAGTATTAAATTATATATTGCTCTTACCGGGATTTTGTTGGGGAATCTATCTCTGATCACTTGCACCTCTTTGTTTGACCCCGTCATATCTGCAACAAAGTATATTCAATTAATGTAATTATTTATCAATGTACTTAGTATCTACATTGCAATAACACTGTACCTAGTTTAATAACGAGTTACTAACCTACTCAGATCTAATATCTGTAATTTTCTCTGGAATGAGTTACTAACTTACAGTTAAGCACAAATCGGGCGAAAATCGTGGAATTCCGCGCACAATATTTCACCACATTTTTTTGGCCTTATTTGCTAGGACTTTGTGCTCGTCTGGTTTGCAGACTAGTGAACTAATTCTGACTGAGTTTGGAGAATCTTTTGTGCTGTGTAAGATTTTTCTCAATCAGTGCAGTTTTGAGTGATGCGCTTACAGTTAAAGATAGTAGAGAAAAGAAGTAACATTGTCACTAACCGTCTTGATAACCGAAAACTTCTTGAGAGGCGTATGTGATGTAAAGGAAGCCATCCTCATCGCCGTAGAGGTCGTAGGCTTGTGCCATAGTTAGACTCATGCTTAGCATCGATCTGTTGTTGATTATTAGATAGAGAGCCTGTCAAAAGAGAATAAACATCGTAAGACGGTTTCAAGGTCTCTGATACATCAGCTTGGAGTTGGTATTGTCTGCTTTCTGTCCAAAATGGGAGACAATTGAACTTTGAAATAACTTGACGCACCAAAAGAAATGTTCATTTTGTCTTAATTTCTAGGGTCATGCACGGGTTTTTCAAGTATTTTCAACAAAGCAACATCGGGCATCTTACTCTATGAAGTAGATATCTATGTTTTAGTATGAATAACTTTTTATTATTCAATGTTGCTTTTGGTCCTTCGAGCAGGATATCCGCCAACACTAAACGCAAATAATAAAAATCAAAACTCAAAACATTAATCCAGTTTTGAACGACTTGAATAATAATTTATTTATTTTTTGAAATATTAAAGTGTAATTTAGAGCACATAAGCCATTTAATTTAACATTTATTAAAATCATAAGACAACCATCTGTATTCGATACACAAATCAAACAAGTAATGACTTGATTTATGAATTAAAACATCTGTTTTTTTTAGTGTCGTTAAAGATTTCATTCGTAAGCAATTAAGCAGTATAATCAATGGCCAGTGGCAATTAGAATTTACAAATCTTAATTGTTTGCTCGCCTGATGCCATGTTTATAATGTTAAAAGATTAGTTTCTAAGATAAGAGTAAAGGTGAAGTCAAGTAAGCGTAATTTTATGAGTCGCATAATTATTTATCCTACACTGAGTTTAATATTTCAAAGACCTATTTGGGGCATATGACATCTATCGCAAAATGAGTTATTGAAGTTAATGTTATGCGACTCACAACTCACAAAATTACGTTCGTTTGGCCTGACCCTAAGGCTTAAAGCGCACCGGCTGAGCCGAGCGCGGCGACTTTTTGAATAATAACTCAAACTAAGTTGTATGTTTGTATGTATAATGTATGTTGTACATAAAGTTGAGTTTAGGTAGTTATCAAAAAATTTACTCCACTCCACGTCGTCTGTTTGCGCTGGCCCTAACTTATCTTACATATTTTAAGCGCGCGTGCTTCTGCTATCACAAGCCTTTCAGGTAGGTACTTATTAGCTGGTTTACTTATCACAGAGTTGACCTATTGGTTCTTGAGTCTACTTTTAATAATATAATCCTTATCAATAGTAATAAAATATATTTGTGGAAAACAGATTCATAGACCGTCTTAGCGCCAATCGGTAGGAAATATTCCATTTATTATTCTTGGGTTGGTACTACCGTACTCGTTTAAGTATCATTCTAGTTATGCAATTAGTAATTTTTTAAGTAGATGTTCTTAGGTGATCAAGGTTGGATGTGCACTGGCTTCCATCGCCTGAGCGATCTCATGAATAACTGAGCGCTAAGCGTTCAATTTTTAGCAGTTTAAGCTTCCAACAACACTCTTTTGATGGTTGATAATAAAACTTAGCTGCTCAGGTGATAGTAGCCAATGTGTGCCCAACCTAAGCCTCAGACATAATGTGGGGCATTTCTTTTGTTATTATGTTTGTACACTTAAATTTTCAAATGTCTAATCGACATACTATCATGCACTTACTTGATTTGGCTGTATTCTAATTTTGTTACGTATAATCACTAGGAATTGCGACATTGTGATGTCTTCAGGGACTAGAAATTTCGTTTTATCCAGTGTTGGCAAGTTTCTCTCCTTGTGGTATCTTTCTACGATGAGCTGGAAATAAAATCAGTTTGTTAGCTTCATTATCATCATCTTACAACGCTTTTCTAGTGCGAGGTTTTTCGAACTATGTGCCTGCCCACTGCCACTTTCAACTTGCCAACACACAGTTCTCCTACAGAACTCCTCATTTCTGATATGATCACGTAGAGAAACTCCAAGCATCTACTCTCATAGCTCTTTCCATCACCCGCTGTTAGCTTACTCTTACATTTTTCAGGCTGTAACTATGGCCCCAGCACAGTTGTTTGAGGTGTTGCACTGTGTGTTTACAACAAAATCAATATAACTATATTGCGAAAGAATAGAAGGGAGTTAGAGAGAATAGAGGAAGTGCCAGAAGCAAATATGTGGACTAAATCTGTACCTACATGGCACTTTGAACATAATCTGTATTGCGTAACGTACAAATTAGTTGTTAATGGTAGTCGCGGGAATACACGAGAATTGCTAGGAATTTTCGGAAAGACTCCCCCCATCTATTTTAGGTGTCAACTGTTTCGGGTCTAATCTGTATTTTTACTCTAAATTTAGTTAGTAAAAAGACTTCAGAAGATCAGAATTAAGAATCGACGCCATTGTGACTTACCGGTATTTTGTTTGGAAATTTTCTTCTGATCGCCATGACCTCTTCTTTTCTTGTAACTGCAAATAAAATCTAATGTTAGGTATCTTCCCAGTTAGGTATATTTATTTATAGACGATTGGTTTCAGCTAAACAAAATTACTTACAACATCATGTAAATACCATGCCGTTTTCACCGACCAGCGGAATCAGTAAATAATAGGCATGGAGAAGAGAAATAAAAAAAATATTAGCTAGGTATCTAATATGTAGTTTTGGGTCTTGCAATGCTTTAGGTAATTTCTATTTATTATTCAAGTGGTTTTTGTTTCATTTTATTTTCGAAAAGTCGATTGTTTCGAAGAGATTTCATAAATTTCATTTTAGGAAATTCATTGCTCCAGAGGTTGTTGCATTGTTTTGGTAGGATGGCGCAAAAGTCTTTGCAGAGAAAACTTAGGCGCTCGCTCTAATCATTTTTCGAAGGGAAAAGGCGCAATATAACTTAAATAGAGGGTCTTCCAAAATATGTAAAATCCACGTTCTTTGTTAGTTTTCAAGCGTAATAACCATTTTAAATTATCGATTTAACTAAAAAAGCACGTCAAATCATTGTGACGTCACATGCCAGTAATTCATCTAGGTTCGCATACTATGCGCGTGTTTTGGCGTTTGATAAAAAGATACTGATTTGACTATAGGTAGGTATACTTGTCAAATACCAGATTCGAAAAAAACCTGGTAACTAGGTGTAGTTCTAGTATAGGCTACGTGTTACGTAGCTCAATGTAGAATAGCATTAATAGAATTAATTAAATAAATTAAGCTAACTAACATGACTAATGTTTAACTAAATAGTATCGTCGACGAAACCGGACAGTTATCATTATTTGTTTTACAACCGGCGCGGCCCCGCGCCGCTGTGCAATTCCAAAAAAATCGTGTGCTCCGAGTCACGTAGGTGAGCTTTGGGTATGCGACATTACCAAGTAGATGTGCATTGTGCAGATCTTATAAAACTACCCCCACCTGCTAAATAATATGTATTTATACAAAAAAGTACGTCCCAACTAAACCTAATGAAACTCACAAAACTTAATCGCATTGATCTCTTTTCCTCATACCTAATTACTGCACAGTTAAAATAGATCAGAGAGAATTCACTGAATGCCAACAAGCACGACTGCTTATCTTTGGTACTAGTTAGGTTGAGGCCGTTTTTGCGGGCGATGACTACCCTATAGATAGGATGGCATCTCTATTAGGAGGCACCTAGACTGACTGGTGACTGAACGGCCCTAGGCAAAGAATGACCGTAGGCATGCCAGATAGGAAAGCATCGAAACCAATTTCCTATTCTGCTATTGTGCCTATTAAGTTACATCCCATTAAAAACTATTTTCTAGAATACCTACTTCGAGATTTTTTGATTACTTTGGTTAGATTGCATAAGGCCCTAAGTTAGGAGGTAGGTAGGTACTAGGTTTACCTAAAATTAGTTGATTCTAACCAAGTAGATTTTTAGTTGGCGTACGTACCTGTACTTTGATTTTTCAGGACAAAATGTCGCCTATATCCGTCCCCGGGATTTGCCTAACTTAGTCAAAATTGATCAAAAGGCTAGGCCATAAAAAGCTAGCAGATAGATAGAGAGACACACTTTCGACTTTATAATAGGTAGCACAATACTTAGTATCGAAGTATGGATATAGATTTTATGGATGTTATAGGTAAGTATAGCAGTAAAATTGCTTAAGCGGAATTCCCTACATTTATGCCTCTAGGCATGATAATTTACGCTGTCGTGCATTGTAGATTTTTGGACTAAAAAAATTATCAAGTCATTGAATTTATTATGTAGGTAGGTACCTAACTAGCTGATGCCCCTCAGAGTGTGATCCTCGCTGCCGCGACCGCGAGGATTTAGGTTTTTAAAAATCTCGTGGAAATTCTTTGATTTTCCGAAATAAAAAGTAGCCCATGTCATTTTCCGGGTCTATATCCATTCTAAATAGTTACGTCGATCCACTGCACCGTTGCCGCGTGATTGAAGGACAAACCAACAAAAACATTTTAGCATTTGTAATATGGGTAGTGGACAGTGGTACATATGCCCGTATATTCAATGGTGTACCCGTATATTAAATATACCTACCTACCTACTTTGTGGTGGTACCTCAAAGGGTCAACTAGGTGACTTTCAAGATAGTGGTGTCCGTGTATCTGCTTTGTTATGATTCCAAACATCAAACATTAGATTCATTAGGTACTAGGCCTGCAGGCAAAAAGAAGTTTGCGCCCTTCCTTTGATGCATAATTAAGTAATAACTAATTAGCTACTACGTAAATCGATAATGTGGCGTGCAAATAGTGAATCCTAGTTTTAATAGCAACTACATACCTACTTACCTAATAATAAATAATAGTACCTACGCTACAGAAGTTCAATGAACTATTGGCCATCTCGATCGCGAAATCGTAACTTCACTAAATATACCAAAGTGGGTAATGTTTAATTCGCTATATTGATTTTGTACAAAATAACGAATCGACTGACAACTCATTCATCAAGATCGGTTCATAGTTTAGGCGCTACGGTGGAACATAATATATAAATACACACTACCTACATACATAGATTGCTAAAATCACAACCCTTCCTTTTGGCTTTGCCATAGTCGGGCAAAAATATGTCCAATAAATTGTATCAGAACCATTTGTAAACCCAAATAAGCAATAAATGATTTGATTAATTGATTGGTTGATAGCTGTATAACTATAGGTAGGTATAGAAGCCTCTCTTTTCAGTAGGTACCTATCCTAAGTATCTATAAAATTTCAATACTAAGTACCTAGTTCCATCGGGTCAATATTCTGTTATGTTTATATATTCCAGCGATACAAATATCTTTATTACTTTTATTGGTTATATAGAATATTGAATAATAATATTTAACTTTAGCTTATCTGTACACAACACCTCGTTAGGGCAATAAATGTTTTCTTGGTGTAATAAAAGTCCTACATAAACTAAAAGATTTATATGCATGTGCATTGTGCATCTACTATTATATTACTACCTATTAAAAAAAATTATAATAAGACATCCCGTTAGGTAGGTAGGTAGTTAAATTTAAAAATCTGTAAAACTGGAAACTACACACCTATGGCTTAAATTCTATATTCACTTACTAATTAGGCATTTCGGTTATTTTCTTAAAATTTCTACAAACTTGGTAGGTATTTAGTCCAAGTTGAGGAAAATACCTACTCGATCAAACGATATCTAATAAATATAGAAACTTATGATTTTATTATTTTGAAATAGCAAAACCCGTCAAAGACTAATTTACCGGTAAAATTGCTGCGACAAAATAATCAGCTTCGCACAGATAAATAGGTAAAACTTAGTTACTAACTAAATTAACAATTAAGTAGGTAGGTACCTACCTACATACAGTTGATAAATTCTTATACTTATGACCGGTAAAATAGTACAAACCTGTAAATTAACTATGTTATTAACATTATAAAAAGACTAGCTTATGCTCGCGACTTCGTCCGCATGGACTACACAAATTTTAAACTTCTATTTCACCCCCTTAGGGGTTAAATTTTCAAAAATCCTTTCTTAGCGGATGCATACGTCATAATAGCTATCTGCATGCCAAATTTCAGCCCGATCCGTCCGGTAGTTTGAGCTGTGCGTTGATAGATCAGTCAGTCAGACAGTCAGTCATCTTTTCCTTTTATATATTTAGAAAAACAACTTACCAAAAGGCTTTTTAGATTTGAAGCACTGTTTAACATTGTGGTTCACATCGTGTTTTATAAGGGTCGTTATGAAATTCAACTCCATTTTGTTAACTTTCACCGGGCGTGCTCACAGATCGCGTATTCTCTAACGATTGATTAATTAACATTTAACACGGGTGTCTCTCGCGCTCTTCCAAGTTCGACTAAGCAAAGTAAATAACCACGGCTTGATTTATTTAATGTTCACTAATGTATATGAGTTTGTAAACACCCTGAGCCTATAATCACCACCACGTAGTTTCGACGCACCCTCTCATTCATTCCTAATTTGCAGGTAGACTTTTTCTGATGTCATTCTTTCAGTATTGTAAGGTGTGTAGGTAGGTCATTTTATGGTAAGTACCTATAGGTAACGTACCCGATTGATATAAAAAACTTTCCAATGATCAATTTTTGGTGACAACACAATATTATTGTCATGAAAAAAAATTAGGTACAAGTCCGCGACAGGTTGCAATCGAGGTGTGAGGCGGGGGGACGCCCGCACACCCGCACGTCACCCGCACTCGCCTGCACCGGGTTATCATTGCGGGGGCTGTAAGGGTGTGCGGGGCGTTCCCTCCCCGATTGCCATCTCGACCTGTCGCGTACTATAGGTAGTATTGTTTTTAACAATTAATACCTACGAATTCAGTCGGTCCTACATGATGGGTCGTACCTACTCTTAATATAAAAATTTAGTTTAAACTTAGGATATCGGAAAGTTTTGATTGATAACAAAACGCTTACAACAAACATCGATTACTTCCAGAATAGTCAGGACATTGCACTAGTTCAATAAATTAGTGTTATCTGATGTGTTATTATGCAGAAACAATCATCTCTGAACATAATTAAGTTGGTATATTATTGTATAGAGCCTGTTTAGACTAATCGTTGTACATGGCTAATTGAGAGGTCAAAAGGTCATGATAAAGAGTACCTATATTAAATACCGGTCGGTTAAGGTCGATTCCGGAAAACCCGCATCAATCATTTACAATCGCAATTGTTGTGATTGGTTGTATTTATGGTATTTCTTGCTAACAATGCATTGTAGCCAATACTGAGCTAGTGTCGGTCAAGCAGAGGTGATTGCGATCGTCACACTGTAACTAAGTATCATTTTACAGTTCTTGCAATTCACGAAGGCTAGTGAACTTTACTTGTGGTAACGTCGTTTACATGGTCATTGCGTAAGTGTGCGTGCATGTCGGACCAATCAGTCGCGAGCAAGCGCTGTCGTGTCCTGCTGGTCCTTCGTGAGCGACGAATACTACGCGACGCGACGCGACACGACGACGCGACTAATGCGTATATGGCAGTCTGCGTCTCGCCGCAGACTGCCATATAGGCTGCAAGCAGTGTTTCCATATGTAAATCGAGAATTACCGTGTTGAAGGGTTAAAATTACGGTGTTTCTAGATTAAATTACGGTGGATTAGCTAAAAGAATACCGTGTAAATTACCGTGTCATTTTTAAAAGAAAAAACGTCACGAATTAGCTTTTTAATCAATTATTAATATTATTCTGAATCCGACTCTCCTAGCATAGCAATATCTTTTTCATAAACGGATTTATTCATATTAATATTTTGTTAAATCTCATTAATTTTACATTTCACTCCTTCCTAATTGCTTGAATAAGGACGAAAATAGATTGCTGAGATTTGATGCTCGAACCGAGAGCAAGAGAAATGTTGCCATTACGAAATATGCTAACGTGACTGAGATTCGTACTCGTATTACGCAGTATATTATGAATTTTTAACGTGATTTTTGTATTACGGTGACACGGTCAAGGTAATGGCTATATTACCTTGACCGTAGATTAGGACTGAATTACGGTGCATCTACGGTAATTACCGTGTACATGGAAACACTGGCTGCAAGCACGGTATGCCGTTGAGTTGATCGCGTTCGTCGCGTTCGCAGCGTCGCGTCGCGTAGTATTCGTCGCTCACGCAGGACACCGCGTCAAACGCACACATTTAGTGTAAGTACCTTACGTATTATACCGATACGACAAACACAAGCATGAGTCAGTGGCCTACGTGAAATGCAAGAACTATACCGTAATCGAGCCCCTGAATAATTTGGTAGGATACTTGCTTAGGTACTAGATACCAGCAAACATCTGCCTAGGTAACTACCTACCTAGGTACTTATTTTCAATCTATATGTAAAACGAAAAGTTGACTCACTGACTGTTTGATCAATGACGGATCGGGCTGAAATTCGGCATGCAGATATCCATTATGACGTAGGTACAATTATTGAAAATTCAATCCCTTAGGGGGTAAAATAGGGGTTTGAAATGTGTGTAGTCCACGCGGACGAAGTCGCGGGAATAAGCTAGTTAGGTATAAATCCCTAGGTGCTAAATTGGCAGAAGTATCTGGTAGGTCAGATTTAGCTTGTAGGTACCTACCTACAAAGCTAAATATCTGAACGCATTGCGAAAATTGAAGAAGATGACGTTATTGTCGTATATTGTACAGGACACAGGTTCAGGAATCAGGATGCGCGTAGTAGATCTCTGAGCATTATCGAGTGCAGTAGCTATCTGGCTCGAAGGACCGACTATTCAATGGGATGTAGCTTTTTTATTTATTTATTTAGTTACAAGCTAGCCCTTGACTCACCTGGTGTTAAGTGATGATGCAATTCAAAATGAAACAGAAATGGAACCTGCAGTTTATTAACGTAGTTGTTGTTGTTTGGTTAGTTATTAACGTAAAATGGAACGTAAGTATTTTTGTCACTTGGTTTGACATTTGATAAAGTCATTGTCACTTGTCAGTTGCGACTTTTGACAGTTGAGTTGAGTTGAGTTTGACATTTCATTTTGGAAGCTCTTCGCGATTGGGAGAGTGCGAAATTTACGCAGATTTTGGTGTTCTAATTTATTTTTTCTTGTGAAAATAAACATAGATATAAACGTGTTTTTAATCGAATTTAAGTGAATAGATATTATATAATTAGGTAGTAACTCCATTTTCCTTTTATATCATACATTATTGGATTATATCATGTGCAGATAGTATGTACTTTGGAATCAATACTCGAATAGCAGTGAGCTTGGGTTTTTATTGGATTTAATATTGAACAAACTTGTGAAAATGAGAAGGAGTTTTGTTTAGTGGATACCCGTGTAAAGCAAAATAGTAATTATGCTTTTTACGCCGATTTACATCGCAATGACTTTCATAAAGACCTGGCGTATTCGCTCATTTAGAGCTCGTCTTTTGGAATTTCTAAGTGGTAATACGAGTGTCGCCTTTTGTAAAGTACCTGAAAATGCTGCAGGTAAGGTTTTTACATATTCTCAGAAATTTCTAAACTAAATGTATCACCTCATATCCCATAGTCTCTACACTTTAGTATTCTGGTGTGTTTAGGTTTTATTTCACCTTATTACATAGGTAGGTACTAACATGAATTGTTATTTATTTAATACTTATTTGTTTACTATGCTGGCTATAATTATATAATTCATTATTCTTCCTTATACAGACTTCCTTGTAATAAAATGATAATGTTGTCATTTTGTATATTAGAATCTCAATTAATACTTGTAATGTCAAAAACAGCATTTAACTACTTAAAATTAGCGTAGTGATTCATTTATTTAAGTGTGTACCTAAAACAAATTACATATACCTATGTATAAAAAACTGCTCATAAGTAGTTAATGAATTTATGTCAATTGCAATAATGCACTATACTCACTTTACAGAAATGAAGTTTATTACTTTCAGTTCAAAGTTACATGTGAATCTAAAGAACATATTGTATGTGTAGGCTTAACTATATCAATATACACTGTAAAAATGTACATTAGATACTAGAAACTGGAGCATTATAGGGTAATAAGATTTAAACTTTTCAGAAACCCCCACACTCAGTTCAAAGTTATGTATAAATCCAAAGAATGCATACTTGTGTGACCTCCTCGACTACACGAATGCATCTAGGATATGCAGTATGAAACCCACTCAATGTATAGAAGTCACTGACTGGGTGTCCTGTGCTGGAGGCCTGCCGTTGGGCTCTGGAGACTCCACAGTAGAGTCTGATCTTAATGTTGAAGTGTTATTTGAATGTGAAATGGATCCTCATGAAGAAAGCTCTTATCATGATATAGTTATGGTAAGGAAAATTAATTTTTCTTATTGAATAAAAACACAAGTAATTTGAATGTTGTTGATATTCAGGATTTCAATTTATTTGGGCTTGGGAAAAATCTAGCAAAAACTTGGTGTATGAAAATTCGAAACCTGTTTTAATCACCACCTGACAAACCGAGTGAAGAGTTAGCTTTGGATCTGTGACATTATCAAAAGAGTTTGGCTGTGCTAAATGCAAATTGCCATTACTGCACTTCAGCTAAATTTTATTTTTAAATTCAGATACAAGTTAGCCCTTGACTGCAAATTCACCTGGTGGTAACTGATGATGCAATCTAAGAATGCGGGCTAACCTGGTGATGATAATGTTGGTGATAATGCTGTGACAGTGCAGAAAATGGACACATATATGGATACATATGGAGTCTTATCCACACTAATAATTATTATGACATTTTTCTTAACATTTCAATATGATACAGCTAAATTTTGCTAAATTTGCCCCCAGCATTATGATTTTTTCTAAACAAAATTGGTATGTTCTACCTCAAATCTCATCATGAGATAAATAATTTTCAGCTCTTGATTAGATTAATTGACAATTGTAATTTTTTAATTATTCCATTCTTGGTGAATGACTCTTATCACTACAAGATACCTAATGGAGCGAGTAAACTTATTTTTAAAGAGTTTAAAACTAAGTAAATATTCCATTTTTCATTTTATCTTTTACTTATTACAGTTTTTTAACTCATGTGTAGAAATAAAACCAAGGTTATTAGGTATTCTAATCTCTAGTAAGTATAATCAATTTAATTATATAAATCTTGTCATAGAGTGGACTTCATTCAATCAGTAGATTTATTTTTATCACTACCTTATGTAATGTTGAATGGATAGTTTTACTGTTTAGTTTTTAATGGAACTTTACATTGAACATTCTTGAAAATTGATTATTGTTCTAGTTGGAATCTATGGGCCAGCCCGTAGCCTGGAAAGCAGGATCACACCTGGCAATAGTTTTGAAGACAAATATTGAAAACCTAAGTGTTGTTGGCTTCCATTTCGTTGGAGGAGAATTTATTATAGATCACAAATTACCGGTTGTTAGAATACAAAGTATGTATCATTGCTTTAAATAATAATTAATTAACTATAGTTATTTAAACCTTTGCTGAAATGTGTTACCTTCTTCTAAATTAGATGTTGTTTTGTTTTCAATTCTTGATACAATTGCTGCTAATATACTCGTTATAATATGTTAAGTACATAGTATTATATGTAACATGTTGTTTTGAAATATTTAAACGAGATTGTATGAGGACTGGTACAAGTCCAGTACTAACAAATTCCAAACGATTGTTTATGAACTTTGATTAAAAACATAATTATCGGGTATTATATAACTGGGAAATACAAGAATAATATGTCTACCTACCTACGACAATGCAGCAATTCCAAACCTATTTCATTATGCTTTTAGGATTCTAGGCACTTGTTAACAGAATCCTATTACTAAGCCTCTGCTGTCCGTCCATCCGTCTGTCTGTCAGCGGGCTGTATCTCGTGAACCGTAATAAGTAAAGAGGTGAAATTTTCACAGAATGTGTATTCTAATCCCGCTATAATGATAAATAATAAAAATTTCAAAATGGCGGACATGAAAATTAAAAAAATTTAGTGTTATTTCTTGTACGATGGTACGAAACCTTTCGTGTGTGAGTCCAACTCGCACTTGACCGAATTTTATTGCTTGATCTTTTGTATTAATACAACATTATGACCTAATATTCATTATACTAAGTTCATAAAGCAATCAGTTAATTTTCTTTAATGTTTTAGCTGTTCAAATATCTGGAGAACCGAATAAAGCAACAGATCTATCAATGAGAGGTCTTCGTAGTGAAATACAAGCCAGCTTAAAGCAATCTCATGAACAGTTCCAGTGGCCAGTCCATGCTGCTCTATTGAGAAAGTTATCGAAAGTTGTTGATATCAAGTCTGATAGAAGAAATGGCGTAGAATTGAATGGCGGGAGTGATCAAATTGACACAACATCTGTAGGTAGAAGAAATGTTACCCTCACTGATGTTAGTACAATCACAACCAAATCTCTTTCAGATGATCAAGATGAACCACCAAACCAGAATGAACCAGAAAGTTCTAAACCAGTTGCACAGATTGAAGTAAAATTCCCAAAACAGTCCCCAGTCAAAATTTCACAAACCATTACAGAAAGTATAATACATAAATCACCAGAAAAGAAACTTGGGAAGTCACCTGAGAAACTTCTGGGTAAATCACCAGAAAGAAAACTTTTAGTTCCTGAGGGTGGAGAATTAATTGTTGAAAATGTTACTGTCGAAATCCAACACAACATAACACCAAAGAAGTCAAGTCTCAAATTAGATTTGAAAAAGGGAACGAGTCAACTCTCTTCATCATTGCTCAATATTTCGAGTCAAATAAAATCTATTACGACTCATAAAAGGGTAGTCAGTACGACAGCTCCAAAGAGACCTCAGAGTCAAATGGAAGTGACAACGCAAATTAAAGAGGAAACGCCGAAAAGCTCGCCTTCTCAAATGACGCCAAAGTCCACGAAAAGTTCCCGTCCATTAGTGAATACTAAATCACCAAATGTATTAATCTATTCAGATAGTATAGTGGCTAGAGACAATTTAGAAGCATCTTTGAAAAAAGTATTAGACTGCGATAGGTAAGTGTAGTGTGTGCTTGTTTATTTGATGACAATGATGTGATAATGATCTTGGATCAATATTCTCATAATTATCTTATAGTATATAGGGATGCCGAAAGGTAATCTCTCGCAATTGGCCTGACAAAAAAATTGCTGGTATTGGGTAAAGTATAGCCAAAATTAGATTTTACCGACAAACCTTTTGCTATTTGATATGTTTATTAACATGCAGAAAAACATTAATACACGGTTTTAAAATCACTATCGAAAGATTATCAAATTTGCGAATATCACCATTGTTTTGACTGAAATTATTATGTTACTTTCTGGAATTTTGGCCAATAGCCAATAGTTGATAGGATTGCGACTATCATATTTTATACTTTGTTTCAATCAAGGGAAGGAAATGGTTACACCATCAACAATTCGATTTATTGATAAGGAGGCCGTTACTTATTAAGGCGACTCATATTAACGCCTGGAACTTCGACATCTATCTGGATACTACTTTACTTGCAAAGCTAAACTTTGTCCTGAAAATGCAGTTACAAATGGCACAGTTATGTTGCGTGTGTACATCTAGAAAAATCTGTTAATTTTTCGCTGTTGCAAGTTGCAACGCTTGCGTTTACAAGTCGTAACATTCCAGGTACACAGTATACAGTGTAACGCCGGAGACGCTGTGCGCGGGCGCGTGGCGCGGCCGGGCGGCGCTGGTGGCGGTGGCGGGCTGCGCGGGCCGCGCGGCGCCACTGCTACTGGCGCACCTGCTGGACGGCGGCCGGCTGCTGGGGCTCTGCACTGACCTGCTGCACACTGTGTTGCCGCATTACAAGACTGCTGAAGTATGTGTCAAACATTATAACTCTCTTCCGTTTCAGACATCGGCTGCACCCTGGATTTTAAGGACCCCCTTCACATCACTTGAAGCCTAATGGATATCCATTAGGTATGTTTGATGTCAACATAATGACGGACAATGCATCCTCTGGGTAAGAAGGTAAGACTAGGGTATTACACGACAAGGATTCTATGGTAAATTCGGATCAAATAAAATTTATTAAACAAAAAAATCATAAGTACATCCATTGATACACACATTCATTATTGACTGAGTGGAAGATTGTTCTCTGTATTGGCGGTATAATCTGTATTTCCGATTGACAACCTCGAAAAAAATTATTGTAAAAAACCATAATTATTGTAAAATAAAAATTCAGGCTATACTCAGTACAAATTGAATCATCACAACACAGCCAATATTTCTGGAAAATCACCGTTCTCATTCGTATCTACTTCACAATAAAAAGTATCATCAATCAATCATATATGCGAAATTTTAATGTTACAGATTAGAGAAAACGAAGTAGTGCAATTTTCCTATGACAAGTGGAAGTCGGTAAAGATGAAGCACCATATCTTCTGCTACCAAGCCTCGCCAGCTAAGAAACAGTTCTCCACAGAAAGTGATAGACAGTAAGTACATATATCTATGTCAATAGGTATCCTATTTATATGTTTTAACTGTTACATAAATGTGGAATTTTTATTTAGAGCAACTTCTATCCTATCAAAATAGTTATTCTTCGTAATTTATGTGTGTCAAGAGTTCTACGCGTTTTGCGTAACTGTGTGGTTATATTATGTTGGTTCACACTCAATTAGCGATGCACTGCTTATCTTAAAACGTTAGTGTTAACAGGATGTTGACATGGAAAAGTTCAGAAAACTGTAGCAGTCATGGACTATCCATGTAACTTTCATCTACGCACTAGTCAGTTTCAAGTTAGCATCTGCGATGCGGTATGATGAGAAATGCGCAAGCTTTCACTGGAACGGAGATCAAATATGCAGAAATATGGAGAACAATAAATAATTGGTTCTTTGAGAGATGACGTGATAAAATCATATCCATTACCCATACTTCCATCCATGATCTATACTACTTACTAATATTATAAATGCGAAAGTATATCTGTCTGTCTATCTATCTATCTATCTGCTAGCTCTTCACGGCCCATCGTTTAACCGATTTTGACAAAATTTGTTGCAGATTTACAGCTTGCTAGCTTGCATTCCGACGAAGGACACAGGCTACTGTGGATCCCGCAAAATCAAAGAGTTCCCAAGGGATTTATAAAAACTTAAACCACACGGAAGTAATTGCGGGCATCATGTAATTGGCACGGAGATAGCTTGCATCTGTAGATGGACATAGACTACTTTTATCCCCGAAAATCAAAGAAGGCCCGCGGAATTCTAAAAAAAACCTAAGATAAACGCGAACGAAGTCGTGGGCATCATTTAATTTCTCAGTCAAAACGCGCCTATAGCCTGAATTCTCTTACGCTGATGTCGGTCGCGTGTCGCATACATTGTATGCCAATAATGCTACTTTACTATAAATAGCATACTATTCTATATTATCAGCCTCGTTATAGAAATAGTACGCGACAGACAGCAGCGTTAGGCCTGAATTCATTCTACGCTACCGGACCTACGCAAACGAATCCTGCGCATACTCTATCTTTTTCCACTTTCATGCTGCGTTCCTTCTTTAAACAGATTTCTATACAATCTTATTCTATTAACAAAATTTTAATTAGAAGAGTAATATATTGATTGGTTTTCCAGAGCCAGTCAGGACGCTAATATGTGTTGGTACGCATTTACACCCTATTTCGAGTAAGCAGGCACTGGCTTATTATTTTGCCTTAAATGCCGCTATGACGCGTTTTGTTTACGTTCTTGATGTTTAGTGCAAAGTTTGCCAGATTTCATTCTCTATAACTTCGAACACCTTCTTTATTCATATTCCTTTACCCACAAAATTATTAAGGGTGGATTTTTGATAGTTGAATCTTGTATGGTTGCATAATTTTATATAGAACATAGATGTTTATATTGAGTTATGTCGCTTTTATTTTTTTAGATATATATTTGTTATGTAGGCAAAGAAATTTTGTGGCTACTTTACTAATTACTAAATAGCTAGTTTTAAAATGTAGTTTCGCTCAGTAAACTTTTAAATTAAATCTCTTTTTATTGGCATGTGCGAATCTGTTTTCTTATAATTAATACTTATTTTGTTATTGGAATTTATTTTATTTTGCCTAAATGTAAAATTATTGTCATTAAAAATTTAGAAATGCATACGCATATTTTAAGTTTGATTAAGATCTAGTGGATTTCAAGGATAAAAAAATAAATTTCTTAGTAAATTTGTTCCTTTAACCACAATTTAAATAACATTTTCGTATAATTGCTTGTCTTGAGTATAACTATTGACTTTCCTAATCACGATGATTTGTGAAGAAAAACTAACTTATGTAGAGCTAATCTGAATGTATATTGATTACCAGGCCATCGAAATACACTGGGCATCCTGGTCACGAGCTCGGTATCCAGGTTTTGGCCTCGGAAGAGACGTGGCGCACTCCGTCCCTGCTGCAGGCTACTGACCTGACAAACAATGGCGTAGCCATATTCTCCCAGGTACGCTTTATACCTTACTTTATTTATTTGATAAGCCACCCCAAAAATTGAAATCAAACTTTGAATATGTTGTTGCAAAAAATTATATCTACTTATATTTAAAACGTTTAAAGAGTTTTCCGCCGCCCAAAAAAACGATATGCACAAGGTGGATGGAAGGATATCTGAAAAAATCGCTTTGAGTGGATGGTGTTTTGGGAAAGCATAAAATTAAGCACGCAAAAGGTTAATTGTTTGAATGCCGAGACTTGTCAGACTAGTACCTGAAAATGTATAATTTGCTGGATTTATCGGTGATATATTTTTACCTAAATTGCAGTATTGCAAACAGTATTCAAAAAGTAGGAAGGTTTTGGACTAGCAACAAAAAAGTGTCTCCTGAAGAAGACGGTATTCTTTTTCGTACGTCAAATAGATATTTAACAGTAAGTATTTTACTTGTACAGATACACCTGGAAGCGGATCCTTGCGACTACCTCGGCGAAGAAGGTATCAGAAGCAACGAAGCCAGACTAGAGATCCTACACAAAATCCTAGGTGATATTCTAGGCCTTCATGTCAAAGATACGCGCGAAATCACCCAACTGGAATACACCAGGGGTTACTTCCTTGGAAACCACGTGGTAAGAGAAGGTCTATAGTTTGAAGACCTAATCATTTCGCATCGCCATTTTTGTGTCATGGTAGCTATTGCTGAATTATGACGTTTGTGTTTTAATATCGATAGTAGATAGATAAAATATATTCGAGGTTATGCCCGCATATATTATCTACCTATTTAATATTTAATATGCAGTATTTCTATGCATGATATATCATAACATGCTTGGGCTAACGATATATAGTTAGTCATGTTTTTCACTTTGTTAGTGCTAAAACTCCATTATGAGAGTTTACTTAAAATTTTATTTACTAACGTTAAATTTACATTAGCTAAATATATGATTTTTGTTTGACATGACTAGTCCCATTACTGTGTTATGTTGAATATGTATTATATTAAAATACAACGTCATAATAAATTAAGTTAAAAACCAATCAAAATAGTTGTCATGCGTACAATATAGAAGTAATATTGAATATTATGAAATTCATCTGTTAGGCGCTTTTAGAAAACACCGTCATCTGGTATTACGAGAAAAAGCACTGAAATTGTATTCGTATGAGTATAAAAACCACTTATGTAAACTATTCGAAACCTAAGCCGTAATTACATCCATTCCATAATACTATTTTCTATCAAATATTGCCTAAGGTAGACGTCTATTCAATACCGTATTATTTTAAAAGTAAAGTGTTCACAAAACTGCAAAGAATTGATTTGCTAACACGGCTTAATAAGCCAGCTGGTCGATTACGAAAATTGTGATTATCATATTGCTACAATCTAAACTGTTGTGATTTGTTGTTTTAGCCAATAGCGGGAAAGTGTCAGCCAATCAGAGATGATTGTCGTCACTTTCGGTTTATCAGTCCCGCTACGGAGTCATATTTATAGACGTACACGCTATTTGGCTCGCGATTGGGCGGTAAAATTTTCATGCAAGAGTTAGTTGCCACACGCTTCAACATTGCAGTTTGTTTGCCCCCATAATTAATTATTAATTGCCCCATTAATTGCTCTAGAACAATGGGTCAAATAGAAAATAGTGTAATGGATGAGGAATTGAAGAGTGCATCTCAGAGTGAGTCACATAATGGTGCTAATTCAGTTGTACTCAACCTCTAAACTGAAATGGCAGGTCTTAATGTAGCGCTGTCTCGTTTACAATGTTCCCGTTAGAAGAGAAAGAAAATAAATTTATTCCCCATTGGTGTCACAGACAAAACACTTGTGCAGATGTAAAATTTCGTCTGTATTACTCAGAATGGGTGTAATGCCTGCACCTTCCATCGCCCAGGTAACTTACAACTACAAAAATTAACTAAAACAAAATGATAAGTAGATACCCTACTTATGTACAGGCGAAATTAATGAATCTTTCTGTAATCTGTCGATAAGTTACTTAGCAATATTGTTATTTTTCAAAAGACCATACAATTTTTGACAAATAACGACGTTGCTATCGACAGATTACAGATAGGATCGATTATATTATTTTTATTATTAATTTTGGTCACTAGACCTGTCAGATTAGTTAAGAGATTGTGTACAACCCGGATTACAACCCAATGTCCCATATCTTTTTTGCATAAGTACTAGGTACTTAGGTAGTCTTCAACTGTGGATGGATTGAGTTTTATTTTATCCCCTTATTGTTTCTAAAATGAACCTTGTCCCCGTAATCATAAGTCACAATATCCGTGGTGGCGGCACTAATAGTGGGCGGGTGTGTTTAGGGCGGATGGGAGGTGCGGACGGGCGGGCCGGGCCACGTGACGGTGTGATGCCCGGTGAGCGAACGCTCGCTAATTGTATCGCTTATGCTGTAAGGGATTTCAAGAAATTAGAAACACTGCTTATAGAGCGGTTTGAGATTATCATTTTTATTTGCATGTAAGCATAAGCTCGTTTTTGTACGCGTGTATACGCGCGCCTTATATGCGCATATACAGTGCCACCAACTTATCAGTTCTGGTGACGGACTTTGAATTTGGTATTGCTATTTAAGAAATTCGCCAAGCAACAATGGAATTAAAATTCTTTGAAGTTTTTTAAATTGAGTATGTTTTGACTATGAATGGTCGCTGTGAAGGAGATTGCTTGTCAAAGCTGGTTGCCCACACGCTTTTTCTCTTTCTTTATGGATCATAATGCTAGTTTTCAAAGGATAATAATGCGATGGGCATCCAGATTCTTCCACATACAACTCCACTAAGAATACGAATACTAGAAATGAGTTATCAAACAACGAGAAGTGAGTGTGTTGTGTAGTGATAGTGTTGTCGCTGCCTAACGAGCAAATGTGCGAGTGTGGCGGGCGAATCACTCGTCATTCATTAATTCTTTTTTTGGAAGTCTGTTATAAAAGAAAATAATTTATACAATCGTGATGATTAAAAACAGTAAATTTTCTTGAAATCTCTAAATTGTGTCCATATTACGCTTGCAAATACAGATGCTAAACGCTTAGAATGCATGCTGGTCTCCTTTTTCTGTAACGTGTTTTTTAGTTTTGCATTCACTGTGCACAATGGCACTGATAACTGATTAGTATTATTTATATGCGGAATATTATATTTACATGTGTATAATGTATATATTGTATAAATGTCGTGTATTGTAAAAAGTCGTGTTGTGATGCTTTTGCAAGTATTGCTAGCTTCTAAAATTAATAGAAAAGCTATTTTAGGAAGGTGTGATTTTAATAAAAAATATATTGTAGCATGTATTTCGCACAAGATCCTCTTACTTTCTTCTAAATGTAAATACGAGTATTCACATCACAATTAGATAAATAGTAAAGTTGAAAACCATATTACCTAATCGTAATATTATGGAATGACCAACAGACGCCTCAAATAGCTCAACCGTCAAGGAGTGGACTGAAATCCCAAAAGTATTCCCATAATCTTAATACATACAAAGAACAGTCCTGACACACTGACTGACTCATCAAACTTATACTTAGCTTAAATCCGTATCTGATAAGACGCTTATCAAACTTGTGACTTAGCTTAAAATCATTGACTTATCAAAGCACAAACAAACCCTTGGACCTAGAAAGACAGAGATTCTTTTTATAATAAAGTCTAAAAACTAGAAGAATAAAACAGGATTTTTCAAAATTCCCGCGGTAGGTATAAAGAAGTTTGCTATTTTTTTTAAACTGGCAACAAGCAAGGTGTTTGTTTCTAAGATGTTTTTGTTTTGTTTTCTAGCAAAAGATGTCGCTAGTGGAGGAGTGGTGCAAAGCGGTGGACGGGCGGCGCGTACAGAAGCTCGCTGGCTTGACGATACAGTGGTGCATGCGGGACGAGGCCGCAGTACAACCCCCCTCCGAGACCTTCCTCCCTGTCCACTTGTACGAGTGTCCTGAACACTTCTCCACTGTTGAATATTTTGATGTGAGTATATTAATTTATAATACATACCCATAATAGATAGATAGATAGTGGTAGATGCATCCGACTATTCGAAAGTACTTGTAAAAGTTTATTTGAATAAAAAAGATTTTTATTTTATTTTATTTTATAATGGCTGTATGATAATACAGACGATAATAAGACGAGCGCGGATGTATACTCTGCTCCCGCTCCTTGCCGTCTATCCGCGGATAGATTTTTAATGTTACGTGCGACTCTAATTGGTCAACACTTCAGAGCGTTCAAGAAGTTTGGCGTGACCTTTACCCAAAGAATTATTTTTCTATTATTATTATTGTTAACTTAACGTGTTTTTGAAATAAATCAGTTTCTTCCAAAGTCTAAATACTCATTTTTAATGTAGCTCAAATTTTATGTATGTATTTTGACATATTTTTATGGCCATACATCATATTCATACCGCGTACTGCGTGTAAATTAGATCTAGTAAAGGCCTCATAGAATGTAAAAATTGTTCTGCAGAACCTAACGTCAACCCACCTCGGGCGCGCAGTAATATACGCGGATGTGTTGTCCACCACGCTGGCAGTGACGCGCAGTCCGCTCGCGCATGGCGTAGGCGCCGTGGCGCGGCGACAGGTGGCGGCGCGGGGCCGGGGTGGCAACCACTGGATCACCACCCCGGGCCAGGCCGCCATGTCCCTGCAGGTAGGTGTTGAACATTACTACACGCTAATGTTACGGATTTTTCATGTAGAAAAAAAATGTAAAAGTAATTTATAACAGTAGATTATTAGCATTCGATTCATACCGAGGAATTTTAGAGTAATTCTTAGCATAGCGAGTGTATTACATCTTGAATCCTGACTGAAGCGCGGGGTTTTATGGATGCTCTAGACGAAGATGGTATTACCCCCGTGTTGAATACTCTACTTTTCACACCTCGTGAGACAATAAAATCAAGGTTAATTCCGGAGTTAAAAAACTGCTGTTATCGTCGTCCCTCGACATTTCAATTTCATATAAAATAAATAAGTTATCAATTTCAATAACACTACAATAGTTTTGGAGGGAATGTTCAATAATATTTTCACACCGCTAGATTCGCTTGATTAAAATTGACGACATAATGAATTGTCACTACTTCGTCAACCCATTGCCAGCTCACTTCTGATCACATGAGACCTGTGATCAGAAATGTTCCTCGAAGTGATTCCTCTTAAAATGAGAACGGTTTGGCCATCGTCCACCACAACCAAGTGTAGATTGGTACATTTCTTGCAATTCACGAAGGCGAGTGAACTTTACTTGTGGTTACGTCGTATACAAGGGCATTGTGTAAGTGTGAACTATAGACACACGCTCCACAAACTTGAACACATATTATTATCAGGTGTGGCGGAAGATCTCCCCGACTTTGCCGTTAGTGCAGCACGCGGTGGCTCTAGCGGCCGTGCGTGCTGTGCGCTCGGACCCGGCCTACGACCAACTCGATATAAGGTCTGTACCGAATTCCCTACAAGAAAGACTGTCTAGTGAAAAATAGCGGCTTTCAAAAATAAATTCGGTCTTGCATCCCCGAATTAACTAAGAACAGATACTAGTATCTATTTGATACTTTTTTTTATTAATATTTTGATTGTATGCTTATTAGTCATCATAATTTTTATGTGTCTGCATACATTCTACTGTGTAAAAATAGGTACAGGACGTATCGACAAGTCATATTTACACGATAATTATTTCATTGAGGCCACGCTCTATTACAATAATACTAAGATTCTAATGATAAAAATAATAGATAATTAAGTAAATCTTGTACAATTTAATTGAATAAAAAATATAATAACATGAAAGAAATCTAGTACATATCAAAACCAGGTGATGCTATGAAAAAGCCACATTGTCACCAGATTCTAAAAACGTTAAGCACTCCCAGATTTTTTACTTTACTCAATGACTATCTCTTTCGTATTATCGTTATCGGTCCCAACAAATTATTCTTAAATAATTTTGAATCTTTCCAGAATAAAATGGCCTAACGACATTTATTTTGGACGCGAAATTAAAATAGGCGGAACTATCACCACCGCGAATTGTACGGGCGACGATGTCATTATCGATATAGGTACGTATAGTTTATCATTTCTTATCTAAAGTTATAAAGCGTTATAGAGAGAGAGCCGGCGCGAGCCAGACCTTCGTTATTTTATAAAACCTGAGTGTTTCTCTGCGTACACAGGGAGGAACGAACAGCGACTATGATGTTTGAATAATGGTGGCTTTGGGAGATAACCGGTAATAAAGGTGTAAAAAATCTTACGTCAAAGAATAAAGTCTGATTTTTTTATATTTTCTTCGGAATAGTATTAGAAATCACGTCATGCATTGCCTGACACTGTAGTGGCAAGTGGCAACCCCCTGCCAGAGAGAACCCTTAAACTAACAATTTATTAAACTTTAAAGGTGTCTAGCAGGGGGTTGCCACCATACCAAGTGTCTGGCAATGCATGACGTCGTTCGTTTCTACTACTATTCCGAAGAAATAAAAAACATAGACTACTTTGACGTAAGGTTTTTTACACCTTTAATACCTGTTATCTCCCAAAGCCACCATGATCCAAAGTTCATAGTCGCTGATCGTTCCTCCCTGTGTTGGGGACAATACACAGGGAAACTTTCAGCTTTTATAAAATAACGAAGGTCTGGCACGCGCAGGCTCTTAGTTCATTATTTTTAATGGTGGTAATTTTTTTCCTTAGGCACAGGTGTTAACATTTCGAACAGCGTCCCAACGACATGCGTAAACGATATAATTGCGGACTACAACAAAAAGCACGGGACAACACTAGCATCGATATCGATAGAGAAGTTCTTGGCTCGATATTGTTCCCAATTAGAGCGAATTTTGGAGTATATGGAAACTGAAGGCGGCGTCGATGCATTCCTTGAACAGTACTACCAGTATTGGTTACACAGGTTAGTAAATCTGATCTATGGTAAATGTAGTCCGCGACAGGTCGAGATGGGTATCGGGGTATGAGGCGGGGGGGACGCCCCGCACGCTTGCGCAAACCCGCACCGGGTTAGCGTGGGGGCTGTGCGGGTGTGCGTGGTGTTCCTTCTCCGATTGCCATCTCAAGCTGAAGTTATTTATTAAGTATGTACATTTATTAGGTATGTACTATACATATCTACTTCTTCCTCAACCTTTTCCGATCTCTGGTTAATATAAAGCTATTTATTTTAGCGACGAGGAAATTCGCGTCCAAAGCAGTGACGGCGGCAGTCCAGTGCAAGGCACCATCAGCGGGCTGGACTCGGCTGGGTGGCTGATGGTCAGGACACGCGGCGGGGACATCCGCGTCGCGCCCGACGGGAACACCTTCGACATCATGAGTGGACTTATTGCCCCTAAACTTTAAGCTAAGGACCAGAAAGTTCTGGTTATATAAGTCAAAGTTTAAAGACCAATATGAGTATGAGCCTTAAGTCCAAAATGTGACGCATACCTACGGATCGGAGTGAAGGACAACTTTAGTTCGAGAACTACCTAAGTGTACATATATACCAATTCTCATAAACCCGCAAGAGATATGATTGTTTCTTTCTCTCCGTTACAATGGCGTTGGAAAGCGTGGAAAGACGTTTGTCTATAATTGTTTCACCGGTCCTTTACCGTGGCTACCGCGGTTAGCTTTATTCACTTTAACATAGGTTGAAATTAGGATAAAAACAAGCAGAAAACTTAAAGGGCGCCCGGTACGCCATGTTCCGCTGTCGCCACTAAGCTGAAGTACAACATGGGGTTATTCAAGGGGCGGACCAACAAATTCCTAAAAGGCCGGCAACGCATCGGCGGTGGAGCTGCAAATGTTCATGGGCGGCGGTAATCACTTAACATCAGGTGACCCGCCTGCTCGTTATCTCTATATAAAAAAAAGTATAATAAAAGTTTATTACACTTATCAGCATAGTGGGTTTGAGTTGAGTTGTTATCCAAATAATCCGTGCCTCGACTCTACTCCACTCTGGAGGTGTGCGTTGTGCCTTGAAGATTGAGATTCTTTGGTGTATATTAACTTTGATATTAACTATTGAAATATAGTGAATCCCTAATTGTAGGCCGATTGCAATTTATATCAGAAATTGACAAAAAATATGAGGCGCGCCAGAGCCGCTGGATTTAGGCTGCGCAAGGCAGCGGCGTGTGGCAGTCCCTACAAAAGACGCGAGTTCAGCAGTGGACGTCTATCACTTGACGACGATGACGAAATTGAAAATATAATAATTGTTATCGCCTAGAAACTAAGTAAGACCCTTTAATTAAAAATTACGTTCCCAGAATGAAACTTATAAAAGGTCAAGTAAATGTTTTAAGAATTTTATGATGTAAAAATAAAAAGATTCTATTAAGTATATCAAAAATCGAAAATTGTTATTGTAGTATCGTAGTCTAGCGACTTTATACGAGTAGATCATATCACGTAGATGAGACAGCCGTACACTGCCAGTGCTCTTATATCGGATATGGTTAATCTGCTATTACTGATGTCTATAAAATGTATTGTATATTGGCGTTGTGACAAATCTCCTTTTCGCACATCGGCTCAATCTGATGGTCTAACGGAAGTTGTAATAATCACATTGCAACAATCGCAATTGATACAATTGGCCACAATGATAATATTCTTGTTGCAACTGTGCATTATAATTTTTAACTAATAGAGAGAGAAAGTGGTAGCCAATCAAAGCCGATTGCGTCATCTTGGTGGTTTTAGGTATTTGGGTAGTTTATGACCAAATAGTCTTAACAATTTAAAAAGATTTTTCACTATGTAAGATTTAACAAATAAAGATTAGGATTTGAAATATATTAGTTTGGTTGTGAAAACGGAATTGTTTAACTTTTATACAGTTTAATAATAATTTTTGTGTGATTGAATGCAAAACAGGTGAATGTTTATAATTCATATTAATATTATGTAAAAATATGAATAGGCTTTTAATATAAACCAATTATTGTGTGCGAAGGGGGGATTTGGTTTTTATTTAATATTGTCAATTAGAACCATGCTCTCAAAAATTGAGAATGTCGTTAGATATTGTATGCTGTGCATAGGTAGCTAGAGCAATTTGCTAACATCTATTTGCGAGTAGAATAATTATCGCTTCTCAAATCTCAGAACAATATAAAACCCTCCGATACAAAACTGATCTGTTTGACTACGAGCTTAAGTCCAAAAACATCTATATATGTAGTTGATTCAGCTCTGCCTAGTCTACTATCGGCACTCCTAGAATCAACCAAAAATAACCCTTTTTTGATTCGGGATTTAAAAATAAAGAGTGGGCTTATTAAAGGTGTTGCCACTTGTGTAAGCATCTACCTCAGTTACTCTGCTTCCAAATTATATCCTAGTTGCTGTTGACATATAGAAAGTTATCCTCAAATATCCTGTATATAAATTTGTTAAAATATTATGTGGGATTATAATGTAGCAAAAAAGGTAAAGTATTAAAAAAAAGTTATTATTGGTAACTCTCTTTGGTTTATGGAAAATATACAAAACAATTTGATTGCTATGAAGTTATAAATGTATAATATCTATATATTTAAGGTGGAACACACTTAACACGCAATTCAGTATTTGCTATGGCTAGAAACAGACTAGCTTGAACTAACTGACAGAATAGCCTGTTTCTAGTCATAGAAAATGTTTATACTAAGGGGCACGAGCACCCTCGATAATTTCGGCATCGGCGATTAGCGAATTGCCCACATGTTAATGTGGGCAATTCGGGGTGTGCGGGGTTCAAAGTTCAATAGTGCTGAAAATCGGTCGAATCGCTAGTTGCTCCTGTTAAAAGTATCGTGCGTGCTTGGCCCATGGTTTCAATAGTGCAAAAATAATTAACTTGAATCTTAAACCAACGAGTTTCTTGTACCGCAAGTTTAGTTTATTACACTTTGTACTGATTTTTCTCGGCTAGCTTTAATACATAATAAACTCAATTGTTTGAGTTGCTTTAGGTTTAGATCTTTCTTACTTTAATACATTTTGCAAAAATAGATACATGATAGTTTATTTATTCCATTGAATCATAATCTTAATCGCATTTTGTGATGATACAAACTCTGTTACTTGACGTGCGACGTTGGCCCTGAGTGTATGACGTAGCTGTACCTATATTAATTTTTATGTACATTTTTATCTAGCGATGCTATTAATCTACGACCTTTCAATTTAGGCATCTTTATTTAAAAATGTTTATTAAAATGAATGGTATTTTACATTTGAATGTTAATATACTTAATAATTAATTTATTGTTGTGAGTTTAACAGATTACAATTTGGAAAAATTACTTTTCACCTAGCGGCGTTCGGACTGTGTGAAACACAGTCATATTAAGATAAAGATACATACCTACAGAGTGGCGTGGACATAAAATACCTACCTTATAATCGTGCTCGATTCGCCGTCTCTATGCTAACTAGTAAATATAACTGAGTTTAGAGTTTTTATGAAAAATATGCCGCGCCTCGATTGCACAGCACTCTGTTGGTGTGCGCTGCGCCTAAGAACACGCATGTAGGTAAATAGTACTTAAATTTATCTGTTTAGTTTAGTTCCATAAATCATCGTGATATTATTTTTGTAGTGTCGTTCTAATTTACTATAGCATTCAAGTTATATGTTACTTACTACTTACCATTACGAAATGGGGAAAGATAGTGGTATTGAAATAAAAAAACGCATGTTATGTTTAAGTATCAAACTGATACGTAGTAAACCTTTTTTATTAAATTAAAACATGTAAGTATATCAGATTTCATTATTATGAATTGTATTATACTTAGTTACTTATAGATTAGCGCGCAGACTTGAAGTCTTATTACTTATATTGAAGTTTATAATGATGCGAGACTGCAATTAACACAAAAACTGACAAAAGTGAAGCTTCTTAATATTGTACATAAATCTTATAATAAATAAAGTAAAGTAAACATGCTTTATTGTACACCAAAACCAAAACAATAGCAATATAACAAAGATAGCATGTACAATAGGCGGCCTTATCGCTAAAATAGCGATCTACGTCTCACTCGCTCATATGGAGTACAAAACATACTGTCCTGCCAATGTGATGTGTTTCATTGCCGAATTCGTTTGTATCACTTTGCGAGCTAGGCCCCTGACCCAAATGACTGTTAAGAAGCTTCGCTTTAAAAATTGCCCTATGGCCGTGCCCTATGGTTAGTATGGACGAGCCTTTTGAATTTTTATTTGTTTGATGGTAAAATGTGCCTACACATAAAATAATATATAAATATGTTAATTATGAATTGGTGGATGATATTTGGGATTCTATATCTTATAAAAATTGTTCTTAACAAAAACTGTTACAACGATTTCTATTTATCCAATCTGATATCGTCGAAAAATTTCACAGAATAATTATTGCACACACGGGCGCCCTCCCCTGGCCTGCCATCTGAAGCTAGCTATTTTGTAAGTAGCGATGAGAAAGTTTATATCGATAATAATAATTATTATTAAATATGCCAAAATATCAATAGTTTTGTCACGTGCCAATTAAATTGATAATCATACTTTAGCGCAAATAATGACTTAGAATAGTATCGATTGTTTTGCACACTATTGATCGCTTCAGTACTGACATTGCTCTCAATTGACTCATGTGACAAAACTATCGACATTGATAGCATCTAGAAACTATTGATCAGTTGATTGTTGATCAATAGTTTCTTGAATACTATCGAAATGTTCACCAACAACACTAGTCCTAAGTGCCATTGATGTGCAACGATACTAATGATATTCTCAGATGATTCTGTGTACACAATCTCTAAATTAAACTAAAATGGCAATTCCTACGAAAAAGTAGAATTAGAATTAGACCTGGGGCCCTACTACCACCGCTTAAAGTAATAAGTTTTCAATATTGTTTTGACATTTTCATACAAAACTTGTATGGAAATGTCAAAACAATACTAAAACATGACTACTTTAAGCGGGGTAGTGCCCCTGTCAATTTAGTTTGGTGATTGAGTACAACAGAATTAGCGACCTTGTATGATCAATTAATTAATATCGGATTGGATGTAGAAATGCTCTTGTATAGTCCGTGATAGTTTAAGGCGAGGGGATGCCCCGCTCACCCGCATGTCACTCGTGCCTGCCCGCGTCGGGTTAGCGCGTGGCATGTTCGGGGCCTTCCCTCCCCGATTGCCATCTCGACTTGTCGCGTACTATACATACCTATTTTTAAAATTCGCAAATTTTCTCTTTGTGAATCTTATGATATAATGTCTATTTTACGTTAATATTCAAGTGTTATCGTGATTACTGTTCACAAAATTTTACTAGTCATCTTTCGCTGTTGTGAGGTGTTTTTGTTAAAAATCTATTGATGGAGTCTAACATGTTGTACATTTTCTTGTTAAAGTATTCGCGTTCTATAATAAATTATTTCGGATCATCGAAATGTTTTATTTACATTTAATAATACTTACTACCGAAATCAATTAATTTTAATTTTGCCTTTTTCAAACGTAAATCAACAACAGGTACCTAATAAAACTACTCTATGAAATCTCTAAACTAAATCCACGTGACTGAAGTCGTGGGCATCGCCGGGTAGTTAAACTGTAAAAGTTCAATGATGTCATTTGTTCGTTAATAAATATCAGCATTATCAAATCTGAATCGGAAACTGGGCAAACCACGGCTCCCAGTTCCCCGTATAGTAAATATGGCTCCGGCTAACGGCTCGGGCTCGCTCATTCGATACTGTGACGTCGTGACGAACAGTTCGTCCAAGTTGGGTCCGCCCCAGCACAGAGAGGTGACTTGCGAAACTGGGAGTTTGTACCTGTTTACTATTACTCTCCTGTCAGGATCTATCTGTAATACCTGGAAAGAACGGTAAACATAATAAATTGGAACTGTCTTTTCTAGATATGGCCATAAGCCATATGAGATAGCGTATTGAAATCATTACTATAGTGACAACTTTTAAATCTCAGTAGTATTTTCATTCTGAACTGGTGGTAGTCACAAGCGTAGCATTATTGTCGCATATTTGTCTGGTGGGAGGCTTTGGACATGGCTAGTTACCGCCCTACCGGCAAATCCGTGCCGCCAAGCAATTTAGCGTTGCGGTACGATGCCGTCTAGTCTGCCGTTTCCAGGTTAGCCCGCTTCCATCTTAGACTGCATCATCACTTACCACCAAGTAAGATTGCGGTCAAGGGCTAACTTGCACCTGAATAAATAAATAAATAAATAAGAGACAAGCTCTCTCTTACATACATTAAATAATTTTTTATATCAATATTTAATCATCAGACTTTACAAAGTTCAATACTTAACTAAGTAGTCAAAGTGTACCTAATGGAAACTTACGGAGCCCCCAAACATAATCGCCACCCACAGATACCCTCGGTTGTCTATAGTCATGCCATCCGGTATCGCCCCGTCGTCGTACCCATGCATCGATATATCAAGGATTGTCCTCCTTCCGCCTGAAAAAACATCACAGAATTGTTAAGATACGTCTATTGAAAAATTCAATAAGTCCAAACGGCCAAATGGAGACTCTCCAGTTTTGTAGTTGTATTGTAAGCACAATATAAAGTCAGACAACATCGACCTTTAGAATGACATTTCGGCTTCTTAGACTTCGTTACTCGCTATTCGCCGGCGTGTTGGTCTGTCAATTCAGAAAGTGGCCAGTTCGACAAAACGGCAATTCCATAGGTAAAGATTGACAAATTGTACTTCGTTAGATTTTTCCCGAATGTTTACAAAGATAGTTAACTTTTTAATGTCATAAACACCCGTTCGGGGAGACGCCCCGCACACCCACATATCACCGGCGTTATCCTGCATCGGGTTAGCGCGGGGCTGTGCCGGTGAGCACCACCCCTATTTTCATCTCGACCTGTCCTATTCCTATGTGTAATGAAATAGGTAGATCACGTAGTAGTTGGGATTACCATGAGATAAGTAGTGTTCTTTGTGACTATGAATTAAGAGAAGGACCTGATGCCGATATCGTAAATCTACTTACTGATTTCTCTAGTTTCCTGATCATAGTCGAAAGCCTCGACCTTCTGCGTGGGCGAGTCGATGTAATAGAAGACAGTGTCGTTAGGCGCCCAAGTCAGCCCGTTGGAGATGGTCACAGGTCGCAAATGTACAAGAGGATTTATGAAGCTGTCTTGGCTAATGCTGAAGAATGTAGCTTTGTCTGGAAGTACGTCATTTCCCCTGTGCGGACCCTTTGTACCTATTGGATAGAAAAACATTCATATATGATTTGACTATAGGTAGTATTCGTATAGGTATGCGTAGATAATATCAGACCTCGATCTTATTTTATTCTTGAGGTTCTTCATAAAGGCAAGTGATTTTTATTAAACTGTTAATTTATGCTAAACTAGTTTATGCCCGCGGCTTTGTCCGCTTTGACAACCCAAATTTCAAACCCCTATTTTACCCCCCTTAGGGGTTAAATTTTCAAAAATCCTTTCTTAGCTTTCTACGTAGGTAGGTACGTCATAAATCATAATAGCTATCTGCATGTCAAATTTTGAGCCCGATCCAGTAGTTGAGCTGTTGAGAGATCAGTCAGTCAGTCATGCCCGGTTTCTGAGGTACAGTCGGGTTTTCCTTTTATATATTTAGGTTTAAAATATGACTAAAACATTATGTTCTCTGGATTTTAATATTAAATTCCATAATAATATGATTTAGGTAAGTACTTATTTGTCCCCGATTTCGTCCGCGTAATTATTATTTATAGCCTAGGTTCCATTATCTTAGTTTATAGCCCATAGCACTCGGTGACAATGTAAACCGTATCTATCAGTGATAGAAATTTCAGAATCGGATCATTAGTTCTGGAGATTACCCCTATACATACAAAGTAACAAATTTTACCTCTATAAAATATTTAGTGTTAGTTATTTATGACCACTATAATGCCAACGTCTTGTATGAATAGCGATGGATGGAGAGAACGTGTCAGAAGCATCAGCTTAGAATTTTCTGCTTACATTGACAACGTGGTCGTCGTAAAACTTAATTAGGCTCCTCCCGCCAACGAGTTGTCGCTTCGATGAAGCGGGCTCAAGAAGATATATATACATATACATAACAGTTACAAATACATCACGTTGGCCAATTTTTCTTGACTTAGCGCGCGCTTGACGAGCGTTCTTGCCTAAGAAATGCCTATTCACTCTGACCTCGAAGGTACTTAGGTACGTGGTAGATCTTCGTATCAGAAACGTTGAGCAAAAAGCCAAAAACGTCTCGTCGTTCAAGTATAGTATGCAACAGGGCGGGGGAACGCCGTGCTCGCCCGCACCGGGTTAGCGCGGGGGGTGTGCGGGACGTTCCCTCCCCTATTGCCATCTCGACCTGTCGCGGACTATAGGTAGATTGGATGTTGATCACAAAAGGATGTCAACGCTCAAGGTGTCTCATTGTTCTGTGGTACAACCACATTATAAAGAGACACACAGCAGACTCGTGATAAATGACGACCACAACGACCTTTCAACAGCCCTACGTTGAAGGGTCCTAACTATGTAGGTCAGTTCGGGTCGCCCCTTCATCCCGCACTTACCGCACGATTGCTCTGCTTAGATGGCTCTGCTCAGCTCTTCGTCGAACCTCTGTATGTAATATATCCTTACTCTGTGGTTCAATGGTGAAGGAGAAACAAGGTTGTGAAGTTTCTGAGCATTCCAAAGTAGGTACCTATATCCGACTAACTTATATTCGTGACTTCGTCCGCATGGACTACACAAATTTCAAATCCCTATATCACCTCCTTAGGGGTGAATTTTCAAAAATCCTTTCTTAGCGGATGTCTACGTCATAATAGCAGCTGCATGCCAAATTTCAGCCCGATCCATCCAGTAGTTTGAGCTGTGCGTTGATAGATCAGTTAGGCAGTCACCTTTCTTTTTAGATAGGTATTTAGATAAGCAGACGACATTGCGTCGCGTCGGTGCTATAAGCTAAGCAAGCTGTGGTGAATTTAGCGCCACACAAAACCTGCGCGTTTACCGCCCACTCAAACTACTTTCGTTAAGAGTACCTACTATACCTACTTACCGAACCAAAACCTCCCCTGAGAGTCTGGTTTCCCGTCATTAATCACATTATCTGGTAACCCAAGATCTACGGTAGTGAGCAGCCTCAGAGCCGTGTCCCCCGACACGTCCCAGTCCAGAAGATACAGCGCAGATCGCACTGCTACTAGATAACGCTTGGAGTCCGCCACAAGCGATACCACGTTGACTTGGCCGTAACCTTGAACAAATAGGGTATTTTACCCTTTTTTGAAAAGTGTTTTAATTTGATCCTAAAGTGATGATAAACTACCAGAAAGTTCACAAAAAAATTATCCAGTCGATAAAATGCATTCAAACTTTGTATTTCAAATTTCCCCGCGAAAACGCTACCCGTCATTTAGTTTAGGTTCATGACCTGTTATGACGTCACACGGATTGGTAAACAATGGTATTTTTTTAGTGAAATACATTACAACTTCAATCCATATCACGTCACAGACGTTCATCATGGCGGCTACGTTTTTCGATTGCTTATTGCTAATATTATCTTGTATAGATATTTTTAGATTATTTCTGTCATAACTGATTGCAGGGATCATTCGATTGCGCTGATTGAGCAAGTCGGTAACTTGAAGTGTGATCGACCTTGAAGGTCCGAATTGAACGTTTAAGGCACGATGTATGCCAATACGTAGCGGGCACGAGCCGTCCCATGTACGAGGCACGGATTCAAAACATCACATGTTATATGAAGCAGTGCTTCACCCCTTAAGTCCATAAAGTCTTCTTCATGCCTCGTAAAGCTACAGTACAGTTAGTATAAGATTTCATAGTTTTAAAAATACCAAAGTCGAAATCGACTGTTTCCATACATCTACAGGCAGCGACACAGCGGAAATATTGCGAACTAAAGATGATCGAGTGTTTGCGAGTATAGCTTTCAACTTTACGATACCAATTACCACATAACTACGTCACCATCGAGAATGGTTTGCGTTTACCTACACCAATACCAATATCGAGTAATTTGGCAGTACGAGTCCTAAGTTTGACGTCCTAAAACTAGTAAATGACGTCATTTTCGCTTATGGATACGAGTCGATAGTCGAATTGTAACTCACCAAAAAATACTCGGTGAGAGAAGCGTGAAAGCTTATTGATAATTAAACAAAATGATGAAATTTAATAAGTGAAGTGCCTTAATTTGCCCACGGAGGCAAGGAGAATGTTTGGGAAGGTAGTCAAAGCTAACCGTCGTGATTGTGTAACTTAAATTTGGTTCAGCGGCGTAATTTGTGATGTGCGCAGTGTATCGGTCAAAGAAACAGGTTCTCACATAGCCCAAACCCTCCAGCAAGTTGAAGTGACAGTGAACAATCCATGCATGTCGTACTGGGTTGAGCATCCGTCAAAGAAACAGGTTCTCACATAGCCCAAACCCCCCCGTAAGTTGAAGTGGCAGTGAACAATCCTTGCCTGTCGTACTGGGTTGAGCATCCGTCAAAGAAACAGGTTCTCACATAGTCGAAACCCCCCAGCAAGTTGAAGTGGCAGTGAACAATCCATGCCTGTCGTACTGGGTTGAGCATCCGTCAAAGAAACAGGTTCTCACATAGTCGAAACCCCCCAACAAGTTGAAGTGGCAGTGAACAATCCATGCCTGTCGTACTGGGTTGAGCATCCGTCAAAGAAACAGGTTCTCAAATAGTCGAAACCCCCCAACAAGTTGAAGTGGCAGTGAACAATCCATGCCTGTCGTACTGGGTTGAGCATCCGTCAAAGAAACAGGTTCTCACATAGTCGAAACCCCCCAGCAAGTTGAAATGGCAGTGAACAATCCATGCCTGTCGTACTTGGTTGAGCATCCGTCAAAGAAACAGGTTCTCACATAGTCGAAACCACCCAGCAAGTTGAAGTGGCAGTGAACAATCCATGCCTGCGTTCCTACTGAGTTGAGATTTGGTACCACAGCATACCTACAAGTACCTAGTGGGGTACCGACCGATGGACCGTTCATATTATAGAGTAGGTACCTAACGTGAAGTGGCTGAATGAGGATGCCTCAAGACTGGATGTAGAAGACAGACATCCACAGGCTAAAATGATAGATAATGATAATAGTGCATCTCGGATGAATCATTTTGTGCAGCGATGACTGGATGTAGAAGACAGACATCCACAGGCTAAAATGATAGATAATGATAATAGTGCATCTCGGATGAATCATTTTGTGCAGCGATGACTGGATGTAGAAGACAGACATCCACAGGCTAAAATGATAGATAATGATAATAGTGCATCTCGGATGAATCATTTTGTGCAGCGATGACTGGATGTAGAAGACAGACATCCACAGGCTAAAATGATAGATAATGATAATAGTGCATCTCGGATGAATCATTTTGTGCAGCGATGATTGGATGTAGAAGACAGACATCCACAGGCTAAAATGATAGATAATGATAATAGTGCATCTCGGATGAATCATTTTGTGCAGCGATGACTGGATGTAGAAGACAGACATCCACAGGCTAAAATGATAGATAATGATAATAGTGCATCTCGGATGAATCATTTTGTGCAGCGATAGCCATCCATACATATAGCTCGCAGAATGCATTTACTTGTAGCGTTGTAAGATCGATCACAAAGAGTATGTCACACCTTGATCATTGAGGCAAAGGTAAGATATGCACAATTTATTACCTACCTATACCTAGGTACCTAATACCTACATAATATTATTCTAAGCCTTATGGGTAGGTACATCAAACGTGTGGCTCAAATTTCCTACTAAGTAGGTGCCTACTTACATTAATTTATGATTCAATTATACATATAAGTTGGTACCTACATCTGATAAAATCAACCCATTTTTTCACCAGAATAGAAACCTAGGTAGGTACCTACCTACCAGGTATATTAAGAAACATACATACAATAACAGAAAATACCTACCTACTACCTACCATTACTTGCATCCATTCACAAACAAGAAAGTAGGTACTTAATTTATCTATATATAAAAAAGGAAAAGCTGACTGACTGATCTATCTAATTGAAATTTGTGTAGTCCTCGCGGACAAAATCGCGGGCACAATCTAGTATAGAAGGGTATAAGTTAGTAAAATTTTGTATGAAATGGACCTACCTACCAAATTTAGCTAGCTTATTATATTAAGTATTTTTCTAAAATAAATTATTATTTTCAGGTTGCAGATCATCTATGGTACCTAACCTATACTTACCAGATTATGTTGCCTATCTTCCAGCTACCTAAGCTAGGGCCACTAGAACCTAACTTAATTCAAGAGTCAAGACTGCAACTAACCTGGGGGTCATCAGACTTGTAGAATACCTATATAATTTGAACTGTTTATGATGTACCTACTTAAATACACCTTATGAATTTTACAGCTGATGTAAAATACTTATACGCATACCTACCTACTTATAGTATCTAATTTAAATTTAAACAAAAGAATTTAATTTGTTTTATTTCATCCTAACAAAAGTAAGTTTTCAGATGATACTAATAATAGTTAAAAAGTATTCTGGAATTTGCCTGCCTGGATATTTCCGGGAATCTATGATCAAAACTAAATTAAAATGACAGGTTTATGTGTATTGCTGTTCCTTTCATAAGCTCCCTGCACTGCAGAAAAGGATAGCAATACATTTAGACCTCGTCTAACAGAATTAGCCACACTGTCCCCAACTGTTTGTGCACCAAGTCTCATCAAAATCGGTTCAACACTTCAAAGATTAGCTCACAATTTTTTTAATTATGAGCTTATTGAGAACGTAACAGGCAATTTTCAATTTTGTTTATTTGTATGAACATTTTGAAACGTGCAGCCTTGATGGGGGTAGCTGAGGTAAAAGGGAGGGGAGGGAAATCATTCCCTTGGAAGGAGTGATTTTCCGCCGGGGATGTATACTTTTTTAAATGATTTTTAATTTTGATAAAATTGTCATTGACTTAAAACAGCCTCGGTAGGGGGCGGCGGGGTAAGTCAACCCCTTCACTCCTTCAGCCAGAGACTCACTCACGTTTTGTATGGATGAATCCAGAGACTCCGGAACGTCCCTATCTCCTCTTCTTTTCTCCATCAAGGCAGCAAGTCTCAAAAGCTAGCCCGTTGTATGTAGGTATGAATTAAAATGCCTATAAAAGAATCTTATGGCATGACTAGCTATAAAAACACTATGTTCATAATAGAAAAGCAGAGACAAAAAACATTTTATTTACTATTAAATTTTTATATTGTTATAAAACTGTAGTTTGTTGCGCAGTGTTACTGCACTTAGATGACTTATGAGGATTCTGTAGAGTGTAGTCTTGATGCAGCAAAATCAACTTGCATTCTTCTAACAAAGTGGATTAGGCAGGTGGTGTGGTCATTCACAGGCTGTTAACATAACGTAACTAACTGGTCCACAGTTATCACTGAAAAAATAGAAATTATTGATCTTTAATTTTTTAAATTGCTAATTAGACAAGAACTATTCTTCTTATTTTACTATCTATCTTAATGAGGTCTAAGTTTTATTTATAATATTAATTAATAAGTAGATGATGCCCGTGACTTTATCCGCGCTGATTTAAAGGGTAAAAGTAGCCTATCTCCTTCTCCAGCATGTAACAAAGCTCCACACTAAATAATTTATACTCGCAACTTCATTTATCTTGTGGGAACTGTTCGATTTTCAGAGCCTAGTTTATTTAAAAATAGGCTATATCCATCCCCAGGATGAAAGATCTTTGTACCTTTTGTCAAAATTGGTTGAACGGATGAGCTGTAAAAAGCCAGCAGATAGATAGACAGATAACCTTTATACATACACTAAAATACAGCTCAAACTCAAGGTCCCGAACTTAATTACATGTCTTAAACAAAGAAAACTGAATTGATTATTAAAGAGTTGCCTTTCTGTAATAGATTACCTAGATGTTTTATTGCAACTTTAACTTCAGTGTACCACAAGATTATGTCTAAAATGTGTTGTCATTTATCAAGCGGTCAGTAGTCAAAACTGTTCTAACAAATATAATTATTAATGATGGCTCAGCCCTTTTTGAACTCATTTAATGCTAGGTACCTAGTAGACAGTAATTATTTAAGTAGGTAGGTACATATGAAGTTATGTTATGATTTAACTATACTCTTCAAACCTGGCCACTTGTCTATGTGTCCAAATTCAGATCAAGAGATTTGTATTACCTAGTAATTAGTACATTATGTGAGCGTGATCCGAAGAGAGAGAGTAAACTTACTTAAGGTCGTCAGTCCAGCGGGTTGGAGGTCGTCCCACACTGCGCTTGCTGATACGCGGTCTCCACTTCAGAACACGTCTGCCCCATCGGTTCTGCGGCAGACGTGGCCTGCCCACTGCCAGTACAGATTTCTAATTCGTTGGGCTATGTCAGTCACTCTGGTCATCCAACGGATTTCGTTGTTACGGATTTTGTCCCTCAGAGTTACCCAACATAGCCCGCTAAGCGACTTTGAACTTGTGGACAAGGCCAACTGTCAGTGTCGACGTTTCAGCACCATACGTCATCACAGGTAGGACACATTCATTAAAGACTTTCGTCTTTAGGCTTTGGGGTATCGACGAATTGAAGACTTGACGCAATTTTCCAAATGCTGCCCAGCCCAGCTTATTTTTCTGTCAGCTTCCTTGTCGAAGTTGTTTCTACAAAGTTGTATTACGTACAATAATATATACCTAATAATCAGTAAAACTTCAGTTTTCTAGTTAAAACTAAAGCGATTGTTCCGTTTGTTTCAGTCTCAACTCTCAGTAATTTCAGTTATGATAAAAGGTTATGTTGGTTTCGTTGGTTTGTTTTGATTTATTTTTTTACTGACAATGACAGAGTAACAGACTAGAAAGCGGTAACTTTTTTTTTAATCTGATGAAAATTTGGCTCTGGACACAAGTTTCTTGAGGTTTTTAGTGATCTTAGACAAATTACCATAGACACACACACCATAGACTAAGTGGTGGACTGTCACTTGTTTGTCATTGTCACGCTGTCAATCTGTCATTGTCAATCTGTCAAAAACGTCAATAAACGAAATAATAAATGCCAAACTCAACAAAATGGCAGCGTATATCTGTCCCCCTTTTTTTGCGAACGTGTAAGAGAGACAAATTGTGGCGAGAGTTGGACCATCACGTTTACTATTTCTTTTACTCGATGAGTCCAATACTGACTGTTATGGCCAACTCATACTGCCGGACAATACGTAAACATTGACCGTGAGGAGTAAACGAAACGATAAACGATAAATGCATTGTTCAATCTTGTACTAACTGTACAGAATACTTAATAGTACTTTCCAGGTATAGAAGAATCACTACATACTACGTTTGAACAAACAGCGACTCTTTTACGACGAGCCAATAAAGTGCACTTCAGCTCGCACTTCTTCACACGGCTTCAAATTGAATAAATGCCTTACTTTCGTATTGTATTTTTTCCAGCGAAAAAAAAGTAGGCACTTCACACATTATGCTAGCTAGGCCTATGTAGGTACTAGGTACCATTAATAGTGGGTGATTACTATGAAAGATTGTCTTTACTCTTTACTCAAAAGTGTGTGAGAATGTGTGTGGGTGGCTCAGAAGTGGGATTTCTGTTAAACTGTTATATCATCGACAAAAAATATTAAGATACCATACCAATATGCTTCGTGAACAGTCTCCCAGTGGCGTAATCCAGTCTATGTACATTCTGTTGGTGCACATCCACGAAGTAAAGCGACTGCGTTTCCGTGTCCCACACGGGGCTCTCTCCGTGTAAGAACAGTGCTGGCATGTTTGAGTTCCCTGATGGAACCTAACAATTTCTCATTTAGTCCAGGCACAAATGTAGCGGTAAAACGTGTACAGTAGCCGGCAAGAAATATTGTACATCGACCTTTAGAATGAGATTTCGGCTTTGAAGAGCGTTGCGTCTGTCACCATACCTATGTGACGTTTTGTCGGTCTTAACGACAGATACAAGACAACGCTCTACGAATCTCTTTCAAAAAGTCGATGTACAACATTTTCTGCCGCGTACTGTACATCCATTCGAGTGTCGTAAAATAAGGAATGAAGGCGTTTTTTATTTGCCGACACGATAGCGATAGTATCATAGCCGACACGTTATTGGTGACGATATGTCGGTCCCCATTTCACATCCGTATTCCGCACCCCATACAATAGTCCCGATAATATCAAGTTCTGTGCCAAACGTTTTTGACGAGCTCCTTGGCGCAGTGTTGAGCGTTGGGGTCTTATAAGTTATGTGGGATTGGGTGGTACCAGGTTCGATTCCCGGCAGGGGCAATTTATATTTGCTTAATTGTTTCTAGTCTGGTGGGAGGCTTAGGCCAAGGCTAGTTACCACCCAATTATCAAAAACGATAAATTGCTTGGAATTTATCGTTTCGGTGATGTCGTGTAGAAACCGATCAAGGGTTTAATGAAACTGCTTCCCTTCCAAGTTACACCAGCTTCCATCTTAGATTGCATCATCACTTACCATCAGGTGATAACGCAGTCAATGGCTAACTTGTATCAGAATTTTTAAAAAAACCTCAAAATCGATTAAACTGATGGGGCCGTGAAAGGTCATACCTTTCGCATTTAAAATATTAGGTATGGCTTATTCAAGTATGGCTCGATCTACTTGAAATGCACACATGAAATTGAAAATAAATTGTCAAAATTTTGAAGTAATTATTATAATAAAAAATTAAGTGCAATTAATCAATAGAAAATGAATACATCACTTACCATAGAAATTTTAACCCTTTTCGCCAGTACAACACTGACACAATAAATTAAAACAAACAATATAGGCTTTGTTCCAAACATTATTAATTATTTTTTTAAAGAATCAAAAACTATTTAAAAGAATTCTGTACGTTTTCAGTCTCAAATTGCAAATTACACTTAACTGATTGTGAACAATTGATTTAAGTTTTTTAATAAAAAGAAAAAATACGTGCACCGGCGAACTTTTTAACTAGAAGCAAAAAGTAAGTAAGTGCTATTGGCAGACCATAAGTCATAAGAATGCCGCAGCAAAATGACAAAACGGAATAACAAACGGTTTTTCCGTTTCATTTTCAGGTTTCATGCCTTTTATTTTTGAATTATGTATGACGTACCTATTAACATAACTTTACTTAAGATAAGATACTAAATATTAATTAAGATCCTTAGGATAAGATACCTACTTAAGATTAATTTGCCTAAAATTAAACTTGATAGATCCTTATAATTTACATCATCAACATGATCAATCAATCATAAATAAATAAAAAATAAATGATACTGTGTTCTTTTACAAAAAATACGGAATACTCAATATACTTAATTAGTGGCACAAAAAACCGATTGAAACGTTATTTTCTAACACGATAATTTAATTTTATACGATTTGATTCATTTCTCAAATTATTATCCAGGTTCTCGGAACACTAAGTAGTATACTAGCAGGAAATTATGATAGGTCATAGGAGGATATTTTCAAAGTCAGGTGAATCAGTTGTTTAATGGGAAATACATGGGTATTTAGTAAGACTAATGAAATACACTAGGTGGATGGACGACATCAGACGAGTCGCAAGACTGTGGCGTGTGGAAGTTCCTACAAGAGACCTATGTCCAGCAGTAGACGTCTATTGGTTGATGATGATGATGATGATGATGAATGATATTACACTTACCAAAGTCAAGAATTGGTGTTCGTATGGTTGCACAGGAAAACATTACTTAGAGATTTTCTCAATTCTAAACATTAAAGACCGAAATGAATAATATCAATCCTATCTGTAATTCCTTGATAAGTAACTCAGCAACGTTGCTATTAGTCAAAAAAAAATTTGCAAATCGGTTCAGAAACCTCGAAAAAATCGATGTACATACATAAAAAAAAGAAACGGGCCGAATTGAGAACCACCTCCTTTTTGGAAGTCGGTTAAAAATCAATATGTTGCTAAGTAATATCGACCGATTACAGATAGACGGACATCAACCCATATTAACATTATAAATGCGAAAGTATGTCAGTCTGTCTGTCTGCTAGCTTTTCACGGTCCAACAGTTTAACCGATTTTGATGAAATATGGTACAGAGCTAGCTTACATCCCGAGGACGGACATATGCTACTTTTTATCCCAGAAAATTAAAAAGTTCCCACGGGATTCTTAAGAGCCCATCTGTTTCACCGATTTGTATGAAATTCAGTATAAAGGTAACTTGCGTCCCGGGAATTGGCATAGGCAACTTTTTATGCCGGAAAATCAAAGAGTTCCTACGGAATTATTTATAGCCTAAATCCACGCGGACGAAGTCGCGGGTTATCCTCTAGTTAAATATAAATAAACCAAGAGGTTTAAAAGTAGTGCTATCTTTTTCACAATATTCTCGGAAAAAGTTAGTTTTAGGTGCTGAAAATTAAGCAGATTTGTGTCCAACCAAATTAGCATCATTACCACATAGCTCTCACATAAAGAGACTGGCCATATATATGGTACACTAGATGAAGCCCGCGACTTCGTCCGCGTGGATTTAGGTTTTTGAAAATCCCATGGGAACTCTTTGATTTTTCGGGATAAAAAGTAGCCTATGTCCTTCCCAGGGATCCAAGCTATCTTTATACCGAATTACGTCAAAATCGCCGGATGGGCCGTGAAAGGCTAGCAGACAGACAGACACACTTTCGCATTTATAATATTAGTATGGATTATGCATAATATAGTGTAGAAAAATTTCATTCATAACCATATCTCACAATACTATCGACTCAAAAACCGAGCACGCATAATCTCAGGAAAAATTGAATTTTGGTAAATGAATAAAATAATTACATAATTTGAAGGAGTGGGTAGATTTCATAGTTATTTAATCATCAAATTTTTTCTCATCATGATAGAATATCAAAGATCGCTTACGATGTATCATATTTAAGATTCGACAAGTTGAAAGAAAATTCCTTAAACATGTCAATTTTCGTCATAACGTTGACTACTGTCTTGTTGTCAAACTTGAAAATCTGTATATTAATTTAATCATTGTCTAGACAAACCTAGGATCGACGCAGTTTCAACTTTTGACTGTAACATATTAATTAAAAACAATCTGACTATTTTTTCATTAAAATTAAATACTGTCTGATTAATAAACTTAATGAAATGCCTTTCTTACATTGCACTATACATATATAGGGTTATATCGAAATAGAAAGCAGCTATTTGCGATAGTGTTAATTATAATTCATACATGCGTAAAAATTACCTTAATTAATAAACTGAGAGGTGGCGAATGAAATTGTTCAGCATTTTTCATTAGTTAAATCCCCTTTAAATATTTTGTATTGACAAAATAGAATACAATACGCGTTAGAAAGTAATGTACATCATACCTATATGACGTTTTGTCGGTATCAATGACAGGGACAACGCTCTAGAAATCTTCTTTCTCCCTTTAAACGTCGATGTACATTACTTTCTGCCACGTACTGTACTTAAACGTTAACGTAAATGAGTGAAACTTATTTATTATTATTCTAAGCATGGTGGGGCGGCACGACCGGCGGAGTAGCTTCGGCGGGCGGCGCGTCCCCCGCGGGCCCCACCCCCGCCGCCGCCACCGCAGCCCCCGGACCCGCCGCCGTTGGCCCTGGGACACTCACGCCCGTCTCCGCTTGTAACCTATATGCGGAGAGAAAACGTTTTAGTCAAGCGCGAGTCCAATCTTTTTTTAGGGTTCCGTACCTCAAAAAACAAGAAGCCCTCGCTTCGTTGTCCGTCTGTCTGTGCCTGTCTGTCTGTCAAGATCCTTTTTCTCCAAAATACGTGGTGGTATCAACTTGAAATTAATATCAAATACTTAGGTCTATGGTCCCTTGGAACTGTTAAAAAAATTAAGCTTCTAAGTCAACACAATAAAAAGAAATTGTTCCGGACAGACAGATAAATAAACTGACCGACAAGAAAGCGAGTTAAAAAGAGCATTTATGCCGCATATTTTGACAATCGCGGATAAATCAAAACCGATATATGTAAATAGGTACTTCACAATGACCTTGACTACTCTGCACCTACATAATAATTTTTGATCATGCAGAATAGTGTCTTTTAATAATAATTGAAGATTTTTAGGGTTCCGTACCTCAAAAGGAAAAACCCCTTATAGGATCACTTTGTTGTTTGTCTGTCTGTGTCTGTCCTTCTGTCTGTCAAGAAACCTACAGGGTACTTCCCGTTGACCTAGAATCATGAAATTTGGCAGGAAGGTAGATCTTATAACTGACATTTGGGGAAAAATCTGAAAACCGTGAATTTAGGGTTAGATCACACAAAAAATATTAAATTGTGGTCATGAACTAATAATTAGTATATTCAACTTTCGAAGTGAGTGACTATATCAAGTGGGGTATCATATGAAAGGTCTTCACCTGTACATTCTAAAACAGATTTATATTTATTTTTATGCATCATAGTTTTTGATTTATCGTGCAAAATGTCGAAAAAATACGACTGTAGTACGGAACCCTCATTGTTCGAGCCTGACTCGCACTTGGCCGGTTTTTTTTTTTTGGATATGTTACTCCATCTCACGATACAACGACTAAGCTCTTATACTCTTTATACGCTTTAAAACAAATATAATAATTTAAGTAAATAACTAAAAGTTATGGTATATTATATGCTATTTAGAAGCGAAATAATTCATTTAAAACTGTGGACATTCTTAGATTCACTAAAGGACAGTGATAAAGCTGTAACAATCACACAGCTTTCAAATCAAAGTCAATAAACACAAATTGACCTATTACAAAAAAAACTATATCGATACTAGTTGATGCCCACGATTTCGTACGCGTGGATGCAGGTTTATAAAATCCCGTGGGAACTTTCTTTTCCCGGGATAAAAAGTAGCCTATGTAATTTTTTTTAAATAGTAATAACTAACAATTGACATTTAGTGTTTATACAAATTTTAAAAAACAAGTGCGAATCAGACTCGCGCACTATCCATAGATACAAATATGGGTATAGATACACCTATGGGTTTGATGAAAAAAAAAAAATTTGAGTTTCAGTTCTAAGTATTGGGGAACCCCAAAATTTTTTGTTTTTTTTTTCAATTTTTGTGTGAAAATTTTAATGCGGTTCACAGAACACATCTACGTACCAAGTTTCAACAGTATAGCTCTTATAGTTTCGGAAAAAAGTGGCTGTGACATACATCCGGACAGACAGACAGACATGACGAATCTATAAGGGTTCCGTTTTTTGCCATTAGCTACGGAACCCTAAAAACACAATAATTAGTTCTTCACGAACTCACCTCTGGATCGCGTGGTTTCTCGCGCGGAACTCCGCAGCTTTTAGTTGTTCCAAGTGGAACTGTTGCCTCTCTTGTATTAGTTGCTGCCGCTGATACTCCAAACCTGTTTAAAGTCAATAATCCATCATCATCATCATCAACACATCACCGGCCCACTACTGAGCACAAGTCTCCTCTCTGAATAAGAATGGTTTAGTCTGCAACGCTGCCGGTCCGCAATTTTTGATATGCACATATTTAAAACTAGCTGATGCCCGCGACTTCGTACGCGTGTATTTAGGTTTTAAAACTCCTGTGGGAACTCTTAAATTTTCCGGAATAAAAAGTAGCCTATGTCCTTCCCCGGGTTGCAAGCTACCTCTGTATCAAATTTCGTCAAAATCGATTGAACGGTTGAGCCGTGAAAAGCTAGCAGACAGACAGACGGACAGACAGACACACTTTCGCATTTATAATATTAGTATGGATTATTAAGGGGTTTGAAAATTGAGTCCAAGCGGACGAAATCGCCGCGGACCTATAAGCTCGTATAACAATAAACTAACCTTCTCTCTCCCTCTCCATCGTAGCCTCCAACTCTTCGAAATGCCTCAACTTGATCTCTAACTTCTTCATCTGCGTCTCCACTAGAAGCGCGACGAGTGACTTGATCTTCCTCTCCTCAACGCCTGCCAGATGTTTGGCCTTCACTGCCGCTGCTGCTAACGACGCTGCTGCTGCTGATTGCAGCTTGGCATCCACTGCTGCTGGGGCTTCTGCGTACAAAAATAAACTTGTTAAAAAGACAGAATATGAGTGATGATCGTGTGAGATCGTTTGAGATGACGAAAAATTGATGCATTATTTAAGTTATAGTCAATTGTAACCGCTTAAAACATTTAGTATCACGCGAAATTCCTCAAAAGCGGACAACGCATTGGCGGTTCCTCTGGTGCTGCAAATGTTCTTGGGCAAAAATCAGATGACTCGCCTGTTCGCTATTAATAATACTTTTTTTAAAGGAAAGAGAAAAACAATCATATTTTGTAGCCGTAGCACCAGGGATTTTCAAAATTAAAACAAAAGAAAACAAACCTGGTGGCGGCGTCGCATCATCTTTAGATTCCTTGATATCTTCTGTAGACGCCCCTTCAGTAGGCTCGTCCTTGACCTTAGCCCCTGCTTCGCCGTCCACCTCCATTGATTCCGGTTTCACTTCAACGTCTTCTTTTTTCACTTCTAAAAATAAATAAGAGTACTTTAAATAAACATGAAATTCAAATTCAAGTACTCAGGAGAGTGCTACGACCAGCACCAGCTACTTTTATGTGAGTTGCCTTTATCGCTGCCACTTTATGCTCTACACAAACTACAGTACGCGGCCGAAAGTAATGTACCAACCTTTACAAGGAGATAGCAGATTTGTAGTGCGTTGTCCCTGTCGTTGAGACCGACAAAACGTCATATAGGTATGAGTGACAGAGACAACGCTCTACAAAGCCGAAATATCATTCTAAAGACTGATGTCCATTGCTTTCGGCCGCGTACTGTACTCAATAATGCTTTGAGTGTACTTTATGAGCGGATGTGGGTAAGTGCGTTAGATGCGTGCGTACGTTGAAGAGCCATGTTCCGCTGAGGGCGTCTACAGTGGCGCATTATAACGAGCTACACTTTTGGCCTCGTCCCACGTCGTCTCCGTCGTTCGCTGTTAGCAGCTAAGTTGTATGAAGCGCATAGACCGCAAGCGCGTCGCGCGTCGTAGTGAAGCTGTTAGTGCTTCAAGTGCATGTGTGTGCATGTATGCGTTAGGATGTGTCAAATTGTTTCTTCCATAAATGATGTCTACAGTGCTGTGCTTATAATCATCTTCGCCTCATTTGAGGTCGACTCCACCACCGTTTGCAGCCAAATAGTATCCAGAGCTTACGTACCGGGCTGTGGCACGACGGGCGGCGCGCCGGGCACGGGCGCGGCTTGCGGCGGCGGCGCGGTGCCGGCGATGCCGGTGGCGGCGAGCGCCGCGGCCGGCCCGTGCGCACTCGCTGCTTTCACGTGCGCTTCCATCATCGCTGCTGGTACTTCATCCTATACGGAAAGAACCTTTATGGGTTAACTTACTTGGCGACATTTCCAATTTTTTACATGAAAAAGCGACTATTCTGAGCAGACGTGTGATCTTGATCAACATATTGTCTTGGTTGAATAATTTATGTGAATTTCAAACAGTTCAATGAAAGAAAGGGCCATTCTAAGGATCATCGCACACCATAAATCGTAATGATTCAGCGCAAACTCGATTCAAAATAAAGCATCATCATCACCATTAACACATTGATGGACAGTAACGTCCACGGACGTTCAGATAGTAAATAATGATACGACAGAACGCCTGTAGACGTCATAGTTATTACTCGTGTCACGGCAGTACGTCTGAGGGCGCTTGATCTTCAATACTTTTACAAGGAAGAACATGTTGTAGTGTCACCGCAAAAGTAATGCGGCTTTCCTACTGTCATCGTACATAGTTCTACAACATGTCAAGTTACACACACATTGACAGAATTCCGGTACCCCTCTCCCCGCACAGTACGCTCGTGGGCGTCGTGTTTTCATACATTTAGTCACGTAGTGCGCGTCGGCGGGAGGATTAGTGTCACCTCATACTTTCGCGCGCAAATAACGGTTCGAGTGGTAAGTTATCAACGTATTTTTGTGTTTTTATTTATCGAAACATTCAAATTCAATTCATGTAACTTACGTATAAGGTAATTGTGCTTCTAATATTAGTAGTTGCTTGTTTTGAATGCAGTTTTTTGGTATTGAAACAATAATGAATTTATCTACAGATGGCGCCTGGAGATCCGTACGAAAGGGAACAAAAACGGTTGTTAGAATTGTTCAATGAAGTTGAAACTCCGGAATCTAGTGAAGATCCATATGCTGATGATGGGGAATACGGGTCCGACAAGGACTACTATCCTTCAGGCGACGCCTATATGCGTTCTGTCACTCAACAACATTGTACATACAACCGCATTGCCACTACGCCCATAGGCAATGTATGAGAATAAGAAGTGTCATTTAGGAAGAAATTCTTAACTTGTACTGTCCACCAACGTGTTAAACAATAGACGTCCACTGCTAGAAATGGGGCTGCTTTTGTAGGGACTCCACAGGCCACGGTTCTTGGGCCCCTAAATTCAGCAGCTCCCTGCGAATCATTTATTCATGTCGTCTGTCCACCTAGTGCATGGTCTTTCAACGCTTTGCTTTCCGTTACGAAGTTGCCATTCGATCGATAGCTACAAAAAATGTGAATTCACCTTGATAGCTGCAAACTCGTCCATCGCAGCCCTGGTGGCTTTAGAAGCGATGCGCGGGTCCACAACTGACGCCAGGAACGCGACGGTACTCATCACCGGGTTGCCCACTTTGCTGAACGGTATTGGCTGGTATGCCAGTGGACCTAATACTCCACCTGAGAAAACATTTATTTTTAGAATTCAAAAGAAACTTTATTTTAATATTACTCTTATTATTCTTCTATACCCTCTCCGCGGAAAACGTAACTATGTTTTCTAATTGAACTTCGAATGTTTTTGAAAACGTGTTTGTGATTGGTTGGTGACTCAAAATAATTAAGGACCACTGAGATTTTTGCCTCTATTATTTGGGATTACGTAACAGAGAGAGCGCTATACTAACTCCTTTCCGCGGCTAAGGTATAGAATATTAAAATAAACATTTTAACAAGGTGCTTTTAAATAGCCTAATGAACTCCTACATATTCGGAGTGGCCAATTCGATAGGTATACCGAAAATGAATCAAAACTCGGCAATTACAAATGGTTTTAAAATAGTACGAAATACACTCATACAAGACCTATTCTTCATATCAGAGATATTGGAGAACATTAAATTATCACTCACTGGCAGAAGTGTCATTCAAGTAGGGATCCTCAATGGGAAGTCGTAGGAAGTGCAGGATACACTCGTCGTGGGTCCTGGAGCCCACGTGCGCCGCCACTCTGTTCCAGTCATCGCGATGTAGCTCCAAAGCTTCCAGTAGTAGTAGGGTCTCTTGCTCTGTCCATTCGCGACCGCGAGCACCACCTCGGTACTAGAGAATAGAAAATACCATAAGGCGAAGGCTTTATTGTGATCCGCAGCTATTTATCCCATATCGTGATATTTACGTAGGGAGTTGATTCCACAGTTTGCATGTGCGTGGAAAAAAGGATCTGGCACAACGGGTGGTTGAAGTGCTCCAGAAACCCAGGTGGTGAGGGTGGAATTGATCGCGGTGGCGTGCAGTGCGGTTGTAGAAAATGGAGGGTGGAATGAGATCAAACAACTCTTCGGAACACTCTCCATTATAGAGGCGATAGAACACGCAAAGAGAGCTTACGTCTCTGCGGTGCTCCAGGCTTTCCAACGAGCCGATTAGTTTGGGATCGTCCACAAGTCGAACAGCCCGCCTTTGGATCCGATCGAATGGAAGGAGTTGGTACTGGGGTGGTCTGGCCCAAAGGTAAGAGCAGTACTCCATATGTGTTATCCATATACGTTAAATTAATTGTGTACGTTTTTATAACAAGCACCCAGAAGACATATTGGAGATGTCTCTCAACAAGTTCAAAGTTTTCATAAAACGTAAACTTATTGAAAAATCCTATTACAATGTAAAGGCTTATTTACATGATAAGAAAGCTTGGGAATGAGTTGCCAAACAGCTTTGATAGTGTCTCTGTCTGCTAGCTTTAACGGCCCATTCGTTTAACCGATTTAATCTACAGACATATCTTGCACCTCGAAGGATATAGGCTATCCTTTTAGTCCGGAAAATCAAAAAGTTCCCACGCGAAATGTATTGGTATAATTGACGCTCCTTCTCCTTGACGTCTTTTGACTATACTGCTCAAGTGTTAGAGGCACCGGGATAACCGAACTCGTAGGTTTAACTGGTATTGAAGCCTCAATAGCTCAACGGGTAAAGGAGTGGACTGAAAACCGAAAAGGTCGGCGCTTCAAATCCCGCCCGCACTATTGTCGTACCTACTCCTAGCACAAGCTTGACGCTTACTTGGAGAGGAAAGGGGAATATTAGTCATTTAACATGGCTAATATCCTTTTTTAAAAAACGTTTTTTTCTTTCTTTATGTATATCACCTGATCCAGTTTAAGTCCGGGTGCAGTCCCAAGTTCGAGCGGCGCGGGCTCGGGCTTGACCGGAGGCGGTTCTGTCTTGACAGGCGCCGCTCCAGCTTCGGTTCCATTGGGGAGACCGGCTTCCACCTTCGGTACTGCTGCGTTCTCGGCTATGGACGAAATATACACTCGTTAGAGGATTGGTCGACACGTTCATTTACTTTCGACAAAGTTTTAACATAATTTTAGTCTTCTAAATACATAAAAGGAAAAGGTGACTGATTGACTCATTTATCAACGCACAGCTCCAACTTCTGGCAGGATCGGGCTGAAATTTGGCATGCAGATAGCTATTATGACGTAGGCATCCGCTAAGAAAGGATTTTTGAAAATTCAACCCCTAAGGGGGTGAAGTAGGGGTTTGAAATTTGAGTAGTCTGCGCAGACGAAGTCGCGACCATAAGCTAGTTTTTTGAATAAATATCCTTTTTTGATAATTCGCTTTAAGAAAAAAATTGTTTAAATCTTGAAAAATATTTTTAGTAATTTTAAAGGTAGTAGTAATTATTTTCTCTCCGTTCTGGTGGAGTCCGAGCCTTAGGTCTGTATCGTGGGTGAAAATAATACTACAGCTATACCTGGTCTCGGTTGCGTAGGTCTAGCCTGCAGGGGCTGCAGACCCGACGGTGTGTCGGACAGGACGTGGAAGTGTGACGTTGGCGGCGGACCCATCGCCGTTGGACGAGATTCGGTCTCCACCTACCAACAGTTGGATAAAGTCAGTTCATTCGTAGCTTGACGTATTTATTTAACTAGAATAGGAATTTATTATTAACACTAGCTTTTTCTACTTTCGACATTGGGATCCCAAACGTCTCAGAATAATTTTTATTGCCGGAATTTATCCATACTATAATATTATAAATGCGAAAGTGTGTCTGTCTGTCTGTCTGCTAGCTTTTCACGGTCGAAAAATTTAACCTAATTTGACGAAATTTGGTACAGAGTTAGCTTACATAGAGGAAGAACATAGGCTTTTTACTCCTTTACTACTTTTTATCCCGAAAAATTAAAGATTTACCACGGGATTTTTAAAAACCTAAATCCACGCGGAAGCAGTCGCGGGCTTCATTTAGTATTTTCTAAATGGTATCTTGTCTGGTCTGGTGGGAGGCTACTGCCGTGGCTAGTTACCACCCTACCGATAAAGTCGTGCCGCCAAACGATTTAGGGTTCACATACGATGCCGCATAGAAACCGACCAGGGGTATGGGCTTAACTACCATACCCTCTCCAGGTTACCATACCATACACGTACCATAGACTGCATCTTCTTTAATTATTAAAAAACTAAGGTGGTATGTCCTGAAATTCACTAATGCAGTGTAAGTGATTAACCCCGCATTTGATTTAAAAATTTCAGGTTCACTGTCGCGTCGAAGGAATCTGCCTAAAGCGATATTCACTGAGGGCAGCTAGTAGCGACGCAATATTACAACTTTAAACTTAATTTTACACTATAATCGACGCATTTTAAACTGAGTCGTCGAGTTATCTGTCTGTTTTGCTCGCACTTACCTACGACCTGTAAGAGTACGAGAGGCACAAGAGCAACCGCCGAGTTTCTTGCTGGTTCTTCTCGGTAGGAATGGCATTCCGAACCAGTGGTAAATTAAACTAGTTAACGATGCAAAAGCACTTGTAATAAGTCTACTTGAATGAAATAAATTCTATTCTATTCTACAAAGATTTTTTTTTATTTCTTAACTTATACTCTATCTGCGAAATGACGATAGTATAGCGCTCTCTCTGTTACGTAATCCCATACAAATGATAGAGCCAAAAATCTCAGTGGGCGTTAACCATTTTGATTCACCAACTAATCACAAACATCCTGGGATCTAACCTTTCTTTTTTAAAATTTCTATTTTATTAGCTGTTGCCCGCGAATTCGTCCGCGTCCCGCTGCAACAGTCTTTTGGTGCAGTTGTTCGGAAGTTACGCGGGTACATACATTTAGCGATCCATTTTTATTTATATAGATTTTTATTTTCAACACTAAATGTGCAAGTGTGTCTGTCTGTTTACTTTTCACGGCTCAACTGACAACGAATTTTGACACATAAATATAGCTTGCATCCTGGGGATGGGCATAGGTTATTTTTTATCTCAAAAACGAAACAAAGTGGCATGAGATATCTAGTTTGTAATAAGTTACCTGGTAGTTGACTAGTCCCCACTGCTCGAGGAAGCCGTGGACTCGCATAATGGCGCACACGTCGCCCGCTAAGTTCCTTCGGCATGCCGTACTTGTCAAATATTCCGTGGGATTCAATCGGTAAGTGTCGATCATGAAGTTTCTGGAATTTAACAAAATCATTTAACATTTTGAAAAGAAAACAAAATTATTTTACATATATCGCAAAATACAACATAATAAGTGTTTGGCAAATCTGACATTTCAAGGACTAGCAAAAATGTTGATAGTACTATATTTTGCTGACTATAATTTATTCCAAAGCTTTGGTAATAAATGTGTAAACTATAGTACCTTTAAACAGTATTTCAATACGTTTAAAGTTAAGAGATCCTTAAAATTTAAGAGGCCTGAGAATACGGTTAGTGGGCCTAACGAACGCAAGTAACTTATCAGGTTACCCATTTCAAATTACTAGCTTCAGCAAATAAATAGGTCAAGCGCAAGTCAGATTCGCACACAAAGTGTTCCATACCATTTATAAGATTTATTATAATAACACTAGGTATTTACATATTTATTTTTTATTTGTATGGCGACCATTTTGAAATTCGCTATTTTGGGTTTTTTATTATTGTTAGTTATACACTATGAAATAGAAATACACACTATGAAAATTTAAACTCTACATATTACGGTTCATGAGATACAACCCGCTGATAGACGAACGGACAGCGGAGACTTAGTAATAAGGTCCCCTGGCACACTTCGAGTACGGAATCTTAAAAATAGTTAATTAGTAAATGAGACTGGCTAGATGATTACAGTGCGACAAGGCTCTTTTGGCACTTGAATAACATTGACGGGGGGCGCTGTTTGAGAACAAAGGCTTAGACTATTCAAACAAGAACAAAGGGGACATTTGACGGCAACGTTAGTTTCGATTTTTGCCACGCGCCATAAGAGCCTTGTCGCACTGTACATGAAATATTTGGGATTGTAACACCTTTTTGTCTCTACACGTGTATATACTAATTACTAACCTGTAAGCCAGATAGATCTCTGGCGTCTTGGATTTGTTTTTGTTGTTGAAGAATTCAGGCAGAGCGCGCTTCTCTATGGTATGTATAGAGTTGTAGTCGAACCATGCCGAGTAGGACGGTACCACGATGTGGTGAGTCTGATCCGTGACGTTGTCTTCTAGCTCTTCCTTGATTAGCATCTCCTAAACAACAAGTATGAAAAAACTCAAAATTAAGTTAAAATAAACTTCAATTTCAGAGTTTTAAAATACTGTATTTAAATACCGCATCAAATCCATACTAATATTATAAATACGAAGAGTGTTTGTCTGGTTTTCTGTTAATTTTTCACGGTCCATTTGTTTAACCAATTTTGAGGGTATAGACTATAGAGATAGTTTTCATTGTCAGCCATCACTACACTGCATATTATTGTAATCGCGGGCATCAGCTAGTTATCCATAGATGTCAACTTACCTGTGTGTTGGAGTCGCTGTGCTTGCCCTGCGAGTCGTCGTGCGCATCCATGGCGGGCGCGGGCGTGGTGGGCGCCTCGGGCACGGGCGCGGGCGGGGGCTCGGGCGCTGCCGCTGCGGGCGTGGCCGCGCTTGTGGTAGCCGCGGGAGTCGCGGGCGCTGCACAAACCAGTATATCCCTTAGGGGACTATCACACTAGGATACCAAAGGTGGCGCTACCGGTCGCGCTACCAATAAAATGTATCCAGTTCGAAGGAGGGTACCTGATATGGTGTTCGCTTTGTTGCGCAACCAAGTGGACACCAGGTTTAGAGAGAGAGCACAATTAATGAACGCACTAGCTCTTTTCAAATTAAACCAACTGTACAAAGTATTGTGAAGGGCGGTTTCTGCAGACTAGCGTATTTTTTTGCGCGTATATGGTGGTTTCAGCATACGCGCTTACACGCGCGCTACATTACGCGCTTCAAAAAACCGGACTCGCGTATACGGGCATATTTCGGCGATTTCGCTCGAGCCGGTGGCCCGGTGGGTAGTGGTCTCTCGGGGCTCGCGCTTATACGAGCTTACAAGCGCGTCAACGCTCGTATGAGTTGAGCGTGTGCCAAAAGGCGCGCCTATACGCGCCTACATGCGCTTCCAAAAACGAGCTCATACGCGCGTATAAAACGCTAGTCTGAAACCGCCCTTAAGCAGTGCTAGATTAGTGGTTAATACGTTGGTCTTCTAATCAGGAGGTCAAGGGTTTGATCCCAGGGACACACCTCAAACTTTTCAGAGTTATGTGCGTAATTAAATATCACTTGTTTTAATAGTGAAGGAAAACATCGTGAGGAAACATGCATGTCTAAGAGTTCTCCGTAATGTTCTCAAAGGTGTACGAAATCTACCTATCCATACTTAGCAAGCGTGGTAGACGAAACTCAAATTCTCATTCAGTCGCTGAGCCATCTATAGGTCGCTCATGACGAACTGTGCAAACTTAGTGAGAAGTCGAGATAATCTTAGAAAATAGTGGAAAATAGTTGTTGATCCTATCCTACTAATATTATAAATGTGAAAGTGTGGATGTTTGGATGTTTGTTACTCAATCACCCAAAAACGGCTGAACGGATTTGGATGAAATTTGGAATGGAGATATCTGGAGAGTGACATAGGCTACTTTTTGTCCCGGAAAATCAAAGAGTTCCCACGGGATTTTTAAAAACCTAATTCCATGCGGACGAAGTCGCGGGCATCAGTTAGAATGGAATAAAATGTTTTAATTTCAGACAAAAGGTTACTTAATGGTGCGCTTAATGTGGCAATTTTTTAAGCAATTGTCGCTCGGCAACACGTATGGATCAATCTGGAGCAATAAGTGGAGCAATCTGGAGCAATTACCTATTTTGCATAACATTGTCGATAAAACAATAAATGTCACTAACCTTCAGGTGTGCGCTCGACTTCTGGCGTGGGAGCGACGTCTGTGGTATCTCTTGACGCGTTGTCTTCCTCATCTTCCACGTCATTGTCGCGACGCTTTGTCATGCGACTAAAAATATGTAATCAGTACCCTTATTATAAATGCGAAAGTGTGTTTGTTTGTTGGTTTGTCCTTCAATCACGTCGCAACGGTGCAACGGATTGACGTGATTTTTGCATGGGTATAGATAAAGACCAGGAAAGTGACATAGTCTACTTTTTATCCCGGAAAATCAACGAGTTCCCACGGGATTTTTAAAAACCTAATTGCGCGGACGAAGCCACGGGCATCAGCTAGTAATTACATATTTGTTGATTAATTTTAATAGAGTCCTGTGATTACGAGTGTAGGGGTAGTTTCCACTAAGGCGGAGCGCTACGGAGACGTGTTCAATAGACAAATCAGTTCATTGTTAGATGACGTGATAATTTTGTCACGCCATCTTCCAATAATGTGATTGGTCGAATCCAGTCCGCTCCGCATGAGTGGAAACGCGCCGTGAATGTACCTACTTGTAACAGTGTCTTTACTCCATCAATTATGAATTAAATTACCAACTAACTTTTTTTATTTTGTTATTAACATCAGTTTTTAAAAACTCCACCGTTTTTGGCGGTAGCTTAAAAACCTTTTTGCAGCTACCCGCTTTTTAGAAACAGAACGGCAGTCATGTGATTTTCATGTATTTTTATAGTGTCAAATGGTTTGATTGAGAAGAGTGATACCTCTTCCTTTTGCCGTGTTTCTGCGGCGGCGGCGAGGGCGAGCGCTTCCTCTTGCTCTTCTTGCCTTTGCCCGACGGCTCCGGGATGAGATCCTCAACCGATAGGCGCAGTTTATGTACCTGACGGGTCAAAATAAATGATGATTCCAAGTGAAGGAACATCTTGGGCACAGTTCATGACAGTTGGGGAACTTATAACAGAACACTTTTGTTGTTGCTTAGACCCTTGATCTATTATTTTTATATTTAGACATTTTATAGTTACAACCTGTTTTGTGACTTTTCAATAATAATAAAATTTATATCAAATATTCAGTTTCAAGTCTATAAATAAATCTAAAAAAGAAAAAGCTGACTGACTGACTGACTGGTCTATCTAGGCACAGCTTAAACTACTGGACGGATCGAGCTGAAAGGCATGTAGATATATAATCTTGGATAATAAAGGATTTTTGAAAATTCAATCCCTAAGGGGGTAAAATAGGGATTTGAAATTTGTGCAGTCCACGCGGACGAAATCGTGGGCATAAGTAAGTAAATAAATAAATGCAATATTTCTATATTTCTAAATAATTTTAAATACATATCAAAAATTGCGAACCGGCAGGAATCGAACCCGCGTCTCCTGGGATCTCGCCCGACGCTCTGACCACTAAGCTACAGCCCGCTTATTGCCAGTGACGAAATTTTTGATATATATGTTTACTCAGTACCGAAGCGACTGTTTATGCCATCTAGTAGCGACATCTTTTTGCAGATATCGAAATAAATGCAATGTTCTCGTGTGTCTATTTACCTTCTTCTTGCCGTTAGCATCGAGCTCATAATCCTCCTCGTTCATCCACTCGTTGTACTGCGGCAGGTCGAGCGCCCACGTGGCCGACACCCGCCATGGTTCAGCGCGGTTGCAGTCCCAGCTCACGTTCTCCGGTACATCCACCTATGAAAACAAAAATGTCATACGAATATTATAAATACCAAAGTGTGTTTGTCGGTATGTCTGTCTGCTACATTTTCACAGCCCATCAACCAACCAATTTTGACAAAATTTGGTCCAGAGTCTGTCTAGCTATCTGTTATCTTTTCACGGCCCGTCTTCTTAACCAAAATTTGGTCATTTGCTTTGAACAAACTACTCTCAGGTTTTGCGTATACTAAAACTAATATTGTATAATATTAGTGACGTCATACCGGCAAATCAGCCTGCGCCCAAGTATCGTGGCTGTCGGGGAAGTAGTACCAGTGCACCAGCACGCTGTTGCCGCGCTTGAACACCGGCCGCGCGTACTCCTCCTCCAGCGGGTCCACGCACGGGTACACGATGTGCGTTGCGTCCTCTTCGTCATCTGAAAAACTTTTCTGTTCAACTCTATAGGCTCAGGCTCAAAATTCCGATGCGACGCAGAACTCAAAGCAGTTTCAGGGGAGTGATTCGCTAACTCAACGATCACTGAATGATAGCCACCGAGCTGATTTGATATTTATTTTTAACTAGCTTATGCTCGCCAATTCATCCGCGTGAGCTACACAAACTTCAAACTCCTATTTCACCCCCTTAGGGGTTGAATTTTCAAAAATCCTTTCTTAGCGGATACCTACGTTATAATAGCTATCTGCATGCCCAATTTCAGCCCGATCCGTCCAGTAATTTGAGCTGTGCGTTGATAGATCAATCAGTCAGTCAGTCAGTCACCTTTTCCTTTTATAGATTTAGATTCATTGAATTCATTCACTTAGTCAAGCAGCAATGTAGAACTAACCAATGTCAAATGAGCTCAGTGGGTGGGCTCAGAGATTCAGTGACTTTGAACTAGACATGTGTCCGCTATAGCTTAACTTAACTGAAAACCGCTGCCATGCCTTTAGCGTACCATAGCGTTATTGTCGTAGCTAGCAACGGTTAACAGATATCATCTATGACGAACCACCTGACAACGCAACGCTGCCAACTGGCAACTGACAATGCATTGTTTGGTTTTTTGGTAACTAGAAACGCAATAATTATGCCTTCTCTTTCTTTCTTTCACTGAAAGCTGAGAAGGAGCGGTTATTGGCTAATGGCTATTGGCTAATGGCTACCGGCTTAGTAACTTAACTAAGAACATTTCACGAAAATTGATAAACCAAAAACGACCTTATGTCCATTACACTAAGGCGCTAATTTGTTTGGTTAACTGTTCAAGTACTTGTCCATTAATGTTTGATCTATCAAGCTTATTACAGTTAAGCCTTAGACTAATAAAAATAAGGTCGTTTTTCGATTATCAATCTTTGTGAAATGTTGTTGGTTAACTTGACTGTGGCAAACTATCCGTGCAAGCGTCCAATATAGTTTGACCTCAATGATCATGATAATTAAACTTTGCTGATATGAACTTAAGGTTGTGATTACTTCACGATTTTCATGAAAGTAAAATTGGTTTTATTTTAGTGAAATATGCGCGCGCAGATCAGCCCCCCAATTGTGTAAGAATAACCATTTCATGGCTATCGCAATCGTCAAGAATTCTGCCCTTTGATTGGCTGTGAAAAAATGTAAACAGCGAATCAACCAATCAAATGGCAGAATTTCTTGACGATTGCGATAGCCATGAAATGGTTATTCTTACGCAATTGGGGGGCTGGTGGTGTTACGGCGCGTTTGTTTGTTTTGACTTTTGATGAAAGTTTTAATACCTAATTAGATAGTTTGAGCGGTGTTTGTATTCAGTAAATACTAAAGTTTTGTCTTGAGATATTGCTTTGTTTTATTTAGGTAGCTTTTGCCTGTAGTGTGGGTGATATTGACGATTGACTATAATTTGTAAATAACTTAGTAGGTGTATAAAATTGTAAAAAGGTGTTAAGATAAAAAATAAAGTTTTAATAGTTTTAGGTACTTAAGTGATATAATTAGTGTTGTACAAAACTTTGATTAAACGTTTTTGAAAATTGTGCTAGTCCTAAGCCTAGAAAAGCATGAAGGGAAATCGTCAATATTATTCTAATGCACTTACACGACTTGAAACTTTAGCCATACCTACAGACGGATTCGATACGGCAGCTAACTAAGTTACTACTTACTACAAACAAAAACGGTGAGCATATTAAATTAGTTGAAACACAGCTTTGATACCGATACTAGGCAACTGTTATCAATAGCGCTATTGTAACTAAATAGCGGTTTAATAACCGTGGCCAGAAATAGCCAATAACGCCCATCTTTACTTTGAACTCATGTTGCTCGTCAACTCACGACTTCGACTGCCCTGCCCTAATCTGTACTGTGCTGTGCTACGCCACCTGCGTCTCAGCTACGCTTTACAGCTTAGCTTAGCTTACACTGAGATAGCGAATCAGCTCGCAGATTAGCGTTATTTTTGGATATTTTTGTATTCAGAGGTACATAAAATGGGTTGTGTGCAATGTGTTGGTATGCAACCTAAGATTGCTTACCGCATATTTCTCCCTGATGGTTAACAACGATGTCCTTGACTTTGTTCGCCGTGGCTTTGTCCACGTCTGGGCGTATGAAGATGCACGGCGAGCGTATAATCTCTGCGGTTATTAGCGACGTCTCGATGTCCATCATCATTTGCACGTTCAGGTCTTTGCGCGACGGATTCTGCAAATGGGGGGATGGGGGGGCGGGAAAGAGAGATTACAGTGTTAGTAAAACGATAGTTAGAATTAAATTATCGTCAAAAATGTAAGGTAACTAAACCTAGTTAGGTTACATAGGAACATACGAGTAGGAATATATTTTATCTGATTGCAAATCATATATGGAAAATAAATCGTTTTATTTATATAGATATAAATAGATAGGTACAACAACAAAAAACGTAGAATTTGTTTATTACAAAGACTACTGACTTTATCATTAGCAAACAATTATTTAACAAGTAAGTAAACTTTTAATCTATAAAATATCTAGGTAATACTGTAGGAAGGAACTGTAAAATTTGTAAACAAGTAAGAATCAAAAATTCGCATGCAATAAAATGTGAATCACAATCCCAATTAACAAAATTAGTGACAAAACAAAACGAAATGTTATCAGTTAACACACACAAGTATCACAATTTTTATATTAACACAACTTTTAATGTTTGACATCACAAATAAAAACCATTATACCATAAGAAAAACTATGAACCATTGCATGAAATGAGAATGTGAAATGGATTTAATGTTCAATGCACATTATGTACAAGTGTGTGTGGAAGAAGAAATCTATTTAGAGATAAGAAAAATATAATCAGGCCAACTCTGGAGTATCAACTTTAAACTATAAAACTGGCACGGTTATAATGTAAATAGAGGGTACGTACCACGATTAATACGATAATTCAATTCGTATTAATCGTGATACTTACCCATTATTTACATTATAATGTGGTTAAACCACAAAATAAGCCTAAAATCATTGAACTATGTTTTTATGACCTAGATGCAATATTAGTATCTATTAATTATAGCACCGGAAGGTCCAGATTGATATAGAAAATTATAGAACGCATTAGCGAATTTCTAGTACTACATTATTCTACAATTCACTAAGACAATCAGTCAGCCAGAGTCAGTATTCTTGACATCATTACACTGACATGATTTCTAGAGTAAATTATATAAGGCTAGTGCTATTTTAACATTTTCGACAAATACTTAAATAAAATTAGAATTTTGTTTCATATTACATTTACTGAATTTCTCAATGTTCAATTTAAAACTAGAGTAATAGTGTCTACTATATTACTTTAGTGGAGACACTCCAAAAGTGACCTAAATTATTTAAAACCAATTTAAAAAAGTAAACTTTATTCTTATTTAAGTGCCTTGGTGAGTGCTAAAAATGTTGTTCGTACATTGTATCTATAGAATTTAATGTGAGCTTTATAAATCTGAACATTTTTTATATAATTAAAAAGTTGTCTATGAATTTAGGGTGTATAATTTGGAACATAAATTGGTATTTGTTAATGTAGTGTCATATCATACCCATAGTATCGTGCGATTGGACTAGCAATGGCACGCGTTCTGCGATCAATACTTGCGTAATTTAATCATTTTAACACGATTAATTTTATAGAGCAAATCAGCAACCAGTTTACCTTTGGATGATACGACATTTATGAGCATCGGTATGGCCTTTAATGTTCAAAATTAGCAACCGCTACCAATCTATAGAAGTGGTGGGTTAGCAAAGTTCACACTTTTTTTTTAAAATAGAGATAGCGCGCAAACGAGCAGGCGGGTTGTTAAGTGATTGCCGCCGCCCATGAACATTTGCAGCACCAGAGGAACCGCCGATGCGTTGCCGGCCTTATAGGAATTTGTTGGTCCGCCTCTTGAGTAACCCCATGTTGTAATGTAAAGGGAACACCGCCGAAGGGACACACTCGTATTGGATCGCAAGACGCGCGTCACCGGATGCATTGTTATGCCTCGCGGCCGGGTGGAGGCGCGAGGCTGGGCGAGGCGCGGGGGCGGGGCGGTGAGCGAGGCAGCGTGCGGGTGCATACCTTACCGACCTGGAAGTCGAACTTGCGCCACCGCTGCTCCGACTTGAAGCGGAACATGGTGGCGAGCACCGTGCACAGGGAGCCGCCCGGCTTCATGTCCATGAACACTTTCATCTGGAACCAATTAAATTTTGACAATATAAACATAAACTAGTACACTGGTATATACTTCAACTAGCTCATGCTCGCGACGTCGTCCGCGTGGACGAACCCCTATTTCTCCCCCTTAGGGGTTGAATTTTCAAAAATCCTTTCTTAGCAGGCGCCTAGGCGATAAGGCGGATACAGATAATGTAAAAGGGTCCAAATATAATATTAAAAAAGCTAACAGTTCCAACCAGGAATTAAAATTGGTCAAGAGCGAGTTTATTTTTTTTTATTTTCATAGATTATTTTCATCGATTTTTTTATTTGTTGTTATAGCGGCAATAGAAATAGACGTTCTGTGAAAATTTGAACTCTCTACCTATTTCGGTTCACGAGATATAGCCCGCTGACAGAAAAACGGACGGACGGACGGACAGCGGAGGCTTAGTAATAGGGTCCCCGTTGGCACCCTTTGGGTACAAACCCTGAAAACAGTGATGGCTAGTAAAACCCTACAAAATCATATCAATAAGTTCAGAAAAAAAATGTTTTTGAGAACAATAAGTCTGAATAAGGTGGCACAACGTGCCATGTCGATAAATTGTTTTGGGATTGTATTGTCATCAGTCATGTCTGCGAAATAAGGGTACAAATATTATTGTTTTTATTGTGTCTATTAAGCTCAATACACATTGAGCCCGCCGGGCCGCCGACATAATATGTCGGCAACTTTTTGTCGGCGGTCTAGTTGGCGGCTTCACTTATTACAAGTCGGAAAATTTGGTCGGCGGCATATCGCCGGCTTGAGATGAGAAATTTATTTGGCAGTCAGTAATTGCCGCGTGTCGATGCCGGGCAACTAAACGCAGGCGTACCCAAGCCGCCAACATGTCGACGGGTAACACACGCGGGCGCATGTTGCCGACATGATTCTTTTCATACAGGCCGCCGGGCTTTGTCGGCGGCCCGGCGGGCTCAATGTGTATTGCGCTTTATATTCGCCATTCACCGTTAAGGCTAAGTTCAAGGATATTAAAGCATCGAAACATTAGGAGGACTCTACATGGACATCATTATGTTTGTGTATAAAATAATGCACACCATATTAGTAAGTAATGTTCATGCCTATACAAATAGCATTGGAAGATCGCAGAGTCGGAAAGATAATATGAAATAATATTTAGTTTTAGGTATACTTACATTTCTAAATATGGGATTAATAAAACTAAAATAAAATTAAGTCTCTATGAGACTGCGTGCGACGGTGTGGTACCTAGGTACTAAGTCAGATCAGAATTCACACTCACCGAAACTAAACACACACACACACACAGACACACAAACACACACACACACACGTCACATCAAAAGAAAATTTCGACTGAATTCGAAATTCGAGAGGTGTGAGAACTATTTCACCTGCACTAGGCAAGCATGGTGGACGGTGACCTTAATCCTTCTTATTCTTAGACCCGTGTTCAGTAGTGGGCCGGCGATGAGTTCAGATAATGACGGTGACAGAGAGCGTCAGATCCAATCAGAGAAAAGTTTTTATTAGCTTTTTCCGAGCGTATTTTCTCTTATCCGATCGGTCTAGGTCATTGATTTATTGGTAAATCGATGGTCTAGGACCTAGGTATACATAAGAAGTCGTCTACAACAAGTCTGAGCAATGAGAATCGTCCCGTTAAAATCTACGTAGATATGGATTATCTATCATAAATAACGCGAATTACTCTAGCGCCTTAGTATTTTCTAAACCAATTAATTATTTATTTGTATAAAACTTCGGAACTGAAAAAAGTCTCTTCTTCCGCAGTCGGAAGGTCACGTCCGAGGATATAAAACTACTGTAGGTACTAAAGCCAATCGTTTAACAATGAAATGATTTAGATTCCATTATTGCATCAAAAATTGTTCTGGAATAAAAAAACATTACTTGTCTTATCTTTTGTCACAGTGTGTACACTAATATTATAAAAAGGTCAAGTTTGTGGATGTAAGAGGTAATCTCCCGAACTAATGGTCCGATTTTGAAAATCCTTTCACATTTTCCACCGTTGCTATCACTACCCATAATATAAATGGGAAAGTGTTTTGTTTGTGTTTCCTTCAATCACGCCACTACGAAGCAACGGATCGACGTGATATTTTGCGTGGATAATATAGTTAAAAACCTGGAGAGTGACAGGCTGTTTTGTATCCCGGAAAATCAAAGTTCCCACGGATTTTTAAAAAACTAAACCACGCGGGCGAAATTGTGGGCATCAGCGAGTAAGTTAATAAAACTCGTTAAATTTATTCTCATATCGCCGGCGAACAATATGTTAGCGAACAAATACTCGTTTGTTATATAAATGGATTATTGTTTTAACATGATCACCTTAACATGATTTTTCTCATAGCTACTTTATTATACGACAGATAAATACACCAAGGCTTCTTGTTTTTATTTCTATGTTCAACTGCTGTGACAAGCTAAACTTTTTCTTTTATTACGCAGATTTCGGTTCAGGCTCGAGACTAATACTGTAGTAGGTACAATCAATCATATTTTTTTTAACAAATAAAACTGTTCCCATTTTGTTTCCAATTACCTCAGAAGATATCACGTAACCTTGGCTTGGAGTTGATAACTATAAGCAAGTTTTTAACCTCTTCCGTGTGTGTCTGTCTGTCTGCTAGCTTTTCACGACCCATACGACCGACCGATTTTGACGAAAGGTACAGAGATAACTTGCATGCCTGAAACTGACATAGTCAACTCAGACCGGCAAATCAGAGTTCTCGCACGGGATTTTAAAAAAACCTAAATCTACGCGTACGAAGTCGCAAGCATCATCTAGTGGTTTCAAATTAGATACTCGCACAAAAAGATCAGTGCCCTTTCTTGTTAAGCGATTTTATCATTCCAATTACCTAAGATATTATGTAAACCTTTGCTTGGAGTTGATAGGTCATAGTGCAAGATTTCATAGGTAGGCTATTTAGGTAATGATTACATATTATTAGGTACTCTCGTAAGAAAGGTCTTTGCCCCCACAGATTTGTTTGCCCTTTATTGTCAAGATATTTTTTGCTAGTGTGAGTTTAGCTTTAGTTTGTAGTGATTAAAAAATCACAATCCGTCGCTCGGTAACTGGCAAATCTTATGGCATTGACCGAATAATCGAGATCGAATGCAGACGTGTATATGATAGGAACAAATTACACGAATCATGAAACCGATAAGTGTAGTTGTGATTGTGTTGGCACTCGTAATCAATATTAGTGCGTACCAGCCTCAAACGCCACTTATAAAAAATGTAAGTTTATATAGAAACTATAAAGGCATATCGTTTTAATACTTAAGTTTATATAAAATTAAATAAAGGCCAGATTTCATTCATTATTCTAGAAATATAGGATTATCATGGGACCCTATTATTTCTTCAGCTTGGGGATAACTTCCTCGCTTGACCCTCTAACTGAGGTGATCTTATTTAAATTTACCACAAAAACTAGGCGTCAGTTTAAATAACGCCTGAAGTTTTTATTGGTCAGAGCTTTTACCTATATATAAGCTCCAACCTTTGGTTAAATTGGGCTTTCGGTTTCAGGGTCAGGCAGCATTTTTATAAGATTTTTACTCTTCATAGACCAGAAGTAAATAATTTATTGCCAATCCGTTTTTGTATCTAACATTCTGGGGAAAAAATATTTTTATAGGTACCTAAGTATAGTTCTTTCTCGAGAAGTCCGTTTGGCTGAGCTTTGTTTTTTTGTAAACAACTATGTTCAATCAATGACCTTGATTAAACATTTTACTAATGTGATTCACGCCGGATATCAAACTACATCACAAAAATATGAACATGAAAAAAATGTTCATGAACAAATAATTACTATTTTCAACTAAAACGCCATATGCTTTTTCTCATTCCATTAATTTCTGACAGGTATTTCGCGGTGGAACACATTTGGAAGGCCCACATTTCGCAAAAGATGAAAGCGCACTTTACTGGGTGGATATTTCGGAACAGAAAGCTTACAGACTTGACATAGATACCGGCAACATAACTAGTCGATACATAGGTAAGCCACTGTTAATTTTTCTGCGATGGCCAGATTAATCGCATGCACGAACGAGGAGCTCTACACGAGGCTACCGACCGAGCAATCGTGGTTGCGACTTTTTGGGCTGCCGTCGACTCGAGAAGAAGAAGAATAAGATAGTGCTCATAATGCTAATTAATTGTCCAACATTTCAGAATATGGTCCAGTGAGTCTGATTATAAGAGTGAAGGACTATCCCAAATTAGTAGTTGTGTCAGCAAGGTCAGAACTTTACTTTCTTCCGTGGGATGCGCCTGGTGGAGATAAGGCTTTAAGACTACTAACTGCAGTAGACATAGGCTTGCCTGATAATAGAGTAAATGATGGCAAGGTCGACGCTAAAGGAAGATTATGGTTTGGTAAGCCAATCATTATTTTCATTACCTATAATTAAATTCTAAAGGAAAAGATACAAAGTTAACGGTTTAATTAATGAAACAAGTTTTTTACACAACTGCCCAGAAAAGGAGTGTTGTGTTCAAGAATCTTGTATATGTATGTATATAAGTTTATTTATTCTACTATAACTTCTAAATGCCTAAACCGATTTGAATGTTAGAATCTTTACATCATCTCAAGTAACACTGGATATTTTTTTTGAAAATATCTATATGGCAGGCCAGTCGTGTTTTTTATTTTATTTTATTAAGTAGGTAGGGTCAACAAGAAAGCAAGGTTTATACCCGTCCATAGTCGCTTGTACTGGTGGGTGCAAACCTAGCTTTGTTGCTGACTGTACTTGTTTATTTGTATGTGGAGCCAGTTATGTCAACCCAAAATATATCAAGCGACAAGCCACATTGCATTGGTTTTGAGAAAATGACATTATTATTAACTTATGGTTCAACTAGCTTATTCCCGCGACTTCATCCACGTGGACTACACCCCTATTTTACACCCTTAGGGGTTGAATTTTCAAAAATCCTTTCTTAGCGGATGTCTACGTCATAATAGCTATCTGCATGCCAAATTTCCGCCCGATCCGCCCAGTAGTTTGAGCTGTGCGTTGATAGAATCATCAGTCAATCACCTTTTCCTTTTATAGACTAACTATACTATGTATTTCTTCAACTTGTTAACTATAACTAAGTCAACCTTACCATGCTTTTTATAGGAACAATGGGGATGGAAGTAAATGGAGTAATAGATAAGGACCAAGGCACACTATACTCAATATCAGAGCATAACTTCATGCATCCTCAGGAGAAAGTACGGCCAGTGTCTATATCAAACGGAATCGCATGGACACCAGACAAAAAATTCATGTTCTACATCGACTCGCCTACAAGAAATATTGATGTGTTCGATTTCGATCTTGAATCAGGAACTATACGTAAGTTTTTGTACTCGCCTATTAACTTTTCCCGCGGGGATTCTTAAAGGTCCATATTTAACCGATTTACGTGAAACTTGGTACAGAGGTAGCTTGAATCCCGGAAATTGATATAAGCAGCTTTTTATCCCGGAAAATCGCGGGAATCATCTAGTTTCATATATAGGCTTGTTAGCAGCTGAAGAAGTTGTACACAAACAATTGTTGTGTTTTTTTTTCCTTATTCTATTTTTTTATGTTTAACAAGCTGATGCCCGGCATGCATTACAACAGGTCTCGCACAACTATTGTACTTTGATGGTACTATGTCTGAAATCTTCGCGTAAGTTTAACAACAACTGTACAAAGTTTCCTTACAATCGGATGAATAATGTAGGATATAGACGGTTATGGGGCAAACAAAGATATATTTATTTTTAAATACAAGAACGACATCGATTTATTTATAGATAAAAATAATTTTGTAATAATTTTAACGTTATACTTATTGTTTTTTAGGCAATCGCAGAGTATTGTTCAGTTTCCAAGCAAACAATGTCACAGGCGTTCCAGATGGGATGACGATTGATAGAGATGGCAACTTATGGGTAGCATGTTATGATGGAGGAAAGGTAAATACGAGAACTATAGATCGATCGATTACGAGAAAAACTAATATGCAAATCCAATGTTACTTTAACATATTTGCATCATTTTTAGGGTTCCGTACCTCAAAAGCATAAACGGAACCCTTGTAGGATTACTTCGTTGTCTGTCTGCCTGTCTCCTAGAATCATGAAATTTGGTAGGTAGGTGATAAGTCTTATAGAACAAGTAAAGGAATAAATCCGAAAACCGTGAATTTGTGGTTACATCACAAAAAAATAATTAAAATGTATTTATGAACAAATAATTAGTATTTTCGACTTTCAACAAGTAATATTACTATACCAAATGATCTATAGATGATCTATAGATGATCTATAGATAATCTGTACCGTAGGTCACCTCACGCTATGATTTACATATTATGGAGTCTCCCTCTCCACTCCAACTTTTTGGCTCCGACTGTTGTCGCCATCGATTATTTATCAAACAAAAATACCAACTTAAATTATTAAGATGTCTAACCCTTGCTTCTACACAACATCTATACTAATATTATAAATGCAAAAGTGTGTCTGTCTGTCTGTCTGTCTGCTAGCTTTTCACGGCCCAACCATTCAACCGATGGTACAGAGTTAGCTTATATCCCGGGGATTTCAAAAACCTAAATCCACGCGGACGAAGTCGCGGGCATCATCTAGTACTATATAAATTAGACTGTAATGTCTTCAAACAAAAGTTATGTTACAAATGTGTTCTAGGTAATCAAAGTAGATCCCAGGGCAGGAAAGTTAATGGAACATCACAAAATACCGGCAACCAAGGTGACTTCACTGACTTGGGGAGGATATGACTACTCTACACTATATGTGACCACTAGCAGTCTTGGATTAAACCCACTGCAGAAGACACAAGAACCAGAAGCTGGCTCCCTGTTTGCTATAGAGTTTACAGGCGCTAGAGGAAATCCTGAGAATCAGCTAGCATTCTCTAATGCTGATAAATATTGAGAACAATAATAATCACTGATGAATATTGAATCAGCTAGCATTCGCTAATGCTGATAAATATTGAGAACAATAATCGTTGATGAATATAGAGAACAATAGTTGTTAATCAATATTTTATAATTTACTGTAAAATATGAAAATAAAATTAATCTCATTTTATGGCATATCTTATTGACCTCACTTCATTGAAAAATGTCTTTAAAAAAAAAGATTCCGATGAATTGAGAACCTCCTCCTTTTTTGAAGTCGGTTAAAAATACAGCACTATCTACCACTTTTATAGATAACGCCAATGTACTTGTGCAGAAATCTTATTTTGATTGGCGCAAAAATGTAGGAAAGCGGAAAGCGGATGACTATGTCATAATAGCTATCCGCATGCCAAATTTCAGCCCGATCCGTCCAGTAATTTGAGCTGTGTGTTGATAGATCAGTCAGTCAGTCACCTTTTCCTTTTATATATTTAGATATCCTCTGTATGCTTACATCAACGCCAAATCGTATAACAAGTTAGAAGTTACATGTACATAGTTAAGTTAGTCAAACTTATGAAAGTTTTATACTTACTGGAAGCCTCATAAAGGGAGGGTCAGCAGCATTCTTCCCCAACTTGTTTTCTTGATACTGTATGAGCTGTATGACAAGTTGCGCCAGGCCCTCTTTAGTAGGTGGATCCGTTTGGACATGCTGAAACAGAACCAGAATATTGTAACATTTCTTCCTCATGTAATTTGGGTCAACACAGTAAAGAGGAGCTAAACCAGGCTATGGCTATAAATGACTGGACATGCTGAAACAGAACCAAAATATTGTAACATGTCTTCCTCATGTAACTTGGGTCAATACAGTAAAGAGGAGCTAAACCAGGCTATGGCTATAAATGACTGGACATGCTGGAACAGAACTAAACTATTGTAACATAACTTCCTCATGTAACTTGGGTCAACACAGTAAAGAGGAGCTAAACCAGGCTATGGCTATTAGCTATTAATGACTGGATATGCTGAAACAGAACCAAAATATTATAACATGTCTTCCTCATGTAACTTGGGTCAACACAGTAAAGAGGAGCTAAAGCTAAGGAGAAAATGTAACCCCTAACCCCTAAGGGGGTGAAATAGGGGTTTGAAATTTGTGTAGTCCACGCGGACGAAGACGCGAGCATAAGCTAGTTTACAATAAATGGAATTACAAAAATATATTGACCTTTTTGCAGTTTTTTTGCAACCAAACACGGATTTGGTCGAATTGTGTTAGAGATTCCGGCGACTGAAAAAACTCGATGTTCGGGCCCCCATCCTTCTTAGGCCCCAAGGTAGTCATCGTTAAATTATCACTGCTAAGTTTGTAGTCTTTTATTTATCAGTAATCAATTAAAAACTGGATATTTTAAGAAAGAAAGCAAATTTTTTTTCACATCAACTTGCATTTCTTACCCATAGACAATTGGATTGGACCACCGACAGATTGGACAAAGAGTTTATAATCACTACGGAATTGGATCATAGACAATACACTTAAAAAAGGTTACCTACCTACATGGTTACCCGCCACGTAGTAGGTACCTACCTACCCTAGTACCATAGATTATCTACTATATACTAGAAACCTAGTACTCTGCCGTCCTCAAGCTAAAACGTCGTTAACCAACATTTGGCCAAATTTGACTTTTTAACGCTATCTTACCGTAGTGGCACCAATAATCGACAAGGACCAATAATCGACACTTTTTTCTTTAACCATCGAAAATAAGGACAGACAACGAGTTTTTTAATTTGGCAACACTGAATCATAGGCAATGTACTTCCTACTGTCATCCAGTAAAATGTCACGGAAATCCGCCATTTTATTTAAAAATGTCGAATTAAAAACTAAGTGGAGACCGATCGTCTGTAAAAAAATCAAGATTTGTTAAAGAAATCGTTAAGAGGGTGAGTCCAAACTTTTGACAATTGTTTTAATACTATGAAAGTTATTTGAATGAAACTTTATTTTATGGGTTTCTATAAATATCCTTTTAATGATTGTGTAGATAAACTATTTGAGGTCATAATAATTTTGTCAAAACAGCCGGTGTCGAACACTAGTTCCTGTAAACTACCTTTCTCCAATAATCGACATATGTCGATAATAATTATTTTTGACGTTTATTTAATTGTTAATGCAATCTAGCTCTTTTTTCTTTCCTTGTTGATTTAATATTTGAAAGCAATTGATCAGTGTTTAACTACCAGTAATCGACAAAGTGTCGATGACTGGATATAAATGTGTCGATAGTTGGTTTCACAGATAGCCCCGAGAAAAGATTACACCTGCTGATAGAAAAAGCAATTGAGGCCGTAAAAAAGGAAGAAAAGCTGCAGTTAAAAAAGTGGGCTCGAATTATGCTACACGATAAAGTCAGAGGGAATACTCCAATTTGTTGCACAATGGAACCGAGCACAGACCTATCAAAAACAGAAGAGGATATATTAATGAGATGGTTATTAGCATTATCTGAAAGACATTCAAATGACAAAAGACAATTAATTGGACAGTGTGCAGAAAGCAAAGCTTAGAAACAATATTACGAAAAAAAAGAAGAAAGAAAGAATGGATAAAAGTAAATCCAGGAGGAAAAAAGAGAGATCTAAGCAGAGAATAGCTAAAGAGGAAAATATAAGACTAAATTATTGAAGAAAAAAGAAACAAGTCTAAATTTAAATCCCAAGGAAACAAAGAACTCGAGAAGAATTGACGTCTTACCTAAAAACAAACTGTTTTCTTTGCAAGCCAGGAGATTGAAGAAAAGTAAGAATTTACTTCCAGGAAAGATCGTAATAGTAAAGTACGAAGGTGAATATTTTCCAGGGAAAGTGGAAGATGTGCAAAAAGATAAATATGAAATAAGTACAATAATTCTGACAAAAGGAAATACATTTCGATGGCCTAATTAACACCCCAAATAAAATATTGTACAGTCGTGAAGAGATCATTGAAATAGTAAGTCTGTATGTCTCAACAAAAGAGGTTTTTACAGAATATTGAAAATGGATAAATATTTGCCCGATATGTATACTTAATACGATCTTTAAAATATTATAATAAATAAATATACTTACCCAAATATATTTTAATTTTTTATTTGTTTGTCAAGATAACTTCGGGATACGTAAAATTATAAAATAAATAAATTAAAAAGTAAGTAGTTAATCGAAGTAACTAACATTAATCCAATGATTCGATGGAAGAAGCGGATGTCGATTATTAGGTGTCGTTTACTGGTGACTGTCGATTACTGGGCGTCGACTACTGGAACTTCGATGTCGATAACTGGAGATTTTTAATATTTTTGATTATTTGGCTTTTTCTTTTAATCTATAGCTTTTCAGTTAATAAAAAGCTAATATATATTTTCTTAAAGATATATTTTATTATTTGCACTCCTAGTTATTGCTCTAAGTGTTAAACATTTATTTTTAAATTGTGATGAAAATACACAACCTCCTTAAAGTGTCGATTATTGGTGCCACTACGGTACTTAGATTTTTTTTTTCTATCGACCAATCTAACCGGTATTTTCCTAGCTGCTGTAGTTTTTGAAATAGCAATATGAAGAACGTCGTTAAATAACTACCTGTTCATATGATAACAACACTTAAACGCATTTAACTGACATTTGCCAGTCTAAAATGTCTCAAAGCTGGTTTTTTTCTTAAATTCCTTAACTTAAATGTCTTTAAAGTCACTATACTTATTTTTAAATTAAGTTTTTCTCCAAAATTATGGTGCACTATTCCATAACATAAATGTCTTTTAACGAAAATGCTAGACTAAAATGTCTTTAATGATACATAAATGCGTTACAGTTTAGTGATATTTTGCAAAAAAATATTGTTTCCTATCCTAAAATAACTCTATCCCGCAATACATAACTTTAATGTCTCTAACTATTCCCGCATCTCGCGAGGTTGTGACTTTCTTCTTCTTGCAATGCCGTCTCCTATCGGAGGTTGGCAATCATTAGAGCTATCTGCACCTTGGACACTGCTGCTCGGAAAAGAGATCGGGTACTCTTCCCGTACCATTGGCGTAAATTTTTTAGCCACGATGTTCTTCTACGGCCTGGTGGTAAGACTGCCGGCTGTTTTCCCCTGAATAATGAGCTGAAGGCAGTCGTATTTGCTATTTCTCATAATGTGGCTGAAATACTCCAACTTCTGCACTTTTATGGTCTTCAGGATTTCAACATCTTCACTTAGTCTCTGTAGTACAGTTGCATTTTTGATACACTGTACCCAAGAGATTCTCAACATTCTTCTGTATACCCACATTTCAAAAGCTTCTAACTTTGACTAGTGCGCCTGCGAGAGCTTTCTGTAAACGCTTTGTGGCATTCAATCAAACGTTTGCACCAATAGGCAAAATAACCAATGAGTTCAAACCTCTGTACTGTACTCTGGAATGATAGCGTAGTGGGAAGAAAACAAGAGGACATAACGGACTAAGAGGACTTGCTATGAAGAAAAAAGGAAAATTGTATAATTTTATGGATTTTGTAATGTCACAATTATTACAGCTGACCTAAGATAGTGCTTTTATTTTATTTATGAATACTGAGGATATTTTGAGATCCATGGTTTTTCACGGTTCACTTCTACAAACGGGCCCACAAAGGACGATGGTAACTGAAGAGAGAGTCATAAAATCCAGCTTCACAGGGGAAGTTGGAAAAAATATTATTAGGATTACGATCAATCACAAATACAATAGATACAATAAAACTATAATATACATTAATATGCTACTCGTAATATCTACGTACAATAATTAACCTCGGAAAACAGATACAACTCCTTAACCTGTGAACCCTACTTAGCCATGATAGTTTCCTTTAAAATTGATTATATTATATACTACTGCTGTGAATTTTTTACGTTCCTTTATACAACCATATGGCTGATAAAGGGGGTAGACACTTGACTCTAATAAAAATTAGCACTTTAATTAAAACATCATATTTTACAACGGATCTAGAAATTGAAAAATGATGTTCCCACGCCCACAGTATTTTTAAAAGACCTATTCAACGATATCTCACACTATGGGGTAGACGAGAAAAAAAATTCACCCCCACTTTACATGTAGGAGAGCCACCCTAAAAATAATATTTATCACAATTTTATTTCACCACTTTGTCGGCGTGATTAATATTTATACCCATGCCAAATTACAGATTTCTAGCACTAATACTATAAGTTTTAACAAAATAAGAGACTACTTTCGGACTGTTCCTCTTTCAATTGTTGTAGTTACCGTTACTTTCATTGGAAAACCTCAAATTTTTATAAACAATGCTAACCTAAAACGTCGCTACGGTTCGATCATTTGCAATAAACCACATTTTAGTTTAGCAATTCTGCCCAAAAAACGCTACTGTATAAAAACCATTTCTATTCTACTAGACTAAAATGTGTTTAAATTACAAAAGCCGCATTTTAAGTGTTATGTTATTGATAGTTTTAAGGATCATAACCTAACCTACAATGTCGTTAAAGTCTTTTAGAGTCATTTTACTTTAGTAATTATACAATTTTTTTTAGTTTCGTAAAACGATGAAAAAAGTAAATGCAATCCAAGCCTTAAACGTCTTAAAGGGTAATCTAACGACATTTAAGTTATGTAAATACAAGACGTTGTTAGAAATAATGCTAGACTAAAAAGCCAAAACTGTCCTGCTTTAATTATTATTTATTCTAGAAACTTAAAAATACAGCTATTCAAAAGTGCTCTATTTGCTCTACATTTTCATAGTTTCAAGTTTTGTATACGGTTATTAGTTATCAAATGGCATCATTTCTTCATAAATTCGTGCTTTTTTGATCATATCTCGAAACTTGGTTGTGGTAGTTAACGACACTTTAGCTTTAGGACGGCAGTACCTACTTCCAACTTCTTTGCCCGCCACTAGCTCTTTTGACATATTAGGCTCGAAAGGGCTGGAATCCAGAGCCGTGAAACCAGTTTAAAAAAGCTCTTTTGCTGCACTTGAATGATAGGGGGGCGTAGATAGAGTAATAAAAGTAGATGCATGAACGTTTGCTTTCATATTCACACTAAATAGAGAGCACAGATAAAGTTACTAATGTGATAAACAGAGACGCAGCTAACCAATTTTTTGTCCCTTATCGTGTAACTGGTTTATTTGAAGAATACATGCAACTTCCAAACAAGGCATGCAACTTTAGTTGCGAAACAAACTTTGAGAATTCGTGGCGTAATTGTATTTCTCATGAGTTATTTACTTGTTTTCACATAAAAAACGTTTAATACAAATATTGTTGATCGGTTAATACAACGTCGTGCTATCGCTATCTCATACGCGGTTACACAGTAGGTACTTAAATCTACCTATTATTCTATCTACGCAGGGGGGCGTACTTTGTAGAACAAAGGCTGCCAGCAAATAAAAACTACCAAATTTTAGGGAACATAGTGATAAAGTCAATGTTGAACATTGAGTTTTATGTAATTTTAACTGAATGAGAAATTGGCAAAGTCGTCCCTGTTCCCACAGTGAGAAAGAATAATAAAAACCATTGATAGACTATGGACTTGCAACCATCATCAACCTGCTCAAGTATTATAATAATTACGTAGTACTGAATAAAGTTGCAGACACTTTATGCTCTATCTACAATACTAATAACCTGTGCTAATAACAGTATATCGTGATGTTAATATGGAATGTGATGTTTACGTGATGGTAAATTAAAACTCCATAGAAACTTTTTCATTCATTTATTTTGAACATCTAAATCCTTAAATTCTTCACTATAATGTAATATCAGTAGGTACCATAGATTTTACACACATTTATTATTTTTCTTTAATAAGATTATATTATTAATTCATGATTTGTTATATTTTTAAAATAGAAATAAACATAGAACAGTTATTGTCTTTCGGACATAAGGAAAAGTATTAGTAAAGCACAACTTTTGCGGTTCTACAATAAATACACGTAATTTATAATACAAATTAGTAAAACCAATAGAAAAGAATGTTTGGAAGTTATATAGATACTTAATTTACAACACAAAATCTCCACACATATAATTTTGGTATACAATTTACAAGCGAATAAAAATAATCTAAACTTTTAATTGACTAGCTTCAAACAATTTAATTGTTTCAGCTTTCAAAGCTATGTCACTTGGTTCTTATAGAGAAATGAAATGGTTTTCTTCCAAATATTTATTTAAAACACGCACTGGATGGATGCATATTCGACGGTGTGACTTATTCTTTACGCAAGGACACATCGAAAACGAAATGCAAAGCGTTGAGGATTTTTTATTATTATGACTGACGACTTAGGATCAACCAGCGATATCTGTATGTTACAAATTACAATAGATGGGGCCCCTGTCAATCGTAATCCACTTTAGATCCGCAATCTACGTGCGACGCCGCATCTCAAGAACGATGTCGTATAATTTTACGAGGCGACGTCGCATCGTATCGAGTATTGTAATAGGTCTCTATGATCCCAACATGATGGCAAGGGACAAGTAAGGCTCAATTTACACCGAAAAAGAATAGAAGCGAATTTCTTAAATATTATATAGCATATTGACTTCTATCTCCATCACGTAAAACATAAATTTCTACCGATAAAAGAAATTCTCGTGAAGTCGCGGGAATTCCCTCGCATTCCGGTGACTTTTTCATTTGGGCAAGAAGTTTATGTTTTACGAGGTGGAGATAAAAGTCACTATGCTATGTGATATTTTAGAAATTCGCTTCCATTCCCTTTCAGTGTAAATTGAGCCTTATAGTGAACGGCCTGTATGTACATTAATATAGTATACTAGGTACACGACAGGTTGAAATGGAAATCGGGGAGAAAACGCCCCGCACAGCCCCCGCGCTATCCCGGTGCGGGCGAGCGCGGGTGGCATGCGGGTGTTCGGGGCGTCCGTCCGCCTCATACTCCGATAGCCATATCAACCTGTCGCGGACTATACATGAATCTACCGCTCTGTCGCGGCGTCAGTGACACGACAGACGCTCGTCTCGAAAGCCCACTTTAAAAAGCAGTTGAAACAAAATACACTATTAATATAGAATCCTTGTCGTGCTTTCTAAAAGGCCGAGTACTCATTATCCAATATAATTAACATCTTCACTTGCCACTTTTAAAAGAATTTCACAACGCTTCGCTTCTCATCATTCGATGACTTACACCTATGACAAAGCGTTAAGACAATTGACACTGATTATATTATCTAGATTCTAGGAAATCGGCATACATAACACTTACCACTAGAGTTTTCCTAATATATAATGAATGACGCATCCCAATCGATTTTATGTCAATGAGTTGCGCCACTTTATATACTAGTCAAACTATAACAACGATTTTACATTCGATATAAATATTATTATTGTCAAATCGATAATTGAACAACATCGATATCATGGATTACTTCCAGTTACACATCAAGACGACAATAATTATTATGACGATAAATGTTACACAAGAATGTGTCAGACATTAAATAACATCATATCGTTTTATGATTAATATACTCTTAGAGTATGGAATAAAGAGTATTTAAAATGATTTCTTACGCCATAAAGATATTATGATAAATACGTAATAACAATATTTTTGGAACTGTGGAACCAACCCATTCAGTGAATAAGGCACTGTCAAAACGTCCTCATAAAGACGTTTTGACAGATTGTGAATTCTTGTATTGGACTATTGGAAATCTATTAAAATGGCAGTTTTATTACTCAGTTAAAAATATTTGGCAATTGAAAATCGGCCATAAATTATAAAAAATAATAATGTCGCCCTTTTATTTCTCATATTCTTCCTAGCCACACTTCATTATATTATATAACACTTCAGTATATTTTAAACATTTTTTATCTAGCTAAGCTTATAATATTGTTAGACTATTTACTTATTGCGGGAAACGTGTCGACCCATTTTCGCAAGAAACTCACATACTTGCCTTCTCCTCTGTATGATCAGTATTTATTACTCCATCAATCAATCTATTCTTAGGGTCAGCGCAAACAGATTTATATCCCCGTGAACATTTTTCTGCGGATATTTAAATATCGACTTTATTTAATTCGATTAGTGTTGTAATAGAAAAGCACAGCAAATTATATTTTTATACTGAATAACTTTAATTAACTTGGATAATATTTAAATACCCGTAGGAAAGTGCTAACGTTGTTTAACGTTCTGTCTACCCTGACCCTTAACTCAACGTCTTACGCAATAAATAAAATATAAGCTCTTCTTCTAAGTCCTGCAAAATTAAATGCATACGATCATAAGAATAAGCTAGCAGGGCTCTAAAGCATAACAACATTTAAGTTTAAAAGCAAATAATTTTTGAGTATGATTCAATAGATCACTAATAAGAACAACGAAAAACACGTTAACAAAATCTGCTAGTAAACTACAATAATGCATATTCCATAAATCATGGCCAGAAATATATTCACGGCGAAGCATTTTATTTATTTGATATCAAAATAACACAAAAAACTCAAGCTCTGTAGTTCTTAAGAGCTTTACAACATTGGCGATTTTCGAGCGTTTCCAGAGAGGCGATTTATATGCTGTGAGTGCGACGAAGCGAGCTACAATATAATATACCTACACATGAGTGTGAGTGAGAGAGCGATATTGTGAGAACACGACATTGGCATAGCACTCATTGTAATCCCATTCACAAATCGTCTCACTCGAAACACGCTCACAAATTGCCAGAGTTAGAAAGCCCTAAAGTTGAGTTTCCAATTATTTATTGTTACCTAATTTTGCGTTTCTCCTCACTGTTTCAATCTGTGCTTAAGAAAATCACTACTTCATCGAAGTATTAAAATCAATAGAGATACACATTATTGTAGCAGCAGCTAAAAATAATATCACTTTCACAGCTCTCACTATACACTATATTTTTAAAAAACAATTGAGCTACTTAACGTAAGCTGCGGATACATTGGTGTGATACGCTTTAACGCAAATCAGCGCAACGGACTAATAGGAGCGCGCCTCGAGCGTCAGCACGACATACTTATATAGGTTTACGTGATTCTCGAGCTTCAAATCATAGTAGGGGCGTTGATAGATACATACACTACCTAATGCTAATGTTTTTCGATTCCAGTATTAGCGAGAGACATCTGACAGCCTCAAATAATGAAATAAGTACTTTGTGATGTATGATTGTTACAACAGCAAAGTTATTTAGTAGTTTGTATCTCCTGAAAAGTACAGTTCAATGCGGATACGCCCCTATGGTTTGAAAATCACGATATGAAATTTATGTCTCCTATCGCCTTCTGTTACGACACTACAACACGGTAATGTGTATGCAACTTTACTCAAAATATGAAACTAGAAACGCGGCTATATCAAACATTAAGTGCGTCAATTTTGAGAAAGGACTTTGCTCTAAGTGTCAACTGTCATGTCAAAAGTACGGTTTACCGTAAATAAGTCGTACTTTTCACAAGATTTTGACAAATAGAACAAATATGGGGAATCCAAGGGGGAATTCTTTTTGAAAATATACACATGATATTCCAATTTTCAAGTTACGGCAATGACGCTACGGGAGGATTATGTTACGGACATATTTGTCATGTCAGGTGTTTGTAGTACAATTACTATGACTTTCTCAAAAAGTTTTATACTGTCACAAGTTTCACATACACTTGAAAAACAGACAACGCGGTAAATTAGGTATGGAAGTATTCATTTTGAGACTACTTACAATATTAATTTGTCACTAATAAAACCTAGCATTAAAATAAAATTATGAAAGTTTGCACTAATATTTGTGTCTATTGTAATATTTTAACTTCATTTTATTTTCATATACCTACTAAAAATAAAAAAGGTCATACAAACTGGCATCTATAAATTAAAAATACAATAAGTATAATTCATTAAATAAATAGATTGTAAATTAACATTTAACAAATAGGCAAGTACCTATTTTTTCAATTCTATATGGGGGCATACCAGCAGAATGGAGGTGTGACGGATTTTTAATAATAACTAAAAGTCAGCTTTATTTTCTATACCATAAGGTTGAAAACAAACACGAAGAAGACTTCACGCGGGGCGTAGCATCTCCTCGTTTTGAATTATTTTCAACCGTATGCAAAGCATATAAAGCTGATTTTCAGTTGTTATCAAAAAGCTTGCAAGTTCTGCATTTTGCGAGCGTTAGTTTATATAAGATTTGCTTGAATAGTAACTTTGAAAATGTTCGAAAATGTATTTTGATCGATTGTTTCTTAATACAATTTTGCGGCCGACCTAAACAGATAATTGTCATTTTTTTATTTACCAGTAGATATTAAATTATACTAGTACACAATAATATTAAGTTAAGTATGAACTTTAAATTTTTCGCCCAGAATTGAAAAAAAGTCTAAAGTTTATTATTTTTCTATTCACTAAAATTTGCAACTATAAATAATAAATAATTTTATTCGCGAAAAAGATTGAAGCTTTTAAAACGAAATCACACTTTCCGATATTAATTTCACACTAAAAATAAAACACGCGGTTAATTATTGATATGTCGCCAACACAAGTCTTTTGTTCTAAAATGCTCAACAGAAAGTGTTAATGAGGTACGTGTGCGTCTTTTATTGACAGTGAATAATTAAAAACTGCGTGACTACATAAAACACACTAAAGCTAAATAAATTAACATAATTAAATTAAATACGGCGACAATTTATCTAAAATTAAATTATTTAATGCCTAAATAGTTTTCTGCTATGCCTATGTAGTAAATGGCTTGAGCAATGCCGAATAGAGGCGCTATGACGATCATACGGCACGCGCCTCCCTTGAAGAAAGCCGTCGGGCCTTCTTGGGTAAACGTTTTTCTGGAAGGAAATTATAAAATATGTGAAGGGAGATTAAAGTATGCAAGTAAATTACATAAAAAACTAAATTGAGTAATTGAGTCTCAAGGAGAAATATTGAAGGCGGCGGCAGTGGCGCCATCTAAGACTAAGTGTGAGATCTATAGAGCGCACTCTGACTTTGCTCAGACTTAAGACACGGTTAAAATGAGACAGCGTTATATAGCTGGCATAAATCTGTCTCGTTTTAACAGTGACTTCTCAGAAAGAAGTGACAGTCTAAGAAAAGCTAAAGCACGCTCTATAGATTTCAGCCTAAGAGCTCCCGCAGACAATTACAATTTCAAGTTGGGCAACTAAATTGGTAAAGTAAACTCACGTGATACAGTCCATAATGGAGCTATACTGGCGGCCGTCCTTCGTGATGGTCTGCATGCGCGTCTTGACCACGTCCATGGGGTTGACGGCCAGCGCCGCAGTCGAGCCCGCCGCGCATCCCGACAGAAACGACCACCTGAAAACGGAACAACGGTACAAATTATAAACTATTATTAGACCTCCCTGTGTGGTAGCCTAAGCTGTAATAGCCTAGTGGTTAGGACGTCCGCCTTCTAATCGGAGGTCGGGGATTCGATCCCGGGCACGCACCTCTAACTTTTCGGAGTTATGTGCGTTTTAAGTAATTAAATATCACTTGCTTTAAAGGTGAAGGAAAACATCGTGACGAAACCTGCATGCCTGAGAGTTCTCCATGATGTTCTCAAAAAAGTGTGAAGTCTACCAATCCGCACATGGCCAGAGCTGTAGACTATATGGCCAAAACCCTTCTCACTATGAGAGGAGACCCTTGCTCTGTAGTGAGCCGGCGATGGGTTGATCATGATCATGATCATTATTTATCATATAATAAATAATAAATTTATTTATTATTTATAAATAATAAATAAATAAATGATGATTAGACCTCTCGTGCTCTCGCATGATTTTCACCTTGCAAGTTAACCCGCTTCATCACCAGGTGAGATCGCAGTCAATGGCTAGTTTGTAATTAGATAGAAAATATAAAAAACCTCACCAGAAGGGCGGCGAAGTGGCGCCGGGCTCTTTGGGGCCAAGATCGTTGAGTATGGCGAACATCGGGAAGTACACGATACTGAATGAGACGTCCCTGGCGGCCGTCGCCGACACTCCCTTGTACAGCCCGAATATACCGCGCTCCCTGAGCAGGTTTCGAGTCAACTGCATGGCCGTTATGCGCTCGAACTTTCTGCCCGCTGTAATTAGTATAAATCGTGCACTGAACATAGAACCAACGTCTCAATACTTAACAATCTGAAAATAAAAATGAGGCTATCTAACATCTGTCTGCGGAGGAACCTCGAATACTTCGGTCACATCGCAAGAAAAGACGCCAGCAATATTGAAAAACTCACGGTCACTGGAAAGATCGAAGGAAAGAGACCCCGCGGACGTAGCCAGAGACGTCGCGTTGGTCAGACCAAATAAAAGAGGCGGTCGACACACCTATCTGCGATGCAATCCACGCGGCGCGAAACAGAGGAAAATGGAAAAACATCGTAGCAAAGATTATATCAAAGGGAAGCCACGATCCTCAAAATTGAGGGAGCGACGCAGAAAGAAGGATTAGTATAAAGCACGTTCACGCCAATAAGAATTTGCAATGTGCATCATATCCGGCAAAATTTATTGACAATTGATATATAAACACAAAAGTTCCTCAGTGCAGTGAAAAAGACCCTGGATGGGTTCGAAACTAGTCGGGCTAACGTCGACTAAACACATGAGAGGGTGTGTGATATATGTATAATTCACGCATATATGATACACGCATAAATTTTTGCGTGATCACCTGATCAAATTGGGTATTTTCCTACTTTTGAATTTGATAAATATTATTACTTTATTATAAAACAAGGATAAAAATAATGACGTACGCTGAAAAAAATATTAAAATCCAACAAAGATTTATAAAGTAACAGGAATTTTATTTTGGAGTGGGAGGGTCTTCTATTCCTTTCTCGCAAAACGAAAATTTGTATGAAACGGCACGAAGCTACTATGGCATTAGGTGTGACATCAAAATGCTATATCGCTATCTTTGTCTAATCAGAAATATTTAAATGCTTATAACTTTTTTGTTATTTGATCGATTAACCTAATTAGTTTTTTCAGTTTACGTCATTATTTTTATCCTAGTCCATACTAATATTATAAATGCGAAAGTGTGTCTGTCTGTCTGTCTGCTAGCTTTTCACGGCCCAACCGTTCAACCGATTTTGATGAAATTTGGTACAGAATTAGCTTATATCCCGGGGAAGGACATAGGCTACTTTTTATCCCGGAAAATTGAAGAGTTCCCACGGTTCCACGATTTCAAAAAATCTAAATCCACGCGGACGAGGTCGCGGGCATCATCTAGTTTGTAATAAAGTAATAAAAAAATTGGAGTCTAATACCCAATTAGTCTACAAAGGTGTAGTGGCCCTGCCTACCTTTTTTGGCCTCCATAGCCTGGCGGCCCGCGTCCTGCATCTGGATCTTGAGCAGCTCCATGGGCGTGGTGATGACGATCTGACACGCGCCCGCCAGCCCGCCCGCGGCCATCTGACGAATCAATGGCAGTGATCTGGGCAGAGATATCATCTTTTTTTAGGGTTCCGTAACTCAACGGAAAAAAGGAACCCTTATGGGATCACTTTGTTGTCTGTCTATCTGTCTGTCCGTTTGTCTGTCAAGAAAATCTATAGGGTACTTCCCGTTGACCTAGAATGATGAAATTTGGCAGGTAGGTAGGTCTTAAAGCACAAATAAATGAAAAAATCCGAAAAACGTGAATATGTGGTTATATCACAAAAAAAATAAAATGTGTTCACGAAATAGTTAATTTACTAAATCACATAAAGATGGTGCCGTTGTCATTAACTTGCAGTGTTGCACATAAAAATGTTAAAATATCTTGTACGATGGTACAAGATATTTTAACATTTGGCCCTTTGTGTGCGAGGGTTGATCGGTTTTTTTTAATTTATAGACTAGCGCTTGGCTGCAACCAGACCTGCAGGCAAATGATGCAGCCTAAGATGGAACTCGCTTGCCTAAAAGATGCCTATTTACTCATGACTAGATACCCACATTAAAGTGGAGGGGAAAATTGATGCCGGAAGGTCCTATATCCTAGCGGTTCAGATTAGAAACGAGGAAACAAATCGCTTCGTACGTGCCCGTGGAATTTCAACTACGTGGGGATGCAGAGCCTTGCGGTACGCTGCTGATGGAAAGGTGGAGGAGGAACCAGGTCAAAAAGTTCTTGGTCAAATCATCATCACTGAGTGCCAACGGCGAAGTAAAGTTTTCCGATCATTATGTGATAAGTCTCACTGTTCAAAGCTGTTGGTTTTAATTTTGGGTAGCTAAGCTCTGTCCTAAATACGAAAGCAGGCGATGGACAGTAATGCTTGGAATTTCACGAGATCAAATCATAATTAATGATATTTTTTATAATGATATACGAAGAACTTGGGTTGGGAAGAATTTTTATGCCGGAAAATCAAAGTGTTCCAACGGGATTTTTAATAAAAAAACTAAAACCACGCGGACGAACTCGCGGGCATTATCTAATAAGTACATAAATCATAATCTTGATGTTTTATATCTCATAATGTCTAACTATAAACACACAATAGATATCAAAGTAAAATAGTGTAACAATAGCAACAGTATGATGCAATATTTATAGATCTTTATCAAATTGCCAGTCACAGAGAATTCAACCTCAAGAGTACGCATAAGTATACCTACAAGGTTTTGCATGAAAACAAAATCGTAAAATGTTGGCGAGGGACAGGGGAGAATGATTTGTTGTGATTGGTGGCCTCAAAAGTCACGTAATCAAGACAATGACAATGGAGAGCCTCAATAGCTCAAAGGGTAAAGGAGTGGACTGAAAACCGAAAAGTCGACGGTTCAAACCCTGCCCGTTGCACTATTGTCGTACCTACTCCTAGCACAAGCTTGACGCTTAGTTGGAGAGAAAGAGGAATATTAGTCATTTAACATGGAATATTCTTTATTTAAAAAAAAATGCGGAATGAGGGTACCGAACAGGCGTGCGCCGACTTTATGCTAAGCAACTGCCTAAGTTTGGCGATCGCGGGTGTCCGGCTATTAGGAGTCTAATGTTGCCAGTCAAGTAGGTATAGATCATCGTCATTGATTACATCTTGATGTAATCTATACACGTTTTGAAAGTGGAGTCGAGGTAAAAGCGATTGTTTGCCGCGTAGAACGCTATCCTATACGCTCTTATAATTTTACTAGCTTCATGACCGCGACCTCATCCGTTTGGACTACACAAGTTTCAAACCCCTATTTTACCCAGAAGAGTTGAATTATCAAAATTCTTTCTTAGCGGATGTCGACGTCATAATAGCTATTCTGCATGCCAAACAGCCAGATTCGTCCAGTAGTTTGAGCTGTGCGTTGCTAGATCAGTCAGTTAGTCATCTTTTTCTTTTATATATTTAAAGATTATTATCAACTGCCTAAAAATTTGATGGACATCTAAACAAAATCCATTGTATAAATCAAGTGACCACGCGGCTTCACTCTCGTAGGAATTTTATAAATATCCGGCCTCAGAGAGTCAGTTCAACGTTTTTTAAGAGAGTCAGTGTATACTTATACATACTATAATATAGATGACTAGTGACCCACCCCGGCTTCGCATGGGTGCAGTGTAGATACTAATGTGGTCAGTGAGATTTATATTTTCCTAGGGATCTCTAATTTTTGAGACTTAAACTATATCTATAAACCTTCCTCTTGAATCAATCTATCTATTGGTGAAAACCGCATTAAAATCCGTTGCGCAGTTTAAAAGGTCTACGCGTTCATACATACATACATACATACATACATACATACATACATACAGACAGCGGGAAGCGACTTTATTTTATACTAGCTTATGCTCGCGACTTCGTCCGCGTGGACTACACAAATTTCAAACCCCTATTTGACCCTTTTAGGGGTTGAATTTCCAAAATCCTTTCTTAGCGGAAGCCTACGTCATAACCGCTATCTGCGTGCCAAATTTCAGCGCGATCCGTCCAGTAGTTTTAGACTATGTAAAGATATACTCGTACATACCCATCGGGCAGTGTGAGGTGGTACCGGAAGAGATCGTTAGCGGCGAGCTTGATGGCCTTCTCCGGCGTAATGAGGATGATGTTGACCGCGGACCCTCGGTACATGCCGAAGTAGCCCTCCGCTCTGTACGTCTGTTTGAAACAATCTAACCTGGGAAATAAGAGAGTGTTAGAATAAATTACTGTTCATAAACCACGCACCTATTATTATTTATTTATTATTTATTATTTTTGATGCGAGTGGATTTTTTTATTATTTTGTTGGTGTAGTACGCGCAACACAACTACGAGTATAGTCCAATCTGAACACGAGGCGTACGACTGCAGACTGTGGAATGTACAAAAATGATTTCAGCCGGGCCTGTGATTTTATTCCTAGTCCATGAGTTGCGCAAACCGCCATGTTGCAACTTCAGATTGGACTACTTGTTTTGAGCGCACTATACGTAAACCGAACAGATTGCCGTCCCATCTGAGTATAAAAGTGAGGGAATAGGGAGTGCATGGAGCACATATAGTTGCTCACACTTGTGCACTATAGTAATCTCGTATGTAGTTAGAATTGAGTGGCGCTGTGTCTGAAATTTGATCCGGAGAAAACATTGTAATAATCTGTAATACATAAAAGGAAAAGCTTAAACTTTTTTTTTTAATTTATAGACTAGCGCTTGGCTGCAATCAGACCTCGTGACAAGTGATGATGCAGACTAAGATGGAGCGCGCTTGCCTAGAAGATGCCTATTCACTCTTAACTTGAAGGTACCCACATTATATTGGAGGGGAAAATTGGATGGAAGGTTGTTCCAAATTTTAGCGGTTCGGATTAGAAATGAGGAGGTAAACCGCTTCTTACGTATTCATTGAATTTCGACTACGTACGGGTGCAGACCTTGGCGATGCCTTGCGGTACGATAGTAGAAGGGTGAAGGAGGAACCAGGTTGAAAAGTTCTTCGGCACATTCTCCGAAATACCGATACCGATGAATGTAGAATACCGATAGACAGGCGACTTTGCGCCGCTGTTCCAAACTTTGAAGTTTAGAATTGACTAGCGCCTTTTGTCACCAATGAGTCGTTTGAGCCTCAATAGCTCAACGGTAAAGGAGCGGACTGAATTCCGAAAAGTAACCGGTTCAAACCCCACCCGTTGCACTATTGTCGTGCCTACTCCTAGCACAAGTTATTCGCTTAGTTGGAGGGGAAAGGGGAATATTAGTCATAATTAACATGGCTAATATTCTTTAAAAAAAAATGAGTCTTCTAGCCGACGGTATACTGAATCCAATGCATCAAGCATCAAGCTGATACTTGACAGAGCCATCCCATAAATGGCTGCAGTACTCCGTGCACGATCGAACTTGTGCTTGGTACAGGGTAAGAAGCTGTTCCGGCGTGAAGTACCGCGAACGAAGCTGTGGGGATAAGCTAGTATAAGATATGATAGTTAATTCAAAGGTTCAGGATGTTTAGAATTGAATACCATGTAAATAAATACAGCTATTAATTTACAAAAAATAAGGTAGACAAGTTACTAACATGTTCTTGTACTGTTTCTCTCCTTTAGGTCCCACTGTTTGGTTCTGCAGTCGAGTCTTCACCAAGTCCAAGGGGAACACGACAGACACACCTATAATTCCGGCGATACCGCCATTTATAATTTTCGGCAGCAAACTGAAAAAGAAAACTATACATAACATAGTAGAAACGTACTCTAGTAAAAAGATGGCAAGGTGCTAGATTGGAGACTTCGCAACGGAAGTCACAGCGTTAGATCTCCCACTGGTGACTGGACATACGCGGAATTAAACGAGTCGCAAGGAGCCGCTAGATTCAAGTGGCGCAAGACTCTCAACAAGAGACCTGTGTCCAGCAGTGGACATCTATCAGTTGATAATGATGATGATGATGATGATGAAATAGAGTAATCCATGGGGAGTAGTCAATGTTTTTTGTCTGTCTATTTATCCAGGCTAATTTTGGAAACTATTGTTGATAGGCAGACTTTTGCAGACATGTAGAGGACTATGCGAGGAGTGATCGAGGCTACTTTTTATACCGGAAAAACAAGGGACTCAAACGAGATTTTATAAAAGATCTAAATGCACGTGGAAGAAATCTCGGACAAAAACTAGAATCAAATTTGAATTGAAAATGAGTCATACAATTCATACACTGTAGTATAGACGCAGCGACTTGTCGATTAATGTATTCTGGCTAACTTCCATGACAAACCAACGAGGCCATTGGCATTACAAAACATTGTCTCGCGCCTCATAAATTGATAATGAAGTCTATAACTAACATAGAAACAGTACTACTATTACTATTCAGTTGTTTTTATTTATTGTTATTATTGTAAAGGCTGTGTTGTGTCAGTCTTTAGACTTCTCCCTGTAATAAAATATGCCCTATAGCGCAACTGGATTGATAGGTTGTAGGTTTCTCCATACATACAGTAGCCGGCAGGAAATATTGTACATCGGCTCTTAGAAAGAGATACTGGACGAATCGGGCTGAAATTTAACATAGAGATAGGTATTATGACGTAGGCATCCGCTCGCTAAGAAAGGATTTTTGAAAATTCAACCCCTAAGGGGGTGAAATAGGGTATTGGAGTTTGTGTAGTCCACGCGGACGAAGTCGCGAGCATTATCACTAGTGTTAATTATTTAGAGGACAAACAACTCTACAAGTACCTAATTCATATTCATAGAAATTATAATGGGACAACTCATTACAAAATTAAACTTTGTAACTTACATATTAAGGTTTGTTCCACAGTTTCTAATTATAGTAAGTAATTTGATATTATACTGGAGGAGTACTTGCTCATTGCATTAATAGCCTAAATGGCCATGTTTTATATAATTCTTTTTTGTTCAGGCAAACACGTGAAATGCAAAACTTACAAATGAAAATTCTGTGACCACCAGCTGTTTGGGTCCTATATCCTTGGAAATAAAAATCCCACATATGGACGAATCAGGCTGAAATTTGGCATGAAGATAGCTATTATGACGTAGACATCTGCTAAGATAAGATTTTTGAAAATTCAATCCCTAAAGGGGTAAAACAGGGGTTTGAAATTAGTGTAGATCAAGCGGACGAAGTCGCGAGCATTAGCTAGTGCTTAATAAAACGCAATGATGACGTCTAAGTTGGAGCGCCCTTGTCTAGAAGATGCCTATTTGCTTTTACCTTGAAGGTTTTTTTAAAACAAATCGCACTTGTATGGTATTTCAAATTACTAAAATGTATCAAAAATGATGATCATCTTTCACAGGCCCTTCTATGAGTTAGGTAATAAGGAGTGGCAAAGGAAATAAAGTTCTATAACAATTTACAATAACATGAACTGAGTGAAACAAATCCCTTATCTATAATGTTTTTTTTAATTAAAATAATACATTTATTTGTAGTACAGGGATACTCCCTAAAAGCTGTCTTTAAAACTATGCCAGTTATGTAATAATTAAATAGTAGGTAGTAAGAATGAAAAAGAGTTATTAGGTAACATTTCCAGCCTTAATTATTCAAGCTGACCCGCCTTAATGTGGCACATTGTACATAGAGAAAACCTACATGAAAATGTCAAGTTTAAAGATCAAGTGGTGTAAGCGACGTAAGCGGCATGTTAACAATTGTCAGTCAGTGAGTTTATCCTGTAATGTAATATTATGTACTGGCTGATGTTCGCATGGAATAAAGCTTTTAAAAATCTAGTGGAAACTTTGATTTCTAGGATAAAAAGTAGCATATGTTACTCTCCAGGTTTTTAACTGTAACCATACAAAAAACATGTCAATCTGTTACAGTGTCATCGAAGGACAAATCAATTAATCAAAAGCAATTCATATTCTATTTTGGGTAGTGATAGATGACACAGAAATTGTTTACAAATACCTAATGAAAGAGTAAGATTTACAGTTAATCCATCAAACACTTGTTACGCTGGCTGACTGCCCCATCAGCGCAACCGGAGCTACTGCCGAAGACAGGATACAAAGGCGCCTTCGTGTTCGAATATCGAGGCAAACGGGCGTGTACATTATCTTTAATTTTAATATATACCATTTAATGTTAAACCAGTTGCACAACTAAAAAGGTGATCTTACTTATCAACCAGCTACGGGCAGCCGCCCTAATGTAACTCACTCCTAAACAAAAGTGGCATAATCTAAAGACTATGTAAGCAAATTACATAGGTACTTAATTATTGTAACTAAGCGGAAGAATTATAAAACTATCCACTCACTTGAACTGCTGAACCGGTGGTGGGGTTTGTTTGGAACTCATGATTATTTTTGATTTTGATTGAACCTGAAAGAAAAGGAACTTGTGAGTAGTGACGTTAGAATAGTTGAGCAGCTGGTGAACAGAACTGGACTAGCCTACATAATTAAACTTTACAAGATGGTGGAAAACTCAGACAATGACTACATTTTTAAGATCCTTGAGTTTTAAACTAATTTGCTGTCAAATCTGCCAATCCACACTTGGCCAGCATGGTAGACTCTAAGCCAAATCCTTCTCATTCCAAGAGGAGGTACATGCTCAGTAGTGAGCCGGTGATGGATTAATCACAATGACTCTGGTTTTGTATAAAACACACTTTTTAAGTTATTTTTACTCCACTTGAGCCCTTTTTCATTAAAAATAATAATAGCTGGATGGAGTTAGGGTGCTCAGATTTTGTTCTCGGCCACATTCTATATAATTGTGCAGAATTTAAGTAGGTATATAAATTTTTTTCATATTCCGATGAGCAAAATTTGATGTTGGGGGTTCTAGAGTCCCCCACAGATGTTTGGACACGAGGTAGAACGATTCAAAACACGACCCCTTTCTTGTATAGATACCTCTGCCTATCTAAATTAAATAAAATCTATAGAGAAATAATAATTAGCGCCACACCGTTTATACCGTAACATTGTATTTTTTTGCTTTTCTTCAATTATAAAAAACATATTTACAACGATCTAATGTGTAAGTATTAAAAATAATTAAATAAATACATATTTTTTAGATATAAATGTTCATTTCAAAAAATTACCTGTAAGGAGTTTCGAATTCAAAATGAATTTCAATTTTACGTAACCATACCTATCAAAATACATACCTTATTCTTTTTTTATTTCACACGCGAATTTATTTGCACTAAAATTATTGTTTCTATAATATTGTCATGGCGAATTTTGATAATAAAAAATAATTTATTTTAATAAAACCACGATACGATCGATTGTAACTTTTTCAAAAATTATTTTGACAATCAAACGTCACTGCCACAACTGCCACTGGCCACTGTTAAAGTGTTGCTATTCAATTATGTTAAAATATGGATTTAAGCTTGGCCATAGAGTTATGGAGATAACCACATCACTGAGCTTGGCGCATATTTTCATCCTTTTGATCCGATCCGAAAACGATTGTCGTTCTATTTTTGATCTTCCTCACTCAAACTTCAAAGCACTGAACTTTATGTATAATGCAATTTTATAAAAATAATATTACTTTTAAATGCGTAACTAGGTACCTAACTAGTTACTTTGATATCTTTATAATATAATGCTGAGATGTGTTGCGTTTGCTTGAATATCGATTTCATTACAATTGTAATGTTGTCTTATACTATTGAAGTCTCATTTATTTTTATCTACACGGGATCCAGTGTTTATAAATTAGCATTTGGCACCAGGCACTCTTAAAATAAATACCGAAAACAACAAGCGACAGGCTACTGTTTTCATTGGTTGTTACGTGGGTTGGGCTGTGGGCACCAACGTAAGATTTCTGGAACGCTCACGATTTCGACGGCATACCTTCATCTGATTTTTGGCTGCAGAGTGCAGATTTAATAATTGTTGGCAGTCGTAGGTATAAATAAGTAGTTAGGTAGTTAGCAAAACTGCAAGAATGTTCATGCGTAAGTCTTTACTATTTGAAATAACAGAAATAACACATACTTAGTAGGTTATTTAACATCTTACACATTAACTAAATAACTAACTATACCTACTAGTTAATTAGGTAAATTGAAAGAAACGATTTCATTTATTTTGATTTAAGGCATTCAGTTTTGGTAAAGTTACAAACTAAGTAGACAAACAATCATCACACAATCATCATCATCATCATCATTAACAACATTCATCAAATAACTTGTATTGTTTCGCTTCTTTCAAGGGTCTTTGAAGCTGTTAAGCCCATGCCCAAGGTCCAGAAGGAGTCCAGGTGGATTTCCAAGTAGGTGTCCATCCAGCTGGACGTAAAGCTGCAGCTGCAGCCGTAGCGGCGTGCTGCGCTGCGCCAGCTGCACCTGCAGCTCCAGAGCTCTGGATTACTGACAGCTTCAATGCTTCTAGATCTAGAGTGAAAAAAAAACTGTTTTTAGCCGTTTTAGTAAATACAAAAAATAACTGCGTAGTAATAAATGGATTAGGTATTAGTTTCTTCTGAGGACTGGCATGATAGCAAAGTAACGACAATCGGCACTTTCTTTTCCATTTTTTATAACATAAACTGTTGTTTCAGTCTCAAACAAGATGTTCAAACTTCAAAAACCGGTGAAGTGCGAATCGGACTCTCACACGAAGGGTTCCGTAATCCATACCACCGTACAAAAATATGACTTTACTTTTTTAATTTATATGGCGGCCATTTTGTTTTTGTTATTATTCTTTGTTAAAACATCGGCAATAGAAAAGTTACCTACACATTCCGTGAAAATTTCAAATCTACCTATTATGGTTCAAGAGATAAGTACAGTCCGCCAGCAAACATAAAAACAGATGGACAGCGAAGGCTTAGTATTATTAGGGTCCCGTTAGCACCCTGCGGGTACGGAACCGTAAAATCATGTTGATCCGTTGTCCTGTAGTCTAAAGCGACGCGATTGAAGGACAAAACAACAAACCAACGAATAAACACACTTGAATTTATTATGGGGGACTAAATACCGGCGCTTTGCAACTTCGCAGCTTGATTTTGAGCAGCGCGTTGGATTGCTCTGGCTGCGGCAGCTTCTCGAGCGGCGGCTATCTTCTGGGCAGCGGCGGCGCGAGCTTTAGCTGCAGCCAGTTGAGCTTGTGCGTGTACTGCGGCTTGAGCAGCCTCGAGGGCGTGTGCTCGAGCAGCTCTTGATGCCTCTTCACTGTTACACATTAAAATTTTAGAAATTCAATCTAGCTTTAATTAAGTCAGTTTAGCGGTAAACTGAATAATTATCTCAAAGATTCTAATCCCATTATTCGCACTATAAGTAGAAGGTAGGTACATCTTATTTCTATGCGGAAGGATCTCGGAGCCAACTATTATTATCACAAGAAAACTCCAATCAGTAGGTGTATGATTGAAAGAAAGACCCTTGCAATGAGGGAAACGACGCAGATAGAATACTAAAACTATAGGTTTCTGGTCCAATCCGGCTCGAAGGACCATGTTGAATTTTTGTGATTTTAACCGAAATATGAGAAATATTATAACTCTTTAGTCTTGATATTGATACCACAATTTATTCATCATCATCATCATCAACCGCTGGACATAGATCTCTTGTAGGGACTTCGACACGCCCACACATACACACACACAATTTATTATTACAATTAAACACATGCTATAAACATACTTATTGGCCCCATTTGTACTGGATAGCCTGAACTCTGAAGCTATGGAGAACAAGAACTAAAAAAATACTTGCGTTCAAGAAATCAAGCAGATCGATTTGGTGCTGTAACCTTACAAGAACTATACTTACTTAGATCGCAATGTTTTCTGATTTTCTTATTTCATTCTACTATCTAGATCGATCGACGACGATGGACCACTTAGTTACGTTATTAAAACAATTTTGGTAATGGGATGATGATGATGCCTAGATCAAAAATAAATTATTTCTTAGTAATTAATAAACAGTCTTCCAACATTCGTAAAATCCACTATCTATCATACATAGGTAGTAGGTACCTATTTTCTTACCTCTTGTGAGCAGCAATAGCAGCCTCGGCTTCCTTAGCGCTGGCAGCACTTTGCTGCTCCAGTGCCGCGTGTCTGACAGCGGCCACTTGCTTCTGAGCTGCCATAACAGCGGAGGCTGCTGCTTTTGCAGCTGCTATAGCGCCAGCTACGTCCGAACTTGTATCTGACGACCATCCTGCTAAATTATAATTTATTGTTATTTTTATTGATATCTAAGACCAACTAGTTAAATAAAACTGGCTTTTCTCACAGTTTCGTCCGCGTGGATTTAGATTTTTGAGAATTTCTCAAAATCTTTTGTCACATAGATTAGGGAAAAGCTACGTAAAATCTTAAGCTTCTAGGTCAAGCGATAAGAGATCGAAATTTCGATCTCTTAGTGAGTTGTAGGACTAAAGGATCTAAGGAACTCAATGCATTATTATCCTATAAAACTTCTGCCATGCCATTATGGTAATGGAAATGGGTTACGACCCTCAGTACGATACCGAGGTAGAGAATTGACCAGCCACAGCAGTCTACTTTCTAGTAACTATATTTATTTACCTGGAGCAGCAGTAACCCCTGAGACCTGCACCAGGCCGGGTATCAGCCCGGATACATCCCATCCCCCAGCGCTTCTCTTCGCTGGCTGGATTTCAGCTGCACAAGCTAATATAGTTGCCGCAAACAAAGTCTAGAAGATAATATAATAAATCGGTAAGTACTTAGGTATTAACTTTATTAAAAAGAGAATATCGCCAAAAAAATTTCTCAAAATCAGCGAAATGGCATTAATTGAAATTAATGTCATTGCAAACATCTAATCATTCGTAGATAACCGAAATAGAGAAAGAAAAGTATCTAGAGATGTTTTATTGACGAATAGTTACCTACCTACTTTTGAATATTCAAATAAATCTAGGACAATGGTTTGAAATGATTTTATCGATTACAATATTTTTATGACCTTTTGTATGCAAAGTTGATAATTGTGCATAATGAGGCAGTTATCTCACTACTTACTTAATTTGCAGATGGTTGCTACAGCACGCGATAGGTCGAGTTGGCAATCGGGGAATGAACGCCCTGCACACTCGCACAGCCAGTAACTAAGCTAACACAGTGCGGGCGAGCGCGGTTGACGTGTGGGTGTGCGGGGCGTCCCCCCGTTTCAAACCACGATTGCCATCTCAACCTGTTGCGGACAAGAGTAGGTAATTAGCTACTGTAGACTGTGGATTAATGAGGGTAGGTCTACGAATAATAATTTGGTACAAACTTCATTATTTTTTATAGCTTAAAGTACTTTTAAGTTAATTCCACAAAGTAAATTGTAAGCAGGCGTACAAAATAAAAAAGATTTTACCAAAAGCTTTGAAGACATTTTTGTGCTTTTCACTTGTTATTTTTTTGATTTCAGAGAACTGTATGATCTTGGATGAAATGCCAGCTATGTTTTATACTTTTGTATGCGGAAGTAAGTAAGGCACCATGTAGAACTAGAAAGGTATCGACAGGAGATGGCTTACATGATTTAATTGACCAGAAAATACGTAAGATCAAAAGACAATTAGCCCAAACCAAAGTACCTACTCATACCTACAGTTAATTCGTAGACTTTTACTTCCTTTAAAAACTTCTAAGTACAGATAGACTATGGAGCTATTATCATCATGATCAACCCATGACCGGCTCACTACAGAGCGCGGGTCTCCTCTCAGAGTGAGAAGGGTTTTAGCCATAGTCTTCCACGCTGGCCATGTGCGGGTTGGTAGACTTCACACACCTTTGAGAACATTATGGAGAACTCTCAGGCATGCAGGTTTCACGATGTTTTCCTTCGCCGTTAAAGCAAGTGATATTAAATTAATTAAAACGCACATAACTCCGAAAAGTTAGAGGTGCGTGCCCGGGATCGAACCCTCGACCTCCGATTAGAAGGTGGACGTCCTATCACAGCTTTAGAGCTAGAGGCAAAACTACCTAGACTTCATATTCTAGGTAGGTAGTTCCTTTGAAATCATATTGCCTTAAATAGTAAATAGGCAAATAAGTGGTAGAACAGAGGTAGCTAAGTACTTATATTTGAGTGTACCAACTTAAATCTATTAAATAGGTAAGGTAATTTAGAATTGAGTTTGATATCATAATCCATCATATCCATCCATACTTCCATACTATCGATCGATAATAATACCTATTATACATGCGAAAGTGTGTCTGTCTGTCTGCTAGCTTTTCAAGGCCCATCCGTTCAACCGATTTTGACGAAATTTGCTACAGTGATAGCTTGCATCCCGGGGAAGGACATAGGCTATTTTTATCCCGGAAAATCAAAGAGTTCCCACGGGGTTTTAAAAACCTAAATCCACGCGGACGAAGTCGCTGGCATTATCTAGTAATATATATTTACTTACAATATACTTACTAAACATACCTAATGTTCAATATACGTTCCTCCTTTGCGCAGTCGGGTAAAGATCGATTGGTGGGCATTACGTCTGCGCTGTTGCCTAGGCAACCGGAGGTGAGGCTCCATCTGCCGTTACAGCCTCCAAAGTGCTTACGTAACAATGTTTTTTTAAGTGGTAAATAGACTCGACTTAAGACTTTATTTTATACGAAGAAAACATCAAAGAAGTAGAAGTGCTGCGGTAGGCTGTAGCTCAGTAAGTATGCATTACGGATTTATATTAGACTAGCTTATGCCCGCGACTTAGTCTGCGTGGACTACACAAATTTCAAACCCCTAATATACCCCCTTAGGGGTTGAGTTTTCAAAAATCCTTTCTTAGCGGATGACTACGTCATAATAGCTATCTGCATGCCAAACTTCAACCCGATCCGTCCAATAGTTTGAGCTGTGCGTTGATAGATCAGTCAGTCAGTCAGTTAGTCACCTTTTCCTTTTATATATTTAGAAGAACCTAATTTTAAGTGTCCCTTTGATAATAAGCACGTAAGGCAAGGACCAAAGTACCTACTTACTTTACTTTCATTAAAAGTGATTTGATTGATCGAAGTTTAACAGATTATAGGCACAACCACCGATTCTCTAAAATACTTTTCGCTAAATCCTCTTCTATCTATCCAATCTTTACTCCTCAAAAATACCTACATATCTGTAATTCCTCTAATCTTGTACCTATATCAAATATTTGAAAAGAGCAACCGCCGAGTTTCTTGCTGGTTCTTCTCGGTAGGAAAGGCATTCCGAACCAGTGGTAGATGCATCCGACTATTCGAAAGTACTTGCAAAAGTTTATTCGAATAAAAAAGATTTTTATTTTATTTTATTTTTATTTTATTTTATAGGTAGGTACGTATTCAGAATGATCCTTAATTTTTTTGAAAATCCTATATACTTACCTAAGTGGGTATGGATTTTTTACAGAAGCCATGATTTGGGCTCGCCTGCTCGTAGTAGCGGTCTGCTGCCACATAGTTTCTTCAGCAGAGACAGACCGACGACGGGTCACCAATCCGACTTACTACAACGTCGGTGGTGTTCTATCCAGCAATGAGTCTGTCGCCTTCTTCAAGGATACCATATCGGTAAATATTCCTAACAAAATTATTAGGAGTCTTTACCTACGCTGCATGCCAATAGGTGTAAATATTAAGTAGGTAACTAATGTATGTACCTACTAGTCATTTAGTTATGGTGTCATCAATCGTCATAACTCGTAACTAATCCTTGCCAGCTCACTACTGAGAACTCAGAACTGGTCTCATCGTACAATGAGCAGGGTTTAGCCATAGTCTATCATACTGACTGCAAGTGCGAATTGGCAGACTTCACACACCTTTGAAAACGTTATGGAGAACTCTCTAGTATGCCGGTTTCCTCGCGATGTTTTCTTTCACGTAAGTGATATTTAATTTCTCAAAACGCACATAAGTACCTACCTCGGGAAGTTAGAAAGTGCGTACCCTGGATCAAACCCTGGACTCCTGAATAGTACGAAGTCTTGACCACTAGGCTATCATCGCTTAAGTAATGGTATATGGAGTATGGACAGGTAAATCTTACCATGATTGTGGTCCTGTTAATGTTCAAAAACGTTTACAGCGGGTATGATCAATGTTTTAGCCGAATAACTTATTGAAAAAACTTTTTTTGTAGAATCTCAACTTTAAAGATAAATACGTACCCCGAGGGGTCACGTATCATGACTACTCGATATTGATGGACCCAAATCCAATAAAGACTGCGATGAATGTTTGCAAAGATCTTATTGGACACAGAGTAAGTTTCCTCCCTTTGGTCTCATTTTTAAGCCAATACTTAATGTACTTAATAATTATCGCATAATCATCATGATCAGGTTATCCAAATTAAATGTTGCAGGTGTATGCTGTAGTGGTATCACACCCTCTCACTGGAGACCTTTCTCCAGCAGCCGTATCTTACACCAGCGGGTTTTACCATATTCCAGTTATAGGTATATCTTCCAGAGATTCTGCCTTCTCTGACAAGAATATTCATGTGTCATTCTTGAGGACGGTACCGCCTTACTCGCACCAGGCCGATGTTTGGGTGGACGTTCTAAGACACTTCAACTACATGAAGGTCATCGTCATTCACAGCTCTGATACGGATGGTAGAGCCATTTTAGGAAGGTACCAACAAAAAACATTTATTAATTTTGCTATGACGAGACTAAGACAAGATTACGATAGGATTACCACAGAACTACGATAAGAGTATGGACAAGACTATAACAAAATTACGATAGGATTACGACAGAACTACGACAAGAGTATGGACAAGACTAAGACAAAATTACAATAGGATTACGACAGAACTACGACAAGACTACTACACGAGTCAATTGTTATACAAGACTAAGATAAGACTATGTCAGGACGACGACAAGATCAACATGTTACCGTCGACAAGCTAGGTGTAGGTATACACGGGTCACGTGATGGGGTAAGGCAAGGAAGGATGGTGATGGCCCAAAATATGATGATGATGATGATGAATAATATTAATTGAGCACACAGTATCTCTTCATAAACGCAATCATACTGATTTATTTAGGTTCCAAACTACATCTCAAAGCATCGACGAAGATGTCGACCGCAAGGTGATGGTTGAGCAAGTGATTGAATTTGAACCGGGTTTGGAATCCTTTATTGACAAACTAATGGATATGAAGACGGCACAAGCTAGAGTCTTTCTTATGTATGCTAGGTGTGTATAACATTTTCATATACCTACTTACCATAAAAATGTGAAACAAATATCAGGATTAACTAAGTATAAGTAAATCAATGAATTGTTTTTATTGTAGCACAACCGATGCAGATATAATATTTCGCGATGCATCCTACTTGAACATGACAACAACAGGCTACGTATGGATAGTGACGGAGCAAGCGTTGGATCCTGCCAATGCTCCAGAAGGTCTTCTGGGTTTACGACTAGTAAATGCTACTAATGAGCATGCTCATATTCAGGACTCTATGTACGTTATTCTTAATCATCTATTTTTGGCCTAGGAACTTTGGATAGAAGGATCTCTTCTTGTAAACGGAACAAAGCAGAATAAAATATACAAGGAACTGAGCTTAATTTCCCATCCACCCATTGAAAACTTTTTGCAATTTTATTGTTGTATTGCATTGTAAGGTCTACATTTCCTAAAGGCTGATGCTCCGGTGTCGAAGTGAAACGTTCGTTTAGTATGTTTTGGAAAATTCTTGCTTTTGCATCAATTTTGCATGCATGTTTAACAGTTTTGGCAGTGGCAGGGTGGGCGGTGTATATCGTATGCTGCACGCTGTACCTACCATACAGATTTGTCTGTTTTGGCTTAATTGTTCCCTATATCATGGACTTTCGTAAAGCAACACCTGTTTTTTCTACCTCTGATATAATAATAGGTACATTTGTACCTATTTTACGAGACCAGATACTAAGCATAAGCTATCATTTCTTTTGTTTGCAGTTACGTTCTTGCATCGGCTATCCGTGATATGAACACCTCAGAGGAAATTTACGCTCCGCCGTCTGATTGTGATAACTCAGGCTCTATCTGGACCACTGGGCGTCTTTTGTTTGACTACATTCGAAAGCAGAAATTAGAAAATGGAGCCACAGGACATGTTGCATTCGATGATCATGGAGATAGAGTGCACGCGGAATATGACATGGTGAATGTGAGAGCACAGGGCGAACATGTTGCTGTTGGGAAATACTTTTATTCCAAAGTAAGTACCTACTTCTTCTGACATTGTTCTCAGTCTATTAGTACCTACCAAAACTGTGTAGCTCAACGGGTTGCGAAACTGAAGTGCTAATGGGAAGGGCACGTAGTTCCTTAAACCGATAGACGTTGGGGTCCCAAGGTGCTGGAATGGCAACCTCGAACCGGAAGACGCAGTGTTGGAAGACGCCCCACTAAGTGGACGGACGGCATCAGGCGAGTCGATGGGAGCCGCTGGATTCAGGCGGTGCAAGACCGTGGCGTGTGGGAGTCCCTACAAGAGACCTATGTCCAATAGTGGACGTCTATCGGTTGATGATGATGATGATGATGATGAAAACCGTGTGGTCACGATTGCCTAAAAATCTTAACCACGATTACAGGAAACACAAAAGATGCGCCTGGAACTTAAAGAACATGAAATCATTTGGATGGGAAGAAGCCCTTCAAAGCCGGAAGGTTTCATGATACCAACTCATCTCAAGGTAAAATTAGATAAGTAACTACTGAAAAACGTATTGTTCAATTGAAAGTGTCTCATGTGTTTTCTATAAAATACGCATTAAGCTATAATATAATTTAAAGCTATTTTTTCTATTGAGGTGTTGACAATTGAAGAGAAGCCATTTGTGTACGCTCGCAAAGTTGATGACGAAACTGAGTGCAATTCAGCAGAAGAAATCTTGTGCCCACATTACAATGCCAGTGAGGGTGCCGGTAGGAACCTACTTAAATTTTTTTATATCTACTTTGCAGTTCTTTACAAAATATCCCCTGTAGTCCGCGACAGATCGAGATCTCAATCGGAGTATGAGGGGAGGTGGACGCCCGCACATCCGTACGTCACCCGCGCTTGCCTGGACCGGTTTGGCGCGAGGGCAGTGCGGGTGTGCGGGGCGTTACCTCTTCGATTTTCATCTCGACCTGTCGCGTACTATTTAAAGTATTTAAAAATACTTTCATTATATTTTGTGACTTCCACAATCCTTTGTTTCATTTTAAAAAACAACAAATATGTGAACTTTTACTCGCAACGATTACCTACTTGATGCAGGATTGATTAGTGGTTATCTAATACACTTTCAAAATTTCCAGACCAATTGTACTGTTGCAAAGGCTTTTGTATGGATCTACTAAAAGAATTAGCGAAAGCGATCAATTTCACCTACTCGTTAGCCCTTTCGCCGGACGGGCAGTTCGGAAATTATATAATACGTAATTTATCACATCCGGGGGCTAAGAAAGAATGGACAGGGCTCATAGGTAAGAAAATATGCGAGTAGCAAAGTCATTGGTAATTAAAGGATGAAAGTTATTTAGATTTTCGTATTATTTTGTAGGCGAGTTGGTATACGAACGGGCCGACATGATTGTTGCCCCACTGACCATAAATCCGGAACGAGCTGAATTTATTGACTTTAGCAAGCCTTTTAAATATCAAGGCATCACAATTTTGGAGAAAAAGGTATATATTCACATGTAATTAATCAAATAGACATAAAAAATGTTCCTTATAAAATGCTAATCCAAATTTTCTCTATTAATACAGCCATCGCGTTCTTCTACGCTAGTATCGTTCTTACAACCGTTTTCCAACACATTGTGGATATTAGTAATGGTGTCAGTTCACGTGGTGGCGCTGGTGTTATATCTTCTAGATAGATTCTCACCATTTGGAAGATTTAAGCTGGCTAATATCGATGGCACTGAAGAAGATGCTTTGAATCTGTCCAGCGCTATATGGTTCGCATGGGGCGTGCTATTAAACAGCGGAATTGGAGAAGGTAAAATATTTATACTTAGTACCTAATAGTAATTTTATGAGATGGTGATGGCCGTATGCTCTAAATTAGGGATGCCTACCAATCAATAGCGCCGTGTTCCTTTGTCAGTCTATCGGGGTAAATAACACAAAAGTTCACCAATTCATTACTGCTTTGATAATTTCTTTGACTCTAAGTTATAAACACAAATAGGTACAAGACAGGATAGTTCCAGTGTACGCGGTGGTCAGGGAACAACTGCCTGACCGCCCTAGGTTTAAAAAAAAGGCCAACATGGCAAAACGCTAGGCGTCAGCAGTAGCAGATAAATTAACATTATGTAAGACAGGATTCGCAAAATATTTTGCTCTTGATTAGCCACCTATGAAAACGCGTCCTAAACTGGGCGCCAATTAAAACATTTTAATTAGATTGGCGCCCAATGTGGAACCGCCCGTCCTATCTTGAGTGCCATTAATTTCTTTGTTATCCTTGGCTTAAGAAAAACTTTAATTGTAGATTTAGTAGGTATTCACTTATGAGGGTTTACTTACTGGCTCTTGCTTGCTTAATCCAGTTATTTAAAAAAAAATTATGCAAGATGACCAGCATTTAAGTATTATGTACATATTTTAACTTTTAAGGTACACCTAGAAGTTTTTCAGCCCGTGTGCTTGGGATGGTATGGGCTGGATTTGCTATGATTATTGTAGCTTCATACACAGCCAACCTGGCAGCGTTTTTGGTTCTCGAGAGACCGAAGACAAAACTGACAGGCATCAATGATGCAAGGGTAAATGTTTAACATGTACCTACATCAATCTACATATATATATATATATATTATATTATTATGACATTTTAAACGGCGTTCATAACTTTACAGCTTCGCAATACGATGGAAAATCTTACGTGTGCAACGGTTAAGGGATCTGCTGTAGATATGTATTTTCGGAGACAAGTTGAACTTTCAAATATGTACCGTACCATGGAGGCTAATAATTATGACAACGCAGAGCAAGCTATTCAGGATGTTAAAAATGGGTAAAACATTATAAATACCTACTTAAGTACCTACTACCTTAAAATAACTAAACAGAGAATAATAAAAACGCAATTTGTACTCTCATGGGCCGATCCTAAAGTTTTTTATCTTCTAAAAATATCTATGCAGGAAGTTGATGGCCTTTATTTGGGACTCTTCAAGACTCGAATTCGAAGCGGCTCAAGATTGTGAACTAGTGACAGCAGGCGAACTATTTGGTCGATCAGGGTATGGCGTAGGCTTACAAAAAGGGTCTCCATGGTCTGATTTGGTTACGCTTGCTATATTAGATTTTCATGAAAGTAAGTTCCTGAATATAAGTTTCTGATAACTCCCTAGCTTAACAATCTCCATAACAATTTGAAATTCTTGCAGGTGGCATAATGGAAGGATTGGATAATAAATGGATTCTTCGTAACAATATGCTTAATTGCGAGGAGAATGAGAAAACACCGAACACTTTAGGCCTGAAAAACATGGCAGGAGTGTTCATTCTGGTTTTAGCTGGCATCATTGGGGGTATTGTTCTCATCGTGATTGAGGTGGTGTACAAACGTCACCAAATCCGAAAGCAGAAGAAGATGGAGATCGCGCGCCACGCGGCCGACAGGTGGCGCGGTGCTGTTGAGGTAAACCGAGCAAAACTAGACGCCGTGGACCACATCGACATCAAACAACAAATCGAAACCAAAATGTAAAACGACCCGCGCCCTCCCTTTGATTCATTTACAAACATTGTTAAAGACCAATATTCACATAAATAAATATATTTCACGTTCATTTTAGATGCGTAATTTCGTAGTTGCCCCTACCGGATTATCATCGTGGTTGTAAGTAGACATGTGTTTTTGTAATACTACTCATTTGTTTTGTATCTGATTTTATGAATTTTTACAGAAACGAAAATCGTTACGGGCGTCTATTTTGCCATCACAACGACGTGCAAAGTCAAACGGGGTGAAAGAAACGGGAAGCATCAGTCTGGCTGTGGACAGAGGTGTGCGACGCCGCGACGAGCCACGAGTGCCACGCTACATGCCCGCGTACACACCTGATGTGTCACATCTCGTTGTTTAGATGTTTATTACTTACTAGATGATGGCCACGACTTCGTCCGCGTGGATTTAGGTTTTTAAAAATCCCGTGGGAACTCTTTGATTTTTCGGAATAAAAAGTAGCCTATGTCCTTCCTGGATTAATTTTATGTTGGTAGAAACGTATGTTTTTACCCGACTACGGCACAGCCAAAAGAAAGGGTTATTTCTTTGAGAGGTCTCCATCATATACCTACCTATATGTATGAAGGGTTGTATTTATGTGTGTTCCACCGTAGCGCCTAAACTACTGCCGATTTTGATGAATGAGGTGTCAATCGATTCGTTATTATGGTCCGGGTGACATACGCTACATTTTAAATGAACAAATGGCGGATTTTGCACCAAAAAAAGTGGGGGTCTCAAATATTTTTTTGCCAACATATCGAGTGTCAAATGAAAGAGAAGTTTTAGAGTTCATATAAATATATATACTACACAACATTAAAATATACCAAGCGACAGAATAACAATTTTACTATATTTCAGCGTTTATTAAGACATCGTAGTCGCATGTTCCGTATATTCAGCTGTCAGCAGAATTACAAATTATTAGTCTGAGGAATTATTTTAAGAGCGTAAAATAGGGTTATGTAGCGTACAGGGAGTTTTAGCCCATTTTTGACCCCTTAAATTTTGTAAATCCCTTTGCTTACTTATGTATACTTTAGGTAGATAGGTATCTACGTATGTTTTTGTACTTGTTATTGAATAAGTAGGTCGGTACATTACCTAGGTATCTACCTACTCATTTGTATTATGCATATTTTTTTAACCGGTGTTAATATTGTGAATTTAAGAAGTATTTATAAACGCCAAATAAATAACAACGACAAAATAAATTAAGATCAATGAATTGTTTTGTTTCAATTAATTTAATTTTTTGCTCTAAGTATAGCACTGTGTCAAAGACAAAGTACGTAGTTACGTAGATCTGATGTTAAGTAGTTACTACCTTTTTTTACGTTAACGTAAACTTCTCGATCGATCGATTTATCGTATCGGAAGGTGTGAACCGCTTTATAGACTTTAATCGACTTTAAAAAAGGAGGGCGTTTTCAACGATTAGTCGGAATCTTTTTTTCTTAATGCAACACCGATGTTTACTTGTCTATGGTCTTTTGACGCTGAAACGTCAACTTGATTTTTGAGCATCAGTGTTTCCATTTTTATGAATTTCGCTCTTTATTAGGGCGAAATGACTACCTACTATTAAAGCGTGAGCTGTCAAAATCACCATCCTATATTAGACAAGGTAAAGCATGGTTCTCCTTTCAGAATGAGAAGAGTTTAGGCCACGCTGGCCCAGTGCAGATTGGCAGATAAGGAATAACCACATAATGATTATTATTTTATGAGTAACTATCTACTTATTAGGTAGATATTCATCATTCGAATGAGACTGATAATAGTTATTTTAAATGGAAAATGGAAGGAAATTAAAGTGAATTCCTCGTAGATAGAGTAATAAAGCTAGATAAAGGAACGTTTGCTTTCTCATTCACACTAAAAAGAGACCACAGATAAAGTTACTAATGTGATAAACAGAGACGCCCTTTTATTTTTTGTCCCTTATCGTGTAACCAATTTTTTTCAAGCATACATACAAGGAATACAACTTTAGTTGCAAAACAAACTTTGAGAATTCGTGGCGTCATTGTATTTCTCAACAGAGCAAAGCGGTACTTCGCGCCCAAGCATAGGCTCCTACTCTATAAGGCGCAAGTCCGCCCTCACATGGAGTACTGCTCCCACCTTTGGGCTGGAGCACCCCAGTACCAACTCCTTCCATTTGATCGGATCCAAAGGCGGGCTGTTCGACTTGTGGACGATCCCAAACTAACCGGCTCGTTGGAAAGCCTGGAGCACCGCAGAGACGTTAGCTCTCTATGCGTGTTCTATCGCCTCTATATATGGGGAGTGCTCTGAAGAGCTTTTTGACGTCATTCCACCCTCTTTTTTCTACAACCGCACCGCGCGCCACCGTAAGGAATTTCACCCTCACCATCTGGGTGTCTGGTGCACTTCGACCGTCCGCTGCGCCAGATCCTTCTTTCCACGCACGTGCAAACTGTGGAACCAACTCCCATCGGCGGTGTTCCCACTAGATTATAACATGGGGTTATTCAAGGGGCGGACAAACAAATTCCTAAAAGGCCGGCAACGCATCGGCGGCTCCTCTGGTGCTGCAAATGTTCATGGGCGGCGGTAATCACTTAACATCAGGTGACCCGCCTGCTCGCTTGCTCGCTATATCTATTTTAAAAAAAAATTGTTATTTACTTGTTTTCGCATAAAAAACGATTTAAACAAATATTGTTGATCGGTTAATACAAATATTGACTACTAAACAATGGTAACAATTATTGTCGTGTTATTCATCGTTACGTCGTGCTATCGCTATATAATACGCGGTTACACAGTACTTTAATCTAGCTTTTTTACTCAATCTACGAAATTCCTATAGAAACTAGGGTAAAAACAAAACCGTTAGTGAAAACACCAATTGGCATCTTGAATAATATGTCAAAATTAGTTAAAATGACCAATGACAAAATCATATGGGTGTAGAACGAAGTGTCAATTGTCAAACATTTGTCATTTATTGTGTCGAATGTCGAATGGAGACGAACGATATATACATTGATCCTACTTACAAAGTACTCTGTGATCTTACTCTATGAGACGAACATTCGAATTTCGAATCCAGGTCGGTGATTCGAATCAATTTCGAGTTATAAAAACTGTAACAATTAACAACTGGTATGCAATAATTTTTTTGTCTCAGGGTACATACTGTTCTTTGTAAAAGAAAGTTCAAAACATAACACCCATAACTTGACGAATGATTGAAAAATTACCAATATTACCATGGCTAAACCAAAACCCGTAACACACGTTCTGTTTGACATGGATGGGCTCATACTAAGTAAGTGTTTAAAGTTATAGTTTTTTTGACTGAATACCTGCATATTGTACCTGTGCTATCACCTAGATACATAACTTAAACAACTTAAAAACAGAAAATTTAACATAACTTGATTCTTTGAAATGAAATTTTTCCATCTATTAGAGGTTGGTTTATATACTGCATACTTTCGTACAACCCGTCGGAAATATTTGCGAACCTGGCTTTATGCCGTCTTGCAACGTGCTTGCGTTGGCAAAAGTACTGGCACTGGTACTGGCAACGGTACCTACTAGTAGAACGTAGTGTTTATATCCTCTTTGGGTACTGGATAGGCGAAAATGGGCGAGCTGCGTGGAAGCGCGAGGGGAAGCGCATTCCAGGGAGGTGCACAGAAGTGCCAAATTAAACAACAAACAACAATTTAACTAACGGAGGCTCATTCAATACCCAAACCCAAATAGGCAATAAATAAAATTTGATTTGAAAAACTTAATCATTAGAGCTCAGCTTGTAGATACCTATTTGATTAGAACTTCTAAGTGTCTAAGTGGATTTCAATGCAGTTTTCCTTACCTTGTACCTTGTACCTTGGATAATTTCATGATAAAGTTTTACTTAATTCCTATGTGACAATAGATTATTAATTCATCTTTAGCTGCTTGACAGCTAATAAAAATCATTATCATCATCATCATCATCATCATCGTGATCAACCCTTCACCGGCTCACTACAGAGCACAGGTCTTTTCTCAGAGTGAGAAGGGTTTTGGCCATAGTCTACCACACTGGCCATGTGTGGATTGGTAGACTTCACACAGCTTTGAGAACATTATGGAGAACTCTCAGGCATGCGGGTTTCCTCACGATGTTTTCCTTCACCGTTATAGCAAGTGATATTTTATTAATTAAAATGAATATAACTCCGAAAAGTTAGAGGTGCATGCCCGGGATCGAACTCCCGAGCTCCGATTGGAAGGCGGAAGTCCTAACCACTAGGCTGTAAAAATAATGTCCTTTAATTTTAGATACAGAAGACTTGTATACTGTGGCCTTCCAAAATATTGTATCACGTTATGGCAAAGACTACACCTTTGATTTAAAACTGAAGCTTATGGGCTGCCAGTCTAAAGAAACTGCAGAATTAATAGTAAGTGCTCTAGAATTACCAATGACACCTGAAGAATTTATAGAGGAAACTAAAGAGCAGTTTGAGGCCTTATTTCCAGATTCAGAACTAATGCCAGGTACTTGATTTCATAATTTTATACTTTACTAGCTTATGCTTGCGACTTCGTCCGCGTGGATTACACAAATTTCAAACCCCTATTTCACATTTAAGGATTGAACTTTCAAAAACCCTTTCTTAGCGGATGTCTACGTCATAATAGCTATCTGCATGCCAAATTTCAGCCCAATCCGTCCAGTAGTTTGAGCTGTGCGTTGATAGATCAGTCAGTCAGTCAGTCATTCAGTCAGTCAGTCACCTTTTCTTTTTATATATAATTTTCAAAAATCCTTTCTTAGCAGATGCCTACGTCATAATAGCAATCTGCATGCCAAATTTCAGCCCAATCCGTCCAGTAGTTTGAGCTGTGCGTTGATAGATCAGTCAGTCAGTCAGTCAGTCATTCAGTCAGTCAGTCACCTTTTCCTTTTATATAAAATTTTCAAAAATCCTTTCTTAGCAGATGCCTACGTCATAATAGCTATCTGCATGCCAAATTTCAGCCCAATCCGTCCAGTAGTTTGAGCTGTGCGTTGGTAGATCAGTCAGTCAGTCATCTTTTCCTTTTATATATTTAGATACTAGTTGATGTCTATAATTCTGTCTAGATAGTTTGTATTTTTTAAAAACTTAATAAAATCTTTAATTCTGTGTTAAAAATCTTAAGTCTGTCTCCAGGATCTGCCTTTCATTACCTAGATTGTTTCAGCAGCTGTGAAAATTAACAGATAGACATATTTTGTTTGTTAATTCTTTTGATTGTTACTCAGGTACTCAGCAGATTCTTGAACCAAGATTTTAAACCTGTAGAACTTTTTGTGGTTTAATTCCAAAAAAAAAAAGGATTCATACATTTAAGAAAAGTTTGAATCTATGCATGCATATGCTAAGCTAAGCTATACTATTGTTCTTTCACCCACCCAACATCCTAACAAATAACAATAATGATTTTTAACATCCAGTATCTCCAGAGAAAAAAGACTGTTGTTGGTCTGTGATGACCTGAATCAAACCTATAGGGTTCTTCCCATTGACCTAGAATCATGGGCAAGTAGCAATGTCCTATAGCACAAGTAAAAGGAAAAATCCGGAAACGTTTCAATTGTGGTCACATCAAAAAAAAAAAAAAACTTCTTGTACAAATGGTACGGAAACGTGAGCGAGTCTTGACTTACATTGTACCGGTTTTTTATTTCTTTTCCAGGCGTAAAAAGACTTATCGAGCACCTAAATAAGAAAGGAGTACCTATAGGTCTAGCAACAAGTTCAAGTGAAGAAAGTTACCATTTAAAAGTAGATAAACACCATCAAGAGTTATTTTCTTTGTTTCCTTGTAAGACATTTGGTTCCTCAGATCCTAATGTAAAAAGAGGGAAACCTCATCCAGATATATTTTTGGTTGCAGCAGCAAAATTTCCTGGCCATCTAAAACATGAACAGGTACTTTTTAATACAATTTAGTAAAATTCAGCTAGTAAGATGATGCCTGCAACTCTATCCATGTGGATGTAGGTTTTTAAAAAAAATCCTAGGCGAACTTCAATTTACTGGGATAAAGAGTAGCTTATGTATGTGTTAATTCAGGGTATAAGCTAAATTGGTTCAGTCATTGTGATTTGTGGTGTGAAGGAGTCAACATCCAAACTTACATAATAATAGCAAGCTGATTGAAATCATAATATTACTTGATTATTAGCTCAGATATAGATAAAATTCGAGTCTATATTTTAGAAGTCTGGTCTTGATGTACTACGATCAAAACTGCCTACTTTAATTAATGTGAATATAATATGTTTTTATTATTTACGTAAGAGTGAATAACATTCAACACATTTTACATAAACTGTATTTTTTTCAGTGCCTTGTTTTTGAGGATGCAGTGAATGGTGTGAAGGCTGCTAGAGCGGCAGGCATGCAAGTTGTGATGGTACCAGATCCCAGAATCGACAAAAGCTTGACAGAAGAAGCTACGCTTGTTTTAAAAAGCTTAGAGGATTTTGAACCAGAATTATTTGGACTACCTCCATTTTAAATAACTAAATTAATTGTTTTAATTATGCACTAAAAGTACTATTATATTATTTTTTATTTATTCTGATGATAATTTGACAAAAAGTAGTGAAACTACATGTAAATATTTTCATGTACTAAGTACAGGAGCCCTACTACTTTCTTTTCGTTTTATTCCTCTTTTACCTATACATTTTGCCTATTAACATGCAAGTTTATGCGAAAGTTATGTAATTCGTAACTACAAATAAAACGTACATCAAAGGAAACTCAGCTCCCTTTGAAATTTATGAAAATAAATAATATTATCAAGATATTTTGCCAGATAAGAAGATATGTACCTACTAAATGGTTAAACGCCATTTCGTTCTGAGAAGAGACCCATGCTCAAAAGTGGGCAGGCAAGGGTTGTTAAATTTTTATTGGAATGTTAGGGAAAACGAAGGTATTAAAATGAAACATTGGTTTTTAACACATCTATATATTTACATAAGAAATTTAACAGTGCAATAGTTGGAATCATAATATAATATATACATATATAATTTTTAGAGCTACAGCGCTCAATATGTATTCAAAAGCAAGCCCAAACATAATTGCCAGGAAGAACAGAAGGGATGCATTGTGGTACTGCAAGGTTTCAGTGTGACACTACACTGCAACCAGTTAAATCTTTGCTTCGATTTAAGTGAACACAGCATAGGATGCTGCTGTCAAACTAAAATCTTACAGCCACCAATAATTCCTTCTGTTGAGATAAACATGAATGAAGCTTAAAAACATAGGATCTGAAAATTTTACTCAAACGTGAATAATATATTTTAATAAACATGAAACATCACTTTGACACTACAAAGAGGTGTATCTTGTGCTTTATATTATAATACTGTTTGGATAAAGGTGTGTACACTTCTGTATTTTCATACATTCTATGGTATGGAATATTAAGGTTATATGGTGTATACAGATACGTTATTTCTTAATTATTTTAATACACTTTTTCAACATCCTATATACTACCTCTAATCGGGCTATAACATTATGAATGAATTGTAATAATAACATATTTTAAAATACTCATATCAAGATACACTTAAGGCGAAACTAATTTACAGTTACAAGTAGAAATATATTATACTTAGTTAAAAATGTACCACATTCTCTGCAATATAGATGTGTTAGTAGACCACAGACTAAAGGGAAAAGAAAATATTTACTAGCAGACGTCTATTTATATAAATACTGTCTATTTTTATTATCTTTTAGTCTGTGGATCAGATAGTTTACAAAACTATGACAAATCTCATATTCTCTACCAGGAGAGCTGGTTGATCCTTTGCATATAATCTTTTACTTCAAATTAATCCAGGCATCAGCATAATCACATGACGACACAATAATACACTTTCTGACGACTTAACTGTTTCATTTATGATACATTCTAATCGGCGATAAAATTGTACGCATTATAATATTATATAATAATTAATTAGGCAAAGGAAAAAACACTTATTATAACATTATTTTAGTTTCTAAGATATACTTTTTTTTAAATTTAAATATGTTGTTAGTGATAACAAGTGGGCATATTCATCGTGGAGTTTAGTCGGTGAATTTGCGGTTAGGATTGCGTCCGAACAGGGCTGTACGGATTTCTGGCAACAGCTGCGCTGCAATCAGTTCCAGGCGAGACTCCAGAGTGTTGGAAATCTGGAATAGGACAAAACTTAATTTGAAAAAAAACAGGTCAAGTGCATGGATATACAAATGGACTGGACGAAAAAAAGTTAAACAATTAGCTTGAAGGGTGAAGGAAAACATCGAGAGCAAACCTGTATGCCTAAGAGTTCTCCATTCTGTTCTTCTTCAGGTGTGTGAAGTCTGCCAATCCGTATTAGGACAGTGTGGTGGACTATGGCCTTTCTCATTCTGAGAGATGATCACTAGAGAAAATATTTAATTGCGAAGGCGCGCCCTTTCGGCGGTATTTGCGTAGCTCGTATCTCTTACGAGAAAAAGATACAGAAAGAGAAAAGAGTTAACACGATAGAAAGAGAAGTGTTTATTAAGTTTTAAGAGCTTATTGCATGCCAACAATAGAGTTGCTATTTATTATTTTAAACATCTTTGCGAAGTGATCCTTCTGTATTTACACACGCCGGCAGTGTTCCGCTAATTCTGGTGGCGTGGACTAGGTATTCTGTGGTAGTGAGGTGGCGATGGGTTGAGATTATTATGAATTAAGTAGTTAAAATAGTACCTTGATGCGCCCTCTAGCAGCAATGAGTTCCACACCACCGCAGGTGTCAGGCGACAGGAAGTTCTCAGTATCAATCTTGAGTTGCACATCTTTCTTGATCTTTGCCTTGTAGTCCTGTGCAGCCCGCCCCAGCAGTGACTCAACGAGGGCCTTGTCTACCTGTCGCACGCGGATTGTAACGGCTGGCTCTATGAGCTGAAATAGTTAAATAAAATATTGCAAAAAGGGTAAAGTATTTCATTCATATGAAAAGACCATTCTTACAATGAGCACATTAGATGGCACCACAGGTATTTTCAATCACACACTAGTACATATAAGCCATGAATCACACAGTTCCAAGATAATAACCGTGCCCCGAGCATGGCACCCATTCGGAGGAAGACCTACCTGTTGTTACAATGTGCCTACATTACACAGCTCTTTTACACAACCTCAACTATTTTATAGGAATTACATACCTTAAAAGATATTAGACATAACAATATGAGCTTACCTGGAAGAGAGCCTGGACCATAAGTGTGACAAGGAGTTCGGAATACAGCTTGGTGTCCTTAGGCACCTCAGCCAGGCGCTTGCGTGCCTCGTCTAGTACATTGCGTACATGATCTTCACGTACTTTGAGCACCCTCAGACGAGCTTGGTTCAGCATGTTCGAGGATTGGCTGAGAAAGATATGATTTGTTGTTGTGACTTCTTTGAATATTGTCGCTGGTTTGTAGAAAGGGCGAATATAATATTTTTTTATTTTATATACAAAAAACCGGCCAAGTGCGAGTCGTCGTCGAGTTCGTGCACCAAGGGTTCCGTACTAGTACGGACTAGTCATATTTTTCAACATTTTGCATGATAAATAAAAAACTATTATGCATACAATCTGTTTTAGAATGTACAGGAAAAGTCTATTCATATGATAGATACCACACTTGGATAGTTATCTTACTTTGAAAATTGAAAAACTAATTATTTGTTCATGAGCACATTTAAATTATTTTTGTGTTGTAACCAGCAATTCACGGTTTTTCTTTACTTGTCCTATAAGACCTACCTACCAAATTTCATGATTCTAAGTCAACGGGAAGTACTCTATAGGTTTTCTTGACAGACACAATGGACGAACAGACAGACAACAAAGTGATCCTATAAGGGTTCCTTTTACCTTTCTACAAACTAGCACCGATATGATCTTAAATATTAATATAGTATACGTATTGTTGTTAAGAGATTACTACTACTAAATATTCCATCTTCCCTCCGCACAGGGATGAGGGAGATTTTAATAAATGAAAGTTATGTGTATTATTAATGTCAGTACTATATTCAACTAATAATTTTGTGCACATGTTACTATGAAAAGTTCATATATTGTGTACAACTCGTCTTTTTCTTATCTGTTAAGATAACAACAACATATTACTACATCCATGTAGTTTTTCTCACATTTTTGGCCACCCTGTTTTTAGGTTAAAAATTTGACAGAGAGATGAAATTTATTGGACTTAATAACTATTTGTGAAAAGTATTTTTTTTCATTCATTTAAATATGAAGTTTCATTTATTATTTCACATCAAATGAGTAATTTTATTGATGAATTAAGTTTTATGTATTTAAATAAAAATAGAAAATAATAAAAAGTGTAAAAACATGGAAAAAGAAAAGCAATGTAAAATTACTAACTAATACTTTGTAATTGTAGATATATTTCTAGAAGTCTCACATGGACAGACAATTGTCTAAGAGCAGAAACAGGCCCAGAAGAAGAAAAAATGAATGAAAAAAAAGTAATCAAATTGAAATGAGAGATTGGTGAATTTTATATTCCTTATGTACCAAGTTCATTAATACAAATGTAAAAACTGGGCACGAAAGCTAATTAATATCAAATTCTTTAGAAAAAGATTACTTAAATCTTTACAGACTTTAGATATAGGCTGTCTATATAAGATATTATCAAGTATTAAAGAAGTGCAGTTGAACATACATCTTTTTCTGGAGTTCAACTTGTTTTTCCTTTTTTTCATAGTACTCCATGATCTTGAGTCGCTGCTGTTGCACCAGACGACCCTTCTCAATGTTGAACTCCTCCTCTGCCTTAGCATCGATTTCTTCAGCCTTTTCATTTGCTTCTTGTTCGATGAAGGCCATCATATGCTTGATCTAGCAAAGGATGAAACTATTAGATAGAAGTTCATAGTAATATTACGTTTATTTAACCTCATTTTAAGTATTTTTGGAGGTAAAGCTTCATCGCAACACGGCAAGCTCCCGGATCAATCATTTTGACAAAACCAATGTCTGAAGTGTGAACGACATGACATGAATTTAATGGTTTACAAATCATTATATTGGATTGTATACCTGTTTCTGAACATCTGCGTCGCTGAGCGCCATGGCTGATGGTTATTTTATAACACCACTAACAAGTAAAACGGCCGATATTGAGCCAGAAATTAAAATACTGGCTAGAAAAAGTATGTCGACGCCTATCAGACGTGCTTTTTCATTGAACAATCATATGATCATTGGTGTTGCCTTAAAAAAAATCTCAGTTCCTACATTAAAATCATAGACAAACTGTATAGGTGTAATTCGTGGTGTAAGTTAGATGATTGTTAAGTGAGAGTATTGATTCTTCAGTGCATAGATGTAATCTATCTAATACTAGCGTATGCCCGTGACTTCAGCCGTGCGTACAACACAAATTTCAAACCCTAGTGTTACTGAATTGAATTAGTTATTGAAATATTGAATTTTCAAAAATCCTTACCAGATTTCTGCGTCATAATAGCTATCTGCAATCTGCATGCCAAATTTCGGGCTGATCCGTCCCATAGTTTATAGCAACGTAGAATATTGTTTTAAAATTTAATTAAAATTATACAATTTCATTCCCATTTTTTCCCGAATTTGAATATTATTAATAATATGGTAACACTGTTATCGTGATTCCCTTGAAACCAAAGAGTTTATAGTTGAAACAGTCAAACTAGTTCCTTAATATCAGTAAAATTTATAATTTCTCAAAATTGAAACAATTTGATAAAATTTCTTAGTTAAAAATATTATTTTATGAAAATATTTCACGTGAAAGCTAATTTAATGTGCATGCATGTAATAAAAGGGGGTAGTGTGAGCGATTTATACATTTCTTGTTTCCGCATTTAACAATATGGCTGCCAGTTGTTTAGGGTAATGTGGCGTTCGACAAATCTGAGTGAAATTGTTATAATTTATTTTAGCCACGTAAAGATGCATAAAGTTTTAAGAGTTTTATAGCAGTGCTTCATGGAAAAGCTGTAATAGAAATACTGTCAGTGAATAAAATTCTGAATGCTGAAAAATTGCCTTACAAATTGAACAGTCAACAAACTTTTGTTTGCTTCGTCGAGTGGATTTATTTTATTCTCTTGGAAGAGACTTGATTATGAACCAACCATAACTCATAAGTTTACTGAATTAGTGCACCAGGGACTGACTTAAACATATTAGGTAAATATTATATTTTATCTGCTGAAGAACTGAAATTGGAACGTCTCAGTCGCCATTATTTGACAGACGAATAAATATCTTGATATAATATGTATACGTTATTTGTTATTATTGACTATCGTTATCATTTTATTATCCAGGATAGAAGTTTACTAAAATGTGTATTAATAAGTATCCCTATGACCTGTAAGCAAGCCAATTTGGTATGCAGCTGTTTTCATTCAAAAACATCAGATTCTTTGATGATCAATTTGTATAATTTGTAATATTCAGATAACTTATCTTATAACTATAATAAATCCTCAATATCAATACTAATTTGAGGTTGGTTAAGTATAAACTAGTGTTCATCTTTGTATAAACTTTAATATTTTGTTTAATCTTATTGGATTTCAAATCTATTCCTTGCCTCATTTGAAGTTAATTATACTCAATTCATACACTTTTTCATTTCAATAGATGAGAATAAAGATTTAGCATGTTTATGACACCTCGGAAGTATCAAAGTTACAAGTTCCAGTATGAAATGTTAGTATTGCTATCATCATCTACAACTTAACTATTTAATAATAATACTTATGCTCTTTGTCAAGTTTATATGTGACTAGCTGATCCCCACGGCTATATGATATAGCCTATGTCACTCAGGAATAATGTAGCTTTCTATTGGTGAAAGAATTTTCAAAATCAGTTCAGTAGTTCCAGAGATTACCCCCTACAAACAAACTTAACGACCATTACCTCTTTATAATGTTAGTATAGACTACTAATTTATTTTTGAGGCAGTCAAATAATAACCAAATAAATATAACATTATAGTTGCATAGTCCTTCTGTGCAGAAATCTGACTTATTGGTTGGTTTTTTGTCATGTAAAGAAAGTAATTATTTATTATTATTATTGGACACTTTATTCTTCCATTAAATAGAAATAGCAGAATAAAAAAGTACGATACAAAAGGTGCCCTTATTCCTTAGCGAGCTCTACCAGCTAATCTTAGGAATAGGAAATGATATACAAAGATAGATTGCAGGTGGTGACTATTTATAATAATATGTATTTATAGATTTACTTAATGAAAACTAAATTTTACACCACACTTTGTAGACCTAAGCACTCATAAATAACTGAGGCTGGTGTTATTTGCAGCTTAGACCATAATCTGCTAGGGCTGACCAAATATCATCCCTATAAGATGGATATATTGCAGGTTATGGCAAACTTGAATTTTCAACAAGCTCCTAGAAGCCTAGCAAGCGGCGGGGTAGGCGGGCGGGTCGGGTCGGCGCTGGTGGGCGGCGTGTCGGGGCATGTGACGCCCACGTTCGGCGGCGCGCTGTCGCCCGGGCGCGCCACGGCCATGCCCGGCGGCGCGCCGCCCTCCATGGCGTCGCGCTCCACGCTGTTTGGCCAGCGCGCCTTCGCGGACCGCCGCGTCCCCATGCCCACGCCCCTGTCACAAGCCAACTCTAACTCTATGGTGAGACCCATTAATGAGGGTAGTTATGCAAATACATACTAATATTATAAATGTTTGTGTGTGTGTGTGTCTGCCTGCAAGCTTTTTACGGCCCGTCCATTCACCCGATTTTGATAAGATTTGGTATAGAATTAGATTACATCCTGGGGATCCTAGGGATGTACAATGGACATAGACTACTTTTAGTCCTGCTGATTTTCAAATACTTAAATCCATGTGGATGAAGTTACGGGCATAATCTATTCGTTACAAAGATAACTTGCATCCTGGGTATGAATACAAGCTAAGTAGCTTGTATTCATACTTACATATAAAATTCATACATAACTTAAATCCATGTGGATGAACTCACGGACATCGTCTAGTTACCAATACATATAAAAAGACTTGTCCTAAACAGCAAGCAAGCAGCAAGAAACTTTGACAGTAGGTTGCTTTTATGATGTAAGGACTCGCTATGAAAGGATGTTTGAAAATTCCACCCTAAGAAAATTAATTGGTGGATGAAAGTTTGAATGAAAGTATTATCATTTTAAGTCAACAAAAATAATGAAATGCGTATTTCACTATTTTTTGTAAATTCCACCCTTGCTTATTTTCAAAAATTTTGCTCGTGTGAAGCTGAGGTGGTGGTGGGAAGCGAGTGTAAGGTAGATGCAGTACAGATTGATAAATCATTGTGTTGTCTCTTGCAGGCGAGTATGGCGAATCTGTCTCGGTTCAACGCGAACAACTATCATTCTGTGTTTGGCGAGGGCGGAGACACGTCGACGCCGCCGCTGCTGGACCTCAGCGAGTTCCCCTCCCTCACGGCGCGCGGAGCCGGCGACCAGGCTCCGGCGGCCGCGCCTCCACCCCCAGGCTCTAAACCTTACGGTACGAGACGCGCGATATCTATTGTGTACAGTTCAGTGTGGCGAATCTATCTTTGTTCAAAACCAAAGAACAGGCTCACTTGGTTGGGTAAGGCGATTCAGGGATGTGCAAAATATAAAGAAATTTCACTTCTTTCATGCCATTTTGATCACCAGCTGATGGTTTTAAAACTAGTACTTATCTTTACTAGTAGGTAGTTACCTTTTTTACTCCCTAAAATATATTTAGTAATAGATTTAGTTAGTCTAGGTATCTAATTTATTGTATAAGTAACTTTACTGTTCTCACTGGCAACACTAATAATGTACTAATTCTGATTAATCAATATAACTTTTTAAAAATACTCTACAGAAATGATGTTGATCTTTAAAATTTTTCGTGTTTCCAGTGGGTATGGTGAAGCAGCCAACGTCAGAACAGTCAGAGTTCACAATGTCTTCAGAAGACTTCCCTGCACTACCGGGCACCTCTGCGGGCACGCATGTGCCCGACAAACCCGCCGAGTACACGCACGCGCCCGACAAACCCGTGCGCAAGGGCATACAGACTTCGCCTGATGGTGAGTGTCTGTTATACACACCACAATGACCTCAGGGGACTTCCCCACGCCGTGACTTCGCATAGACTTCGCCTGATGGTGAGCTGTGAGTATACTAAGTATGTTGGTAGGATTGCACGAGCCCGACAAATGCGCACGGGCATACAGACTTCGCCTGATGTTGAGGGTCTATATACACATTTCAATGTGCTCGCGGAGTCTTCGTCTGATGTAGAGTATACTAAGTATGTTGGTAAGATCGTACGTGCCTGACAAACCTGTGTGAATTGCAAACAAACATTGTCTGATGGTGAGTGTAGTAACCAGTGGTGTTAGTTTGTGAAAGCTATTTTAACATCTTTCTCGTATTCCTGTTAAAAAATCTGTCATTTCACTTGTTCTTGTAAAATATTGTTTTTATTTATTTTACCCTCAAATACTGAAAAGTATCTTTAGCCGTGGCATTTTGTCCTTACAGAAAATGTCAAATTACAGTCAATATATTTATTTACGAAGCTAACAATGAAGCGTGATTTGCTATAATCCGCTAAAACAGACTAACCTGTATGGTGCAGTTGCAAAGTATCGCCTGCTTTAAGTTCAACATTTAAGAACCTGTTTTGCATTAAAAGATGTTTCTTTATCTACCATATTATAAGTATGACATTTACAGATAGAAACATAAAATATGTACAGCAAATTATCTTTTATATTATTTTCTATAATGTTAAGCACATAAGAAAAACGCTATAACAAATGGTTAAATAATTCAAATTTTGATTTTTTTTTGTTCTTGTACAAAAACTTACTTTATATGCCAAATATTGTATTTGAAGCCAACATAACAAACAATTCCTAGCATTTATACACCCAATAATAAAAAAAAAAAAAAAAATTAATTATATATTTTTTGATTACAAAAGTAATTATTATGTTATGTACTAATGCTTCTTTTAATATTATGATATAATAATATTTGGTGTGTGTGTCTCTGTAGTGGTGTTAGAATGCAATAAAAATATGTCATTTTTCTGTCCCAAAAGTTATCAGTCAAGGAGCTCATGTGGAATACTATGGTGTGTATTTTTCATTAGGCTAGAAATGTTTGTATTATATTTTTTGTAACCATGAATGAATGATAAAGATGGATCTAAGTACCTAATACCTATTGCGAAAGGTGGGACACTAATGGTGGCCGACCTCTTGCTCTCGCTCGTCAGTCGAGTAGGTACTAGGAGCGCTTGATCCACCTTTATCTATGCATTCCTGCTTGTATAATAATAAAAGTTAAATAATGTCATAGAGTTATTAATATACTGAAAAAATATATTATTCAATTTACTACAAAATATATGTATCTTCAAGTCAAGAGTGAATAGGCATCTTCTAGGCAAGCGCGCTCCATCTTAGGCTGCATCACCACTTGCCAGCAGGTCTGATTGCAGCCAAGCGCTACTCTATAAATTATAAAAAAGTCAAATAATCCAATTTTAATAATGTTTTCCTTTGGATTATGGATATCATTGAAAAAAGGTTTTTTGTCTGTAAATCGCTAATAGTTCAAAACTAATAAACCGATTTAAAAATTTGATTTTTTAAAAATAAAATAAATGTACACAATATTTCAAATGTAGCCCAACATCTATATATTTTGACAAGCTTATGCTCGCGACCTATCACACCCACCACACGCGGACTACACAAATTTCAAACCCCTATATTATCCCCTCAAGGGTTGAATTTTCGAAAATCCTTTCTTATCGGATATCTACGAATTTATAGCTGTTAATAGCTATCTACATTTTTACAAATTTCAGCCTGATGTGTCCAGTCAGTCACCTTTTCCTTTTATATGTATAGATTTACAGTTCTTAATTTGGTTGAAATTCCACAGGCAATGTGTCGAATATACCAGAGACAATGATTCCTAACCAATTTGGCATAGTCGGACTATTGACGTTCATCCGAGCCGCGGAGTCGGACCCCAGCCTTGTGTCACTCGCGCTGGGCCAGGATCTCACCGCGCTCGGCCTTAATTTAAATTCCCCGGACAATTTGTACCTTACCTTTGCTGGACCCTGGGCGGATACACCCTGCAGGTAACTAATTTTAGATTTCTAACAAATTGCCAGTTGGACAACTGGCATTCAGCTATTCTAAGGCTGAAATCTATAGAGCACACTTTGACTTTGCTCAGACTTAAGTTTGAGTTAAAACAAGATAGATTTATGTGAGAGATATAGCTCTGTCTTGTTTTAACTGTCTTAAGTCTAAGTAAAGTCAGAGTGCGCTCTATAGATCTCACCCTAAGAAGCTGTTAACTGCAAAGAGAGTTATCACCAAAAAATATAGGAATTTAGAAAAACTGATGTTTCTAAAAAGTTTGCTACTTAGCACCAAACTAAAAACTAACTAAAAGCCATGGTCCTATGTAGCGTTCTTTTTTAGAAAATTAGTTTTTTCCAAGAATTCCTACGTTTTTGGCGATTTTGGTGTAACCTAGTAGTATAGCAGAGTGCAGACCATGCAAATAAATCTCATATCTATCAAGTTCTGCTTTTTTCCACTACACTGATTTCCAACCATTTTGGCAAGAACCTCCTCCTTTTTTGAAGTCGGTTAAAAATGAACATAATACAACCTGCACATAATTATCAATTACTAGCTTATGCCCGCGACTTCGTCCGCGTGGACTACACAAATTTTAAACCCCTATTTTACACCCTTAGGGTTGATGTTTAACTATGAGATTTTAACATAATATGCGCTTAATAAAATATGTCATACTGCTAATTGCAAAAATATTAACTACAAAACTTCTTTATAGACACTTCAAAACTGACAGACTTTCATACAAACTTCAATCCCCTATTTTACTCCTTTAGGGGTTGCATTTTGAAGAATCCTTTCTTAGCGGACGCCTACGTTATAATAGCTATCTGCATGCCGAATTTCAGCGTGATCCGTCCAGTAGTTTGAGCTGTGCGTTTATAGATCAGTCAGTCAGTCAGTCAGTCAGTCAGTCAACTTTTCCTGTTATATATATAGACTAGCTAATGCCCGCGACTTCGTCCGCGTGGAGTTAGGTTTTAAAAATCATTGTGAACATTCTGTTTCTAATTTGTGCTGTTTCTCTTTCTCTAAATTACTTAAGTACTGTTGATATTTGACTTGATTTTTGAGAATAGACAATCAATCAATCTATAGTCTATAGTAAGTATACAATTATTATCTATCAATGCAGGCCACAAGATATGGACTACCACGTGCCACCCGAGTATCTGATAAACGGGTCGATCAGAGAAAAGCTGGCCCCTCTGCGACTGGGTCGATATAAGGAAGACCTGTTGTTTTACCTCTTCTACTGCTTCGTGGGCGATGTACTGCAGATAGCGGCTGCGGCAGAGCTGTAAGTGTCACTTATTGAACCTATTGGGTCCAAACGACCCGTCGATATAAGGAAGACTGCTTCGTGAGTAAGAGCTGCAGGTTATGGTTGTGACAGAGCTGTAAGTGTCACTTACTGAACCTATTGGGTCCTAACGACTCGTCGATATAAGGAAGACTGCTTCGTGAGTAAGAGCTGCAGATTATGGTTGTGACAGAGCTGTATGTGTCACTTATTAAACCTGCGGAGTGCGGGGTCTGTGACCTGTAAGGGTGAATGACCCGTCTATATGAGTGACGTGCTGCAGATAACAGCCGTGGCAAAGCTGTATGTGTCGCTTACTGAACCTACGGGGTCCAAACGACCCGTCAATACAAGGAAGTAAGATCAGTAGTTAGCTTCTACTGCTTTGTGAGCGACATGCCGTAGATTGCAGTCGGGTAGAACGAAATGTCACTTATTTAATTTTGTCCAAATAGAAATAGAATCCAAACGAGCGACCGATCTTGTATTGAAGACTTCTTTCATTGCTTTGTTAGCCTGTGCTGCAGATTGTGGCAGTGTGTTACTTATTGAAACATTCGGGGTATGAGTGACCCCTTAAATTTAAAGACCGATTGTCTAAAACCTGCATCAATCATTATTACAATCTCAATTGTTCTGATTGGCTGAATTTGTGCGATTTTTGGTGCAACAATGCAGTGAGTGAGCGTCAACCAATCAGAGATGATTGCGATCGTGACATTGTAGCGGTCATTCTCCCGCAATCGCGCAGCTGTTTTACCTTCATGTGATCTGTGGTGTAATAATAACAGTATGATTTTCCCTGTGGTCGGTAGATACAACCGCGAGTGGAGGTATCACATGGAGGAGAAGGTGTGGATCTCGCAGGCGCCAGGCATGCCCATGGTGGAGAAGACGTCCACGTACGAGCGCGGCACTTACTACTTCTTCGACGCGCACAATTGGAGAAAGGTAAGCCCTTGGTAGTATAGTTAGTGGTTGAGACGGGCCTCCTATTCAAAGGTCTGGGACGTCTGAACGGTCTGAACGGCATTCCGAGCCAGTAGTAAATTAAACTAGTTGAAGATTCAAAAAGTTCGTAAAAATTTACTTGAATAGAAAATATTATATTATATTCTATTCTTGGATCTCGATCCAGGGCACGCATTTCTAACTTTTCAAGAGTTATATGCATTTTAAGCAGTTAAAATATATTACTTGCTTTAATTTAATGATGAAGAAAAACTTCGAGAGAAAACCTGCATGCCTGAAAGTTATGCGTAATGTTTTCATGGGTGTGTGAAGTCTGCCAATCTGCACTTGGCCCATATAGTGGTCTGTGGTCTGAATCTTTCTCATTCTAAGAGGAGATCCGTACTCAGTAGTGGGCTAGTGATGGGTTGAAATGATGATGGAATAATATTATGTATAGTGCGTAGATTTTGAGAAAGGTATATATGCCATATTATTTATTTAGTTTGGTCGTTGTTTCAGGTGGCGAAAGAATTCCACTTAGATTACAGCAAGCTAGAAGGCCGACCGCAACTGCCGCCGCACGTGCTCACGTAGCGGCCGCGCCTCGCACCTATTGTAGTTTTGTTATATAAAAAGTACAAGTTAAAACTACCCTCTTTTATTTATTTTATACTCTTCAGCTCCTGACGTAACAAGTACCATTAACACGCAAACTTTAGCTTTCAGAATACATTAGACACATTACGCACGGACGACTAAAATTACAATAACTGCGCGAATAAACGATGCATCACGCTAACAAGGAGTCTGATAGTATCTCGAGGCTCGACTCGCATTATAGCACACAGGATTTACTTTTAAATTGCTTGTGGATGCGATATAAAGGTAAAGGATCTTTGGTCAACGCGCGTATGAATTCACGCGATATATGCGTGGCGAATCCGCCTCTCTGGACAAGGTCTAAAATTAAAACAACATGAAAATAATATAACATAGGCTTACGTTTATTGCTCTAATTCAGTATTGATGTTTTATGTACATAAATTGTGACTGGGAAGCCAATTTCTTGAACTTTAACAGGTTTGACAGAAAGTAATGTCTAGCCTGTAAATACTATTAAAGTAATAAAATTATATCTTAAAACTTTCTGTTCAAATCTGAGGACTAACAGCCGTACTCAGAGTCGCTAATCGTTACTTTGAGTTAAAACGAGACAGATTTATGTGAGATATAGCTCTCGTTTTAACTAAACTTAAGTAACGGTTAAGCGACTCTGAGTACGGCTGTTAGTAATAAAATGCAGTATAGTTAAGAGCTAGTTCAGACAAAGGAATCATTCGATCCGAACGGATCGAAAATCTACTTGACGACTTGAAAATAGATAAGCGCGACTTCAGTACGGTGCTATATTAGATAACATTTATATATATAGAGAGGAGGGTGGTAAAATGATCTACCCCCTTTCTTAATGTTCGCAGGGGAAAAGGATAGCACAAGGTTTAGACCTGCCAGTTTAGATATTGTGTACATCAGGATTAGACGCATTGTCACTGTCTCTAGTCTCTCGTGCATATCCATACGCACAAGGTTTATTTTATCGCATTATATCGCGTTTTCCGTATGTCTGAACTAGTTAGGAAAATTCACGAGCGAATTATATTTTTTTATTTAAGGGAACGGTAATCTGTAAGATGCAAGTCACATCTAAATTCTAAACAGTAGTCTCAGTGAGAATACAGTTCGTAGTATGGTATACTGAGCTACGTGACCGCAACGCGGCCATAGAGAAGAAAAGAAAAAGAATGTTGGTAACTAACATATTGACAGATGACAGATAGGATCGATTAATTACTTATTGATTTCGGCCGTTAGTCTCCAGCCTAGGTGGGAGCAGGTACATCCTGCTGGGCGGTCAGCGGACGCTACGGCATATTCTCCGACCCGCTTTCGATTAGAACGCGTCCGCACGTCTTCCTTCCAATTTCTTGCAAATATTAAGTGGACCGCAGGACGCACCCGCTCCCACTTGGGCCGCAGACTTAGTTTCGCGTGTCACTGTTTAACTTAATGACTTTTGCAATAATTTGGAAATAAATTAATAAATCGCTCATGGCATTCCCCTAAACACAAAAAATAATATACCTTAAACAAAATAAAGGCATTATTAAATCGATCAGTCTAAATCATCAGTGCTAACTGAAGGAGTATCTTTCTTCTGTTCCGGAGCAGCATTTTCCTTCATCGTTGGTTCCTCATCGTTCTTTCCAGGGACCCATAGGCCTGAGTCTACACATCTCTTCATGTAGTAAATAGCTTCTTGTTCTGGCATTTTGGCAATGGTCGCTTGTAGCATTGGGACATCTTGGGCGTCAAAACATTTTTTCAGCTCCTACAAGTGATTATATAATGATAATGTTAAATAATTGGGATATATACCTAATTCATTCCAAAATGTTTCGAAATGATTAACATGTCTCATATAACATGAATAAAATATTTAGTACTCAATGGAAGATCACAACAAGAATGTTGAATGTTGTCTTGCAGTGGGAAAAAGTACTAGTTATTCATTTAAGCTACTAAGTACATATTAACACTAGAAAGATGAGAGCAGTCACCACAGTTAGAATTTAAATATTCTAAGTTTGGACTAAACTTGCTGATAGATGTTTAAAGAATTGATTCAAATTCTGTATTAAGTGCAATTTGTTATGATAAGTTACTTACATCAGGCAATTCCTCATATACTTCAACAGGATCCAGCCCTCCGGGTCCAAGCCTGGCCTTCCTCTCCTCTTCTTCTTGTTCACAGATGGCCTCTTGAATCTTCTCTGCTGCTCTCTTCTTTATTCTGGCTTTGAACTGCTCTAGTTCATCATCAAATGAGTCTTTGTAAGTTTTCTCTGCTATTTGGATTCTGTAACAAACAGGTGCTCGATTGAGGTAAAATGACAGCTACAATGTCACAATCACAATCACCTCTAATTGGTTGACACTCGGTCACTATTGGCTACAATGCATTGTGGCAACAAGAATACCATAAATTCAGCCAATCATAACAATTGCAATTGTAACAATCATTGTTGCAGGATTTCTGCAATCGACCACACAACTTTATGTGATATTGTGGTGGCCAGGAACAAATTTTGTTATTTTATTCCAGGTTCCTACTCCTCATCTTAATAAACAAACAAGATATCTTTTTGTACAATGCACAGTCACACACCTCATGTTTAGATTGGACTACTTGTTTTGCACATACTATGGGCATTTGTGCACTCATCCGTGAAATCACGGATTCTGTAAAAATATGATATTTGTATGACAGCCACTTTGAAGAATCACATACAATACGGATGAGTGCACAAACACCTTATAACAGACAATCAAAGTTTTCTACTGATTAGAGTTATCATACCTAGAGAAGAATGATCCCACACAGGCTCTAGGATCTACATCCAATTGTTTAGACAGCTCCAGGATGTACTGCATGCAGATAGTCTGATGAGCTACATGTTGCATCAGGTCATGTTTCTGAAAACATATCATATTCTCAAATCAAAGTATAAAATGGATGGTAAGCTATCAACATGACACAGGGATCAGCAACTAGAGCCAGTAGTTAAGTTAAATTGAGGATTTAGGATCTTGAATTTTTATTTTGATATTTCATGAATCACTAACATAAAAGATCACATTTGAAAGTCAACAATAATATTATTGGAGTGAGGTGAGGGGAGTTCCGAAGGTTGCCGTGGTCTGAGAAGCCCAAACAAACTCAGCCAGCTATTTTTTAAATCAGTAAGAGCAATTTACTATCACATGATAAAAAAATCATTTAAGTAATCTCTTTTTAGGCATCGCAGGCAATCGAGGGTTGGTCTTGGTTGAGGATTGCCTGTGAGATTAAAACATGCATACAACCTCACTACATGATAGGCAGCTAAATATGAGTGTTGGGTTCTAAAGAGTAGCAGCCCATACACAATATCCTACTTTCAACTAATTTGTTTAAAGTCTTAGTACTGGTTGCTGATCTCACGAAAGATTTTTTTTTTAAATAATCTTTGATATCTCCTTTTGTTTCAAAGTTTTTATTCAACAAACTGTGTAAAAAATTAGATGCTAGATTAATAAAAGAAAATAAAATTATATTACTTACCTCTTCCATTTCCAAGTTTATACACCAAATGACAAGATAGTTGGCCGTCTCTTCACAAACCAGCTGGCTGTGCTGCTGCAGAAACTGCTTTGAGTCATCATACTTTCGCAGCATACCAAACTGTTTTAGCAACTTCTCATTATCATTAATAAACTTTCTCATTCTGGCCTCTTTTTCCTCTTCAGTTAAATTTTCCTCCTTCGGTCGTAGTGCATTTGTGTTAATGATTGTTTTAGTGAAACCGGGCTCGCTTATCGTGTCAACATTCCAAGGAGTTTTCTTTTCTTTCTTGCGTAATTCATCCTCTTTCTTTTGTATCTCTTGCTCTTCCTTCTCTAAGTCAGCGAGCGCTTTTCTTAACGATTCCAAATCGGGATTGTTTGGTTCTACTTTTGCTATTGTCTCCTTAGTTTCAGCGACCTTTCTAATAACCTCGGCTTTTCGTTGTTCGTGTTCTTCTTTTTCACGTTTTCTCTCTTCCATGCGTTCCACGCGAGCTTGATGCCGCCACCGGAAGAGTGATGGAGTGTCAATGTTTGGATGCGTTTCATCCTCATCATCTGAGATCTATACAAAACATTAAGGGAATATTATTAGAGATTGACACAAATATTGCAGGAAATGTTAGGAAAACTTGCATGAAACTTGGCATTCCAGTTGGAAACTGTTGTTGACATTACAAATAGTCCTTATAAGGACTTGATACCTACTTCGATATCTTTCCATTTGCTATAGTCCACCATTTCTGCTAATAATCTCGGTTGCCTTTGCTAATTAATAACTTAATTTCAACAAAATCTTAAATAACGCGGCAGGATAGGCGTTTTTGATCGGACAAAATTGCAGATATGTGTCAGCTTGACTTTGACAATTATCTCGAATATTCTGACATTTGTAGCCACTATGGGTCGATGGCAAAACGGAACGTCGTCGTTGGGTGGATATCACTGACCTTTACTAACACAAGTACGCTGGACTTACTATAGCTGTTGACTGTTTTTGAAGCAACTCGATTATCAAGATAATATATTATCTTGATAGCAGCAGTGAGCGTACTCGGAACTAAATATTAGTGTTGAGACTATGAATAATTTGTTACGAGGATCATTTGACACAGTGTCCATAATTTTGATTGCCGGTAGGTACAATGTGCTGATGACTGATGGGGCCATATGGGGCGCTTCGAATCGTCACAAAAAATAACTGTCATTTTAGATGACAGCTGTTATTATCTAGCGTTTTGTTTAAGTCCATCATAATGTAACTGTGATGGATAATATAGCCCGTTAGGTTAAGGATGTACAATCAAATTATTATTTTCATTAGTAATTCGATAGTGAATGTCGATTACAAAGAACTATTAATGAATTTGAAATCAGTACCTATTTAATGAGTCGGATTTATTTGACGCGGTGATAACTATGCTATGTGCGTTTTAAGTACAATCAAACACTTGCTTCAACGGTAAAGGAAAACATCGTGAGGAAACCTGCAAGAACTCTCATTCTTCATAATGTTCTCAAAGGTGGTCTATCTCCCAAACTGCACTGGGTCAGCATGGAAGACTGTGGCCTAAATCCTTCTCATTCTAAGAGGAGACCTGTGCTCAGTAGTGATCCGGCGAAGGGTTGATCATTATGATGATGATGAATGCTTTACGACTTTACAATAAAATATTACCTAGATATCTCCTCATATGTATTATTATACTATATATAGCTCAATTACCACTCACTCACTGATTGACATAATTGTTCTCCTAGAAAGAGATAGAAAATGATATAATAATGTATGAGAGATATGTTCAGAAGTGGGATTCGACTAGGGAAAAATTATGACATTTCAGAAAAACAAGATGGCGGCCGACCTGACTTTTGTAACTTTTTTGTTTTCCAACCGATTTTGTTACAACTTGCAACAATTGAAGATATTAGCAAACGATTTTTAGAAAAAGTGTAAAAAATTGAAAAAACAAGATGGCGGCCGAGATTATCAAAAAATTTCCTCCTGTAAAATTTTGTATGAAACTTTTTTTTTTCACTTATGGTTTCATATAGAAGACAAAGATTCTTTTAGGGTAACATATGGAGGGAGCTGATGATTGAGGATTTCGGAGACGGGTGAAGGGCACGCTTTAGGTATCGAAGATAGGTGGGAGGTGCTCGACCAAATGTCATTCGAAACCTCATCCAATTGCCAAAAATTGGAAAAAAAATTTAAAATTCCGAAAAAAAGATGGCCGCCATACAAATTTCATCGGCGTCCATCTCGGAGGGTATGACAGATGGAAGAGTGGTTTCTTGGCAAGAGATGATCAGGGTCCGAAGGTCTACTCGTTGGATGGAAAAAAAATTCAAAATGGCGGAATTTATTTTTTCATACAAAATTTTTTATTATTCAAAATGGCCATTATAGACCTCGAGAGCTGCTTTAGCAGCTCGAGCAGCGAGCAAAATACTAGTTATACTATATATAGCTCAATTACCACTCACTCACTGATTGACATAATTGTTCTCCTAGAAAGAGATAGAAAATGATATAATAATGTATGGGAGATATGTTCAGAAGTGGGATTCGACTAGGGAAAAATTATGACATTTCAGAAAAACAAGATGGCGGCCGACCTGACTTTTGTAACTTTTTTGTTTTCCAACCGATTTTGTTACAACTTGCAACAATTGAAGATATTAGTAAACGGTTTTTAGAAAAAGTGAAAAAAATTTGAAAAACAAGATGGCGGCCGAGATTTTCAAAAAATTCCCTCCTGTAAAATTTTGTATGAAACTTTTTTTTTTCACTTGTGGTTTCATATAGAAGACAAAGATTCCTTTAGGGCAACATATGGAGGGAGCTGATGATTGAGGATTTCGGAGACGGGTGAAGGGCACGCTTTAGGTATCGAAGATAGGTGGGAGGTGCTCGACCAAATGTCATTCGAAACCTCATCCAATTGCCAAAAATTGGAAAAAAAATTTAAAATTCCGAAAAAAAGATGGCCGCCATACAAATTTCATCGGCGTCCATCTCGGAGGGTATGACAGATGGAAGAGTGGTTTCTTGGCAAGAGATGATCAGGGTCCGAAGGTCTACTCGTTGGATGGAAAAAAAATTCAAAATGGCGGAATTTATTTTTTCATACAAATTTTTTATTATTCAAAATGGCCATTATAGACCTCGAGAGCTGCTTTAGCAGCTCGAGCAGCGAGCAAAATACTAGTTATACTATATATAGCTCAATTACCACTCACTCACTGATTGACATAATTGTTCTCCTAGAAAGAGATAGAAAATGATATAATAATGTATGGGAGATATGTTCAGAAGTGGGATTCGACTAGGGAAAAATTATGACATTTCAGAAAAACAAGATGGCGGCCGACCTGACTTTTGTAACTTTTTTGTTTTCCAACCGATTTTGTTACAACTTGCAACAATTGAAGATATTAGTAAACGGTTTTTAGAAAAAGTGAAAAAAATTTGAAAAACAAGATGGCGGCCGAGATTTTCAAAAAATTCCCTCCTGTAAAATTTTGTATGAAACTTTTTTTTTTCACTTGTGGTTTCATATAGAAGACAAAGATTCCTTTAGGGCAACATATGGAGGGAGCTGATGATTGAGGATTTCGGAGACGGGTGAAGGGCACGCTTGAGGTATCGAAGATAGGTGGGAGGTGCTCGACCAAATGTCATTCGAAACCTCATCCAATTGCCAAAAATTTGGAAAAAAATTCAAAATTCCGAAAAAAAGATGGCCGCCATACAAATTTCATCCGCGTCAATCTCGGAGGGTATGAAAGATGGAAGAGTGGTTTCTTGGCAAGAGATGATCAGGATCCGAAGGTTTACTCGATGGATTGAAAAAAAATTCAAAATGGCGGAATTTTTTTTTTCATACAAAATTTATGACTTTTTTAAAAATTTTCAAAATGGCGATTATAGACCTCGAGAGCTGCTTTAGCAGCTCGAGCAGCGAGCAAAATACTAGTTATACTATATATAGCTCAATTACCACTGACTGACTGACTCATTGACATAATTGTTCTCCTAGAAAGAGACAGAAAATGATATAATAATGTATGGGAGATATGTTCAGAAGTGGGATTCGAGTAGGGAAAAATTATGACATTTCAGAAAAACAAGATGGCGGCCGACCTGACTTTTGTAACTTTTTTGTTTTCCAACCGATTTTGTTTAAACTTGCAGTTATTTTAGATGTTAGCAAACGATTTTTAGAAAAAGTGAAAAAAATTGGAAAAAACAAGATGGCGGCCGAGATTTTCAAAAAATTTCCTCCTGTAAAATTTTGTATGAAACTTTTTTTTTTCACTTGTGGTTTCATATAGAAGACAAAGATTCCTTTAGGGCAACATATGGAGGGAGCTGATGATTGAGGATTTCGGAGACGGGTGAAGGGCACGCTTGAGGTATCGAAGATAGGTGGGAGGTGCTCGACCAAATGTCATTCGAAACCTCATCCAATTGCCAAAAATTTGAATTTTTTTTTAAAATTCAGAAAAAAAGATGGCCGCCATACAAATTTCATCGGCGTCCATCTCGGAGGGTATGAAAGATGGAAGAGTGGTTTCTTGGCAAGAGATGATCAGGGTCCAAAGGTCTACTCGATGGATGGAAAAAAAATTCAAAATGGCGGAATTTTTTTTTTCATACAAAATTTTTTATTATTCAAAATGACGATTATAGACCTCGAGAGCTGCTTTAGCAGCTCGAGCAGCGAGCAAAATACTAGTTTTTATTATATAAGCAAAATTAAATTACCCACTTACAACCCAAAAAAATTAAACATCTACGAGATCTAGGTACCCCAGGTACACACTAGTTTTTCTTTTTCTTCCTAGCTAGTGTAGTCAGGATGGTAGCTAAAGTGGTGGTGGCTGCGGTAGTTTCAGCTGTCACAGTCGAAGTATAATTGAATGGCCTTTCTTCATTTTCCATGTGGTCTGTATGTGAGTCATCGGGGATACTGATTTGGAACTGCAGTAGCACGACGAGATAAGTCACCATTGTAGCCAGGAGCTGTAGAAAAACAATCCAGTCAAGTGCGGATCGGACTCGCACACGAAGGGTTTCGTACCATCGTACAAGAAACTTTATAAGTTTTAGGGTTCCGTACCTCCAAAAAAAAGGAACCCTTACAAGATCACTTCGTTGTCTGTATGTCTGTCCGTCTGTCCGTCCGACGTCAAGAAAACCTATAGGGTACTTCTCGTTGACTAGAATCATGAAATTTAACAGGTAGGTAGGTCCTATAGCACAAGTAAAGGAATAAATTCAAAAACTGTGAATTTGTGGTTGGGTAGGTACTCGTAGCTACATCACAAAAAAAATTAAAAAGTGTTCATGAACAAGTATTGGTACTTAACTAGTATTTTCAATTTTCGAAGTATGAAAACTATACTAAGTGGGGTATCATTATGAAAGGCCTTTACCTGCAAATTCTAAACCAGTTTTTCATTTATTCTTATGAATTATCGAGTTTTTGATTTATCGAGAAAAATTACCAAAAAAATACCCGACTTCAGAACCCACGGTGCGCGAGTTTGACTCGCACTTGGCCGGTTTTTTTTGTAATGTAATCACAAATTCACGGTTTTCGGATATTTCCCTTTACTAATTGTGCTATAAGACCAAACATGACTCTAGGTCCACGGCGAGTAGGTAGTTGGTACTCTATAATAGGACGTGAACTAGGCTGTAGGTTTCGATTCTCTTGTTTGGTCTTGCCAGATACGACAGACATAGGTCGACAGACAGACAACGAAGTGATATTATTCTCCCTCCTGGGTCCTTTTTTGTTTGGATTTACGGAACCCTAAAAAAAGGTATAGATTATACCGATTTGAATAGGTTCCGGTTGACGTCGAAGAAACCGCCTAAGCTTATCTGCGAGGGATTCATCTCGGTAGCTCGCAGGAACATGTTCACCTCGGTCTGTGCGTCCGTGTTCATCCAAGACAATTCCACCATCAGCAGTTTCTTTTGAAAATTTGTTCGAACCTGAAAAGTTGCCTTTAGTATTTGAAGTATGTACACACAACCCGCGATGTAAACGTGATCACTATTCATATTATAAATGCGAAAGTGTGTTTGTTTGTTGGTTTGTCTTACAATCACGTCGCAACGGAGCAACGGATCGACATGATTTTTTGCACATTTTTCTGGTTGGTTTAAAGAGAAATAACCACGAAGGGATGGTGGGGTCTTACAGACCGCGCCATCCCCTTCTAACCTAACCTATCCGAGTCGGAGTGCCCTAAGCCCTGAGCTCGCTTCGCTCGCTCTTGATAGTCGAAGCGAGGGGAGGAAGAGTACCCCACTATGCAATGGAGCCATGCATTTCTTCCAACCCGAAAAGGAAACAATAGCTCTAAGAGCATATACTTTATCCAACCTAACATTATCCAGCCCGAGTTGGGTAGACCTAGGTGAGTATGGGTAGATTCCGAATTAAAATTTATTTTACTTATTATTCGAACTATACCCAAAACGTTTGGGTAATACTAAGTAAACCCGTGTAAGCCTAGGTTTACGACATCTTCATCATCATTACCCGTAACATAATACCTACATTGCGTTCATACGCACCAAGGATCCTATCCTTAAATTGTATATCTAATTTAGTAACTAACGTTTTGTGATGCGTAGTGCGCCTCATCACAGATGAAAAACAGAAGGAAAATGCTGCAGCACGCAGTCACCGCCAGCCCAATGTCTTTCACACCGAAGCCTTCTGAGATTTGACTAAGGAGGCCGTATATAGATAAAGTGATTATGAGGAATAGGTAGAGATTGACAAAGGTAAAGGTGTAGCAGTTTGCGATGCCAGTGTTTCGAGCTAATTTGCTTAATCGCAGCCATAGGGCACGGTATTCAGCCACTTTTCCTGCAGGTCCTATGTGACGGAGCGCCTGAGAAATGACAAAATACAATTTTTACTATAAGCCTCTTCACACTAGCGTTTTCCCAGCGTAGGCGTTGGAAGACACCGCGACAACGCGACGCACCCGGGGCTGTGTAAACATCATATAAGTAGGTACTTTCAAATATCGTTTTCATAATAAGTATTTTACTTTTTAATACCAAAGTCATCATAAAGTTTTCTCGTCAGAATCCATTTTATAATGATAATACCAAAACGATAACGTGATCAAACGGTGTCTGCGCGAGGCTAACTCAGCAATTCAGCAATTGAACAGGGTATACGCAGCGCTAGCGTCGCGTAGTCGCGGCGTCATACGCTTGACGAACGCGTAGCTACGCTGGCAAAACGCTAGTGTAAAGCGTGTAAATACAGTGGGCTCTAAATCATCCCTAGCCAGGGAAGCTAGCATGAAAGTTGTTCCTATCATATTGCGATTGCGATCGTCAACCTGTAGGCTGTAACTTTTGGAACTGCTGGCTCGCTTTAGCTTGGTTTTTTGGTTTTGTACAATGTTACACAAAAATTCATTATCATTTTTGCAAGTAATTGATAACGTACTTGTTGAAAATTAGACAAATCTAACTTATTCAACACAACTACCTACTACATTACATACCCTTTGAAAATCTTCAGCCAGCACACTAGCACATACGCTCAATGTTTCACAGAGAAGATACCAATATCCTCCAAGAATATAGGTCAGAATTTCCAAAAAAATGTAGGGAATAACTTGCATCACTTTGAAATCTACCATAGTGACGTGCGTGATGACAACCGAGCTCGTGGACAGTATGGGGATTATAACAGCTATCGCCAGAGCTTTCTTGTACAACTTCACAGGAAGTACATTAGCAGATAGCTTTTTATAGCATACCTGCGAAAATTAAATTTATTTTACATTTATCACCATCGTAACACATAGACGTCCACTGCTGGACATATGAAGGTCTCTTGTAGAGACTTAAACGCCGTGGTCTTGGGCCGCCTGAATCCAGTGGACTCGTTTGATGTCATCTGTTCACCTAATGGCGGGATCTGCCGACGCTGCGCGTTTGGGGGAGAGGTCGCCATTCTAGCGCCTTTGGACCCCAACCTCTATCGGTTTTCGAACTATGTGCCCAGCTTAGCAATTATTATGTACTCTGTTTCTCATACGGATCTCCTTATATTTAATTATGCACAGAAATTATAAATTTCTAAATGACTCAGCCAGGAATTGAACCCACAACTTTAAAGACCAAAATGCGCATCACTACGCCTCGAAGATCGTCAATCATTATCTAATGTTAGAAAATACTTTTATCTTACCTCAAATTCAACCCACCCATTTAGAATGTCAGCGATCTTGCGCGTTTCATACCACATTATAGGAACAAGTAACATGGGAAAAAGGTACACGGTAAAAAGGTATTCAATGACGGCCTCCTCGAATTTTCCTTCAGCCGTGCGTAAAATCTGGACTTTGTGTAAAGAAAGATAGAGCACATAACCGATGAGACAGACGTAGCAGGCAAAGGAATAAAGCATCGAAGGGGATGCGATCTGGAATTGATTTACTCCCGGCGACGGCCTCGATATGGGTAATACGCCCAAAGCCCGCAACAAAAAGAACACTGGCTTAATATTTTCATAGATTATGTCTCGGTTAATCTGCGGCTCAATTAAGTTATTCCTCAAAGGCTGTATAGAATTGGCTGAGGGAGATTTCATGTGTGGAGTCCGAGCTGGAGTGATATCGAGGAATATTATTTTATTCTTTGGTTTATCCGCCATTTGAGTCGCGTAGCCATTAGGTATATACTTTGCCGGATACATAATATTGGTCGTAAATAAAGACATTTCGGATAAATCGGACGTATTTTTCAAGGATTCTTATTGTGAGTTTCGCTTGCGATTAGGGGCAATGAAAAGCGAGCGGACGAACTGAATTGTAAGGGAAAAATGGTTGTAATACTTCGTGCCTGGCTGAGCCCGAGCCTGTAATACATCATCGCTGACATCGTAATTGTAGCCACGTAAGCGCTTTAATGGTCGTGTTAAACTTTCAGTGTGTTCTTCACCTTCACCGGGACCTTGTAAGGCTGAAGGCGACTAAAACTCTATTATTTATTTGTAGGTAGGTATTTACTACAAAACAAACATACCATTTTCCTGCAATGTTTTAATGAGTGTACCTGCAAGGGTAGGTAAATAGTATCTATTTAGGCTCTTTACGCAGTGCGTCCGATCCAAATCTTTTTGTGCCAGTCCACTCTCTTATGTTACGTAACCATAAGTTCTACCTTCTTCCCACCCCTCTTTTTCTATCAATTTTACCCTTAATAATTGTCTGCCACAGGCAGTACCTATCGTGTCGCAGAGTATGGCCCAGGTACGAGATCTTATGCTGCTGGTTGTAGCCAGGTTGAATTGTTTTTTAAAATTCCACTATCTTCGCGTCGCGATAAACACTGTTTATTGTGAAGACTCGAGTAATAAAATATGATGTTTTATAGAACACCTGCCCGACAATGGATAGGTACATAAAAAGATGATACTTGTACCAACATACATCTGAAGATCTTTATGGACCATAAAGCGAGGTGGCCGATAATAAAACGCTGTTTTCCAGTGGATCAGATGAATTATATGTAATATACAGTAAACATTCTCTTTTTACTCCTTTTACAGCTAGGGAGGTCTAAATTCAAGAAAGAGGAATCAGCTCGGTGGCTAACCTCTTTCTCGGTTCATTCAACTCCTCTGGGCAGCGTCCGGATGTTTTCTGTCGTCCAAAAATCTTCGAAGTAATATTATACATCCGAGATAATATATGGTCGCTAACTATATGGACCTCATCACAGCTCAGAGTCCACTCGATCAGCCGGTGGCCGGTGATGGAGAGAGCTATGAGAGAGCAGAGTTTCTCTACGTGATTAAATCAGAAATGAGGAGATTCATAGGACTAGAGTAACCGACATAGCTCGCGGATTGCGAAGCTGAAAGTGGCAATGGGGAGGGCAAACAGTTTGAAAAACCGATGGACGTTGGGATCCCAAGGTTCTAGAATGGCGACCTTGGACAGGGAAACGCAGCTTGGAAGACCCTCCAGTAGCTGGACAGACGACATCAAACGACAAATGCTGCGTTTAACTGTGGTTTAACATATAACATACGGTCTACGCAGCTTGTACCTATGTGTTGCCTTTTAAGCACCAAGGAACCTTCACCTAAAGGATTTTAAGTCTGTTTCAGAGATTCTTGTTGATTAATTTCATAAATCGCAATAATCAATCATCCCGGCAAGATGCAGGTCAATTAGATTCCGCGCTTCTCAAACGCCCCGCGGAGCTGTGAGATTAAACGCTAAACGAGCCAACTATGTCAGGGCGCGAACCATTTAGATTTAAACGCCTATCGCTAAACGGTATTAGTCGCCCTTCATCCCCTCTACGAGTCTACTTATCTTTAGAAGTTTAGAGTACGATCTAAATTGGCACTTTGCTAGCTTGATGTAGACTTGAGAGGCACTTTGTTTTTTTCCGCTGTACTTATGCAATCTAATTTTATTTAGCCCAATACTTGCTGTCCGAAAACTGAACAAAAGGTAACCGCTAAGGTGTGGAAAGTCATTCCGGCCGCGGCGTCGCGTCTGTGTATCCCTATGGTGTATCCTGCCACGGATCTAACCTAAATAATAGGTAGGTACATTCAAGGCAAGAGTAAAATATATTTTAAGCAAGCGCTAGACTAATCGTTGTTTTTTATTAAACACTGGCTTGTGCCCGCGACTTCGTCCGCGTGGACTACACAAATTTCAAACCCCTAGGCGGTTGAATTTTCAAACCGTTCAAAACGTTTCTTAGCGGATGTCTACGTCTATAATAGCTATCTGCAAGTCAAACAGCCTGATCCGCCCAGTAATTTAAGCTGAGCGTTGATAGATCATTCAGTCAGCAGTAGGTCAGTCGCTGATAAGATCAGACGCTGCAACGAAAATACGAAAAAGCGCAAAATGTCTACAACAAAGTGTTTCCATTGACCAAGTTTCCAACATTTTGAGTGTTAGATACGTTAAATTTACCCCGAATTTAATTTGTGTTAAGACGGATTAGCTTCCATACTATGTCCACGAGTAATTTAGACGGACGATTTGCGAACGAAGCCTCTTTCTTTGTTATTTGCAAACAATTCGCAAATAGGGGACAAAAATCAAAATAAGACGAATCATTATTTCTCACAACTAGCTTATGCTCGCGACTTCGTCCGCGTGGACTACACAAATTTCAAACCCCTATTTCACCCCCTTAGGAGTGAATTAAAAAAAAAACCTTTCTTAGCGGATGCCTACGTCATAATAGCTATCTGCATGCGCAGCCCGATTCGTCCAGTAGTTTGGGCTGTGCGTTGAGAGATCAGTCAGTCAGTCAGTCAGTCACCTTTGCCTTTTATATATTTAGATATGGTGATTGGTAAGATGATCAAACAATTATAGACTAAGGTAGAAGTGGGCTAATCTGGAAGGAGTTTAACATGTCATGGCTTTGGTGTAAAGGGTGGCACGGTCGAAGCCTCCTACCAGACTAGACCAGAACCAATTTAGAAAAAAATTTTTGAATCGTCCCTTCCGAGAACCCATGACCTCCGGTCTACATCGCTAATAACTGGCTCGTCTTATCGTTGTCTTTAAGTAGGTACATACTATTAGGTAAGTGGGTACATACTATTAGGTAAGTCTTGTAGCCTGTGAGGGCCAGACCTTCGTTATTTTATAAAAGCTAAAAGTTTCTCTGCGTTTTTGTCTCCAGCAAAGGGAGGAACGATCAGCGACTATGAAGTTGTATCATGGTGGCTTTGGCAGATAACAGGTAACAAAGACATATGTATAAAATCATTCTTCAAGGTATAAAGTCTTATTTTTACATTTTCCTCTGGGTCTCTCGCGCGACGCCCATTGGGCTCATCCTGGAGGATGCACTCCCCTGGCCTCAAGCACTTCGCATGTACAGTGCGACAAGGCTCTCTTGGCACTTGAATGACATTGACAGGGGGGCGCTGTTTGAGAACAAAGGCTTAGTATATTCAAACAAGAACAAAGGGGACACTTGGCGGCAACGTTAGTGCCGATTTTCGCCACGCGCCAAGATAGCCTTGTCGCACTGTAGGCACGACAACTTTAGCCACAGCAAATGTCCAGTGATGGGCATTTCTGAGAATTGCCTGGATTGCCTAGAGTCTAGACCAACCAATTATAGTGATGTGCCGGTATTTCGGCTTTGGACTCTAACATTCCTATTAAATTTAGATTAGACCTAAAAAGCCTCAGTTTCAAATTTCAATTAGGAGTAGTTTTAGCTAATTTAATGAGTTCTGTTCTAGTTTCGTTTGTTACAAATAGTTTTAGCTTGTTTTGTTTTTAGTTGTATTGTCTCCAACACAGGGAGGAACGTTTGTTTGAATCATGGTGGCTTTGCGAGATAACAGGTTACTAATAAAGGTGTAAAAAATCTTACGTCAAAGTATAAAGTCGAAATCCATACTATATCCATACTAGTATTATAAATGCGAATGTCTGTCTGTCTGCTAGCTTTTCACGGCCCAACCGTTCAACCGATTTTGATGAAATTCGGTACAGAGATAGCTTATATCCCGGGGAAGGACATAGGCTACTTTTTATCCAGAAAAATGAAAGAGTTCCCATGGGATTCAAAAAAACCTAAATCCACGCGGACGAAGTCGCGGGCATCATCTAGTTTTTTATATTTTCTTCGGAGTAGTATTAGAAATTACGTCATGCAATGCCAGACACAGTGTCGTGGGAACCCCCACCAGACACCTGAGACACCTTTACAGCGATCACGCACTCATCCGATCCGAATCCGTGAAAATACGGATATAAAAAATATCTACGGTAGGCTATATTAGTATTATTAGGTTATAAGACATCGATGGTTAAAAGCTACCATACAAAACAAAAAGGAGTGTTTATTGGTGTGGGGACAATACGCAGAGAAACTTTCAGCTTTTATAAAATAAGGGAGGTCTGGCACGCGCTGGCTCTTAGGCCATTACGCACTACCAAACCAATGCGTCGCCTTACTAGAATTTGGCCTCATTAGAATTTGTCTGTATACTAGCCTACTAGGTAACTAATATTATTATATGTATTGGTCGGATAAGTAGTAAGCGATCAAAGTCGCTGCGTGTATACCTAGCTTAAGGTTGTAGACTACATCCATAGATTAGAATGATGTCCGTTTGTCCGACGCCCGACGTAATGTCAGGGTCATGGACGACAAATGTCAATGTCAGATGTCACAGATTGTTGTTTGTTTACTTTCGTGTCGACATAACCTATTTTATCAAAATTTGTAAAATTTATATTTTTTTGAGGATAAATGGATCTAATTTCTGATGAATACATTAAAGCAGTTATCAACGACATTGCAATAACACTGAACTTAAAAGAATGGGTTTACACCAAACAAAACTTCGAACACATTGCTCAAAACTACTTTGGTATCCTAATCCCGATTAATTTAAATGGAAAAAGTGATGATATTAAAAATTTTAAAGTCCCATTGGTATTAAAATTAGCACCGACGGATGAAAGGTATCGCATCAGTGGAGCAGTGACAATTTTTTTCGCCAAAGAAATATTTGTTTACACGAAAGTCCTACATAAATACCACGAAATACAGAGGACTTTTTCACTATCCTCGCAATTCGTTATGCCGAAATGTTATTATGTGCGTGATAGTTATTGTAAAGAATTAATAGCGTTACAGAATATGTGTGCAGATAATTATAAACCATTTGTTAACAGTATGTTTTTAGATATAAATCATATAAGAGTCGCTTTACTATCGTTAGCTAGGTTTCATGCATTATCCTATATTTTCGAAAAACAAGACAGACGTCTTTATGATATGGCTAAAGAATTTTGCGTGCCAATAACTGAGAAAACAAATAAACGATTTATGGACATTTTAGTAGACAGGCTTGAAAAAGCTTTGGTAAAATTTGATAACACTGATTTTGTTCCTTTGTTAGAAGCTTTGAAACACAACTGTGTTAGTATAATTGAATCAGCTGCCAACTCTGTAAAAAGTAGATGCCTTTGTCATGGAGATATATGGAAGGAGAATATACTTTTTAAATATGAGGTACTTAATTCCTTTTTATTACAAAATTACACACTAATATATTTTGAGCTAATGGTAAAAGTTAATGTTATCTTCTGTTACAGGACAACTTGCCTACTTCAGCATGTATGATAGACTATCAAACAACAAGGATTTGCAGCCCTGCATTTGATGTGCTGTACCTAATCATTACAAGCACTACTTCAAGTCTAAGAAAAGAACATTTCAGATATTTTCTGGATACATATCATCAAACATTTGAACAAACTCTTGAGTATGCAAATCTAAACTCTGAGGGAATATATTCTAGGGAAATGTTGGAATATGATTTGAAAATAGTTGGGCCAGCTTGTCTCACAGTTGCCAATACAGCTATTTGGCTAGCAAGTGGACTACAAGAAGAAGGCCATGTAAAAAGTAAAATTGTTTTTAATACAGAAGCGGAAAAATCAAAGGCTGTGACACAATACAAAGATATTATAAGTGGTATAATCAAAGACTTGTCAGATTATAAATATTTAAGCCTACTGTGATTTGATCTCTTGAATCAGGTCAACAAATAAAAATTGTATAAAAATCTTTTTGTTTTATTTAAGAAGTACTAATACACGAATAATTTCAAGCTATTTTCGACCCCTTGATAACGCTGAAACTATTGAGCCTAAATACATACATATCTGCACATTTATATAGTAAAACGTTTTTGAACACTTAGAATCTATTATTTCATGAAATTCGTTTTGGTAAACGACTGTTTAACACAAATGTCAAATTTAGTTATGTACCTACTAGTTATACCTACATAAATTTTAAAAAGCTTAAAACAAAAATCAAATTAAAAAATTTAAAAACCCCCGATACAAAAACCTCTAAAAAGTAAAAAACCGGCCAAGTGCAAGTCAGACTCGCGCATTGAGGGTTCCGTACTACAATCGTATTTTTTCGACATTTGCACGATAAACCAAAAACTATTATGACTAAAAATAAATAAAAATCTGTTCTATGTATAATGTACAGGTAAAGCCCTTTCATAATATGATACCTCACTTGGCATAGCAATCTTACTTTGAAAGTCGAAAATAGCAATATTTGTTCATGAACACATTTTAATTTTTTTCTTGTGATGTAACCACAAATTGCCGGTTTTCAGATTTTTCTCCTCATGTCTGCTACCTACCTACATGCCAAATTTCATAATCTAGGTCAACGGAAAGTACCCTGTAGGTTTCTTGACAGACAGACAGACACACAGACAGACAAACAGACTACAAAGTGATTCTATAAGGGTTCCGTTTTTCCTTTTGAGGTACGGAACCCTAAAAATAATATGTATTGGCCCTTTCAGTTTGATTTAAAACTAGTAAAATGTATATCCAAGCGCATCTAATTTGAATTTGTAGTGTGTGAGAAGCTCCCCATAACAATTTGCACATTTTATTTTCCGTTTGGGAAATCCCAGATGAAAACCCGTAACGTGGCAGAACGAAAGTGGGAAATCACTAGAACACTTCATTTTCGCTACGCATACATTTAAATTTAAATCGTTTTAACCTTAACTGAGATTTATTTCCATTAATTTGTCTGAGGGTGAAAAGATTAACAAAATGCAGATTGGTTTAATGTACTTAGTACCTAGTAGCTAGTAGGTATAGTTTTAAGTATAGTAGGTAAACTAAGTACCTATGTTATGTATTTACACATGAGTTTATCTGTTCTATTAAGTGATTAATTTGTGATGAAATTTTATTAATTACCTATAAATACTCGTGCAAAATAAAATAAACGTAGGTAAGTATAGTATGCGACAGGTCGAGATGGCAATTGGGGTGGGAACGCCCCGCACACCCGCACAGCCTCCGCGCTTACCCGTTACAGGATAACGCGGGAGACGTATGGGTGTGCGGAGCGTCCCCCCGCCTCACATCTATAGGTTCGAAACTATTCGGTGAGATATTATGTATAATGATATTTTATTGTTTAAAACGCGCGTATAAATTCGAAAGTTAGAGGTGCGTGCCTGGGATCGAACCTCCGACCTCCCGTATTATGATCTGCAAGTAGACTGCGAGTCTTCTATTTAATTTCGCTCCTCATTTTATAAGTCTCTTGTGTATTATCCGGTGAGAAGCCCTTATTGGCGTGGAGATTATCTCGTCGACTGTGATATATTAAGTATACAAGTATCCTACTTCTATCACTACACTACGTGGACAGATGTCTCATCACTAACATATTTAAATTCCGAATACGTTCAACGGACACCGGACACTCACTGCTGCTGAAGCGTCAAAAACCAAACTGGCAAAAATCGAGATGCTTCAAAAACAGGTCGGCAATCACAGGTTCATCATCCTTGTAGATCAGTTGTAGTGATGATGAGGATAAGAAGAAAGGATAGATAAGTATTCTACAGACAAAATATAGAGATTCTGAAGTGCCATAATTTAGGAGAACATTTGTTCTACAATGGAACGATAAAGGCTTCTAGCCTAATCTAGATACGCGTACTTAAGAATGAAATTACGACCTTTATGAGAGGCTTTCTGTACTCAAACTACGACAAAAAGGAAATTTAACGTCATAATTTATGTGAAATAAATTAATGTTTGATATGATTCCACCTAAATTAGCTTTTACTTAATTTATTAAGTTACAAAAGCAGTAACAATCCGTGTCTCTGTATTCGTTTATTACATTTTAAACCCTACAACTAACCGCAGTTAGGCTAGAATGCTATCTTTAACAGGTCTTGGAGTTATTATATTTTATATACCTACTTATTATTTAAATCACGAGGAGGGTTTTTATATTCCCACATTGTAGCCCCCTATCTGTGAAGCCGCCAGTCAACTAGCAGTAAATAATTATGAAGTTAGCCAGCCGCGTCTGTTTTAAAGCATAATTCGCAAAAAGTTACTTCAATTTCGCGTAGATGAAAATAATCTTTTTTTAAAGTACATTCACACACACAAGGACATTGACAGGATTTTTAAACACACAAACAAACAAAATATCGATCTGAAACTTTTACATAGGTACCCACGTAAAAATACGCAGGTAGGTAACAAAAAAAGGAAAGAAGAGACGGATGTAACACGGAAGCAAGCAATGTAAGTCACATCAAGAATCGATATTATAGTAAAACCAGATGAGTTCCATAATTTCCTTGCGTAGATTTAGGCTTTTTAAAATAATATGTCCGATATTTTAAAAATATTCCAGATATTCCGGGATAAAAAGTACCTAATCTATGTCACCTGATTGACTCACTACTTGGCTTATCAAACTCAAACCTTTGGAGTTATAAAGCTGAACAATTTCAACAAAGGGTTTCACTTTCTTTATAATGTAGAACAAGGAATAAGGCCGGATTTTTCAAAATTGGAATTCGGAGCGAAGTAGCGGGCGATGGCTATTATTATTTAGAAGGAATTGTGTTTCCTGTTTCTTACGTTGTCGGCTATACCAGTGGTATGGACGTAGTTTGGAATACCAGACCAAGGAAACGAACGTAATAGGCCATTATAGTGGCCATACATATATGCTCGTAGGCTAACTCGGTTGCCATTAATAGTTCAGGTCAACTTAACGACCGCATAAATTAATTTATGGGCTGATAGCTTTGCCACTAACTGTATGGTGTCGGTAAACAATACAAACTGTTTTATAATGAGTACGTATGTATATATAATATCTGTCCCGGCTTTACTCACGTGTTTAGTCGACGTTAGCCCGACTAGTTTCGAACCCGTCCGGGGCCCTTTTTCAAGGGAGTCAATACGCGCACGCGCCGCGGGGTTCGAAACTAGTCGGGCTAACGTCGACTAAACACGTGAGTAAAGTCGGGACAGATATTATATATAATAGAAATCACTCACGATAGTTTAAATGCTAAAATGAGTACGTAACTTGTATTTGCTTAAAATTGAATGTATTTTTGATTTAATAGGTAGGTAACTAGGTATCTTGTAGGTACCTACGCTTTGAACACATTATGCTAGAATAATGCTGAAAGTTTTGTTTTAGAAAAGCTGAGTGGTTTTTAACCGACTTCCGAAAAGGAGGTGGTTCTCAACTCAGTCCGTTTTTTTTAAAGTTTTTTTTATGTATGTAAACCGATTTTGTGATTTCTGGACTGATTTTTAATAGTTAAAGTAGTTAAGTAAAGTATTAAATTAAATTAAATTAAATTAAATTAAATTAAATTAAATTAAATTAAATTAAATTAAATTAAATTAAATTAAATTAAATTAAATTAAATTAAATTAAATTAAATTAAATTTAATTTAATTTAATTTAATTTAATTTAATTTAATTTAATTTAATTTAATTTAATTTAATTTAATTTAATTTAATTTAATTTAATTAAATTAAATTAAATTAAATTAAATTAAATTAAATTAAATTAAATTAAATTAAATTAAATTAAATTAAATTAAATTAAATTAAATTAAATTAAATTAAATTAAATTAAATTAAATTAAATTAAATTAAATTAAATTAAATTAAATTAAATTAAATTAAATTAAATTAAATTAAATTAAATTAAATTAAATTAAATTAAATTAAATTAAATTAAATTAAATTAAATTAAATTAAATTAAATTAAATTAAATTAAATTAAATTAAATTAAATTAAATTAAATTAAATTAAATTAAATTAAATTAAATTAAATTAAATTAAATTAAATTAAATTAAGAGTAAAGTAACAGTTGAAATTTTCACAGAGTTACACACTGCAGTCTGCCGCTATAACAACAAATAATAAAAAACAAAGATTTCGAATTTTATAAGCCACCATTCAAGTTAAAATAGTGTTGTGTACGCAACCCTTCGTGTGCGAGTCCGATTCACACTGGGCCGGGTTTTTTACACCCTCAGTACCTATTTAGAACATCTTTATCATGATCAACCCATCGCCGGCTCACTACAGAGTACGAGTCTCAGAGTGAAAAGGGTTTGTCTATAGTCTACGCTGGCCATGTGCGGATTTAGAACGCGTCATACAAAAAAATTTATAAAAAAGCCGACTTCAAAAACCACTACAAAGTAAAAATAATAATTGTTGTTTCTATACGTGAAACAACAACAAGTCTACACTGTAGACTGTAGGTATGTAGGTATGTTGAAGTCGGGCGAGCTTCTAGCTCTAGTTCTAGCTTCTAGTTTCTTTTATTATGCTATGGAAGATGTTTAAAACCGTCTTACGATTATGCCTTAGAAAATATTTAAAATCTATTTAGCGTTATACTCTAAGGGTAAAGCCAAAAGTAGGGCGGAATTGGGTTAGTCTCGCACCCGAAGCAATAATTAGCTAATCTCAACATAAAGGGGTGGATTCCGAGGGATTACAAACTTACACAAACTTGGTTTTTGTAATTATTTTGCCGAAATAAGCCTTACGGCTACAGTTCTAGAAGACCATTTTCTCTATACTAGTTTTATTCCTGAAGCAACACTGAGAGATCTAAATAAGTTCTTATTTGGCGCTCTTGTTAGAACTTTTCAGATAGGCCGAACCATAAAACTTTCATAAGTAGTTTCAATAGACACTTACAACCATAAGAACAGGCTCTCAGTAAAAAAACATTCTACAAGCTACTCTATGATTTCCTTCCGCTAAAAATCACCTTTTTAGGGTTCCGTAATAAAACAAGGAACCCTTATAGTTTCACCCAGTCTGTTTGTATGTGTATTACATCCATTTTAAAAGTAAACTGTAAGCCCTATAAAGTAAAAGAGTGTAGTTATAAAAAAACTGTATTACTTAATCGAAAAAAAAAAACAGGGTAGGTAGGTAGATACTGACCTCCTGAACATGAAAAGCGTAAGTCGAAAAATTTTTTGGTGTGACCGACTATTAAATATAGGCGTTTTAAAATAATTAGGTACTTTTTTAGATATGATTTCTAGACAGTCTTATGAAAAAACTTACTTGTTTAATGTGTATTTCTATTTTCGCTATTACAACAAATAATAAAAATTTCAAAATGGCTGCTATGAAAATCAATAAAAATTAAAAAGTTTTATTTATTTCACAATGCTCGATGGTACGGAACCCCTCATGTGCAAGTCCGACTCGCACTTGACTGGTTTTTTAAATCGACGCGTTGGTTTTTAAGATTCTTTCAGTCCAGTTTTGCTACACACGATAGTGAGTAACTCTTCTCTATCTCTATTTCTCTCATTAATTGGGTGGTTGGTTTAAAACCATCCCACATCCCACACAAATTCATATAAACACGACCGTGAAGAATAGGTAGGTGTACCCTTTATAGAATTACGAGTTTAAGCAGTAATTTCCATATTTATAGCCAGGCCTTTGACGCGGTCGAATGCATATTATCATCACTACATTATTCCCGCTACTTGATCTGGAATATTAGGGAATATTTGTTTCATTGAAAAACATTATCATATTATTTTAGCGTTTAAACTCCCAGCCACCCACCCTCACAACGGGCTCTACGGGCAGCGGCACGCGCGGCCCGCAGTCAAAACCGCGGCGCGTGCGCGAACGGACTCCCTTGAAAAAGGACCCCGGATGGGTTCGAAACTAGTCGGGCTAACGTCGACTAAACACGTGAGTACAGCCGGGACAGATATTATTTAGAATTGTCATATTATCTGATCAATGATTAGCGTAAACCTTTATACTGAGAGAATGCAACTGCACTTCCTCGTTGGACAGCCGTGCTAACTTACAAAGGTACTAGCTTATGCTTGCGACTTCGTCCGCGTAGCCTACATAAATTCTTGACCCCCATTTAACCCACTTAGGGGTGGAAATACGAAAAATCCCTTTTTTAGTGGATACCTACCTACCCATCACAAAGAGTACACCCTCCAAATTTCATGTGTCTAGGACCATCGGTTTAGGCTGTGCTGTGCGTTGATATATAATTCAGTCAGTCAGTCAGCACTTTGAATTTTATACATACATTGCCAAGACAGGTGGATAGAAGATTGGTGCAGATATTAAATACTAAGTATTCATTGATTTGGGCAAAAATAGATACGGTGTGTTTTTTAACTGACACAGTATGGCGAAATCCAAAACCATAGGAGATAGGTACAGGGGAACTCTCTTAAGAACCTCATGAGGTCTTTTTGGGGAAAATAATTTTGGCACAGTCAAGCGTGCGTGAGTTATCCAATGAAAAATAAATAAAATTGACCAATTTTCTATAATGCTAATCGACTTAATTTCATATAAGGATCATTTCATTGTATCGGAATAAAATAATCGGGAAGCAGCAGAAGTATATTTTTTTTTAAACAACCACCAAAGTGTGCAACTGAACACTTCTCCACTTTCCTCATTCTTCCCACCGCTCCTTTCTTCGGGTTGTTGGTTCAGCGGGCTGGATGTCGTCCTACACTGCGCTTACCGCTACCTACGCGGATTTCCAGAATCTGGCCATCGGTTATGCGACAGCCCTTTGCCACTGCAAATATTGAATACTAAGAACATAACACACACAAACAGGCACACATAATAATAATAAACAGAACATAATACCAAAATAGCATGCATATTAAATTAGACAGCAAATAAAACGATATCGTGTTTCTGGAATGGGTGGTACATCGAGCCGAATAAATCTAAAGTAATATCCTTTTATTGACCATTGGATTTGATTAATTCTCCTAAAGAGGGTTTACTAACTGCGGTTACAAATCAGTTAACCTAAAAATGTTTTCTTGTCTATTAGACAGTTTTAAGATGCACGACCGTCGATCAGTCGAGTATGTATATCGTACACGCGCCGGCAGAATTAGAGAAAAAACTTTTTAAAAACAAGCTTTTACTTATTTAAATTTGCTAAAAAGAATAAAATTAACTTTTCCTTCAAAACTTTTACTATCCAATTTAACGTCATCACACAATAATTTCTATGATATAAAAGCTTGTCGCGAGACTTGCCTGTGTAGATATACAAGTACTTAAATCTCGCGACAAGCTTTTTTAACAACAACAATAAACAAGCTAATCGGAGGTCGGGGGTTCGATCCCGGGCACCTCTAACTTTCGGAGTTATGTGCGTTTTCAGTAATTAAATATCACTTGCTTTAACGGTGAAGGAAAACATCGTGAGGAAACCTGCATGCCTGAGATTTCTCCATAATATTCTCAAAGGTGTGTGAAGTTTGCCAATCCGCACTTGGCCAGTGTGGTAGACTATGGCTAAAACCCTCTCACTCTGGGAGGAGACCCGTGCTCTATAGTGAGCCGGCGATTGGTATTATGATGATGATGATATATTCTATATATTTGTACGGGAGCGGTGTGCAGGCTCGACCGTACCAAAGGGGAGATCTCCCACCGAGCGGTTGGTTGTGCTCGGTAGCGCCAGCTGGGCCGACGGTTATGTCTTGAAACTTCTATATATAGTCCAGATTGCAGAAAACTCCGTTAGTGCGATTGCTATCGGCGGTACATTTGTTCGGGACTACGTCATCGATTGAACAGCGCCATCTAGTTTCTATTGTGGTAACCGCCACATCACTCCCCTCCGAGACGAACGCGTAGTGTGAAGCAGTGAAGAGAGGTGGCGTTGTAGCGTGAAGGCGTGTGAAGGAAGGGCAATGACTGCTAACCAACCAGAGAAGCGGTAGACCAGGACGCTTGTAGCTGGTGATGGAGTGCAGGGCCATTGTGCCCCGAAGCTGTGGCTACATCCGTCTTACAGGCCTCGATGTGCTTGCTGTTGCTGCTTGTAGACTTGGAGTTTGGAGGAGACGTCGGCTTGCGGTGTGTGATCCAAAGGGTGTTGCTGTGTATGCGATCACCCTTGATCACGTTGAGTGCGCAGTGCGGAGTTCGGCGGTGTGCGGTTGATCTTCGATGACGTCGGCTGTTGTAGTGTGCGACCATTCTTGATTTCGTCGGTTGTTGAGGTGTGCGACCATTCTTGATCACGTCGGGGTCACCAATGTACGGGAGCGGTGTGCAGGCTCGACCGTACCAAAGGGGAGATCTCCCACCGAGCGGTTGGTTGTGCTCGGTAGCGCCAGCTGGGCCGACGGTTATGTCTTGAAACTTCTATATATAGTCCAGATTGCAGAAAACTCCGTTAGTGCGATTGCTATCGGCGGTACATTTGTTCGGGACTACGTCATCGATTGAACAGCGCCATCTAGTTTCTATTGTGGTAACCGCCACATATTTATACTGGTTACATTTTTATTGTGAGAACTGAAAAGCCGAGAAAAAATTTGCTATTACCTATATTATTTCTCAGTATTAAGGTTAATAACAAGTGCAGTAAGTGAACTAAGTATCATGTAATAAACCTGGTTTATTTTAGGTTAGGTTAGATCTGTGGGCTATGATTGAGAACGATTAGGTCGTGCGATTGACAGGACGATATCGCTCCCATCTCCGTGAAGCTTCCGCAATATACGGTGCATTTGCATAATAACCCACCTCTCTATCTCATCCATCTATTTTTCAACGACGATTTTTCTGACATTAATAAAATAAAAATAGGGCAAGTGCAAATTGTTTTTGCACAATCAGTGTTCTGTAATTGTCGAAAAAATGCTCGTATATACTTATTCATCAACGCAAAATAAAATCAAACCGCGTATCATATCTATATGTGTATATTATGTATTTAGTATATAAATGAATTGCCAAAATGTGTGTATACATGTATATTTAGTTATTGCTTTATCACGATAAAGATAATCTACTACTATAATACTATTTTAGTACTTTTAACAAAAATGATTTTTTTTACATACCTACATCAGAAATTGGTGTAGTACAGACCGGAGGTAGGTAGGTACATTCACTTTTAACACTCTCTCACTATAACTCTCCCTATAGTTCAAGTTAAGTATATCAATCTATTACAAGAGGGCTTTCGGGCAAAAATGAAAAAGTACCTATGTACGTGTTTCTGGATTTTTGGAAATACTGCCCTCGCAGGGCGAGTCAGCTAGTTATTTACCAAAGATAGTTTGGTTTAAGATGCTATATAGAGCGTCGTGTATTACAGAACAAGTTGATCATAATATTATCGTTTTAGAAGTAACAGATCAAACTTATTTGCATACAGATCGTGGGTCATCTAATGAAGCACGAACAGTTTCCCGACTTGCGGTTTTGATAGTTATAGAATTGATCGGTCCGTTAAGTATGGCAGATGTTACTTTCATTAAAGCAATTGCAGTTAGGTAGAAAGTTCTTCCTCTGGTTACAGAGTTTTAGGTGTGTACGTAGGTCGTACTGTACCTACTAGCTAAACAGGAATTACTGAAAACCACATGGGAAGTTAAGTTATGGACCAAGTGGCTTAAGCTGTACGTTAATATGTCGATCAGTCAGGCTTTTACTTTGATACTAATTGATGCGCCAGATAGACCTGCCATCCCGAGATGACTGTTAGCTAGCGCGTACCACGGTAAATTTCTGTAGGTACGTTTTCCCCCCGCAAAATCTGTGAACTATAGAACTATGTAGAAGTACGCGCACTGCGGAATTAATTCCGCATCGGATTTTCATAGGTTTAAATTCTACGGATTTCAAAACGCACCGCAACTCGCCGCACTGTGGTGCGCGCTAACTCTTATGGTACGATTACACCTAACGAGTACAGTGGCGAGTCAGTGTCCTCGGCCGAGTACTCGGTTGGTATAAACACTTACGAGTGCTCGGCGCAATTTCGAAATACGTATACCTAAACGACCACCACAGCACTGTCTCGGCCGAGTGACATTTTACTGTCTCGCTTCACTACTCGGTAGGTGTAATCAGTCCATTACAGTTCACGACAATTAAGGTACTTCCAACAAAACATCAAGGCTTCAACGTCACTGGCTAGGCGTCGAATGTTAGTTAGTTACATTTGATGCTAGGTAGCCCTATTTTTCTTTGATTACCACTAATTTTCACTCACAGGCCATAGCGCACATTTCGTAGGAAACTTCTCCTCTCTCCGCCGAAAGCTAGTCTTTAATGCTGCTTTCAGATATTATCTTCCTTTTTCGATATTTTTTATACCAAAGATAAATCTTTCTTTACGAGACTCATCTAAAATGGGGTTTCATTTTATATTTTTTTACACATTTTTTTACTGAAGCGAAGCTTCCTTACGGACGTTTGGGATGGGGACCTAAATGGAATGAAGTGAATGGTCACGCGCCACATACAAACGCGGCTATAAAAAGCATTGACCCATGGCTGGGCAGCGCGTATTGCGGCCCGTATGAGTAAGCGAGACAGAGTATGAGAGTGAGAGGGGGAGAGAGAGAGAGAGAGAGAGAGGGAGAGGGGAGAGAGAGAGAATATATTCAATTAAAATAAAATAGTTTATTTTTCAAATAGGTATATCGATTGCTGGATGATACCCGCAATTTCATCCGCGTGTATTGAGGTTTTTAAAAATCTCGAAACTGGGAACTCTTTGATTTTCCGGGATAAAAAGTAGCCTATGTCCTTCCCCGGGATGTTAGCTAATTCTGTACCTAATTTCATCAAAATCGGTTAAACTGTTGGGCCGTGAAAAGCTAGCAGGCAGGCAGACACAGTTTTGCATTTATAATATTAGTATGGATTGGCTGGGTAGCACGTATTTTTGCCCATATAGATAGAATACCTACCTACTGTTTCACCTACTACCCACTTTATATTTTGCTATCCCAAGCGGGTATCTATAAGAACCTTTCCTCATTAAGGTACCTACTGCCCACGTTCCGTTTAACGAGTAGGTAACGTTTTCCTTTGTTGATCTAATTTGATGATTTACTTAATTTTAAGGGTATTTTGTTCTTTTATTTTTGGGTAGGTACCTCTCTAACTACGTCCAGTGGGCCCCTCAATTATTATAATAAAACGTAGAGTATCTAAATCTACATCTGTTACCATTTTATTTCTCTAACAAAGGAAATGAAAGCAAATATCAATTAAAATTTAAATGTGAAATTCTTAATAGAAAAATTGCTGAGATTTCTCAAATGAAATCCGAATCTGAACCAATTAAGATAAAACATAACATTCCAATAAAACAAACAACAAAATGGTAGGACTGTAGCGATTTATTTGCTTTCTGAAATGAAAATATAAGATGAATTTTTTGAATGACATCTACAATGTGATTGAAGATTCATGATGATCAACACATCGCCAGCTCACTAAGCTGAGTACAGGTTTCCTCTCAGAATGAGAACGGTTTGGCCATAGGCCACCACGCTGGCCAAGTGCGGATTGGCAGACTTTACACACCTTTGAGAATATTATGGAGAATCCTCAGACATGCAGGCTTCCACACGATCCTATCCTGTGAAAGACAGATAAACAGGGAATAGAACGAAGTTGTTTTAATTATAATTCACTAGCTTATTCCCGCAACTTTGTCCGCGTGGACTACATAAATTTCAAACCCTCATTTTACCCTCTTAGGGGTTGAATTTCCCAATATCCTTTCTTAGCGGATTTCTAAGTCATGCTAAATTTCAGCCCAATCCGGCTGTGCGTTGATAGCTCAGTCAGTCAGTTTTCCCGTATTACATATGTATTATATAGATTTAGGTTCGACCATGGTTCGACGGATAAAAATTAATCAATATGCAAAACAGTGGAAAAGTCGGTGTAGTAACGCAATTTTTCCTGACTGCAGAAAATGTATTAGCCATGCACGTTGAGACTGCCGACAAATGTAGTGACGTGATGTCGTTAACGTGATTTGAGATTTACGTGTCGCATGAGCTTCTGCGGCCCTAGCATAACTTCTCAAGTTAATGTGAGTTTAGTTGACGTGACATGAGCGTTCAAGTTTTGTCATTTACGTAGTGTTGTTGGGTGATTTGTACCTACCTTATATTAGCGCCCCCGATTTTCTTGTATGTCTTGCTTTTTTGGTTGTCTGTCCGTTCATCCGTCCGTCCGTCTTGTTTTTGTTGTTTAATGTTAAAGTAAATAGAGCAAAGGAGGTCCGCTAGTCTCCTGCCTAATTATAAACCCTTGGTAAACCAAGATATAGTCTGCGACAAGTTGAGATGCCAATCGGGGTATGAGGCGGGGAGACGTCACCCGCGCGCGCCTGCACCGGGTTAGCGCGGGGGCTGTGCGGGTGTGCGGGGCGTTCACTCCCCGATGGTTAAGTTCACTAAGTAAAGCGATAGTGAAAGTACTTAGCCAGGATAAGCTTAAGTAATACTAGTATACGCTATACGCAGGTGTATTGAGACAGTAAAGAGAAGCCGGATAGTGGATACTTTAGACGAAGATAAAAGCCTAAGATCTAATTAAGATGGTTTGTAATATAAACCATCGTCGTCGTATTGTCGTATGACAATATGTACGCGGGCGCCTGACAGGTGTCAAAAGGGGTTATATTATATTCCTTTATTCACCCTAAAACAGCCGCCCTAGGTGTATACTCGGACCCGTGTGTCCGTTCTAACTACCCCGGACGGCGGCGCGGTGGTTTGAACAATATTATTTTCTAAAAAATTATATGAAATGTGCACATTTCATACCCCGTAGATTGGTTCAAAAGTTAAACATCCTGCACAGTATTACATCTGTCCAGAAAAGTAAGTATGAAATATTTTCATTTCATATCATGAGTTTGAATTTGAAATAATGTTTGTTCTAAACAACTGTCCAGAAAAGTAACTATGATAAGTTTGAATTTGGAATAATCTTTCTTTCTGAATATCTTGTATTTCTATTTTTTTTCTGTAGCATATGTATAAATAGTTTGAATTCGGAACTCTACCGAGTAGCGCTTTCAGCACACATCACGGTTATCCATATCGGATTTCCATAACACGGTTATCCGTAATGGATACCCGTGTTCACATATCATCTTAGAAATAAGCAATTTTGACTATCAGTAACGGTAACATGTTACATTTGACTTGACTTGACTAGTGCCGGGTTGGGTCAAAAATATTGGTTTTATCAAGAAATTTTCAGCAGGTAGCTGCCCGGAGTTAAGATGTGACTTCTATTGTAGGTATCATTTGGGTGAAAATAAATTTCCCTGTTGAAAATATGAAAACCAGCCTGTCAAAGCCAAAGACAAAGGTAGATCATCTACCTGACCTGCGTAGGAGATTGAATTTCGTGTCTGTTTTATTTCGTACGTTAACCCTTGCCAATGTGAGAGGGTTGATGTTAAAAACAACAACGTCCGTTATCAGAACATTGTATATTTAGAAGGTAATTTCATGAGTTAACGTGGGAGGGGACGGATAACCGGACGGATCATTGAACAAGCCTCTATGGCCCTTTACGCACTGCAACCGGTCCGAATCTGAGAATTCTCGATCTGAATTACCTAGCCGTCTTAATCTACCTATGTTTGTGGGGTTGTGCACTAGATCCGAATTTCTATTTCCGAAGTCGTGAAACGAAATTCGGATCTAGTGTGCAACCTATCCGGAGCTGTGACAGCCTATAGTGGTTAGGACGTCCGTCTTCTAATCGGAGGTCGGGGGTTCGATCCTGTGCACGCACCTCTAACTTTCCGGAGTTATGTGCGTTTGCGTTTTAAGTAAGTAATTAAATATCACTTGCTTTAACGGTAAAGGAAAACATCGTAAGGAAACCTGCATGCCTGAGAGTTCTCCATAATGTTCTTATAGGTGTGTGAAGTCTACCAATCCGCACATGGCCAGCGATGGGTTGATCATACAGACGGTGATTGATCATGATGAAGATGGTGATGATGTGGAACCTTTCATACAACTATTTGTACTACTTAGTAGGTACTCGATTGTTGTTTGTGTTAGTAGGTACTATTACTAGGTATGGCTATGACAGTGCGCAAAGAACCTTAAGGCTCTTGAAATCAATGCGACGACGCGGAGACTGTTCGATATTATCTCGACCTCAGAATCCTTGAGATTATACCTAGCTAGTCAGTTTAATTAAATACTTCAATATTTAAACAATGAGACTGGAACAGTAAACTGTTAATGAAGCAATAATTTGCATTTAGCCATGCAGATAATCGAATAATACGTCACTTGGAATTACGTCTATGTGCGTCTATACAATGCCTCAATGTAATGTTAATCAGTTGATGCAATACGTAGGTATCCTTGGCATTCCTTGGAAATCAAATCACACACTAATTTATCTTCACCAAGCTCCGTGAAGTTCAATAATATCAATTGGTTTCAATTCACTTTGGAATCTAAATTTTAAATTCAAAGCCCTAAAATACATCTATACCTATCAATCTAATATCTGACTGACTGATCTATCAACACACAGCTCAAACTATTTCAATAAATAAAATAAAAATATTTTTTATTCAATTAAACTTTTACAAGTATTTTTGAATCATCAACAGCATCTACCACTGGTTCGGAATGATTTTCCTACCGAGATGAAAAAGCCAGAAAATTGGACGGATCGGGCTGAAATTTGGCATGCAGATAGCTATTATGACGTAGACACCCGCTAAGAAAGGATTTTTGAAAATTCTAATCCTAAAGGGGTAAACCAGATTGTGTAGTCCACGCGGACGAAGTCGCGGGCATAAGCTAGTATCAAATAAATAATAGTCTTCTTAGAATTTCAACGTTGGAGAGCTAGAATAATATTTCGAGGCTCATATCATTCGATCTTCAAAAATAATGAACTGATTTTATTCTCACTAATAAAATAATGTTTCATGGAAAAGGTCCTACTTACCAGGTTTTACTTATATTCAAACCCATACCTCGTACGAAGTCGGGGCGAGTCAACTAGTATCTAAGTAACTTGTTTATTAATTAGGTAGGTATTCACTATAGGTGACTCCTGCCTGATCCATTCCGTGCCTTTGTAATCAGTGTCAGCTGAGAAAGACGCCAGATAAGTTTAAGCTTCCGTAAATGGAACTAATCCGCGAAGAAAATACCAAGAAGAAAGGATGACAAGTACCTATCTATAGCACGTAATCCATAAATTACTGAGATAGCTCACGTACCGTCATTTGACAACATCACACGTGACTGTTGCCAATAAGAATACAGGATCTCGCTGTACCAAGCACCCCCAAGCAGAAATTCCGAAGATTAAGCTGAACGAATAAGTTTAATATACATTACCATTTTTGGATGTCTTATTGAAACTTCATCAGATACTGAACGAGCTCTGTAGGTAACGTACTATTTTTGGATCGTAGGCTAAGAAATATACAGAATAATTTCAACCAGTGTTATTGCTCCCAAAACCAAAAGCGATCGAAAAAAATACATCTCAAGCGAAAGCTAAAATATTGGACTGTTAATGCTGATGAAGCTGAAAATATCTACTTACTTACTTCCTTATCAATTGGTTCGGTTTGATCAAGTTGTGAGCAGAATATTGAGTGAAGATTCAGTTTTAGGGTCCAAACGCACTTGCGCTGCGCTGCGCGAAACGATGCGGCCTGAAACCAAACTCTTAATAATATAAACTACTTTGCCGCGACGCGTTGCGTAGATTCACTCAAGTGGGCTTTGCTCCATATTTTATACATAATAGTTTTTCATTTATCGTACAAAATGTCGAAAAAAATAACCGAGTACGGAACTCTCGGTGTGCGAGTCTGACTCGCACTTCACCCGTTTTTTTTATACCTAACGCTTTTCATAGGTCTACAGCGCTAAATATTACAATATAGAGAAAATATTACATACAAAAAATCAACCCCTAAGGGGGTTAAATTGGGGTTTGAAATTGGTGTAGTCCACGCGGACGAAGTTGCGGGCATCAGCTAGTAAATAAATAAAGTATTATATGCAATGCAATCGTGCAATTCCTGTAAGGGTACTTTATTACAGCTATCTTTTTTATAACTCTGAGGCGTATATTTTATGAAAACGTATCAGATATACATGCAAATTTGAATGTCAGCAAGGAAGAAAGCGTTCCGCGACGTCGCCTGTGGGGCCTCCACCGCTTTATGACAGTAATAATATAAGCACTATATTGTAGGTCTGGAAATATACTAAGGTCGAGATTGGTGGTTGGTACTAAGGCTAAAGTTGGTACCAGCCAAGAAGCCTTCCCGTGTGCCTAAGTGTTGTGAGTCCCTTTCGGAAACGTCCGGGAGGAAGAGCAGCGGTAACATGGTTAACAATTTCTCTTCTTGGGATATTGTTAGCCATGGCTGATGACTTGGCAGGAGGGGGATGTTCATCCGCGCGTCCATCTGAGTCAGAGCAGAGTCAGACGGAACTTCGTGAAGTTCTTAGTCGGTAGGAGTCCGACATAACCACTGGTTTCCGGTGGCCGGTGGTATATACATGATGGATTTTCCTCACAGAAAAAAAGGACTGAAATTAAATTTTGTCCTGAATAGCTGAGGCCCGTGACTTCGCGTGCATTTATGTTTTTAAAACTCCTGTGGTAACTCTTTGATTTTCAGACAAAAGTATTTTATCTAATAACTAGCTTATGCTCGCGGCTTCGTCCGCGTGGACTACACAATTTTCAAACCCCTATTTCACCCCATTAGAGGTTGAATTTTCAAAAATCCTTTCTTAGCGGATGCCTACGTCATAATAGCTATCTGCATGCCAAATTTCAGCCCGATCCATTCAGTAGTTTGAGCTGTGCGTTGATAGATGAGTCAGTCAGTCAGTCAGTCACCTTTTCCTTTTATATACCTATTTAGATCATGTAGGCCCCCGGGATATAAGCTAACTCTGTACCAAATTTCATCAAAATCGGTTGAACGGATTGCTTGTGAAAAGCTAGCAGACAGACAGCTGACAGACACACTAACTTCACATTGATAAAGTGCGTTTATAAGTAGATATGGATATGGACTAAAAAGCTGTAGAAACCACGTAATCTTATATTATACTGTAAGAATAACAACACATTTTATGTGGGTGCACTATTACGTCATGCTAGCAAAATTGCAGTACTTTTTCCAGTGTAGTTTATTCTTCAGGATATTTTTATTTAATCACGTCACAGATTCTCTCGGGAACGAGGACGAAGGTTAACGATTGCGCGACGAGATGGGTCAATGTCAGTGACGTAAGCCACCATGAATTGCACAACGCTGCCCCCGCATCTTAGCAGGCTGCTTAGTATGAGGTTTTAAGGAACGATTACGGTTACTACATTTTTAACTACTACTATTTAACTACCAGAACATTTCGCTAGCAAAATGTTAGCAGTAGGTGTACCAGTATTTATTTATTTATTTATTTATAAGTATAGAAGTATTGATTTCTTTATCGTTAAAAGCGCTTATGATGATTTAACGTTATATTTTTATCGTTACTTAACGGTAAATGCGCCTCGAGCGAAGTTGCTAGTTTGTACTCGGCATATCGTAAGATAGTGATAGGTGTATAAATAATAAATTATATTGCCGGTATATGTAAACATTTACTTTTATCGGTTTTAATAATAGTGTCTAGATATATCCTTTATGAATAACAGGTATCGTTGCTTTTTAACGTTAACCCTACGGTACGCGTAACGAACTTATTTTGATTTTAGTATCGACGAAAATTGAGACAGGCCCGCTAAAGATGAATGTATCGTTACTGACTTGTTTTAAAGTTAGTCTTTATATTATCTACAACTAGCGCTTCAAGCGGTGAAATTAAATTTGGTGGTGCTGAATTTTTGGCTTTAAGTGAAGAAATTTTAAGTCTATTTTACTCTGACGTTATTGTGTTTCGAATGTCGGTACTCCAATTCTATAGAACGTTGGTGAGATTTTCATACTAAGTACGCTGGCGGCTAGGTACTGGTAGTTCTCATTCATGATCATGACATACAAATTACTGGAATGATAATATAGACGAGGCCGTCAGATCTAGCCCTGAAAGGCTTACTGAAATAATGGAAACGGAGCATTATTTTGCGGTCGGTAACTGGATTTTTCTTTTGAGTAGGGTTTGTTTAAACTGGGGATTTTCTTTTAACCGGGGTTTTATTTTAACTGTGGAGGGTTTTCTTTTGACAAGAGTTTATTAACCGGGGCTTTCTTTTTAGTATGGTTTTTTTGGCAAGGGTTTTCTTAACGGTTTTTATTTTATAGAGGTTAGTTAAGTAGGACTTTTAAAATCCGTCGTTGCATCTTTACATTTTTGTAAAAACAGCGCAAACTGCCCTCTTTGGTAGTGATTGATATGAACAATGTTATTAATTTTTGTTCTACAACCTTTAAGGACTTTGACCAGGAGCATTTTTGCAACAGCTCGGAGTCAAGATCAGTGAGATCTTGACTCCGAGCTTTGATCTCGACTAGTCGCGTACTATAGTACGCGACTGGTCGAACTACAGCTTGTTAGAATGGCGATCTCGCACAGAAAGCGCAGCGTTGGAAGACCTCGCATTACACGAGTCGCAGCGAGCCGCTGGAGTCAGGCGGCGGAAGACCGTGGTGTGTGGAAGTCCCTACAAGTCCATAAAGACCTATAACCAGCAGTGCACATCTATCGGTTGATCATGATGATGAATGTATTGCTCTAGATCGCCTTGAATAAAAATATACTGTCTAGTTCTCTTCTTACCAATGTTGGCAAATATTTGAACAATTTTCAAGACCGCCTAACCTAACCTACTCGTAAGTAAATACAGCGAACCTACTAAATTACATTTCAAAAGTTATAGGGTATTCAAAAAAGAATGAAATTAATTTACCTGAAAAGGACCTATAAGGGCGAGGCCACAATACTGCGATTCGCAATGCGATGCGTTGACGTAACGCAAGAATTTCATCGCTTACGGCATCGCGTACGAGAAAACTCTGACCATCAATTTTTAGTGATCCATGAACCGCGCTACACGTATCCTACTTCAACTTGAGTTAAGACGCATCAGGAAGAATACACACAGTACAGAATGGCATACAGAGAGGTGTGGATGCCGACTGAACGGGAATACGTCATCGCATCGCAAGTTTGTACGGAGCGGCACTGCATCGGAAATGTGCACAGTGCGTTGTGCGACGTCGTAGATACAACCCGACGTCGCATCGCAGTGTTGTGGTCTCAGCCTTACGCACTGGGAGGCGACGCCGCCACAACGCTGCGTGTTGAGTGTTGACCGACGAAATTGCTTTTATTTCAGAAGATAATAGCGTTACGCACATGTTTTTATAGGATAAGTCGGCCGCTACCCTTTTATTGAAACTAGCTTTTATTCGTGACTTTGTTCACAGAATTATCTTTATCATTTTTGAAAGGGACATAACGCAAGTATAATACGCTGGGTGAGGTGTACCCTACAATCCGACAGTTAATTTTTGTGCCGAATCGATGCGCCCCACCGAGCGTACGGGAAATCAAAATTGAAACTTTGTCAAATGGTATTCGTTTTAGGTACTATGTTGACAGATGACTCATCAATAACATATTTTATAAGCATAACATAATTGAGCTCGAGAATGTACGACTAGTAGACGTAGTGCTATCAGCGCCAAAATGACCAAAATCAAGTTGCTTCAAAAACAGGTCAGCAATGGCAAGTCCAGCGTGTTTTGTATAGAGAATAGAGATCAGTATTTAATATCCTAATGCACCCTTCTGATTGATACCTACTTGCAGTCAAACGTATCTCTGTGAGCACCCACCTCATGAAAAATAAAGGACCGCCTTTTCAATAAAAACTTCCGGCCCCAAAAGCCGTAGATAGCCTTTAAACCAAATCATATTATTTCCTTGTTTCATAAATATTTCCTTTAATAATTTTGTTCCATTACTTGTGCCATTGACCTTGGACTGAATTGAATCTGGTGTAATGCCAAAAGCCTAAGCTCGCTGCAATAATCTTTTATGTTCTGATGTTATTATGCGCAAGCACGTTTTCAAGGCTCTACATGCTGTAACTACAAATTTCTTCGTCTTATAGGATTTCTTCATTATCATGATCAACCCATCTGAGCAGTGAGAAGAGTCATAGTCCGCCACACCGGCAAAATGCGTACAGACTTCACAAACGCTTGAGAATATTATAATCAGAAATATGATCGATATTATTGCGCCATATCTAGCCATAATTTTTAAGGAAATAGATATCCTTACGCTCTGCTAAGTTCACGGACACATAATAGGTAGGTATAGTACGCGACAGATCGGCAATCGGGGAGGGAACGCCCCGTCCACCCAGACAGCCCCCACGCTAACCCAGTGCGGGTCAGCGCAGGAGACGTGCGGGTGTACGGGGCGTTCCCCCACTTCATACCCCGATTGCTATCTTAACCTGTCGTGGAAAATACCTACCCGTATCTTGTATTCGAAGGAACAATTTTGGTAGTAAGTAGAGATTTCCCCTAGGACATTTTTAACCATGTTTTGTTTATTTTACTGAACCAGTTTGACAAGCTACAAGTTGTTTATCTCTTAAAAGAGCTAAGTACAAAGACAAAAAATAACAAAGGGAAGAAGCGTAAAGAGAAAACAAAAGTTTTAATTGTAAATAACTTCCACCACGACAAAAGGTATTGTTATCTTAGGATGATACTTTAATTAAATGAATAGAAGTTCAACGAAAGTATATAGGTAATACAAAGTTAGCTAATAACAGTAAAAATCTGTATAAAATGGAAAACTTCCTTCTAGTAAATGTTATCCGCTTTTGCAATATTGTGTCGTATCGTTCAAAGTAATAATCGACGTTGTGTTGAACAAGATTTATTTTTTTCGTGAATAATAATAATTTTTTTACCTTCATTGTCACTAATTTTTTTTACTTTCATTCATTTATTTTTCTCATTTTTATCATATTTAAAAAAAACAACAAACAATAAAATAACAGAAACAATAAAAAAAATTTGAGTAACAGTAATTGATATTATTAGACTGAGGCGATAGTAATATACATAATATTTTTTAAAAAAATCTGACTGACTGACTGATTGACTAATCTATCAACGCATAGCTCAAACTTCTGGACGGATTGGGCTGAAATTTGGCGTGCAGATAGCTATTATAACGTAGACGTCCGCTAAGAAAGGATTTTTAAAAATACAACTCCTAAGGAGATAAAATAGGGGTTTGACATTTTTGTAGTCCACGTGGACGAAGTCGCGAGCATTACCTAGTAATATATTAAATTGGAGCATGAAATAAGCGTTTCTGATGGGCTAATTAATCAAGTGATCAATTTAAATATGCGAAAACATATCCCTGTTTTGTAGTACTTTTTTATATTTTTGTCATCACAGCAAACTAGATAAGCGGTACGGGTACGGGTGTAGTTGGTTACGGATATATTATGTATCGTGTAGGCACGACCTACCGCGTGCGTAGAACTGCTACGATGGACGCTACGTGCCTACAAATGCTGGGCAAAGACGTCGTTACTTCTTGCCGATTACGATTATTTTTCGATGCGTTGATAGATCAGTCAGTCAGTCAGTCAGCTTTTCTTTTTAGGGCAACTTCGTAGTCACAACGAACAAAAAAACCCGGCCAAGTGCGAGTCAAGCTCGCGCAACGAGGGTTCCGTACTACAGTCGTATTTTTTCGACATTTGGCGCAATAATTCAAAAACTGTTTTTTTTTTTTTTCCTACCATAAAGCACCATTATAAAATGGCAGCTTTATTACTACTACCATCTAGCCTATGGGCTAATAAGTAATATTATTCTAGCTTAAACTTCTACTTACTTATGATTAATTTTTAAATCTAATTTACAGTCCAATAACTGTCCTTAGTTTATTCTAACACGTACTTACAGTTCACTATGTTCTTGTGGCCTAGAAAAATAAAGTAGCGCAAGCACTATTACACAAACGCTGCACTTATCTACTTTTTAACACTAATTCGAACGGCTTGGTTCTTTTGAGCCTCCTTTTGATATACATGTTATCTAGAAGCTTCACAGCCTCCAAATTAACATGATGGCGAAGTCGATGTTGGTGAGCTTCTGCGTAAACTGTGATGCATAAAAATAAAAAAAATCTGTTGTAGAATGCACAGGTAAAGCCCTTTCATATGGTACCCCACTTGATATAGATATCTTACTTTGAAAATTGGAACTACTAATTTTTAAATCATGACCACAATTAATTTTTTTTGTGTGATGTAACCTCAAATTCACGGTTTTCAGATTTTTCCCCTAATGTCTGCTATAAGACCTACCTACCTGACCTACCTTTCATGATTCTAGGTCAACGGGAAGTACCCTGTAGGTTTCTTGACAGACCGACAAACAGACAACAAAGTGACCCTATAAGGGTTCCGTTTTTCCTTTTGAGGTACCGAACCCTAAAAAGCCAACAGAGAAAAAATAAAACAGTTAAAAAAGTTTAACTTGTTTAATATTATTACAGGCGATCTTGCCAGAACTGCGGGGCGGAACACGATTTGCAATATTTGTTTGGTACTTTGTTTAAAAGGTACAAGCTAAAATACTTTGTGTTGTTTTACCGCCGCATAAAACACTGTAATGCGTTTAGAGATTTACAAGAATGTGTAAAAAACAAAGAAATAGCGCAATGTATTATTATGTCATGTATTTTCATAAAATGAAAAGAAAAATCCTGTCTCACTTACTCGTACGGACTGACTCATCAACAAATGCCAGCCCAGCCCAAACCTTGAACCTAAAAAGCTGAAATTTTGTACATAACCCCGTTATAATATAGATCCTTTGTAATTTGTAAGAAATAAAGCCGGATATTTTACAAACTTTCCACGGGAGCGAAGTCACGAACGGTCACAAATTATTTTAAAAAGCTTTTTTTACTTTTTTAAATAAAAATAGCGAGCAAACAAGTAGGTGGGTCACCTGATGTTAAGTGATTGCCGCCGCCACTAATTCTAGTTTCTCATTATTCACGAGTAGACTATTACCTACTATATAATCCAAAAAAGCTTAAATATACGTACAATAATAATACTTAAAGTACAAAAATGATGTCAATTTTACTACAAACAGTAAGAAATGTGATACAAACAGTGACAACAAAAACAGTAGGTCTAGTTACTTACTTTTACCTACTTACTTTTTCTACTTAACATTTTTATTCTCGTATAAAACTAAGAAGACTAAACTATCACTGTCAGCTTCTTGCAATAGCTTTGTGTAGTCGGTTTAGTAAAAAATGTACAAGAAACTTGCCATAATAACAAGCCTCAAAGTTGTTTGTCTAGAAGCCGACGAGATTTGAAAACTTTCAAAGAGTTTTCTCTTTATTTTTCTATCATAACTGCGTATATATTAGCAGTTTTCTATTCACGTAAGGATAAGTATGGTGTCAGAATTTGAATCAGGGCAACCTCAGGGCAGTATATATTTTACCGCAATCACTTGATTACGTAAAATGTCAGCTGCTGTGTAACAATCGCAATTATCATCTAATTGGCTAACTATTCTACTTAGCTCTTTTGTTTCTGGCTAAAATGCAAGCAACAAGAATATTCTAAGTTCAGCCAATCACAACAATCGAGATTGGAGCAAAAATTGATGTAGCTTTTTCGCAATCACAAAGCTGTATATAATGCGTAAGTACAAAATGAGTTCTTACGCGCCATTTTAATTTTATGTGTCAACTGTCATGTCCAAAGTACGATTTTAATCTTTAAAATAAGAATGAACCGTACTTTTGACATGACAGTTGACACATAGAGTTAAAATTCATTTTCACATCATCGCGTGAGGACTCATTTTGTATAGACAATATCTAACATTATTGTCCTCCGCACGCTTGATTACTCTCACAGCATTTAAGTACATTATTCCCAAAAAAAATATCGTGAGTACTTTTTAGATACATTAAAGTAAAGGTTTCATTAAGGTTCCTTAAAGAGAGCTAATGAATTGCAAATAACAATTCCGGCCTTCAAACCAAGAATCCTTTGTTAAGAATAGAAGTGCTCTGAGTGCTACACAACAAGACGCCTCAACGAAAATTACCAACGATGTCTATGTACCTACTAATTTCAATGGAAATTACCTTATTCAACCGCAAAACCGCGTGCATAAATTAGTACGCAAGGCTTGGGCAGACAACGCGCGATTGCAGCAAAGACTAGCGGCAGAGCATGGCAACTGAACGCGTGTGTGATTTATAGTACCTATAATATAAGGAACTGTTTTATGACTGTTTCATACAACTAAACAGAGTAAGACATGTCTTCTTGTCCGAGATGTCTTACTGTCCAAAATTCCTCAGTGCTTGAAGACCAAAGTCTTCGAACAGTGTGTGTTGCCAGTGATGACGTCATATGGATCCGAGACATGGTCGAGTTCCGACATAGCTCAACGGGTCAACTTGATATAGCCACGGGCACACGTTGTGCAGACAAAATGTATGGGCGCTCTATGGAGCAAAATATCACAAAGGCCCTCGCGAGTTTTGTTTTGATCAATTTTGTTTTGATCGCAACCCGTCCGCGCGCCCAGGGCGCTTGTTATATAAAGTCCCTTACTCCTCTTGTCAACTAAATGAAACCATTTTGGTTACGTTTTCATCACGCGTCGCTACCGTAGCGCCTTTTGTCTGACAAAGCCTTATGTAATAGAGCAACAAGTATTAACACCGTCGCTATTGTCTCGGAGACGCCATGGCAAGTCTTAGCGAGTTGAAGTGTTTGTTAGCTAACTTTACACAGGAAAATTGGAATGGAACGCTCGCGAGAAACGTCAAGTTTTAGACGCAAAGTTCGATCCCTTGTAACTTGCATTCAATGGAGGATGGTTTGACTTTACAATGAGCTGTGGAAGATGCAAAGTAGTGCTTTTAAGTTACTAGCTTTAGACCGCGACTTCGTTGCGTGGATTTAAGTTATGCCCATGTATTCTTTCTTGGATATTCCAAGAAAAAACCAAGTCGATTTGGTGTTTCATTGCTGCGCAGGTCCAAGCAAATAAACACACTTTCTTTGTTATAATTTTATACATAAATTGTGTGGTTATTCATCATCATCATCAACCCATTGCTGGCTCACTACTGAGCACGTGTCTCCTCTCTGAATGAGAGATTTAGACCATAATCCACAAGCTAGCCAATTGCGGATTGGCAGACTTTACACACCTTTGAGAACATGGAGAACTCTCAGGCATGGCGTTATTATTTTCTGATAACTTCAGTTTAAAAGGCTTTTTTTTTAAATAGAAATAGCGAGCAAACGAGCAGGCGGGTCACCTGATGTTAAGTGATTACCGCCACCCATGAACATTTGCAGCACCAGAGGAACCGCCGCGCCGATGCGTAGCCGGCCTTTTAGGAATTTGTGGGTCCGCCCCTTGAATAACCCCATGTTGTAAGGCTCGCAGAATTTTACAGTTTCGTACTTCGTATCAAAGTAGATATTAATTACACACTAAACTTATTTACATTAATAAATTCTCTAATTTCACACCACCCGCAATAAATTTGCAGAAATAAATCACGAGACGCGTTCTGTGTTTAACTTTAGAACTAAAATCCAGAGAAAGGAAATATTATCATTTATTTATAGAAGTGGCAAACGTTAAAAATATAGCACTTGCAATTTCTGAATTTTCATTAATCATACGATTAATCATTACCACTGTTAACTCAAGTACCTACCCCATGTTATTTAAAGATACAGATATTGCAAACGCAATTATATCATTAGGTATCATAATAATCATCATCATCGTTAACCGATAGACGTCCACTGCTGGACTTAGTTACTCTTGTTAGTGGGACTAAGTAGTAACTTCCACAAATCCACACGCCACGGTCTTGCGTGGCTCTTTACGACTCGTCTGATGTCGTCTGTCCATCTAGATTCTAGTAGGGGGTCTGCCATCGCTACGCTTTTGGGTGCTATGCACTACACTTTAGTGACTATAGTGTACTGTTATACTATAAGTATAATACGGTTCTCAATATCTCAATGTCTTATCCGAATACGTATAGTACGCGACAGGTCGAGATGAAAATCGGGGTGGGAACGCCCCGCACACCCGTACAGCCCCGCGCTAACCCGGTGCGGGATAGTGCGGGTGTACGGGGCGCTCCCCCGCCTCATACCTCGATGGTCATCTCGACCTGTCGCGTACTATACCTACCTAAAGTAAGTTATAGTTGGCACGTTTTCATTAACTTCATTCCTTTATAAATGAAGGTATTTTCGATACAAAACTTTGTCGTGCCCGAGGCAAGAAACGTTTGGTTTGTTATTTACGTGAGCCGATATAAAACAGTCACGTCTGCGACTCTTTATGTCCCAACTCAATCGAATAAAGGTGATCGTATACCATAAAACGATCCTCAAAAGGTACAAGAACGGTAGGTGCAATGAGCAGGCAATGCTTGTTTCGATACAGAAATTATTTTTCTAAAAACAAGTTCTCCTGAAAGTAAGTTGCTGTAATAGCTCTAAAGGATGTTTTACACTGGAGCAACAACATGCGACAAGAGTTACCAGGTGCCTCCAATAAATGCTGATGAAGTCGGCCCATTTCTACCCATGTGCTGCTAACGTCGCATTTTCAATACTAATATGTTACAACGCATTTGAAAGTTAAAGCTTTTTTGCTATAAATTGCGCTAAAAACAGATTAAAACTTTCTTATGAAACAAGGTAAATGTATTAGTCCAAATACGGCTGTCTTGCCATAAGTATACCAGTGCCCATATTCCATCTCCATTATGAGGCACTTGTTATTATGTTTTTGAAAAGTTCTAAAGCAAGGTGAGTTCTAATTCGAAAGTCCTGCCATTATGCCATCGGTTCTAGTCTCCAACTCTATATATATCATCAAAGACGCTCAACGGTACTACAATATTTATCTTTTAAACTAAACGTGCCTGCGAAATTTCAACTCAATCTGCCGAGTGCAATCTGAAAAATCGTTTACCAATTTTGACGGAATGACAACATAATATGAAAAATCATTGAAAAATGTTGCTCTCGCACCTCTAGCGGTTTTTGTGCTTCCTGCTACGAGTTTTACCGCCGGTGTGCGACCTTCTTAAAGAAAACCCCTATACCTACTCATGAAGTTAGCGAACTAATTTATCAGATCTCCTGAACTGTCAGCGTTGAACTATCAATGAGAAAAACATCCAAGCGAAATCTAAATGCTTTATTACATTGCTGCTTTGACAGTACAGGTTGTATTTACAATAACTGAAATACGAGCAATGTAACATAAACTTCAGGAAGCAGTCAAATTTTATATAACCATTGATTAGTATTCATACCTACGGTTATCCCCTTTATCGCGGCGACCTTCAGAGCTCAGCTCCGACGTGATTTGACTGAAAATTGTTTAATGCCCAAAAATGACAGTTCATAAAGAATTTGTATTTAAACTTGGACAATACTTACTTCTCTTTCTCTCTACTTTCTCTTCACTATGATTGTATTATCTTCACTTGATAGGCATGATCCTTGAATTTTTTATTCATCAGCTTCGCATGTCGTCACCTTACTACATACACATAGTTATGCGCAATCACGCAAACTCATTTACGCTCAATGCTGTTGCTGTGCAGACAGAATTACACCATAGGATTAGCGCAGTAAGGTTGCAAATGCGTCACATCGTTCGCTTACCTCACACATCGTATCTGTTCGTTTACCTCACACATCGTTGCGCTTACGACGTCCGCGTCCTCAGCACGGCGGCGACAAGGTCACGCGTACACACCATTTCTAGTGCCTTATTATACTTCTGTGGTCTACAGCTTTATCCATCTTCTAGTAGTCGATTCAAAAGCACTTGTAAAAGTATATTTAAATAATATTTTTTTCTATTTCTATTGCATCATACTATTATTTTGATGAGGCATATAAATAAACTACTTTTTAAGTCAAAAAACTGTGACTCACAGGGAAAGAGAAACAAAACAGTTTCATCACTACAAAGATTCGGGAAGATACATTTTCTTTGTGATATTAACAGCCTTAGACATCCACTTATGTGATAAGACTTTTTCTGGATATAACTTTGGCATTGCTCCAAGTCTGAGGGTCAGAAGCCTAATAAATATAAATTGGTGTAAGTTCTTGATAAACATGTTTATGACAGGTTTATTTGACCAATTTAGGTTATCCAATATTTAGGTAGGTAGGTACTTTTAGGTACCACTACTTAATCCTAATGCTGCAGGAGGAGGAATTCTGAATTCTGTAAAACATTCAACTATTCGTAAAATATTACATACGATGTCCTTTTTTCTATAGGTAGGTACTTGGTGTTAGTTTACTACTATAGGTTTGGCTTACATATGTTATTATTAAATCAAGTAGGTGATAGTTTTCAGTAAATTAGTTAGCAACACTTAACAGCAGCAAGTAATAAAATATGAAAGAACCAGGCCCGGTTCTCAGGCTACTATCAGAAAGTGGTATTTCCCTTTACTTTGGGTTCCCGGGCGCAAACTTTACCAAGGATTTTTTTAAGTAGGTAAGTAAACCATGAATGAACCTACAGAAATTCGGTCAGGAGGAGGGACCAATATATTACAACATAGTTTGTTTTGTACTTTTAAAATGGTTTGCCACGCCAAGGACGCTGCTTATTTTCTCATATTATTTTGGAACTTTGGCTTATTCGCCAAATGTAGTGCTAGCCTTTCCTGTAGGGAAAATTTTGAGACCCGTCAATTTAGTCTAGAGATTGTGCACAACTAAATTAGCACTCATAGCCCACACATTATATTTATGTAGGTAACAAAAATAACAAGTCACACTCGAGCCATTGAATTTCTACGTTAGATTTCAAGAATTCAAGTGAATAAGTAGGGTTTTCCAGCAAATAGATATCCAAACATCATAAAAGTAACACTATTGCGTTTCTTGTGGTCATATCATGAATTTCATTTTTTTTGATCGATTTAAGTGTATGTTTTGCCTTAAAATACTCGGCACTGCAATCGGCCATTTTTTAAATACATAATCAACAAGAGGCGCCGAGGATCCTAATCTATACAGGCCGTAGGGACTGGGGATCTGTCAATTATGAATTATTTATATTATGGTTTAAACTAAATTATTTTAATTTTTATGTTAATTTGCTTGTTTATTTAGGGTGTATTCAGATGGGTCATATTCCAGCGGCAAAAATGTCGCTAGGCAGCTGCTGTGGTCGCGTATGAAAGTTCTTGCTACAGCTACCTACCTGAAGTTGCGATGTCGTATCTACAAATTACGTAGGTGTGGTTGCGATCTAGTACAATAGCTTGCATGTGAATGCCGCTAGTGATTGAGTAGTCGTCTAATATATTGACCACACGTTCGAGGCAGCTGTTGAAAGCGATTGCAAATTATAGTAAAGTCCACAATAGGTTGAGTTGGCAATCGGGGTATTAGACGGGGGGACGCCGGGCACACTCGCACGTCACCCTCGCTCGCCCGCAAGGGGTTAGCGCGGGCTGTGCGGGTGTACGGGGCCTTACCTCCCCGATTGCATCTCGACCTGTCGGGTACTATTATGTATGTACGGAACTAAGCATTCTCGTACTTTGTGTCCGGTGACTTTTACTATATAGTATACAATGACTACAATTTTTTGCCGCTGTTATGTGTGTGGTACTTATGTACATGTGAAGAACCTTAGGTGAGGTAGGTACTATATATCTATTGTAGGTATTTATTAGCCAATTTCCCCAGTTGTAATTCGGTAGGTTAAACGGGATAGCCGGACGGGTCATTGCACAGGCCTTTAAGGTCCTTAGAAGCAATGCGATGGAAACTTCGATTTTGTCCTTTCCCCTGAATCCTTTGCATTACTGTTTAAATAAAATCACTCGTGTGTGATACACTGATACACAAACATAGAACAGCTTTTGTTTTTCTCTAAAGCAAGGATCCAACCTTACGGCTTAAACTAACGGCAACATCCTGTTCTGGAGAGGTTTTTTAGCTGGTCGAAGCTACTCTATCCCGTGAAAAATACTTAGAAATAACTGAGTATGAACATACCACAGCAGTAGATTCTATTGATAATTCAAACGCACTTGCAAAAGTTTTTTTTTTAATAAAAATCTTTCTTCTAAACAAATCTTTCCTCACTATAGACAATAATGTAGTAACATCGAATAGATAGATTAACCTCCTCCTTTTTTATTTAAAGCCAGTTTGAGTTAGGTAAAGTTGTGGGTATCTGTTAGTCTAACCTAAATATTAATTCTCGAGCTCAGATTTTAGCCCCATTTTATAGCGGAATTCCAGATTCTCGCTGTTTTTGTCGCTGAATTTATCCGAGGCTTACATTTTATAATCTAGGCAAAAACAAGCCATGCATAAAATGGACCTAATTATTTTCTAAGCTTGGTTTATGATTACAGTATGAAATTGAGATAAGTCTGTGATATTAAAAGAGAAAATATCCTGAAACTTGTTAACTTACTAGATAAGATTTGAACTCAACTGCACAGAAAAGGAAAAATATATTTTGATAAATTGTTTTAAAATCGTCACAAAAGTGTAGTTTATCAACCCTCAATGTTTGTCTGTTCAAAATATAACCTAATATTAAAAAGAGCTGTACCTACTAACCTACGAATTTTATTTAAGTTTTTCGCAATAAGTACCATAATAAAAGTGCCTCTGGTCTTCTTGTTTACCTTTTCTTGGTAGTATCTTTATACACCTATAGTACGCGACAGGTTGAAATGGCAATCGGGGAGGGAACGCACAGCACACCCCCACAGCTCCCGCGCTAACAAGACCGCCTCATACCCCGATTGCTATCTCTACCTGTCGCGGACTTATACTTGTTTTTAAGGTTCCGTACCTCAAAAGGAAAAACGGAACCCTTATAGGATCACTTTGTTGTCTGTCTGTCGGTCTGTCAAGAAACCTACAGGGTACTTCCCGTTGACCTAGAATCATGAAATTTGGCAGGTAGGTAGGTCTTATAGCAGACATTCGGGAGAAAATCTAAAAACCGTGAATTTGTGGTCACATCACACAAAAAAAAATTAAATTGTTGTCATGAACTAATAATTAGTATTTTCAATTTTCGAAGTAAGATAACTATATCAAGTGGGGTATCATATGAAAGGGCTTTACCTGTGTATTCTAAAACAGATTTTTATTTATTTTTACGCGTCATAGTTTTTGAATTATCGTGCATAATGTTGAAAATACGACTGTAGTACGGAACCCTCATTGCGCGAGCCTGACTCGCACTTGGCTGGTTTTTTAAATAATAGATCCACACCTTGGCCGCTCGACAGAATGACAAGGGATGACAAAGAAAGGTACATAAACCATTAATCAACCGCTGAGAGTAATTCTTTATCACATCCTAATTTATTCCCCAGGAACTTTTTCTTTAACTGGGATACCTTTTCACAAAGTGAATGTTACGACACTATTACTAAGCCTCCGCTGTCCGTCCGTTCGTCCATCCGTCTATCTGTCAGCGGACTGTATCTCGTAAACTCTCGTAAGAGATAAAATTTTCACATAATACTGTATTTCTACTGCCGTTATAACATCAAATAATAAAAAAAATATTGGGAGCCATTGAAATTAAAAAAGGCAAAATACAGAAATGCCTGTAAATAAAATATTAAAAGTGTGTTATTTCTTGTACGATGGTACAGAACCATCCGTAGGCCAACTCGCACTTGGCTGATTTTTTTTTTCATTCATAAACAAAGTTGGCATTTGATGCAATTATCACGTGGAAAAGTGACGGTGCAGTCTAAGGCTGAGATCTATAGATATCGAAGTGCGCTCTATAGATCTCAGCCTCAGATAGATTTATGCCGTTTATAATATAACGCTATCTCGTTTTAACAGTGTCTTAAGTCTGATGATGATACTATAGATTTCAGCCTTAGATGGAACGCAACGTGGTTGCCGGGATATGGCAGTTCTGAACCGTTCCGTAAGCTTTCATTTATCAGTCGAATCGACTCCTGTTTAGTTTACTGTAATGTATTCAGCACTATAATAATATTATCTTGCCATCATTCCGCGTCAGTGGCCCGGCAATTGATTTCAAGCGATTTCGCAACACATTGATCAGGTACCTAAACGCTTTTTATTGGGGATTTGCTGCAAATCGAATAAGCGACGCTACTTGAACTAGGAAGTAGGCCTAGATTATTGTCTTCTCCGAGAATCACTACTCATATTATAAATGCACCGCGCCGGAACAACCAGCTCTTAGCTTTAAATTGTGATGTGTGGCATAATTTGTATTAATAAACGTCTTTTCTTTCTTTCTTTCTTAAATGCGAAAGTGTGTTTGCTTGTTGGTTTATTGGTGTGTCCTTCAATCACGTCGCTGGTATCCAAGTCAATTAGAGCACCCCTTTATAAAGAAAGGAAAATAGCTTTACAAATTTAGCTTTCAATTTTTTAGGGTTCCTTACCTCAAAAGGAAAAAGGAACCGTTATCACTTTGTTGTCTGTCTGTCCGTCTATCAAGAAAACCTAAAGGGTAGTTCCCATTGACCTGGAATCATGAAATTTGGCAGGTAGGTAGGTCTTAACACAAGTAAAGGAAAAATACAAAAACCGTGAATTTGAACATCACAAAAAAAATTATTTACTAAATCAGTCCGTTATTAATTTGCAGTGTTCTACATAAAAGTGTTTGGTATATCTTGTACGATGGCACGGAACCCTTCGTGTGTGAGTCCGACTCGCACTTGACCGGTTTATTTGAATCGTAATGTCTCAACAGCAATCAGCATCGACTCACGATCCTTTGAAATGCAATAAAGTTGGATTCTATCCGCCGCCGCTCGAATACCGACTCCTGTGAAAAGATTTATCCAATTATTTAGATACTACAGGGAGTTCTAAAGAAACTGAATTTAATTTGATTTTGTAAGAGTTTGATAAAAATCAGACTTCTTACACACAAGATGATACAAATATCTAATATCCATGCCTTTCTAGCTTAAAGCGTACGGTTTGATCGAATTCTAGTCAAATTACTGTATTCAAGGGTAAATTGTATTTTTCTTGCTTTTAACGAACTCGGTTTGATCGAATTCAAATCACGTTATTGTATTCAAGGGTAAATTCAATTTTTCTTACTTTTAAATTACTTTAATGATGACTGAAAGTGATCCTAAGAATTTTGTCAATATTTTCCAGCTGTTTATTTCTTTAAATGGCAGAGGTAATACCTTGACTAGGTAATAAAGATTGTCAGTTTCCAAAGTTAAAAAAAATAATACTTAACAAAATATGCATGATGTGATTGGTGTGGAATACCTAAACAGAATGGAAACCTTGTTAACGAGAGTGGAGACTCGAGATAAACCATGTCAGAAATATGAAGGTGAAACGATTTACGAATGTAAGAGCTATTTTAAAACTGAGACTAGCACAGTCACGTACACAATGCACTATTTTTATCACTAACCATATTATAAATACAAAAGTGTGTTTGTTTTTTGGTTTGTTGGACTGATTTGTCCTTCTATTACGTCGCAACGGAGCAACGGATCGACATGATTTTTTGTTTGGATAAACTTGAAGACCTGCAGAGTAACATGAATTGCTTTTGGTCCCGGAAAAATAACCAGTTCCTGCAGGATTTGCATCAAAAACTATTATAAGAAAACCTCAAATATTTTCCCTTGTGCCATGCGAGTGAAGCCGCGGGTAATAGCTAGTGTCTATTTTCCATAGGGAAGACTATTCGCTGTTTCTAAACTGATTTAAAAATTCGACAACCACAAAATATTACAAATAGTGTGGCCAATTGATATGCCGAATGCCGATCTATCGTAAAAGCCCAAACTCAAATCATTTGTCGAATCCCGATAGTGGAGCCATACCATTATTAGAGCTGTTATTAACGACTTTACTTTATGACTGTACAGTAGCTTTCCCCGTACACTTTGAAAGCAAAGCAGTTAGCAACTGCAATTTATTATTTTAAATTTTCACACGGTGCATTGGCTGCGAGCGGAAGTTTGCTTTCATCTTAGAGGCATCTTGAAGGATGTGTTTATGAGAGTTTAAAATACTGCTAAGTAAGTTTAAAGTTGTTATAAACTTCGCCTTTTTGTTACTTTTATATAGCAGCCAGAACACCTACATCTAAAGCAAGTAGGATTAATTACTATTTGTGTCTAGAAAATCTAGAAAACTAGATTTTTGTAGCATGATTTCCTTCTCTTTCCTTTCAGCCACCTTGGAGAAAATATATCCTTCTAAGTATCGATACTATAAGTACATGCTATAATATGTACCTACTATTACTATAATACATACCTATTATAACTACGAAAGAGACACGGCCCATCCGTTTAAACGATTTTGATGAAATTGATACAAAAATAGCTTGCATCTCTACATCTTGACTATTTTTTGACCACGAAAATCTAAGAGTTCCCGCGGGACATATACTACACGAGACTACACAAAATTTAAACCCGTATTTTCCCCTGTTAGGTGATGAATATTGAAAAATCCTTTCTTAGCGGATGTCTACGTCATAGCTATCTGCATGTCAAATTTCAGCTCGATCCGTCTAGTAGTTTGAGCTCTGTGTTGATAGATCAGTCAGTCAAGCTACCTTTTCCTTTCGTATATTTAGATGTAGAGGTTATTTCCAAAACGCTTTGTTTACAAAACAGGTTTATGCAGATCAAAATGCAAAGTAAGGAAATATAATTATGTACCTACCATATCAATTTTCTTCCGAAAACGTTGTGGAGCGTTCTCGAGTAGCATTTGAGAGCGTCTAACAAGCCCGCTCCGGAGCTAAGCTTCCGTGGAGCTCGGATTACACGCAGGGACCTCGAATAATTGATAGCGGGGTCTTACGGAAAATTCCAAAACTTTTCCGGTCTTTTAACGGAGTTTATTCGGCAGTCTAGATCGGTTTCTGTAAATTATAATAATATAGATATATACTCATAATGTAGGTTCTCATACTTAGTCCGCATCTTTTCAGAGTTATTGTGTTGCATTTGGCGTATGCGGTCCGAGTGGATTTAGGTTTTTATAATTTACATGGGAACTCTTGCCGGGATAAAAAGTAAAGTCGTCTTCAGGATTCAAACTACAGTGATCGCAAAAGACTACTTCTTTTCAATCGGATGTTGCAACTTGCAATATAGTGGCTTGCGCAGGTCGTACCTAAACTTAAGGATTATTTATACACAAGCCCAGCTACGATCTGTTTTTGTACAATGCGCAGTCAGACGCCTCGTGTTCAGTTTGGACTAGGTACCTACTTGTATTGTGCGCACTATTAGTAGATACTATTAATAGTGCGGCATGCCTATATCTATAGTACGCGACAGGTTGAGGTGGCAATCGGGGACGGACGGACGGACGGACGGACGGACGACGACGCCCCGTACACCCGCACAGCCCCCGCTCTACCCCGGTGCGGGATAGCGCGGGTGACGTGCGGGTGTACGCGACGTCCTTCCACCTCACACCCCGATTGCCATTTCGAAATGTCACGTAATATACCTACATCTGCGATATATTTCGTCAATATCGGTTCAGTGGTTGAAGCGTGAAACGGTAACAACAGACCGACTTACTTTCATAATATTGGTAATAATATCTATCACTCACGTAGCTCCTTGAAACATACATAATACAAGGGCGGTTAATGAAGCGAGCTGTTACGTAGTAAGCCATGCAAATAAATCGAATAATGCTTCACCCCAAATTGTGTCTACTGAATTCATTATATAGCGCAGGTTTGTCATAATATGTGATACCCTACGCTTGGATACATAAACATTTTTGTATTGTTATGTAAGAAAAAATATTTCATTCGGTATTCCGGTTGTACGTGAAAGTTATTCTATATAATTAGTAAAGCATGACGTCACCATTCACGTCATAAAAGCGCGGGCGTAAAGTGTGGGCGGAATTTATTGCGTGACGCGTTGAGGTGATTGTAGCAAGCTTGTGACGTTGGCTATTTATTGCAAAAGTTAGTTGCACTTATATAAATGCTGTGCTATAATGAGCTAAAGTTTTTGAGGGCACTGTCTCGGTTGTAAAGCCAGAATTTTACACAACCACACATACACAACAGCCACAAGTTTAAAAAATCTATTAAATGTATGTTCATGAAAAAAGCATATTACACAATCGAAGATTATGTACCTAAATGATAAAAGAGCGTGGGTTTTGACCTGCAGCTCGTTCCAGCAATGCGCGGGACTGCAATTCGTTTTTAGTGTTCCGTACCTCAAAATGAAAAACGGAACCCTTACAGTATCACTTTGTTGTCTATCTGTCTGCTCCGTCCGTCCATCCATCTGTCTGTTTGTCTGTCTGTCTGTCTGTCTGTACGTCCAGTAAGAAGGACATCCTTGATCGACCAGGAGAGTAATAATGCCAATAAAAAATGTGTATGAATAAAAAAACTTTGTTTAACTCAAATAATATACCATAGTACCTCGTTCATTCATGACTTTATCTATTTCGGGTACGGAAAACGGCGTTTTTTCAGCCATCAGTAAATAACTTTCAAAGTCAAATGATTTATTCAAAATAGGTAATAAATTACTCTTATTGATTGTCTGGTATAGTGTTAGATTTGTAAGATAATATAGTGGTGATAATTATAACGCAAACTTAAAACTAAAGCTACGAGGGTTCCAAACGCGCCCAGGTCTGAGAAGAGCCCACAACAAACTCAGCCGGGTATTCTTTTTATTATCACCACTTTACAAATTTATTGAAACTTATTAGAACTATCACAAAGTCGTTAAGCAACTCATTCCCAAGCTTGCTTATCATTTAAATAATCCTTTACATTGTAATAGGATTTTTCAATTAGTTTACGTTTTATGAAAACTTTGAACTTGTTGAGAGACATCTCCAATATGTCTTCTGGAAGCTTATTATAGAAACGTATGGAATTACGAGCAAATGAATTGCTAACTTTACTGAGCCTAGAGGCGGGAATTACAAGTTTATTTTTATTTCTAGTATTTATATTATGACAGTCACTTTTTTTTTTAAATTTATTTATGTTTTTATGTACGTACAGTAAATTTTCAAAAATATATTGATTATGCACTGTCATAATTTTAACTTCCCTAAATTTAGTTCTCAGCGACTCTCGTGGCCCCATACTGTATATGGCTCGAACAGCCCTTTTCTGCAGCACAAAAATAGAATTAATATCAGCAGCATTACCCCATAATAATATACCATATGACATAATGCTGTGAAAGTAACTAAAATATACTAGTCTCGCAGTTTCTATGTCTGTCAACTGGCGAATCTTTTTTACCGCATATGCGGCAGAACTAAGTCTGTTCGATAAGTTATTTATATGAGAGCCCCATTGAAGTTTTGCATCTAACGTTATTCCAAGAAAAATAGCGGTATCCACTAAATCTAATTCCTCATTATTAAGTTGCACAGTGGTTTTCACCTGCTTAACATTTGGTAAAGTGAATTTAATACACTTTGTCTTTTTCCCGTTGAGAAGCAGGTTATTAGCTTCGAACCACTGTACTAACTTGGTGAGAGAATTGTTTACTTCATCAAAAGTTGTTAAGTATCGATTGATTTTAAATAAAAGTGATGTATCATCAGCAAACAAGACTATCCCGTAATTGTCCTTAGCGAGGTAAGGAAGGTCATTGATGTAAATAAGGAACAGAAAAGGTCCTAAGATGGAACCTTGTGGCACCCCCATTTTTACAACGGATCCGGGAGATCGCTTTCCATTCACGTCTACCCTTTGTATTCTATCATTTAGGTAAGAACTCATCAATTCCAATGCTGCACCCCTAATTCCATAATGGTGCAATTTCGCGACCAATGTTTCATGATCAACGCAGTCGAAAGCCTTGGATAAATCACATAAAACGCCAAGCGCATCACGTGATTCCTCCCAGGCTTCAAATATATTTAGTATTAACTCAACACCAGCATCGGTTGTTGAGCGACCCCGTGTAAAACCAAACTGTTTGGTGTGAAATAAATCATTAATGTTGAAAAAATTAAGCAGTTGAGTTAAAATTATTTTTTCAAAGATTTTACTAAAAGTGGGTAGTACAGATATCGGTCTGAAGTTAGTGGGGTCACTAGTACTACCTGATTTAAATAATGGAATTATTTTACTATGTTTCATTAAGTCTGGAAACTCACCACAGTCAACACAATTATTGAATATTAATGCTAACTCGGGTGCAACAATATCAATTAATGATTTCACAACGTTAACGGAAATGCCCCACAGATCATTTGTTTTCTTATTATTAATTAATTTAAAAGCTTTGATAACGTCAGAGCAACTAACGTGACTGAATTCAAACATTTTATTACATTCAGGCACGTTATCCTCCAATAGTGAGAGAGCGGCGGCTGCTGAAGAGTTCAATGATTTTGTAGTAGAAACAGGAATATCTGTAAAGAAGGTCTCGAAAACGGTTGCAACCTCGGGGTCTGACGTAATCAACTTGTCATGATATTTTAGTTCAAAATTACAAGTTTTATGTGTCACTCTTCCTGTTTCTTCGTTAACTATTTTCCAGGTAGTTTTTACTACATTGGAGCTGTTTTTAATTTTTGCCTGGATATATTTTGACTTGGCTGCAATGCAATCTCTCTTAAACTTTTTGGAAAACAGTTGAACGTACTGCTTGAATTCGTCACCAGTATCATATTGTCGCCCCTATTACGTTTCTACTCAGTTACAAACAGTAAACACAAACGTTATTTCTCTCGCTTAATTGACAGATGTTTTTCGTTTGCATTTACAAAAAACCAGCGCGTTTTTCTTATTTTATGGTGTATATTTATTTTGCAGGGTAAAAGTAATATATTATGAATTATGGCAAATTTTCTAGCTTTAGCAGTTTCAAAAGTCAGAAGTTTCGGGTTAGATTTCCGGTCGACTAAGTTTTTTTTTGTGGTGAATAAAAGCGGTGATAGCCTAGTGGTTAGGACGTTCGCCTCCTAATTGGTGGTCAGGAATTCGATCCCGGGCTCCTGGGATCCTCTAACTTTTCGGAGCTTTGGGCGTTTTAAGTAATTAATATCACTTGCTTTAACGGTGAAGGAAAACATCGCCAGGAAACCTGCATGCCTTAGAGTTCTCCATAATGTTCTAAAAGGTTTGTAAAGTCTGCCAATTTGCACATGGCCAGCGTGGTAGACTAAACTAAAACCCTTCTCACTCTGAGAGGAGACCCGTGCTCTGTAATAAGCTGGCGATGGGCATGATGATGATCATTTTGTTTTTGGCGCATTTACTCCTTTTCATGAGAGAGCGTGAGGAGTGGATAGCCGCGACGCGATCTACCTTGTCACACACTTTTCTGGTTTCGTCTCGCAGTCGTGGAGTGGCAAGATTGTGCGAACAATATGCCACATATTATCACTACCCCTATTAAAAATGCGAAAGTGGTTGGTTAATTGGTTTGTCCTTCAATCACGTCGCAATAGAGCAACGGATCGACGTGATTTTTTGCATGGATATAGTCAAAGACCAGGAGAGTGACATAGGCTACTTTTTATCCCGAAAAATTAAGGAGTTCCCACGGGATTTTTAAAAACCTAAATCCACGTGAATGAATTCGCGGGCATCAGCTAGTATTACATAATATATCTGCCACATATCAAGGACATTGAGGGGCGAGCCGGGCCGCACCGGGTCAATGGCAGAGTGAAACTGTGGCAATCTGATATGTAAATGCATGGTTATGAAATCACAAAATCTATCACAAATTGGCTGTCCTATTACCAAAAATATGATATAGGTAAGTTCTCCGTGTTCACATGCGCTTCTATACATAAAGTTACGCCAAAGTGCACGCGCTCGGGTGTTCTACGTGAACACACCACTACACACAAGAGGTGTGAAACGTAAAAGAGGGGAAATGTTAGCGTCGAAGTTGTTATTATTTCAGGATGTAATAAGGTTACAAGATAAGCCACTTCCATTTTTTCCACATCAGAGTTACTTTCCAAACTTTTAAAAGAATTTTCGGAAAGAAATAACAATCATTTCTTTTGGAATCAGAATTTTGTTAGAAAAATTTCCAGCAAAGATTTCACTTTCCAATTCTTTTTTGATCCGTCCCAGATATGTGAAACTTTGGAAATAATAAAGCATTAAATCAAAATTTGACTGGCTAATTGAATCAACAATGACCAACATTCATGACTTGGTTTTGTTATCTCATGATGAGGTCAGGTGAGTGCGCGAGCTATGTCTGTCTGTCTGTTTGCTAGCTTTTCACGACGATATACTGAGATAGTTTTCATCCTGGAGATGGACTTAGATTAGACGAAAAACAAAAGAATTTTCACAGGATTTTTAATTTTTTTTGGATTAAATCTCATGCATCATCTACTTAGTACGTACCTATATAAATGGCAAATCTTACTTGTTTTGAACACAAAAACTAGTCAAGTGCGAGTCGGACTCGCGCACCGAAGGATCCGTACTACAGTCGTATTTTTTCGACATTTTGCACGATAAATTAAAACTATTAGGTATGCATAAAAAAATCTGTTATAGAATGCACGGCTTTCATATGATTCGTTTGATCTCACTTGGTTTTTTTGTGATGTAACCATTTTCAGATTTTTCCCCTAACGTGTGCTATAGACCTACCTAACTGCCAAATTTTGTGATTCTAGGTCAACGGGAAGTACCCTATAGGTTTCTTGACAGACACGATAGACAGACAACAAAATGATCCCATAAGTGTTCCTTTTTCCTTTTGAGATACGGAACCCTAAAAATGAACCAAAAGTTCCGTATCGGCTTTAAAAATTGCAGAACAAAGTTCAAGTACCTAAGTACGGAAAGTAATAAAAGAGAAAATCCTAACCTAACGAGGATAGAGGTGGACCCTAGCAACAATAAAGACGACAGTTTATGCCTCTTTATATTAATAGCTTTTTAGCTCGAAGCGCCAGGACTATAACCACAGTAGAGAATATCTCTTCTGTATTGCATATTTGGGTACGTAGGTAAATACTTAATATCTCTTTTATTGACAAGGATTTGTACCTTTCTTGAGCGAGAAAATAGTCGATAGCTACTTAGTTTCTTCCTCGCCGCCGCCGGCGCGGTTACCTATTAAAATTTTATGTACTCATAACTTTTAAAAACGTAGCCAAGTACATATAGTACGCGACAGGGCGAGATGACAATCGGGGAGGGAACACCCCGCACACCCCTCGCGCTAATCCAGTGCGGACGAGCGCAGATGAGGAGCGGGTGTGCGGGGCGTCCCCCCGCCTCATACCCTGATTGCCATCTCGACCTGTCGCGGACAAGTAGGTATACCGTATAACGCCGGTTTGAAACAACATTGTATTGTAACCAGCGATTGGAATATCTACTAGGTATTTTACGAACACAATAATAATTTTGAAATGAAATAACTTGGCAACCTCAATAAAGTCGAGTGGCAATTTTCAATTTTTTCCTTGTTGACGTCGTCATCACTGAACGATGAGCGCCCACTGCTGGACAAAGCTCTCTCGGTCTCGTTCTATTCTTTTTTTTAAAATTCTGATACAAGTTAGCCCTTGACTGCAATCTCACCTGGTGGTGGTATGATGCAGTCTAAGATGGAAGCGGGCGAACCTGGAAACCCATACAAATACGTTTGGTTTCTACACAGCATCGTACCGGAACGCTAAATCGCTTGGCGGCACGGCTTTGCCGGTAGGTTGGTGACCAGTCACGGCCGAAGCTTCCCACCAGACAAGACCAGAAATTAAGAAGTTATAAAATTCCAAACCCCTGCCGGGAATCGAACCCAGGAACCCCCTCACTAATTGGACCACAGCGCTTGCCACTGCGCCAGGGAGGTCGCCATCTTAAGTAAAAATAAATTAATCCACTAGTATTTTCGTAACATCAAAACGTTATTTTCTGGTAACAATTATTTCAAACCGACGCGGACGACGTTTCGCTAATTAATTTAATTTCGTATTACGTCTGAAGTACAGTATCGCTTAAAATTGCTTTGCCCATATTATTTCCTTGAATACTTGACTAATTAAATTGTTTAGTTATTATTGCTTTGAAGAGAAATAATTATTTTAACGAATACGAGAATATATTTTTTCATCTCGGACTCCAAGTTTTTAATTTCAGCAATATGAGAAATAATAACCATAGTATAGTGTATTCTATCTCATTCTCTTGCAGGCTACATCCTATAGAGGTATGTGTTTGTCTCTTTTTAGTGTCGCTTTTTTGTTTCATCGAGTTTTAAATCACAAAGGCACTAAAGAAGTTTCCACTTTAAAAAAACCTCGTTGAAAAGGTTACAATACAAAATTCTAAAGGTTCCTTGTAAAATAGGTGGAGTTAGCTTCACATTATTCCCTAAGCGCGCTAACTAGCACGTACTACTTTATCTTGAAAGGAAATTCAGAGTTCTCACTGCCATTGTTGTTATAGCTAAAGGGCTGGAGGGAAATTTAGTGTAGGTGCTTGATAAAATCTGAACGGTGTAATACTCAATAAGACTTTGTCAATGTGATGTGCGAACGTGACTCAACCCCATATCAACACCGTCTCCCCTCCAACTTTTGTTGGTGTGTACAACCGAACCAGTGGTAAATTAAAACTACCTGACTATTCATAAGTACTTGTAAAAAGTTTACATGAATAAAAAAACATTCTATTCTATTCTGTTTGGTATTTCGATGAATCGTTAGCTCGGCGTGTTCGGACGCGGCGCTCACTAGCCGACCGCACAGCACCAAAGTGGATCAGTTTGATCTGGGGTCTGATTGTGTAAGAAAAACGTATTTATCATAATAATTGTAACCGGCAGCAGACTCTGCTCCCTGATTGGCTAAAAAGATATGAACGGCGAATTCAACCAATGCAGGGGCAGAATTTGCTTTCGATTACGGTTCCTATCAATATGGTTTCCTTACACAGTCAGGGGTGTGATACTTACCAGCAAACCATCCTACTGGCAAAGATATACTGCCAAGTGGTTTAACGGTCTGGTACAATATAATAGGTGGCTTATAAACTGTCTTTCTACCCTTCCAGGTTAATGCACTTCTATTAGAGACAGCATCGTCACGTTGCAATCAAATCAGCAATCGCACAAAATCTTAAATTGTAATTGATTAAAAGAGCATGCTTCCCCTAGCTTCTCTAAATATAATAAACTAGTTTTTCCAGTTAGTCCGTGATTGTGCGAGAATCATTATGAACTAGCAGATGTGCGCAACTTCATTCGCGTGGGTTTAGGTTTTTAAAAATCCCATTAAAACTGTTTGATTTTTCGGGATAAAAAGTAGTCTATAAATATAATATGATTCGTCTAAATCCACTAAGGACCTGCTAGCAAATAGCTGTCAAAATATAATATCATGTACAAAAAAGGTATAGTAACTTTATAATATAAGCGTTACATTTTTATCAAGCACCTCCTCAAAATTTCCCACGACCTCTGAGACCATTATTTACGTTCGATAGTTGCACAATTTGTTACATCGTGCCACTGTTTGCACTTCCGGGCTATTATATAAAAGCTCACGGATGTGAAGAGACAATATTGTATTGGATTTCTCATTCCAGTAAATCGGATTTAATAGTAAATGCTAACAATTTATAACAGAAATGATATTTTTTTATTTTTACATCATTTTATACCTAAGTATCAGAGTTTAATAAATCGCGGGCACTATTAATAATTAGCACGCGACAAGTTGACATGGCAATCGGGGTGAGGACGCCCTGCACACCCGTACCGCCGCCGCGGTGCGGGATAGCGCGAATGACGTGCGGGTGTGCGGGGCGTCCCCCCTCCTCATAAGTACTCCGCTTGCCACCTCGACCTGTCGCGAACCATAGTTGAGACCCACGACTGTATCTGAGTGGATTTGGGTTTGTAAAATTCCGTGGGAACTCTTTATTTTTTTGGGGCTTGTGTTCATCTCCGAGATGCAAGCTATCTCTATACCTTTCATCAAAATCAAAAGTGAAAAGGTTACTTTCGCATTTATAATAATATTAAGTATGGATTACAAAAGCATAACGTTTTAAGCAATTAAATACGAGTATCACTTGCATTAACGGTGAAGGAAAACAACGTAAGAAAACCTGCATACCTGAGAGTTCTCCATAATGTTCTCAAAGGTGTGTGAAGTCTGCCAATCCGCACTTGGCCAGCGTGGTAGACTATGGTCAAACTGCTCAGTAGTGGGCCGGCAATGGGTAGATGATGATGTCATAAATATGGAGTAAAAATTTAAACTCTATTTAAGTGCTACTGCGAAAGTGAAGCTCAATAAAGCTGTATAGAATTTGTTAGAAAAGAGCAAACAATATCCAATCTATTGATAACACCCTAAGCAACCTAAGCAAATAATTTAAAACAACCATATGGAATGCCGAATTCTCTAGACAACGTATACAAATAAGTGGGAGAGTGGGTGAGGCTGTTCTCAAGCATTGAGGCCATTTGTGTGGGTGTCGACTGTCGATACAAAATTTCTTGGTATATTTTCCTAAGCCTTAGTAAATGCAAGGCATAAACGCTACGAGTAATATAGCGTTGTCGTTGTTGTAGTGTGTGTATTTATGTTTAATTTTGAGTTTAGTAACGATTTCAAAATATTTATAAAGGACCTCTTGTCATCGGCAGTAATAAGAAACGAAAAGATTTTTTTAAAATGAGAACAAAAATGAAATAAAATTTAACACCTAGGAGTGGTTACGCACTGTATCCGATCCGAATCCCTGAAAATACGTTTAGAAGTATTCATAGAGGGTAGCTTACGCACTAGATCCGACTTCCATCTTCCGATTTATAGCCGTCATCCGTGAGAATACTTCGGATGTGGCTCGGATTCAAATCGGAATATACGTATAAATGACGTAGATATTATGTCAAAGATGTCCACTGAATAGCTTGGATTTGGATCAGAGATCGGATTAGTGAGTAAACAGTATTAGAATTCGGTCCGAGATTTTTATATCCGTATTTTCACGGATTCGGATCGGTTATTAAGGATGTAACCGCTGCGTATAAACATTTGACTAATTTGAAATATAAAAGCATTTTCTCTATTTTTCTGCCGTATTTACAGTACTTATTTCAAATCTTAAACATAGGTGTCATATAGCAGGATTTAATCCTCAATAATTTTTTAAATCTCATACGGAAGAAAAGTCGCGGTCATTCGGTTTCAAGTTATAACCGTCATTTATTCGCTGTCAAGATAAAAGAGTTTGAAATAACTACATCGTTATTAAACGTCACTCCCTGAGAAGATCATTTGTTAACTTTATACAGTGGAAAACTCGGTTATCTTAGTAGTCTCGGATATATATAATAATATATTGAATTAGATACTACACACTTCTATTATATTCTATTCTATTCCATTCTATGGGATTTCTATTCTAAATGTTGGCTTATAAAGATCGACTTAGCTTATCGGCTATTGGCTACCACACAGAAGTTTTGATATCTTTAAGTCCAAACTCATAAAAATACTGCCCTGACTAACTCACTGCCTGACTCATTAATGCCCAAATCCAAAACCTTGAACCTAGAAAGCAAAGATGCACTAGAAAGCTAATTTGTACAGAAGTTCTCTTTATAATGGACCGAAGCCGTGGGCGGTGGCGGTTCATAAGATTGTTCCAGTGTATTTTCATATTCGGTGGCGAAATGAATAGCATGCAAGATAACATGCATAAATTGACATTATTTGGCAGGTAGTCGCCAGACTGGATGAACCCAAAGGCTGCATGTCTACTGGTGCGGAGCTAGGTAGCGGAGCGGAGCGAGAAAGTAATGGGGAGTGGAGTTTCGGACTATATCCGTCCAAAGATGCGGAGCTAGATGGCGGAGTCGAGCGGAGCGGAGTTGCGGACTAAGGCTGCCTGTCCACTGGTGCGGAGCGGAGCGGAGATGTGTTGAGCAGACCAATCAGATTGTCGGTAAATAACGTGACATTTTTATTCCGTCATCTGATGAAACTCTGATTGGTCAACTATACACATCTCCGCTCCGCTCCGCTTCAGTGGACAGGCACCCTAAGTTTTGTGTTTTTCCATACGCGGAGCTAGCCCCGCTCCGCTTCCCCGCTCCGCTTCCCCGCTCCGCTTCCCCGCTCCGCTTCCCCGCTCCGCTTCCCCGCTCCGCTCCATTCCGATCCACCCTTCTCCAGACCATTGGACAGGCAGCTTAGTTATCCCCCTTTATAAAAGCGGTATTTTCGTCTTCAGTACAATAATGACATTGCAATTAGCTCGCGATCCGTCTTAGAAAATGTATAAGACTGAATTCATGTCGGCTATCGAAATCTCATATTGGCAATATTGTTATTGTCTCATTTGGGTGTTAACTAGTGGCTACTCAGTAATAGGAAGGTCTGTATAAAAAGGCACCTGTGTCACATCACGACAATATCTTTCATATACATACAGGCAAACTGCCGCGTTTGATGCATTTTTTCTCGTCGTTCTCTCTGCCAAAATGGGTGATAACGTACGCATTACGCATAGTATTTATTCTTTTATCTAATTCTAAAGGATAATTTGAATTGAATAATCATCGTAAAATAATCGATATATTCCATATCCTGGTAAATATGATATAGATTTGCAAGAAAACTATGAGTCAAATATTAGTTGAATTATTGATCTATTTTTAACGAATAGTTTATTACTTTTTAGGTAAGTAAGTACTTAGATATTCAGGTCCTATTCTAAGTTATTACAGATGAAACTATGAGTATGTAGGTTGTATTTCCATAGATTTTATGTACCTAGATTGGATGCTGAGATATTTTGGTATGAGAATTTCCTCCACGAGGGAGATAGTTTTATTGACAGAGACGGGAATTAATGATCAGACATTGCGTTGCGTACTATGCCTGTGAAAGTTTTAATGGATTTAAGTTATCAAGGGCGGATGTTTTTTAGACTTTTATGATACGAAGCAAAGTCTGACGCCAAAATTGTGTCTTCCTAAACACAAATCTTTCTTATAAGACTTCCATAAAAGCTTTCTGTCTGGGTCTTGCTGGCGGAGTTTTTGGAATTGTAATACAATGATTGTCGCTAATAAATTCCGATAGCACCCATCATTATTCTTCACTGAGCGAGGCTCATATGAGTTGCTATTTAACATAGCAAGGTACCTACCTTATTTTACCGGGTAGATCTACAAAAATCTTAAACAGATCGATTCTAAAATCGATATAGCTAAGTTGTAAGTATTTCATTCGAAAAAAACACACTTTCTTATTTTCCCAGTTTACCCTAAGTATGCAGTTTTCTAAAAACTAAATACGCAAAATACAGTAATACTGGTGAAAGCCCGTATAGGAAGCTATGATAACAGCTGAAAGTTTGTAATGTGGCTTTTCTGCCTGACATTCTTATTACGCGTGATAACAAGTAAACTAGACTTGAAACTCTTTTTATATCACGACAAAAACGTTCATCGATATTACCTAGCTAAGGTTTTTATATCATCAGTAAGTACTTAGTAAGATAAAGTAGATAGTAGAAGTATTACCGGATAGCACTCAAGTCGTAATCAAAGGCGCCAGTAACAATTTGCAATACGATACTAGAGCTACTAATATGCGTTTACTGGCTGTATTTACCCATTCATCACTACTTGAATGATTATTATGCACTTAATTGAACAACGTCTATGATCAATGTATCAATTTGTAGTTTACGATACAATTTATGGTAACAAAATATCTGGATATAACCATCAAAGGGTGTGTGCTTAAATCCGATCACCGAAATCCAGGCGCGCGGAGGAACGTCGTGGGACAGGACACCATTAGCTCCGCGTGCCTGGATTTCGGTGACGGTTCCAGCGATGAAGATCGGCAAGAACTGTCGGGAGACGATCGGCAGCTGTCTCCCCCCCCACCCCAGCCACCCTCATAACGGGCTCTACGGGCAGCGGCACGCGCGGCCCGCAGTCAAAACCGCGGCGCGTGCGCGAACGGACTCCCTTGAAAAAGGACCTCGGATGGGTTCGAAACTAGCCGGGCTAACGTCGACTAAACACGTGAGTACAGCCGGGACAGATAATATTTAGAATTCTCGTAATGTTATAAACAAAGTCCCCCGCCGCGCTGAGTTCGTGTTTGTCGCTAATCTCAGAAACTACGTTTCAGATAGTTTTCACCAATAGGATGAGAACCATGCGTAGCCGGGGTGGGTCTATAATTTTAAAATAATCTGCTAAAAGCTAAAACTATTTCATTTTCAAATGGACTGATAATGGAAATGGTGGAAATGGTGGATACACTATCAATAAATTCGCACAGATAAAACGCATTAATAAATAATCGCGCTTGCATAATAAATAAGCGGGACAGCCATTAAGAGGGATGTCGGAAATAAATCGGTATTTTCTACTCGTGATTCCGTTGGGGCAAAGAATCTAATCGTGTTTCTAAAACTATACAATAACTGGTGGTGGTCATAAGGTGTATGTGTCAAACTACAGTAAATTCATTCTATTGATAGATGTGCGACACTGGGGACCGTACATCGTACAAATGTCTCCATACTCCATACTCAAAGGACTAAAAATAAATCAAAGGCTTTCGTCACTTGTCTGTGACTCCTCAAGTTCTTTGAGACATTAAGAGGGAGAGTGGTACCATCGAACACCTCGGGGAACAATCCGCCAATCAACAAGAAGAAGAAGTCTTCAGATAATGCTACTAATAGTAGTCGCATAATCAGGGTCAGTCAGTCAAGAGTTAACGAATGAGGAAAAGACTGTGGGTGGCCCAAGTCTGTCGCAGTATGTATGGCCCGAAGCATATAGCTTTCTCCATCGTCCGTTGAGTGACTCTGAGCTTTCTTATGAGACCCATAGTTAGCTACTATGTCTCGGATCCATATTTTATCACTGGCAACATTCACTGTTTGAAGACTTTGGTCTTCAAGCAGTGACGAATTTCTGATGAGAAGATATCTCGAAACTACCCGAACACTGCCCAGCCGAGTTGGATTCGGCTTTTTACTGGAGCAAAAAGTTTCGTTTCATTTTCAGGTTTTACTAAGTACCTATTATTGCTAGTTTCCAAAGTATAAAATCAACGCTGCAAATCCAGATACGGTGCCTGACAGAGCTTAAACTTTTTAGAGCAAGTTGTAGAACTTACGAGGCTGAGTTAAAACTACTTAATTACTTTATGAAACTTACATAGAGGCGTCAAGTGTCTCCGGTAAGCCGTAACTTGCGATATCATATTGTAACTCAACTCTGTGACGAATCATGTTGGTGGAAATTAACAAATTAGCATTTTCATAACTCGCGCCTTTCACCTTTGATGGTATCTATTTATCTTCCTTTACAACCTTTCCCACTGCCAAGGGTGTGGCCAAGGGTCACTAGTAGAGATCTCTTATAGAGATAATGTTTCCCTGTCCACTTTTTGTCTTTTATATTCTGATTGCAAGCAATTTTTTTTAGTACGGATAAATGATAAAATATAATATCTGTTGCTCGTGGATTGGCTGTGAAATTAGGATCAAGCTTATATCTCGGGTTCTACTGAAGGTTGAAACAACATTAATAAATTGTTAAAGTTAAAAGGTGTCTGGCAGGGGATTGCCACGATACTAACTGCCATACTCAGAGTCGCTTACTCGTTACTTAAGTTTAGTTAAAACAAGACAGAGCTATATCTCTCACATAAATCTGTCTCGTTTTAACTCAATCTTAAGTAACGATTAGCGACTCTGAGTGCGGCTGTTAGTTTCAATACCTACGAAGAAAAAAAAAACTGTACACTTTGACGTGAGAAATTTTACACCTTTGTTACCTGTTAACTACTAAAGCCACGATGATCCAAACTTCATAGTGACTGATTGTTCTTACCTATTGGGGATAATGCGCATAGAAACTTTCAACTTTTGTAAAATAACGAAGGTTGGTCCTCACGGGCTCTTAGTGCAAAACGGTTCCTCTTTGATACTGTTTTTATTTTAAGTCAGAAAAGACTACTACACAAGTGATTTTTGACTCTATTCTGCTTATATTCCTGTTTGCCTGACCTGGGCGCGTTTGGAACCCTCGTAGCTTTAGTTTTTAAGTTCGCGTAAAAATTGTCACCACTCATATATCATCTTACAAATGCAACAACGGACTTTCAAAAAGTGTAATTTATAACCTATTTTGAATAAGCCATTTGATTTGATTTGATTTGATTTGCGTTATGTACTTACGAGTAGCTATTTGGCATCTTAATATTGCAAGAGTGAACGATGTGGTGCATTGAAACGCAATCTACCCAAATGCAATTAAGTAGTTTTAATATTTAAGCAGCATCTCTTAATACCTTACCCAACAATATAGGACAACTAGCAATTAACTATTGATGTCTTGAATAAAACTTATGAGTAGTTTATTAGCGTAATCTGGTTGTATGGTACAATATACGTAATAATCTGGTTGTATGGTACAAAATACTACCTTAAGTAATTTAGGCATCCATTGTACGTTCAAGCAATATAATCAATAAAGCTTATGTCAGCTTTATCAACGTAATATGCTTGTTCACGTGAAATGTAGAGAGATATGTGAGAGAAATGTATGAGATGCTACTGAATGAACTTATTTAGACAGAGGTATATTATGTGTATATTTAAGGCTGTATACCTACAGCCAGCCTTAAATATATTATTTTCAAAATCTATTGAAATTAATAATTCCATCGAATGTATTAATGAAGTTTCAGATTAGCGTTTTTTCTGCTGTATTACAATCCTAGAGGGCTTAGAATGCTGATATACTTTGTTTAAGAATTCGTTTTCTCACCATTTTTGTGACAGATTATGTGTTACAAAACTGATAAGAAATCAAATTATTTACAATATTTTGAAAATTATTTTGTGTTACCATTAGAATTTGCAAGCATAAGAAAAAAAATTGTAAACAATACAAGTAGCCAATTTTTAAGAATAAGAATAAGAATAAGAATAATTTATTTTGAATTTAGAATTTAGGCACAAGAAACAAGTTTCCTACCCTCTGCACTAGGAAAACCCTGTATTGCAGAAGGCAGTTACAAGTTTTTTTAAAACTAAGGACTTAATATATTATATCTAATATTATACTAAAATTATAGGTAAGAGAACGAGTTTCCTACCCTCTGCACTAGGAAAAAACCTGTGTTGCAGAAAGGCAGTTACAAGTTTCCTAAAAACTAACCTAATATTATACCTCACCTAATACTATACCTAATGTTATACTAAATTATAGATAAGAGTGAGTGTGTGTACGTGTGTTTTCTGTATGTGTGTGTGTATATATGTGTGTGAGCGTGTGTGTGTGTGTGTGTATATGTGAGTGGGCGCGCGCGCAAACTATATTCTAATTTTTAAAATATTTTCTGTTTCTTCATAGCCTTTGGATGCCAGCCAGCTTTTAATTGCTTTGGTCAAATTGAATTTATTTATTTGGTATATTTTGATATCTTTGTTAGCCCTGCTAAATATATTATACGCCAATGATGAGCTAAATTCATATTGTGATCCAGCGAAACATGTATTTGCAGAGTGCGTAGGAAGTTTGATTACTCTTTTGCTATTGTCTATAGTGCTGGGATCGATTTCAGAGTGGAAGCGCAAAATTATTGAAAATAGGTATTGTTGCCGGACATTAAGTACATTACATCCTTTGTATAAGTCGTCAGTGGGATATCTAAATGGTTTTTCAAAAATAGTTTTTAGTAGGGTTCTGTGGGCGCGTTCTAAACGCAACATAAAAGTTTTGCCAGCCCCACCCCACGCACATATGCAATAGGTCATAATCGAAAGACATAGTGACTTGTAGACCATCATTGTTGTTTCAATAGGGGCAATATCTCTTAGATTTCTAAACAGTGGGATAAGTTTCTTGATTTTACTAGAGGTGTTATGAATATGAGTTGACCAGTTAAGATGCTCATCTAATGTAATTCCAAGATATTTAACAGTAGCCTCTTTAGTTAGTATGTCACAGCTACAACAAGCGCCTAGGCCACTTTTCCGATTACAAGGAAAAGTGTGGATAGGAAGTTTAAAGTATTTGTCAGGATTATTTCTAATTGATGGAGTGAAACATATATATTTTGTTTTCGCAGTGTTGATAGTAAGTAGGTTGTCCTCTAACCATGTCGTGATTTGTTTAAGTCCTTCTTCAGCAAGAAACTTCACTTCTTCCCAATCATTGCCTTCAAATAAAACCACAGTATCATCGGCAAAACAAAATATGCGTCCCGATCTTATGGACAGGTTACAAAGCGGATTTATATAAGTAAGGAATAAGGTGGGGCCCAGAACACTCCCCTGGGGGACACCGTATGTAATGTTAGAAAATTCACTGGTAACATCACCTATTTTAACACATTGCTGTCTATCCTTAAGGTAGTTTTTGAACCAATCCAGTGTAATACCCCTAACACCCATGTTGGAGAGTCTGTCAAGCAAGATAGGGATTGACACAGTATCGAAGGCCTTTTGTAAGTCAAGAAAAATACCAATACATTTTCTTCTCCTATCAAGGCACTTTGTAATGTAATTGGTCACATCCAGTACCGCATCCAGGGTTGATCTATTAGCTCTAAAACCGAATTGATTGAATGCAAGGAGATTTGTCTGTTCAAGGTACTTTATTAATCTGACGTTTACCACTTTTTCCACAATCTTACTCAACACACTCAATAGTGATATGGGTCTGTAATTAGAGATGGACTGCTTGTCTCCACTCTTGTATACTGGAACTACGACAGCTTTTTTGAAATTATCTGGGAAAACACCAGTAGATAAACTTGTATTTACTAGATGAACTATGGGTTCTAAGAGTAAATTTTTAAACCTCTTAATGAAGTACGTTGCTATTTGATCATGACCTGGAGCACTACTAGGTTTAAGCTTTAAAATAATTTTATGAATTTCACATATATCAGTGGGATAGAACATTAGCGAATTAAGGGGAGCATCGTATGCTACATTGGTGTTATTATTTTTGTACTGCACTCCTAACTTATTAATAATTGTAGTTGCCAGGTTATGCCCTATACTCGTGAAGTACTTATTTACCTGTGCTAATGACTCCTTAGGAGTATTCATAATATTTATTAAGGCTGTAGCAGGGGCATTTGATGTTGGTAAGTTACAAATTTCTTTGACTGTATCCCAAGTGCCTTTAGAATTACCTGCATTTTGTTTTAATTTTCCTTGTAAGTAATTTCGTTTAAGTGTCTTCAGTAAGGAGTTACAGGTATTTCTATACTGCGTATATGTGATTTTATTTAGTTCTGTTGGAGTTTTTTTAAAAATTCTATGCAGGCGATCCCTTTTTCTCATGCATTTAACAATACTATAGTTAATCCATGGTTTAATAGGTTTTAGTTTTTTAGGAATAATTAAAACATGTGTATTACTAACAATTATATTTTTAATATTATCTACTAAGAAATTTGCTGCAAAATTCGTGTCGCTCGAGCTGAAAAAGTTTACCCAGTCTAACTGGATTAAGCATTCCTTCATAGCTTTGTAGTTGTGAGTATGTCTAGTTATATTATGCGTTGAAGAATTCATTATTTTATTGCGTAGCTTTAGACTTAACAAAATAGGGGCATGGTCTGTAATAGAAGGTTCAAAGACAAAGGTTCTCGAGTTATTTATATTTTTGATAGCAAAGTGATCAAGACAACGTAATTCTCTCGTGGGGCAATTAATAGCTGGTATAAGAGCATTCAACGCGAGAATATTTTGATATTCTTGGCTATAAGGACAGTGACTGTCAGGTAAAAGATCAAGGTTTAGATCTCCAGTTAAGATAATTCGCCTATAATCTTTACTTTCCAGAAACGTACTAAGAGATTCTAAAAACGGTTGCGGGTTACGGAAGCCAGCTGGACGGTATATTGCTATAATATGAATGTCCTGGAAAGTAAATATAAGACAGTTGGCCTCTGAAATTGAGACTTCGAAGGTTGAGATATGTATATGGGTTCTTATATATACAATAACTCCATCATTTTGGTTATGATTATTTTTTGTGTGACAGCTCGAGTAACCATCAACTTGTGGCGGGTTAGCTATGTACTGCGTCCAACATTCAGTGAAAACGAGTATATCTGGTTGTATTTGTAATCGAGTTAAGAAGACAAGAAAATCATCTAGGTTCTTGTTTATACTCCTAATATTCATGTGTAATATATTTAAGTAATGTACGGAAGTATCTGTGCTTGACATGTATGTATTATAAAATGCGTCGGGATCAGCCACTTGCGTACAGGATACCGAGGTATGCTGATCGATATCAGACGCTAAACTATCTTGTATGTTATGATTGAATGTAATAATTGAATGTAAAAATATACTAAAAGTTTGTTTTTTAGTTTTAACTGAATAAAAACCTTTTTTACTGTGTATGATTGTAATGACATATTATAATATTTAATGTATTTAAAATAGCACATATTAGTGTACATAAGAAACATATAGAGATGATTAGTATAATTGTGGGGATGCATCCTACTAGTAACTTTATAATAATTATGATTAAAATCTATGTCATTAAGTACAGTTTTAATGCTTATGTGGAGTAAAATTAACATATTCAAAACAACTTGTATGAACTTAAGCAGCCCAACCAAAAACAAGATATGTACCATTCTTACAGCTGATATCGACAACTTATAACTATGTAAAACTCTGTAGAACGTTAGAACTATTCCATCAAACATTAACATCTCATTGGGGTACAAATTATACAATATTACGCTAAGTATAAGTAGTTTATCAGTGAGCAAAAAATGCAAAGTTCCAAGGCATTTCCTTATTTTATCATAATTTAGAATATAAAATAATAGTATCAAAAAGTTTATTAACTTAGTTTTATCACAAAATAATGCAATAATTTTAAATAAGTGATTATAACAAAAGTGCCTATATTTTATAACAATTTTACTGCACATTCCTGTGTTTAATTTATAGCAGCTTGCCAATAGTAGGAAATGTAGCTTATCATAATTTAAAACATGAAGTAGTAGTATTACAAAATATATTAATAATTTAGTTTTATCATAAAATAGCGCTATAGCTTTTAATAAATGATGAAAACAATAGTGTCTTGCATGTTTTATGACAGTTTTCCTACAGATTCCAGTGTTTAAGTCACAACAGCGTGACCATAACAAACATAGCTTAACATAATTTAAATTACAAGGTATTACAGAGCTTAGTAACTTATTTTTATCATAAAATAGTTGCATGTGTCTTATATACTTTATGACAATTCTCCTGCACTTTCCAGCGTTTAATGTACAGCAGCGTGACAATAACAAATGTAATGACATAATTTTTATTGTAAAATTTATATTTCCACTATGGGTTAATATTTTTACAAGTATATAACAGAAAAGCCTACAACAGTGTTGTGTCATTCGGGGCTGATTTATTCTTATTGATGAGACGGTCCAAGTCTTCGTTACTACGAATAACAATAGCAGCTTTCCCCTCTCGCTGACGTACATATATAGACCCGTTGCTGCACCAACAAAAATCATAACCCATCTGCTTTGTTTGTGTTCTGCATTGACGAAATAAGTGCCTGTTTCTCGCAGTGAGCCGCTCATTAACAAAGACTTTCTGTGCAGGTCCGGATAGATTTAAATCGGTGCTAGTGATATTTCTGCGCGTTTTAGAACCTTTAAGCATTTCATCTCGCTTAATACGACGAAGTAACCGCACAACAATGGGGCGGGGATGTTTCCTTGCGTTTCCCGTGGAATCCACAGCTGACAGGATACGCGGCCCTACGCGAGCTGACCAGTCTATGTCTTGCTCTTTAAGTTCTACACCGATTTTATTCGATAGCACCAGAGCTATGTGGGTTGTATTCTCATTGTTACATTCCGGGATGCCACAGATCTCAATTTCGTTTTTAATATTATTCTGTGCCTGAATGTTAATTTCATTCTGTAGTTCACTAACCTTGCATTTTAGGGTATCTATTTCACTGTTACGGCTTTCAAGGGTATTGATGCGAGATTCGTTTGAGGCTATGGAGGCCCCAAATACGTCGAGTCTCTCATGGCAGCGGTTTAGTGATATGGTAGCCTCCTCTAGCCTGTTCTTCAGAGAAGATATCTCCTGCGTGAGTAGCCTTACTTCTGTCAAAAGGCACTGCACGTCGGAGTTGGTGGAGACGCCTACGGCGTCGGAAGTACTGCCTGTTTTTTTGCGATGCGTTATGTTCTGATTGTCTGAGCTGCTTCTAACTGGGGTCGAGCTGTGGTCCTGCCCTTTTCTCTCCTGTACAGAGCACTCAGGGCACATCCATTTATTTATTCGGTCCGGAGCCAACGAATTTACATCTATACAGGTATTGCAAAAACGTCTATTGCATGCCGATGAATTGCAACAGATAGATGTAGCTTCTTTAGCAGACTTTAAGCATCCAGCACACTTCATTTTTGCACAAAATATCTTGTAAAATACACAACGATGTGAACTGTATTCTTACGCTGCAATTATTGCTCCTTAAAATAACATCACGTTACTTAGTAGTTCATTACACACGTCTATAGATTTAATTAACTTTAAACATGTCAAAGTCACAATATATACAAGTCGTGGTGCTTAATGACACAAATAAATCGACCCTTATCTCTTGCTAGCACTCCATTGCCGAAATCTGTCACTGTCCAACCTTTTACTTGTGTTTCGTAACATGTTGTATGGATATAAGTGCTCTGCGATATCTGCGCACTACGATTACCTATTCCGTTTTAAAACGTGAATTAAAATTACATAGGGCTCGAACACCGCAGGCTCCACGCTATTTATTTTTGGCTTTTGCATATATTATTAGTTGTTTACTAACGGGGAAAATTAATAATCAATCCTATCAGTAATCTATCGATAAGTTACTTAGCAATTTTGTTATTGTATAGTCCATTTTGGCAAACAAGAATGTTGTTAAGTAAATTACTTGTATCGATAGATTGTTATTTTTTGTCATACCAAGCGCGAAAAAAATCAAAAAATGTATAAACAAGATAGTATTAGCTAAGCAATCGAAAAATGATGATTTCAGTTTATAAAATTATTTAATAAATTTTATAATTCATTTAAAAAAACCATTTTTTTATCTGATCCACAAAATATTCTAAGCGCACGAAGCTGATGACGCCATGATGAATTCCGACTGTGATGTCTCATCGATTTCAATCCATGCTGTAATGCTAAGAACCCTTGGATGACACCGTTGTTTACCAATCCGTGCGACGTCAAGAAAGCTCATGAAACAAAAAAGATGGCGGGTAGCGTTTTAGCGGCGAAATTTAAAATACAAAATTTAAATTAATTTTATTGCACTTATGCAATAAATCGAAAAAATTATTTGTAAATTTTTTGGTAGTTCATTATCATCTTAAGGTACTAAATAACTACTAAAATCAACTAAAGCACAAGAAAACTAACTATTGTACGAGAAAAATTGCCTTGCCAAAAATAGCATTAAACTAATACAATTTAAGAAAAAATTAAGTTTTTAAAAACCAATAATGTTCGGTTTGCCTACACTCGCGCCGTTAAAACCCGAGAACGTCGCAAAAACAATAGTGTCAGGGTTTTTAACTTCGGAATCGCACTTCGCAAAGTTCCTGGGACAAAAAGGACTGTTTTGTTGTTCGTCAGTCGTAACAAAAATGGACTGTGCACTATTACTTATTAATTTTGTCGCACAGAGATTACACGCGCGATTCACGCGCAAGTGTAAAACAGTCATAAGAAAATAGGTTCCAAAAAAATGTTTAAACTTTATTCAATGGAATTAAGTAACTTTATTATGCTTCTTAAAATTCCACGCACAAGTGAGCGGATTATTGAATCAGTCCCAATCCAGTGAGAAACCGAAGATCTTTAGCTTCTGAAACGGTGTTGGAATACGTTATGATCTGTATAAAGTGGTTGACTTTTTATTACTGCGAGAAAATAAAAATGATAGGTCAAGGAGTGGACTGCGAATTCAGCAAACGCTTATCTGCCCAGATGTTTAGATTGTCGTTCTTATAAAAACACTAGCTGATACACGCGACTTCGTCCGCGTGGGATTAAGGTTTTTAAAAATCCCGTGGGAACTTTTTGATTTACCGGGATAAAAAACAGCCTATGTCACTCTCTAGGTCTTTGACTATACCCATGCAAAAAATCACGTCAACCCGTTACTGCGTTATGACATGATTGAAGGACAAACCAACAACCAACAAACCAATAAACCAACACACCAACAAACAAACATACTTACGCATTAATATATATATAGTTAATTATAAGGCTACTGATAATAAGGGTGCTGATTTATCAATAGTGATGCTTACGAGCACGAAGAAACCAACATTGTAAAATTGTTTTTTTTGCTTGTGGAAAAAAAGTATAAAGAATATATTATGTTAGAAATCGTCGTATAAATTCGTAACTTAATAAAATGGTAATTGGTGATCGATTGGGTGGCAAAAAAGCAGTGGTAGTGGTTAAGACGTCGGTCTCTTATACGGGTGTTAGGGGTTTGATCCCGGGCACGCACCTGTAACATTTCGGAGTTAATGTGCTTTTTAAGCAATTATTTGCTTTGACGGAAAACAGCGTGAGGAAACCTGCATGCCTGATTGTTCCTCATATGCCAATTACTGGACCAGGCGTAGCTAAATATCGGCTTAATTATTTTGAGAGGATATCCGTGCTCAATAGTGGGCCGGAAATTATTGATCATGATGATAATTGGTGGCAAAACGACGATAAGATTCGGAGCCTCTGGTTATTAGTGGCACGAGGTCGACTTGTGGAAATCCTCCCAAGAGATCTATCGTCCATCATTGGACGTTTATTGATAGCGGCAAATCGTTTCTACATTTTGACGACCTCCCTGGCGCAGTGGTAAGCGCTGTGGTCTTTTTAGTGGGAGGTCCCGGGTTCGATTCCCGGCAGGGTTTTGGAATTTTATAATTTCTAAATTTCTGGTCTGGTCTGGTGGGAGGACTCGGCCGTGGCTAGTTACCACCCTACCGGCAAAGCCGTGCCGCCAAGCGATTTAGCATTCCGGTACGATGCCGTGTAGAAACCAAACGTGTATGGGTTTAGTAAAAACTGCCATACTCCTACCAGGTTAGCCCGCTCCCACTTTAGACTGCATCGTCACTTACCATCAGGTGAGATTGCAGTCAAGGGCTAACTTGTATCTGAATAAAAAAATCATTTTTCTAGTTTAAGAGCAAGCAAAATTAAAATCTGCTATAAATCTTAAGTTCTTCTGAAAATCTAGGCTATATTTAAACCTAACTACTATCAAAGTATTCAAGTGTAGAAATGCATTGTTTGCTTCTACTTCTTTAAATCCGGACTTAGCTGCAAGCCGTATCAATAGCTCGAAGCGCTCTCTACAATCTGATGCAAGAGATATAAAGCCATGTATGTATGTACTTGCAAGGCGGCTGAAAATAGCAAGATCAAAAAGATGTTTTTGTGCAATAATTCGTTTGAGTTTGCACATAAAATACGTATTATCTACAAATGTACTTAAATAATATTGAAGCCTGAATTGTTCGCCTGTTATTTCCTAATAAATGACATTTATTAGTACGCAAACATCCATCTGTCTTTCTGTTCAAGCTAATCTTAATAATACATAGCAAACCAATTTTAATGAGTCATCACCTGATGACCAGGTCAAAAAACGGTAACGTCAAAAAATATGACTGTACTACGGAACGTTCGATGTGCTAGTCTGACTCGCAATTCGCCAGTTTTTTATCACGGAATACCAATTTATAGGCTAAAGAGTTTTTAAAAACCCCTAGAGTTTTTAAAGAAGCTAAATCCATGCTGATAAAGTTGCGGGCAAAAGCTAATGTTATAAAGGTAAAAGGTAGGTAATGTAAATAATAAAACTGTTTCGGGAAACCGATTTCTGTTACCGATAAAAGCGATAAAAATCGGTCTTTGAAAGGTCTTACAATTTCGTGACACTTGCAACAAATCGATACATTTAATTTATTCCATTGTGAAGCCTCACTCAAATGAAAGGTCATCTAAATTTATAAAAGGAAAAGGAGACTGACTGACTGACAGATCTATCAACGCACAGCTTAAACTACTGAACGGATCAGGCTGAAATCCAATCATAATACGGGTATAATTATTTAGTGGCTTATTATATTTAGTTCGGTGAAAAGTAAGTCTTCAACCTACTTACTTTTTACATATAATACCTATAGTATAATTGGTCATAATCATGTTTTTTTATAAGACCTGAATTCACGAGAAATTTGTGTAAATGAATCATCCGTTCTATGTATTTTATTTACATAGCTTTCCAATTTTCACGTGAAAAATGACTGCCAATGTTGATGGCGCGATAAAAATGTGTTTAAAGCAAAGAATACGATTAAAGGCACGCGGAATGGTTGCTTTTATTTGTTTTTACTTAAAACTGTAACAGGAGAACCATTTATTTTACTGAAACTTAATTTGCTATAATATATAAAGTTGTATCGAGTGTGTTTTGGGATTTGTGTGGTGCTGCGTGTTGGTGGTGGTGGTGCGTATTGCTTGCCCGGTGGCTGGTTTGTCCTGCATGTTTAGCAGTGGAAGGGCGGGCGGCGTATGTCGCATGCTACATGTTGCACTATACAGATTCGACTTGTTTCAGCGGATTATAGCAAATGAAGTTTTTGGTTCATTGAAAGATTTTGCTTACAGAGAGCTACATTCATTTCGTCTATCTCTTTCAATGATAGATAGTATATATAGCTACATTATTCTCAAGTGATAAAGGTTATAAATAATATCACGCGGACAAAGTTATGCTAAAAAGCAAGTTGCTGAATTTTTATTCAGCAACTAGCTTTTTATCGTATTATTGATTATATAGATGTTATTTGACATTGGAATCATGTTGGTGACTAATATTCCAAACGATCTTGCCAACTTTGGACATCGGAGATAACTTTAAGTGAGACATTTGATGACAATCGTGGTTTTGGTCTTTAACTTAAACTCCAAGTTTGTAGTCTTCGCAAAAGTGCCCACTTCACAACTTTGCATTGCAAGCGTCGGAATACAAAGTTAAACGAGTTAAGCTCGAAGTTCTGAATTAATGAGTTTAATCTAATAATACCTATTTAATTGAACTCTTGTTGATTGGTTCGAATATTTAGTTAGTTCGGGTGCTTGTTTTGATAATATTTGTGATTTGACTAGTTTATTACATAGAAGTTGGAGTATCTTTTCTCACGATGTTTTTCCTTCACCGTTAAAGCAACTGATATTTAATTCATTAAAAGTTAAAACGCACATAACTCCGAAAAGTTAGATGTGGGTGCCCGGGACCGAACCCCCACCTCCGCTTATTAAAATATTGTCATGATAGAATAACATCACGTCTCTGTTGTTACGTTAGGCATAAGATATTTGATTATTCCAGAGAAACATAATATTGATGTGTTTATTAAAATATCTCAAAAGAAATAAGAGCAGACTAGCTCAGAACGTTCTGAGTAAAAAATCAATTTTGGCATCAGCTGTTTCATCCCACTCATTTCGCAAAAGACAACCAGTAAAAAGTACCAAATGTCTAACCATATAAATTATCCTCCAGCCAAACGGTCATTGTATCCTTTTTTGGTGTAGCTAAAAAGCTACACCAAAAAAGGATACAATGACCGTTTGGACGTTGAACTTATACAGTATTTTCAGAGCAAATGAAAACATTTGCTCTGAAAATACTGTATAAGTTTATAAAGGCCCTAACCATTAGGAATTATGATCCTATAAAAACGTAGTAAGGACTAAGGAGGATGTTATTACTTATTTAATTAAAAAATGAAATATTTTTTGAAAATTGCTGATATTCGTCTTGATGAAAAATATGACGCACTGGAAAACTTTTTTCTGTAACTAAACTTTATGTAAAAACGTAAAATTTAACTCCTCACGCGCAATTTTAACTTTATGTGTCAAATTTCAAGTCAAAAGTACGATTTTAGGCATGATTTTAGTCCATATTTTAAAGGCGAACCTTACTGTTGACATGACAGTTGACCCATAGAGTTAAAATGGCGCGTAAGGAGTCATTTTGTACGGACTATAGATAGTTATGTGTGTTTATAACTAAAATATTGGGTATGAATAAAACAACATAATTGGAAAAATATTTAATATAAATTTTTACGATGACGCATTTTATAAGTAAGTAGCTATTAATTACATTTATTATTTACAATGTTGTTGACTAGGATTTGTTACATAATATTATATCAAACAGTTTAACATAGAGATGTAAGAATATTATTATTAATTGCATTATAAATATTATTTTACAATAAGAAAACAGGCACACTGGTGTTGGTTATGCAATTTACATTTAAAGTAATTTTTATTTCTTTGGAAGATGAACAAGGAGGTAATTAAGCAAGTGCCATTTTTATACTTATTTATTAGTTTTATACCTTTAACTAAGAAAACGTAGTACCTACCTATGTTTGTGGAAAAAAATGTTTACTAACCTAACCATAGTTTAGTGATCACTAAACTCAAAACACCATAATATGCCATGAAGTTTATAAAGAATGGAATGTTATTATGAATATATTTATTTAGTAAATATAATATACTATATACATAATAAACAATAGGTTACAATTAAAACAGTCCAAGTCCAGATAAAAACTATAATATTATTTTTATAACAATACTAATACAAATAGAAAGTTTCTAACACATGAAAAAAGTTCTGAAACATTAACGATTATTATGTTTGAACATTGAACCATGAAAAATTATAATTTTTATTTTATTTTGTTATAAATATTTATTTTTATTTAAAAAACTATTCGCAATTTTACCTATAGCTAAATTTCACATATTAATAATACTAATAGAAAAAACTAGAAGTATTAAAGTTATTATAAATACGTTGTTTTAAACTATTATTTACAGAATTTTGAAGCGCATTACTTCCCTTACTTTATGTATGTACAAATTCTTATATCTATTCTTAATCCATACCATGTGAAGCGTATTATATAGGTAGTAAGTATTAGGATATTATATTTAGTAAATAGACGCTAATAATAATAATTTATGTACATAGCTAGTAAATCACAGCTCCTGATTGAATTTTTCTCACAATAATTAAAGTGACTACATAATTTAATAATTCTACTCTAAACTATGATTTGTTTAAAATAAAAATACAATATTGAAATCTTCACTTTCACTTTGGTTTGTTTGTTGCTTATACAGGGGAAAAATCTATTTACATAGTTTTTTGGTTCATTGTAAACGGTTCAACTGACCTCTTGTAGGTACCTATTGGTAGAGATAAGTGTTTCGAACTCAGATTATCAAGATTCTTAACGTAAGAATTGCTAAGCTAAGACAATCATATTTTCAATTTTATGATTGTTGAACTCCTTGCCAAATCGAATTGTACAGAATAAATAAATAAGTATCATTAGATAAATCTAATTTAAGTTCAATTTTAGTCGTCTTTCTTTTCACTATTATTGCATTTAGTAAATGACTAAAATTCTAACATAAGATTTATAACCAAGCAATTAGATAATTTAATTTGAAATCGCGGTTATTAGATCTCGTGTTGCGGCATTTTGGTCCCGCATCCGCGATTCTCAAAACGAGGTCCTCAGGGTATGCTCTGAGTGCCCTGAGAATCCCATACTGAAGTACTGGCTTGCCGTACATCGTGACAATAACGTTAAATAAAGTACGAAGCTCCTTTTGGGGGCAATCTCTAATTTTAATTTAATTTAAATTTTATTATTTGTATTTGTATTTATGTACGTTCAAATGAGTTCAAGTTGCCTAAATAAATGACTATTATTAAATGATTATTTTGCTTTTCTTTGATGCCTGACTCTTTCTTCACTAAAATAAAGGGAATTCTAGAATCGCTTTCCAAAATAATTTTGATGATTCCGAATCTATAGAAGACGTTTTCGTAGAACGTTGCGCTTTATGGATAACTAGATGATGCCCGCGACTTCGTCCGCGTGGATTTAGATTTTTAAAAATCCCGTGGGAACTGTTTGATTTTCTGGGATGAAAAGTAGCCTATGTCCTTTCCCGGGATGCAAGCTATCTCAGTACCAAATTTCATTAAAAATGGGTGGAACGGATGGGCCGTGAAAAGCTAGCACACAGACAGACAGACACACTATCGCATTTATAATATTAGTATGGATTTTTTAAGCAATTGTCACTCGGAAACACGTAGATACGGATCAATTTGCACATAACATTGCTGTAATTTCAAGGTATTGCTGGGTATTGCAGTAAATTGCTTCATTTTGTCGTGACGTCATAATTGACTAAATTATCTGGAATTGCGGAATTTCAATATTGCCCGTGTAAGCGTACTTTGGCAATGGGCAGGGCACATAGTTCGTACAACCGATAGACGTTGGGGTCCCAAGGTGCTAGAATGGCGACCTCGCACCGGAAGACGCAGCGTTGGAAGACCCCCCACTAGGTGGACGAACGACATCAGAAGAGTCGCAGGGAGCCGCTGGATCCAGGCACGACCGTGGCCTGTGGAAGTCCCTACAAGAGACCTATGTCCAGCGCCGTGGACGTCTATTGGTTGATGATGATGATGATGATGATGAAGCGTACTTTATGATAGTTTTGTTGTGTGTGTAAACGGTCCTCCGTTTAACTATACTGGTGCGCTTTCAACTTGCGTTAAATGCATGCGCTAACATCTCAGACATCATAAATTATTATGCCTGTGCGCATGTCTCATGTTAATTCATAACCCATGCTCATAGCTCATGCGTCAAAACCCTATGGTGCACGTACTCTGTTGCATCTCGTCCTTCGTTTATGACGCACACGTACCTAAGACACGCAACTTTAAATTAAATAAATACTATTCGTATACACAAAATATGTGCGATTGCATTCATTGCTTCGACAGCTTACATGACGCATACCTTTACGCAAGTTGAAAGCGCACCATGACACCAGTGTAATTAGACCGATTCGGTTATCTTGGTTGGTACTTAGTTGTACTAAAGTAGGTATAGTACGAGGCAGGTCGAGATGGCACCCCGGCACGGCATTTTCTCCCCGATTGCCTTCTCGACGTGTCGCTTACTATACCTACCTAGTAGTTTTTTAATACAATTACAAGTATTGGATTCATTTTATTACTGATTTAATTAATTGCTAGGCTTAATTTGAAATAACTTCAGCTTTAGTTTGATAAGTGACTCTCTTTTTACTAAGATTTCGTTTGATAGAGGGATTTCTGGATTCACTTTCTATGCTAATTTCGCTGACTGACTCCGAATCTGGGCAGAAGGAGGTCTCTGTATAGATGTGACGTTCCAGACATTGGATACGGTCGTCGTATGTGTTCGGTTCTTCTATTGTCCTCATTGGGTAGTCATTGGAAGGTGCATCGCCATCTCTCCTGGCGGAGCGCAGGGAGCGGCGGCCCCTACATCAGGAGCAGCGCGTGCGAGGCGGGCGGCAGGTCCCCGCACGCGCCTGATGTCACAGCCGACACATCTCGTGCTGCGAAACCGATGAATACATCATTGTTGTCACTGGATACTGCAAAATACAATGTCTCATTAACAGGATATTACGCGTAACGCGCTCAATGCCCACTTAGTTTAGTTCTCATTAAAGAATATTAACCAATAGAACAATGTCTGTGGTTTTTCAGATTTCCATTAAAATATTCGGTTTCAAAGTTAGGTACACGGTCTCGAGAATTTACATATAAATATTTAAACCTGTGTAACTTTAAAACTAGTGTGCCTACGGAAATCTGGTATACCACAGACATAGATAATATTAGCTTCTAGAACGTACCTATCTACAAAATTATACCAAGAGAACCAAACTATGTTTGTATGGTCGTCGTTAAGAGGATATTATTCCTAATGCGCTCCATCAAACGTAGTTTGAGTATTGTAGACACATTCTAGATTTCTGTAGGGTTTACAAGATTTCTGTAAGAATGTTTAGTTATACATACAAATCTTTGAGTTCGTGTTACTGTGAATCTACACATTTTTACGGAAATCTGGAAAATGAAAGACGATAAATGAGACATATACTTAATGTCTTGTGAAATTGATTGGATAATGTTCAATGAGAATCAAACTAAGTTGTATGGAGAACGCTGAGCTTGGGGCTTAAGTAAACACTTAAGTTATCAGATCGGTTTTAGAATAATAAGCAGACCTGGCACAAATGTCGGGAAACACTAGGACAAAGAACAAATGAAATGCTAATGTCACTGTAATTTCAGCTTCATTCATACAAATCCAATGTTTTGGTATAGTAGTTTGCAGAGTTTAGTTAAATGTTGCGGAATCATAATTGCACATTTATTCCAGAAAGAACTTCACATAACATTTGACACAAAAGTAAACATGTACGCTTTAAAATTCGTAGGGTGCAGTGAGCTTTGCATATGAGTTGAAAACAACACGGATTTCGGAATGAAAAGTGTTTGTAAGCAAACTCACACATTTGTTATTCAGATTATTTCATGCAAAGAGGAAACGTGTGAACATTTAGGTTTCGTTGCAACGATGTAGCGGGTCACAGAAATAGGTATAAATGGAAGCACAGTTATACGACTATCAATAGAAACATGCAATTTGGAGCGGAGCAATTTAAAACAGTGACATGGTTATGAACATAGACGGATAGCTTTTTAAATGATCACATTAATAACATTGGAGCTGTGCGGAATACATAACTGTTGTACAGATAAATCATGCCGAGGAAGGCGAAGTCACTTATATAGTGCAAAAGGTGGTAACATCACACGTACCTCTCTTTGAAAACCAAATATAGATAGTCAAAATCTTGATAAGAATTTTTTATTGTGAGACAGGCTTGCAATTGACGAAAATCGAGATCTAGGTTGGAACGCGCTTTCCTAGAAGATGCCTATTTACTCTTGCCTTAACGGTATTTAGCTTTTACGTGGCAGGAGAGTAATAGAATATTGTATCCAAGTCAGGGAATTTTTTGAAAGTACAAACACTGTAGGAAGATATTCTAGGAAAAGGCACTCGAAGTACGAGAGATAATGAGGTGAAAAATAAAGTTGGGCCGCTATATGTAAGTTTGCTCGCAGGAGTTTTGTCTGATAGCTTGAAGTTCGCCGGAGGAGTAATAACGGCGGGTCGTTCGCCACTGAAATTAAAACAATTTTTAAACTAAGCTAAATATTAAATAACGTTGATACAAATCTTATTATTATAGTACGTGGCAGAAAGTAATGTAGGTAGGTACAACGCCCTTTAGAATGATATTTCGGCTTTGTAGAGCGTTGTCTCTGTCACTCTACCTTTATAACGTTTTTTCGGTCTCAATGACAGAGACAATGCTCTACAAATCTGCTATCTCCTTCTAAAGGTCGATGTACATTACTTTCTGCCGCGTACTGTAACATATTTTTTTAATAAATAAAAAACTAAAACAGATCTCTGATATTAAGTATGATGACAACAAAATCCGTTTCTTATAAAATAATTTGTTTCCCTATACCTATTATTAGATATTTTTACGTTCGCGCATTGTGCATCCGATTATGTTGTGTTGACAGATTATTGTTGAGACTCGTCACTCAGGGAAAGTTTTTGGTATAAGAGTAATATTATTCATATAAATTTTTATTTGCCCATAACATGTACTTAGGTACATTTTACATAATTATTGTTATATATACCGTAGCCCTGTTAATTATAAGAAACGCGATGCGTCTATCTACCTGTCCTGTTTGCCTGTCTAAGTGTGTGTTACCTACTTTTTACAGATTAACCTCTGAACCAATCTTCAGGACATCCTGACCATGAATGAAGGCTACTTATTACTATCATTGGAAAACATCTTTGGTTTCATTTTGTCGTTTTGTATAATGTAAAGCTAAATTGGGAAGGTTTTTACCTGTGATTGCTTGAAGCGGAGTTGCGGCTGGTATTTTCGTCGCAGCTTTCTCGGGCAGCATACACATATAATTCTAAGAAAAGCCCTGTAACAACAGAAACATAGTATTATATAAATAAATAGTTATATAATTTTTTATATAAATAAACTTTTAGAAGTGCTTTTGAATCGTCAAGTTAATCTACCACTGAACAGTATCAACTACTATACTGTGCCCGAGACTTTATCCGCATGGTTTAAGCTTTTTAAAAATCCCTTGGAAACTCTTTGATTTTCCGGGATAATGTTTGGATGCAAGCTATCTCTGAACGGAAGGTTGAACGGATGAGCCGTGAAAAGGTAACACACAGACAGACGACACTTTTTCGCATTTATAATATTCATCGTTATTATGATCAACCCATCGCTGGCTTACTACAGAGCACGGGTCGCCATCGATGAGTCTCGCGCATTGCTAGCCCGAGTCAAATGAATGCTTTTTAGGGTTCCGTAGCCGAATGTCAAAAAACGGAACCCTTATAGATTCGTCATGTCTGTCTGTCTGTCTGTCCGTCCGTATGTCACAGCCACTTTTTTCCGAAACTTTAAGAGCTATACTGTTGAAACTTAGTAAGTAGATGTATTCTGTGAACCGCATTAAGATTTTTACACAAAAATAGAAAAAAAAAAACAATAAATTTTGGGGTTCCTCATACTTAGAACTGAAACTCAAAACTCTTTTCATCAAACCAATACGTGTGGGGGTATCTATGGATAGGTCTTCAAAAATGATATTGAGGTTTCTAATATCATTTTTAGGGTTCCGTACCTCAAAAGGAAAAACGGAACCCTTATAAGATCACTTTGTTGTCTGTCTGTCTGTCTGTCAAGAAACCTACAGGGTACTTTCCGTTGACCTAGAATCATGAAATTTGGCAGGTAGGTAGATCTTATAGCTGAAATTTGGGGAAAAATCTGAAAACCGTGAATTTAGGGTTAGATCACACAAAAAAAATTAAATTGTGGTCATGAACTAATAATTAGTATTTTTAAATTTCGAAGTGAGAGACTATATCAAGTGGGGTATCATATGAAAGGTTTTCACCTGTACATTGTACAACAGATTTTAATTTATTTTTATGCATCATAGTTTTTGAATTATCGTGCAAAATGTTGACAAATTACGACTGCAGTACGGAACCCTCATTGCGCGAGCCTGACTCGCACTTGGCCGGTTTTTTCTAAACTGAATAGTTTGCGCGAGAGACACTTCCAAAGTGGTAAAATGTGTCCCCCCCGCCTGTAACTTCTAAAATGAGAGAATGTTAAAACTAAAAAAAAATATATGATGTACATTAACCATCCAAACTTCCACCGAAAATTGGTTTGAACGAGATCTAGTAAGTAGTTTTTGATTTATCGTGCAAAATGTCGATAAAATACGATTGTACTACGGAACCCTCAGTGCGCGAGTCTGATTCGCACTTGGCCGGTTTTTATTTATCATTAAATTTATAGGATAGTTCTTGTTCCGAAAAACAATACAACTCCACCCGGGCAAAGGCGGGGTGACCAACGAGTTTATAAATAAGATTGAAACTCCAAAATTCATGAAGCAGCAATACTGCGAATATTTTAAAAATATTTAGCAAATTCTGTAAAGCTATTGTGACTTTATGAGATTCAAGAATTTATCACATTACAATCCAATCGAAATAAAGAGCTGATTGTACGGTCCTACAGACAAAATAATTATTTTAGTGATAAACATTTCAAATGATCGTCTTTTGGGGGATTAATTAAGCTTTCGTGGAAAGTCAACGAAGGATGACATTTCTTGATTAGCACAGATTGGGGATTTTGTGAATGTATTGTGTATTTATCATCATCATCATGATCAACTCATCGCTGGCTCACTACAGAGCACAGGTCTCCTCTCAGAATGAGAAGGGTTTTGGCTATAGTCTACCACGCTGGCCTGGCTGGTTTGGTATCGAGTTCGAGTGCCGGGTTGGCCATGAAAGTTATTAGGTTTTCCTGTCAAGAAGTTGGCGGGTAAGTAAACAAAGAAAGAAAGAAAGAGCACTACTTTACATCGTCCCTAATTTTTTTGGTCAATAATAAATTATTGTTATTTCTTATATAATGTTTTTATTTGATGTAATTTTTCATTATAGCCTATTTTCACTTTATTTATGGCTAACTAACATGTTATTTCTGGATAAAGTAGCTTTCTGGTGAAAGAGTTATTAAAATCGGTTTAGTAGTTTCAAAGTTTATCGACTACAAACAGATACTTTCCTTTTTATAATATTAGTAGGTATATAGTTTTATTCAAATAAATAATTTTAAAAGTCACTGACTGACTGTATATAGGCAAATAAACGGTTGAGGTGCTTTCCCCCCCCAAATACACTTGGAAACCTTGCTTTACTCATAAAACTATATTTCAAACCGTCTTTAAAATATAAGGTTTAAAGCTAAGTACCTACAGCCCGAAAGTTTTGTCTGTACAAATCTCTGGGTAACCTTTTCGTCTGATTAGTAGGCGACATTAGGCCTTCCACTTAGATAAGGGACGAGACATCTGTTACGGTGTGCAGTAACAGAATGGTTAAGGCACTATTTCCCGAGAATTCTGTTAGACAATGTACCTACATCAACCCTAAAGACTACTTCGGATACCGCAGACAGATCCGCGCGGTTTATATCCGCACAGGCTGTATGAATGCCGCTCATTAGGAATATTTTATTATAAATGCTGCTACTCTATAGTCTATACCATCAAATAATTACACACAAAATCCACACCTTGATCTTACGATGATGTACATACATAGAGCGAGTAAATTTTTTTCAGATTTGAAATGAAGTGTAGTTATCACACCTATTTTATCAATATTATAATCACCACACACACGTCACACATGTGGTGAGTGGGTACATTTTACCGTGTTTCAAATCACCCTGGGGCCTACCGCCGCCTAACTGTAGCTGTCATTTTATGGCACACCGTAGAATGACAGCTACACTTACTTAGTACGATAACCGAAGTCGCCTCTGATTGGTCAACACCCTCTGGAAAAAATATAATAAAAGCAGATCACAACATTTGAGATTGTAGCATTGATTGATGAGGGTTTTCCGTAATCGAGCAGCTGATTTGTATCCGCGCGTTTACCGCATGTCTGAACTGGGCCTAATGACTTGGATCGAGAGGCCTAGATTAGTATTAGCATTGTAATGCCCTTGCCTAAGCTCGTCTTTTTGTGGACTGCGAAATTCAATTACACTTCCATTTTCAGCTCTTAAGACGCTCCGAGGAACGCGAATTATCCGTTTTCCTGTTTGTATTGGAAATCAATTTTTATTGTAAAGCGATTAGGTTTTTCATTATGTTATCATAATGTTTTATTGTATCCAGACCGCCTTGTGGCCAATTTGTATTTTGTATAATATGTATTTATAAAGTGTATTTGAAATGCATGCGCCCTATATTTTGATAAGAGATCTGGATCATCATCAACATCCTCACCCGATGGAGTCCACTGCTGGATATAGGTCTTTTATAGGGACTTCTTACAGGGGCTCACTGCGATTCGTTTGTCGGGAGGTCTTCGAATGTTGCGCTTTGCGGTGCAAGGTCGTCATTCTAGTTGAGACCATGGCAACGATAGTCTGACAAAATTCTTCAGAAAAGCCTCTGCGTGATGCCATAATGCGCGAAGAATCGAATCCACGAAGAATAGAGAAAATTATAGAGAAAATATTTAAAGTGGACAAAGCGTTTAGCAATAATATTAATGGCGAAGTTTTCGTCGCTTGGGGAGTACAATTTCATAACAAAACCACGAATTAGCATAAATTTCATCTTAGTTTGTCGAACTATTTTAGAGAGTCTGAAACAACAGGATGCTGGAGCCTGCAGCTTGGTTTTAATCAACTTGTGTTGTCATGTAAATATTGGTGGACGATAATTTATGTAAAGTGGAGTATGTATATTCAAATAACGCCACACTAGCACGTGAACAGATAGTCAATGGCACCTATAGGTACTACGCGCCAATTATATAGTAGTTTTTGAAGTTAACCGCAAGATACGTCACAATAGCATTTTTTAGGAGTCAGTGGAGCACGTGATGCGAGGGAGCGGAACACACCAGCCCGCGCGCCGCGCCGCACCCCGGCCGGTTCGCCATCTGCATTAGTGTGAGTGCTCAGCTGTACACAGTACACGAACGCGTAGAACAATACCCGCGCGAGCTCGCACCTGCACCATAAGTCAAACGCGACAGCCGGGAACTATACCTGCTTATATTTTGTGAACATCATCATCGTCATCATGATCAACAAATCCGCGCCAGCTGGGTACTGTGCGCGAATCTTCTTTAAAAAATCTTTTATTTCTTCTAATCTTCTTTCAGATATAACCCTACGGGGGGGTTAGATCCTAGAATAATGTGTGTTTAAAGCAGTTAAATATCTTTTACTTTAACGGTGAAAGAAAACCTCCTGTGGAAACTTGCATGCCTGAGAGTTTTCCGTAATGTTCTCAAAGACAGACTTTTATAGTCCCCAAATCGTGTTTATGATTTTTTAAACTTTTATTGTACTTTAGAACTCATTTAAAATATCTAATTAACGTTTTATCTTGACGGCATAATATTTTAATATATTTTAGACAATACTTCCAGACGGCTTGTTCCAAGCCCGACCTGATTTTCGGCCACAAAAGACAAAGTCATTAATTTCAATGGCCGAAGCTCCTTTAATGGAAAACAATAAAAATTCTTTTCCAGATTGTTCGGGAGGCTTGTTTACGGAAGTTCTGTGTCAGTCTGTCTGTCACAGGTTGAAGACCGAAGGGGAACCGAGGGTGGCCCACCTATAATATTTTTTATCGCTTGGTTTATATAACTAACTAGTAACTAGTTAGTAATATGCATTGACCTCTTCTAAATAATATATAAAAGGAAAAGGTGATTAGCTGACTGACTGACTGACTGATCTATCAATGCACAGCTCAAACTACTGGACGGATCGCGCTGAAATTTGGCATGCAGATAGCTATTATGACGTAGGCACCGGTTAAGTAAGGTTTTTATAAAATTCAACCCCTAAGAGGGTGAAATTCGACAAAGTCACGGGCATAAGCTAGTGGCGTGTAAAAATCGTTCGCACTGATGAGTATCAGGTAGAAGATACACAACGCACTAGATTCGAACTAGCCTACGAATTTAATTCTAATGTGGAAGTTTTGAGACCAGTGAGGTCTCAAAACTACTAATCGAGTAGGTATAATATTATAACGTAGGTATCGACTTTTAAAAATATCATCGATATTTAATGTACTGATCATACATACCTACCTACCTATACTGATTTCGATCATTCTTTTTTATATATGCATATTGATTACTGCCAAACAACAAAGCATAACTAAACCAATTCATCTTTTCAATCGTTATTCCACAAGCCTTCAAATCTCGTGTACACTTACTCCGACTGAAATGTATTTAAAACTAATTGGACGTCTTATTAAATTTCTAGACGGACGCTAGATAGCTGAAACGCTCCTCAAGAAACTAATGAGTATCGCTAGTAGCTACCCGTAATCTCCATTTAAGAATAAGTTATACTCGCACAAACTTAATATTGCATCTATCTATCTACCTTAATAATTTTGTAATACACACCTTAATAATTTTCATAATACACAATACATAAATTTTATAATACACAAATTTCAAACCCCTGTTTTACCCCCTAGAGCGATCACGCACTCATGTCATGCGATCCGAATCCGTGAAAATGGTATAAAAATATCTACGTCATAACTCATATTATGTCATAATGGTCATAAACTACCTACTACCAATCATACAAATAGTTCTATGACTACTTTGGAACGTAGTTTCATGGACTCGGATTGGATGAGTGCGTAACCGCCCTTAGGGATTGAGTTTTCAAAACTCCCTTTTTAGCTAATGCCTACGTCATAATAGCTACCGTGCCAAATTTCATCCCGATCCGTTCAATGGTTTGAGCTGTACGTTGATACATAGATCAGTCTGTCAGTCAGTCAGTCAATCAGTCAGCTTTTCCTTTTATATATTTAGAAATGTATGAATTTTTAATATGTTAATAATAATATAATAATGTTTTAGTCGATATATTTGTTGTTATATAGCGGCAATAGAAACTTATTGCCACTATAACAACCAATACTGAAAATTAAAAAGTACATCGTGTTATATCTTATGCGATGCAATGGTATGAAACCCTTCGTGTGCGAGTCCGACTCGCACTTGACCGGTTTTTTGAATATTTGATTGTCTGTCTTCTTTTGCGGTAATCTACGATATAGCAGAACCAATTATATGAAGCTTTCCCAACTAGGGACAGAAAAGTAGACAAAGAGTGGGGACTTTCCAGAATTACAATGGGCTCCTTTCTAAAACCTTGGGGACGAAGACGCGAGCAAAAGCTAATTATAAATATACAATTTATGATTTCTAATGTTTATTTTTCGTCTATAATAGATCATCTCTCATATTATATTTCGTGACAAATCCTTTTTAACGTTATCTTTTATTCGAAATACTCGTAACTCAACTTTTTTCAGTTTAATCGATTTTATTGAAAGAATAGTGAACGCTGGCCATGCTGGCTGTCTGCCAAATGTCATTTTACTGCTTCGAATGGAACATTCAAGATTTATATTCTCTAAACTAGCTGATGTCCGGCATGCGTAGCATTGTGCCACTCATGGCTGGTCAGATATAAATATTTTAAATATTTTTTAAAATCTATATAATTATTTTTTGTATTCTTTTGCTTTCAAATTTTTTTTTTCGGTAGATACTAAAACCAACATTTTTGCGCTCGCTACGCTTGCGCTCTTATTTGGTATTGATTAATAAACGTCTTACTGTCAAATTGAAAGGAAAAATAAATACTAACGGGACGACAAGATGGGCCAATTTTTTTTTCATGAAATATGCTACGGTTTCAGTACTGAAGTAGCGCCCATAGTATTTCGTTTCAGAAATGTTGAACCAAAAAAGTTTTGTGCGATTATACATATGTCGATCACATAAGGACGAAAATGATTTCTCGCTGTTTTGTGGTGAAATTGTGAGGGTACAAGGTTGTGATACTGTGAAACTACATGAGCGTGGTAGGATATTACACTGAACGGGAATGTATGTACCTACTTTTGTAATAACAAACACCAATAAGTTTGTTACTAACTTTTGTACAGTGCTCGCAAAACAATAAAGGTACGGACAGACGTGCTCAAAAAAAGCGTGCTTTTATGCTAGCTTAATGTTAGCATGCTCATGCAACTGTTCACATTTGCCAGCAATAAGCATGCTTAAATAAATATGTTGTATGTTGTACTGAGTACATGCTAATAAGCAAACCCTGTTCAGACGCGCTCGGAGCACGCCCCCTTCTACCCGCGCCTCAGGTAGCATGCTCGAAAATCAAACGTCGGTTGATTTTTGAGCATGCTCGAAATAAGCATGCTCATTACATGACACACGTGCTACTAATGAGCACTTGCTCAATAAAAGCATGCTTTCGTGCTAGTAATGAGCACGTCTGTCCGTAGCTTAAAACAAGAAGGTACCTACTTAGTCTAATCTGATGTTGCAACATGACGGTATGCGCCGGTTCGTACACTAAAGGATTAAATACACAAGTTCAGCTGAGATCAGATTTTGTACAATGCGCAATCATAATATGCCCCCGTCTTCGGATTAGAATGCTTGTTTTTCTAATGTCCAGTTTTAAAGATCGTGTTTTCCACTATGTTCAATTTTTGTGAACGAATTTATGTATAAAATCGAGTTATTGGCTTACTGCATAACATATTACAATAACTAGTTTCGTATGCTGTTGAATATTTTGTAGTACGAATATATGGCACTATCTATTAGATTTGTGGGAATACTCTATTCCGAGTGTATATTTGACTAGTTTTGGCTGGAGGCAGTCGGAATTTTATAACACTATAACTACCTAACATTTTTTTAGATGAATCTAAAATATTAAACGAAATGTGACTAATTCTATTTCTAAACTAAACTAAAATGGTGGTGGCTTATTCTTTTCGTGATGATGCTTTAAAAATCAAAGTACTGGATTTAGACACGTCATTTAAAGATAGTGTACAACATAATTAGTCACGTTTACTTAGATTTTTGTTAGCACATAATAAAGATATACTAATTTAAAAAACCCGGCCAAGTGCGAGTCAGGCACGCGCAACAAGGGTTCCGTAATTCAGTCGTATTTTTTCGACATTTTGCATGATAACTCAAAAACTATGATGCATAAAAATAAATAAAAATCAGTTTTAGAATGCACAGGTGAAGACCTTAGTTAGAATAGTTTTTATTAATATTTTAAAATCCAAGTTTAAATTACAATGTCAATGATCTTTTATATTAACACTCCCGTATAAGTAATCCAATCGAGGTATTGAATAAATTTTTTGATTTAATCTTCGATACATTTAAGTTATTCGGGAAATGGAATACAAAAGCAATTTGGTCGGGCCCTCTTTGCGGCGTAAATTGAAAAGGAGAGGTACTCGTAGCACTTGTGAGACAGGCGGGGCGAAGATTTCCTTGCTTTGTACATCCATTCTATATACTACAGATACGTCATAATAATATTATTATAAATGTGAAAGTGTGTCTGTCTGTGAAAAGACAAGAACAAGAATGACCGTGAAAAGCTAGTTTTCACGGTCATCCGTTCAACCGATTTGGATACAGAGTTAGGCTACTTTATTCGATTAAGTGCGCTTCGATTCGACTTTAGTGGATTCAATTTCATTTAATGTTTACCTAAATCATAATGGTAAGAAACAGACGAAATCTGGTACACGGATAGCTTGCTCCCGGTAACGGACATAGGTTACTTTTTTCTCGGAAAAGGCGGCGCAAGACCGTGGCGTGTGGAAATCCCTACAAGAGACCTATGTCCAGCAGTGGACGTCTATCGGTTGACGATGATGAAGTAAATACACAAAATGAAAATGAAAATGAAAATGAAAATCTTTTTTATTCGTATAAACTTTTACAAGTGCTTACGAATAGTCGGATGCATCTATGGCATGGCTGGTTACTTTGAAATAATATAGATACACTTTGTTATATTATTCTTAGAGAAGAAATACCGAATTTCACGATCAAATTCCCGGAAACGTGATACAAATCTACATAGCGGATCATAAATCAACCCTCAAAACAATATTGCCTACGATTCCCGAGTCGCGCACAATAAGTGATAGAAATAGCTCTACATTTTATATTGTAATCCGGGGAAACACGTCTTGCGACTTTTTCCGGGCTTAATGGAGTGGTCCCGAGGCAAACGACGGCTTTTTGTCAACCGACAATACCACAAATTGTTAGGAACCCCGTACGGTTCAGTGATAATATATCAAGCCGTAATATAAAGATCGACGTCTTGTGTTTTAAGTGAAATCTCTGTTTTCAGGGTTACCTTTTTAGGGACCCTTGTAGGATCTAAATAATTTTTAAATACATTTCAAAAATTGTGGAACCGGTAGGATTCGAACCTACGTCTTCTGGGAAACACGCCGTCGCGTCGCGCGTCGCCTAGACCGCTACGCCACGGTTTGCTTTGCTGCCAGTGCCGAAATTCGATATACTATGTAGATCCACTCAGTACTGAAGCGACTGTTAGTGCCATCTAGTAGCGACACTTATTTAGAAAAAAATATATTTAGCAAAAATTATTTAGAAACTAGCTGATGCTCACCACTTTGTCCTTTTTTTGATGTGGACCTTATTACCTGATTTTATTTTTGTTTCACTATCATTTTACGATTCGTAAAATTTTACTAACCTAAAGTAATTTCGATAAATCTTTCAAAGGCTTATTCTTATTCTCGTTTGACTTCAATATCCAAATAAATCAGTAGATAAATACGTCTTTTCCAATGGCAGATTGATTCTTGAAATACAAACAAAAAATGTGTTAGGCTTTCCCACTGAAGCCTTAAAATGAGGCACGGTTGAGAAGAAATGCCGAAAAATATATTGTGAAGTGAAAAGGTTTTAACGCGTATTGCTTGTATTGTTTGTAAAATCCAAAGATATGAAAATTTAGATATGTAAATACGTTAATAATACTCATACGTTCGTATTTTAATAAAAAGTGAAGACAAATTCGTACGCTTGTTTGCGTGACCACATGGGCGCGGCGTAGCGGCACTACGGCACTAGACTACATAAATTGGTATCTAATCTATTAGATTAGATTCTAATGATGAGGTTTAAAAACGACACCTACAAGCATGCTTCAAATATGGCGACCCGTTACTAGTCTACTGTCTATAGAAGACGTCGGTAAATTCTTAACCCTGGAAAATAATGTTTCACCAACAGAATGTTATCGTCTGTAGTATTTTTGCGTGTCGTGAGTGACATCACTTGTACTGCAATAGAATCCGCTTGTTGCAATGAAATGGGGGACACTTTTACGAGTTTATTTATTTCTAAGGAACTCGCTTTATCTTGGAAGAGGGCTTTTTATTGCGTCGACGACTCAAGCACAAAGTACTACTAAAGCCACAATAAATGTTCTCTGTATTAAGATAAGTATTAAAGCAAACATTGTTTCGGAATACCTCAGCTAGGTATTACGTGTGGTATTTACTTCCGCCTTATCTCTGCCGAACATTCCCTTCCAGTCGTACTCAGAATACAAATGTTCATGAACGTAGCTTGATTGACGTCGTTATATACCACGAAAGGAGCTATTTTATTTTGATCCACTAAATGCCCACGAGCCTTGACTTTTTACACCACCGTAATTAAATACTCATTAAGAATTTTCTTCTTCGATTTTATTATGAAGAACATTTTCTACAAAGAGGAGACGTCTGGTTCAAAGACTTATTCTGGTCTGGTTAAAAAAGCCAAGTCATTTAACAATATACGCTATGAGTTATTCGTAGAATATGTTACTAGCAAGTGTTAGAGTCTTGACTATTATAAGTCGTAAAAGTTATCCTACATGACTGAAATATTTCATTTCATTTAGTAAAATAGTATTTGAAGAATTCTAAGTATGAAATGAAATGAAATGAAAATTTATTTATGACAACAATGTCGGTTTACAGTTTAGTGTCGGGAACCCTGAAGTAAGTTTGATAAACCTGTGTCTCAGGGTCCCCGCTCCTGTTACTCAGTCTCAAACATAATAGTTGTGTTAACAAAAACTATAAATACTTAAGTCTAAACAATTAGCATGCAATGTGTCGTGCGTGTATGTGAATGTGTTTGTGTGTGTGTGTGTATGTGTGTGTTTGTGTGTGTGTGTGTGAGTGTGAGTGGTATAGCTTTAATTATTTATTTAAATTTAAATTTGAAATTTTAGTAGATTTTCCGTATCAATATAGTTTAGATTATTTAGAAAACTAGTTACTGTTTGTTTGCATTTAAAGAGTTGCATGTCGTATTGTAAGGGTGATAAATTGTGCGGAATAGAAATATACCCGGATACGGAATAATCTACCACCTTACAAAGATTAGAGGAAAAAAAATAATTTACTTTACTTGATCTATCTACCTAGTAAAGAATAGAAGCTAGCCGTCGACTCCCTTGTAATGTATATGAGGTGTTATAAATGAAATTTGCTAGATGTTAGGCAAAATTGTTTTTAATGTAACTTTTACCGGGGTCGCTTAATACATATGATGGCTAATAATGCTTAGTTATTCTAGCTTAATGCCAAGACTTAATTTAGATACATTAGAATGCCTTAGGTAGATAGTACATAAAATCTATGTTTTAAATTTAAGATGCCATTGGCATGGAATAGACAATGACACAGTAAAATTCATAAAATTGTTTCAAAATAAAAGCTCAGTAGTAAAGACAGGGTTCTTACTGTACACATACACTAAGAAGGTTCACTAAACTGTTGCAGGATACAAACTTTTGCTTACTTGTAGGTGCGAAGACTGCAAGGTAGCTGGACGGCATCGGCCAAGATCCAAAACTCAATTTATTTGATTCTTCACAACCGAAATGTTTCATTACAAAGATTTTCACCAAGTCTTATCCATAGCAATTAAGTTGTCAACGTGAATGTGCAAAAGAAATAAATACGAAAACCGAAAACGTAAACGTAAACATAAAATTAAAACGTAAACCCTGTAACAAAGAAAAACAAGATTATAATTTGTGCTGTGTGAAAATTTCGACACGTGGAATTTTCCCGATCAAACACAACTCACCTATTGAACTCCTGGCCACCAATGGTTTTCAGAAGTCCACCCACAACCCATTATCCTCATTTATTTGGGAAGATAAAATAACTGGAACTGGAATGAAATCATAAAATTAGGATTTTCTCTAACCAAACCGCCATTTTGTCGAATCCACATTACTTGATTTTTCACTCACCATAACTGATGAAACATTGAAAATACGTTAGGATGACTAAAATTTATGACTATTGTATTTTTCCAGGCGAAGCCATGGGCGAAAAGAAGTGAGATTTTCCTGGAACGAAAAAAATTCGTCTTCACATGTTGACTCCAGGAAAATTCTAAATCTCACCTATCGGTGTTGCCAGACGCAACCCGAGTGTGGCCGCTCCCATTTAGTTTGATCATGAAGCCAATTCATTTTTGAATATTTGCGGAACCTAAGGATATATTATAAGAACCGTTTTGTTAATGACTTAACAATAAACAAATGATATTATGGTTTTATTTAATTATTTTGTTTTATTTTTACGACAATTGACAACGAAGCAAACGCCATCTATTGTGGCTCGAATGAACTCTGAACATCGACCCACGCGTAGTTCTGCACCTTGATGCTAGGTGGCACCAACATACTTTGAACAAAATAGATTTTTATTAAAAGCGAAACGCTAATTAGTAGTTCAAAATTTACAACGTCACAATACTTCCCCTCCTACGAAAAGGTTCAACAGGTTGAACCACGCTGCCCTCAGCGTCATCCAACAACTACTAACAATTTGCCTGAAACAAACAAAAAAAACACAGAAGTTACGCGTGAACGCACATCTACTACTAACAAGGAAAATTGTCTAACAAAATAAATATACTGAAAACAGTGTAAGGTTTTATACATTATACTTAACTACACAACCCTAACTTCTAAAAAGAATATATACAAAAAAACTTCATGGTGTCTAAGACACTTGAGTGGAAACATCTTGGCATCATTCTTCAGCTGACTGATAGAATGCGTCTAGGCCTACGGTGGTTCACTCTTTTAAACTACCATCTTAATATTTGTTACTCAACAAATACGGAAAAACTGGTTGTGAACGGGTCCATCTGATATGGCAACCGTTCTCTATCCCATTCGGAAAAATAAAACCGAATCAAAATCGGAATATGAGAAAAAAAAACGAAATAACTCTCCTAGAAAATAGATCTCGGAACAGAATCGGAAAAAATAACAGAAATGATCCATTATCTAGAAGGAAAACGAAAACAAAACACAAAACCCCCCCTTTTCGTTATCCCCAAAGTACGATATTTGCATTTTTACTTTCTCAACCGGTTGGTCTACCACAAGCATTCCAATCATCACATATTCATCCCTACATACATCCACTACATTCATCCTCAACTGAACCATGGTAATGTAACTGTTAACTCAGAACATCACTACACTCATACAAATTCCTAATTGAATATTGATAACTTAAATATTCAAACAGTTTAGACCAAACTAAGTAATGGCAAATATCTACTTCTTAATATCCTTAATATGCCAAGTGCCTATTGGGTGGTTGTCAGCTACTCTAACTAGTTCATAAACCAAAGGTGACAAAACCTTGACAACCCTGCACTTTTCATACTTAGGTGCCAGCTTAGCTGCGAAAAAATTTGTAGCGTCGCTTTGTGGATAGGTCTTTTTCCACACTATATCCCCAACAGAATAGCTTGCAGACCTACGCCTTAAGTTGTAATGCGTTGCATACTCTGCATGAGCCTGAAACAAATTTCTCCTAACCTGACCAAATATGTCCTCCAAAGTTCCAAACTTTCCTGCGTATTCCTCCCTTGGAATTCCGGCCTCGTACTCCTTATCCGTGTCCTTATAGAAGGAACCATTTAAGACCGGTTCTCTAGCGTGGACAAGGAAGAACGGGGAGAATCCAGTGGATTCATTAACCGCACTGTTTATGGCGAACTGGACCTTGTACAGGTTTTCGTCCCAGGACCTGTGGTTATCTTTCACAAAAGCGGCTACAGCAGTCATAACAACCTTATTGTACCTCTCAACAAGGTTAACTTGCGGAGTGTACAGTGGTGTGTAGTGTAATTTCGGAATATTATAACGCTTAATGAGATTACGGAATTCAGATCCTGTAAATTGGGACCCATTGTCCACAATCACAGTCTCTGGAACACTATGGTTCAAAAATACAAAATTCTCTAGCGCTTTAACAACAGCGGCACCTGTGGCACGCCGTAACGGAAACAACATTGTATATTTCGAAAAACAACACGTCACCACAAAAAGAAATGTAAATCCTGATTTAGACCTAGGCAAAGGTCCGACTAAATCAGCCGAAATGACCTGAAAAGGTCTCTCGCAGACTTTAGGCTTCCCTAGCAGACCTGGAGTGGCTGATGTCGTGTGTTTATACGCAGAGCAAGTATCACAATTCTTAACGTACTCAACCACGTCCTTATACATACCACGCCAAAAATATCTGAGGGATAATCTGCGATGAGTTTTGAACACACCAAAATGACCTGCAGTTGCATCTGCATGGTTTTGTTGCATAATTCTAAGGATGTCGTTCTTGTGGACTACCTCTTTCCAGTCGAACTCACTGAGAAGCTGGTATTTACATTTACTGTAACGATATAGTTTATCGTTCAAAATACAAAAATTCGGAAAATTTGCTGGATTGATTTTACCGCCATTAAATGTTTTGTCATACCAGTCATCTACCAAAACTTGTTGACTAGAGTTATCATTACGATCACCAACTACATCTACGTGTATGAGTCTCGACAAGGTATCCGGAACTACATTATCACAACCCTTCCTATGTTCGATAACAAAATTATACTGTGATAATCTACAACCCCATCTGGCGAGTCGTCCTGAGGGATTTTCTAAATTTAAGAACCACTTTAGGGATGCATGGTCTGTGATAATTGTGACTGGCTTGGAACCAAAATAAGCCTGAAATTTCTCCACTGCAAAAATCACTGCTAGAGCCTCGCGTTCCGTCGCGCTGTAATTCCTTTCGTTTTTATTTAGGCTCCTACTGACATACGCAATGGGATGATCGCAACCATCGGTTTCTTGCGTCAGCATACCACCAACACCATATGCAGAAGCATCACAATGTATTTTGAATGGTTTTTCAAAATTCGGTACCGCAAGAACAGGTGCGGTTACCAACGCATTCTTCAATGTATTAAATGCTACCTCTGCCTGTTCGCTCCACTCAAATTTAGGTGCGTTCTTTCCTTTACTCGTTAGTCTATTGAGTGGTGCAGCGATGGTTGAAAAATTCCTAATAAAGCGCCTGTACCAAGAACAAGTGCCTAGGAAAATCTTTACCTCCTGTGCAGTTTTTGGGGTCGGAAAGTTCAAAACTGCGGCAACTTTTCCAGGATCTGTGCGTAAACCAAATTCATCCACTATATACCCTAAATATTTCAAAGAGTTTCTAAAAAAATTACATTTTTCAAAATTCATGGATAGTTGAGCCATTTTTAGTTTATCCAGAACTCTGTTTAATAAAATTAAATGGGTTTCAAAATCAGCAGAACAAATAACAATATCATCTATATAACAAAATACTATTCCATTTTCAATATCACTACAAAAATTTTGATTAAATAACTGGTCCATTAACCTCTGCTGTCGTGCTGGTGCACCGCATAGGCCAAACGGCATGACTTTAAATTTGAATAACCCTCTACCAGGAACTGTAAAACTGGTTTTTTCCTGAGAGTCGTTAGCTAACGGAATTTGCCAGAAACTTGAACTTAAATCAATCGATGATAAAAACCTTGCCTCTTTCAAGCTATCTAGAATTTGTGGAATGTACGGTATTGAGTATGAATCCCCCTTTGTCACTGAATTTAATTTCCTGCAATCTAGGCAAAATCTCCAGTCTCCATTTGCCTTTTTCACTAAAATTGCTGGGTTATTCCAAGGGCTTTCACTCGGAGTAACTACGTCCATTTCCAGCATCCTATCTAACTCTTTACTTAAAGCTTCCTTCTTTTCGGGAGAAAGTGGATATTGTTTTATTTTTATTGGCAAGGCATCACCGGTGTCAATAACATGTTCAATTAATTTTGTTCTACCCAATCCAATTTTCGCTGAAGAAATATCTAAAAATTTATTTACTACAGATTGGGCTAATTCTTTCTGTTGAGATGATAAGTTTTCAAAAGAAGTGATGGTATGAATTTGTTCATTATCAATCGCACAAATATTGTAAAATTGAGAAGGTGCCTTAATTAATTCTAAATTATCAAAAATGCCAGGGGCTAACTGAAATGTTTTCCAAAAGTCACAGCCAAAAATAACATCCGCTATTATAGAGGGTACTACAAAAAATTTTATTATGTGAGTTACGGAATTATAAGTAATCGGAATAAACATATAACCCATGCAATCAAGTTTGTCTCCATTTGCCACTGAAAATGTGGTATCAATACTGCTATGCAATTTATAACCGAATCTCAAAAAAACCTTGTGCGCCTGGTTACCCAAAATTGACGCGCAAGCACCGGAATCTAGTAAACCTGTAATCTCAAAACCGTCAACAAAAACCTTTAAATGTGGCCTAAAGTCTCGTTTATCCACTGAATACAGAACTGTGTCAGGTAAAAGGGATGTTTTGTTGTTAATGACCAAGTTCTTTACTTGTGTCTCTGCACAGTTCTTACTAATTAGTTTTTTGAATTTTTGTCCGGAGCGGGTTTACTAGTCGCCTTTTTACTACAACTTGGACATGTCTTTACTGTAAAGTTCTGACGTCCACACGAAAAACATCTAATAAATTTCGGAACTGTCCTGCAAAATTTAAAGGAATGGTTACCCTTGCCGCACTTGTAACATAGTTGTTTATTTGTTTTCGAAAAAATCAGTGCCTTTACTTGTATCAACCTTAGGTGCAGGTGTGACTGAAAGTGTGTTTATCTGTTTTGTCACTTGTTTGTAAGCAAACTCTGAACTTAAAGTTGCCTTACTGTTAGTAGGCTCAGAAAATAAGGCGGAACGCTGCCTCGCAGCCTCTAGTTTGCGACACTTTTCCTTCAACATTGCGACAGACTTAATGTCAACAAGAGCTAATTGTTCTGAGTAAAAAGGGCGAATATTATGTAATAAAATTTGTAACTTTTGTTCTTCGGAAAGTGGTGTTGACAACCTTGAAAACATGCAAAACATTATAGCGAAATAGATAGACACAGGTTCTTCAGAGCCTTGTGTTCTTGCTCGAATTTCACCTAGCAACCTGTAGTCATAATCTACTGCATCAAATTCCTCTAAAAATAAAGTTTTCAATTCTGACCAAGACGAAACTTGACATTTGTTGCCTCTGTACCATAACAATGCTCGGCCTGTAAAAAGATGAAATGCAGAAACAAATAATTTTCCATCTGAAACGCCATAAGATCTTTTATATTCCTCAACGCGTTCGATGAAACTGCGCGGATCACCCTGTCCGTTGAAATTTAACTTCCACTTGGCAACATTTTTATCACCAGTGCAGTCAACGGCGGTACTCTCGGAATCCAGTGATTCGTCGTGAGACGACTCATTGTCAGCATCTAATCTGGAAATCAAACTCTGCAACTTTGTATGTAATTCACTCTTCCTACTTATTAAGCTGAGTTCGGAACACTGTATTCTCAAAATTCTAAAGTACAAATGTGAAGCTAAAGCTTTAGACCTACAGAGGGCATGTCTATCTTTAGTGTCAGAACACTTTTTTAATAAATCTTCTAAGTCTTGAAGTTTTTTAGTAATAACCCCTAACTCACTTTCAGAAGAGAAATCTGTCTCTAAAATTGATTCAGAAGGAATTTCCTGAATTAATTGTTTTAACTGTTTCTTTAAACCTAGCACTGTAGGTGCTGGAGTTTCGGAACGAATGGATACCTCATAACACAATTCGTCCTTCAAAAGTGAATGAAACTGGGCAAAAGTCTGTTCCATTTTGTTAAGTCAAAACACATTTAACAAAATATCGAGCTTGTGTAACTGTCTATGTTTAGCCTTATACAAATTGGTTAAACACAAACACAAAAGAAGTTATTTAAACTATTAAATATACACAAGCAAAATACACAACAAAAACAATATTCTTAAGTCTATCCTAACTATTTTATCAATTATGTTCCTATTCCAAAATATTGTTAATAATACAAGCACATATTATTACTATAGTAAACAAAATATAACAAAATAAACTTCCCAAAATTGAATAAATGATTGTAAGGTGCAGTATCACCTTTATGAGTACACAGTGTGTTACAACCTTTACAATTACAAAAGTAAACAGGCAACAAAGTTGCAATGAACTCTGAATAGCATATTATCTTTAAAAAAAAACAAAGAGATTGTGCAATGGTTTGATGACTGTTACTTTACACTTTTAACACATAACCTAAAATACAACAAAATCTGTTTCTAAATGTCACTTTAAACTACCAGCATTCACTTAAACTTAACATGTTTTGTGTGTGAAGTAGCTTTTATCATAACCTTAACACAGCTCTAAACAAAATTTCAACAAAATAATGAAGTATCAAGTCACTGAAAAAAAAATTGTTCATAACTTCATACTTGAACTTAATGTAATCTCTGAATATAGTTTATATATTTAGTTTCACAAGTTGTAACTCTTAGTATTTATAAATGTATGTGTGTAACTAGTTAACAGCACATAGCGTTTCAAAACTTTAATTATACTAAGTTACCGGAATTTTCAAACATAAGATGTACTTACTATTGAAAGCAATACCCAACAACAACTCAGTTAAGCAATGTTTATTACTAAACTGAAGGCAAACATTCACTTATACACCTCCAAGGTAAGTCGATAACATAATTAAACGGCATAAGCACCATTTATAATGTGTTAATTAAATAAGAAAAAAAAAACCAATGTTGGACTATACTCAGAAAATTACTTAAACTATCAAACAAAATTTCTAACTATTAGTTATTATTTAGTTAGTTAACCATAAAAAACAGCTTAGTGCTCTTTGCAATGTGTCACTACTTAGAAAATTGTACAATCAGCGGAGTACATTTCATAAAATTTACAAAATTTCTCAAAATATACAGAAATAACTATATAAAAAAAACGTTCGGGCGCCATTTGTAAGGGTGATAAATTGTGCGGAATAGAAATATACCCGGATACGGAATAATCTACCACCTTACAAAGATTAGAGGAAAAAAAATAATTTACTTTACTTGATCTATCTACCTAGTAAAGAATAGAAGCTAGCCGTCGACTCCCTTGTAATGTATATGAGGTGTTATAAATGAAATTTGCTAGAAACATAAAATTAAAACGTAAACCCTGTAACAAAGAAAAACAAGATTATAATTTGTGCTGTGTGAAAATTTCGACACGTGGAATTTTCCCGATCAAACACAACTCACCTATTGAACTCCTGGCCACCAATGGTTTTCAGAAGTCCACCCACAACCCATTATCCTCATTTATTTGGGAAGATAAAATAACTGGAACTGGAATGAAATCATAAAATTAGGATTTTCTCTAACCAAACCGCCATTTTGTCGAATCCACATTACTTGATTTTTCACTCACCATAACTGATGAAACATTGAAAATACGTTAGGATGACTAAAATTTATGACTATTGTATTTTTCCAGGCGAAGCCATGGGCGAAAAGAAGTGAGATTTTCCTGGAACGAAAAAAATAAATTTTTATTAAAAGCGAAACGCTAATTAGTAGTTCAAAATTTACAACGTCACAGTATATGTTTAAGGTTCTATTTAATTTGTTATATACTTAAGTAGGTTGAAAGGTTTTTATATTGCCTGCCAACAAAGTGGGTCCTATTACTTGAAACAGTGTTGATGACTGCGTGGTTATGTCTTCTACCTTGGAGTGAGCTATTATATTCAGTAGTGCGGTGAACCCGAGCTATAGTTTGTAAGATGTATAGTTGTCTAATGGTTAATAATTTGGCTGTTGTATAGAGACTATGTGTTGGGTACAGGAATGGTCTGAAATACATTACTTTTAATAGGGATCTTTTGCTCTCTCTAGGTGAATGAGTTGGGTCTTACATGCACTACCCCAGGCAGGAATACAGTACATTAAATTTGATTGTCCCAGTGCGATATATATAGTTTTTAATAGTTCAGGTGGTACAACATGGCGTAGTTTTTTAAAGATCCATATAAGATTTCTGGTTCTCTTTATCAGACTGTCTATTTGTTTATACCAATTTAGATGTTGATCAATTATCACTCCTAAATATTTGTACTCTGTTACTTTTTCAATGTTCGGGCAGTCACATATGACTCCTTGTTGATAATCACAAGCATGGCATTTTATAATGAAATTGTCAGACGGTTGAGCTGGTTTTCTAATCGAAAAGGTCATAGAAGAGAAGTATGTACGGACGTATGTATGTATATCATAAGGATCATAAGTTACATTATAGTGTTATTCATGATCCTTTATTGTAACTGCTCTGCAGCCGTAGCAGAACTTTTGTGACAGCACTCTAGGAGCGTTTGAAACGCTTTGTCGATGTAAAAGCGTTGTTGTATTTATATAGATAACTAACTTATGCTTGCGACTTCGTCCGCGTGGACTACACAAAATTTAAACCTCTATTTCACCTTAGGGGTTAATTTTCAAAAATCCTTTCTTAGCGGATGCCTACGTCATAACAGCTATCTATCTGCATGCCAAATTTCAGCCCGATCCGTCCAGTAGTTTGAGCTGTGCGTTGCTAGATCAGTCAGTCAGTCAGGCAGTCACCTTTTCCTTTTACCTATATATTTAGATACTCAGACTTTGAAGCAAGGCAAATCTATAATTTGTAGTTGGTAATGCCACCAACAGAAGTCGCTGGATAGAGATCGCACGAGCAGCAGTGTAAAATTCATAGCCACAACCGTCAGGAGTGAACGATTGAGAAGAAGAAGAAATCTATAATTTAAAAAGTCTAGTCTAGTCTAGGAGACTGGGGAGTGTAAATTAGTTAGTTGTGGAGTTCTAAAGTCATCTTTATAGCTGATTCGTTCCGGCTTCCCAAAGGTACGTACAGCTACTTCCTGCGAGAGATAAATTGTATCTACTTGAAAAAAAACACGTTTTCACTTTTGTGGTTGGCTTTTTGAATCAGATAGGGGCTACAAAAGGACTTTAAATAATTGTGATAATATTAGTGACTTTTTAAGGATACCTAATCACTGAAAAGAAGCGGATTGGAGACGTGTTCAGCAGACCATAGGTTTATTCCTAACGCAAGCCTAGATAATTAAAAAATCACTTCAATCTCAATAAACTGATTGGTCAACACACCCAGCCTTCTCAGTTCAGTGGACAAGCATCCTAAGAAGCAAACATGTAACAATGTCTATTGCATTTTAAATGTCAGATTGTATACGTGGGAGTTTCACGTTTCGAGAGGAGTGATTCCGACAAAGGAGAATTTTCCACAAATAAAATATTGGATTAAAAATAGAATAAAAGCTGAATGAAATAGGTTTATTGGATAAAGTGTACTTAGCTTTTATTTATTGGAAAATACGCCATCTCATATTACAAAAGTTGAGCCTTTCTTGAACCAACATTGAAGAAATGCCTGTCAAATAAATATTCGGGCTATTTTTATATTGATATAAAGATCTATAAAGATCTCTCTGAATCATGTTCCTCTAAGCTGAGGGTCATGACTTCTTCCCATAAATGACATAATGGTAGGAGTTTTCTCGGGATGATAAAACGAATAACGATTGGCTCCTAAATTATTTCCTACAACTCGACAGAAAGAACGAGATTTCGACTCTTAGTTATTATCAGATGTTAGTGATACGTTATTTCCGGGACATATTCAGACCTCCAAAGTCGGTCACCTATCCAGTTACTAGCTTGGTTCAACATTGTATAAAAAATCGCAATCGATTAAAATGCGTTGTCACAACTAGCCAGCACGTCCCACGTATAAACTTAATAAACCAGACTTTTATTGCATACTGGTTCCAACGTTAGCTCTATCGTCTGAAAAGGCAGTCCGATTGGACAAAGGCCTTCTTACAGTATCAAAAGCTACATGGCGTCACAAAACGTCCAATGTGGGAAGCAATTTGCACTTCTATTAGCTTTTGAAAGGGTCCAGGTGCAAATGGAAGTGGATAGGGCATGTCATTAGTCCTACACTTAATCAATGGACCTTTTTTCTTAAAGTACCACGTAGCAGGAAGAGAAATGTGAGGAAACCACGATGCCGCTGGTTACGTGACATCATCATCGTTATTGAACTAAATTGGTAACTTTAGAACCAATAGGTAACTTTAGGTATTTTAAACAAAAATCGTGTTCTATGAAGTGGTGTACAAAACTATCACATTAAGTAGGATACTGGACATCAAGTTGTAAGTAAAAACGAGCTGCAAACATTTTTTCTTGGGAATGAACCGTCTAATGTACTATAATATAGAGATCGTTGGTCATTGTCAAGCTTATTGGTTGGGAACTTGAGTGAGTCTGGAATATTAAGGCCATTCCTTATCTCCCGTTCCTACTTGTCGTTTGTAGGGCCCGGATTTAAATCGGATGTTCCAGTGGTAGAACATTTTATATGAAGCTGAAGACAATTGTCAGAAACCGATTTTGCGTCAAAATGTACTGCCACTGGAACATCAAGCGATAAACGACAAACGACAAGTGGGAACGGGGGTTACGGTAATGTGTCGAACTCACCCAAGTTCCCATAGGGAGGGCTTTGTCCGATGATGTTCGAAATTCAAAGATTTACAAAAAAAAAACATGTTTTTCTTCCCAATCTTGGCGTGTACAGTATACTTAGATTTTGTCTACAAGTCGTAGTTGGATAGGCGCATTTTAATTATATTCAATGTAATGACTTAAAGCCTTTATTTAGTATGCAACAGCAAATTCCCGGAGTAGATCAAACCGATGGGCGTGACGACGACTATGTTACGCGCTAATGAATCTGGCTGTTTGCACGCCTTAATTTATTCCAGGTACCTACCTACTTCACGTGCTCAAGAGCGATAGAAAAATATAGCTATATCAAGCGCTTCACTGTCACTACATCTAAATATATAAAAGGAAAAGGTGACTGACTGACTGAATGGCTGACTGACTGACTGACTGACTGACTGATCTATCAACGCACAGTTCAAACTACTGGACGGATCAAGCTGAAATTTGGCATGCAGGTAGCTATTATAACGTAGGCATCCGCTAAGAAAGGATTTTTGAAAATTCAACCCCTAAGGGGGTGAAAAAGGGGTTTGAAATTTGTGTAGTCCACGCGAACGTAGTCGCGGGCATAAGCTAGTAATATTATAAATTAAAGTCCCCCGCCGCGCTGAGTTCGTGTTTGCTTGGGATAATCTCACCTACAGATTTTCATACGTGCGGTTTCCATCGATAGATAGAGGGATTATCTAAGAAGGTTATAAGGCTATAATCCATTCTTCCGTACTAATATTATAAATCCGAAAGTGTGTCTATCGATCTGTCTGTCTGCTAGCCTTTCACGGCCCATCTTTTCAATCGATTTTGACGAATTTTGATACAGAGATAGCTTGCATCCCGGGGAAGGACATGGGATTTTTAAAAACCTAAATCCACGCGGACAAAGTCGTGGGCATCATCTAGTTTATGGATATTTTACGAAAATAAACTGCTGGAGTGTTGCAAATAATTTGTGAGATTTATCATGTTCATGGGCAGTGGTTCGTGAATCATGATTCATGGCTCAACTTAACTCAGGTGGCCTGATTACTCATTCCTTTGCTTTAAAAGGTCCGTTTACCGTAATATACCTACATATCATCATCATCATCATCATCATCATCATCATCATCATCAACCAATAGACGTCCACTGCTGGACATAGGTCTCTTGTAGGGACTTCCACACGCCACGGTCTTGCACCGCCTGGATCCAGCGGCTCCCTGCTACTCGTCTGATGTCGTCCGTCCACCTAGTAGGGGGTCTTCCAACGCTGCGTCTTCCGGTGCGAGGTCGCCATTCTAGCACCTTGGGACCCCAACGTCTATCGGTTGTACGAACTATGTGCCCTGCCCATTGCCACTTCAGCATCGCAACCCGTTGAGCTATGTCGGTTACTCTAGTTCTCCTACGGATCTCCTCATTTCTGATTTGATCACGTAAAGAAACTCCAAGCATAGCTCTCTCCTTCGCCTACCTACATATAGTTTTCTTCAAATCTTTGAAATAGTTACCTAATAGTTTTGCTAGAATGCAACGGAGCTGTAAAATATCAAGTAAGTGTAAAATCTACTATTTTAAAATTCAATTTTAAAGATATAACCCCTCTCAAGTCTTTACGATCAGTCGCAACGTTTTACTGTATCGAACTATTAAAATGAAAGTACCCAGAGGTACGTGAGATACAAGTTGTTCATTTTATGGAACTAAACGACCGGAATGGAAAGTTTATCGCAACCCTGTCTATGAATACTGCTGTTGCAAAAAACCGGCCAAGTGCGAGTCAGGCTCGAGCAACGAGGGTTCCCTACTACAGTCGTATATTTTCGACACTTTGCATGATAATTCAAACACTATGCATAAAAATAAATAAAAATCTGTTTTAGAATGCACAGATGAAGCCCTTTCATATGATATCCTACTTGATAATATAGATATCTTACTTCGAAAATTGAAAATACCTACTAATTTTTAGTTCATGACCACAATTAATTTTTTTGTGTGTGATGTAACCACAAATTCACGGTTTTCAGATTTTTCCCCGAATGTCTGCTATAAAACCTACTTACCTGCCAAATTTAGGTGAAAAACATGATTCTAGGTGGGAAGTACCCTGTAGGTTTCTTGACAGACAGACAGACAACACAGTGATCCTATAAGGGTTCTGTTTTTCCTTTTGAGGTACGGAAGCCTAAAAATAAACAGTGACAAGCAAGTGATAAATCTACAAAATCAGATGAAATCTAGATATAATTATGAATCAAATATTTCAGGTCACGATCATCATTTATCATTAATAATTGATGTAAGAATATTTTAGTATTCTTGCAACATCGTCTTCAAATTGATTGTGTTGGTAAGTACCTAATTGAGTGAGTCTTTTATCCATCCATCCTGTATGTGCTACTATTTGCTAAGCACATAGGCCTTTTGGAGAGCGCACCACTACATACGGTCCTCCACCTTCCTCATTCACCCAGCCCACTTGGAAAAAACCGGCCAAGTGCGAGTCTAACTCGCGCAACGAGGGTTCCGTACTACAGTCGTATATTTTCGACACTTTGCATGATAATTCATACACTATGCATAAAAATAAATAAAAATCTGTTTTGTACAAGTGAAGCCCTTTCATATGATACCCCACTTGATATCTTACTTCGCGTATTGAAAATACTAATTATTAGTTTATGACTACAATTTAATATTTTTTGGTGTGATGTGACCACAAATTCTCAGTTTTCAGATTTTTCCTCTAAAGCCAGCTATAAGACCCACCTACCTGCCAAATTTCATGATTCTAGGTCAACGGGAAGTACCCTGTAGGTTTATTGACAGACGGACAGACAGACAGACAACAAAGTGATCCTATAAGGGTTCCGTTCTTCCTTTTGAGGTACGGAACCCTAAAAAGAAACGGTTACGGGTTTTTCTAGTTTTAGTAAGGCTAGGGCCTTACCTTAGAAAAACCCGTACCGCTATATATATAGGTATAGGTAGGTACCTACTTAAACATTTTTGTTCACTGGAATTCTATACTCTATACTAAAGAGGATAGAATTTCATCGAACAAAAATGTCTGTCGATTCTTGATTCGACACTAACGCAAACACTTAGGTCTCAGTGACATAATTTTGTTCCTTTCCTAAAGTCTCTAAGGAGAATAATGATTCTTTTTTGTTCCGGAAACAGTTTACATTAAATTAGCTCAAATTCGTGATTAAACGAATAAATAACAACCTTTTCTAACAAAAGAAAAGAAAGTTCTAAACGTAACAAAAAAAAATTACTTAAAAACTTTGGAAACAGAGGCTATGAAAATTGAGATATTTTACAGCCCAACTGAAAAGCAAATAAAAAGAAGAACTAAGAAAAAGAAAAATTTAATTTAGAAATTGACTGCACTATCGTTTATTTAAAAATTGACACTATTTGCTTCTTTGCGCGATTCAATGGATTCAACATACCTATTATTTCAACATAACATACCTACAATAATAGTAGGTACAGAAAACGTTTGAGAAGATCCAAAGATCTATGCAGTACCTACTTACTTTTTGTCGAACAATGGTTCTTGTAGGCTTATGGCACTACCATAGGCTTAGAATAGTAACGAAAAAATTCTAAGTCTATGGGCACTACAGTTCTTGCGAGACAAAAGATGAGCGTTTTACATAGAGCATTCGAAGAGGTATTCAACTCGTGAGGAAATTTCATATTATATGAAGATCTTATATTCAGAAGAATTTCTGAATAATGCGTGGGTAGAGGCAGGTCATAGAATTAGACCCGATTGCCTTTGTTGAATATTGAGTTGTGACGTGTAGGTACATTTAAGTTTAGACTTGATAATCAAATCAAGTTCATTTTTTCGAATTCGAGTGTCGATTGATTAATCGACGTTTGCATTATATATTAAGTATTATCGTTAGTGAGATCACTAAAGACCAGAATCTTCGAACAGTGCGTGTTTCCTGTGATGACATAATTATGGTTTCGAGACATGGTCATGACTTTGACTTTGGTCGCTAAATATGGGCTCAATGTCACACAACGGGTGATAGAGAGAGCGATGCTTGGAGTTTCTCTATTCGGAGTTGAGGAGATCCGTAGGAGAATCAAAGTAACTGATATAGCTCAACGGGTTGCGAAGCTGAAGTGGCAACGGGGAGGACACGTGACACGTAGTTCAAATAAACGCTTTGGGGTTTCATCCGTTCCAAAGTGCAAGAAAGGCGAGCCAGGGTTGCTAACACATTGAAGAAAAGAAAACATTGTTCGAAAGTCTGATAAAAAGTCCTCATTTTAAAAATGATTATACACTATAGATAATGTAGACAATAACTCTTATCGCATCGTTTATCTACATCTAAAAATAAAGTTACCCTTTTGCGGATGTACAAAAATGTGACTGTACTGTACGTTAAAAACCGTGCAATCTCCCATCAGTGACCCCTATTAAGTATAATAGGGGTCAGTGTGCCCCGTGGAATAGATTTCGGTTAAGTTCCGGATGGACGTTTTTAATTTGACGGAAGCCGTTAGGGGGATACGGACAATTTTCCATCCCGCTTGCTACCGTAATTGCGACCGTTAATCTAAGCGTATACTGCGAACCAGTTGTATGAGATTTTACATCTCACCCAACATTGATAGAATTCGAGCGTCGATAAACATCAGAGTAAAATGGGCCTAAAGAGCTTTGATTTAAAATAAAAAATCCAGTGTCACCAATTTTAATGTCGCAACGTTTCCGCTTGGAGCGCTGGCTTTTGGTGCTTGGATGAACTGGAGCTTTTGAATAAGACTTTTAAGGTCCATTTTACTTTAACGCTTTTTACTTTGAAGTGTTTCGAAGCTTGAATTCTGTCAAAGTTGGTGAGATGTAAAATCTTATTCTAACTTTACAGATGTTAGTAGTAACCACTGAAGGAGGAATAAAGAAAAAATATTACAACCATTTTTATTATGCTTTTGTTGTTGTTAAGTATATACTCGATAGTATTTTTCTTCCACACTAAAAAACAAAACGTGTGTGTCCAAAAGTAAAACGAAGAATTTTGAATTAATTATTTTAGTAAACTCGTTAAATACGCTGTTGACATCTCATACCGACTAATATCTAATGATTAAAATCACTTGAAATTGAGTGTGTTTACGAAAAAAGTTATACACGAGACAGGGAATTAATTATAGCTATTTTCTCAGCCCACACAATCCACGAGGCGACTGGATATATTGTGATTATATAGTGTGGAAAAAAGATCCGTCCAGTACTTTAGTTGTGCGTTGATAGATCAGTCAGTCACCTTTCCTTTTTATTACATCCATAGTAACATACTAATGTAGAATAATATATAAATAATAACATACTAATACTAATACTAAATTGCGAAAAGAGTTATCGAGTCAACCGGGGACCTGAGAGCTGGCAGCTACCTTGGCCAAAGAATTAGTTTGGCCATCCAAAGGGGTAATGCTGCCAGCATCTTGGGTACAATGCCTCGCTGCGGTGGTCTCGATGAGGTTTTAGATTTAATTTAATTTATTTTAGTTTTAATTTAATATTGTTTTCTTTTTTTTTAGATTTAAGTTTATTAATAGTTTATTTGTTTCCATCTTCAAGTAATTATTAAATAATAAATGTTAATCCCTTCAAAAACTATACATTGTATCTACCCTTACCCTAATGTAGTATTTCGTTAAACTGTGCTAATATTATAAATGCGAAAGTGTCTGTCTGTTAGCTTTTTATGCCCCAACAGTTTTACAGATTTTGATCATTTTTTTTACAGAGTTAGCTTACATCCCGATTCCCGGGGACGGACTTAGGCCACTTTTTATCCCAGAAAATCAAAGAATTCCCTCGGAATTTTTAAAAACCCCGAAGGACGTTCACGCGGATGAAGTTGCGGCCGTCATATAGTATTATATATGTATAATGATTCATTTAGCATTTCTATTTCAGGAATAACGTTAAATAAATAAAATCATTTATTTGCCAGAACGTTGGTACAAAAAAAATTATTATGTTGCGTTAAGATTTATTACGAATTAATATTGTGGGAAAAATAAAACTTAGGCACCCTAAAGTTTTCATTTTATTTTAATTGTGTTTGAGTCAGTAGGTAGGTAGGTAGGTAAAAAATATCACATCTGGATTGTAGGATCCGATTAGCTCCGCTGTCTCAATTACCAGACCAAGTTGTACGGAAAATTATCCGTAGATATCCCTTGACGGTTATTTCAAATTAAAAAATATATATATTCAGGTTCTCTAATTCTATTTTCTTGTTAAGCAAAATTTTAGCCAAGACCCAAAAGTCATTCCACCGTATTAAAATGTAATGAGTCTGCCCAATTTAATTTCTAATATCTAAAGCATTATATTATATAATCTTTATGTATGAGAAACTGATTGACATATCAACGGCAACGTAGGTATATGTAACTCGAAACCACTAGGTATAGAAATACGGCCTGCGATACCACTTCGACTGTATCTACACATCGAGTACAAAATCGAAGGAGTTTTCCGTAGACTGCAAATCAAATTGGATATGCCCATCCTGTCGCTCTAAGCAACCAAAAGGTGACAATACCAATACGCCCGTACGTGGCCCTGCTGGTGCATCCTCCGAGACGAGCCCGTCATCCAACATCACTTTTAGACGCATGCAACCCTCATCCATGTCACAGACCCAGGAGGACATCACACTTGATAACGTTAAACAGCTAATGAAGGAAGAGATGAACATCCTGTTGTCCAAAATGGAAAATAATCTGACCAAAACATTAGATACTAAAACTAAAGAAATGTTCAAAGAAATAAATGAGATAAAGGAAGCCATGAGTTTTATCAACAATCAATACGAGGACCTAAAAAAAGAGTTGCAAGGAAGACTAATACAGGTAGAAGAGCTCAAAGGAGAAAATAATAACCTTAAATCTATTGTCAAAGACCTCAATAGCCGACTGAGCACCATGGAGCAACACTCGAGAATGAGCAACTTGGAGATACAGTGCCTACCTGAATACAAAGCTGAAAATTTACCAAATGTCATCTTACAAATTGGAAAGGTTACCGGTAGTGGTATTACAGACGCAGATATCCATAAATGTACCAGGGTCGCTAAGATAATCCCGGGAAATCCACGTCCACGTTCTGTAATTGTAAAGTTCTCAAGTCCACGCATCCGAGATACATATTTAGCTAGTGTGATCAATTTTAATAAGAAAAATAAAGAAGATAAACTAAACACGAATCATATTGGTATAGGAGGCGAAAAAAAACCAATTTATGTAGTAGATCACTTGACCTCGGAACTGAAGAAAATACACGCGTCTGCCAGGCAAACAGCTAAGAAGTTAAACTATAAATTTGTATGGGTCAAGAATGGACGAGTATTTCTGAGAAAATCCGAGGGCTCTGAACATATTGTCGTGCGGAATATTGAACAGCTAGAACAGTTAAATTCTTAATCTCGTTGTTGTTTAGTGTCTAGTCTCTTTTTGTAATTCTGTTAACATACGATAATTTAAATATTCACTACCGAAATGTCAAATTCGCAGCTGTTAATGATGTATTATATAACCTGGACAATGTCTCATTTTGTGACGCTTTGCTATGTAGCCCTGACGAGTGCTCTGACTTACTACCGACATCAAAGTCGTGCCTAAAAATTTTAACTCAAAATATTCGTAGCCTAAATGCCAACTTTAGTGGACTACTGACTTTACTGGAAAGAATTCACACCTCCTGTGATATTATTGTTTTGTCTGAATGCTGGCTTTCTTGTAATCCCGTTGTTCCCACTCTAGAAGGCTATAGCTTTTACCAAACATCATGCAATTATAACCAGAACGATGGAGTAGTTATATACATAAAAAATAACTTATCTAATGCTAAAACTATTGAACCAGAAGTTTCCGAAGCAAATTGTCTAATAACTACTGTTGGCTCTGATCTTGCTATTGTTTCTATTTACAGACCTTATGCATTTAATGATCCATCAATCTTTATACAGTCTATAGATCGAGCCCTCTCATTTTATAAATCATACAAAAATATTATTTTTGTTGGAGATATTAATATTGACATTGCAAATAATCATTTATCCAATCAATCACTAGACTATCTTGATTTCCTTGCTAACAATGGTCTGTTCCTGGGGCATACAATACCAACTCATGGGTTCACATGTCTTGACCATGCAAACCTAAAAACCATAGCTTCACCTAAAATTTTAGTATTAGAATCCACGGTTACTGACCATTATGCTGTATTGGTATCTTTATCTAAGATTAAAAATAATCGTCATCTCCGACCCCTTGTTACAAAGACGGATGAAGCTAAGCTCAGCAGTGACATGCTCAACATCAATTTTGACTCCGTATACTTAACACCCGACCCAAATTCAGCAGCCAAGAATTTAATTGAGCCCATCCTATATGCCTTATCAACTAATACTAAAGTAATTTCCTTATCTCGTAGATACAGACCTATCAAGCCGTGGATAACTCCAGGTTTACTGAAATGCATACGCCATAGAGATAAGTTACATAATAAGCTCAAAAAGGATCCTTTAAATGAAGTGTTAAAAGTTTCCTATAAAAGGTACCGCAATTATTGCTCTAATTTGCTTCATAAAGTTAAAAGAGACTACGAAAGAAATGAATTTATCAAAGCTGGTAAAAACCCAAAATTATTGTGGAAGGTGATTCAGTCCGTAACGAATTTATCTAAATCTCAGTCCTCCGCACGAGAACTTTTGCTTTCTAATATTAATAAACAAGACTGCATTAACGAAGCCAATTCCTACTTTGCCAATATAGGAAGACAACTTGCTGATAAAATAGACAAAAATGGTCGAATACCTCCTTTGCCTACATCTCACAGGGAATCCTTTGTTTTACTTGAGACTGATGAGTCCGAAGTTGAACGCATGATCAACTCTCTAAAAAATAATTGCGCAGCCGGTTGGGATGGCATCTCATCAGAATTCTTAAAAAAGTATAAAACCGTAATTGTTCCACCGCTCACATATATTTGTAATCTTAGTATCAAAACAGGTATCTTCCCTGACCTATTTAAAAAAGCGCTTCTGCATCCCATCTTTAAATCAGGCGACAGAGATCGTGTTGAAAACTATAGGCCCATCTCAATCTTGCCAGCCATGTCTAAAATTCTTGAGAAAATCATAAATTCTAGACTGGTTTCTTACTTGGAGTCTTGTAAACTGTTGTCTAAAAACCAGTTTGGATTTCGTAAAAATTTGTCAACTGCTGATGCCGTTCATAGTCTTATAGACCATTTAGTGGGCAAGCTAGATAAAGGAGAAAAGTGTGTAGCATTATTCCTAGACCTGGCCAAGGCCTTCGACACAGTTTCTACGCCTATTCTAATTTCCAAGCTCCAGTCTCTTGGAATTCGAGGTAACCAACTATCACTCTTTCAGAGTTACGTGACAGGAAGAACCCAATTCGTCAAAATAGATTCCTACATAAGCTCTGAATTACCAATTACACATGGTGTGCCACAGGGCAGTATTCTTGGCCCGAGCTTATTTTTAGTCTATATGAACGACTTATGTAACCTTCACCTAGATCAAGGTATGATATTTTCCTATGCCGACGATACAGCTCTCGTCTTTTCTGCTAATACCTGGTCGGAGGCTTATCGGCTGGCCCAAAAAGGTTTTGACACCGTAAGAAACTGGCTTAACGACAATTTGTTAACCTTAAATATCACTAAAACTAAATGTCTTAATTTGTCCATTCGAAACTCTACAATTCCTTCAGGTAACTCTCTACCAAAGTTGATTGCCTCATCAATTCAGGGTAGCTGCGCATCTGATAGTAATCTCCAACAAACTATTGATAATGTCACTTCCATAGGATATCTTGGCATAGTAATTGATTGCAACCTAACCTTTAAAAAGTATATTGAACACCTATCAAACAGAGTACGTAAGCTTATCTATATATTCAAGAAACTGCGTCACTCAGCCGAACCTGAAATCTTGAAAATGGTCTATCAAGCACTATGTCAGTCTATCCTTAGCTATTGCATAACCTCTTGGGGTGGTGCAGCTAAAACCCACCTTATTCAAATCGAACGCGCACAAAGAGCTGTACTGAAAGTGTGCTGCTTCTTGCCGCGTTGGCATCCTACGCATTTGTTGTACGAGTATTGTAGGGTGCTAACAGTACGTCAATTGTTTGTTCTCGCGACTGCTCTGAAGCAGCACTCGTGTATGAATTACAACCAAGAATGCACCCGTCGTAGGCCCCAACTAGCAACATATAGTAAACGAAATACTGCATTTAGCCGTAGGTTTTTTGTCTTCCTTGGACCTTATCTTTATAACCAGTTGCATAAGATTCTTTCTCTCCACTCTTTGAATAGGTATAAATATAAATCTTCTCTTAAGGAATGGCTTCTGAAACAAACTTACTCGGATACTGAAAGACTTCTGGATATTCTAGTGTAACCCCAATTGTACACAAACATAATATAGCAAAGATACTCACATATGCACACTTATACATGCTCACTCACTTTCACCCCCACACACACGCACTCACGCCCACACAAACACAGATAACATGGACTTCCACACACATATTATTTTCTTTAGCTCTTTAGTTTAGTTAGTATGTTAGTTAGTATGTAGTTAGCTTTGTATTCACCGAGCTGGAGGCCCTGTTTTCCGAGACACAGTTTCTACTAGTTCGGAATACAGGTGCACAGTATTGTTTTGGTAAGAATTTTATAATAACTAGTTTTAAGGTCTCAATACTAACAAAAATATGAATTGTATTTGGTGGAAATAAATGATTTTATTATTTTTTTATTATTATTATAGAAACTTGAGATTTGTTAGGTATATAATTTCGCTTTATAACATAGACCCCCAGAATAGAGCAATTTAAAAAAAATCAACGGTATTATTAAAAAACGCAGCTGAAGTCACGAGAAAAAGCTAGTAGGGTATACTTAATACATCAATTTGGTCAACCAATTACTCTTATTACTTATTTTTGAGGTTTTTTGTAATATAGGCAATAAGGTTTGCAAATCTTTCTTAGCGTTATTTCGTCATTGCTGATGATCGTACCCTCTTTCAGAAAATGTTGCTCAAAATAAAGCTTTTTCTTTCTTTTGATTAATCACAGCAAAAAAAGGGTTTTCCTGGAAAAATGTAAAACTGGTGGTAATAAAAACATTTTTGCACAAACAGTGTAATCTAGCCACCCAATTGCCAATTATTATGGACGACGTGAAACAAGCAAATTCTATTAATCATAATCTCATTGTAGCGAAGACCGAATATTCGACGCCTCCCATAATCCATTTAAAGTTGTTCCGAACGCGATTGGAACCGACGACGCGCGACGCGACGATGCAAACTTGCTAAGAAAAAATATGAGAACAATATTATTTATTGCTCGCAGCTTCGCTTATTATTGACAGAAGAAATATACCCTTATATTTTCTACTTCGTGAATATGCCTATAGTACGCAACAGGTCGAGATGGCAATCGAGGAGGGAGCGCCCCGTACACCCACACAGAGCGCGGGTGACGTGTGGGTGTGCGGGGCGTCCCCCCGCCTCATACCCCGATTGCTATCTCAACTTGTCGCAGACTTGTAGTTTGTTTTATTAGTTTAGTTAATAAAGTTCTGAGATAATTTTTAGTTTAGTTAATAAAGTTCTGAGACAAAACATAAACATTTAGGAATGAAATAAGTATCAGTAGATATTTGGGATATCATCATCATCATCATCAATAATATCATCAAGAACCCATCACCGGTTCACTACGGAGCACGGGTTTCCTTTCAGAATGAGAAGGATTTGGGCATATCTAGTCTGCCACGCTGCGGATTGGCAGACTTCACACATCTCTGAAAACATTATGGAGGGCTCTCCGGCTCTGGCATGCAGGTTTCTTTACCATGCTTTTCTTCACCGTTAAAGCAAGTGATAGTACGTATATAATTGCTTGAAACGCACATAACTCCGAAAATTAAGAGGGGGTTCGTACCCCGGACCCACCAAATAGGAGATCGGTGCCTTAACTCTTTACCATAGGCTATCTCTTCGCTTTTTAATTTGGATTATGTTATGTGTTAAAAATGATACAATTCTATTAAATTAACGCACTAGGGCATAAACGAGAGCGAAAATACGGTGTTATAGTATTATACTAATAATAATAAATGGCTTGAATAATACTCTGAAAAGTCAAACCAGAACTTTAATCACTTTGTAAATAAATTTTGAAGAAAATTAGATCTTACAGATCTAAGTTTCACCGTCAAGGTAAGTCACTAAAATGGAAAACACCGGGATGTTAATCTAAAAGCAAACAATTTAGAAAACTGGGGTAGGACCTAAATGAAGGCTTATTTGGGTTAAGCGCAGGCCACACTGTGAGCTAAGGTATGCTAACTTCGTTTAGCTTAGTTCACGTAGCTTAGCTTTCACCCAACTTATGAGCTTATGAGCAAAGCTAAGTAGGAACTATCTGGGTTTATACCGAAAACTAAGGATAAAAGGAGGGATGTAGTGACCTGCTAGTCGACACTCAAGTATTGTCAGTTTACGGAAAGGTTCAGCCAATACCAGCTTAGTTAGCTCACATAGTTCAAATAGCTTAGTTTAGCTTTGTAGTTCGCAATACGAACCGATGAATGAAAACAGGCACTGCAGCTACGTAAACAAAGTTAGCAGCTTAACTCGCGGTGTGGCCTAAGCTTCAATACAGCTGTTTTTGTACTTGACTTTACAACAAAGTAAATAATTAAAATTATAACTTGATTACTTCTTACTAAGCGTAGAATTTAATCTGCGTTTCGGTAATTTTTATAATAAGTATTCAGAAAGTACAAAATTAAAAATTTGAAATTAAATTGCAGCTATCCAAGGATTATTTTTCTCTTTAGAAACAGCAAAGTCATTAATCTTCTGTACAGCTAATTATACTTTTTTTTAAAGATAGCTTGAACTTGATAAAATAGCCGGTTGCAGATCAACAGCTGAGCTATGTTAATCTGCAACCGGCTAGCGATCTTAGCTAAGCTAAGCTAAGCTAACTATAAATAAACTTAGTTGCATGCACATCAACAACAGCTAAGCGAAAGTCAAGTTAGTCTTGTCAGTGGATGTAACCAATGGAGTGTCAGGGGAGACGGGAGGGGCGGTCGGCAAACACAACTAACTCAGCTTTACATAATCTTTCAGTTAGTTTTACATAGTTTGCGATCTACACACAAGTATGAAAAACTAATCCAGCTATGAGAGCTAAGCTAAACTGACTTAGCTAAGTTCTTGGTCTGCAAACGGCTTAGCTAGTGTTACATATTTCTATTTTAATCATAAATAAGCTAAATTGAAAAACCTACAGGCTAATACGATTGTTTATATTTTATTAGGAAGGGCCCGACTCTCCTGTCGCTCCGGAGTTTATCGTGTTACCAACAAGGCGCAAACGCAATTACAGGCAGGCGCCTTCATTCGACGCACAAATTGTACTTTCCGTATTCTTAAATAACATTTGAGATCGAGTGCGGTAGCCCCAAATTGAAGACGAACTTTGACACTTTCATCTTGAGATTTTAATCGTTTTATTTCTAGTATTTTCTCTCTCTCTCTCTCTCTCTCTCTCTGCGTCGTATTTCTCATTGCTGAGGGTCGTGGCCCCTTTCCTTTAATCAAGTTATGGCAGAGAGTCGCAGGGAGCCACTGGATTCAGGCGGCGCAAGCCCGTACCGTGTCCCCTATTGATTGATATCAACGTTACGCAGTTGACTCAGAAACTTGAATTTTGCATGTTCTGTCTATATATATATAGATAGAGTAGGAAAATAATAAGAAACAATTTTGAAAAATTCAAACAGTATTAAAAAATCTAAATCCATGCGGACGAAGTCGCAGATAAAAGCTAGTCGTTTGATAAAATTTGTGCCATCAAAGTAAATTCCAACTCTTACTATCAAACTGTTGCTCTGTTTACACCCTTCATCCTTTCCCTGTACTAGAGTACCTTTCTACTTAGTATGAGATTATAAATTTCACCAACGTTGATAGAATTCGAGATCGAAACATACTAACAAAACTAACCTAAAATCAGTAAGGAATTCAGTACCTACCACCGATTTTGGTTTCACAAGGTTTCCGCTTTAAACTCTGGATAAGTGTTAGATAAGTGGACGAATTTGATTTTTGAAACAAGGTAGTTCGTTTTACTTATAGAGAAGAGCCTGTGAGGGCCAGATCTTCATTATTTTATAAAAGCTGGAAGTTTCTCTCAGCATTGTTCTAAACACAAGGAGGAACGATCAGCGCCTATGAAGTTTTGATCATATTGGCTTTGGCAGATAACAGGTAAAACAAAGACGTATAAAATTTTTCGTCTAATTTTCATTTTCTTCGGAATGCCAGTATCTGGCAATGCAGGATAATAAGTGTCATGGCACTTAGTATCGTGGCAACTCCCGCCAGGCACCCAAGAAGTCCCGTATTAAAGTTGAATATACAATGAGCATAGATAGTTTTAGCTTTTATAAAATAACGGAGGTCTGGCTTTTAGTCCATTAACGCTAGTGTTTCAATCTCAGACTAAGCATACAGAACTCAATGTTAACTTGACTCTTGAATAAACCACAGCCGCACCCACCCAGTGATCGGCTTGATGTGTACGCGAATTTCCTACACCCACGCTGCTTTGATCTAATAAATACGAGTAAGTAATCCATAGGCCATAGGACTATTATTTTGACTCGCAGATTAACAACAACATACCTACATAGTATCTACCTATGTATTATTTTCTTTTCCTGAGTATTTCTATCTTCTTTTTGTACCTATTCTAATCCCTTTATAATCTCTCGCACTGCCAAGGGTAAAAAGTAATAAAAAGGAAGGAAAGGTCTGCCTGTCTATCTGTCGGTCTGTCAAGAAACCTACAGGGTACTTCCCGTTGACCTAGATTCATGAAATTTGGTAGATAGGTAGGTCTTTTAGCAGAAATTCGGGGAAAAATCTGAAAACCATTAATTTGTGGTTACATAAAAAAATTAAATTGTGGTCATGAATTAATAATTAATATTTCCAATTTATAAGTGAGAAATACAGCTGCAATCTAGTTAATACTTGAGATAACTGTTTAATTGTTTAATAACCTATAGGTACAACTCCCATTCCTACCTAAATTATTATTATTATTATTTAAATTAAATTAAATTAAATATAATTAAATTAAATTAAATTAAATTAAATTAAATTAAATTAAATTAAATTAAATTAAATTAAATTAAATTAAATTAAATTAAATTAAATTAAATTAAATTAAATTAAATTAAATTAAATTAAATTAAATTAAACATATAATTAAATTAAATTAAATTAAATTAAATTAAATTAAATTAAATTAAATTAAATTAAATTAAATTAAATTAAATTAAATTAAATTAAATTAATTTAATTTAATTTAATTTAATTATATGTTAATTTAATTTAATTTAATTTAATTTAATTTAATTTAATTTAATTTAATTTAATTTAATTTAATTTAATTTAATTTAATTTAATTTAATTTAATTTAATTTAATTTAATTTAATTTAATTTAATTTAATTTAATTTAATTTAATTTAATTTAATTTAATTTAATTTAATTTAATTTAATTTAATTTAATTTAATTTAATTTAATTTAATTTAATTTAATTTAATTTAATTTAATTTAATTTAATTTAATTTAATTTAATTTAATTTAATAAAATTAAATTATTTAAATTTAAATTATTTTATTAATTATTTAAATATTAAATAATAAATATATTTAAATATTAATTAAATATTTAATTATTTAAATTAAAATTAAAATTAAAATTAATTAAATTAAATTAAATTAAATTAAATTATTGGATATTACTACATATTAAATTACATATCTCGACTCTAGTATCATAAGGTCGGATGTGGATTTTTGCTACATAGGTAGGTCTTTTAGCAGAAATTCGGGGAAAAATCTGAAAACCATTAATTTGTGGTTACATAAAAAAAAAAATTGTGGTCATGAATTAATAATTAATATTTCCAATTTATAAGTGAGAAATACAGCTGCAATCTAGTTAATACTTGAGATAACTGTTTAATTGTTTAATAACCTATAGGTACAACTCCCATTCCTACCTAAATTATTATTATTATTATTTAAATTTAATTTAATTTAATTTAATTTAATTTAATTTAATTTAATTTAATTTAATTTAATTTAATTTAATTTAATTTAATTTAATTTAATTTAATTTAATTTAATTTAATTTAATTTAATTTAATTTAATTTAATTATATGTTTAATTTAATTTAATTTAATTTAATTTAATTTAATTTAATTTAATTTAATTTAATTTAATTTAATTTAATTTAATTTAATTTAATTTAATTTAATTTAATTTAATTTAATTTAATTTAATTTAATTTAATTTAATTTAATTTAATTTAATTTAATTTAATTTAATTTAATTTAATTTAATTTAATTTAATTTAATTTAATTTAATTTAATTTAATTTAATTTAATTTAATTTAATTTAATTTAATTTAATTTAATTTAATTTAATTTAATTTAATTTAATTTAATTTAATAAAATTAAATTATTTAAATTTAAATTATTTTATTAATTATTTAAATATTAAATAATAAATATATTTAAATATTAATTAAATATTTAATTATTTAAATTAAAATTAAAATTAAAATTAATTAAATTAAATTAAATTAAATTAAATTATTGGATATTACTACATATTAAATTACATATCTCGACTCTAGTATCATAAGGTCGGATGTGGATTTTTGCTACTTTTCAGGAGAGCCAAAACAAAAATGCTAGGGAAATCGGGTCATAATTTCTAAACTACTAGAGATACAATTTCAGTTGTTTTTGTAATATTTAACACTTAACTGTACCTATCAATAACCATTACTAGAAATACTTTATCATTAATAAATAAAATATAAACTCACAATTTCTTCAAAATGGGCGATATGCGACTTTATGCTGGTAATATTCGTAACTGTGCTAAAACATTGTGTGCATAAGTTGTAAACCGACTTTATGGCTGCAATTTTTACTATTACAAATTTGAAATAAAAGTCGGATCTATTACTTAATATTTCATAATACGTCTTAACTGATTATACATAAGTAATATTCGGACAAAAGATCACAGTAGTTATCTCACAAAAATCATTTAGGAGTTTTGTGAGATAGCAACAATGTACCTATGTGATTTTTCTGAAACTGATTAGTTAGATCTGAAACATAATAATTGCATTCGCCCGATAGTCTGACCATTGCATCCGTGTAAACCTTGTGACTTCTGAATGAATGAAAATAACATTTACAAATTCACAAATAAAGCCCATTAATTAAAAACAACGGCCAAAAATTGGAAAAAAAAAATTACAAAGTAATTAGAAACCTACAGTGGGCCAAACATTTTTTGTGGAATTGCATACATGACGGTTACATCAATATAGAAATCTAAAACATGCCAACATAGCCTGATTTTCCTTATAATGATTAGGTACGTAAAGTAAGAATGGAGGTCAGCAGGTACCTACTGCAAAAGTTGGTTATATTTTACAGTGGATAATGGTTTCTCATTATGTCGTATATTGGGCGAAAGCGGGGAAGAATTTTAAGTTTATATGTACTTAATATATAACATACTAATGAAATACAAAAAAGTCTTCTTTAAAGTAGTTTTTATAAAATAATAACACCCAGCATTATTGCGTTAGTTGTAGCCAGGTAATATATTCCGAAATCTGAAAATCCCCGCCGTTCTTATTTTTTTTTTGATATAACAAACGGTCCTGATATATCACCTTTGTAAAGGGATGTGGTCTTTAAAAATATGTTGTAGTGCCAAATCAAACTTATCAAAAAGTTTTGTTTCCTTCGCATGTTCTTGTAAACTGTGACCAATCTCTTAGTTTAGTAATCTGCATTGTTTTCAGCTGTTCCCTTTTTTTCTATTTGTGCATGGATTACAGCTTACTCCACGTAGGTACATGTTGCATTTTAGCATAAAGCTTGTGATTTATCACCTTTTAGTGTGGTAATCCTTATAATAATCATAAGTAAGCCATAACGATTATCATGCTCCGATTATGACTGACACAATTATCAGACCACAAAGTCAATTCTTCAACAATTTCGAGAATACTTTGTTTCTTCTCTAGTAGATTAATGAAATAAGACAAGATACTGTTTTATTCCTTCCGCTGCACCTGATGTTTTCAGACCACATTAAAGTAGCAACACTGCTGGTAGCATCATGAATCGTTTTTAAGTTGCAGAAACTACGCAGGTATAAGGATTTACTGTTAGTCAAATCCGGCATTGCCACTTTTGTAAAAAAAAAATACTTTCTGCTTTCTTGAAAATTCCATTGCTTCTGTTTCGACTGTTCTTTTTAACAGATACTTTTTTAAACTGTTTCTTTCGTGTTTTAGTTAAGTTTTTTTATTTTTTTACTTTCACTTTTATTAGTTGTTTAATTAATAAATTAATTTATACTACATTTATATTTAAATTAACATAATCTAAAGCTTCCTATAATTAGGTATGTTTCGTTAGAATCACTATCATCACATATTGTAGGTGCCTTATAATTTCTGCTCTCGATTAATATCAAATTCGGTCGATTATAAGACGGGTAAAGAAGAAAAAAAATTATTAGGTACTCTAATTTTTTAAGGCTATCTTAAAAACTAGGGCAATAAATTTTTGAACTGATGATTTGAACTATGATTCATAAAAAACACCATAAATACACGGTTTTTTTGCTTAGTGGGGTATTATTATAATATATGTTTAGATTTCCATGGTGTGATTTTCGTGGTCCTAAAAGATTTTCTAGTCTACATTTTCAAAATGTCTTCAGCTTTATTCTGGCTCTTTACTTTTTTCCCGCAGTTTAGTCCAAAATTTTGGTGAAATAGATGGATCTTTTACCTATTAATCACATCAACTTTAATGTAGTCACAAACAAAAAGCTTTATTTCAACTTACTTCCATGAATTTTATTGCAAAATTATTTATATTACAAGGCAAAAAGTCTTAAATGATTCACAGTCCAAATATTAATACAAAAAATTCGAAGCATAACATCTGTTGTGATTTTACCTAACAAAATTATTACATATTTTAGAAGCAGAAGTGCGTAACTGCAGTACCAGCTAGTATTACAAATAAACTTATTTCGTAGCATAATGGTCGAACTCAAAATACATCTATCATTTTTCTCCATTGCTTTGGTGCATACATACGCAAGTCAAAAAATATAATTATGGTTCTCCAAATTTTTAGAATGTGTTCAGATACGACATTATGCATGTATTTATCTTTGCAACGAAAAGAGATAGAAATACTGGTGTCAGCTTGGCAGAAAGAGCCCGAAATGCTCATTACCTTTATGTAAAAAAGTGAGTTTGGTCGGAAGTACACATCCGACCTTATGATACTAGAGTCGAGATATAAAATACAGATAAAAACAAGTAATAATTAGACCTAGGTTTAGTAAACGTATGAATGGGCAACCCCTGCACTAGTAAACACTGTATTACAGTGGGTTGCCTTCTCCATTTCTAAAAACTTGAATAAATGTTATTACAATTTGGTGCTCTAAGGTCGGCCATGTTATACCGGTGTCTATTACAAGTGATCGTGGTGTGCATGTATGCGAGTGCGTGTGTGCGTGTGTTAAGGTGTGTATGTGTGTGTGTTTGTGTGGGTGCGTGTGTGTGTATGTGTATTATTTGTTGTTTGTATTAGCTAGTTTGTTTCAATCATATTATTTTAATCAGAAGATCCTCAGTTTCGTTATAATTTAGAGCATTGAGATATTTTATTATTTGCGTTTTCAGTTTATTACTTGTAAAATCTAGATTATAACATGGGGTTATTCAAGGGGCGGACCAACAAATTCCTAAAAGGCCGGCAACGCATCGGCGGCTCCTCTGGTGCTGCAAATGTTCATGGGCGGCGGTAATCACTTAACATCAGGTGACCCGCCTGCTCGCTTGCTCGCTATATCTATTAAAAAAAAAAAAAATCTTTTAGCATTATCTTTCTGCATATTGCATTGTATAGTTTAGGACCGAGATAATTTATAAATTTCTGAGCAAAGATTGTTTTAAGTTGAGGGATTTTGTATACTATATCTATTCTACGCTTTGTTGTAGAAACTGGTTGAATTTTGTGTTGTGTAATAATCGCATGTTTGATAAATAATTTACGTACTGTAAGCACCTCTAGTTCAGTATACAATAAGTGTGTTGGGTAAGTATATTTTTTGAAAGTCATTACTTTAAGTACAGCGCGCTGCGCTCTTTCTATGGTTAATAAGGTGGTTTTGGATGTGCCTCCCCATGCTTTTATCCCATAAATGATTATAGATTGACACAGAGCATAATAGGTGTTTAATAGCAAAGGTGTTACTGAAAAGCTATTGGAAGTCCGCTCCTCAATAGAGGGCGCTAACTATTCAAATAAACAAATTTCAAATTTTATCATAATGTTATTTGTTTAGAATCTAAAACGTACTTAAATTTACGGAAAATAATATCAATAAATTAATTAAATTGAAAAAGTAAGAATCATAATCTTATTTTGATTGCAACAGATAAAACATTCATAATATGTTTATACGAATTTAAATCGCGCGCGGTTTTCAAAACAGGTCTGATATAATAACATTTCTAAATCGTAGTGATGCCGCGGAATTTTTAAGGAATCATCCGTTCAAATGTTTTTAAGAAATTCGGTACAGAGATACCAGAACGGGCTACTGCGGATAGGCTACTTTTTGTCCTGGAAAATCAAAGAGTTCTCAAAGGATTCACCTCTCAAAACCTAAATTCACGCGGGCGAAGCATCTAGTCTTAAATAAAAGTAAGTACTTAGATCAGAATTAACCCGATTCACTGCTTCCAAGCTTAGTTAGGTATCTATTTCATAGATAGCGCATAATATGACTATGAAAAAACGCGAAAGAGAAAATATGGAAATCCAATTTTTATTACATTGTTGACCATTGAAAATTGATTCTTTCCGATATAATTGGAATTTGGATCGAAAGATAATTACAAAATGTAGGCATGCGATAGAATCCGATATTTTATATGGATTTGTCGATTATTACATACAGGCTTTTGTCTGATTTTTAGGTGTTTTTTTTTTCAATATTTTTGATTAATAAACAGGAGTAACTTAATGTGATAATGTTATGATGGTACCTATGTATATAAAAAAATACTGAATTCACCAAAATTAGACTAGCCTGAATGTCTAGTATATCATCATCATCATTATCAACCCATCGTCGTTGGCCCACTTTTGAGCTCAGGTCTCCTCTCAGAATGAAAAGGGGTTTGGCCATAGGTAGTCCACAATTCCGAAGTGCGGTTTGGCAGACTCTACTCACTTTTGAGAACAATATGATAAACTCAGTTTTGTTGCTATGTTTTCGTTTAATAGCTTAAAACGCACTTAACTCCGAATAGTTAGAGGTGTGCTTGGGATCCTACCGGGCTCGGATCGAATGCCCGACCCCCCCCCGACCCCCCCCCCCCCCCCCCCCGTGTACATACTAACTACAAGGCTATCACCACTTCAAGTCTAGTGCATACTTGTGTTGAATTTAGAACCTCTATCTATTTTTAGGTTGTTCAAAAAGAAAAAGAAAACCCAGAAGAAGATAGAGAGAGAGAGAATGTATAAATATACCCAAAATTTTGCGAACTGTAGGTAATAAATCATTTATTAAAATGTATTCTAATTTATACGGTCACTTAAATATTAATAAGTACTTAAATATCACAAACAATTTGAGCATGGTTAACCTTATTTCACAAAATCTTATGAATATTTATTATTGTTACCTAAATTTTTATGAATTATGCATAGCAAGAGATCGCGTAGGATTTAAGACAATAGAGTTTTTTGTGAAAGTTCGTAATAACTTGAATAACTACCTATAAATCACGAGTGAAAAGGCATTTTCTGGGTAACTAGTCACGATGTGCGGGTAATATTAGAAATATAATATTATTAACACTAACATATTATCTGCCAAATCGCAATCTGCTAGTCCAAGCGTACCTATGCACATGGATCTAGGAATTCATTGCATTTTTATTCCAATTTATTTTAGAATTATGTGAATAAGGCAAAGTGGTTACGACTCTCATTTATGAGAAATATAATACAGAGAGACAAAGTGATTGCAACCTCACCTGGTGGTTAGTGAAGATGCAGTCTAAGATGGAAGCGGGCTAACTTGGAAGGGTTACTCATTATTGGTTTCTATTATCTACATGCTATCTTAATATTCATGTAGGTACTGGCTGGCGCTTAATCCCATGGCATGGCATGTGTGGATGCACCTTTATTAGAAAGGCGTGTATTTAAACGAGCGAACGAAAATTCTTAAGTTTCAAGAAAACTGATTTTGAACCACTGGAATGTGCGAAAATTTGTAGGCGAATACAAATACAGATTTTTTTAAATACTTCATTGTATTAACACACACCGTTTAAGCCGTTATTTACTTAGTATTTTTTTCGCACACTTTAGTTTTTAATTAAGATTTATATATTTCTCACTTTTATCAGCTATTTTACTTATTTCTTGTACTCCATAGATTTTCGCTAGATTTCTTAATTTTTCGCAAACATATTTAAACACCGCTCGCTTTAATATTTACCTATCCCATTAGCAATCACCAACTTATTTGTTTTCCGCACGATTTATTAAGTACATGCCTATTAGAAAGCTAAATTGCTTGGCGGCAAGGCTTTACCGGTATAGTGATAATAACCCCCGCCAGAAATAGAATTTGTAACCACTCGATTAAAAAAGCTACAACCACTGCGACAGAACGGTCTTCAAAATATGACTGGGTGACGCATTTTCAATAATCAGCTGAAAAAATACGAAATTTTTGCAGATATTTTGTAGGCTCTTCTGCCGAATTTTTCTTAAAAGGACTGCAAAAGTTGTTTATGAATTATCGCCAAAAAACGTGGAAATGCTCAAAAGCTGATGTTCCTAAAAAAGCGAAGTAGCACCAAAGTTTTCAGTCAGGTTTTAGTTTGGTCCTACGTGAAAACCTTTTTATGAACATTAGTTTTTCATAATTTTCATGTTTTGCACAAATAATTCAAATAATGCTTTTTGCAGTTTCCCGCTTTTTAGAAATAAGTCTTACGCTTCCCATAAATTTAGATCCACATCAGTCTGCGATCTCCTTTAGTCTACGCCATCTACTAATTCATAAAAAAGTTTAAAACAAAAATCTTCTATAATGTAAAAATGAATCACTAAATGTGTTGCTCATCTCGAGAACCGCTTAACCGATTTCGCTAATCCTTCTTTTAAAATATTCCTTGAAGTACGACGATGGTTCTTACAAAGAGAAAAATTAAAAAAAATTGACTGTTAGGCGGAAAGAAGTGCGCCAGGGCAGCTAGTTACTTAATAAAAACTGTATAAAGTTATGGCGAAGTGCACATTGAATTTTTGAATAAGACGTTCTTTGAATAACCAAATGCCACGCAAAGCTTTACTTTTTCCTACAAGAGGAGGAACCTTTTTTTTTCAATGAAACGCTTTGCACGAAAGAGTCTTGCTACAAAGACTATCTTGATTAATGATGACATTTGCGCTTAATTGATTAAAGCAAAGGAAACACCATTAGTGGTGATAACGCTCGCGCTTTCGTGACCCAGTTTATTGCATACATTTAACAAAATGGCCGTTTTTCCATCAACGATAACGATACGACCAGTACTATCACCATCATCAGCAACATCTCATTCTTAAACAGCCACACATTAGCTATTGAGCCCCCTCTCAGAATCAGAAGGGCTTAAGGCCATAGTCCATCGCACTGGTCTATTACGGATTGGCATTATCAAAATATTCTCTTTACAGATATGATTCATGTAAGGTTTTCAGCTGGTGTCTGTGGGTGTTTTTCGTGTTTGTTGCACTGCCCGATTGACGCAGAATTTTGCCAAGTTTTACTGAATGCTTGATGCAAGATGTCACTCCTGTAGTATTATGAGATGTACATCTCTCTAACGTTGATAGAATTCGTGCGTCGAACCAATTAAACTAAAAAACTAAGATGTACTTTATCGACCTTGTTTTAAAGTTGAAGTTCATCCATACATCAACAACAGACAGCACACAAAGCTGACACCTTGCGAAATAAAATGATTTTAAATTAAGAACCTTTAAATTTAGGCCCATTTTATTCTAAAGTTAAAATATTGAAAAGCTCAAATTCAGTCCACGTCGGCGATATGTACTCATACTAAGCCTACAGTGCCAATATGGCATAATCGAAGCGGAAATTCCGCTCAGCTTCATCACGTAATAGATGGAGCAGAATACCGCGCGCGGATTTTCGTGTCTCGATGTTCCGCCAGATTTGTCCCGAGCTATAAATGACCGCACGGTGTTATGATTTTATATGACATAAAAAATGTGTGTTATTAAATTCTTCGAAGTTCAAAATCAGTATACAAATGTGCCGGCTTGGCTGTGCTTATAATGTGAGATTTTCGATGCACAATTTTTTTTTATTTCTTTTTTTAAAATAGAAAAGTGAATCTTTTTTGTTTTTTACTTACTCATTCATTTCTTTTCATAGCATGCTATAGTATTCTGCGAGGTGGTTCGCTAACTCAGTGTTCGATACTGAATGATAGCCACCGAGCTCATTTGACATTGGTTGGTTTTATATGATATTAAAATAATCATTCGTAGAAAACATTCAATGGACTAAAAATAAATGTCAAATAAGCTCGGTGGCTATCATTCAGTGTTAAACACTGAGTTAGTAAACCACCCCACATGTCTAGAAACTTTATTTTCTATTAGTCGTTGGTTCTAAAGAAGTCTGCAAGTAGGTAATACAGGTGGCGCGTAAAAATCAAAGTCATTCCTACACAAAAGTAACAGTAAAAACAAACAATCAGCCAGATTGTGGCACTACCATTTGTGCGTCACCCATTTTGTGTCACACTCAATAGGTATACATTGTGGGAAAAATTTATGTTGGTTCAATATTATAATAAGTACAGTAATTTTATTAACGGCTTAGCTTAACGGATAGTATTGAAAACGATAGACATTGAGTATCTATATCATAGGTGCTACAATGTTGATCACGTACCGGTAAGCGCAGCGTTGGAAGACCTCCCAACAGGTGGACAGACGACATCAAACGAAGTCGCAGGGAACCGCTGGATTCAGGCGGCGCAAGACCGTGGCGTGTTAAAGTCCCTACATGAGATCGAAGTCCAGCTGTAGACGTAGGTATATCGTTTGATAATGATGATGGTGACGACGGTCCCTTTCACGATTACATTAGGCTATCGGCCAGCAGGGAGAAGTGGCGAAAGCTAGTGAGGCGTATAATCTGACCTCAAAGCTACCTCAAAGACGTCATGTCGTGATGATACCAACCGTTCTGTAAGAGTGTTAAGACGAAGACAAAGAACCCATTTGTAAATTTTAAACTAAATATATTACGTGTGTAACTGCATAAAATTTGATCAGTCACGTCTTGGCTAACCGCGTAGCTAACACGTAGCTTGTCTACGACACGCTTGCACGTTCTACGAAGTCACGTAGGTGCATTAAATTTTTACAGTTGTTCCGAGTCCTAAGGCTCCGGCCATTTATAATTATTGTTCCAATCACTACTTAAACGAAGAACAGAACATTTTCTTACAAAAAATCCTGTCTCCCTGGTGATTTGTTGGGTAATTGTCTTGTGGAAGGTACCGAAATAGATTCCGGCTTAGATTAGTTCGTGAATTTATCCATATCGACTAATATTAGATTAGATATATAGAGAAAAAATTTGATCGTTTATTTGCTTGTAATCGATAATCTCTGAAAATACTGAGCCGATTTTAATAATTTCTTCACCATAAGAAAGCTACTTTACCAAGAAGTAACATAAGCGCGGGCAAAAGCTAGTAATGTCTAAGTTGGCATTAGTCTGGTTTGGTGAAAGGATTTAGACGTAGTTAGTAACCAGCAAAGACGTATTCTACCGAAACGTTTAATTATAATGATAGTGACTTTGTTGTAAGTCTACTGAGACTAGACCTAAATTAATTAGCTAGACAGTGTAATTTTCTAATCTGAACCGATAGCGCTGGGAATCCGCCTCGGTTATAAAGCCACAAGCTTAGGCTACCTTTCCACCAAAGATGTGCGATGTACATTACATTCCGAGCTAGGCAGCAATGTTCGGCTACATTGCTGCCGCTACATTGCTGCCTAGCTCGGAATGTAATGTCATATAAGCTTATAGAGATTGTATGGGGACCAGTAGTGCCGCGACAGGACTGTGACAGCTGGTGACAGCACTGTTGCGGCAGCGTTGCTGCGTGCAGCGTGGTTCGGAATCATATCTTAAAGGTTCGCGCACATAACGGACCGCACCACAACGCATTGCATTGCAAAAATACTCCTGCATCACTTTCGTCAATTTTGTATGAAACATCGATCACTAAAGGCAGGCGGGCCTCACCCTATAATGTGCTTTGGAATAATTTTGCAATGCAATACGCTGCGGCTTGCCGCGGTTGCAATGTGTGCGAACTTTTAATCCGAAAAAATTAATGTGTTTACTTTTATCCTGTCTTGTCGCATGATGTTGCTCTGGCATGAAACAGCCTTAAGAAATCGAAAAGAATAGGATTTATAAAAACTTGTATCAAGGAAAATATCGTGTGATTATTTACCGGTCAGGCGAGTTTAAAGCACCCTATAAAGCTAATAACAAAATTACCTGAGCCAGGATTGAATGAAATTGCATTACCTAGAAATTCTTTCCCTCGTGAATTTTTGTAACGCAGTATTTCGAAGCGGTTACCACGCTTTCTGTTTTAAGGTGCCATTAGACCTAATTAAGTGTCTATTAAGCTACTTGATTACCCCTTAAAATAAACACTTCAGAAAATAATACTTGGACATAGAAATATTATATTGCTGTACTTACTCAGTGCTTATTGAAGTTGTTTAATTTTATATGTATACCTACTCTCTAAATAATATCTATATTGATATACAGATATTATTTCAGCCCTAGCACAGACTAATGTCTATTTGCGCTGCATATTGGAAACACCAGACTCAGTTTTTATCTAGTGCTTTTGTCTAAAAGTGTGGTGTAAAATGTTCACTTTTCACTAAGTCTATTTACGAATAAATAAATAAATAAAGTAGTATGAAAGAAGATAACTGCGTTTATCTGTGGTGTATTAGTTTTGAAACTACGAGTACTAAACAAAGTGTAAACTTGTAAAAGTTTACTTCAATAAATATAATATGTTCTATTCTATTCTATACTAGGTACCTACTGGTATTTCGACTTAAAATTCCTCATATAGATCCAATAGTGTACCCGTTTTTATTTGGAACGATTGTTATCTGACCTTCCCAACCCATGTAAGTCTCCTTGAGCTTAGGCGACAGTAAGTGACTATTAGTTTCAGTGAGCCGCTTAGTCCCAGGCCTAATTAATACATGAATAGCCTGTGGCTTCGTTTGAATACACATAGTATAACTACGGGTAAACTATTTTAGTTCTGAGCCCTTGTGTGCGTGGAAATGTAACTATATTATCTTCAAATACAAAATGTCCAACCTGATTACTGATAGAAATATCAGGAGTTTACTCTGAAAAATCATTTTATCGGTAAAACAATAGTGTTAAATTTGTTGTTCGTATACAATCTCTATAGTAAACTAAATTGGCAGGTCTGAATGAAATGTAATTCTTTACCGTATAGCAATCATTGTGAAAGGATAAGACTATTTTATTAGATCTATCAATAACCATGTTACGCAAGTCTTTGAAGGACATGAATTTATTTTGAGTTTCGTATCTGCTAGAGGCAGCTCAAGGGATGTTGCTGTTATAACATTTTTTTTTATCGTGTGGAAATCCTTAGGGATACCACCGCGCTCGGGGAGTCACGGAGGTTATGTCCATCTCTTTTCGGATTCGGAAACGCCCACGGTGTGTTCTACGCATCACCTGGTGGCTGCGCTACGGGGCCAAAGCCGTCCGCGCAACTCAGTCAGCTGTGCTTGCTAATGACCCGAACCCTCCTCCGGAATCCAATAGAGGCCCTAAAAACCATCTGAGGTGCACCAGGACCACAAAGGCGCGCCTCCTGACTTAAGGACTGATTTCTTTTCGAACGACAGACGACATCAACAGTAAGCACTTCACATCACGAAGCAAATTTCACTTAGCTATTTTGTACGTGTTTCGTCACTGTGAGAGTGACGAAACACGGAGACGGACACAGGAGACTCTTACTCTCATTTGAATTGCTTCATACTTAAATATAGTTAGCTCATTCTGAGGCTGCTCAAATAGATCCTTTAGATAGATAGAAGCTTTAATCTGACAAATTCACGGGTATCTTTGCTTCGAGTAAGTAGGTGATTGCGAATAACAATAGCAAACCATTGTTTAACTCAACTGAGTTGTTATTGGCTGGTTGCTCATTTCTAAGACCAAAACTAATAAATTAAGGAGTTTATTCGTAGGCCGTAGCGCGGTCCAAACAAACGTAGCCTGGTTCCCATTTAAATATTGAACAACCTACCTATTTTTACGAAAACCTGGAAAACCACGCAGATACAAATATTTGTTTCTATAGTGTAAACAAAATTTTCATGTGTTTGATTTGTTAATATCACTACATTATAGCCTAGTATACAGCAAAACACAAATTGCACAATAACTTCAAAAACAAAAAACAACAAAAAGAACAATTATTTCTTCAAAATATTTGAGTCAACATAACCTCACTTCACGTTGTTTGTCAAGTTCTCGCGTACAAAATACATCTTGACAAACATTTTCTCACGTTCTAATAAGAGATTAAATGCATTTAGCTATTTCGCTCTAACAGTAAGAGTCACGATAGGGCTACTTCTACAGGTAATTATTCTGAGGTTAATATGATTGTTTGAGAACCAAACTAAGTTTATATGGAAAGCGTTACTAGGGTAGCTTCTCTTAAGCGTCAGTCTGTACCTACTGGAATGTGAAGGAGTAAACAAGTTCACTCCTTGCCTATTTCAATAAAGTGTTAAGGGACACGCGTCACTTACAATATTCACAAGACCGTGAAACGTAATCAGTGAATAACGAACAGCAAATAACAGAATATTTATTTACTAGATGATACGCGCGACTTCATCCTCGTGGATTTAGGGTTTTTATAAGTCCTATGGGAACTCCTTAATTTGCAGAGATAAAAAGTAGCTTTAGTATGTTACTCTCCCAGCATATCTACCTACTTGTAAAAGAGGTTAGTGGAGATGATGTTTTTTCTCAAATTCGGGTTAATTTTTACTCCTATTTTGTGGTTCTATAATCACATTAAATTCTTCCACAAGCTAATATTAGTATAGTAGCATGTATTTAATGCAGAAGAAGCTGCTAGCAACTGAAACAAAATAAAAGCGCGAGCGAAGCGAGCGTGAAATTGTTGGTATATTTACAAAAAATATAATTGGTAAATGAAAGTGGCAGGGACTAGTGGGCCCCTATCGATCGTGGGCCCTGGGCACTTGCCCAGAATGCCCAGTGGGAAAGAGGGCCCTGCTCATAGGTGTTTGAAGTCTGCCAATTCGCACTTGGCCAGCTTAGTAGATTATAGCCAAACCCCTTCGGATTCTGATGGAGATCCGATGGACTCTGTAGTGAGCCAGCGATGGGTTGATCATGATGATGATGATGATGATTAGTAAATCTGTGAACTTGAAGATAAGTTTCCCTAGCGCTCCCTCCCAACGCTCTCTAAGCCTCTGCTGTCTGTCTGTCAGCGTGCTGTATCTCATGAACCGTAATACCTAGGTATATGAATGTCATAATCAAAGTACGTACCTAATCTTGTACGACGGTACGGAACCCTTGTTGTATGTGTGCGAGTCCGACTCGCACTAGGCTAGTTTTTTAGGGTTCCGTACCCAAAGGGTAAAATGATACCCGATATTACTAAAACTCCGCTGTCCGTCCGTCTGTCTGTCTGTCGCCAGGCTGTATCTCATGAACCGTGATAGTTACATAATTGAAATTTTCACAGATGATTTTCACTGTTGTCGCTATAACAACAAATACAAAAAAAATTGTTTATGGGGCTCTTATACTACAGACACGAATTTTTTGCCGTTTTGATAGATAAATGGTACGGAACCCTTCGTGCGCGAGTCTGACTCGCACTTGGCCGTTTTTTAATAAGAGCTAAACTATACGTTTTTTTATGAAGAGTGCTGGAAGAGCACTGAGGAAACTTCTCTTATCATTTTCATGTGCGTTAAAACTGGCACTTTTTAAAAAATTGTATCACAAAGCCGCCAATTACAAGAAACCCGATAGGCTTACGGTGGCTTATCGATTCGTGGCCGCCGAAACATGGGCGGCTGTAAATCAAGTTGCGCTTATTATGTTACCTAAAAGCCTCACTAAATCGTTTTGGGGCTTTATTTTTGTTACAGACGCGGATTTTTAGATAAACGTAACACGTAATCTCTCACTGCCTCGTATTCTTCATTGCTGAGAGTTGTGACCATTTTGCATTGATTACTTTATGGTAGGATTTATCCTAGGTTTCAGATCGTTCCGCATACAACTCTACTAAGATTAGAGAAGAAGAAATCGAAACCTTAAGTTTTACAGTTATTATCAATGGTAATAAAGAGTACCGTATGGCTTCACGTGCTTACCGAGGCAAGGAGGAAACAAAAAGGCCAAATTAATATGGGCCTCCAAAGTTGGTCACCCATCCGCTTACTGAGTAACGGCCGGTTCACACATGTCTCCGTTTTACTGTTCCGTTTTATCGTGTACGTTTTTTTTAGTCGATGGCGTATGTAGTTGTATGAGCAAATTCACACATGGCACAGTGTTCTGTGTACAGTAAAAAATATCTTTCCGTAAAAAAATTACATTCGGTTTTGTCATCGAATACTGGACGGACGGAACGGAAATACGTAGAATTTTAACGGATAGATACTGTGTGGGGGCGGGCGGTGTGTGCGGGGTGTAGGAGGGGGAGTGACGCGACAGGTTTTGTTTGACTCACATTTTCTATTGTACATTCCTAGAGTGGATATTCCATAAGTGGATGCTGCCAATAACGTCGAATCTTCCTTCTCTGACGATAGTACCAATACAACATGACAGCGTCCATCCTTGTAGAAAAGCGGCGGTATATACTGCGAGTTTTCTGTTCACACATCGCATCCAGTAATGACGGATCCGTTGAACGTTATACGGTGCCTATGTGTGAACAGAGCATAATTTATGACGTATCCGTTAAAAACGTACCAGTAAAACGGACTCCCATGTGTGAACGGGCCGTTAGTTGGGTAAATGTTGCTTGTCAACACGCCCCTCTATATCCCTACTTATTTATAGATTTTCAACAAACATTCCATTTCAATTAAATGCAGGAAAAGCATAACATGAACAACGTTTAATATATTTCATAGCACTTTCATAGAGAGGTAATGGCTTCAAAGTTACTTTTAACATATTATATGTACTTTTTTTGGGTCAAAGGATAAAAACACCAATTTCGTGCTCAAATTTTTTGGTAGCTGATTAAAATTTTAAACCGATCTTTTATGCAGATCCTTAGATCCTTTTTAAATACATAAAAATACTCCCTTTATGCTATAATTATTACGCATATATTATGCTAATAATTATGTAGTGTACAATTAATGTGTGCATATTCATTCATTCACTCCTTTATGTTTAAATACGACGATAGTATCGTACTAGTAAACTTTGATACAGTTAGATACGTAAATATGCACAACTTTATCTACCACAGTGTGCTTTCAAGAAAACTTTACATCCATTACTGTAAACTGAATAAATTTTATATTGCAAGTGAATATTAATAGAAGCTAGCTCTAACAAATTGGTATGAATGGCTACAAAAAGTTTTAGCGAGCTTCGTTCAAAAGAGTGGCCATGCATTTTATTTGTTCGCTGTCCGCTTTTGTAGCCCGCCGTCATAATTCCTGACTAGTTCAAATTCAGTTTTCATGGAGCGAAATTGGATTTTTAAAGCTTTTTGTACAATGTAAGAATTGAGATGGCAGATTAGCTCTGCAAGGTTTACGAAATGTGATAATAATAGTACTAACCTTCTGAAATCTCTGCTCCAGCAGGCGTATATGACTGGGTTCATTGAGGAGTTGACCCATCCCAGCCACGTCACCACTACGTTGACGATTTCTTCATGAGTGATGCACGACGAACAGATACCCGATAGGAGATTCACTACAAAAAATGGTAACCAGCACACTATGAACACACCCATGACGATGCCGAGAGTTTTTGCTGCCTTTTTTTCTTTGGCAAATTTAGCGAATTTCCGCGATAGGGAAAAGTTTTTTGGCAAATGCTTGTTATGTGCCACGTTTGTTAGCCGCGTTGACGAACGTGAAAGTCCATTGTTTTGTAACGCGGTCAGAGGTTCGTGGTCGGCTTCCTCAGGAGTGCAAGCACCATGACACACTTCGTTCCTCTTACGCACTGTGCCACCTCTGTGAATACGTAACGTCAATTCTAACTCACCACTCGGTCTCATCACTTGTTTAGTCCCGATTTTTAAAGATCTCGTCTGTATTGTTGCAGCACGATATATACGATAATACGTGAACACCATCACAAATAAAGGTAGATAAAATGATATCGTGGAGGAGAATATGATGTACTCCAAGTTTTCCGTAAACGGACACTTGTAATCTGGGACCTCTTCTATTCGCACTGCACGCCACCACGCGATGGCTGGAAATGATATAGCACCCGAACACACCCATACGGCTGCTATGAGAAATGCAGCTTTCCGTCCGCTCATCCGCATTGGATATGTAATGGGATCTGTTATAGCCCAGTACCGGTCCAAAGATATCACACACAAGTTGAGAATTGACGCTGTACTAAATAAGACATCCAGTGATCGCCAGACGTCGCACCAATCGACACCGAAAAACCAAGTGTGCTCCAAAACTTCGTAAAGTGCAGAAAACGGCATCACCACTAAGCCGACAAGACAATCTGCCACTGCAAGCGATGTGACGAAATAGTTTGTGGATGTGTGTAGATAGCGCTCTCTTACAACTGCGAGTATGACCAGCATATTTCCAAACACAGTGGTCAAGGAAAATAGAAGCAAAAAGGCAACCAGAACTGCACGGTCTTGGAGAAGTTTGATATACTCATTCCACGGCTCCTCTAAATCAACTGTGTAATTGTATGTGCCATTTTCCAAACTAATGTTATACTCCAGTACAGTGTTAAAAGGAAATCCTGCAGATTCGAGAAAAAAATCTGGTTCTTTTAGTGAAATATCAGATTGGCTTCTTGCCACCAGTATTTCTGGTCTGGTCGCATTCATATTTCCCTGGTGGTTAGTCGCTTGCTAGCGCCATGGTGACTGTTTGCGTTTGCCTTGCTTTGCCCGCAACCATTTTAAGATTACATTCTTGGCGGGCATTCTGTTTTTGATTTCCAATATTCGATCCATGTTGAGTGGGCATAGTTTTTTTGTTGCTCGCCAGTATATTGACGTACCCTGAAACAATATGTTTATGTTATTATTCAAGGTCTACGTGGTACGAATTCCACGTTTATATGGCTTTACGCAAAAAAGCCATGTACAATATTATAGAAGCCATATCGAGTTGTTTGTTATTGATCAATGAGTAGCTTGAACACTTTGAATAAAATCCGAAAATAACCGTGAATAGACCTAATCAATTGGAGAAAGTTAGACAAACTTAATTTAAGGCTGGTTTAGACAGCCGTTTATTCAACGAAACCCTTTCTTACATTGACTAGCGTTAGACCTATTGTGAAAAATAGTTATATATGAGACAGGTGACAACAAGTATACAAATGTTGTTGTTAGTCAGTGTCTTAATTGACTGAAATTTTCATAAGGTACTCGACCTTCTAGGTGAGAGATTAGGTTGGGATTTTTACACACTAAAATCAGCTTGATGTCGATTTAGGGTAAAAGGGGAATATTATAAAGTATACCGTTAAGGTAGGTAGGCCTGCGCTGCGCGAACAGTTTACATAAAAGTGCGAGTTAGACCCTACACGAAGGGTTCCGTACAATAGTAAAAGTTATTATTTGTTGTTATATAACGTTACAGGACGCGGCAGAAAATAATATACATCGCCTTTTAGAAGGAAGGAGATAGCGGATTCGTAGAGCATTGTCTCTGTCGTTGAGACTGACAAAAAGACATATAGGTATGAGTGACAGAGACAACGCTCTACAAAGCCAAAATATCATTCTAAAGGCCGATGTACATTATTTTCTGCCGCGTAGGTACGGTACAATACACACTCTGCGATAATTCTCTACCTATTACGGTTCATGAGTTACAGCTCGCTAACAGATAGACGGACGAGCAGCGGATGCTTAGTAATAGGGTCCCGTTGCCACCCTTCGGTTACGGAACCCTAAAAATCAAGTAATTCAAAGTCTATAATCATTAAGGAAAAAGATATATGTATATGGAGGCTGTTGGGTTATTGCAAAGTGCCCGTGAATCATTTATATCGCCATCTCGCGCCCTTGGTTCGGGATGCGCGACATAAATAGTGTTTAGCGAGCAGCGGTGAGATCAAACGAAACGTGCTCCATGGGGCGTGAGCTGCCCGTTCACATGAGGGCACTCCATTCACCCCTCCCAAACCCCTTCATCCTCCACGGAGCGATCAAAATTTATAGCATCTACAGATTTGCCAACTCCTAACACCAAGTCAGCTCAACAGCCTTTTGTATTGAGATCTAAAAGAATTTTATGGCAATAAACAGACTAAGGCTTCAGACCAATGTGAAAAATAGTAAGATCGTTTCAGTGGCTAAGCCTTGAAAAAGTTAGATAGACATGAATTTCATCATCATCATGAACAACCTATCGCCGGCTCACTACAGAGAACGAGTCTCCTCTCAGAAAAGAGAAGAGTTTTCGCCACAGTCTACCACGCTGGCCAAGTGCGTATTGGCATATCGCACATGGTTCCTATGTACTATTTACTCACTACTACTATATACTAGTGACCCATGTTGCACTCCAAGAAAAGCAACGCCATGTTTCTGAGATTACTCTATTAAGGTATTTAGTAGGTACAATAGCCATAAAGCGTACCTATAGGCACGCAATGTAGGCGTAATGTAGAATAAATGTGTAATAATTGTACCAAATTAGTGCCCTATTAAGATGAAATGCGAGAACTCACCAAATAACACTTCTATTAAGCTGGTAGCGTGAGTTTTATTCCCACTAAGCAAGTATAAAATGAATCTAATTTTTCTTAATAGGTACTTACGTATTCGAAAATACTACAAGTGAGCCTACTTTGAATGGTATTTTAAAGGTGTCTAATTTGTCTATGTATATAGTAACTTTACCATTAATTCGGAAAGTAGTTGCTACTGAGAAGAGTAAAAATAACGCAAAAGTTTAAAAAATATCATTAGTTATTCTGTTCAAGTGGAGACCGTTTTCCACATTAGAGGAGCCTTAGTCCAAACTACGCGTTTGGTAGATATGGACGAGCAGATGTCACCATTATCATCATCATCCCATCGCCGGCCCACTACTGAGCACAGGTCTCCTTTCTAGGTTTCTTTTATAGGGTAGGCCACAGTCCGCCACGCTGGCCAAGCGAGAATTGGCACACTTCACTTCTTTGAGAACATTATGGAGAACTATCAGGCATGCAAGTTTCTTCACGATGTTTTCCTTCACCGATAAAGCAAGTGATATTTAATTGCTTAAAACCCACATAATTTCGAAAAGTTAGAGGTCCTCGAACCCATAGGAGATGGATATCTTACCACTAGGCTATCATGGCTCCTCGGCATGCATCCACTGCTGGACATAGGCCTTCGGAACGCATACGTACCGCTCACAATTTGTCTAGGCCTACCTACTAAACTTATTACTAAATAAGTCTAAGCTACTCAATGGATACGCACGAAGCTTATCTTAGCGTTTAAACTATCGTGAGTGATTTCAATTGTAAATGTAGAAGAAACCGGCGTTACTGACGTATTTAGTCGATGTTAGCCCAACTAGTTTCGAAGTTAGAAACGAGTCGGGCTAGCATCGACTAAATACTTACGTGAGTAGAGCCGGTTTCTTCTACATTTATAATGAAGCTTATCTTATGCGCAACAAATTGCTTATGACTACTATATTTGGATCGACATTATGGCCGATGCTCTTGAACACAATCCTCTAGACTAAACTAAATTGACAGTTCTAAATCTAGTGCTATCCTTTTCTGCGAGCGACATTATGAAAGGGTAGTAGGTAGTTCTACGATAGATTTAGACGTGCCATTTTAGTTTAGTTTAGAGATTGTGGTACAACGGAATTAGCCAAATCGTTTGCTTGAAGAGCTAGAAAAGGCCTATTCTTAGATTAGTTATATACGATGATCCTGAAATAGAATACGGGTTTACCCGGTGTAATAGCTTGCTGCCAGTGGCGGGGCAATATAAAAGTTCAAATTGGGTAGGAGATTTTGTGTGAGACGTCATACCAAACTTGCGGGGAATTGATATACCTAAAGTATCTAAGCTAGTTGGATTGGATGTGATAAAACATGGAATATCATTCTGAATACCTAATATTGTTTTTATACTAGCGACCAACCGCGGCTTCGCTCGGTGAAAATATAAACCCACTTTATTCCCTACCATGTGGAAGTTAATTTTTCAATAAAAGATACGATTAGAAGATATTATTATAAGTCCCGCAAATTGCTATTGCGCTGGAACCCTCATTAACATCAAAATGACGTCATTTTGACGTCATTTTGATGTTAATGAGACATTATATTATTATATTACGACATTATATTATTTTATTATTCCTTTGAAATTGAAACAGTAAAGTACAACACTTTCCCTTACCGAAGCCACAGGCAAAATCTAGTTAAGTTAAATTTAATAAACATCTAGATAGGTACTGAAATGAACTCCCATTTTTCTTTGTCCAGAATACCTCCACGAAATTCTCGGTAAATTCGTCTGCGTTCCAAACAATGTACCTATCTACTATTTTCTTGTTGAATTCTTTACAAAAATAATAAAGAGTGGCTTTATTAAGGGTCTTAACTTTCTATTTTAATATTTAACGTTAATTGGATCTCAAGTTATGTTGGATGGGGCGTAGTTTACAAGGATTGTACTGTATCCTATGCACACTACAACACACTATGCCGCTGGCCGGCGGGTATCTAAGGGATGATTTATGCTAGACCGTGCCGGGCACGAGCCGTGCCACGTCCGAGGCTCGTCCGATGCGTAGACAATTTTTTATTTATTCGGATACACGTTAGCCCTTTCCTGCAATCTCACCTGGTGGTAAGTGAAGATGCAATCTAAAATGGATGCGGGGTAACGGGGGGGGGGGGGGGGTGGAAGGGGTAATGGCAGTTTCATTAACCAATACCCCTGAACGGTTTCTACGCGGCATCGTACCGGAACGCTAAATCGCTTGGCGGCACGGCTTTGCCATTAGGGTGGTAACAAACCACGGCCGAAGCCTCCAACCAGACCAGTCCAGAGACAATTTAAAAAATTTAAATTCCTAAATTGCACCTGCCAGGAATTGAACCCGGGCCCTCCCTCCCACTTATAAGACCATAGCACTCACCACTGCGCCAGAGAGGTCGTCAAATAAATACAAGGGGTTTAAAGGGTTTTTAGTTTCATAACGAAAAGCGCCATTTGCATTTTTTTGTCCACAACAGAAAAGTCGACTGCTACTTCAAATGACACATTAATAGTCCGTTCAGTTTTCGCAGTTCAAGTGAGAAATATTGCGGGGAAACTCGCAAACAAAATCCCACCAGTTTAAAAATTGTAATATTTCTCTGTTACATCGACAAACCGCGGCACAAATTGTTTATTATAAAAATAATTGCAAAAGCAATATTATTATAAAAATAATTGCAAAAGCAATATTTTCAATTTTTATATTATTTCTAACTGCGTATAAGCTTATATCTATCTATCACTCATTTAGCCGTTGAGCTATTGAGAGCCTCAATAGCTTAACGGCTTAGTGAGTGGACTGAAACCAAAAGGTTGACGGTTCAAACCCCGCCCATTGCACTATTGTCGTACCTACTCCTTGCACAAGCTTGACGCTTAGTTGGAGAGGAAAGGGGAATATTAGTCATTAACAATGGCTAATATTAAATTTCATCGAGGATTTCATATCCATTAAAGCAAGTAATATTTAATTGTTTCAAACTCAGGTCCAAATATAGATCAAACTAGCCGATGCCCGCGACTTCATCCGCGTGGACTTAGGTTTTTATTAATCCCGTGGGAACTCTTTGATTTTCTGGGATAAAAAGTAGCCTATGTCACTTTCCAGGTCTTTAACTATATCCATGCCAAAAATCACGTCAATTGGTTGCTCCGTTGCGGCGTGATTGAAGGACAAACAAACCAATAAACCAACAAACAAATACACTTTCGCATTTATAATATGGGTACTGATAATTATTCTGGAGCTCCATAACCAAGAGTTCAAAAATTGAACTGAAATATTTTGAATTTTGCGAATTTCGGCTTCCCATCAATCAGATTGGGCTTGAGATTAATTGTGACGGTTATCCGGGGATTGGTCCGAGGTCAGACTGAGTGATAGCATCCTATGTAACTAACATACGTATTTAGCAGTGGAATAAAGTTCAGGGTTTGTTGCCGTAGGGAAGCATCTCTACAGTTTCAGATTTTAAGTATTAATTCCCGATTCCGCCACGATTTAGTTTAACATAAATAGCGATTACGATATAATCTAAATATATAAAATGAAAAGGTGACTGACTGACTGACTGACTGATCTATCAACACACAGCTTAAATTACTGGACGGATCGGGCAGAAATTTGGAATGCAGATAGCTATTATGACGTAGGCGTCCGCTAAGAAAGGATTTTTGAAAATTCAACTCCTAAGAGGGTTAAATAGGGGTTTGGTGTAATCTTCGCGGGCGAAGTTTCGGGCATAAGCTAGTTACAGTACAATTTAGTGCAGTATAAAGTTTAACAAACTCCTCTATTTCTATCGGCTACACTCTCTCATCTCTTTCTCTTATGAGATCGAAGGAGATGGGATCGGTTAGCGGCTCTCGCGGGTATAAGTAAATTGCAGGTCACATGAACAAGTGGGCCGATCCTGTGGTAAATTAAAGAGCCTGACTGACTGAAGACTGAAATCCTGGCTTCGATTATAGAGCTTACTTTGGCTTTGCTCATACTTAAGACAGAGTTAAAACGAGACTGATTTATGACTTTTATATAAATCTATCTCGTTTTATCTCTAAGTAAAGTCTGAGCAAAGCCAAAGTAGGTGTAGGGCTACGAGATTTATTTTTATTTTTATAAATGTTGCAGTGCCAATGCCGGAAAGAAGGTAGTAGGACATTTAATTTTACTTTAATTTATTAATTATTTTATGTATTGGTATTTTATTTTTATGAATTTTGAATTGTTATTATGGGTATGTTAACCTGAAATAAATCAATTTTATTATTTATTTATTATTATTAAAAAGGATATTAGCCAAGTCTAAGAATATAAGCCAGCTATGATGAATAATAGTCCCCTTTCCCCTCTAATTAGGCGTAAAGATTGTTGAAAGATTGAAGGTGGGGTTTGAACCGGTGAGCTTTCGGATTTCGGTCCGCTCCGTTGAGATATCGAGGCAATATAGATGTCAGCCTTGAACTTTTATTTAAGTGTCTCAAAAAGATAGGAAGGCAAAGTATTTATCTGTCGGGAAGAAATCTGCGTCCTATGATAGGTCCTATCTGTCAGTTACCTTTCCACGGTTTATTTGCTAAACCAATCTTGATGGCCACAAAGATTGTTCTTTCTGAAATATGACGTAGCAAACTTTATATCAAGCAAAGTCAAAAAGTTGCCACGGCATTAAAACCTAAGTCTACGCGAACGAACTTGCGGGTATCAACTGGTTAGGTAGGTGTATAAGTTTTGTTTTAGGGTTCCGTACCTCAAAAGGAAAAACGGAACCCTTATAGAATCACTTTGTTGTCTGTCTGTCCGTCTGTCCGTCGTGTCTGTCAAGAAAATCTATAGGGCACTTCCCGTTGACCTAGAATCATAAAATTTAGTAGGTAGGTAGGTCTTATAGCACAAGTAAAGGAATAAATCCGAAAATCGTGAATTTATGGTTACACCACCAACAAAAAAATTAAAATGGGTTCATGGAAAAATTATTAGTATTTTCAATTTTCAAAGAAAGATAACTATACCAAGTGGGGTATCATATGAAAATGCTTTACCTGTACATTCTAAAACAGATTTATATTTATTTATATTATGCATAACAGTTTTTGATTTATCGTGCAAAATGTCAACAAAATACGACTGTACGGAACCATCTGTGCGCGAGACTGACTCTCACTTGGCCGGTTTTTTTTAAAGAAATGTATCCTTTCCCAAATAGTCTGTTTATATTACGTCACGTTTTATCACAAATTGCAGATATACATCTAATATTGATACACATACGTAGGTAATAATTATTCATATTATCGTTGATGATAACCCATTGAAATGCGTTCACATGCATAATGTTCTATTTGCATAAATTACATACGTATAATCTAATAGTTAGAAATGTTATTAAGTACTAATGATTACCTTGGATCTTGGAGAGTAAGTTGATAATTTAAATATTAAATATACTTGCCTACTTAATTGTATTTAAAATATTAACTTACTCAAAACCGGAAACGGTAAAACCGGAACGACGCGACGGTACCGTTGAAATATGTAATTATTTAATATATAGTAAAAGATAAAGTATCGTGTTGGAAAGCCGTTTTTGTTGAAATTGTGAAGTTTTCTCGCTTTTAGCAAGTTTCTAGTTGAAATACTGCTAGTCTAAAATAATTCATAGTTCGTAAAGTAGTAAAATTGAAAAGACAAAAACTACTGCCGCATTAACAAATCATACAAGAAATATCTAATGTATATATATATTATAAAATATAACGTTCTCCGCAGCGACATCCAATATATTTTCGGTAGGTGAAGTATAAAAAGTTTTTGGCGATTGCTCAGATTTTTAGTGCTCTACATATCATAATGTACCTACTAGTAAGATTATTTTATTATTGTTCTTGGAGTAGTACCAAAGTTCCTCTAGCGTTAATGCTATAAAAGCATTTTTTTCTGCTAACGTACGCTGTAAATAAGAGTCCGTCCTGTTTTTGTGTGTAAGGAAATAATATGGAATATCGTTATCTTTGACGTAGGCTTAACAAGAATCCTTACAATATATCTATTCTGTCAGGGAAAATACATAAGGAAGATAACATATGCCAAGGGAATTATGGTCAGGCGCTTTTGGTAGCTAGAGAGCTCCATCTCGCTGTGTTCTATAATTCTCATAGCTGAGAGTCGTAACCTCGTCTATTAATCACATGACGGTGTCATCTTGGGATACATAGTAATGTACTGGGCTTTTTTATCCTTCTACAACTATAAGTACGATTTTGACTCTTACAGGTTAACAATTATTATTATCATATTATTTCAGCAATGATGAGTACCTACCCTATCTAAGTACCTACCCCGGACGAGTTTGTAACTCCATAGGTACTCTTTATCTGCATTATATTCCTCACTTCTGAGGATCCGAAGATCAGGGATAGCCCTTCCATTATTTATATTATAATGGTTGCAATTTTCTTGGGATGATTAAATAATGCAGTGGGTTTCCAAATCCTTCCGCATTCGATTGAACTAAGAGATTTCGACTCTTAGGTTGAACGGGATGGATCGGCTAAAGTACACTAATTTAAAGTTAAACTTGAGTTAAAATTAAAGTCAGAAATATCTACCTCTTACAATGGTATAAATTTTAAATTTTGGCCTTACAACAAACATGTTATGCTCACTTAACATTTATTTACTTTGAAGTTATTTAGGAATTCTTTTTCGTAGGCCTCGCTTATCGCTGTCCCATCGAAACCTTTAATTTATTCCTCTTGACAGTGATAAATCTGTCAGTTTTGGATTCTACTGGTCTGATTTATGAACTGAACAAATAAAATAGAAGTAGGGCGAAGGCTGCTTCTATTTAGTTACAATAATAAGCTGAAATACAGATTAGATAGGTCAAGTTTTTTTTGTTTATTAAGATAGTATGCCATGTTTATGTTTATTTAATTTTTAGGGTCCGTACCTCAGAGAGAAAAACGGAACCCTTATAGGATCACTTCGTTGTCTGTATGTCTGTCTGTCTTGCGGTCTATCAAGAAACCTATACTTCCCGTTGACCTAGAATCATGAAATTTGGCAGGTTGGTAGGTCTTATAGCAGACATTAGGGGAAAAATCTGAAAACCGTGAAATTACTTCACACAAAAATAAATAAATTGTGGTCATGAACTAAAAATTAGTATTTTCAATTTTCGAAGCAAGATGACTATATCAAGTGGGGTATCATATAAAAGGGCTTCACCTGTGCATTCTAAAACAGATTTTATTTATTTTTATGCACCATAGTTTTTGAATTATCGTGCAATATATGTCGAAAAAATACGACTGTAGTACGGAACCCTCGTTGCACGAGCCTGACTCGCACTTGGCCAGTTTTATGTCTTTATTAAGGAACATAACAATTTTTTTACTAAAGCGTATGATGTTCGCTCTTATGCCATGAGAAATCCGAATAGATTTTTTGAATTGTGTCCCTAGAACGGATAAATTGCCAAATCACATCAAGTTCTTTACCACTGGGACCATCCAAAAGAAAACTGTATGAATGGTAAACCATTTTATACCGTAAAATATTTTTTTGATTCATGAGGAATAGGAGGAGGATATTTGTGTTTGTTTCATGAGGAATTTAGATTAGAGAAGAAGATAAGAAGAAGATTGATTCCAAAAAGCACATGAAACGTTCAAGTTATTGTTTTTTTATAGTTTTCAAATGAAAAGCTTGCAAAATTTCAATTTCTTTTATTAAGGGGACTCACTTCAGTGCTTTCTTCATACAAACATAGGAGGGAAAATACAACAATATTAGATATTGTACGCACAAAAATAAGAATTATATCGATTTATCTCGTCTTTATCTAGGTTCATTGATACATAAAACATTGAAAAAAATATTCATTTAAAAGTTACGAGCCTCAAAAGATCCCTATTTTAACACTAAATTTATGACAACTTTGGGCGTAAATAAATAAGATTAGGTATATGAAAATTCTAAAAAAATTATCATTAGACATAGTTTATTTATTCATTAGTTGAAATAACTTTACTTTGCAAACATAAATTCAGTAGTTTTTTTCTCAAAAATACTTTTCCTAAACCCCTTTCGCGCGCTTGATTTCGGTGAAAATCATCGTGCCTCTCAGCTTTCTCATACAATGTCAAGTGAAAAGCAAACATGTTACCTACGTGCGCTGCCAACTTCGGTCCAGCGTCCTGCGTCACCTTAAGGCCGTTAATGAAGTGCGATGTAATCTGCGATCAACTAAATGATCAACTAAATTTAAGGAGGTATATCTCTCCAATCCAATCCAATCCATCAGCCTGTTTGCGTCCACTGCTGGGCATAGGCCTTTCCAAGAGTACGCCACCAAACACGGTCCTCAGCCTTCCTCATCCACCCGCTACCCACCACCTTCTTCAGGTCATCGGTCCAGCGGGCTGGAGGTCGTCCCACACTGCGGTTACCGGTACGCGGTCTCCACTCCAGAACACGTCTGCCCCATCGGCCGTCGGTTCTGCGACAGACATGACCTGCCCATTGCCACTTCAGCTTGCTAATCCTTTGAGCTAAGTCGGTCACTTTTGTTCTTCTGCGAATTTCCTCTAGCAAGTGTTATTTTAGTAAACCGTGAGTGCTGTTAGCTGTAACCGAAATTGATTAAGGGCAGAGGACTTAGCAGAGGAAACACAAAGGTTCGTGAATTGCATTATGTAAGCTTTCACAGGGCGCGCGCACTATGTTGAGCTTAGTAAACTTTGTTCTTGAACAAACTGTCATGGTCGCGAACTTTGGAACTAGTAAATGGATTTTAATAATATAACAAAGGGAGCAACTTTAGCTTAGCTTAAGGGGCTTAGAACATAAACTTAGTAATGATTTAAGATTTGTGTTTGTAAAATTTTAAGCTTAATTTTTTAATCATTATCATCATATTGTATACTACTCCTGTGTCGGTAAATCTGCTAAAGCTGGGAACAGTTATTCCTCTTCTTCAATCCGATTTCTTTGCCTGATCAAGAATAGTAGATCTTGGCGGAAGCACTGCCGTGCGCCCTGATACCTTCCTATGCTCCCATGTGCCCATGTTTGCTTTGGCAGGCCAACCGGCCGTTTACAAACGCACTGAGTGAGAACCTCCTCTTTCCTTGGAGTTGATTCATTATGGTGAAATTGCAAATTGTTTTACGAATATAAATATAGATTTTTTATTTTATAGAAACACTAGCTGATGCCCGCGACTTCGTCCGCGTGGAATTAAGTTTTATAAAAATCCCAAAGGAACTCTTTGATTTTCCGGGATAAAAAGTAGCATATGTGACTCTCCAGGTCTTTATCTATACCTACCCATGCAAAAACACACGTCAATCCGTTACACCGTTGCGACGTGATTTAAGGACAAACCAACAAACAAACACACTTTCGCATTTATAATAACCTAGCCTATATATTTTAAACTATTATTCTATTATTTCGTAATTTAAAACTATATAGAAAATATTTATTAGGTATTATTTACAGTAAGGCACGAGCAAATTCTATTTTGGTAAGCTTCAAAGCTCAAATATTATTTCGACAGAAAAATCAAAACTTTAGCCGAATTCGTTTGAAGCATCCCAAGCAAAACTTGTCAGATTTTTAGATTAGGGACCGAAAAATATTTTTGCGTTACGCATCGACTTGATTGAATAAGTTATAGCATAATACCGTTTCTTTTCATGTTGACGACGTATTGGGGAAAGTTGTCAACAAAATGATTATACATGACATGATATTATTATATGAGGTATAAAATTGTCAATATACCCTCGTTCATATTATTTATCCTTATGATATCAAACAAAACTTTATCTTGATTTTTACTTTAAAAATGTGTAAAATTATCAAGAGTGTTATATTTTGTTATTGAAAATACTTAATCGTCATGAAATAACTTTGATCACATTTTGAAACATATGAGACTTGCCAGTAAGATTGAGAGCCATCAATTTAAAAAATACATGCTGAATTGAAACCGTTTCCGTGTTTAAAGTATTTTAATAAAAATTAATCACTCATAATGTGATGTGTACATCTATACAATTGTATAATTATAATAGTGTAGAATTGCAGGCATAAGCACTGGCTTATGCCTGCAATTCTACTACTACTACGACTACACAAATTTCAACCTCCTATTTTCAAAATCCTTTTTAGCGGATGTCTACATCACAATAGCCAGCCCGATCCGTCTAGTAGTTAAGTTTGAGCTGTGCGTTGATAGATCAGTCAGTCAGCTTTTCCTTTTATAATTTAGATTAGTTACATTACCCTAAAGCCTGTCCTTGGCGCCAATTCTCCTGTCTCTAGATTATGTAAAACTCTTAACCACCACAGCTCTGTCATTGACATTAATTCTGACTCTTTGTATAAGTTTCGGGAAAAGATCTTTGCATAACAGAAGTCTTGAGTAGGAAGTATTATCTGTAATCTTATTGATGTTTGTTTTTTATTTTGTCACATATGTTTGTAAATGTTGTATTAACTTATAATTGGCGACTGCACTTAGTAAGTAATATTTGCAGAATTAAGTTTTTTTTAAATGTATTAGTGTAAGTAGCCGTTAGTTAATTTAATAAATAAATAAAATAAATAAATAACAATCATCATACATTTTCATACAACGTGTCATGATCAGTTACAATACCAAGGTAATTACTTAACTTCGTCAAAATAAACGATAGCCCTTTACGTCCTAATTTCTAACTCACTAAACATTGTCAATGTGACCACACACATCACCATAATGTAATTCAGTGGCGAATCATCATTAAACTCGCACAAATTACTGGGTTCCTATTACGAATAATGTGTTATGCTTTGCAGATTAGTAAATAATTTTATGTCTAGTGCGAGGACCGAACAGTTCCACCGTCATTATAAATTATTATCTGCAATTTGGTATTTTTATCAACTCTTTTTTTTAATGAAAACTTCTTTTCACTATCCAACGATTAATTGAAAGTGATGAAATCAAAGTGGGGTTTATAGTTGACGCTATCCGTCAGTGATTTGGTTACCTTAATGAGTCTATGCTATCCCTCTAGCGTCTCGATGGTCTTGACCCTTACGTCGCAGTTCACGACAGTTAGGGAACTTCTAATCATTGATGTTGGAAGGCACCCCATGCTTCTAACAACATGTCGAGGCTTTGACATCACTGGCAGACATCAAAGTACATTTGACGCTATTTATTTTATGACGCTATTTTTCTTTGATTTTACGTCACCTTAGGCTAATATTTGACATATCGTCGATTCAGGATCAAACCGAGAGTTCCCTCACCCGAGTTCACTCTGCTTACGTTCTGCATGGTTGCTCTGTAGTCTGTACCCGTCTCCGTTGATCGACTGTGCAGTTAGTCTTTCATCAACATCATCATCATTAACAAGAGGATAGTGTATGTCATTGTCCAATGGCCAAGTACGGATTGGCAGACTTCATACACTTTTGAAATTTTTGTTCAATAGCTCAACGGTTAAAGGAGCGGACTGAAATCCAAAAGGTCGGCTCCCTTTTCACAACTGTCGTACTTATTCCTAGCACAAGCTTTACGCTTATTTGGAGAGGAAAGGGCAATAGTAGTCATGATAAATATGGCTAATATTCTAAAAAGAAGAAGAGTACAGAGATAATAACATTATGGAGAACTCTCAAGCATGCTGGTTTCCGCAGTTATGTCACGACTCACGATGTTTTCTTTCATCACAATGCTTGGTGATCTTTAGATTGTAATAAAACTAAGAACATAAAGAAAGGAACGCCATTATTCTAAAACAAAAAGAGGAAAATCTTTCAGTCGTTAATCAAACTAAAATTTGCACGTGTAACCTCTCACCATTATGGACTAAGAGTCAACGCGCGCTAGACTTTCGTTATTTTATAAATGCTAAAAAAAAATCTGCTTATTTTCCCCAACACTGGGAGGAACGTTTGTTTGGATATTTGTTTCAGTAGCAGCTTTAATAAAATAACGAAGTTCTGGAAAACGCTCCTCTCTCTCTTTATTATATATTTCAGCGAACGAACCATCAACATGCCACACAAATTATGGTGATACGGCTGTAAGTTACGACAATGTTAGCATTGATGATATTTCCGTAATATTTATGGCGAGACATGCCCGCAATTTAGGATACATAATAGGGACTGAAACGTTGGCTATGTATTATAATGTACCCTTATTATAGATGCGAAAGTGTGTTTGTTGGTTTGTTGGTTTATCCTTCAATCGACACGCAACGGTGCAACGGATTGACGTGATTTTTTTGCATGGTTATAGATAAAGATGGAGAGTGACAAAGGCTACGTTTTATCACACGAGTAGATAACTCTGTGGTTTTATCCCGGAAAACCAAAGAGCTCCTTTGAGAGGGATTGATAAAAACCTAATTCCACGCGGACGAAGTCGCGGTCATCAGCTAGTAATTGTATAAATCTAATAATGTGTAGAGAGTTAAAGGTTACAATAATATTATTAAATTAAGGCATCGTATAACCTTATAGAATAAAAATGCCAGAGTGTGTAGCCATAACTCAATTATTCTGGATCGTAAAAATAAACACTAACCTTTGCCAGACATAGTTCCTTCGGGAGCCGTGTAATGTTATAACAGGAAAGATATATTATTGCTATAATAAATAGGCCGAGCCAGCTGAGGTGTCAATAATTCGTTTCGTGATTATAGCCTGGGGTATTCTAGTTTGATCGATGGTTCTTGGAGTTTTTCGAAAAGTAATATCGAGTTATAAAACTTTTCCTGCTACTTTTAGTTATTTTAGAGAAGTCTCCCTTGACTTACCCGCGTGCCTTCGTCCGCGTGGAATAGGCACACAATTTGGGTTAGCTAGAATCTGTAGAAGATACATCCCTTCTACCACCATTTGACTGTATATGTTTTTATAGCATTTTATGATAGGGGAAAAATCACAGATCATTTAGTTTATTACTCGGTGGGGGAAAATAGTTGTTACTTTTAATATTATGAGGCACCAATAAATTAAATTCCCGGAAATTCTATATTTAGGCATTACTCAAAATGTCATTTGACCAAAAATACTCTTGTTTTTATTCCTTTTATCGAAACCCATTTTTTTTTATAAATGACCCATTTGTGATCTAGGTAATCTTTCAAAAGATTTATAAGACTTAGAAGACTTAAAAAATCTGAAGATCAAAAATATTATTCGACTTGTAAACCCGGAAAGGAAAGTATAAAATGTCGATCTGTTATAAAACTATGCTCGCTTTCTGTGGTGCTAAAAGTTTTATTACTTTACAGACACTTTCGACTCGGCATCTGTCGGTGAGTCGTGGAAGTTCGCTGAATGTGGCCGTTTAATTTAGACAGAATTTTTGTTTCATCTTTAAATTTTATTTGAAAATTTTGATATCATATTTCTTTCGAATTACTCCGGAATTGTCCGGTATTAGGACAAAAATATTATTTTATAGAGCATTTCAGATATTACTAAATTACTTCTTAAGTTATTTTTAGTGTACAGTTGTACTACATATGTATATACAGCAATCGAATACATCGGTTTGCGATGTCCCAGTAAATTCAATTGTTAACAACAGATAGGTGGCTTTTGTTCACGAACATGCCTACGCCACAGTTTCAGCTGGAACCGAATGGAATTGTATGTATGAAGTTAGGTACTTCTTTCTATCGTGATTCCTGTCCAAAAATTTGCGTTTCTTTTGTGTAATAAACAAAGTTTTAAACTGAGACATAATATCACCTTATAATATCACTTAATAATATAACCTTGCTCACATTCGAGTGAAACTGGAAGAACTTTCTACTACAGAGATAAGCTTCACCTTTGCCCCCATCATTTAATTATTAGTTTGTAAGAAATAATATACATATACAAAAGTTATAAAAATATTAGAATAAATCTAAATTTATTACAGGAAAAGTTGATTGATTGACTGACTGGCTGATCTATCAACGCTCAAACTACTGGACGGATCGGGCTGAAATTTTGCATGCAGATAGCTATTATGACGTACACATTCACGAGATTTTTTTTTAAATTCAACCCTAAGGGGGTAGAATAGGAGTTTGAAATTTGTTAATTCAGTTCACCACGTGGGCTAAGTTGCGGGCATAAGCTACTTAAATAAGTAAAACGACGTGCAGCAGTTTTAAGACCATGAAGATAATGACTTTAAAAAGTTGCCTGTAGCTCTAACAGCAGTAAGGTGTAAACAGCTAAGGGTTCTACAGTCTACACTACCGTATCTTTTACAGGTTAAAGATATTATAAATAACTAATTGCCGTATCAAGAATTTCCCACAATAAAATAATTTATTCACATCTTAGGCAAAGCCATTTGCATTGAAAGACGATACGGCTCTCAAAGAAAATTGGCTATGTTAATGAGACAGTGACGAATATATTCGAAATTTCTTATTACTGGGAAATTACCATTCTTATTTATAAAGGTAGTCTCACGATACGAAAAGTATAAGAATATTTCAAATCGCCCGATTTAAAAATATATTAAAGTGATAAATATATCACTTTAATATTATAGTCTCGTAAGTAGCGTTATTGTGTAAAAATTTATTAGGTAGGTACGAAATTAAATCTACGTTCAACGAAATTAAATCTACGTTCTGGCACTTAGCATCAAAATACCTATAATCTATTTATTTACCTTCATTATTTTTTATGTGTTACGCTAAATCGCTTGAAGGCATATCTGTGTCGGCAGGGTGGTAATAATTTTTACGAATGAAGCCTCCCACCAAACCAGACCTGAACCAATTTAGACATTAGGTATTAGTCGCTAAATTGCAGTTGCCAGGAATCAAAACATCCTTTCCTGCATATGAAATAAAAGGCTCATTGCTGGTCCAGTGAGGTTGTCAAAACACTAGAATAGCAGAAATAAGACTTTTATTATGGTACTCTTTTCTGTTATTTTTGTCCAAAAATAAAACGGAAGGGTTACGAGCGCATCAGGTGTTCTAATAAAGTACTTCACGACCATTTTCACGACTCCCCGACGTAGCTAATCTCGTGGGGCATATTCAATCCCCCAATTGCTGGCTAGACAGTAGGTCTAGCCAGCAAATAGGGAATTGAATCAAAGCCATTTAGTATCATGTGCAGTTAATGCAAGTTTTCACTCAGCTAAATCCAGTGTATCGCCTTCGGCACATTGAGGAAAACTTGATTTTCGAAGTAAAGTTACGTACATATGTAAGCTGTTATAGCAGCAAATATCATATCGAAAATAAAAACCCAGACCGTTAGTACTATTATATCTTCTGTCCCCGGACTAACTACTAGCTCCATGTATGTATTTTAAAAGCGTAGCGTTCTCACTTGGCAGACTCCCTGCTGACAGACGACATCAAACAAGTCGCATCGAGCCATAGGTTCCTAGAGGAGCAAGATCGCGGCGCGTGGAAGTCATAAGAGTCCTCTGTTCCCTAGTAGATGTCTATGGGTCGACGACATTTTGAAATCACTACCCACATTATAAACACGAAAATGTATTTGTTTGTTGGTTTACTGGTTTGTTCTATAATCACGTCGCATCGGATCAACGGATCGACCTGATTTTTGGCATTGATAGATATGGTTGAAGACCTGGAGAGTAATATGGGCTACTTTTTATCCCGGAAAATAGAAGTATTCCCACGGGATGTTTGAATACCTAAATTCACGTAGACGAGGTCGCAGGCATCAGGTAGTTTCTTTTACATTAGTTTAGTTGTAAAAGGGGTTTAATATTTAAGTATGGAGCCTGTTATCTTTTTTTCCAAAATAGCGGCGCATAAAGCCCGTATTAATCAATAGCTGGCATCAATACAAACAAGTATTGTATGAGACAAAATCTTCGACCAGATTCTGGTGGCTAGACTGTTGTACTGATGACGCCACCAGTACAGTTCGATAGCTCATATCTCGGAAACGTGACACTTTGGAAGATTTTGTCTCAAACACTTGATTATATTGATGCTAGCTATGGATTAATACGGGTTTTATAGGTGGTCGCTATTGTGAAAAAATTGAAAAATGGCGGACTACTAGGTAGGTCCAAATCTTCAAAGCCCTTTTCACTAAGGACACAGAATAAATCTCAGAAGAAAAAGATCAAAGATCACCTAGCAACAAACTCTTTAGAAAATAAAACAAAAGGGCCGATATTACGAGCGCATCACGTGTTCTAATAAAAGACTTCACGACTCCCCGACGTAATCTCGTGGCCTATAGCGTCTAGCCAGCAAATACGTGTGCGAATCACAGAGTTCAGGATAGGTAGAAGTGGTAGTATCCAGTAAAAAATTAGAAACTTTTTCAAGTCAAAGTTTTTTTTAAAGTTTTTTTTATGTACTAAAAAGGTTTGAAATTTACTTGCGAATATATTACTATCATAATCAACCCATTACCAGCCCATTACTGAGCACGGGTCTCCTCTCAGACTGAGAAGGGACATAGCCTGCTACGCTGGCCCTATACAGATTGGCAGACTTCACATACCTTTGAGAACATGAAGAACTCTCAGACATGCTGGTTTCCTCACGATGGTTTTCCTTAATCATTAAAGTAAATGATTTTTGATTGTTTTAAAAATGCACATAACTCCGAAAAGTTAGAGGTGTGTAGGCCCGGGATCGAATCTCCGACGCATGCCAAATTTCAGACCGATCCGTCCAATAGTTTGAGCTGTGCGTTAATAGATCAGTCAGTCAGTCACCCACCTTTGCCTTTTACATATTTAGATTCCTACGATTTTTTAATTATTGAAAAATATCTTTTGTTATGCTAAATCAGGCCGACTTCAATAAAATGCTAATTACGTTGTATCAGCGTTGCTATTTTGAATAAAGATTTTTTATCTTAGTCCGGTATAGGTACCTACCTCTAATGAAAACGTACAACAATTGTTTACTATAGCATCACTCGAAAATTATACAAATTATATGTTTGTACCTACATATTATATTGTAACTTTTTATAATTTGAAAAGAGTACCTAACTGCTGAGTTTCTGGCCGGCTCTTCTCACTAGAAATGGAGTGTTTTGATACATCTTTTGGTTCTTCGTGAAATGGAATCATAGATCAATTTGTAAAAAAATATTAAGATATTAAAATTCCGCATACGAAAGCTATACTAAAGTTAAAAATTCTAAACAACTTACAGTTTTTTCTTGTATTTTTGACCATTTGGTTTGTCGCCTTGAAAAAACTAAGCTTCTTATATAAAGCATACCCAAAATGATTTATTTGTCGTTAGAACACATCATGAGTTTATTGCCCTAAACGCTAAAGGTTACGCTCTATTTACTGCATGTGATAAATTTATTTTTATGACTGACTTATTTTCGCAGAAGAGACCAGTGGAATTGTGAATTCCCTTTTTTATTTGTGCCTAAGATAACGGCAATAAACCGCTTTTATTGCCGTTTTTGGCATCTGGATTGTTGAAGTCTCAGATATTACATATATCCGTTTGATGGACCTACTTCCTGTCCGGTTTTAGAGTTCCGTACCTCAAAAGGATAAAATGGAACCCTTATTGGAACACTTTGTTGTATCTCTGTCTGTCTGTCTGTCGATTTGTCAAAAACCTACAGGGTACTTCCCGTTCACCTAAAATCATGAAATTTTGCAGGTAGGTAGGTCTTATACCAGAAATTATGGGAACAATCTGAAAACTGTGAATTTGTGGTTACATCACACAAAAAAATTTAATTGTGGTCATGAACTAAAAATTATTATTTTCAATTTTCGAAGTAAGAAAACTATATCAAATGAAAGGGCTTCACTTGTGTATTCTAAAACAGATTTTTATTTATTTTTATGCATCAAAGTTTTTGAATTATCGTGCAAAATGTTGAAAAAATACGACTGTAGTACGAAACCCTCGTTGCGCGAGCCTGACTAGCACTTGGCCGGTTTTATTTTAGTTTAATGACGACATAAGTAAAAACGTCATAGATAAGTCATATTATAAAATATACTCATTTGTTTATGTTACATTGTGCAATTATGTTAAAACTTAAACCTGCCAAATTTCATGATTCTAGGTCAATGTGAAGTACCCTGTAGGTTTCTTGACAGACCGACAGACAGACAGACAGACAACAAAGTGATCCCATAAGAGTTCCGTTTTTCTTTTTGAGGTATGGAACCCTAAAAACGTACAACCTCAGTATTACCATTGCAATGGGTATTGGGAATATTAAGACCCACCCATAAAATTGAACTATTGAAATTCAAAAATGCATTTACAAAATTTTAAAGTTTTACTCAAACTTTCTTTTCAATCACCTAAATATTTAAGTTTTAAAAGCCACTGCAGTATTTCGTAGCCACTAAGGACTCTTCTACTTTGTCTGTCTAGACTAGAATGAAGGTTTACTTAATCAATGCCTTACTAGTTCGGTTATCGGATAAAATATTTGCGTCCCTGTCAAAATATGTTTAGACGAACTTCAGAAGTTGTGAAACAGTTTATTAGAACTTAAATATGACCTTCATTGTAGAATAAATTAATGTTTTCTTAAAAAAAATATTATCTTCAATAATAAAATGCTTACCTATCGAGGTGTTGTAGCTATCTATCAAGATGTAAAATGATAAACTGACTGAGTGACATTTTAACGTTCTAGAAATTTGTTATTTTGCATGAAAGTTTTCTCCATGACGCACACCATCATCATCATGATCAACCCATCGCTGGCCCACTACTGAGAACAGGTCTCCTCTCGGAATGAGAGGGACTTAGGCCATAGTCTGCCTGTACTGGACCAGACCAGATAGGGACCAAGAAAAATTTAGAAATTTTAAATTCCCATATTCCCTGTGATGGGAATCAAATACTGGACTACCCACTCATATGACCATAGTGCTCACCACTGAGCCAGGTATGTCAAATGATCTGTTTTAGCGAATATATATATATATTTTTTAATTTATAGACTAGCGCTTGGCTCCAATCAGGCCTAGTGGCAAGTGATGATGCAGCCTAAGATGGAGCGCTAATAGCAAAATAAGCTTGTTATTATCGGTGTATGGACTTCCTCAAAGTTCCTTTCCCCCATTAAGAAACACACACACATGAATGCGCACACAAAGTGAAAACTACACCCTACGCTTCACCCTGATTGCCCATCAACTTAAGACAATACCAGACATAATCTTTCAAGGGTTGATATTCAAACTATTAGGTACATTAGTGTTAACCCAATGTACACATAGGTAGATGTAATACTTATAATACGGGTTAAAAACATGAAATTGCAGTTTTATATCGGAAAATGTAGTGGGGTTTTGCCAAGCGTCGTGGGAGCTCTCTTTTGACCATGGAGCGTCTAATCGCAGTTGTGAGTTTTGGCCGAAGAGATTTTCTGCGTGATTTAGCCTTGGCATTAAGATAGACCAGACGCTCAGGTGATAGTCCTACCCAAAGAATATGCGCCAAGATAAACTTCTTGGCTTATTTCAGCCTCTTTTATAAATAAAGTTTCACTTAGCCATTAAGTTACTAATTTGTTATTTTATTGCCGTTCATTATGTTAATCGCGAGTACTAAGAACAATAGACGCAAATTACTCTTAATTTTCACAAAAGGCGCAAGACTAAATAAAAAATTATTTATATAAAATATTGTTGTCTGAAAATTACAATAAGTATTTAGAATTCTATTATGTAGTTTCTATCCAGTTTTTCACAAAACCAAATAATATTTTACTGTTGACTCACTCTAGCTTTGTACGGGTGAAAGCTTGTTCATTTTATAGATAGACTAACGGCGGTTACGCACTCACCCGATCCGAGTCCGTGAAAATACGTTCCTTTTTGTTTTGTACATGACATAATAAGTCGTAGATAATTGCTGCTATTCTCAAGGATGACGGATGGAACTCGTATGACGGAAGTGCAGTGCGTAATCGCCGTAACTGGTGCAATCAGTCTATCTGTAATCCGTCGATAAGTTACTTAGCAACATTGTTAAGTGTCCAAACTGGGTTGGTCTTTTTTGCCAAATATCAACGTTGCGAAGTAGCATATCAACGTATAGTTCTAAAGCTAGAAAGTTGAAATTTGAACCTGCATAATTTTCTTTATAACGTAGACCTCCACTAAAAAGGCACTGTTAGAAATTCTATCCGAGCAAAGTCTGGGCGAGTTAACTAGTTAATTATAATAATGATCATCATCATCATCATCATGATCAACCTATAGCCGGCTCACTACAGAGCACGGGTCTAAAAGTGAGAAGGGTTTTTTGGCCATAGTCTACCACGCTGGCCATGTGCGGATTGGTAGAATTCACACACCTTTGATAACATTATGGAGAACTCTCAGGCATGCAGGTTTCCTCACGGTGTATTCCTTCACCGTTAAAGCAAGTGATACTTTATCTCTGAAAAGTAAGAGGTGCGTGCCCGGGATCGAACCCCCGACCTCCGATTGGAAGGCGGACGTCCTAACCTCGCGGCTATCACAGCTTCATAATGATAGAGGTTGCTTTTAGAATAATAACGCGGTGACCTCCCCCATAAATTCCACGTGGTAAACCATTTAAGTTCTAAATCTTCCGTAATAGGCATTAATTTCTTATTTTAAATATTAATTTGTTTTACAACCATAAACAGATTTTAACTCCTTACATTAACATTGAAATAGGTCTTTTTACATCTACGGAAAGGGTGTAATTAGGCCCAAGGCATAATTAGGTGCTTAAGCGGTTTTAAAGAGACATCAGAGAAGGGTTAGCAAAATAAATGAGCATATTTTCTAAAAGCTTAATAATATCATTAGTATTTTCCAACGTTAAACTTCAAGATGGTTTAAAGCCAACTTCAAAAGCTACCTGTTTCATAGATATCGATTGCCAATTGACCTTTGCAAAGTGACTGTTATGGGAAAGCCCGATTTGTATAGACAAGATTAGTTCATAGTTAATGGTTAGGTACCATGAGTAAAACCGTCTCCACACCGTCTACATCGTAATAGCGTTTCAAGGTTGTCGATCGACCTTTGATCACAGAATCAGTACCCTTATTATAAATGCGAAAGCGTGTTTGTTTGTTGGTTTGTCCTTCAATCACGTCGCAACAGTGCAACGGATTGACGTAATTTTTTGATGGATAGATAAAGACCTGGAGAGTGACATAGGCTACTTTTTATCTCGGAAAATCAAAGAGTTCCCACGGTATTTTTATGAAACCTTATTACACGCGGACGAGGTCGCAGGTATCAGCTAGTTCTTAATATAACCCTCCAGGTATAGAAATATCACTGCTCAAAAACGTAAAAACTAAAAAGTGCAATTCAGCTGACACCGTGCAGCGATCAAAATTTAATAAACATTTCTCTTTCTATCGGGTAACTCATATTTCTCTCTCTCTCTCTCTCTTATAAAAAACTAGCTTATGCCCGCGACTTCATCCGCGTGGACTATACAAATTTCAAACCTCTATTATATCCCCTTAGGGGTTGGATTTTTAAAAATCCTTTCTTAACAGATGTCTACGTCATAATAGCTATGCATGCCAAATTTCAGCCAGATCCATTAGTAGTTTGAAAGGACTCGCATACATGAACTCTGAAAGCAATTTATTTATTTAAACATCTTTATTGCTTACTTACTTTTATTTACTCCTGAAGCAATACACTCCTTTTTTGGGTACGTAGTCGTGTAATAAGCCAGCAGCATGTAATAAATCATGTATACTCTACAGCTTGTTTCAATAGCCCTCCAGCTTAATTCCTATGCAAGCCGTTGCATTGGCGTTTAGGTGCCTATCTACATGTAAAGCCTGATGCGTTGTAATTCGGATCTCTAATGCACTTAGTGTGCAATGTGCATATTTTAACTACCAAAATTGCACTAATTGCTCTACGTTAAGCTGATTATGCACCGATTAAATAGAACACTTAAAAAACACTAGCTGATGCCCACAACTTGGTCCGCGTGGAATTAGGTTTAAAAATCCCGTGGGAACTCTTTGATTTGTCGGGATAAAAAGTAGCCTATGTCACTCTCCAGGTCTTTATTTATACCCATGCAAAAATCACGTCAATCCGTTGCACCGTTGCGACGTGATTGAAGGACAAACCAACAAACAAACACACTTTCGCATTTATAATAAGGGTACTGATTCTATTAAGGTTTTATTAAGCGAGCCACACCGACAGTGAGTACCTATTCTTAGCACCATTTCACGAATCAACATCTACAGTAATTAGGTAAGCTATGCGTTTTATAAAATTAATGTCGAGCTAAAAACAAAAACAAAACAAAGCATTATTTTTACAGCAATAATTTTACCCACTGGCGTGTCACGACTCTCGAGTTAAATTTCACCAACACGAAGCTCGGCCTTTTAAAATAGACATCGTTTTTGTTGGAAACCCTTGTTTACTTACTCCAGTAGAAATGTATTTTCAGCTTTATAGTAGAGCTTTTATGTAGCCCGCAATTCGCACTTCCGATCCTTCTAATGGCAAATGGTATTTACCGACGAAATCACGAAATCTGTTTTAGCTGTTAATGAAGAAAGCCAAAAAACTGTTTTCGGCAAGAGCTCTTAAAACTAATGGCTAAACATTAGGTATACTAAAAATTAATGTAATCTTTTTGACAACTACTTTCCAAACACTTATACAGAAAGTGTTACTTTATTGAGAGCATACCTACTTAGTATTCTATGTTGAAATGTAGATTATTCCGGATACACTCACGTATTTAGTCGACGTCAGCCCGACTAGTTTCGAACCCATCCGGGGTCCTTTTTCACAAGGATAAAGGGTGCGGGCGTGGCGCAAGTGGCTCGCAGCCTCAACCGCGACGCGTAGCGAGCATTACATTTACGCAGAGGCTAGCCGCGTAGCGAATACAAATTCCCTTCAAAGAAAATTAATAAGGATGACTCAATTTATATTATTATTTCAGCAATAGTTAGAAAATTCATCTAAGCTTGGGCATCATCGATGTGGGCGCAGCCACACGAATTTATATTTGGATAATTTTACAGAAAATATAGTAATATAATATTATTTCAGGAAAGTGACTCTTAACTATATATCTGCATAATAAAACAAAAACCGGTCAAGGGCGAGTCGGGCTTGCACACCTTCCATATAACACTTATGTGCAACACTGCAAGTTAATGACGGTCAGTGCCATCTAATGTGATTTAGTAAACTATATTATTATTATTTAATCGTTTGTGATGTAACCATAAATTCACGGTATACGGGTTTTTCTTTTACTTGTGCTTTTTTTTAAATAGATATAGCGAGCAACGAGCAGGCGGGTCACCTGATGTTAAGTGATTACCGCCACCCATGAACATTTGCAGCACCAGAGGAGCCGCCGATGCGTTGCCGGCCTTTTAGGAATTTGTTGGTCCGCCCCTTGAATAACCCCATGTTATCTAGTGGGAACACACTATAAATCATAATCATCATCATCATCAGCCTGTGGACATTCACTGTTGGACATAGGCCTTCCCTAAAGGGTGTGGTCCTCAGGTCCTCAGCCTTCCTCATCCAGCCACTTCGCGCCAGCCTCTTTATATCGTCGGTCCATCGTGCTAGAGGGTGTCCCACACTACGCTTGCTTAAACGCGGTCTTCACTCAAGGACTTTCCGGCTCCAGTGCTGTAAATACCTGATAAATTTTATGATTCTAGATCAACTGGAAGTACCCTATAGCCTCTGGACTCTGCGCCCGGGTGCACTGCACCCCTTGAACCCACGGGTAAAGACGGCCCTGGACGGACAGACAGATAATGAGGTGATCCTATAAGGGTTCTTTTTTCCTTTTGAGGTACGGAACCCTTAAAACATGACTAAACAGACTTTGTTCGCTGGAAAAGTACAAAGTTTATGCCGTGAGTATAAACGAGGCTTTATTGGAATTGAAAGCCGCGCAATTCGCATCGCCGATCCTCCCGGCGGATATTAATCGTTGAAATGGCAAATGTTGCTTGGAACTCAGCTTGATGGATTTCACCTGGTAAATAGTTTTAAACGAGTTGACATTTTTCCTCTGTAAAGCATTATACACACGGGATGGGAGCAGTGTCGATGTGAAAGATGAAGCATATTTTACTTAAACAGACAGATAGACAACAAAGTGATCCTACAAGGGCTCCTTTTTCCTTTTGAGGTACAGAACCCAGATAAAAAGCACAAAGTTTTGGGAAAATCATTGATTTTATACGCATATCGCTTCAGATCAGATTATTCGTAGCATATGAAGTAATTTTACAATATGAAATAATACACAGTTATTAATTTATTATTATAAGCCTCGACGCTTTTTTAACGCTCAATTTACGCCACCAGAGAGCGACGCAAAAAAATCTCTGATTAAAATTCTGGCACTTTGGATTGGGGAAATTTTATTAAACTGTAAATATAACAAGTTGAGACAAATTAAAATTCTTATTGGCTCGTAAATGTTCCTTCATCATTTTAAATTGGTCTAAATCTGTAGTAAATGTTTCTTTTTAGACATAAAATAACAGTGGGATCAATGGTTTAACATGTTTAAAGTAAGCACAATCATTAATTTATTAATTTTAATGAATAACTCAAATTCTTTTAACCTCTGATATCTCATCATCATCACAAACCGATAGACGTCCACTGCTGGACATAGGTCTTTTGTCTTGCGCGGCCTGAATCCAGCGGCTTCCCTTGCTTTGATATCCATTAGCAATTTATTTCATGTTCAATCTATGTATTTGCATCATAAAAATTTATTTCATTACTTTAATAATTAAACGCTGATGTTGACGGAAAAAATTATACCATAATCCGATTAAAATCCAACCGGCAACTTTGGAAGCATAATCCGATTAAATAAATAGCCAAGAATGCAACGCCGAAAAATAAAATTCATTTTGCTCGTAAAAATTGTGCTCGTTTTTTTAATCGAAGAATTTTAGCGTGTGTCAAACTTGGACGATTTAACCTAAGGACGCGCCTCGCATGATTATTCCCCTCTGTCAATAGTAATGGATTTTTAATCCACTGCGTTTATAAACACTGTTTGCGGAATCGATTTTGTCATTGTCAGAATCGTTTTCGATGTGTGACGACGTCTTACACGCTGGGTGAAAAATGCCTGTTTGTGCCGTTAGTGAGTGCAAGAACAAATCAAACACATCAAATTTACAAAAAGATGGAATTTCATTTCATAAGTAAGTATTTTTGGTGTAATAAACGCTTTCTATAAATTAAATTACATAAATTATTATAATAAAATAACAATCGAGAACTTTACCGATTCAGTAATTGAGTACGTAATAATTCGGTAGAAGCGAGTCACACTCCTCACGAGACTATATTTTGTTTTTTCTAAACAATTGCAACCCTCGATATATACAAATTAGGTTAAAATTTGAATACGCGTGAACAGCATGAAATTACGTAGTAGTACGATAGTGATTGCGGTTCGATTATCGATATCGATGAAAACATTTTCTTTATTATTAACGACTAAATTACCGTCTTCAAGTCAAGTAAAGAATAGTTATTATTAATTACCACAATTTTTTCGCTACCTATACTTGTAATAAAACTGGTCGATTTCTGTGATTTCACGTACTTAATACATTTAAAAAAAAATTAAAGCAACGCAATTTTAGTGATAGGCGCGAAATGTATAAAATTTATGTATTAAATCGCCAAGAATGTACATAACATTAACCTAATGGTAAATAATGACGTGTTAAAAATAGAAGAGGCCACCGTGTGTGTTTACTAATTTATTTTCATAGTATCATATCTGTCTTATGGAATTTTGCTGTGGGGTAAAAGCGGCAGGTATTGAGAAAATTTTTGCATTGCTAATTTGTAAGGGCAATACGTGTTATATTTAATAACTTACATTTAATTTTTTTGGACAAAGAGTACACCATATTGGAATTACCATGTAAACCCAATGTGCAATAAATAAATGATTGATTGGAAAGAAAAAACATTTTATTGATTGATATACCTACTAATTATGTTTGGTAGGCTTTTGCGCGGTCAGGTTTATTTTGTATTATATAATAATATAAGTCATTAATAAGCACATTTTCACTATCGAAATTTTAAATGAAAATTTCGTTATATAAAAAAATACAAAAGATTAAAAATGATATAAAATAAGTAAAAAAGTATGTGCATATTTTTTAAATAAATATTTTTCTTATTTTTACGTTGCATTATTAGTTTTTGGGATAATTACCTATTAAGTGAGGTGAATGTATGCAAGAATACGCTACGCTGACCAAACACTGGTTTTAAGTAATTAAATACGAGTAATAAATTCTTACTTCTACTTTTGTTTCTGAAAAACTATCGAAATATTTTAAAATATCGATACGGTAGCATCGCAAATCAATTTGACTGTCTTACACTCGTAATGTCTTTGTATGTTGATGTATATAACTTATTAGTGTGCGTAAAATGTAGTAGTGTTGAAGATTTAGATATGTGTGTGTTAATAATGACACAAAACTTTGTTGAGTGAGTGTGTCAAGTTGTCTATGTAGTGTTTCCTCGTCCCGCACCAAAAGTGACAGAAATTTTTATTCGTAATATTAGGCGCGTTACAAGTCCATAGGTTAAATCGTCCAAGGTGTCAAAATGCTGGGCCTAAAACAAGGCGAAGGGTTGTTACAATAAATCATGCGATTTTTTAGCGAGTTTTGAATTCCCATAAAAATAAAAAGTTTATCGTTGTCCCTAATTTTACAAGGTTACTTGAAATTAAATTTTATTAAAAATGACGAGATTGAAGAACAAAAAAAATTGTCGACCTTTCAAAATATCCATGAAAATGAATACAATGAAATTTTTAACAAGAAAGTACTAAGACTTCTTTTCGATCTTGTTATGTATTAATTAAATGCATTCTGTGTTAATTATGAAATCATAAATCGTAGAACAATAAAGTTCGGTAGGTGGGTAGGTACTAGGTATACAGGATGTAACGAGAACGCTAGCAAAACTTAGCGTTATTGTCATACTACCTAAACACAATCCAGTACCAATAACCATTTGCCTCATTTTGTAACTTTAGTGATTTAATATTTTTCAAACCTGCTATGTATAGCGTGCAAAACGTAGGTCGGGTCGGGTCGGTCGGTTACGACGCGGCATTGACTCCGAGTGGTCTACTTACGTAACGTTCGTTGACCTCTTACGTCAGTCAGATGTTTTATTTGCAATATATCGTACACTTTTACAAAATTGTAGGATTTAAAAAAAACCGCGTTTTTTGTGGTATCATATCAGTAATCATCAGTACTATCACCTGTCTTCGTTTTTGCCAGCTATCTGGTTACACCCTGTATAAGTAATATCCAAGAGTTTGAATATATTACATTCAAATTATGTCTTTGACAATCGAATTAATTATTCGTTTCTCACAGATAATTTCACGTCTAATTCATAATTAAGGATCCTTTATTAAGATGTCACCAACTGTGCGATAATTAATTGCTAAAATAATAATTAATTGCCACCTTTTTATTATAGTGATTTGAAAACGATCTTATCACGGTTAATACCGTGATCTTATCTTTAGACTGACAGATAATTAATCGCTAATTAATATATCGCAGATATCGCTAATTAATGTACTTTAGATCACCACGCGTCGGGGGTTCGATCCCGGGCACGCACCTCTAACTTTTCGGAGTTATGTGCGTTTCTAAGTAATTAAATATCACTTGCTTTAACGGTGAAGGAAAACATCGTGAGGAAACTTGCATACCTGAGAGTTATCCACAATGTTCTCAAAGGTGTGTGAAGTCTGCCAATCCGCACATGGCCAGCGTGGCCAAACCCTTCTCACTCTGAGAGATGATCGGGATGATGATGAAATAAAAATATACCATCAGCTCGAAATTTCAGTCTAGTGCTGACGTTACTGAAATGGCGGCATACGCATTAGCAATTTGTGGGACTTATACGAGTAAATTATGCTCGCCGTTGCAATAGAACATTACTATAACTTTTAAGGTATTTTACACACTCGACGCCGACGCACCGTCGCGTCGCCGTCATTCCAACTCCAATTTTTGATTCAGCATGAAGTCCTCAACTAGACGATTAATCTGACATCAGTCACCAGTGGACAACATGGCGTCAATGAGTGGGATATCATAATATCAACTCGGCATGAAATATCAATAGGTCGATATCGTAAAACCGGCATCAATAATTATTACAATAGCAATTGTTGTGATTGGTTGAATTCATAGTAAATATTCTTGTTGCAACAATGAATTGTAGCCAATAGTGAGCGAGCGTAAACCAATCAGAGGCGATTGCGATCGTGACATTATAGCTCTCATTCTACCGCAATCGCGCAGCTGACCTGCCAATCGTATTGCGTGTAGTTGACGCAGGGTTGCATGTGTGGCGCCAGGCAGATTCAACTGATATCAAACGGGTCAGGGATGGCCATAAGTTCACCACTTGTGATCCACACGTCACTCCACTACACTTCTTTCAATTAAATGTTAAAAATTCCACCCTGAGTAACACAACATAAAGCTAACTGCATTCCCATGCTGTGAATCGTGTTGGAGTGGAGCCGGCGGCGTCAAGTCTGTGTAATGTGCGAAGATCTTTATGTGAAGCTTGCTTGTCAAGCCTGCGTTTGGGCTTAGTGGGAAAAGAGGCACTTCTTTTTAATGAATTTATAATATAAAAATATTATCATGAAAAACTTTACCGTCTAATCCTTTTTCTCGTTTTATCTCTAATGCTTGTCATGAACACTAATCGTTAATTTTCTTAAGCGGAGACAGGCATTTAACCAGAGATACTATGAAAGTGGAGGAAATGAGTGTCACTAACAGGTAACATTTTAAATTATTAATGTCGAGTTGCTATTACTGACCTTTCTAATCACTTAGCTATCTTTTAATTATTCAGTTTCTGGACTAAGAGCCAGCACGTGCCAGTTGAAAGTTTCTCTGGGTATTTTCCCCAACACTGAGGAACGTTTGTTTGGATGTTTGTTTGGATCATGATAACTTTGGGAGATAACAGGTAATAAAGGTGTAAAAAATCTTACGTCAAAGTATAACTCTATTTTTTTTATTTTTTCTTCGGAATAGTATTAGAAATCACGTAATGCATTTTCAGACACTTAGTACCATGGCAACCCCCTGCCAGAAACCCTTAAACTACATTAAATACAAATACAAGAACACATACAAATCCTATTCATGTAAAAACTAAAAAGTATGAGGTGTATTATATTGCGTACATAGGATATAAAAAGAGCTATGTAAAGGGTGTATTCATATAATAGGTTATACTTTTTTAACGTGCTCCGATTTCAGATTGGATAATTTAGAAAAGCTGTATATTATAAGTTTTTGTGAACCCAATGTCTGATAATAATATGACAAGGATACTTATCACAAAAAAGGGCTTGATTTATTAACGTAGGTTTCATTATTAACCAAAAATATGAAAAGGAATTTTCGGCGAAAATACTCTTTTATGACTTTTTTCGTTCAACGGGTGGGTTCAAAAGGTGGGGAGGGGTCTGCCCTATTTACTAGTCCAGCAGAGTGGTCAGTTCTTTTAACACAGTTAACAGGTAGCCCTAATGTAGCCCTATATGTCTATGATTTTATATCACCATATTTTGTCACCATTATTTCATTAGTTAATATTGAAATGAGAACCAAACTACGTTTGTATGCAAAGCGCTGGGCAGTGCGCCAGGGTAACTTCTCTTAAATGCCAATGAAAAAAAAAGAGTTTCGAAAGGCTGTTACGTGAAGTGATAACGGAATCATTCATTATTCAGACACGCACATCGATGTCGATCCCATGTCGATAAATAATGTCTGTATCGATAAATAATTCCACACGAATTAAAATGAACTGACCTATTACTTAAATCGAAAAGGGTTTCGATGTAACATTACGTTTTAATGTGTCGGGTGATAATGGAATCATTCTATTAAGTACATCATCATCATGTAGATAATTAATTTTTGATTGGATAACTGATAGACTCTCGATAGGGTTGTTTTCTATACTTACCGATAATATTACTTGAATAATAGGTTGAACTCTAATTTATAGCGAAAAAGAATTTTTAATATGCATCCGTACTTTTTAACGATTTCCTTACTCTCTAGCTAGGAGCTACTTCTAGCTACTCTTCGGTATCAAATCATGATTTGAAACCAAGGAAGAGCTACATTTAATTTTGTATTATACTGGCCGCACATCTGTTACAATCGCTTGAGCGTTATTTGATCTTGTATGGGCTCCGCAAATAAGCACGACCAATAGCGGTCTATAAAATTGTTTGACCTAATAATATGTACTTAACCTTTTATTACAATAAATTATTTATTATTCAAATTCTTAAATAATAATTTTTAAAATATAGGTAGGTACACGATATTCCAGGACCCTGAAATATATAAATATCAAGGAGTATTCTGGAGAAAAAGAAAGATGTAGCCATAAAGACGTATGTTCTATTGATCTTGTTGCACTAGTACCTAGTTATTTTTGTAAAGAAAATCGAACAGTAGGTATAATGAAATAAACGCTTGACGGACAGAAGCAAATACACCTGATCGGTTGCTCAAGCAGCAGCCGAGGAGTAAATTTAAAGGAGAGCAGTTAAAATATAAAAAATAATCAAGTAGTCTTAGTCTTTTCAGCTAACGATACACAGCGCGAGCTGGTGTAAATGTGTGGCCAACCTTATTCTACATCTGCGCCACATTGTAGATATTTGTGCACTAATGCACTGTCATCTATCACGCTTAATACTATGCTCTCTCTGAAACGGAGGAACATTAACGTCCTAAATTAATACCATCTACCGTCACAACCCATTAAGGATCAAACGGTAGCACATTGATCAGAATAATTACCGTCTAGGGCATTATCTTCAGATATTCATATTTCCATACTATTCCATATTTCGCTCTGCTAATGGCGCTGAGTCGTTGTCACTAACAGTTGGACTTGTCCACAAGTTCAAAGTCGCTCAGCGTGCTCTCTTGGGTATCTCTTATAAGGGACAAAATTCGGAATGAGGAACTCTGTCGGAGAACCAAAGTGAATGACATAGCTCAACGAATTAGCCAGCTGAAGTGGCAGTGGCAGGTCACGTCTGCCGCAGAACCGATGGCCGCTGGAGCAGACGTGTTCTGGAGTGGAGACCGCGTAGGTATCGGCAAGCTCAGTGTGAGACTTTAGGACCTTAAGAAGGTAGCGGGAAGTGGGTGGATGAGGAAGGTACCGGATCGTGTGTGGTGGCACGCTCTTAGGAAGACCTATGTCCAGCAGTGGACGCAAACAGGCTGATTGATTGATTGATTCCATATTTAAATTTTATGTGAAAGTGTGCCTATCTGCTAGCTTTTCACGCCCCATCTGTTTAATTGGTTTGGACGGTAACTACGAGTATATAGTTTGCATCCTAGGGAATGAGATAGGAATCCACACAGGAGAAGTCGCGAGCATCATATTTTTGGTACAGAGATAGCACGCATCCCGAAGACGTATACCATAGAAATCATAATAACAAACGGATAGCTATATAGAATACTTGTTATCTCGGAAAATCAAACATTTCTGAAGAGTTTTTTAAAAAACGGAAAGTTACGCAGATGAAGTCGCAGGCTTCATTTATTCATTCACTAGCAGATGCTCGCGAATTCGTCCGCGTAAAATTTCTGGTTTCTCATGAGATCTGAAATTATCCCGCTGCAAAAGGCCTCACTTACCTACTCACTCAGTCTCACAAATGCCAATTTTCATATCTCTAACTTCAAAAACATAGGATTTTCATATAGGTAACACTTCCGCCCCCATTTTCTTAGATTTCATTCATTTGACCTAGGTCAAACAATAACCTATGACCTCATTATTTAAAAATATATATTTTTAAAGTTAAACGTTTCGATAGCGGAGAGAAAATAATGTTACGGCTATGATTAATCTTGTTTAAAAAAATTTAAACGAAAATATCTTTAAAAAACTAAAGCTTTTGTTAAGAGTGAGTACTAAAGAAGACTTTGATTGATGATTTGATTAGTGATAAAAATAGCCTATGTCTCTCTCCAAGTCTGTTACTATAAATATCCATACAAAATAAAAATCGCGTCGATCCGTTGCATTGCTCCGTCGCGACGTGATTGAAGGACAAACCCACAAATAAACACCTTTCGCATAATAATTAATATGGGTAGTGACATACATCTTTTAAATATTTTGAAGTTAACAAACAGACACTGGTAAATTCCTTTTAAAATAAAATTCAAATCAAAATCCTTCCTTTAAAACGATGTTCTGGACAATAAACTTATCTAGTTTAGAACGATGGCCATTTTCTGAAAGACCGGAGATAACGTCTTATCTCAAAAGCTTGCTCCAAACAATATTCGGACAAGCTACCAAAAGGTAATCAACACAGCTACCCTCTTTTTATTATTATGTGGACATCACAAACCGACAGGTCGGGTTGGCAATCGGAGTATGAGGCGGGGGGACACCCCGCACACCCGCACTTCACCCGCTATCGCCCGCATTAGGGTAGTGCGGGGGCTGTGCGGGTGTGCGACGCGTTCCCTCCCCGATTGCTATCTCAACCTGTCGCGTACTATAGGTAGGTCCATATTTGGAGATTTCTGAAACAATCAAAAGTATCCAGTAAAACCAAATACCGGAAATGTAGAAAATAACTTCAAGGTTTATTAGAAGTAAACACGGTTTCCTTTCAGAAAATTCAGTTCGAGCTATGTATAAGTGTCCATCTGTCCCGTCTATTTGTCTGATAGCTTTTCACGACCGATTTTTACGAAATTTGGTACTGAGATAGCTTGCATGCTGTTGAAGAACATAAGATCCTTTGAACTCGAAAAATCAAGGAGGACCTACGGGATTTTCAAAACCTAAATCAAGACAGACGAAGTTGTGAACATCATCTCCTTTGTACAGAGATAACTAGTGAGGTCCTGAAAACTACTTTTTATCCCAGAAAATTGAACAATTCCCACGCAAATGAACTCGTTTTGCATCATCTAGTAATTTTAATATTTTACGTCATATATTATAGTCATACTTTCTTTTGGTTTTTTTGGGATTTACACCACATTTATTGCGATAAAAAAACATAAGAATTTATTCGAGTAACAAATACTACTAATCCTAAGCATAACTCTAGTTCATTCGTACGAGAATATACATCGGAAATGTAGTTATTGTAAAGTGCCTTTTGAAAAACGTTACTTAAAAAAATAAAACAAAATAAAATAACGAAACTTTGTAAAAAATGTTTTAAAACTTTTAATTGGCGAGTAAGTTGCTATTGCAAAAGGTTTCGTCAATAATGAGTTCAAAATTGTTAAGTCTCATGAATACAGCTGCCAACTTTATTTGGGCGTTGGCGATCTGCCCTAATCGAGATTAAATTTATTTTGATACGCGGCCCATGTCTATTCTATATACTTACTTAATATTATGTCTATCAAGTTGTAGGTAGTGACTATCTACACTATTGATTACAGTACATTATAGAGACTTACATTATTATTGTAAAAGGAGTGATTTATGTTTAGTAGTTCCTAATAAAAACTTACTTCGTATAAAGCATAGTATTATTATTCATAAGAAAGGAAAATGATTACATTTTTATAACTATAAACTCTCATAATATATCTACTCGTGTGCCTGTACATTATAAATGGCGAGTGTCATCATCCAAATCCATCATCTACCAAAATTTAGTACTATTCAAAGATAGCTTGCATCCCAGAAACGTATTGTAATAGGTACCTACATAGGCTTTTTATATCGGAAAATCAAAGACGGGATTCCCTCAGAATTTTCAAAAACCTATGTAAATCTATGTGAATGAACTATTGCAGGCATCAATCAACATAAGTTTAATATATTTACAAAAAATGTATGTTATTATGAGGGTGGGGGACATATTCATCTATATTGACTGCATTTCTTTACTTTACTGGACTATGGGGAGGGCTATTTATTTAACAGTCTGTGTGTTTATCGATTCATCGGTTCCCATTTAATGAGCTTGTATGTATTTTACCTACTGCGTACTTATCTGCTGAACTACTTCTGTAGTTTTACAGGTCGAGCTCACTTGATCACATGATCCGAGATGCGCGAGCCACCGCTGATTCCAGTGGCCCTACCGCGGTTGTTTGACAGCTACAATGTCACGATCGTCATCATCTCTGATTGGTTAATGCTCGCTCACTATTGGCTACAATGCATTGTTGCAACAAGAATCGCACAAATTCAGCCAATCAGAACAACTGAGATTGTAATAATGATTTATGCAGGTTTTAGACAATCGGCCTGCAGATTCAGCAGGTTCATGCTAAGAAAAGTCATGAATAACTTTGCTTATGTCAGCAGTTTTTGCTGAGCAGAACGTATAAATTATAGCGATTCTTTCGATTTTTCTTTTCTTTTTACCAAGTACTTATCGAATATTTACTTGTATATGCCTGCTTATAATGTGTCACGTAGAAATAAAATCGATAGTACCTATAGGACGCGACAGGTCGAGATATGAGGGGTATGAGACGAGGGGACGCCCCGCACACCCGCTCGACCGGGTTAGCGCGAGGTCTATGCGGGTGTGCGTTCGCTCCCCGATTGCCATCTCGATCTGTCACGGACTATACTCACTTGAGATTTTTTTATTTCTTACAAGCTCATCTACATTTATAAACTATAAGCGACCCAACCCGGCTTCGCACGAGCTTGAGAGAAACAATTCGTACTTATATTGTTTTATTCTCTATCTTCTCTATCTATTATGTTTTTTTTCCGACTTAATCCACAAAATATCATCATACCAGTAACTTATTTTCCCACAATGTTCATATGCCTTCTTAGATAATTCCGTTTTTTATTGATGAAAGCAGCATGAAAACTTGTACAGTAGTTTCTGAGATTAGCCCCAACAAACAAAAACTCGGCAGGCGGGGGAATATATAATTATGTAGTGTAAGAGAAACTGTTTGACGAAATTAATAGAAACTTGACATTAGATGTGGGTTTGCTCTATAGTGTAAACCCTCACCTAAGAAAGGATTTTACGATATTCTAAAGGTACCTACAAAACCTGAACCCATAAGAATGGAGTCGCGGGAATAAGCCTAGCTGATGGTCACGACTTCTTCGTGTGCATTCAGTTTTTTTAATCCCGAGGGAACTCTTTGATTTTCCGGGATAAAAGCCTATGTACTTCCCCGCTATGCAAGCTATCTATCTATGTACTAAATTTTGTCAAAATCGTTTGAACGGATGGACTGTGAAAGGCTAGCAGACAGACAGACACACTTTTGCATTTATAAAATTAGTAAGGATATGGATGGCTAGTGATGCAGTTCAGTAATAGTTCAATTCTTTAGCGAGGAACGTGAAACATCAGGCGAAGCTACTCGACAGTCGATTCAGTGAATCGCTGAATTGCCAGTTTGAGTGGAAATAATGAATGCATCGTAAAATAAAACTGAACCATTTTTATAATATCAGTTGAAATAAAAGGTAAAGGTGACTGACTAACTTACTGGCTGAATGGTTTACTGACGGAACTTTTGGACGTATTGGACTGTTTGGCATGCAGATACTCGTAGCTATTATGACGTACACATCCGTTAAGAAAGAATTTTTGAAATTCAACCCCTAAGGGCGTAAAATAGGAGTTTGGAATTTATAGTCCATGCGGACGATGTCGCGGGCATTAGCTAGTATGATAATAAAATCAGAATAACCTACTACTCTTTTTAAAATGTATTGCTTCAACGCATTTTTGCATTTATATTATGAAGTATGGATATTGGATTTGTAGATTCACTTGACGATTGAAACCTTTGAGTACCTAGGTTCCTATTCTGTAAAAGTTTTTTTGAATAACAAATCTTTCTATTTCTATTGAACCTGAAAAAGATTGCGATGAAGGCCTTTTCGGTGTCTAAAAACTAAAAGTAGGTAAAAAATCGGTCACAGCGTTTGCGTTAAGCTAATAGATACGAATTCCGGTGGAAAAAGTTGCGCGTGAAGCGAAACTATTTTTTAGGTCCACACTATCGCCACACATATTGCTTATCGGATTTCGCCTGGCAGGCGACGCTTTTACCGGCATGATTCGCCAATATAGGTACCCAGTGATGTGCCACGAAATCCTTGCAATCAAGTTTTATCGGCTACGTAATATGTGGCGATAAATGTTATGCTACCAATACCAATCAAAACCATAACCGTGGTCCTACAGAAAACTAATATAGGATCCAAAATAGAGGCTAAACCAAGTGGTAAGTAATAGATAAAATTCACTGTCTAATTTTCAAGGATAGTTACAAAACTTATGATGATCTTAACTCCCTACAACCCTGAGTAGTTTTATTTATTTATTTGGATACAAGTCAGCCCATGTTTGCAATCTCATCTGGTGGTAAGTGATTATGCAGTCTCAGATGGTAGCGGGCTAAACTGGAAGGGGTATGGCAGTTTTTTTATTAAACCCATACCCCTTTGGATTCTTCACGGCATCGTACTGGAACGCTAAATCGCTTGGCAGCACGGCCTTTACCGGTAGGATGGTAACTAGCCACGGCCGAAGCCTCCCACCAGTAGTTCGATCAAACTTTTCATTGGCCGTGGTCAAAAATAGCTTATTGTAGTCCATCTCAAATTTTCTACAACCTTTATATCCCACTCCACTCTATTGTTACCTACACCTATCTCTAAGTCTTCCTCAGTTTTCTAATTTTCATAAAGTCCTCAGTCTAATTTCCAGCTTACTAACCAAACTCTAAAAATAACTTTATACAGTCCAATTCCAGTCCTATTCAGAATAACCTGTAGAAATTCTCGGCACCACAATATATTATTGGATTGCAAATTGATAGAGAAGGGTTGGATATGAGAAAAGTTGTAACATGGGTCTCTGAGAGATGCAAACCAGGGTTGTTGCGGATGCCAATACTTTGATATCCGTGGATGCGGATGCGGATTATTACACGTTTTGATTGTTCAGTTAGCGAACGAAGATATCAACTAGAAAACACGCCTGATGCACGCGCCACTCTGGCCCTGCCAACTTTCTTTGCAGGTCGTTACCCGTTGCAAATATGAATCCGCATCCGTAAAACCTCCGCACTAATAGATGCGGATGCGGATGCGGATGTCTGAATTAATGCAAATGTTCCGCATTCTCGCAGATGCGGTGCGGATGTCCGTAACACCCCTAATGCAAGCCAAAGTTTAATAAACGTCCGTGTCTGAGGTTTCTAGAAGTGATATATTTTTTCATACATGCATTTTGATTTACTATAACTAGATATTCCTCGGTTTGAAACAACAAAAAAACCCGTATTGGGGTGCATTTAGATAGAGCAAAGATACACCGGCGGAGCTGAGGTGCGGCTGTCTTTCTTGATAGCATCTCAAATTACCTGAGCTTTATTTACTTTTCCAACAGGGCGACTCGCGGCCAGCCCAAGCGTGCCAGAGCGCGGCACGCGACCACTGTATTTTGTTTTTACCATAATATCAATCGCAATGGTATGTTAAAGCACATAAAACTTAGTTTAGGGTAGTTATCAAAAAGGCTCGACTCCAGTCCACTCCATCTGTTTGCGTTGGCCTTTCTTCTTGCATACAACTTGATGTCCAATGTCATACTAAATTTGTCAGCTGCTTAGAACACGATTTTTGTTTGGAATAGCCGTTCCAAATAATTATTCAGATGTCATGAAAAAGAGATTGCCCATTTTCTTAGGAGCTTTGGGCCCCCCCTTATATAATTGTTATGTCACCATGGTTTTAATTTTATTTTGTAGACAAATAAATAACTCTTTATATTCTGCAAACGATTTCTATTTATTCACCCTGGTTATAAAGAAATCTTATTTTTTATATTGCTGATATTGAGGTTATATTTAATTAATACTTCTTCAAAATAAATGCATGTTTACGATTCTAACTGTAATTGTGTAACAATAATAGAGTGAAAAAAAGTCGCTATAAAACATAATCGTAAAAAAATAACATATTTTTAAAAAAATTAATTTAAGTTTTGACACGACGCCACAAAAGAGGGCCCGTTCACGGGCGATCTCCTTTCTACTCATAAAAATTGGCAAAGGATATCGGCGCAAATCGGCAAAAATACATGATTCGTATATCGAATGACAAATAGCATCCACAATGACGCATCATTCGCCCTGGGCGTTGCCGAACCCCACCGTCATGCGGAGCTGTGCAGCGGAGCGACAATGACAGCTAATGGTAATTTTAGTTAAAATATTGTAAATCGAATCTTATTGTAAATTGAATCTTTGAAAAGAGCAGGCATTTCGAACCAGTGGTAGATTTACTTTATGATTCAAAAGTACTTATAAAGGTTTGTAAAGGATGGTTAAACATTGATAATAAACTGTGATGAATATAACAGTGGCGCGAGTTTTTATGAAGCTAGTTCTCCTACTCCTACAAGGATAGTGAAAAGATAAACACAAAGATAGATAGTAAAGATAGATTTGACACGTACATACTTGCACGATGGAAAGCATGACAGATTGCACTGCGTGAGCGGACGTCGCATTCTCTTTCTCCTTGCTCATCTTTACATGCGCGCTCTTTCCCATACGAATTCCGATGTATGTAAAGGCAGCTTATAACTAGATGAGGAAATTGAGAAGAAAAAGAGAAAGGAAAATAAACTGTGCCTAATAGCAATAAAGTAAAATTCAGTGTATGGACGGTAATGACATTTCTTAATGCCTTGTAAAATTGGTTCGCTCGTAAATTTGGTTTAATGTTTGTCGAAACGATTGAACACAATGGGAGACAGAATGTGGAGGAACGGTAGACGACAGTTAGTTACCTATTTAATGACTACGATAACTGCAACGTAAACATTGTTTATTTTATAATAAAGGTACATAACATTATGGATATTCTTGAATTTTTGATTTTTTTAACAGACTAGGTACCAAAACAAGGTAGTCAAAACCGCGGCGCGTGCGCGAACGGACTCCCTTGAAAAAGGACCCCGTATGGGTTCGAAACTAGTCGGGCTAACGTCGACTACACACGTGAGTACAGCCGGGACAGATATTTGACTAGGTACCTATATCGAACGCATATTTTATAAATCGACACTAATAATACAGGGTGTTAGTATCGATCGATCGATTAGATAGTATCGGGTGTTTAGGTATTGGATTGTGTTAAGGTAGTCTAACAATAACGCTAAGTATTTGCTAGCTTTCTGGTTACACACTATATAGTGCGCCATGTAATATGAACGTAACATGTCTATGGTATAATGTCATTGAGACCATCCTACAAGATCCTACACCAGTCCTTGTCCTGAGCCTACACATCTCTATGGCCTAAACCGTTCTAGCTACACGTCAACCCGTTCCGAACAAAGAATAGCAAGAGCAAAACACGTTCTATACAGAGTTGATTGTCTATTGTCATTTCGCTATGAAACGGGAAACTACTACATATGTAAATGAGTTCGCGAACTATAGGTGCTTTAGGTATGTTTTTTATGCAAAAATCTGATTTTAATTTTTGCTGTGAGTGCTATACAAAGAAATCTCACGCTTTTTTAAGGTTGCCTTTCTGGCAGGGGTGTTACTCACTCCCTTTATTTTCAGAGCTGATCTTAGCTCTGGTGGTAAAGGGTTTATTGAGCTAAGCTATATTGTAAATGCATTTACTTTTTAGTGAATTCCATACACATCCATCGTAACGTATTCTCGCACAGGCACATCCGTGGTTGATAGGCGTCCTTACTATTTAGGGTATAGATATACTAGTTACAATAAACAGCAGAACAGCACCAACAGCAGCTAAAAGGTTCTTTTTTATTTATATCTGTCGTATCGTAATCGTAATTTTAAAATCTTTGAATTTTAGGGTTCCGTAATTCTGGATAAAAAAGGAACCCTTAGTTGACAGATCAGTCAGTTAGTAGTACCTTTTCCTTTTATTTATTTAGGCTATGCTCACTATTACGCCATAAGGAGGTCGTAAAAAATTATATCCTACCAGTAAAACATTTTATGTGAAGACTTTTTCTATCGACAATGCTTGAATTTAAGTTGCGTCTTCAGTATGCTTCGTAGAGAGGCGTTCAAGTTGGGTACTTGTATGCAAACGAAAAAGGCTTAAAATTTTCCTTGAAAAGAGATTTTATATCCGGAATTGCTTTACACGAGGTTTAGGAGGTATAGGTAAGAGTTGGCATTTTCTAAAGGTACGACGTAACAGCACATAAAACTTTTAAAATGAAAAATATTTCCATTTTATCCATATAGTAGGTAGTAGGTATACAGGTTCCTACGCATATCATGAAAATCAATTTAATTTTCGTTCTCCTGGGCGGCAACATACTCAAAACTTTTAAAATAATGTAATAATTGTTCAAAAGCGGTGGTAGCCCTTGTCGTTAAGTGTCGGTCTCTTATTCGGGGGGGTTGGGGGTTCGATCCCGGCACCTCTATATGTGTTTTACTTTTCAATACATAATTAAATACCACGCGCGCATCGCGAGGAAACCAAAATATTGTTGAGAGTTTTCCATAATGGATCCTTCCTCCATATTCTCAAAGGCGTGTGAAGTCTGCCGATCTGCACTTGGCCAGCGTGGTGGATTATGGCTAAACCATTCCAATTCTGGAAGGAGATAAGGAGCAATAGGTTGATTTTTTATGTAATTATACAAAAGCGACATACCACTAACTCACTCACTCACTGACTGACTAACTAATCACGAAATCTCAGGAACTATAAAGCCAACAAACAAAATAGGGGGGAAAAGTTTTTATAGAAAAGTTTTAACTATTGTTATTTTTACTTGAAATTTGAAACGTAGGTACTTTCTAGGGGGTAAGAAAGGATCTAACTAAATTCTTCCCCTAAGGGGGTAAAATGGGGGTTGAAAAGTCCTATGTTTTTGAAGTCAGAGATATGAAAATTGGCATTTAGGTATTCTGGGTTCCGTGCCTTACCGTGAGACTGAGTGAGTAGGTAAGTGGGGCCTTTTGCAGCGAGAACATTTCAGATCTCATGACAAACCAGAAATTTTACGCGGACGAAGTCGCGGGCAACTGCTAGTTTATCATAAAGTGCTGACAACAGTACTTTACTATCATTACAATCTAGCCTATGAGAGAGGCTAAATTTCACGAAGTCATTCATTCATTCTTGCAAATGGTTTTACTTTGCCAGTCGCCGAAAAAGCGAATACGATCGATACAGGAAATCTAATTTTGTTGGTTGTGGTCATCGCCATTTCCAAATTAAGCCATTTTAGTGGCGTTAATTCTCAAAACTTGAAACTTGATATTACAAATTGTTTTCTCAGATCTCAGATGGTGATAGATAACTCTAATATTATTGTTGTTTATTTGTATGTTTGAAATATTTAGTTAGGTCGACCGTAAAATATTACAGATTTTGTATCTACTTTAAAAATTACAGAATTCGTCATCATCATCATCATGATCCCATCGTCGGCCATTAATGAGAAGGGTCATAGTCCGTCACCCTGCCTGGCCCAGTGCAGATTGGCAGACTTGACACATCTTTGAGAACATATACCTATATATAGAGAGCACTTACTCTCTAACAAATAAACCTGGAATAGCGGTGGAACAGTTTTACTCTGTTTTGTCTTTTTCCTTCAAATGTCAAATTACTGATGACAGAGAAAGACAAAACAGAGTATAACTATTCCACCGCTATTCCAGGTTTATTTGTTAGAGGGTACGATAATATGCAGGTTTCCCCAGGACGCGACGCCGACGTTTTCCTTCACCATTAAAGCAAGTAATATTTATTGTTCCAAACGCACATAAATTCCAAACCAATCTTCAGCCGTGAATAGGGTTTAGGTCATAGTCCACCACACTGCTGGCCTAATGTGAAACATAATGGAGAACTCTCAGATAATATGCAGGTTTCCTCACGACGTTTTCCTTCGCCGTTAAAGTAAGTGATATTTATTGTTTCAAACTCCGTTAAGTTAGAGGTGCGTTCCCGGGATTGAACCCTCGACCTTCCGAATAAGAGACCGACGTCTTAACCAAATATTTCTTTTTTAAATAAAAAATATTAAAAAAAACATTGTAAAAGTCCATCTACTTATTTCAAGTTATTTAAATTAGAAGAAGGACAGCGAAATTGTATTTCATAAGTTAATTTACTACACCTGCAGATTATAAGAAACTCTCGTGCCAGTTTAAATTTGAGGAACTAATTTCGCCTTGGCTCTTCAAGGGAAAACTTTAAAATCTCATTACAAAAGCTTTTAATTATCTTAGTCAGTTCAGTGATAATTAAAGCAATTGCAAAAGCTAAGTTATAATTAGTTTTGTATTCCCTTAGACCTTGCACTCGATTTATTTAACTTAATCGCTCAAATTTCATTTCACGTAGATGGCGAGATGCCAGGCTTTAAATGCTGCTTTTTTTTAAATAGTATTTTATTGGTCGATAGGAAAAGCATTTGGGATGCGTTTGCAGGTCTAGTTTGGCATAGCTATAATACGCGACAGGTTGGAAATCGTGGAGGGAACGCCCCGCACATCCGCACAGCCCCTGCGCTAACCCGGTGCGGGCGATTCTTTCAATTTTTTACATAATCATTTTATGTAAAAAAATTGTCATTTACGCCTTGTGACGTCATTTAGTCGTTTTCCATACATCATGACGTTAATAATTAATTATGTTAATAATAACGAAAAATCTATTTTTTTTAAATATTCTCTTTTATAATGAATTCTAGTTCCATAAACTACCGCTATACAAAACATCACATCATTTTACTACTACAGTCCAAGACCCTATTAGGTGAGATGTAAGTTGTTACTCAATAAACGCAGCTTTGTTATAAAACAAAATATCAGCAATAGAGAAATCCCTATTGAGTTGGAAAAAAATAGACTTACAGGGCCAAGGTTAAGAAATGGGCTTGCGTAGAGACATATTGTAACGGTCTAGAGAGACCAATCGTAATCGCTATCGGTATCTCCCTAAGGACAGTTATAAACCCGAGTCCCGACCCTCATTACGGCTGACCCTAATAAAGTCAATTTGAGGATTGACTGATAAGTAAACATACGGCTTTTCTGATAATGAGCATTAAGATCTCTAGCTAATCCATATGTAAATCCATACTTACTAATAATCTATATATGTAAAAGGAAAAGCTGACTGACTGACTGATATATCAACGCACAGCTCAAACTACTTACTGGACGGATCGGTCTAAAATTTGGTATGCAGATAGCTATTACGACATAGACATCCACAAAGAAAGGATTTTTGAAAATTGAATCCCAGAGGGTTAAATAGGGGTTTGAAATTTGTGAAGTGCACGTGGATGAAGTTGCAGGCATAAGCTAGTATTTTATATGGGAAAATGTCTTTGTTTGTCATTCCATCACGCCGCAACGGAGCTACTCGACGTGATTTTTAGACCTGGAAAGTGACATAGTAGGCTACTTTTTATCCCGACAAATCAAAGAGTTCCCACGGGGTTTTTATAAACCTAAATCTACGCGGATGAAATTGTGGACATCGTCTAGTAGGTAAGGTTATATGAGAAAGAATTTATCAAGTTTTTTATTTTCTTTTCACGGCTCAACTGCTGAGCTTGCTCAATATCACTCGCCGAAAACATAAATCGTCTTTATTCCTTATCCCGTGGGAATTTCAAGAAAACTTCTATGCAAAATTTCAGCTGTCTGGGGTCCAAGGGTTTGTATTTTACTTTGATGACAAAGTTCATTTTGTTTTCTTTCAAGGGTGTTAAAAAAATTAAGTACTTTAAAAGCACTTAATTTTTTTAACACCCTTGAAAGAAAATTTAATTTAACCTTCCTAAAATTAATCTTGTATCTTTATATCTTGGCACTTTATGGCATGAACGCTTCTGAAAATATTTTTAAGTCACATTAGGGATTTCCTTTATACTTTTTACTATATTGCCTTTTGCCGTGATAGGAGCAGATCATTTTATAAAGACACTAGCTGACTTGCCCTCGCTTCGTACGGGTGGGTTTACCTTTTCTATAGATTATTTAATCTATTACAAAAAAAATTATTATTATGAATTTTATTCATAAGAAAACTCAGAGTCGCTTAGCGGGTGATGGAGAGAGTTATGCTTGGAGTTTCTCTACGTGATCAAATCAGAAATGAGGAGATCCGTTGGAGAGCTAGAGTAACCGACATAGCTCAACGGGTTGCGAAGCTGAAGTGGCAATGGCACATAGTTCGTACGACCGATAGACGTTGGGGTCCCAAGGTGCTGGAATGGCGACCTCACACCGGAAGACACGGCGTTGGAAGACCCCCCACTGCGTGGACGGACGACATCAGACGAGTCACAGGGAGCCGCTGGATTCAGGCGGCGCAAGACCGTGGCGTGTGGAAGTTCCTACAAGAGCTATGTCCAGCAGTAGACGTCTATTGGTTGATGATGATGATGATGATGATGATGAATGTTATTCATTTAAGTTACAAAACTTCCTCGTGAAATGTTCTTCACTATTGATGCCAGTTAAATCGCATTGTGTTTTATAATAACTTTGTTATTGTAAACTTATTAGGGCGTTTGTGCACTCATCCATATTTGGTTCGTATCCATGAGTCTTTGAAGTGGCCGTCATTTATTTATTATTTATTTATTATTTAATTATAACGGCCATAAAGCCCAATTACAGTAATTAAACTACGAGTACTAAATAACATTATATTTTAACTTTATATTTTTACGTAAGATTATGTACACCTTTATTACCTGCTATCTCCCAAAGCCATCATGATTCAAACTTCAAAGTCGCTGATCGTTCCTCTCTGTGTTGGGGACAATACCTACCACAGAAACTTTCAGCTTTTATAAAATAACGAAGCTCTGACACGCGCTGGCTCTCTCTCTATATTAAGGCTACGCAGGATGCACGTCCGAACTAGTCGGCCCACGTGGGTAGCCTGTATGCTATTTCACCTAACATTGTGATAGAAAGAGATAGACTCAGTGATGAGCAGTCCAGAGAGTCAGAGCGTCCGGATATACTGATGATGGCACACAGATAGCAGTTGGACAGGTGTCACCGATGACTTTTAGTAAATAAGTATATGATTTATGAAGGAACTAGGTACTTATTTCAATTATTATTGTATAAGATTTTATGGAAGAGCGGGGTCGCCTGCCACGAATACTCGTAGCAATACTAAAACAGTTACTGGGATGGTCCCAATTACTACGCACTATGTGAAATTGTTTTACCTACTGAAATAATTTTTTTTTAATTTTTTTTGAATGATAATGATTACCTACTTATCTTTTGATGAATACTATAAAATCTCACTTACATACATACCTATTAGGTAACTACTACCTCTACCTAGCGTGTATAAACAACTCGTATATATTATAGAAATCCATACTTCTATGAAGTGTCTGTCTGTAATTTCGAAATAACTACCGCAAGCTCATAATATTGTTATTTGAAATATACCATAACAGCTGAATCAAACGTTTTTAAAAACTGTCTGTCTGTCTGTCTGTTTGAACGGGCTAATCTTCGGAACGGCAGAACCTATTTTGACGGGACTTTTACAGACAAGTAGAGGATTAACATAGGATACTTTTTTAACCGACTTTAAAAAAGGAGTTGTGTTTTTCTACCTATGTACACAGAAATCTCCGAGATTTGCGTACCGATTTGCGTATTTTTTTTAATTGATAAAGAAACTTTGCAACATTGTCCTATATAAAATTTGGATTTCAACTCCTCAATCCTGATGCTGCAGGGGACATGACCACCAAAACTTATGGGATTTTGAAACTGTCGGTTATAAATTGATATTGGAGGTAGGTACCTATATCTACCATGTAAAGACTTTATCATTGAACTCGAAGACCCACTTCTCGACCCTGATGCTGTACCTAAGGAATTGCATTGCTATATCGTGGTGATCCCACGGAATTTGAAATGAATCATCGCCCACGCACGTTCGGTACCCTCATTCCGCACATTGTTTTGATTAGTCAGTCCACCAATCACAAGCATTCTCCCCTGTCCCCCGCCAACATTTTACGATTTTGTTTTCATGTAAAACCTTGTATATGCGTACTCTAGGAGTTGAATTCTCTGTGCTGGCGGATTACCTATTAGGAACAGATGATTACACATTCGTTTGTCTGTGAAAATAACTTTTGTTGCCTACACTTATTTATCTATTAGTAGCGACTAAAAACTATATATACTTGTGTATAAAAAAGTCAAAATAAATTCCACTTTGATCTCAAAAATGAAAATTTTATTTTTATAAGTAGTAGGTACAATTCAATTTCTCTCTAAAAGCCCACTACACACATAAACACAATATGTATCATTTTCTGTTTCAACAGTCACATTAGATGATTGATTGATGATGATTAGAGAAAGATTCGACGCAGAACTATTGAAGCTCTCCATTTCATTTCTGGAATTAATAAACAAACAATCAACATAAATATATTGTGAGTATTATCTATATAGAATGTATGCAAAAAACATAGCATAACAACTTACAAGTATGGTATGGTAGACCTTTCAATATTTAGTACGGAATTGAATGTTGCAGCATAATGTTGGATTTCAGTGGTACGTATATTGGGCACATTCATGTTATTTTCCTTGTTTTCTTCTAAAAGGAATGTCTTGAGTCACTAAAATACAACATAATTCAGCATTGATAAATCTGACAAGAAATAGTAAATCTCTATCTCTATCAATACTTATAATAAAACTGTAACAGGTCAAATTCTGTACATTGAAGATATTTTGAAAATTTTTTTTCGAGGGCACTCTATAATCGATACTGAACCCAAAACTGTAATTTTTTTCATTTTTGTCTGTCTGTCTATCTGTCTGTCTGTCTGTCTGTCTGTCTGTCTGTCTGTCTGTCTGTCTGTCTGTCTGTCTGTCTGTCTGTCTGTCTGTCTGTCTGTCTGTCTGTCTGTCTGTATCACGGCCGCGCATCACGCTGAAACTACTGAATGGATTCCAATGAAACTTGGTACGATTTGAGGTCATACTATGAGGAAGAATAGAGGATACTTTTTATCCCGAAATTCAGCATGGTTCCCGTAGGAGAGGGGATGAAAGTTAAAATGTATACTGAGTTGTAATTCATTAACGCGTAGTCCGATTTCATTCATTCTTTTTTTGTTAGAAAGGGGATATTTTAAAGATTGTTCCGTAAATATTTCAAGGTCATCGGTTTTTAACCGACTGTCAAAAAGGAGGTGGTTCTTTTTTCTACATCGATTTTTTCGATGTTTCTGGACCGATTTCCAATTTTTTTTAAATCAACAAAAAAAGTTTTCGTGGTGGTCACATACAAAATTTTAGATTCAACTCCTTAATCCTGATGCTGCAGGGTTACTGCCCGCCTGAGTTATCAAGATTCAGGAAGTGTTCATAATGAATGCATCTACCACTGGTTCGGAATGCCTTTCCTACCGAGGAGAACCAGCAAGAAACTCGGCGGTTGCTCTTTTCAAAGAATAGTCGATGTTGAATTGGTATAAAAGTTACGCTTAGAATAAACTATCTCTGGCTTACGTACCTACCAAGCAACGACTTCATGATTCAACTCCAGATCCCAACTCTTCAACCCTGATGATGCAGGGTATTGCATTCCTAAGCCACTGTTGATTGTGAAATAATATTGTAGATGCCAAACATATATACCATTATTGAACTTCAAGTTCCAATTCTTCAATACTGATGCTGCAGGGTACTGCACTCCTATTCTATGGGTTTTAGGAACTGTTGATGGTGAATTAATATTGTACCATTTACTATTGTACCAAACCACGACTACATGATTGAACTCCGTTCACAAAAATCCACGCACTCCATCGAAACCCTATTCTATTCCAAACTTATTCGCCAGCGAGACAGGAGTGGAGAAGGCGGATAGGGACGTGTGGGGGGTGCAACGGATCAACGTGATTTTTTCCATCATCATCAGCCTGCGGACGTCCACTGTTGGACATAGGCCTTCCCTAAAGAGCGCCACCACACCCGGTCCTCAGCCTTCCTCATCCAGCCACTTCCCGCCAGCCTCTTTATATCGTCAGTCTATCGTGCTGGAGGGCGTCTCACACTATGCTTGCCTACCTACGCGGTCTCCACTCAAGGACTTTCCGGCTCCAACGGCCATCACCTCTACGACAGGCATGACCTGCCTTCTTTTATCCCGGAAAATAAAAGAGTTCCCATGGGCTTTTGAAAACCTACATCCACGCGGACGAAGTCGCGGGCATCAGCTAGTATTATATAAAAATGAATCGCTGAATGTGTTGCTGATCGCAAATCTCGAGAACAGCTGCACCGATTTCGCTAATTCTTTTTGATAATATTCCTTGAAGTACGGGGATGGTTCTTATAGAGAGAAAAATTTAAAAAAATTCCTGAAAAAGAATCGACTGTAGGCGGTACGAAGTTCGTCGGGGCAGCTAGTAACATAATAATTATATTATCCTAATCTAAATATATAAAAGAAAAAGGTGATTGACTGACTGACTGACTGACTGACTGATCTATCAACGCACAGCTCAAACTACTGGACCATAGAGCAGAAACTGGACGGATCGTGCTGAAATTTGGCATGCAGATAGCTATTATGACGTAGGCATCCGCTAAGAAAGGATTTTTGAAAATTCAACTCTGGAGGGGGTGAAATAGGGGTTCGAAATTTTGTGTAGCCCACACGGACGAAGTCGCGAGCATAAGCTAGTCTATAATATAAAAATGAATCAATAAATGTCATCGCAAATCTCGAGAACAGCTGAACCGATTTCGCTAATTCTTTTTTATAAAGGGTATTCCTTGAAGTACGAGGATGGTTCTTACGGAGAGAAAAATTTAAAAAATTTGAATCGACTGTTAGGCGGAACGAAGTTCGCCAGGGCAGCTAGTGAAATTATAAATGTGAAAGTGTAGATGCTTGGATGTTTGTTACTCAATCACGCAAAAACGGCTGAACGGATTTGAATGAAATTTAGAATGGAGATAGATTCTTAACTGGATTAACACATAGGCTACTTTTTATCCCGGAAAATCAAAGAGTTCCCGCAGGATTTTGAAAAATGTGAAATCCATGCGGACGAAGTCGCGGGCCTTTAGCTAGTATCTAAATAATATCAACTTACAAACACAGTGTCAAACTTTCAGAAGCTGGCTCTAAATGGTACGGTGTGATAGTATCATAATCTAATTCAATTCGATTTTTTGCTTTGTCGTTTCCTTGCCAAAGAAAATCCCGTGATCCACTAAAATAGAAGTATAATATATAAGTATTTATTAAAAATAAATAAATGTCATCATCAAATTCACCATCCTGGAGAACCTTGAAAACGACACTAACGTCTATTTTTTGTAAAAAGTGCTGGCCCGCCATCTTAGATTAAAAATTAATGTCATTATCAAAACCAGCATCCTGGAAACCCTGAAAACGACACCCATTTATATTTTTTGTGAAAAGTGCATGTCTGCTATTTTGGATTTGAAAATAAATGTCATTATCAAATTCAGCATCCCGGAAAAGTGCATATTCAGTCAAATAAAATTCCCGTCGAGTCACATTGTTACTCTAAACGGAGGTCGGGGGTTCGATCCCGGGCACGCACCTCTAACTTTTCGGAGTTATACGCGTTTTAATTAATTAAATATCACTTGCTTTAACGGTAAAGGAATACATCGTGAGGAAACCTGCATGCCTGAGAGTTCTCCATAATGTTCTCAAAGGTGTGTGAATTCTACCAATCCGCACATGGCCAGCGTGGTAGACTATGGCCAAAACCCTTCTCACTCTGAGAGGAGACCCGTGCTCAGTAGTGAGCCGGCGATGGGTTGATCATGATGATGATGAGGTAATGCCCGCAACTTCGTCCGCGTGGATTTAAGTTTTTTAAAAATCCCTTGGGAACTCTTTGATTTTCCGGGATCAAAAGTCAAAGTCAAATGATTTGTTCAAAATAGGTAATAAATTACTCTTTTCGATTGTCAGGTGTTGGATTTGTAAAATATAGTGGTGATAATTATTTCGCAAACGCTACGAGGGTTCCAAACGCGCCCAAGACTGAGAACAGCCCACAGCTAACTCAGCCGGGTATTCTTTTTATTATCACCACTTTACAAAATCATAATTTAAACTTATTAGAACTATCACAAAGCCGAGCAACTCATTCCTAAGCTTGCTTATCATTTAAATAATCCTTTACAATGTAATAGGATTTTTCAATTAGTTTACGTGTGGTACGTAGTTACTATGTGTGGTACAGCTTTAAAAAATAAAAGTTTTTTCTTTTCTTTCTTTTTCTTTTCTAATAATATGCCATATGACATAATGCTGTGAAAGTAACTAAAATATACTAGTCTCGCCGTTTCTATGTCTGTCAACTGGCGAATCTTTTTTACCGCATATGCGGCAGAACTGTCTGTTCGATAAGTTATTTATATGAGAGCCCCATTGAAGTTTCGCATCTAACGTTATTTCCAGAAAAATAGCGGTATCCACTTAATCTAATTCCTCATAAAAGTAGCCTATGTCCTTCCCCGGGATGCAAGCTGTTTTTGTACCAAATTTCATCAAAATTGGTTAAATGGATGAGCTGTGAAAAGCTAGCAGACAGACAGACGGACAGATAGACAGATACACTTTCGCATTTATAATATTAGTAGGTATGGATAAAAATAAATAAAATCTGTTTTTGATGTACAAGTAAGGTCCTTTTATATGATACCCCACTTGGTTTACTAATCTTACTTGAAAGTTGAAAATACTAACTATTTGTTAATGAACACATTTTTATTTATTTTTTGTGATGTAACCACCAATTCATTCTTTTCAGATTTTTCCCCTTACGTGTGTTATAAGATCTACCTACCTGCCAAATTTTATCATTCTAGGTCAATGGGAAGTACCGTACAGGTATCTTGACAGACACACTGACAGACTGACAGATAGACAGACAGACAGACAACAAACTGATCCTATAAGGGTTCCTTTTTCCTTTTGAGGCACGGAATTCTAATGATAATAATTTGACATAATATATAAGCCTTTGGCTCTTTTTGCACTGCATTTAATCTGAATCCAAGAATTCCCGATCCGAAATAGCCGTAAGCAAGACTGTATCGTCACTTACCACCAGGTGAGATTGCAGTCAAGAGCTAACTTGTATCTGAATAAAATAAAATAAAAAGTACTATTTGTACGAAACGTTGCGTACTTTATTTGTAAGACGGACAGACAGACAGACAGACAGATAGACGGACAGACAGACAGACGGACAGACGGATGGACAGACGGGCCGACAGACGCACGGACGGACGAACGGACGGACGGACAGACGGACCGACAGACGCACCGATGGACGGACGGATGGACGGACAGGCAGACAGACAGACATAGGGTTCCGTTTTTTCCTTCTGAGGTACGGAACCCTAAAAATACAAAGAAAAACCACCAGGTAGGTACCTACCTACCTACCGACAGACAGCCAGACGGACAGATGGACAGATGGACAGGAGGACAGACGAACAGACGGACAGACGGACTGACAGACGGACCGACGGACGGACGGACGGACGGACGGACGAACGGACGGACAGACAGACAGACAGACAGAGGGTTCCGTTTTTCCTGCTGAGGTACGGAACCCTAAAAATACAAAGAAATACCACCACAGGTAGGTACCTACCTACCTATATTATTATACATAATATACAGGTACCTTTTTAGGGTTCCGTACTGTAAAAGGAAAAAAGGGACCCTTAGAATCACTTCGGTGTCTGTCTGTCTGTCCGTCTCTCCGTCTGTCTGTCGTATCTGTCACACAAACCTATAGGGTACTTCCCGTTGACCCAGAATCATGAAATTTAGTAGGTACGTAGGTCTTAGAGCACAAGTAAAGGAATAAATCCGAAAACCGTAGATTTATGATTACAACATACAAAAAAAATTAAAGTGTGTTAATGAAAAAATAATTAGTATTTTCAATTTTCAATGTATGATAAGTATACCAAGTGGGGTATTATATGAAAAGGCTTTACTTGTGTATTCTAAAACACATTTTTATTTATTTTTATGCAAAATAGTTTTTGATTTATGGAGCAAAATGTCAAAAAAATACCTGAGTTCGGAACCCTTGGTGCGCGAGTCTGACTCGCCCTTGGCCGGTTTTTTTAAATTAGATAAAATAAATAACTCAACAAAGTTACTTACCTATTGTACTAGGACCACACGAGTAGGTATCCCTACTAGAACCTCAACAATAAAGTCAGGTCAATAAACCAATGAATAAAATTGGTGTCCAAAGTTCAAATTCCAGAGGTCAATGTACAAAATGCAATAAGTATTTGAAGGACTTATTGACTCTACTCAATCTTCTACACATTTGCATAGCCACTGAATTATAAGAGGAATAAACGAATTAACTTATTAATAAATATAAAGTAATTTTATAAAATAATTACGACTTTTATTTTTGAAAACATATCAATAACAACATTCGTCGTCATAGAAACCACAATATTACACGCGCAGCCGCGCGCCGCTGGGCTGGCCCTTCCCTCCGCCACCCGCGCGGTGTCTAATGTTTTGGGGTGAGAGGCATGATTATTTTAACCGAAATCAAGCGCTTGAAAAGGGTTGAACAGTAGTTTGGGAAAAGTATTTTTGAGAAAAAACTACTGAATTTAGGTTTGCAAAGTAAAGTTATTTCAACTAATGAATAAATAAACTACGTGTAATGATAAATTGTTTTAGAATTTTCATATCCCTAATCTTATTTATTTACGCCCAAAGTTGTCATAAATTTAGTGTTAAAATAGGAATCTTTTGAGGCTCCTAACTTTTAAATCAATATTTTTTTCAATGTTTTAGATATCATTGAACCTAGATAAAGACGAGATAAATCGATATAATTCTTAGTTTTGTGCGTACAATATCGAATATTGTTGTATTTTCCCTCCTACGTTTGTATGAAGAAAGCACCGAACTGAGCTGCCTTAAGCATCTCTGATGATATAGGTGGGAGCTGGACGTTGGCACTCACTGAGTTTTTATAAAATAACGAAGGTCTGGCACGCGCTGGCTCATAGTCCAATAGTACCATAATTATCTACTGTCATTCAAACCACACGTGTCTGCTAAATTTCAACTTGATCGGACAATAATTGGATGTTACCAGATTCGATGGAATGATAACATAGTTACGTTACGAACAAGTCAAACTAATAAAAAGCTTTTAAAAAGTTACTAGGAAGGTATACTGAGTTACGTGCCAAGTGATTTTCGGTACAATCAATGTTCGATACCGGTAACCGGAGATGGACTTGTACGGGAGCGGTGTGCAGGCTCGACCGTACCAAAGGGGAGATCTCCCACCGAGCGGTTGGTTGTGCTCGGTAGCGCCAGCTGGGCCAACGGTTATGTCTTGAAACTTCTATATATAGTCCAGATTGCAGAAAACTCCGTTAGTGCGATTGCTATCGGCGGTACATTTGTTCGGGACTACGTCATCGATTGAACAGCGCCATCTAGTTTCTATTGTGGTAACCGCCACAGACTCATTACCAACAACGGAAAGTTTTGATGATTTAAAACTGACTTTAAGTTAGAGCCAAAGAGTTGGAGTGGCATTTCATTTTTCATAGCGCAAATCGGCAAATATTTTGTGTAAGAAAATAATATTCACCAAAGGTGTCAACAACGGCGCGATGCGGCACGGCAAAAGCGATTTAGCGTCCGGATGCCGGCTAGACACAGGTTAGCCCGTTTCTATCTTCTAAGAATGCATGGGTCATAGAGTAAATAGGTAAGAAATAAATAATAAAGTAAGTGGGTATTTATTTTTAAGTTAACAAAAAAGTGTAGATGTAATGTTTACAAAGTTCTTTAAATAATGATTAAAGTAATATCATAAAAACTTCTCGAACACGCGGTACTGAGCGTTCGAAGTGTAAGAGCAGTTGTACTCATACTTTGGACCGAGTTCTTCGAGTGCCTTTTAAGGAGTTGCATATTTTCTTTTGTGTGTTGTTTAAATGACTTTTTGCTTTAGTAACAGTTTCAGGGTTTGCTACGGAAACCTGAAAATAAAGTACATATTAGAATGAATAGATAGTTGCGCCATTTCACTGGTGAGCTCTCGTAAGTACCTACTACCGGCATAATGTGTGTCCTGTATGCTCAGTACGAGATTTAATGTCTCACCAACGTTGATAGTATTCGAGTGTCGAAACACTTCAGCCCGGCGACCGTTAGAATTTGTACCTAATTTATATGGAAGTCGCCGTGCCTATGCGCACGGCAACTTTATAATTTGATCAAATTATTATGGCACCTATACTAGGTACGCGACAGGTTGACATGGCAATCGGGGTCTGAGGCGGGGAGACGCCCCACACACCAGCAAGACATGTCGCGAACTGTGCACATCTGGAAAAAATTCTTTATTAGGGTGTGCGTACTTAATCAGATTTCCTAGGTACAGTAAGTATTAAGGGATACAAAATTGAGATTAAATCACGGTTTATAATATTTTCTATAAAGCTGAGAGAAAATGAACGGACTTCCAATGAAGTTCCCTTGAGAATATGAATTTGGCAGTCAAAAGAATAGGTATACAATACAATGAGCTTCCCAAAAGAATTTACAGAAAACCATAGTACAAAATGTATTGCAAAAAATACATAATAAAAAAGCTATCCGGGAAAATACAATGTTTACAAAAAGTATAGGCAGCGCCATAGTTCTGGCTTCTATTTCTAGCTCAAATATTTAATTAATTTTCATTAGCCTACTTACAGTGTTACAGTTTAATTAGGCATACCTATAGGTCATATTTAAGCAAAGCTCGACGGGCAAAGCTTTACCTTTTAAGTTTGTTTTTAGGATTCCGTGTCTCAAAAAGAAAAAAAGGAATCCTTACAGGATCACTTCGTTCTGTGTGTGTGTGTGTCTGTTGTGTCTGTCAATTCGAGGGAATCAAAACCATGCGATTTAGCGTTCTGGTACGATACTGTGTAGAAACCAAACAGTTTAATATAAACTGCCATACTTCCAGGTCCTGCCCCTTCCTGGTTAGCCCGCTTCCATCTTAGATTGCATCATCACTTACCACCAGGTAAGATTGCAGTAAGGGCTAGCTTGTATCTGAATAAAAAAAACTTAAGTAATATCATTGTTCGAGCAATAGGTATACTCGGCAGCGAAGGCACTTATTTGCCGTCCAAGGCAAGCTAACATATCGTGTGTAAAATAAATTGCAGTAAATAAATTAGTTAAGTAAAATGAAGGGAAAATATAATGAATTGCCACGATAATAACGCTGGTATAATATTCGTTGCCATGTAAAGTAAAAGCCGGAAGAAAATACGTTATTTTAATTAAGTTATAAATTATAAATAAAATAATCAGATTGTAAAGTATATTGTTCTGTAGGGGCAAAATAAACAGTCGCGTCGTTCTAAAACAAGAATAAACCGACCATAATAATTATTATGCATGCTCAGTTATGTATACCTAACAACTAGCTTATGCCCCCGACATGCGGAAAACCCGTTTTTTAAAAATTCTTTATAGGCAAACGCTTGACCACAATCACACCTGATTGAAAGTGATGATGAGGCCTAAGATGGGACGCATTTACCTAGAAGATTCACTCTTGTTCTAAAGACATCCGGGTTGTTTTAAACATTCTTCATGTAGTTAGAAGGTAGGTATACATTTGTTTGTCTACAATAAAAAACAAAGTTGTGACAATAATTTTGTACAAATAAAATTAAAAAATTGTTAGCCCTAATGATTCTAAATATTCTTTTTACATACCACTGAAAATGAAAAGCCTTTTAGAAACCTTCAATTCTCTACTAATTCCAAACACAAACTTTCTAATGCTCAAACTTTGCGTTGCAGAAACGAGAAATGTTTCGCCGCAAAACATCACGTTATTTGTAACTTTGAGAGATTAAAGCGTGACACAAACACACCTCGAAAAATCGATAGACGTTGGAGTCCCAAGGTGCTAGGATTGCGACCTCGCACCGAAAACGTAGCATTGGAAGACCTCCATTAGATGGACAGAGGACATCAAACGAATCGCAGTGAGCCGCTGGATTCAGGTGGCGCGGACAAGACGTGGCGTGTGGAAGTCCTTACAAGCGACGATGATGATGATGCTGATGACTCACACACCGAGTGGCGACATATCGAGCTCGATGGAGATACGAAGAGGATTATTCGGACCGCGCTGAAGATGGACGGACGGACGGACCCATCCAGTTACCGACTTGAGCACCGTTGCTTACACAGTTTAATCGACTAATATGCACTGTCACAAAGCCACAGCCACATGAAATAAGGAACGCTCCTTATTTCATTAACACTAAGCTTTCATAACTTCTGAAGCAAATAATTTGATGAAAAGCTGCCATATTGTTTCAGAGAATTCGTAATTTATTATTCAAATTATTATTCATAATTTCATTGTATATTCAATTTTTTTTTCATTGTGGCGTTATTATCTCAGATATCTAATGAATTATTATCAATAATATAATGAAGCTATTAATCTGGCAGTAATATATGTAGGCTCTTCACCACCAGAAGGATGTGATTATGATTGATATTGAAGATTAAACCACTAACTGTAACTTGGGTAATGAACCGTGCTCTTTCTAAAGGTCGATGTAAATACAATATTTTCTGCCGCTTACCTACCTTAATACCAATTAGGCGGACGAAGGATGGTAATATTATATTATGACAAAAATCATAAGGACCATAGCAGACACAGAGGTTAAATAGTAAACTTTACATTGGAAAAAAACAACACTGATCGCTTATTGGAACACGACAACAATCATTGTTGTTGTGTTTGTAGATTATAAACAACTGATTGGTAGTAATCATGACGACAAAATAATTATTATTGGACTCTTTTCAAAGAAATGGTTTACTCGAATACGTACAATAAACCTTTATATTTTTATTTCCAATTTAGCCAATATTTAAGAGCGCTCGTGAAAAAGAATGCTTTCTGCTTGATCCCCCATCTTAAGAGTAATCCTACAGGAAGTCCTTAATACTGAGATATCCGAGGACCTCATTACCTTTAGCCTGTTCAATTTGTATTCTCTTTGGTAGTCATTAGAATAAAAGTAACTCAGCTTAACTCAGCTAGACGCAAGTTTTTACTGCAAATGATTCTTCTATTTTTACTTTTTCATAACGATGAAAAAGTCCAGATTTTTTCTTCTTTGCATAAAATATTACTAGGTGTGCTTTAATTTTTCCTTTTCTGTTTATTTTTATTTTTGACGGGTATTAATGATGCTGTCTATGATGGAACAAAGTAACAGTTGAGTTATGTTGTTATGTCGTTATGTTAAATTCAGTTAAATTCTTCTGTTCTTCAGTAACAGATAACATAATGATACGCGAAAATGAGGTGGCAATGTGAGGGGTAAATAGATATAGAATATAAATAGATATATAGATAGATAAGGTATCGATGTGCGTCCCGCGGAGCTGGGTCATAGGGACAAAAAAATTACTTTAAAGAAAAATAAAACCGCTAAGAAAGCGTGTAAAATATCGTGACTGATTGCCAATAAAAATAAGGGTGTTCCCGGCTGTATTCACGTGGATAGTCTATGGTGCAAGCTCGACTTGATTCCCGCCCGCCGTACGGCCTGTTATCCTGTTTTCAAAATTTGGCCCAGAAAAAAAAGAAAAAGGTTTTTACAAAGAAAAAGGTTTGAAAAAGGTTGGCTGGCCTCCCATGCTCTAGAGCTTGCAAATTGCAAAAATTCTATTATATTTTGTCTCCAGATGATAGAACGTAAAGTTTCATAGTATTTTATTTCAGTACTGTGCAGCAACCCCGATTTTTGACATTGTTTTCGCATTACCCAACACGTTTCACTGCTATTGTTTTAATATTTTTGTAAGTAAAATAGTTCAACGAATGCGAAAGTTTTCTTTCTAGTTACTCTCAGTTGTTGCATAAAATATAGTAGAAGTACTGCTTTTATAAAACTTTAAAGTTGAGACTTTAATATGAGAACTATTAATACTTTTGTTGACGATATCCCGTCAAGAAAATGAAGTAGGCATTATTTTATAGAAATATTTTATTATATAGAAAATGAAGTAGGTTGTTATTTATAACAAGCTTTTAGTTAGCTTGCTGCGTGTTAGTATGTGATCAAACTTCGAGCCTCGATAGCTTAACCACGGTAATATTAATAGATAATATTACTGTGGCTCAACGGTTAAACCAGCGGACTGAAATCCGAAAGGTCACTGGTCCAAACCCCACCCGTTGCACTATTGTAGTACCTACTCCTAGCACAAGCTTTACGTTTAGTTGGAGGCGAAAGGGGAATATTAGTCATCATGATAAACTTGGCTAATATTCTTACCTTGCAACTGTATTAGACCAGTTTTATTATGTAACTTCGATGACAATGCATAATATAAGGTACCATAGAGTTGATGTCATGATAGAGCCATGATGTGACCGTAGAGGACCGTAGGAACTTCTCAACATCTCGTTGGTTTTGTTTTAGTAGATGTTTTGAATTACTTTACAACTGTCATAATCATAGAACATAAAGAAAGCAAGCCATGTCAGCTATAAAAGGTCTCCGATCATTATGTCGGAGGACAAAAAAGCGGACACACATTAAAAAAATCATGGAACAAATGAATACTACTTATTATAATAAGCCATAATTGTGTCTACATAGTAGGTGCAAAAAAATTGCAATAAACTGATAAACATTTGCCTTTTTATGCGCTTGGTAAAAAAATTCGGAATAAAATTGCCACTCACAACCCTTTAGCATGCCGTATTAAAGTTATAAAGCTTTTATCAATAAAACGAGACGAAAAGCGACGAATTATATGCCGAGGTGTAATTAATGTGCTTCGAGGGTGCCCGTTTTAAACCGCTTTATATTTCAATACAAGAAAAAAACTATATATAGTATATACATACAAAAAAAACTTATCACTAATAAAAATTATATTTACAAAAAATATACGCCGTCCAACCGCTATTAAAAACCTGCGGCATTCCGAAATACATTATCCAGTGCGAAAGAATTGTAAGAGTAAACTTCGTTAGGCGCTGGTAATTGAACTTTGGAATGTACTTTTGGCTCGTACTAAACAAAACACATTTACACTTTCTAATTCTCGTATATTTTGGTTGTAGGTACAATATCTCTGAACTTGGTAATTTAAAAATTTACACTTTTAAATTACTAGTTGAAGAGAATAGTAAGTAAAGTAAGTACTACCAGTTAATTGATGGCATTGTAGAGATTTTTTATACTTACAATAACAATAGTATTCACAAATTGACGTAGGACAAAATTAAAATAAACTTTTACTTAGGTATTCTTATTTTAAAGTCAACCAGTGGGAACCAACATGAGTACAGCATACCATTTTGACGACCTCCCTAGCGCAGTGGTGAGCGCTGTATCTTATTATGTGATCTTATAAGTGGGAGGTCTCAGGTTCGATTCTAGGCAGGGGCAATTTGGGAATTCATAATTACTAAATTGTCTCTGGAAGGTCTGGTGGAAGGCTTCGGCCGTAACTAGTTACCTACCACCCTACTGGCAAAGACGTGCCGCCAAGCGATTGAGTGTTCACGATCAGAGGTAGGTACGGGTTCCTAGTTCCTAGTCCTTCCTAGTTAGTCCGCTTCCATCTTAGACTGGATCATCACTTACCCCCAGGTGTTGTTATTGTATCGGAATAAATAAATAAAAAATAACATCCATACTAATATTATAAATGCAAAAGTGCGTCTCTGTTTGTCTTTTGACTAGCTTTTTACGGCCTAGATTTAGCCGATTTTGACTTTCGGTAAATACTACACAGTTAGTTTGCATTCCGGAGACGGATATAGGCTACTTATTATTCCGGAAAATCAAAGACGTGATTTAAAAAAAACTCATATCCACGCGGATGAAGTCACGGAAATAAGCTGTATTGTGTATTATAAAGAGACGTTGATGTCAAATAATATTTCTCACTACACGCGGTACGAATTATTTCCTATTTCCCTCTATTTCCCGTATATTATGAGCAATAAATTGCACAGCTGGGTACTACGAATGTGCGTAGGGTCGTAATTTTAGATAATAATCTCAAATCTTCAATTATTTCACTATGGATAGACTGTCAAAGCACTCCACAATCTAACATCTTTACCCAATCCATATCCATACCTCTCTCTTCGTATTATTTCATACTTTACTTAGGTACCACTAAAGTATGAAATAATACGAAGCACCACGAAATACTTTATAATGTACCTATTTCTATCTCATTCTCTCGCAAGCTAACTTCCATAGATGAATGAGATTGTCCCTTTTTGTCGGTTTTTCATTTCATCGAGTATCAAAACACAATGGTACTAAGGAAGTTTTCACTTCAAACGACTTTTCACGCCTAAATTAATAATTAAGTATGTAGGTACAATGAAATTATATTGGTACCCACCTCAATTTCGTAACGTAGAAAAAGCTATTCTTTACACTAGCTACTTTGTAAGTGTAAGTTTCCTGGCGCTCATAATTTATTACTTCAAGACCAACCCATTTATAAAAAGTTTTCCTCAAGATTTAACTTTAGGGTATTTTTATGAAAACGTAGTAGCAACTTAGGTTGTGGTAAGATAAGCTTCATCATCATCATCATCAACCCATAGCCGACTCACTACAGAGCACGGGTCTCCTCTCAGTATGAGAAGGGTTTGGCCATAGTCCACCACGCTTGGCCAAGTGCGGATTGGCAGACTTCAAACACCTTTGAGAACATTATGGAGAATTCTTAGGCATGTAGGTTTCCTCACGATGGTTTCCTTCATCGTTAAAGCGTGTGATATTTAATTTCTCAAAACGCACATAGTTATGCTATACGCAGATAAGCTTAACGTCATTAAACTCTAGCTTTTATGGTTTACTCACTATGCCCAACAAGCGTTTTAATCCAACTCGCGCGCCACCTATCGTACGTTGATAATACTACACCACGAGGCCTAGGTGTGACGACGCATATCAATCGATTGCGATTGTTAAGCAACGTTGAACCAAGTCGGTAATTGGATGGGTGATGGGTGAACTGGATTTATTAGCAATTAAACCAACGTTTCTATGTATTCGAAGAATTTAGATAAGTAATATAATACACAAAATCTATTGGAAAATGATCTTAATAAAAAGTTTGAGAATTTTTGTTCTCAATTTCAATGTATAATTTTGAACGAGAAAATGCGACTTATTTTTCCAAAAGCTGCTCGGCAAAATAAAACGCAATTTGAAAAACAATATCACACTCTCATAATTCTTGAAATAACTTGCTTGGTGTTAGAATAAAAAGTTTGAGAATTATTTTTTCGTAATTTCGCAATGTCTACATAGGGTCTACATAATGATCACCGAGAAAATGTCACTTATTTTTCCAAACCCTGCTCGGCAAAAGAAAACGCAATTTGAAAAACAATATCACACCCGCATAATTTTTGAAATATCTTGCCTTGGTGTCTGGACTCTTAGGCCATTCGAGCACGGACAAACATAATATAAAATATTATTATTTATGTCTCAGGTATCAAATTGAACTGAATATGATTATCATAAGAAAAGTGAAACAGCGATATTAATCTTACTTCTTTAATATTTTTGATATTACAGATTAAGTTAAATACGAGTACATACACGGCAGACAATAATGTACATCGACCTTTAGAAAGAGATAGCGGTTTTGTAGAGCATTGTGTGGGGTTAAGACCGATAACACGTCACATAGGAATGAGTGACAGAGACAACGATCTACAAAGCCGAAATCTCATTCTAAAGGTCGATGTATTGTACATTATTTTCTGCCGCGTACTGTAAGTTATTAGATTTCACATTTACTAACTCCTAAATTATCTAAGCCTTTGTTTTACTATTCGTGTTAGTTATAAATGAATAAAAATTATAAAAGGTATAATAGTAGGTTAAATAATAACTTTTACAAGCAATGTTAAAAATATAAATTAAACTCTGTGAAACTTACATTATATTGATACTTAACATTAATAGGAGACTAAATAATTATTCATTACTTCCAATAAGGCAATCTCTTTTAATGTTCTTAAAGATATTAAAGTCTGCGTAAGTCTACAGTTTATATCCGGCCTTTACATTGTATGTGTTATAACTGTATCTACTTTGTAAAATGGCTGCTCGCCATGTTGTCTTCTGGGTACGAAGGTCGAAATTCCTACTCTTACAATGGCTACACTGTTATATAAAATAACATTGCAGGGAAAATGTTATGACCAAAAATAATAACCCCATATTACTCGCATGTAGCCTAAATGTGACACACGAATTTTAAGTCTTTTCCCAGAAATAAATTGTTTCAGCCAACGGAAATTGCAGAAAGAAAGCATTTTTTATTATAATACTAGCTGTCCCAGCGAACTTCGTACCGTCTAACAGTCTATTCAAATTTTTTAATTTTTTCTCTCCGTAAGAACCATCCTCGTACTTCAAGGAATATTATAAAAAAAGAATTAGCGAAATCGGTTCAGCTGTTTTCAAAATTTGCGATCAGGAACACATTTAACGATTCATTTTTATATATAGAGATTATACCTACCTAATTGCCTAATTAAACTATTAAAAATCTCTCTTTAGTTACAGTAGATTAGGGTTTTCTTGTGATAATAACACTAAATCCTTCCACTTACGATTAACCGATGGGATTTAGACTCATAATAACGTTTTAAAATTCATTATTATCAGATGTTAATATGTTGGGGCCTACAGCTCAACATATTATTGTTTTCGAGGCACGGAGAGAACGAAAAGACTAAATCCGGATATTTGAAGTCAGTCACCCATCCTGTTATCAACCAGGGTCAACATTGCTTAACCAGCGTAATCGACCGATATGCCCTGTCGCAACTGGGCCACATATCTCTCTAACATAACATATATCTAAAACGTAGCTCACTAAAAGCTATTTTCCCTTTATTTCGATCCATTCTCCGGAACTTTTCGCAACTAACAACATTGCAGCGCATAAAGTGATCCTAATAGGTTTAAAGTGGTCTAGTCGGTCTAGTATAGAATAGATACAATAAAAACAAACTTGTTTCATGTTCCTAAAAGCCATAATGTCAATGTTTCCGAGAGAGTTTTAAAGTTATACAATGCTGGGATTTGGTTTTGTAAACGTTTTAAAAAGGCTTCAAAATAATAGGAAAAGTTTAATTTCTACACTAAAGTGTAAGTGTAATTTAATTAATCCCTACTAATCTGTATCTATACTCAGTGGCGTGCAGGTCATAGAGGCATAAATGCACTGCTTACCCCAGTTGTAATAGCTCCATGCATATTTTTCATTATGACCTGTCAGTAAACAGGTTCCTACCTAACTAATGCATACCCTGGCTTCAAACACTGTGCACGCCACTGTCTATACTAATAAATAAAATTGGAGTGTCTGTCTGTAATTTCGAAATAGGAAATAGTAGGTAGAAAAATTTTAAAAATTGTAAGTATTAAAAAAATAAAAAAGTAAAGAATCGAATGTTAGGCGGTACCGAAGTTCGCCGGGTCAGCTAGTCTAAATATATAAAAGGAAAAGGTGACTGACTGACTGACTGACTGACTGACTGACTGACTGATCTATCAACGCACAGCTCAAACTACTGGACGGATCGGGCTGAAATTTGGCATGCAGATAGCTATTGTGACGTAGGCATCCGCTAAGAAAGGATTTTTGAAAATTCATCCCCTAAAGGGGTGAAATAGGGGTTTGAAATTTGTGTAGTCCACGCGAACGAAGTCGCGAGCATAAGTATGATATAAAACACAAAAATGTTTCTACCTATGTCCGTTTAGACTTTGAAACTATCCAACCGATGTGCCCCAACCCGGTTTAACTAGTAAGGCAATAATGCGAAGATGGTTTTAGACAAAAAAATATTAAGTTCATTCTTTTCTCACAGCAGATATCAGGTATCCGCTAGTTATAATTAATTTTGGACATCTGATTTTCCAACTCTACATAGAAACGAATACTTTAAAAGTTTTATCTTCGGTATTTAATTAAAACAAAAGCAATATTTGCTTCACAGATGGTGACCTTTTCGCTACAACGAACGTCGCCTTTACGTTCCACTCTGACGAAAATTGCCAAACAGAAAATCTGACCAAAAGTTTCAATTTTCTGTAATGTTTCGTATCGAATAAAATTTAAGATAGAATTTATGTGTAATGTAAATTATATCTGTAAAGTATAAGAAAAACAAAAAAACTGGACTGGGGGAAGAGAGAATAGAGAGAAAAAGTAGTGAAGTAAAAAGCAATGCAAAAACGAAAACGGAAAAACGGAATCTGGTCAACGAATTGCTTAATAACCAAAGCTAAAGTAATAATAGCTAAACTTATAATATTAGTATGTATAATAATATCTCATGCTATTATGAGACTTGGTAGATAAATAAAAAATATATCGCTCCCTATTTATATAAGGCTCATAATTTACATTCGCTTCGAATCTTGTTATTTTTCCTTTTAAAATCTAAATATATCCATTGACCTTTCCACCTACACGACCAAGTTACTTTGTCTTCTAGATTTAGAATCCATTTTTATTATTTCAGATTTTATTAAAGGCTTTATAAAAATACGGCTCATTTTGAGAATTTCAGTATTATAATAGGAATCTCTATAATTAATATCTAAAAATAAACTTATCACAGTTGTTTTTATTGTTTCTACCTTTTTTATGTGTACTTGTTTTAAGGAGTCTTTGTCTTGTACAACATTTTTGAATAAATAAATATACTATATTATATTGTTTAATCAGATAAAAAAGACTTTTATAGACACTTGCTTTTTTATTATAAACTAGCTTACACTCGTGACTTCGTCTGCGTGGAATACACAAATTTCGAACCCCTATTTCACCGCCTTAGGGGTCGAATTTTCAAAAATATTTTGATAGCGAATGCCTACATCATGATAGCTATCTTCATGCCGAATTTCATCCCGATCCGTCCAGTAGTTTGAGCTGTGCGTTGATAGATCAGTCAGTTAGTCACCTTTTGCTTTTATATATTTAGATTTAGATTATTTAGATTAGAAGTCTGAACTTAAGTATTTTCAACTAATTGTGAATAGGTACGTTTATAAAATTATAATAAGTAAGTAGGTACATGAATTGATTATTTTTCGATACCATCTTTATGTCTTCCTCACTGCTTTATGAAATCAGAATTCTAATACTCTTTGTGCACCTATAGCTGGTCTATTTTTCGATTTTAATATAAAATTTATTTTAACGAGATATCGTTTCCTCATATTCACTAGGAAGGAAATTGGACTTAAATAAATCATGACTTCAAATAAGACCCTTGCTCAGTGCTTAAGAATTATAATAGGATTTATGAAGAGCTGACGAGCAAAACGGTGTAGTTGCACGAAATTAAATTTTATATAGTAGGAGCAAAAAACTGAATGAAAGCTGTTGAAACTTTACATACATTGTACCTACCGTTTTGATCGAAATCGCGAACTCTGGCTTAAAGAAAAAAGTTTTTGGATCAGAAGTGCAACTATACCGTTTGGTTTTGTTCATTAGGTAAATATATTGATTTTAATAAAAAAAGTGACTGACAAAACTACTTAAAAGCTTTTATTAGAAAAGCAAAAAATTGAAAGTATTGTATTTTCTAAGAAACGACAAACAAACGGTTTATAAATAGGTACTATCTGGGCCATTAGATATCGTTTAGTAATGATTCAATATCCCTAAATGTTTGACATGCCACATTGCAAAAAAATTATCCTGAAATCATTGAAATTATCCTGGAATTTGGGTTGCGACAAGTCACTTATCTAAGCGTAATCGCCCATTATTTTGACTTCATTGTGAGTTCGAACGTTTTTCGAAAAAAAAACATCCAATAAATCTCAAAATAAGAACATCTCAGTGCAACACCTCGAACAGGTATAGGCCACTCAGCTTGTGTTGAGACGTCGGGCCCCTCAGACACAAACCTCAATAGCAAATATCTGAGGTACCTACCTAAATAACAATAGAAGAAAGAATTTCTAAATAAAAACACCCTACTTTTATTGTGTTATTTGATTCCCGAATGACCCTTTGCCGCTATAATTTGTGTTTCCTCAAGAAATATAGCGCAAAGCTGAAGCAACGAGCATTTTAACCATCAACCAATCACGATATGATAAAATATGGCCCAGAGGGTACATTGATTCGCAAGAATAAGTGGTAGGGTAACCTTCCTTTGGATTTATTGCTCACAAGTCGCGAATTTGGCAAAAATAATTTGGCTCTTTGCCAACATGAAGCCTCCCGGATTATATCGATCTGCGTGTAAATCTTCTCGTAACGTCAGCGAACACAATAGTGATGGCGTTAGTAAGACTCGTATAATCGAACCTCAATTATTATAAATGCGAAAGTGTGTTTGTTTGTTTGTCCTTCCTTCACGTCCTAACTAAGCAACTGATCAACTTGATTTTTGGCATAGAAATAGTTGAAAGGACAGAGAGTAACATAGGCTACTTTTTATTCCGGAAAATCAAAGAGTTCCCACGAGGTTTTTCAAGCGGACGAAGTCGCGGGCATCAGCTATTTGAGTTATACTAACACGCAGAGGGCCGTGATAGCCTAGTGGTTAAGAGGAGGTGGGAGTTTTGATCGCGGGCACGCACCTCTAACTTTTTGATGAAGGAAAAATATCGCTAGGAAACCTGCATGCTTGAGAGATCTCCATAATGTTCTCGTAAGGTGTGTGAAGCCGGCTAATCCGCATTTGGCCAGTGTGGAGGCCCTTCTTAGTCTGAGAGAAGACCCGTGCTCTGTACCCCTAGTGAGCCGGCGATGGGTTGATCATGATGACGATGATGACCTTATAATGCTTCCCATACTCAGTGCCCCGAAAAAGTTTCTGTAAGTATAGCAAACCAAAAGGTTGTAGAGTCTGAGAAAGTATTAGAGGCCAATGTATTGGAGGGTGGAGGAAGGTGAAGTGTGGCGTCCGTGCACGGACATGGCACGGTGAAGCTTAAATTGGCTTCATATAAAATGTTCGTGATGTTTTGAATCCGTGCCTCGACCGCGCGTCGTACGTGGCATGGCCCGCGGCGTGTCTTGGCATAAATCATCATATTTTAACAGTTAAATGTAAAACCAAAATAACTCCATTTTGGTGCTTAAAAGAAATGGTTATCTAAAATGATATATCGATAGTAATAAACGAGTTTTGGGGTGTAAGTGGCCCGAATTCCATCCTAGTGGCCAAAGTCAACCTCACCTGCCCGTGGTGCACCCTGCCAATCAGCTAACGAGGCTCTGACGCTCCCAGTCCCATTCATGGGTCGCTGTATTTATACCGCACAGCGTAATCACTATGGTATGTCTGCTTCGTGGTAGGATCCTATCCCGAATCCGCCTGGCTAGCGACCACACTCCAGTCGTAACCAGCCGCAAAGCACCCTGTGCGTTCCGGCTGCGAGCTGGAGAGCCAGTTCCCCCTCCCATCCCCCCGAATAGTGTAATTCCTGTGGCCATTGGGTCCGTCGTGGAGAATTAGGCCCTCTCGTATCCGTAGGCGTGATATATTGGCGCGGGGTCCAGGGAGACCCGATGAAACGGTTGTCCGCTGGCCGCCCGTTGGTCCGTAGGGGGCCCGAACCTAGGATTCCCGACCTAGGAGGCTGCCCCGCCGCCGACGCAAAAAGCCCGGTGAATGACCGGAGTGCCGGAGTGGGAGACCGGAGTGGAACCCGCCGGTCATTCAACGGATCGGATTGGGGGCCCTTCCGTCCCCCGTGCCAGTAACTCACTCTACCTGCGTGATCGGGAGCGGCTGACTCCACATCTTTGACCTGGAGACCACCGTTGTTACAACATTCGTCAACCCGGTCCTCTCTTCGATCAACCCCTAATATACACACATGATGCCAAAAATTAACAGAAAGAATCGATATACAGCGGCGCCTCGTTCCACATTCCGTGTGAACTTTTGCAACATTAGAGGGTTGCACTCCAACTTAAACGCCGTCCATCATCACCTTGAAACGGCGAAGCCAGCTATACTATTCCTAACTGAAACTCAAATCTCACCCCCCGACGATACTTCGTATCTAAACTACCCCGGCTACAAACTGGAACACGTCTTCTCGCCACGCGCTGGCGTGTGTGTGTATATTAGAGGGGATATTTGCGGTCAACGCCTATACACCCTAGAGGTTGGGGGCCTATCTCTACTTTGGTTGCGCGTGGACTTCGGGGGTCAAACCCGAGTCTATGCGTGCCTGTACAGATCTCATAGCGGAAACGCTGAGACGGACCGACTCTTCGACCACGTCCAAAGATCAGTGGACTATATACAGGAGCATATTTCTTCCGCCGAGGTGGTGATCCTAGGGGACTTCAATGCCCACCATGTGGAATGGCTAGGATCACGTACCACTGATCACGCCGGGAGGTGCGCCTATAATTTTGTCCTGGCATACGACTTCAACCAACTGGTTACGCTACCTACTAGGATCCCCGATATCGCTGATCATACCCCCTCTATTCTCGATCTTTTTCTCACCACTCACCCTACCGGCTACCAAGTTAGTGTCGATGCTCCGCTAGGGACGTCTGATCACTGCTTGGTACAGACCACCGTGCAGCTTCCATCATCCGTTTGCACGCGTGATACCGGTAGCCGTAGAGTCTGGCATTACAAATCAGCTGACTGGGATGGTCTCCGCGAATTCTAATGTTGCCTCTAGATCCTACAAAAATGCCATTGCCAGGGCAAAATTCAAGCATGTCGACAGAATTGGACAGAGACTAGTCGCAATGCCATCTGGTTCCCGCGCGTTCTGGTCGCTGGCAAAAGCCATTCAAGGCAACTTCTGTCGTTCCTCGTTTCCACCTTTGCGCAAACCGGATGATACATTGGCCCACACCGCCAAAGAGAAAGCCGAAATTCTAGGCACACTCTTTGCTGCCAATTCAACGCTTGATGACGGGGGGAGAACACCGCCTACCATCCCGCGGTGTCAAAGCTCGCTGCGTGACATACGCTTTACCCAGACAGCTGTGCGTAAGGCACTCCTCTCTCTCGACGTCAATAAAGCGAGTGGGCCGGACGGTATTCCTGCGGTTGTGCTCAAAATATGTGCTCCTGAGCTGACACCGGTCCTGACTCGTCTGTTCCGTCTGTCTTACTCCTCCGGTACAGTTCCATCTTCGTGGAAGACTGCCTTAGTTCACCCTGTTCCGAAGAAAGGCAATCATTCGGACCCCTCAAATTATCGACCTATCGCGATTACCTCCCTCCTGTCCAAAGTCATGGAGCAAATCATAAACGCCCAGCTGCTGGGATATCTTGAGGAGCACCAGCTGATCAGTGATCGTCAATACGGTTTTCGCCACGGCCGATCAGCTGGTGATCTTCTTATTTATCTCACGCACCGCTGGGCGGAAGCCATTGACAGCAAGGGAGAGGCCCTGGCGGTCAGTCTTGATATTGCAAAAGCCTTTGATAGGGTTTGGCATGGGGCACTTCTATCGAAACTACCATCTTACGGACTACCAGTGAAGCTGTGTAATTGGGTCGCCAGTTTCCTTGACGGTCGCAGCATCAAGGTCGCTGTCGACGGTTTTTGCTCGGAACTCAAACCCATCAATGCTGGCGTCCCTCAGGGCTCGGTGCTATCGCCCACACTGTTCATCCTGCATATCAATGACATGTTGCATCACAACAACATCCATTGCTATGCGGATGACAGTACGGGTGATGCCCTGTACAAAGGACATACACAGCTTTCTCGCGCAGTGCTGGAGGAGTGTAGAGCCAAACTTGTGTCTGACATAGAAACCTGCCTAGGTAAAGTGTCAGAATGGGGCGCACAAAACCTAGTGCAATTTAACCCATCTAAAACACAGGTTTGCGCGTTTTCCGCCAAAAAGTCCCCTTTTACATTACCTCTTCTCTTTCAGAGCACTCCCCTCACACCTTCCAACAGCATTGGGATCCTTGGAGTCCACATTTCGAGCGAGGTTCAATTCCGCGATCATTTGGAAGGCAAGGCCAAATTAGCCTCCAAAAAGCTTGGGGTGCTCAACAGAGCAAAGCGGTACTTCGCGCCTGAGCATAGGCTCCTACTCTATAAGGCGCAAGTCCGCCCTCACATGGAGTACTGCTCCCACCTTTGGGCTGGAGCACCCCAGTACCAACTCCTTCCATTTGATCGGATCCAAAGGCGGGCTGTTCGACTTGTGGACGATCCCAAACTTACCGGCTCGTTGGAAAGCCTGGAGCACCGCAGAGACGTTAGCTCTCTATGCGTGTTCTATCGCCTGTATAATGGGGAGTGCTCTGAAGAGCTTTTTGACCTCATTCCACCCTCTTTTTTCTACAACCGCACCGCGCGCCACCGTAAGGAATTCCACCCTCACCATCTGGGTGTCTGGTGCACTTCGACCGTCCGTTGCGCCAGATCCTTCTTTCCACGCACGTGCAAACTGTGGAACCAACTCCCATCGGCGGTGTTCCCACTAGATTATAACATGGGGTTATTCAAGGGGCGGACCAACAAATTCCTAAAAGGCCGGCAACGCATCGGCGGCTCCTCTGGTGCTGCAAATGTTCATGGGCGGCGGTAATCACTTAACATCAGGTGACCCGCCTGCTCGTTTGCTCGCTATATCTATTAAAAAAAAAAAAAAAAACGAGTTCAAAATATCGATATTTCAAGTTGTCCATCAATCAGTATACGAGGAGTGTGAACGCGTTTAGAGTTAAGGATTTTGTTTAGTCTCTTGAGAATAGTCTAGTCGGTTTTAGCAATTGGAAGACGAATTTATCTACGATGTATCTTTCGAACGTCAAGTTAAGCCACTGTAATTTAAGCTCATTTCACACTACGGGATATAAATTATATAATAATCCGGTCAAAATAGACATTCAAGGTTCCAATAATTCTGATAGAGCTAAAAACTGGTGCGGATGTCGGGAAAACCAATCGATCGATCGATAGGGACTTATCACAATTCATTTATATTAGTGTTTGAAAATAAAATATAGCCTATGTCACTCAGGAATAGTGTAGCATTCTACTAGTGAAAGAATTTTCAAAATCGGTTTAGTAGTTTCAGAGATTACTTCCTACAAACAAACTTACAAACTTTACCTCTTTATTAATTCCTTCTACTATGTACCTACTATTAGTACTATTAGTATAGATAGGTATCAATTGTATAAAGCCACTTACATGGTAACGCGTTTTCATTTGGCTTAGCAGATGTAAATAAATAAATAAATAAGCCTACCTCTAATTTTTTTTTTTTTTGTATATATTGTTAGGTACTTTTTTTTTTATATTATCTTTTTTTTTTTTCTTTTTACTTTTGTTCATTTTTTTCAAATTATTAGTACCTTTTTTTTTTTTGTTTTTTTTTTTGGTCAATATTGCTTATAAGGTATATCTAGCTCTAATAATTCAGAGGTCATCCCAAACGCGGGCAAAGGCCTCCCCCTTTTTCTTCCAGGTATCCCTGTTAGCGACCAGAGGCCAATCAAATTCCTCCAGATCTGCGCGCCAGCGCGTGCGGGGCCTGCCACGGCGACGCGTTATGTAGCGTGGACACCAGACCAAGTAATTAGCAGATGTACTCGTAAGTAATGAAGAAATATTAGATTTGTGTAGCCCCCGAGTACTCAAACGGATTTTCCTAGTTTGTACAGCAAAATTTATTTTACAAAATCTGTGTTATTCTTGAATTGAATTGTGTAATATTTCGTGGATTACCGGATTCTGGCAAATTGTCAGCTATTGCGTCACCCTGCGTACTTTTCATATTATAATGGAAAACAGCCGTCTATTCGCAGTGGAGGTCTGCTATGGGCGATAAGGGTGCCAGAGTTCACAGTTTCTCACTGTTCTGTGGTAGAAAGTGGAGGAACAAGGTTGTGAAGTTACTAAGCACTTGACTGTACAAAATCCTTCAAACCTACAAATACCTTCTGACCTCCGAACTGATTATTATAAATCTATCAAGTATAGAAAAGTTGTCTGCTCTCTTCTAAAATATATCCACTTTTGCACTCGTACAAAAGTAAAACACAACGAGGCAAATAATAAAACACAACCCATTTTGGCATCGCTTTGAGACAATTTACAGTGGTAATATTGAAACGAATTTCTTGGGGAAAAAAATTGGCACCCAAAATAGGACTTCAGCGAAAGTTTGCGTAAAACCAAAATTGGCACCAATATTATGTTCTCTCTTACAGCAGCTTATGTTTTAATAGCGATCGCCCACGGCTTTGGTCGACAAAAAATATAAATCCTCTTAATTCTCTATCCCGTAGGAATTTCAAAGGTTCCGGCCATTTTTTGAAGCTAGCTCGTAGGTGTCAAAAGGTAAGTAGGTAAACCACGCGTACCTATGTAATCTGTGTCGCTACCCATACGCATGTTATGTGTCACACACGCAAGCGTATGATACGAATGCCTTTACTTTTCAAAATAGTACAATTCAATATCTGGAATTTTATAACAAGCACTAGTTTATTCCCGCGACTTCGTCCGCGTGGACTACACAAATTTCAAACCTCTATTTTACGCTCTTAGGGCTTGAATTAACAAAAATACTTTCTTAGCGGATGGCTACGTCATAATAGCTTAGTAATTATCTGTATATCAAACGACTCGATCCGTTCAGTGCTTTGAGCCGTGCGTTGAGAGATCAGTCAGTCAGTCAGTCAGTCAGTCAGTCAGTCAGTCAGTCAGTCAGTCAGCCAGTCAGTCAGTCAGTCAGTCAGTCAGTCAGTCAGTCAGCTTTTCTTTTATACAATAAGTATATTTGCCTCAAGTGTAATAAAACTCGGCGGGTTTAGTTACACGCGATGTTAAAAATGTCATCATAAAATTTTTAGCAACCCCTAATTGGCACTCCATCTCCGTACCTACAGCTGAGGCCAGCAGAAACCCAAGGAAAATTTTAAGGACACTGAGCAAACTTACTCCGTTTTTATCTTCACTAATTCGATGCAAATGAATGTCTTGCTTACTTGCCTACTCGCCGTAGACCTGAATAAACAAATTAAGTTTAATGACGCTGGTATACCAACTGTGAATTTTCATCATAAATTAATTAATTAAACCTCAAAAAATGTGAAAAAAACTTTAATAATCAAGGTGTTTCACCTTAGGTAAGGTAAGGTAGGTAAGGTAAGTGGAAATTGTATATCGCGCACAATTTTTATTTATTTATCAACTATTAATTTTTTTTCTTGTGATGTTTTCACTACCTACGGACGGAAGGCCCTTTAGTAGACTTTAATCAAATAAATGACACATTAATAGTGTATTATTTACTGTCGTTATCAATATAGTACTGACCTAAATAACTAACAATCGATCTTATACTAAAGCTTTTCGTAATTTATTGTCCCTGAAGAATAAAAAATCCAAATGTATCAATTACTAACCATCAAACCCCGGTACCTACCTGACTATGGCGAATACCAATTATTATTATTGATCATTGTACCTATTGTTTTTGAATCACACTAATAATATTATCGTTCGATTTAAAACTAGCTACTATTTTTCTTAACAAAAGGTTTTTTGCGTTTTCGGCAACTTTTGGTACATGGTCAGCTAGTGAATCATTGACCCTAATCTAAATATTAAAAGGAAAAGGTGACTGACTGACTGACTGACTGATCTATCAACGCACAGCTCAAACTACTAGACGGATCGGGCTGAAATTCGGCATGCAGATAGATATTATGACATAGGCATCCGCTAAGACAGGATTTCTGAAAATGCAACCCCTAAGGGGGTGAAATTTGTGTAGTCCACGCGTAGAAGTACGCGAGCATAAGCTAGTTAGGTACAAAAGAGCTTGTACATAAAATCTGAATGGATACACCCTAATTTATTGCATGAGTAGATAATTATAGTTTACATAATAAATTGATGGTTATTACACCGCCCTGTTGACCATAATTGAGTTACACTGGAAACAATAAATCAGCAGTTCAGTTTCAGCCCAAATCGTAAATCGAAATTGACGTCGACAAATAGGTTCCACGATGACAAATTTATTTATTAGTTAACTAGGACTATAGGTAACTATAGAATAATAGAATTGTTACGAAAAGTATTAACAGCGATAGTATTAGTAACTAATACCACAACATAAGGTTAGTAAGTGAGAGCTAACTAAAAAGCTAGAACGCATAGCCTCATTCCATAGACTGTATTAATCCTTTGTTGTTCATGGCTCCGGTTTTATCGTTTTTTTTTTTCTTACCTAGGTTAATCCACGCAGAATCGATCTGAGTAACTGTACCGTTTAACTTATGTACATAAGTACCTAATTAAAATGTATTAACTAAATAATTAACTAAATATTCAAATTACACGATATCAAAATCACAAATAAATAATTTTAAACTTTTGATATGGTGGTGGCTATATTATAAACGCAAAAGTGTGTTTGTTTGTTGGTTTGTTGGTTTTTTTGGTTTGTCCTTCAATCACGTCGCAATGGAGCAACGAATCTCCGTAATTTTTTGCATGGGTATAGTTAAAGACCTGGAAAGTGACATAGGCTACTTTTTATCCCGGGAAATCAAAGAGTTCCCACAGGATTTATAAACACTAAAATCCACGCGAACAAAGTCGTGGGCATTAGCTAGTAAAAATATAATATCAAGTCTCGCTAGCGAAATATTATCCTTTACAAATGAATTTCAGCTCAAAAAATTGTGATTCTTAATGTAGACTTAAATTAGTCTACTTACCTAGTACAATCAAAAATTGGTTAGAAATTTGATTTCGTTATACCTCTGGCTACAAGTCTCAAATCGTTTAAGTGATTTTCAAAATTTACATGTTTAAAATTGGTAGAGTCATGTTTGATTTGTTTCAAAAATTAATTTATTAAAATTTATCGCGTTGATCTTTAACATAAATACCAAAACTGCTTGTTAATATTCGGTTTTCAAAATAATTATGTCGTGATTTTTAACGTAATATTTTGGCTTGCTTCTCGTTTGCGGCGAAACAACGCCAGTGACTGCGAGTGCATCTGAATGGGCAAATAGGCATAGCTATTTTGTTTAAATGTTTCCCAGGAGAAATACTGGTTGTAGTTTCGCTGTGATTTTGGAACGCGTATAAAATTAAACATGTATGTAATTAATTTTAATTTACTGCAATATTATAATACCAACGCCTAGAAGTCAGAAAAAATTGCAGACTGAAAGCGGACGGACTAAAAGAGCGGCAGATCTTGAACTTTGTCTCGAAGTCAAACCTTAAAAAATTGCTCAACGTAAGAACCTAATAAATAGTGTTGTATTATTGTAATTAATAAATTGCACTCCTTTCACTGCTTCTCGTTGGAGATGGTTTGATAAAAGACCAATAGGTTGTATCTATTGTTTAATCCTACTGTCCCACAGACTTTAATCCTTGTGTATACTTTAATCGATATTACTATAACAAGCACTTGAACTACAAAAGTAAATTTTTTATTGAGTAGTTTTGAATTGTATTTCTCTAATAACTTACCTTTAACAAAAACTACTCCATCCACAGTTCAATGCTTAGTTCTAACATTACAGTTACAAAAACCACACTGAGTAATCGACTTATGTTTTACATCATCACTAGCATTCATTTCTATTTTTGAAAAAGTTTTACATTACTCATAGTTAGGTACTTAGGGGTACTCTAACAGTATTTACTCTCAACCCATATTTTAATCAAAGTTATCCTTGCACGTTATATTCACATAAGTACAGACTAGAACATAGAGCTGTGAAGCCAGTTATTAATAAAATTGCACTTAAATACTTTTAGACACGCATCATACATTTATTGCATTTGTTATCTGTGACGAGTATTTGCGCGCGAAATTTCAGTAATGGCGACCCGCGGGAATGCGGCAGCGGTGCTTTCCTCGGCCATACTAGTGGGAAAAGCTGTTCTAACCACATTCTTAGTGCGCCGAGCGATGCGCAAGTCATTATTAAGCTGGAATTTAAAGTTTAAAATTAATTTTTACTCCTAGTAATTAGATGGACGTATTTTGATTAATTAACGAAATACACGGCAAAGTGTAATAATAAATAATTAATGTTTCTTTGAAATAAACAAAAAAAAACATGCTAGGAGTAGGTATGGGACGACTATGAATCCAAACGGGTTGGATTTTGAATCTAGGAACTTGAATTTAAATTTACCATATAAAATATAGAATCGAGATATTATTATGTAGCTTTTACAAGAGACATTTTTTTTATTTGCTCATCTAAACGTAAAATATTGTTAATTAGCTGATTTCTTCGCCCGCGACCCGCGATTCATTTTTCATTTATTTACGATAAATTACGTGGCCTCATCTATGCGTTGCTCCGTTGCTTTGTGATTGAGGACAAACCAATAAACCAACAAGCTCACAAACCAACAAACAAAACACACCATTGCATTTATATAATAATATACTACGAGCAGTGATTGTATTGCTCGTATGAAACAAGAATGAAACTATTTTTTTTGATTATTTAGGGCAGGACTCGTTTTTTATTGAAAACTTTTAAATAAGTAGTGATTTCACCTGGATTTCACCAAAAAAATATTCGCGATCTACGCAATGGTTATTTTTAAGACATTTCCAAGATGTCCCGTTCCGGATTTAAATTCTTTTTAGGTAAAAAAAAAATGTGTTTGGCATAGGTTAAAATGATACGGATAGAATGAAAACAACAACATAACTCTCATTTGCTTCGCCGCAGTCGGGTAAAAATTTAGTAAAATAGTCAACTTGTGGTAAAATTTCATTGAAAAAGATATCAATTTAAAGTAAAATCAAGATAAAACACGTTTTAATCCAGCCTCGGGAGAATAAAGACCTGTTGAAGATAGCGAGCGGGTCACATTACTCCAGTAGCTGGAACCAGTATGACTAGAAAGCTGGAATGAATCGCATGCTATTTCAGAAATTTCTAGGCCAATTAGTTTTTTTTTTTTTTTTTCAATCATAGGTATACTTAACTAATTTTCTGCAGCTGGGACTAGTATGACTAGAGGACTGAAATGGATTGCATGCTCTTAAAATAATTTCTAGGCCAATTAAGTGGTTTCAATCATAATATTTCTGCAGTTGGAACTAGTATGACTGGAGAATGGAAGGGATCGCATATACTCTACTAATAAGTTTTAGGCCAATAAGTTTCAATAATAGATAGGTAAAACAATTATGCTTCCACTGAAATGACATTGGACTGTGCCTAGCCGATCCATTTGTGCTAGATTGGAAAGTAATACTAATACGACTGGAATACTCACTTAAATTCTGCACAGTGTAAGTATTTAGTGAGGGACATGTGGTCTTGTTGTGATGACGCATTGAAGCGTCGATTGCGATTGATAAGCAACGTTGACCCAAGTCGGTAACTGGATGGGTGACTGACTTTGTAAGTTCAAATTTGGCCTTTCCGCATCGGTTCCGGTATAGCTGCCATCTGATAAGAAAGCTTGATAATGAGTTGCCAAACAACTTTAAATAAATTTGTAAAATGGTGATGATAAAAAAAGAAAACCCGGCTGAGTTTGTTGTGGACTCACTCTTCTTAGACCTGGGTGCGCTTGGAACTTAGGTATCATTGTATTGTAAATTCGCAATTGACAATCATAAAGTGTATACAATAATAGCCAATCTGAATAAAGGAATTGAGGTTGCCTTTGAATATTATGCAGAGAGAGAGAGAGAGGAGAGAGAGAGAGAGTTAGTAAGTATTAGTATAGATAGCTACCTATAATAACGCTGTAATTGAACCAAAAACACTATTCAAAATATGGGGGTCTACTGCTACTGGCTGGAATTATGTGAACCGGCCATAAAATAATATTACAGGCATAAAATAATATTGAACAGTTATAAATAGATCAGCCCGCTGTCGAAGGAAATTTTATTATAGGAAGTGATAATATTAGATACGAGTTTATTAGTTACTTATAGCGATAAAATACCCTGTAATCCACTACTGAAAACATCTTTGGTTAAACGCGAAGCGGTTTTGCCTTTATACAATGAACCAGAAGCTTAATTTGCGATAAGCTGTTAAACAGATCAAATCTGGTATGGTGAAACATGCAACAAGCGATATCACCACCTGCCCTCCCACTGTTAAACATGCAGGAACAGCCAGCCACCAAGTAGGTTAGCAATACGCAGTACGCACCACCACCACGCAGCACCACACAAATCCTAAAACACACTCGACGCACGTTTTGCCCCGACAACGGAGCACCCTCAGGAGATAATATAGACCTTACAATTAATGTGTGTGGAGGATACTTTGAAAATTGAAAGTACTAATTATTAGTTCATGAACACACCCTATTTTTTTGTGGTGTAACCACAAATTCACGGTTTTCGGATTTTTCCCTTTTGTGCTATAAGACCTACCTACCTGCCTAATTTTCATGATTCTAGTCAACGGGAAGTACCCTATAGGTTTATTGACAGACACGACAGACAGACACGAAGTGATCATATAAGGGTTCCTTTTTTACTTTTGAGGTACGGAACCCTAAATAGGGTATTCGGGATATAAGCTATCTCTGTAACAAATTTCGTCAAAGGGCAGTAAAAAGGTAACAGAGAGACAGAGAGACACCTTCGCATTCTAAAACCTATTCATTCGTGTATTTAGTAGGTATTGACCCATTATGCCTAATCCAATCTACTACATACAGAATACATTTTAATATAACATGATAGACTACATTTACGATGGCAAACAAAAAATTACCAAGCACAGCCGAATCATTTCACTTGTAATGAGTGAGGAAAAGTATAAGATATATGTAACTCAGATGTAACTACTCGCCGAAATACAACGAAAACGCTTCGAGAAAAGGTACGCAATTACCCCGTCCTTAGTTTGGCTCGTCTCGGCGGGGCACGCCGTGCCCCTCTGATATACAATATACGTACAGAAAAGTAACACTCACGTGATCATATCACTAAATACTTGTTCAACTTCAAACACATTATCTGTTAAATTTGATATTACTCCCAACCCGGCTCGTTGGTCTAGGGGTATGGATTTTCGCTTAGGGTGCGAGGAGTATAATTGGTCCCGGGTTCAAATCCCGGACGAGCCCATATACCTTCTTTTACATTTATTATTACTATTTTAAACCGAAACTAAAGAGAACTTCTATATGTGTAACATTTTTTATTTTAACTCAGTACATATCGTGCATAGTCTACGAATAATCATAAAAACTGACAGAAATTGCTTTTTAACAAGCTAGAAAAATGAGAGTCATTCACTTAATTAGTAATATTTTTTTGTGCCATTTTCGTATCTGAGAGATCCTGAATTTTCAACACAGGCTGGTTTTATACCCACTATTGTACAATTGTTCCAATGCAATTTTTATCTATTTAGGTAAGTAGGCATTATTTTCTACTAGATGATGCCTGCGACTTCGTCCGCGTGGATTTAGGTTTTAAAATCCCGCGGGAACTCTTTTATTTCCCGGGATAAAAGTCCTTCTATGTCCTTCCCCGGGATGCAAGCTATATCTGTACCAAATTTTGTTGAAATCGGTTTTTGAACGGGGGGTCATGAAAATACTAGAAAATAGACAGACAGCAGACACACTTTCGCATGTTATAATATTAGCACATTAGTATGGATTTATTTATTTCAAAACCAAAAAATACGCAACAATTGGTTTATTTTTATAGGAGGAGGAGATTTTACCTCCTGATTAATTTTAGAGATTTCGTACAAATAATGTTTTTGTCACATTAAAGATAATATTTCTTTCTTTCATTCATGACAATATTCATTTTCACGATGAAATAAAGCAAATTGAAGCGAAAATTTGTGTCGCGAAATTTTCGCCTGAAACGTGCTTCATTATTATAAGGATTTTTAAAAATATAACGAACCCAATAAAGAACATTTATATTTCAATGAGTGAACTCATTGAAATACGAGATTGAAATATAAATACCACTTTTCATTTTAACATAAAATACCTAATTGATAGGAAAAGTGATATTATGTACCTACCTACTTATAATCTATACTTACTTTGTCTACATTTAATTAATTATGTTTAATAAAAATGAACGAAAAGGAAAAAAAATGAACCTAATCCGATCCGATCGAACATTTAGATAAACTGTTTCTTTTATTTCTAACAAAACTTGATCTATAAGTTTCAGTTTACACCTCCGAACCAACAACTTCTAAGTTTAGACTTCCAAAATAACAACCTATATAATATGAGTAAAGGTTTTTTTCAGAATTCATAAAAATATTGTTTAGAAAATTACTTCTATTTTTAAAATTACTCGAAAAAAAATTATTCATCTTGTTTTGGTTGTAATACGAGTAACAATGAGTCTGCCCTTTAGACGTCTTTAAGCAGAAATTTGGAACAAAAGAGTTACCTTCCGTTAATCAAACGAAAAAATATTATTAATCTTGTCTTATCTTAACTATTTTCGTCTGCATTTAGAAGTTAGAACATTTGGGGAACAAAATTAGTCTATTCATTAGTCTTTATCTACCTTGGACGATCTCGTCCAAGTTATCTACTCATGGTTGAATCCCAAAATATTCTCTTAATGGTACTGATTCTGCGCACAACTAAATTTTAGAGTATTTGCATCCTCTTCTTACCAATATAATATGAAAAGGACATACAAGTTTCACAGTTTAAATTTAATTTAGAGCTGTCAAATCTCGGACTTTACCTGCCAGTCGCGAGCTGACATTAGTATATTTAGAGTCTATGTCCCATCCTTTTTTAGCGATATTAAAATACTCTAAATTTAGTTTAGAAAAAGATAACAGAAATCGGCGCCATATATCTCACTTAATATTATAATTATCATTCTTCTAAATGTATAAAAGGAAAAGCTGACTGACTAATCTATCAATGCACAGCTGAAACTGAAGGATGGATCGAGCTGAATTTGACATGCAGACAGCTACTTCTGACGTAGACATCCTCTAAGAAAGGATTCTTTTTTTTGAATAGGGGATAAAACAGGGGTGTAAAATTCTATGGTCCACGCGGGACGAGTCGCAGGCATAAGTAGTTTACTCAAAATTCTAATTTTTAGACAGTTTTGTGTAGGTATCATATTTTATGTTGATAAGTCCTAGCAGGTGCATGGATGTGATTGTAATACCTTTCACGTATAATTTGTTCTAAATATGCAGAAAACAAAGAAGTTTAAACGTTACCTAATAAGCGGATAAATGGGCAAAAGCGAATTGTACTTTGATATGATTTTCAATTTCTGATAATATAACAAGTAGTTTGTTGCAGCAGTATTTATGTTTAGAGATTTAGAGACAAAACTTAGGATAAACATAAGAAACATAGGATTCTAAAAACTAAATAGGAACTAAAATAAAAATGACATGAATTTCGTTTAAATAATTTTATTTTCGTTTTTGTACTATTTATGTACATAAACTTGATGATGGTACAAAAAGGTAGGGATAGGTGCTGCGAAAACATACAATGAAAAACAGATTTTTCAATCGCTCTTTAAATCATTTTTATACAAAACACGTCCAAATTATCTTCAGCACAAGATTCTTTGGCGATTAAAGAACTCTTAGTACTACAAAGTAGGTACACTTATTTGCTTATTAATTATAAAGTGTTTCTGTGGTCAAGGAATTCTTCTAATTAGTTAGGGTCTTCAAAAAAAATACATATCGCGGCTCACCATATCTTACCCGCGTGTCAACTCAGTTTCTCTGCAATAATAATGATTTGGTTTAAAACTTCTTTCAAGCGACGCATTAAACACCCTCTATACGGTTTGTAAACAACAGGCAGGTAAAAATAGGAGAATCGGGTTATTTGGGAATTTCTACCCATTAAAACCCCCTCGGTGGCTCCCGCGAGAACACTAAAGAACGTGCGCAAGTGCCTCTCTTGCGCGACACCGTTGGACCTACACCATAGATGCACTCCCCTGCCCTCATGCCCCTTCCATGAACCCTAGTGAGGAAATTGACGATTGGTAGGTTCTCCTTATAAGATAGAAAAAAATTACATTCCAGTCGAGCGGATGCGGGCGGATCATGGTATTTTCTAATAAACTTCTATAATAACATAGCATTGCCTTCCTGTTTCCAAAAAAATATCTGAAAATATTATAACGTCAATATTTTTAGGGTTCCGTACCTCAAAGGAAAAACGGAACCCTTATAGGATCACTTTGTGTATGTCTGTCTCTGTCAATGAAACCTACAGTGTACTTCCCGTTGACCTAGAATCATGAAATTTGGCAGGTAGGTAGGTTCTTATAGCTGAATTTGGGAAAAATCTGAAAACCGTGAATTCGTGGTTACATCACACAAAAAATTAAATTGTGGTCCATGAATTAAAAATATTAGTATTTTCCATTTCGAAGTAAGAGAACTATATCAGGTGGGGGTATCATATTATGAAAGGTCTTCACCTGTGCAGTCTAAAACAGATTTTTATTTATTTTTATGTATAAAATACGGACTGTAGTACGGAACCTTCATTGCGCGAGCCTGACTCGCACTTTGGCCAGTTTTTTAACAAAATATAGATACTTACAGTAGGTTTTAGGCACACGATAAGATTTCATGTGCGAATGCATCATGCTAACTAATGGGTTCTTTTTTCCACAAAGCCCTCTAAAGTCGTCCATGTCGATAGACCAGGTCATGGCTCCGAGGTAGCCCTTCTCTTGAATGAAGTTCATTTTTGTCTTCACACTGTTCTGGTCATCGTATCCCACCCATTGGTCATCCTTGTAAGCGTAAGGGACCTTTCCATATTTGTCCATCTTTCGTTTCCAACCACCTTCTTCTTTCAACTTTAAGCAAATCTGTAAAACCATTTTCAGCTGGAAACAAACCTATGGGAGATCCCTATTATGCAAAGAAGAAGTTTTTATGATGGTGAAAATCTTTGACGTAGACACATTTGATATAGTACAACCACTTATGGCACAAGTATTATCCATGTTCTATATTATGAGTAGGTACGACAATAGTGCAACGGGCGGGGTTTGAACCGTCGACCTTTCGGTTTCAGTCCACTCCTTTACCCGTCGAGCTATTGAGGCCTAATATCTATTCTATTCTCTTTCTATTCTTGTGCTCAGGTTGCAGGAGTAAAATTATTTTACTTCTGCAACCATAAATAATCTAAATATATAAAATGAAAAGGTAACTGGCTGACTGACTGATCTATCAACGCATAACTCTAACTATTGGACATATCGGGCTGAAAGGCATGCAGATAGCTATTATGACGTAGGCATCCGCTAAGAAAGGATTTTTGAAAATTCAACCCCTAAGGGGATGAAATAGAGGTTTGGTGTAGTCCACGCGGACTAAGTTGCGAGCATAAGCTAGTACCTTATATGTATAAAGATGACCAACCTCATAATAAGCCCATAGTCCTCTAGATTGTGTATAAGGTGCAGGGATCAGCACCGCCAGCAGCCGTATCGATGGTGTGCTCCTATTCCATTTTTCAGAAGCAGAAGCGATGTTTATAGGAACGGCCGTAGAATGGAATGCCAACAACGAGTTTGTTGGCGGGGCATCCTTCATCCACCCACAGTTGGAGACCGTCGTTCTGCAATTTTTTTTTTATTTTTTTTTTTAAAGAATATTAGCCATATTAAATGACTAATATTCCCCTTCCTCTCCAATTAAGCGTCAGGCTTGTGCTAGGAGTAGGTACGACAATAGTGCAACGGGCGGGATTTGAACCGTCGACCTTCGGTTTTCAGTCCACTCCTATACCGGTTGAGCTATTGAGGCTCTAATGTATTAACACGCTTACAAGTTATAAATAAATTAACACGTTACAAGTAGAATGTTTGATCAAAAACAGGCCGAATAGCCTCCTTTTATGGAAGTCGGGTTAATAATAAACGCCTATCAATGAAGCTTATGGATCCCATCAAATGGAAAACTTCACTGATAGACGTTATCTCTCCATCCATACTAATAATTATAGTGCGAAGTGGTCTGTCGGTCTGTCTGCTAGCTTTTCACGGCTCACCGCTCAACCGATTTCACCCTCCGGCCGTCTGTCGTCCGTCTGTCTGTCTGTCAGTGGGCTGTAATCTCGTGAACCGAGTAAACAGAGAGTTGTCACCAAAATGTGTATTTCTATTGTCGTTTTATTAACCAAAAATACTAAGAAATTCAAAATGGCCGCTACGAAAATTAAAAAAAATTAAAAAGTGTAATTTCTTGTATGAGTCCCCCAAATGCTAATGCGCGTGGTCACCATTATAGTGACGTCAGCACTAGACTGAAGTTTCGACCTGATGGTATATTTTATTTCGGCTGACGTCAAAATGAACGTATATTTTTTATGTTAATGAGACATGGTTCCGCGCAATTCGCGGGACTTATACAATGGGTGAAAGAGCTTTCTCAAAGAAGAATAAGTTATATTATATAGTACCCTTCGTGTGCGAGTCCCTTGCCCGAACTTTATTATTTTATTTTTAGCTTTTTTAGGGCTCCATAGGAGCCTTTAAAGACCAGTCAGTCCGTATGTTTGTCGTAGCCATTTCGTTGACGTCAAAAGGCAGAATAAATACCACATTGATTTTTTTCGTAGGCACCAGTATCACTCGGACGCCTGTACAAGGGAGAGTGGTTGTCTGCAAAGCCATCCCAGTTTCCGCGCAGATCATAGGACATCACGTGGACAGCATCAAGGGCACTGAAATATCGTGTTTATTTATACGTAGGTATATAGACTTTTTTTACGACCTCCCTGGCACAGTGGTGTGCGCTGTGGTCTTATTAGTGGGAGGTCCTGGGTTAGATTCCCAGTAGGAGAGGAATTTTATACCTAACTAGCTGATTCCCGCGACTTCGGCCGCGTGGAATTAGAGTGTTGAAACATCCCGTGGGAACTCTTTGATTTTCCGAGATAGAAAGTAGCTTATGTCACTCTCCAGGTCTTTATCTATACCCATGCAAAAAATCACGTCTATCCGTTGAACCGGTGCGACGTGATTGAAGGACAAACCAACAAACAAACACACTTTCGCATTTATAATAAGGGTACTGATTTCTAAATTTTCTCTAGTCTGGTCTGGTGGGGGGCTTCATTCGTGGCTAGTTACCACCCTACCGGCAAAGCCGTGCCATCAAGCAGTTTAGCGTGCCGGTACGATGCCGTGTAGAAACCAAAGGGTTATGGATTTAATAAAAACTGTCACACCCCTTCCAGATTAGCCCGCTTCCATCTTAGCTCAATAGTTCAAATGGGTGGGACATTGCACTATTGTCGTACCTACACCTATTAGCCTTTGTGTGTTGTGTGTTTTGCATGCAAATTTTAGAGCCTCAATAGCTTAACCGGTAAAGGAGTGGACTGAAAACCGCAAGGTCGACGGTTCAAATCCCGCCCGTTGCACTATTGTCGTACCTACTCCTAGCACAAGCCTGACGCTTATTTGGAGAGGAAAGGGGAATATTAGTCATTTAACATGGCTAATATTCTTTAAAAAAAACATTATCATCATCATAAGTCAGTGGACAAACTTACTTGCAAAGTCCAGCAACAGCGTAACCGTCGTCAAGCTTAGATTTAGTGATCGGTACTGAAGCAGTCAACTCCCAACCTTTGCCAACATTATCAAAGGCTTCCCTCAATTCTAGAACGAGTGCAAGGAACCCTTCTTTATCTGCTGGGCTACCGTCACGGTCTGCTGCTCCGGGGTATTCCCAGTCCAAATCAAAACCATCAAATTTGTACATGTTTAATAAATCTAAAAGAAAAAAGTCACATAAGAATATCTAAAGTAAATTGGCGTGATTCGTGTGAAAATTGTATGGAATGTTTAGTCCATTTAATTCTAAAAAATTTCTATTTTTCTATTTAGATAAAAGAAAGAGTCTGTGAGGGCCAGACCTTCGTTATATTAAGCTTAAGCACACCTTTGTTACTTGTTAACTGCCAAAGCCAGGATGATTCAAACTTCATAGTCGCTGATCGTTCCTACATGTGTTGGGGACAAATGCGCATAGAAATTTTCAGCTTTTATAAAGTAACAAAGGTCTGGCCCTCACGGACTCCTTGTCCAACATATTATGCGGCACAAACCCATTATTTTAAGTCACAGTTTGGAGTTGAACTATTCAGTTAAATCGTAAGTCGATGAGAGTAATAGGTACCTACCTAACGAGTTGTAACCCCTAAAAAATGTAGGTTTGTAAAAAGTAGGTTTGCTTGCGTCACGGCATTTAACGGCCGTTGGATTTGCTGTTAAAGTTCATTTTACTGTGGGCAGTACGTATTCCAAATGCGTTACTTTTGTTTTTATAGCTAGTCGTATCTTTATTCCTTTTTAATTGGCAACACTTACCGACTACACTGTTCACAAAGGTTGTCCTCAAAGCACTCGTGGACACCATATGGGAGTATTTAGCGCCACCTTCTTCCCAGCCGCCCACGGATACCATGAACTTGACATTTGGACTAGTCACCTTCAAAGACGTGAAGTTGCGGAAGCCATTTTGTTCGACATCTACCTGAAAAAATATACCTGTACTTAGTACGAGACAGATTGAAATGGCAATTGGAGAGGGAACGCCCTGCATACCCGCACAACCCCCACGCTAGCCCGGTGCGGTCGAGCGCGGGTGACGTGTGGGTGTGCGGAGCGTCCCCCCGCCTCATACCCTGATTGCTATCTTGACCTGTCGCGGACTATAATAATAACTGTGAAGTTTTACTAAATTAATATGGTTTTGGTAATAAATGTTTGAGGAAAAATAGGTCGCGAGCATTATCAATGCAACACACAAAAACAGTTCAACGATAACTTACGGTGCCAAAACGTGAACAATGACAGCAAGGCACAAACTCCAAGTCGCTCAGCGTGCTATGCTATGGAAAGAGTTATGCTCGGTTTTCGTTCAGGGATAAAGTCCGAAATGTAGTGATTCGTCAAAGAACTAATGTAACCGGCCTAGCTCTCAAGTCTAGCACGCTAAAGTGGTCATGTTTGTCGTAGGAACGACGGCCGCGGGAGTGGTAAGGTTCTCGAGCGGATACACTCCGTTTGTCGAGACACGGAGTATAGGGCGCCCTCCGGCTCGGTTGGGTAGAGCAATGACATCCTAAAAGTACTGGCTAGCATTAGTTGGATGCGAAAGAGCGAGGATAAACCGAGGCTGAGCAACGTTGGCGTTACATAAAAGAGGCCTATTTTGAACAGTGGATTCATATTCACTGTTGTAATAGAACTTAAAGTTAGCCTTATCTAATATCTATACAAATCATGCCCGCGTGGAATGGTGCCAAGAATACTGACTGCATTTCCGCGCTGGACAGCCAGGCAGATCCGTTGTGTGAAAAATGTGAAAAATGGCTAAGGATGTTGTTGTTGATAATGAGTTCAATAACAAGCTGATGTGAAATATGTTTCAACCTCCTCCAACAATCCGTCAGATGAAAGAAGTTAACTTTCATTTCCAATATTCCGTAATTTGGTGTTGTTTTATTAGCGATTATGATTCTTACCTCAGGATTAAGGATTTGAACCTCACTCGTTTCTGCATTTACACCGACGAAGGCATAAATAATGTGCGTACATTTTTTAACAGGTAAATCTTCGATGCCATATCGACCAAATCCCGGCCGTGTGCCCGCTCCAATATTAAAGTAACACACTACACGTCCCCTATGGGACTTGCCTGTTAAAAATTTAGTAAAGTTAAAATTAATAGCATAAAATCAGAAGTATTTTCTACACTGATACGATCGTCAATAAAATCTCCCCTTTCAACCTCGTCGGGTAGAAACTGTACGCGAATAGCGTTGTGCGAATTTTGCGAATAAATGTATAGGTACTCAAAAGGACTTTACAAATCAAGACGTGACCATTTCACCTTGTTAAAAAAAGATGTTTTTTAAATAAATACAACAAGCTTCCTTGAAATTACTTCGAATCATCTCATCAATCATCATTTTTGAAAATTCAACCCCTAAGGGGGTGAAATAGGGGGTTGAAATTTCGAAGTCGTGAGCATAAGCTACATAGTAGGAAGATAAAATATATCAAAAGCTGTTCTTGTATCTTATCGTTTGTTAGAACAATATGAAACTTACATTCAGCACTAGTCAATGCCAGCAGGACAGCCAACGTGGTTATAAGCATTCGCATTTTGACCTGGAAAGAAAATGTGAAATCGCTTTCGCTGTTTGCAATTTGATCTGCATAGCTTTTTTAGAGGTTGTGAAGCTATAGTGGCAATGGGCTGGGCGCATTTAACGATTGTAGCAGAAATCTTAGAAAACCAGTCATATTGTGCGAGTCGGACTCGTACAAGAAGGGTTCTGTACCATCGTACTAGAAAATATTTTTATACAATTATATAAAAAGCAAAGCTGACTGACTAATCTATCAACACAAATCTCAAAATACTGGACGGATCGGGCTGGGCATGCAGATAACTATTATGACGTAGACATTCGCTAAGAAAGTAATTTCGAAAATTCAATCCCGAAAGGAGTAAAACAGGGGTTTGAAATTTGTGTAGTCCACGTGGACAAAGTCGCGGGCTTATTCAACTACACCTTATCATCAATTTGTTATTTTTATTCATCTCAATATGGGCACAATGGACACCGTTTATTGTTTTATCAATACTTTGATGTCTTCAGAAATAATAGCAAAATTACGACAAATTTAATGGTGCAAGAATCATTATAAGCACACGTTTACTCTCGATATAGGACAAAAAAATATTACTATAAAATTATAGGCCGATAAACAAACACATAACCTGCATAAACCTGCATAACCACTCCTTTGCATTGGGCAATCGGGTAAAGGGTCACTGGTAGAGATCTCTCATAGAGATAAGTGCTTCCCTGTCCACTTTTACTCTCTTTTTCTCGTTATTGTAAATGTTTTTGGTACAAATTAAATTAAAAAATTAAACAAAAGATACTCACGGCTGTTGTTGTAGAGCGTTTTCTCAATGTTGGTTTTCATTTGACATCGGTTATATATATGCGCGGGCGCATCGAAACGACGATGGTATATAGGGTGTGCTAAGTCTGTACCACATTAATTATAACAATAAATAACAAAGACTCTATTTATAAGCAGTGACACTAAAAACCCTCCAAAATCAAGTAGGGCTTGTCCTAATCTTCCGTTTGGCTCGTCTTGGCGGGGGCACTACTGCGCCCCTGATATAATTATTTTATCTATTGTTTAACTGTTTAGCACAAAGCTTGAAGCGCTACCTGGACAAGGAAAGAAGGAGAAAGATATAGAAGTCTTATAACACCAGACCAACAAAGAATTCCAGGTGTGATTTCAGGTGTAACCTCTGGACTGTGATCTTACCTGATATTAAGAGACGAAGCAGGCCAACCCTTCGGTTTGCTCCTAGGCCTCTTAGGCCAATTTAGAATTCAGTTTGTAAATCACCATTCAGTCCATTACAGTAAACTTTTAAAATAGGTTTGGTCAGGTCGTAAAAGATGACTGACTGACTGACTGATTTAGCACAGCTCAAACTACTGGATGGATGGATCGGGCTGAAATTTGGCATGCAGATAGTTGATGCTATTATGATGTGAGCATCCGCTAAGAAATGATTTTTGAAAATTCAACCCTAAAGGGGGTGAAATAGAGGTTTGAAGTTTGATAAGTCCACGCGGATGAAGTCACGGGCATAAGGTTGTCTGTCTATCTGCTAGCTTTTCACGGCCCATCCGTTCAACCGATTTTGAAGAAATTTGGTACAAAGGTAGCTTGCGTCCCGGGAAGGACATATACTTTTTATCGCGGAAAATCAAACCTTTCCCACGGGATTTTTATAAACCTAAATCCACGCAGACGAAGTCGCTGGCATCACCTAGTAAATTAATATAAAGTTGATCAGTGAGTGGTACATTATGGATTTTTTTTTATATTTATAGATATTTTAATATTATTTAAACATTTAATGTCTGCGTACTTTAAAATGTACACATCTGTCTATTTAATCGACACATTATTTGCCTTTAAAACATCTGAGCTAAGAAAAATTACAAAAATACTCAGACGGTTAACGTGGCACTGAATATTACCGATTTTCGGATTTAAAGTAATTTATATTATCAGTAGGCACCCTTATTATAAATGCGAAAGTGTGTTTGTTTGTTCGTTTGTCCTTCAATCACGTAGCAACGGTGCAACGGATTGATGTGATTTTTTGCATGGGTATAGATAAAATACTAGAGAGTGACATAGGCATACTTTTTATCCCGGAAAATCAAAGAGTTCCCACGGGATTTTTAAAAAACCTAATTCCACGCGGATAAAGTCGCGGGCATCAGCTAGTCTGGGAACGTGACAAAAGATCAATAGTAGAATAATTTGACCTCATCATTGCTCTCCCATTAAGCATCATTGTCTTCAAACACAAGCCTATCTTGTAATAAAAAAAGAAATTTTTAGGTCAATATAAACTGTCGCTATGTTACCCGACTACAGCAAAGCCGGAAGGAAGAGTTACGATTTTACCAATGTATGTTTGTAATGTTCCACCGTAGCGCCTAAACTACCAAGTTGATTTAGATGAATAAGGTCTCAATTAATTCGTTGTTATGTTCTGGGTGACGTAGGCTACATTTTTACGAACGCAATCAATATCACGGAGGTTACATCCAAAAATGGGGGTCTCTTCCAAGTTTTCGGATCTATTAAATATCAGCTGCTTTAACGGTGACGGAAAACACCGTGAGGAAACCTGCATACCAGAGAGTTCTCCATATTTTCTCAAAGGTGTGTGAAGTCTGCCTATTTACACTTGACCAGCGTGGTGGACTATGGCCTAACCCTTTTCATTCTGAGAGGAGAACCGTGCTCAGTAGTGGGCTTGCGATGGATATATCATGACGATGATGATAATGAGTATACAAAGATCTACTTTGGACAATAATTATAAATTAGGTAGGTAAGTATGTCAATTGAAAGCACTGGAACGAGAACTCGAAAAACAATTCATAATTTATGCATTAACTTCGTCTTGCATTGGTTGAATGAGTTTTATCAAACTTCGCTCTCTGAGGCAACTTAAAAAAGCATTGTTAAGTGTTTGCCGAAGTTTCTTTCCAGGGCGTCGTCGCTTGTTTAAAACGAGAATAAAAATTCTTCAACTCAGTTGATCTATAAAAATTTTACCTAGACTGTCAACTTCTTTACGACTACTTTTTTACGACTTTGCAAAATAATAGCGCAATTCATTATTATTTTTAACTTTTTTTTTGTCCGCTTGACCGTGACCAGTGTGAATTAGAGTGAGGGAACTCTTGGTTTGATCCTGAATCGACGATAGGCTATGGGTGGAATATAACTTGCTTTAACGGTGAAGGAAATCATCGTGAGGAAACCTGCATGCCTGAGAGTCTCCATAATGTTCTCGAAGGTGTGTGAAGTCTACCCATCCACACATAGCCAGCCAAACCTTTCTCACTCTGGGAGAAGACCCGTGCTCTGCAGTGAGCCGGCGATCGGTCGATCATGATCATGATGATTATGGGTGACGAGAAATCAAAGAAAAATAGGCGACCCACAGGCCTAGCGTCAATTGTAGGAACATTTGACGCCTGCCTGTGACGTCGAAGACTCAAGGTTTGTTACAAGTTCTCTAACTGACGTGAACTGTGCCGTGACCCAAATATGTGATAATTTATGCTAGACCGTGCCGAGCCCGAACCGTGCCACTTTCGAGGCACGTTCGGCGCGCAAACGATACTCGGATTGCAATTTTGTATGAAGAAACGTAACACGGACGAGGCTCGGAAGACTCGGACATGGCACGGTCTGATGTCACCTCTTACATTTTCCGATCTGTGTCCCGGTCTAGCATAAATCATCTTTTAGGGAGCGTTTACAGTGAGGAGGAGCGGAGCGGAAATGTGTCTTTTCGACCAATCAGGTTTTAGAATAGGTGATAATAATTAATTTGTCAAGTTCTCTCTCAATAATCTGATTAGCCGATAACACAGCCTCCTTTCTCCGCTCCTTTTCAGTGGAAAGTCTGGAAAATCACTCTAACGGAGCTTTATGTGCTTTAACCGCCTGTCATAAAGTGCATCTAATCTATGGAATAATAATAATCTATCAAAGTTACTAAGTACCAATGTGCATAACAGGTCACAGCAGCCTTACAGTTTTCGAAGTGTTGAGCTAAGTATAATATGCCACAATATACCTATGGTTAAAAGGAAAATAAATTAAAACTACAGAAAAAATTATTAAAACTACTTTATTAGCTTCAATCAGCAAAATAAATAAATTAACGTAGAAAATGACGATCTATTTCCGAAGAGCGCTAAGCCCACTTAAGGACTGGCAGAGCTAGATAATTGCATAGACTTGCCTGTCTATAAAAAAACACTTAGCTTTTTTATTTTTAGCGCGTCGGAAACATTCCGCCTTGCAGTTCTTCCTTACAAATAAATGATGAGCAAATTACGTTGCAGAAATAGAGTACAATAATTGAGCATTTTCACAAATCATTTAGATATCTAAATCGTTTAAATTATATCATAAGGTAAGGGCAGTCAGTGTTTTTGTTATTTTTTGTTCTCGAATTATCTAATTCTTGTAACGTATTCTTATATTTATTTGTTCTGTGTAAAACAATTTCAATCATGCTTTAAAAAAATATATAATTTTAAATAATGAAGTTCTTATAACTGTCAATTGTTACATGATCGATACTGTTTTAGACTTCGTTCTTAATACTATTTACAGCAATTAAATAGAGCAAAAAAATGCGCGCAAAACTTAACATACCTACTATAATTTTAACCGATTTTAATAAAAGTGCATACATTTGTTTATCTATTAGGTATAAAGTGCTTGTAAAATGTTACTTACCAACTGAATTTCGGGGTAGTATTTATTGAGGTTTTGCTTCGTGATTTTTCACAGGCAGGTAAGATAGCAAGTGTTATGAAAAGTTTTATGTGATTTCTCAAGGCAGTAAAAATTCCATATCTGGAAAGTTGGTATTGGGTAATTCTCATGCAAACCACGTGCCCTACACTCCTAGTCCTATCTATGCTAATCTAATTAATAAATTGTTAGTTTGTACTTTGTAGGGAGCTAATCTCCGGAACTAGTGATCCTATTCTGAAAATTCTTTCACTGATAGCTAGCTATATTATCCCCGAGTGCTATAGGCTTTGAATCATATCATACGGATGAACTCGCAAAGCAAAAAGAGAGGTAACAGAAAATCAGCTCAATGGATAACACAATGACAGCGCGCAAAAACTTGCGAAATTTGAAAGTAGGTATTTAGATCGGGATCGTACTAGCTATATTATGTAGATATTCTATGTATGCACTTTTAAAAAAATATTATTTCTTTGCAGTTTACGAGTGACTGCAATCAGCCCGGTTTGCATTCTCCGGCCAATCGCAAACATTCAGTTGAATATTGAAGACGGTACCGGGCTGGCACTTGAACTCCAAGCCTTCGCCGTTCACGCAACGCCAGTACTGAAAAAAAATCGGTATATCAAAATAACAATAAATAAAATACATTGACCTTTAGAAAGAGACAGCGGTTTCGTAGAGCATTGTCTCTGTCGTTGAGACCTACAAAATTTCACATCGGTATGAGTGACAGAGACAACGCTCTACAAAGCCGAAATCTCATTCTAAAGGTAGATGTACAATATTTCTTGCCGGCTACTGTATTTTCTTGATACCAGTGTAGTGCTTTGTTACAAGCTGAAAGCATACTTTAGGTTACAGTGGGCGGAGATGAGACTGATACAAAGAATTGTATAATCTCATTTTATTATAGAGGAAGGCGACATGCGCGGCAAGCGTGATATGAGACGACTTCCAGCCCGCTTCTAGTCCGCTGGACTGACGAAATTTAAGAAGGAGAGGAAAGTGGATGGATCAGAAAGGCGGAGGAATAATGTGGTGGCACACTCCTAGCCGGGAAATATGCAGCGAAGGTGGAAAACGGACTAATTAAACCACATGCACCAAAACGAATGGGGATGATGCCTATGTCAAAAATAAATTATTTTTTGGTAATTATTAGGTACTTCAATAGAGGGAATTCCAAAATTCGTAAAATCCACATTCGCTGCTAGTTTTTAGTTTGCTAACCATTTTAAATTATGTACATCCCAAAAAGGAGGTGGTTCTCAATTCGGCCCGTTTTTTATATGTATATACGTCGATTTTTTTTATCTAGATGTATTTCATACAAGCTCCCGTACTAAGCAAGCATTTGATGTCCGATAAAAAGTTGCTGATTTGACTTGTAGTCAAAAATCTATCCCACACATTTTGTTTCTCAGAAAATAAGATTCTCGTAGTTCTGGTGGTTCCTGGATCTTGCTCTATCAATGTCAGAAGTTGAAATAAATAAATTATCTATAGTTCATAATGTTATCTTACCTTTTTACAATTCTTTTTGTCTGGAATGTAATCATCCGAATTTTTGCAAACTTCCGGGATGTCCACTTCATTTTCCTGTTAAGTACAAATAATAGAATTTAGCTGAATGGATGTTGTTTTAATAAACGCAATGTAATTGCTATGTACCGATGGTACTTATCTAAATATATAAAAGGAAAAGGTGACTGACTGACTGACTGACTGACTGATCTATCAACGCACAGCTCAAACTGCTGGAAAACTCGGGCTGAAAATTGGTATGCAGATAGCTATTATGATGTAGACATCCGCTTTGAAAGGATTTTTTAAAATTCAACCCTAAGGGGTTTGAAATTTGTGTAGGTTAACGCGGACGAAGTCGCGAGCATAAGCTAGTCCATATTAATTTCAAACTCACAAATAGCTTATTTTGATGTAGTGTAGTTGAGAAAAATTCGATGAATAATAATGAAAAAACTGTCGGGCGTATGAAAATTATATTTTCATTATTGATTCAACTGTTTATATTTGTTGTGTAAAAATTCTATATGAATAATACTTAACTGATAAATTAGTTAATCGGCCAAAAATTTGTGATAATTTTCAAAATTAGCCATTTTTATGTTATTTCCGATATTAGTCAATCATAATCCATTCAAAGTAATTTGTGTACCAACTTTGATATTAGATTCAGTAATTTAAAGAAAATTTTATGTTAAATCAAACAATGGGCAGTCATTAACTTTACCTACCCACTTTGAATAAATGACTTTGACTTTGCAACGCGATCAAAAATTATTTCGTCACATTCTTCTTCTAATTTTGGTTTATGGCTTATATTCAGGCCACCATGATTTTTATTACAAGTGACAGCTGTTTCAAATTTAAGTATTTTTTTTTTAAACTAAATGAAAATAAGCATTCATAAAAAATTTAAAAATTAAAGTATAATATACCTCTGGTGCCTGTTCGACCTCCTCTGGAGATTCAGGGCTCTCAGCTGGAGCAGGAGTCTGTGTGGTAGGTTGTTGCGTGGTAGGTCGCTGAGTGGTAGGTTTCTCAGAGGTGGTGGCCTGTGTAGCAGGTGCCTGAGTCGTGGTGGTAGGTATCGGTGCGCCCTCAGATGGATCGGATGGCGTTGAAGGTGGCTTTGCCCATTCAGGCTGCAAAATAAAGATTGATATGAAATTTTTGATGCCTATAAAATGCGTTGTACCTTTAGTTGGTATAATGTGGCTAATTCTCTTGTACACAATCTCTAAACTAAACTAAAATTACACGTCTAAATCTATTGCTATCCCTTTCATAATGTTGCTTGCGGAAAAGAATGGCACTAGATTTAGACCTGTTAATTTAGTTTAGTTTAGAGATTGTGTACAAGAGAATCGGCCCCATTATTATATCTATTACGTTTGATTTAGTAGGTTATTATGCGCCCGATGCTCTGACCGCTAAGCCACGTTTCGCTTGCTGCCAGTGACGAAATTTGTGATATGTATGTTCACTCAGTACTAGTAGAAGCGACTGTTAATGCCATCAGTAGCGACACTTTGCAGTTATCGAAACTACTTTCAAATGCCCATATTACAATGCAGCTCTTTGAACGAGAAATGACATGTAAAAAGCACTATTATAAAAATAAAAAATAAATTTAGTTTGGGTTGTTATCAGAAAATACCCTGCGTTTCGGCTCCATTCATCCCTCACAGGTGTATTCCCAAAATTATATTTGAATTATCAGAACCAGCTCAACTTTTTCGACCTAAGCCTATTATCACCATGGTCTGGCAGCTTGCACCAACATACGTGTCATGACGTCAAAACTTTCTAAATTAAGTCACTGGTACATTCAACGGATTATCATATAAGTCGTAACAGCAAAAGTTTACAAATCAAATATCACAAAACAGCTTAACTTTACCAATAATAACATCCATCTAATAATATCTATATCCAAACTTCCATAATATTATTACAACACAAATAAAAATTAGGTAAGAAAAGTTTTTATATTACCTACAAAAATAACAATATTAAGCCTACATTTTCGTAATCGAAAACGTCCTTATTATTATAAATTGTTTTTATTAAAAGTTATTCAACTTTTGCTAGATTACATTGTTTGTACTAATCTTATGTCCCTTCTAATATTGAAATCCCAGTGAAATGGGTTTCTCTAGTATTTTTGCGAGCCTCAGCCAATAAAGGGACAGCCAAATAATTGAATTGGGGTCACAGAAATCCAAACCAAACCAATATAAAAATATTTTCAATACAGTTGATCAGTTTTGTGTTAGTACGAATTGAATTATGGGTATTATCAGCATTTTGAAAATTCTGAATTCTGTAATTATTCTGATTGTAAGCCGCACGAACCGTCTACCTACTCTTCATATTATCTTGTGATCAATAAATATTATTAAAGAACTACATAAACTCTTGTATAAATAATATATTTGGTAATAAATTAAAATATTTTTTAGTGGTTCTGACTTGTGGGAAGGTATTGAAGTCGTTTTTTATTTATTTGTAAAAAAAAAAATATTACAATAGGGTTCAACCTAATAAGAAATAGCTTAAACCTGGTAAGAATTAGTTATCTCGTGGTGCAAGTTTATCCCACGTTTTTCTTATAGTACCTACCTAGTTACTATTTCTAAAGAAAATGGCGTTGTTTCTCAAGCCATGTGACGTCATGACGCCTTATGAAACTAAACACAAACACGACAACCCTTTTCGCGGGGTTGAAATACTTTAAATACTTTGTTTCACTTATCGATCGAATAAATTGTTTGTGATTTTTTTAAATATTTTATTATCACCTTAGGATCAAATTAAGATACATTTCAAAAAGGGTAAAATACTCTATTGAAAGGTACAGCCTACAGCCGTTGAGATATACCTATGGAGCAATATACCTCAAATATCAGGCGTCAAAAGAGCGCCCCTGATGATTACACATGATGTAAGATTTGATCTAAACATTTTGAAGTAGACATAATAAAGTTAGCAATATTATTTAGAGAGTCGATAAGGAAAAATATAGATGCGACACCAATTAACAAAAAGCACGTTTGCAGAAATTTTATCAGGACACAAGTTATGTTGAGACCATTAATTTACAGTACGCGGCCGAAAGTAATGTACATCGGCCTTTAGAAGGAGATAGCAGATTTGTAGAGCGCTGTCCCTGTCGTGGAGACCGATAAAATTGCATATAGGTATGAGTGACAGAGAACGCTCTACAAAGCCGAAATTTCATTCTAAAGGCCGATGTACATTACTTTCAGCCGCGTACTGTACTTAGGCATCAAGCACCTACTCATATAAGTAAGTGATCATGCTAATTTGAATTTATGGGGATGTCAGTTTGCTGGAGAAGACAAATATACATTAGGTGAACTGCCGATTGGATCAAGCCTAAATATGTACACAAAAACTACTATGTACAAAGAACGAACAAAAAAAATCATGTAAGTTGGACACTAATATGCTTACTTGATTCTGAGTGGGGCCATTTTACGAGACTATAAGCACGTTGTAATAATATCAAATATGAAATTCCTCTGGGTATAGTTAATTAAAATTTTCAACGTTTTAATAAAGTTTATATCGTCTGGAAGGCATGTCGAAGTTTTATGAAGCCCAAATGAACTTTGACTCACCCTTAATTTCTCATAAAAGGTGAATGGCAGAAGTTTTGTATCATTTACCTTCAAAAACCATTATGTTATTTTTTGTTCTTCATTTTATCAATGAAGATGGGATTTTATTATATACTTACTTACAATTTAGATAAACATACATACCCATACTAATATTATAAAATGCAATAGTATGTCTGTCTATTACCTTTTTGTCTATTTTGTCTGTTGGGTGACTTTGGCCGCGCTAGTTACTACCCTACCGGCAAATCCGTGCCACCAATTGATTTAGCGTTCCGGTACAATGCCGTGTAGAAACTAAAAGGGTGTGGGTTTAATAAAAAACTACCATACTCCATCCAGGTTAGCCCGCTTCCATCTTAGACTACATAATCACTTACCTTTCTCTTGATGTTTGGTACATAAGTACCTAGTTAACCACCTGGCGACTGACATAAGGACAGACCTTTTCGTTACTTATTAGTTAAAAATCTTACGTTTAGTTAAAACCAAAGTCTGCATGAACATAGTCGTGACTCGTGAGCATTAGCTAGTCTACAAAACTACATTTGTAAATCTACATTTGAGCAAATACAGATTGATTTGATTTGATACACTAATATCATAGTAACAAACAAGTAACAAAGTCGTGAGCATTAGCTACTCTACAAACCTACATTTGTAAATCTACATTTGAGCAAATACAGATTGATTTGATTTGATACACTAATATCATAAAGAGGTAAGTTTGGTTGTAAGGAGTATAATCTCCGACATTCTTTCACTGATAGATAGCTACATTATTCCTGAGTGCTATAAACTAAAAATATATTTCGTAGACGAAAGAAATGCTAGTGACATGTAAACTTACAGTAGGCGTAGTGTTTTCAGTGCGGGGAGGAGGCACAGAATACGAGTTCATGTGCTTGTACAATAGCTTCATCAATGGATTGGTTTCCCCACAGAGACCCCTGAAATCGTCCATATCAACAGCCCAGGTCATGGCTCCGAGGTAACCCTTCTGCTTGATCCAGTTCATTTTGATCTCAACACTCTTCTCGTCTTCGTAGCCTACCCACTGGGTGCCTTTGTAAGCGTAGGGGCATTTGCCGTGGTCATCCCACTTCTTGGTCCAACCTGATTTTGGGTCGTCTACCTCGGTACAAATCTGCAAAGAATTAGGTATTTTACGGTGATTCATTTTTAATTAATCTATATTTGTTGTTTTCAGAGTCGGGAGGTCGTGGGTTCGATCCCGGGCACGCATTTCTAACTTTTTGGAGTTATGTGCGTTTTAAGCAATCAAATATCACTCGCTTGGGATGTATTTCCAAATAGTGCTTAGGACGTCCAAATATGTTATTATACCTCAGATTCATCGGCGCTATGCGCTTTTGTAGTTGCTATCAATATGATTTTTTTATCAGACAAATTCGTTAAAATGCGTACTAAAAGTTAAATATGATATGGATGCCTCTACTAAAATAATGAGAAAGAAAAACAAATATTTTTTACATAATATTATTCTCTCGGCAAGGACTTTCAAGTTGCAAAATTTCACAAGAAAAGCGAATGAAAGAGTAACTACAGAAAAACAATAACAAATTCAAGACAAAAAAGTGTTTATTAAATATTTTCAGTAAAGTACAATTAAATGTATAATGAAATTCTTAATAGTTTTAGCAAAGAAACAACAAAAGAGACAACAAGTCTACCTAATAATTATTTTCATTCCTTGAAACGCTTTCTTTTGTAGTCCTAGGGCCCAAAGCACACACGATATTTTTAGCATCGCCAATAGGCGAATCATTTTTCTTTTCGGAAGCTATTCAGATTTCAGCTGCGTTTGATTCCACGCTTTATTGATTTATAGTACTTAGGTATCGAATAAATATACAGTGACTGCACATTTTACTATACATATTAATACATACGCGGTGCAGCATCAAAGTAGTCTCATTGATTTCTACGTAACACCTACCACGATCGATCGCAGTTGCGGCCAAAATTAATACCTGATAATCAATCTGTGGTAGCTGTGTGTGGAAGCTGTGGTAGCCTAGTGGTTAGGACGTCTGTCTTCCAATCGGAGGTCGGGGGTTCGATCCCGGGCACGCACCTCTAACTTTTCAGAGTTATGTGCGTTTTTAAGTAATTAAAATATCACTTGCTTTAACGGTGAAGGAAAACATCGTGAGGAAACCTGCATGCCTGAGAGTTCTCCATAATGTTCTCAAAGGTGTGTGAAGTCTGCTAATCCGCACTTGGCCAGCGTGGTAGACTATGGCCAAAACCCTTCTCACACTGAGAGGAGACCCGTGCTCTGTAGTGAGCCGGCGATGGGTTGATCACGACGAATCAATCTGTATCTGTAATCTGTCGATAACTTATACTTACCAACGTTGTTATTTGACAATAAAACTGGTATAGTGCGAGTTGGACTTGCCCACAAAGGGTTCCGTAGCATCTATAAGATATAACACTATGTATTTTCTTTTTTTGTATTTTCATGGCGGCTATTTAGAAATTCGCCATCTTGGTTATAATTTGTTGTTATAGTGGCAATAGAAATACTTACACACTCTATGAAAATTTCAACTCTACTTATTAGGGTTCATGAGAGACATGTCCGCTGACAGACTGATGGACTGGTAAGCGGACAGCGGAGGCTGTCCTTCGGGTATGGAACCCTAAAGGACCATAAGCAAAAAACAACGTTGCTAAGTAATATAACGACAAATTACAAGACAGGATTGATTTTATTCATTTCGGCCGTTAGTCGCCAAAACGCGATGGACATCAATGCACTCGCTAACACACGCGATTCGGTTGCGACTAAAATTATCGAGTATGCTTTGGCCTTAAAACACTTGAAAATGGTCGATGAGATTAAATATTCATCATAATGTGCAAAACCATTTTCTTCATTACGCGAGAGAGTTTGTTAGCACCTGCCCGCTTTACAGTGAAATATTAGCGACGTCATGTTTGTACCAACATTATGTTTAAGCTGTATTAATTTGTTTACTCTGATTACGTCTTTTCTGTGAAACCAAGCATAAGTCACGCAAATTGCTAATGCGCGTGGCCGCCATTTTAGTGACGTCAGCGCTAGACTGAAGTTTCGAACTGATGGTATATTTTTATTTCGGCTGACGTCAAAATGACGTCATTTCGATGTTAATGAGACATGGTTCCAGCGCATTAGCAATTTGCGGGACTCATATGTACGTATAAAGAATTGTGGGAGTACCTACCGAATAGAAGAAATATATTATCACTCATAATAATATCTTACACTCCCATAGCTCAGCTCAGTCAGCTACATATGTATTTTAGTACATACATAATATTATACATTGAGGTAAACTAAGAGATATGTTCGTACCGAGGGATATATTACTATGTCAACGTGAAATCTAGCTTAGCAATAACTCATCGAAGCTCTAGTGGGAAATAATTCATAGAGCTAAACTATTGCAACGAACCGATTTTAGAGGTGAGTTTACAACACATCTGCATCAATCACTACGCTTAAAATATCATCGTCATCATCAGCCCGTGGACTTCCACTGTAGGACATATGCTTTCCATAATGAGTGCCACTACACCCTTTCTACGCCTTCCTCATCCAGCCACTTTCCGCAAGTCTCTTTATATTATCGTCAGTCATCGTGCTGGAGAGTGCCCCACACTACCCTTGTCTATACGCAGTTTCCACTCTAGGACTTTTCGTCTGCAACGACCATTGCGTACGACAAGCGTAGCTTTCCCTCTGCCACTTCAGCTCGGTAGGTCTATAAAATCTCGGTTCTTCTGAGATTCTTCTCATTTCGAATCCCTCAGGAAAACGATCCCCTCCCTCTCTTCTAAAATACAGGATGTAACCAGAACGCTGGCAAAAACGAAGACAGGTGATAGTGCTGATAATAATCAGTGATATGATACCGAATAAAAAAACGCAAAAAGAATGCGAAAAAAAATAAAAAAATCTTATATTTTGTAAAATTTCACGATACATTGCATATAAAACTTCTGACCGACGCTAGAGGTCAATGAACGTTCCGTAAATAGGCCACTCGGAGTCAATGCCGCGTCGTAGGCGGGACATTGATGCGAGTTTTGTACGCTATACATTGTGGTTTTAAAAAATACTAAATCACTAAAACTACAAAATGAGGCAACTGGTTATTGGTATTGGATTGTGTTTAGTTAATATAACAATATGTGTGTGATGGCGTGCTCTTGGGAAGGCCTATGTCCAGCATTGGACGCAAATAGGCTGATTGATTGATTGAATATAACAATAACGCTAAGTTTTTGCTAGCGTTCTGATTACACCCTGTATGTCTTAGTTGTAATGATGTGCTTAACTAATCTATTACTAACTTATACTATTATACTGACTATTATTGATGTATTTCGCCACATCTAGATTACCTTTAAAAATAAGAAGTATTGTAAAAGCGTTTGGTAAAAGGTAACAAACCTCGTAGTAAGACCAGAATCCCGTAGCATTGGTGTAAGGCGCAGGGTCACCACCGCCAGCCTCCTTGTTGATGTATGTTCCAAGCCCATAGTTGTTGTTGCCAGCAGAAAGGGTAAAGGAACGACCGTAGAAAGGAATGCCAACGACGAGTTTGTTAGAGGGGCAGCCCTTTTCCTCCCATAGGTTCAGGCCGTCGTTCTAGAAATTAACGCATAAACATACCTATAAGCTTCTAAGCTGCTTGAGTCTTAACTCTTAATTAGATGCTGATTGCTTGTCTTTGAAAATACGTGCATAGTGCACATCAAAAATATTATTTTACGCAACAATTTCCACAATATAAAATCAGTGATCAAAATTAAAATAATTCTGATAAGTAGGTAGGTAGTTAGGTAGCTATCTTTACAAAAGCTTATGTAAAGTAGTAGAGAGCGTAAGACTGTTTGTGTCACTTTACCACCAAGATCGTAGTAAGGCTTTTTATGAAAGCAGATTCTACTTAGTGGAGCCGGCAAAAAATAAAAGGATTATTATAATAACTAGATGATGCCCGCGACTCCGTCCGCGTGGATTTTGGTCTTTTAAAATCCCGTGGGAACTCTTTAATTTTCCGGGATAAAAAGTAGCCTATGTCCTTCCCTGGGGTGTAAGCTAACCCTGTACCAAATTTCTTCAAAATCGGTTCAACTGTTGGCCCGTTAAAAGCTAGCAGACAGACAGACATACATACACACTTTCGCATTTATAATATTAGTATGGATAATAATAAAGGTGCATGACTCACAATGCATAGTATAAGTATAATATTATAATTTAAGTAAGTAGGTATATGAATTACTTATCTATGCCCGCGACTTCGTCCGCGTGGACTACAGAAATTTCAAACCCCTATTTTACCCCCTTAGGGATTAAATTTTCCAAAATCCTTTATTAGCGGATGCCTACGTCATAATAGCTAATAGCCATATTACAGCCTGATTGCTCTACTAGTTTGAACTGTGCTTTTATAGATCAGTCAGTCAGTCAGCTTTTCCTTTTATGTATTTAGAAGATACCTAATTTAAGTACAGTTCTTGCAATTCACGAAGGCAAGTGGCTATCATGCTTGTGTTTAAGTCGTATCGGTATAAGGTTGGTACTCTAAATGTGTGCGTTTGCGAGCGCTTGCTCGCGACTAATTGGTCCAACATGCACGCAAACTTACGCAGTGCCCGGATATCCGACGTAACCAAAAGTATAGTCCACTCGCCTTCGTGAATTGCAAGAACTGTATAAGAAAACGTACCACATTGAGTTTTTCATAGGCCCACTGGTCATGTGGACGCTTGTAAAGGGGAGAGTGTACGTCAGCGAATCCAGCCCAGTTTCCACGGAGATCGTAGGACATCACATGGATGGCGTCAAGTTCTCTGTAACAATACAATAAACATAAGCTTCCATAGCTCAAATGTTAAGAGTTAAGACTATCGTCTAGTATACGTGACGCGAGTAAGTATTTTTTTAAATGCTATCCGTTTCACGCCGCTTCGCCGCCTTCTTCTCGTGAAAGATAGAAAGAGTTGCAAGTCCAGTGCATTTTATTCTTGAAATATTGTTTCAGGTGATAACGAAAATTAGACAGGTTTGGTCTCATGCATTAGATTCAGTACACCTTAATCTATTTGTAATTTTTTTTTAGTATTTTAAGTAAAAAGTAAAAAAAAAATTATTTAATTTTTTAATTTTTAGTTAGTTACACCATAGCTCGCCACGTTCGAATTTTAAATAAATTTTTCACGTTAGCGTATAAAATGGACTTTTGATGCGAATTTCGTACAAAAAAAGCCTTTCCGAACTAGTTAGATGAAAAATTTATTCATATCGTGAATATGCCGCATAGGCTTTTCTTAATGTGTGGAGATTAACTGTTAATTGCTCTCGTAGTTTGAGAGTTGAAAATACTGTAACCACATTATGTGTATTGTGGCTTAAAAGCTAAACCTGTGCCAAGAAACTACTCCTAAACTGCACTTAATGGCCCTTTTAAATAAGACTCTCTCGGAATACCAAAAGATCTTGGAAGCGTTTAAGTTATTATTACAGTTCCTACTCTAACAGTAACTTTTAATCATTAAAACCATTTGGATGACACTTAAAATTACTTCAATGGAACAACTTCAAATGATAGTGAGGTGCCTACTGAATTTTTTTTAAAGATTTTTAAGTGTAATGTTTTTTTTTGATGACAAGTTAGCACTTGTCTGCGATCTCACCTGGCCGGGTCGTAAGTGATGATACATTTTAAGATAGAAACGGTGTAACTTGGAAGAGGTGTAACGTAACGGTTTTATTACACCAGACACCCGATTGTGTAAGAAAAACGTATTCATGGTTATCGTAATCGTCAACAAATTTCAGCTCTTTGATTGGTTGTTTACATTTTTTTACAGCCAATCAAAGGGCCGAATTTGTTGACGATTAGAATAACGATGAATACGTTGTTCTTACAAAAATGTTGGGCATATCCCCTGTCGTTTCTAAACGTAATCGTACCGGAACGATAAATCGTTGGTGGCACATTTTTGTCAGAAGGGTGGCAACTGGAAAGTAGGACCACGGACGAAGCCTCCCACCAGCCCCCCAATAATTGTGTAAGAATAACCATTTAATGGCTATCGCAATTGTCGAGAAATTCTGCCCTTTGATTGGCTGTGAAAAAATTTAAACAGCCAATCAACCAATCAAAGGGCAGAATTGTTTGACGATTGTGATAGCGATGAAATGGTTATTCTTACACAATCGGGGGGCAGGTCTGGTGACAACCAGAGACAATTAAAACATTTATAAATTTCTAAATTGTCTCAATCTTACAAGGGACCTGCTACTGACAAGACTACAGCATCGCCAGAGTCGTCGTCATCGTCGAATTATCATTAATATTATAAAAAACGAATTTGCGGGCATCAGCTAGTGCTCCATACAACGCGTGTAGCGCAAATAAATTTAATAAATTCCATTACATTCTGTAATGCATATAACATTACCGCATAAATTCCGCATTCAACTGAATTTCAGCACGCGCAATAAAGCCGATTGTTAACAAAATGCAACCATAATTTACACGAGCGTAGCCTCGTTGATAGCTCACCACTCATATTAGTTTCTGAACTTTCACTGGAAACGGCAAAAATGCTACTTTTACGCTATTAATTTTCTCTGAGTTATTACAAAAGCAAAGTTCGTGGTCGCTATGTTTACCCCACTACGGCAAAGCAGTCTATGTACGTATGTATGTTTGTATCAATGTGTGTTCCACTGTACCGGTTAAACTACTGGGTCGATTTGATGTAACTATGACGTGTCAATTGATTCGTTGTTATGGTCTGGGTGACATAGACTGTTTTCTACTGTTTTCTGTGACATAGGCTGATTGAAATCGATCTGACGGATCCAAAATGTTACATCCAAAAAAGTGAGGGTCTTTAAAATTCTTTTCTTGCTATTGTATCGAGTGGGATGTCGAATGAAAGAGAAAAAATACTGAGTTTATAGATATAAATATGCCTAGTATACTGACTATTAAATATACCAAGCGACAGAAACCCAATTTTACTATAATTTTTTCTTAGTTTTCAACTTTACGTTACAAGGGGTTTAGCGAATTATCATTGTAACAAGTACCTAAAACTTATGGATTTTTAGATGTCCATTGCGAAATGAGCGAGTCCATTGCGAGAGCAGTCCTGCGTGACACGTTCATAGTATAGTACATACCTACTGACTATTTATTTGTTCCTATAAAAGGTAGCCCTTGACTACAGCCTGTGTGGAGCGCGACAGGCCGGGATGGCAATCGGGGTATGAGGCGGGAGAACGCCCCGCACACCCACGTCATCCGCGCTATCCCGCACAGGGTTAGCGCTGGGGTTGTGCGGGTGTGCGGGGCGTCCCCACCCCTGATTCCCATCTCGACCTGTCGCGTACGTACCATAAGTGATACAATAAAAGTTTGAACTTACTGACAAAGTTCAGGGACATGGTAGCCCTCCATCAGCCTGAAGTTAGCCAGCGGAACAGCAGCCGTCAACTCTTTACCCTGCCCGTCCCTGGTGAATTCTCTCCTCAACTCTTGAACAAAGTATAGGAAGCGGTCCTTGTCGGAGAAGGAGCCACCGCGGTCCGCTGCACCAGGGTACTCCCAGTCCAAATCCAGACCATCAAACTTGTACTTGTTCATGAAATCTGGAAGAAAAATATCATTTGGTGACTGGTGACTAGGTAAGATTATGTATAATTTAATTTTCATCTCGTATACCTATATTTTTTTTATTGTCAAAGTCAAAGTCAAAGTCAAATTATTTATTCAAAATAGGTAATAAATTAGGTACTCTTTTCGATTGTCAGTTGTTGGATTTGTTGGATTGAACATGTTACAATAGAATCCTTATCTAAATATGGTACCTGCTGTACAAATCATGCCCGCGTGGAATGGTGCCAGTAATATTCGCTGCGTTTCCGCGCTGGACAGCCAGGCTGATCCTTTGCGCAAAAATCTCTGTACTTTGCTTTACTGATTGGTTGGCCACTCAAAATCCCACCCGTCCCCACCGTCCACCCACCCAACGCCCACCGTGTTTTTGTCTCTGTCATATATAATATGGGACTACGTAACAGAGAGCCCTATACTAACTTCTCTCTGTGGATAGAGTATAATAAGGTTTCTGCTAACCCTGACAATTCAGCACGGCACTATTCAGCAGTCTATCGATTTATCATCATCTATTCTGTTCCATATATGGCATATGATAATACGACATTTGAATGCCAAGATCGGAACATAAAAATTCCCGTTGCTCCCGGCGCAGTCACGTCCGAATGCAAATTCTAGGTATTATTTTAATCACATACCAACCCCGCTGCCTTGGCAGTACTGCATAGTTCGTTTATTCTGGTTTGGTGAATTGCATTTTATTTTATTTTCTTTGGAAAAACAACAGCTAAAAATTGATCTTAATAATCTTAAAATTAGGTGACCAGGAGTTGATAAATGATAATATATGGTCCGGCGGGTCACAACAAATTTGGTAACCATCACTGATATGGATTTTGTTGGGTTCAGACTTCAGAGGATAGAGGGCAACTCTCTGACGCTAAATATGCTACTCTGCCGGCCCTGAGTGATTGTCATAAATATTTATGGCGCCTGAAAGACGAGTGATCGTTACCAAAAATTACATGATATGGATATGGCTGGTGATGGTATAGAAAGTAAGTACCTACTAGTTGTGTTCATGCAAACCGTATAAGCACTGATCACGATTCAGTTGCGTTTTCGAGCAATGCCCTTTCAAAGTACATGCAAAAATAAAAACGACGAGAAAAATGGCTGTTGCTCATGTATGTAGAAAGCCTTACCCATTCAAATTATGTAAAAACATACCAAAAATTTGGTTGCGTTATGGAGCAATGCTGATTCAAAAAATCTGCTTATATGGAGCCCAAAAAAAGAGTTGAATGGATATGGCTGTTGATGGTGTAATAAGTAAGCTCTAGTTCACGAAGGTCCACGAAGCTCTCATGCAGGACAAAGGGATCACAACCCTCAGAAATGGGGAACACGACGCAGAGATAGAAAGAGATATTCCTGGGACCCTAATTGGTAAGCACGCACGGACTTAGAGTTTAAACTACTGGGATACGATGTACCTATGTAAGGATTGAGGAAGTGTATTTATAAGAAAGGAAAGCAGACAGAAAGATCTACGAAATCCTGTATGTTAACAAAATAATCCTTGGCGAAAGAGATCACCGCCCTTAGTAATGGGGAAGACGTTTCGCCTTCCCCAGAACAAAAAGAAAAAGAAATATTCCTGCGACCCTAATCGATAGGCACGCACGGGCTTGAAGTTCAAACTACTGGTACTAGGATACCATGACACTGTAAAGGTTAAGGAATATATTTAAAACAAACAAAATTAAACAAAGCAAGTCAGTCGGAAGTACAAAGCTGTGCTAGCTATTAGTACGTGAAGAGACTTGAATATGTTGTTCCGCGTGCCTCTTGCGACGTGCCATGTAAATGCGATGGCGTCTTGTACTTTGTTTATGTATGCATTTTCCTGTCACAAATCGCAATGCTCTCATTACTGTAAAGCGCAGTACATTGTAGGTACACATTGGCCAAATTCATTCGTCCAACGCACTCGGCGAACGTGTATAGTACGCGACAGGTCGAGATAGCAAGCGGGGGCCCCACACACCCGCACGTCGCCATCCCGCGCCGGATTAGCGAAGAGGCTGTGCGGGTGTGCGAGGCGTCCCCACCCCGATTGCTATCTCGACCTGTCGAGTACTAGGTACAATGCCACAAACATCAAAGGATCTTGACCTTGGACCAATTTCAGTATGCTTATTGTTTAAAATTGGCAGCACTCACCAAGTACGCTTCGCACGAAGGCCATCCTGGAGGATTTCTGTGCCACCATGCGGGAGTATTTGGACCCCCCTTCGGCCCAACCGCCCACAGCTACCATGAACTTGACGTTAGGGTGCTTCGCCTTCAAAGATGTAAAGTTGCGGAATCCATGTTTGTCCACATCCAACTGAAAAAATAAAGAAAAAAATAAAGTGAAATGTAAGAGCGAGACATATCTAAATTTTTTGTTAGAAATAGTTTATTATCTTACAGCAAAAGCTCAAACCACAGTATATTATCTTAGGATTTGCCAGAAGAACCTAAGATTTACCGAATCTGAGTAGTTGTAAAAGTCCGACTTATCTGTAAATAATAGTTAATTTCAGACATTTACCTACCTACTTACAAGTATTTACTCAGTATACCTAATATTGTATCTCACAGAGACGCAAAATTCAGAATAACTAAATATGAGATCTAAGATTTACCGAGTGAATGCTATAGGGTACCTAGTAAAAACTCGGAATTAACATAACAGTTCGCCTTGTATCATTGAGACCTGGTAAAATTTTCTATATTCTTTTATTTTTATTTCACTGCAATATCTTAGAATTTATCGTAGTTCAGTCGTTCACAGTAGCAAATTATAAATAATATATTACCGACTTATAAGAACAGAATAATATTTTCGATTTTCTAGCGGGTCAAACGGTATTTTGGATTTTGCACGGCCGATTTTGAGCAAACATAACAAATAGACAGGTACTTATTGAAAATAGAAACGAAAGTTTTCAAATAAAAACCTATAAGCATCAATAAAAGCATTGCATTATAACATTCGCTTTATGGATATGTTTGAAACCAGAGTGTCTAATAAAGTTGTTGAGCCATTCGACTTACTTTGTACTTTACCTATGTAATAAGTACATAAAAGCTGTAATTACTGTGAGGTATTACTTTTACGACGAGCGCGGCTAACGTGTAAAAGTAACTCTCATAAACCAAATACAAGGTAAGTACCTAATGAAAGTTAAAAGATTATGACTTAAGTTTAAGCTTAAGTTCTAACTAAATCATAGCTAACATTTTTATTACGCACGACCAACTTTACGTCACTAATTTAATATCCTGATAATCTTTCTCCGGTCGTATCTATCTCTCATCAGGCTATGATTATAATATTATCTCCTGCGCAGATGCTTACCTAATCTGACTATCTAATCTCTGTGGAGATTGGCCGGCACCGTGGCCAAAATTCTGACCGAATTTCGAAGAACATTATTTTTTCTGTCCTGATAATACTAAATACCTATTTAATTCCGTAGCTAAATATAGATTGATCTGCTACTAATGCATATTGTAATAATTTGTCTGATTTGTTTTGAACGTATCACGCAAAATCTATAGATTGATACATTGAACATTTGGAATCACAGTGTGAATGGAATCAACTCCCTTCGGCGGTGTTCCCACTAGATTACTACACAAGCTCATTCAAGAGGCGGACCAATAAATTCCTGAAAGGCTGCCAACGCATTGGTGGTTTCTCTGGTGCTGCAAATGTTCACTGACGGCGGTAATCACTTAACATCAGGTGACTCACTTTCTCGTTTACTCGCTATTCTGATTTTTTTAAAAGTATTTCAAAATTAGATTTCTTGAAACCTATAATTTGACTTTATTTTCACTCGTTTATATACCTACTACCCTTGTTTAAGTAGTCTGTAGATAGATACTATAATATGCCTATACTAAATTTGGTCGTGTAACTACAACCCCAAGCTATACTTTCACGCAGCAAAAACCGAGATCAAAAGGTTTTAATTTTAAAGAATCAAAATGGAAAATGCGTCATATTTTTCTACTACCAAACCAGTGTGGTCGGAGCCCACCGAGCAACTCACTTAAAATAGAAAGTTGGAATTCGTAGAATATTTTTCATCTTTTTATACAAATTCACAAGGCCACCTGCTCTATTTCTATGGAAAGTTTTTGAATGAAAATAGTATTTTTTTACTCCGATACCGTATTCTTTACGTTACGTCAGTACTCGGTACTTCAAATATTAGTTACAGTTCTTGCAATTCACGAAGGCTAGTGAACTTTACTTGTGGTTACGTCGTTTACATGGTCATTGCTTAAGTGTGCGTGCATGTCAGACCAATCAGTCGCGAGCAAGCGCTGTCAAACGCACACATCTAGTGTACCTTACGTAAACCGATACGACTTAAACACAAGCATGAGTCAGTGGCCTTGGTGAAATGCAAGAACTATAGGTACCTATTACTAATATTTACCCACTTAATATGTAAAGGTTCTAGGTATAAAGGTCTTCTGTCTTCTCAAAGGAGATATAGGAAGCTTTATTCTCACCTCCGGATCAATGATTAGAACTTCGCTGCTCTTCTCCGTGACACCAATGAAGGAGTAGATGATGTGAGTGCACATATCAACAGGGATGTCTTCGATGCCATATCGACCCACTCCCGGCCGGTACACCGCCCAATTGCTGAAGTAGCATACTATACGCGCTCTGCTGTCCTTTGCTAGAAAACATTTATTTTTTAAAGAATATTAGCCATGCTAATCATGAATAATATTCCCGTTTCCCCTCCAACTAAGCGTAAAGCTTGTGCTAGGAGTAGATACGACAATAGTGCAACGGGGTGGGGTTTGAACTGTCGACCTTTCGGATTTCAGTCCGTGCCTTAACCGTTGAGCTATTGAGGCTCTATTCAAAACATAATGGGTTCCTACGCATCTCCTCTAACGAATCAGAATATATTTTTATTCAAATAAACTGTTACAAGTGTTTTTGAATCATCAAAATAATTTACCAGAGTAACGCACTCATCCGATCCGAGTCCGTGAAAATACGCTCCTTTTTGTTTTGTATGGTAGTGAATGAGTTATGACATAATAAGTATATCGTAGATAATCGCTGGTATGGCTCACGGATGACGGATCGAACTCGGATGACGGAAGTGCAGTGCGTAATTGCCGCAACGGCATATGTCATATAAGCTACCATATAAAACAGAAAAGGAACGTATTTTCACGGACTCGGATCAGATGAAGTGCGTAACCGCTCTAACCGACATAACTTAACTAAACTAACGAGTTGCAAAGCTGACATGGCATACAGCGGGGCACGTTATACGAAAAACCTTAGGTAAGAATCTTAAGATGCTAAAATACTGATCTTAATTCTTACACAGCTAAGCATCAATATTTAAGTTCTTCAAAAAAAATTTTGTTTAACTCACATTCAACATAAGTTAATGCAACCAGGACGGCCAACGTGGATAGTAACACTCGCATTCTGACCTGTAAAGAAGAAAAACAATAATAAAAACAAGAAAAACTTTTTTTAAGCTAAAAAAGTTACAATAAAAGTAACACTTATTTTAACTAATAACATGGCATTGATGCCTAATTTAGGAGTTTTGCTACCGAAATGCTTAAAAAAAAATATGAAGATTAATTTCGTACTCCTTCATCAAATAGGATTACGAGTACGATAGATGTGAATGAATGAAGACTATAAGAGTGAATAAGCATCTTCTAGATAAATGCGTCCCATTTTAGGCGACATCGTCACTCTACATCAGGTGTGATTGTGGTTAAGCGTGTGCCTATAATAAATAAATAAAAGATATTATTATTTATTAAAATAATATTATTTATTAAAATAATAATATTATTTAGGTAAAAATTGCACTTCCGTTTGCAATGATGGTATTGAATTTATCATTTTTTTTAATGAAAACTATTAACAGATCAACTTGTGTGTAGGTATATCGTTAGTATAGTAAAGTATTAATAATATTATAGTAAATAGAATTACTAGTTTAACATCCCAGTTCTAATTACTTAATCAGTATTTTCGTTAATGAGAAGAAACTGATTAACATTCGGAGTACGATCCAAGTTAACTGCTTAGTTCTTTATACGATTCAATTAACGTTCTCTCCACCGAGAATACAAGTCGATACGCTTAACTTATCCTAGCATAGATCGAACTAGAACTAAGTTATTTCCTAACAAAATAAAACCCGTCAAGTGCGAGTCAGACTCGCGCACCGAGGGTTCGGTACTCGGATATTTCTTGACGATATTTTGCACAACAAATCATACAAAAACTACCTATTATGCATTAAAATAAATAAAAATCTTTTATAGAATATACATTGTACAGGTAAAGCCCTTTCATATGATACCCCACTTGGCATAGTTATCTTACTTTGAAAATTGAAATTACTAATTATTTTTTCATGAACACATTTTAATTTTTTTGTGATGTTATTACAAATTCACGGTTTTCGGATTTTTTCCTTTACTCATGCTACCTACCTGGCAAACATGATTCACGGTCAACGGGAAGAACTGTATAGGTTTTCTTGACAGACACGACAGACAGACAACGAAGTGATCCTATAAGGGTTCCTTTTTTCCTTTTGAGGTACGGAACCCGAATAAAAGATATTTGCGTTTGATTTTATTTGATTATGGACTTCTAGAGTCTTGTTCTTCTCTTATAGAAGCTATATTACATAGGGAGATTGTGACTCTAATACTTATTACAGTTAGATATAGGTACCTAAATAATTATTTTACTTTTATGTATTTCACTAAGATATCTAATATTATATACTGTGATAGCCTAGTGGTTAAGACGTCTGACTCCTATTCGGAGGTCGGGGGTTCGATCCTGGGCACACACCTAATTTTCGGAGTTATGTGCGTTTTAAGTAGGTAATTAAATATCACTTGCCTTAACGGTGAAGGAAAACATCGTGAGCTAAAAAAATAACGTCATCGATACTGTAATAAAAATATCTAAGTACCTACAATAAAATGTTACGATAACCGATATTCCTTTATATGGTAGGAACATTAAATAAAAAAAACTATAAACATAAAAGCTAATTGTAACGATTGTATTGTATACCTAATGTATTGAAAGGGCAAACAGCACCATCAATGAGACCGTAAGCAAACACCACGAACATTAGTTGTGTTTGTCCAACGTATCGGCTGTAGATTGTGTTGATGCTACTTATGAATTAACTAGATGATACGGATTTATTTATTTTGTTACTCCGCGGAAACTCTGATTTTCCGGGATAATAAAAAGTAGCCAACATGTTAAGTGATGAGTCCATGATGAGTCAGAGTATAAAGCTATCTCCATTCGAAATTTTAGCCAATCTATCAGTTATATTAGCGTGAAAAAAATACATACGCACACACACACACACACAAACAAACAGACTTTCGCCTTTATAATATTAGTGTGATGTATCTACGCATCATATTAATTTAAAAGGAGAAACTTATTCACTCACTCAATATATCAATTTATTTACAGCTCAAACTGCTGTGTCTAAAAACTAATTATTAATATTAATTTTGTATTTCCTGGTAAATCTATCCACTGAGGGGGTCGAATAAAGGCTGCAAGTTTGTATAAAAATCTGTCATATGACATATCTCAATTTTTATTTATGAAAATTGGTATTTGAGCTTTCGAATAAGGGCATTTGTGCACTCATCCGTATTCGTCTCGTGTTCGTGTTTTTTATGTAAGCAAAACCGTAACCGTTTTGCTGAAATTAAGAAATAAGTATTTTACGATTCCGTAAAATTTCACATAAAAGGAGGTTAAAATGAAAGTCAAGTTAATTTTAAAATTTTACAAGTGGTATACTTACATGTTTCAGAATTTCTATAAATTCCCCCTTCAAAAGACTTTCAGAAACTCTCCACAGGTAAAGCCGAGCGTAAGAGTTAGTTACCAAATAGAATACTTATTTAGATATCATTAAAATTTACCTGTTTTAAACATCTCATTAAATATACTAATGTTCCTATAGCATAAATTAATTTAGTATCGAATGAAGGCAAGAGCGGGTCAGTAGGCGGACAGATGTGGAACGGGTACTGTAGCATGGTCCCGTTATTCTACATATGAACTACAAGTTTGTTATTGCTTTGCGCTTATGGTAGGGCTACCCATCGATATAAATGACAAGATATGCCCAAGCGAACACAATTTTTCACGGTTTTGGAACCAAATAAATCAGCCCCACCTCTTATATTTGCATTGGTGCTAAAGCACCACTGAGTCGGTGCCACTTTGGTTGTTCAATGGGTCGGTCCATACGAAGTAATATATTAGTCAATGGGGCTACCACATTTTTTTGAGCACCTAATTCACTCGACACAAATCTAACCAATGAAACTTATAGATTTTGTAAGTTGATACACTACGTTATTAAAAATACACAACTTGAACTACATTAATTAGTTATTGACATCACGTCTTATAGTAGTTTATCACATTTCGTGAGGACGAAAATAATATACAGTACGCGGCCGAAAGTAATGTACATCGACCTTTAGAAGGAGATAGCAGACTTGTAGAGCACTGTCTGTCTGTCATTGAGACCGACAAATCGTCATATAGGTATGAGTGACACAGACAAGAGTACAAAGCCGAAAATATGTTATTCTAAAGGCCGATGTACATTACTTTCGGCCACGATAAGCTTTAGCCTTAGATTGATCGTTACTGGAATTTAAAATTTATTTAATAAAATAAGTTTTTCTGTATGTATATTGTATATACTATATATAGTTAAAAAAAATAATCAACTAGGTATGCAAATATAATCTCGTTCCAGCAACGCACAAGACTGCAAATACTATTTTATACATGGCATAATCTTGTACCTATATCAAATATTTGAAAAGAGCAACCGCCGAGTTTCTTGCTGGTTCTTCTCGGTAGGAAAGGCATTCCGAACCAGTGGTAGATGCATCCGACTATTCGTAAGTACTTGTAAAAGTTTATTCGAATAAAAAAGATTTTTATTTATTTATTTATTTATTATAATCAAATTTGGGTCGTATCACACAGCGCGTGTTTGTCTTAAAACAAAATCACGGTTAGTTATAAAGAGCTTTGTATTAAATGCTCATCTGTCTGTCTGTCTGCCTGTCATGTCTGTCAAAAAATCTATAGGGTACCTCGGGTACCTACTTCCCATTGACCTAGAATCATGAAATTTGACAGGTAGGTCTTGTAGCACACGTAAGGGGGAAAATCCGAAAACCGTGGTTACATCACAAAAAAATATGTTAGTGAACAAATAATAATTACTTTTTTTTAACTTTCAAAGTAAGATTAATATACCAAGTGGGGCATCAATTATCATATGAAAGTGCTTTACCTGTGTAGGTAGTACCTACATTCTATAACCGATTTTTATTTGTTTTAGTTTTTGATTTATCGTTGCAATGCTGCGGTTTTATATTTCAAGACAACCGTTTCAGTTTGAACAACATAGATAAGCAATTTCGTTAAAAATACGATAGTTGGTGCTATCGTCATAAAAGATACTGCAATCTTGAGAACTGGTACCCTTCATTTTATATCGTCAATAAAAGTTGAAACCCCTTGCACTAGTGGAGCGTTTGCATACAGAATAAAGTTGGAAGATGGCAGAATATTTCTGTCTAGAAGATGTCTAGACTGATAGAGTAGGTACCTACTTCTAATCGAAATACCGACCTGAAAATATTGTACAATATTAGGTAGGTACTTACTTGAAATCAAATTAATTCGAAATGAGGATTGTGGTTCATGAAAGCACAAAGTCGACCGTCCATTGCTGCGCGCAGACATGCTGCCTTCCGCGACAGGTTGAGATGGCAATGGGGGTATGAGGCGGGGAGACGCCCCGCACACCTACACATCACCCGCGCTCGCCCGTACCGGGTTAATGCGGGGGATGTGCGGGTGTACGGGGCATTAATCCCCGATTGCCATCTCGACCTGTCGCGTGCTATACGTGAGTTTGCTTTTTTTAGGGTTCCTTACCTTAAAAGGGGAAAAAGAAGCCTAATCGGTAGGATCACTAAACTTCTAAGCCCGTCTGTCTTTTTTTAATAGAATGGAACATAATTTTATTCAAGTAAAAACTTTTACAAGTGCTTTTGAATCGTCAAATAGCTGTCTAATTTATCACTGGTTCGGAATAAAGTTCCTACCGAGGGGAACCAGCAAGAAACTCAGCGGTTGCTCTTTTCTAACTATTTGTCTGTCTAGTCTAGGCCCTTTCATCAGAACGCGTAGAGGTATCAAGTTGAAATTAATATCGCCAGTCTACTACTGAGTACCAATCTCCTTTCAGAAAGAGAAGGGTTTGAATTGCCAGATTTTATTATAGTTTTAAGTACATTATGGAGAACTCTCAGGCATGCAGGTTTACTTACGATGTTTTGCTTCGCCGTTAAAACAAGTGATATTTAATTGCTTAAAATGCTCTTAATTTTGAAAACTTGCATGTCCCGGGATCTAACCCCAGATCACCCGAATAGGCTGTAGTCTTATCCAGTAGACTATCACATACATCTTAATTATTTCTCTTCATATCACTACCACTATTATAAATGTGATAGTGTGTTTGTTTGTTAGTTTGTCCTTCAATCACGTCGCAACGGAGCAAAGGATCGACTTTTTTTTTTTGCAGGGGTATAGTTTAAGACCTGGAGAGGAATATAGGCTACTTTTTATCCCGGAAAATCGAAGAGTTCCCACGGGATTCTTAAAAACCTAAATCCACGCGTATGAAGTCGAGGGCATCAGCTAGTCATTATTATAATAATATTGTGTACTTTATATATCAGCATATTGTGAGCAAGTTACACTCAACCAGTGATTAGGATCAAGGGGTTAATTAGCTAACCGCGTGGAATTGCGTTTCCAAAATTGAAAACTACTGTAACTCAAACGCAAATGGAACTGAGTAATTGCAGTTTAAACTGATGCACTTTCAATTAAGAAACATCGCCATACTGGCGAATTATACTTTTGCTGTAGATACATTCTGAATGATCCTATCACTACACCTATTCCACTACCCCTATTATATTTCACTACCCCTATTTTTTACTACTCCTATTTCACTACCACTATTATATCACTATCCCTATTATAAATGCAAAAGTGTGTTTGTTTGTCGGTTTATTGGTTTGTTGGTTTGTCCTTCAATCACGTCGCAACGGAGCAATGGATCGACGTGATTTTTGCATGTGCATGGGTATAGTCGAAAACCAGGAGAGCGACATAGACTACTTTTTATCCCGGAAAATTATCCTACAAAAATTAAGTGGAAAATTAACCTAAAAAACCTAAATCCACGCGGACGAAGTTGCGGGCATCACCTAGTAATAAAATAATATACTTACTACCTTTCGTAGAACCTCTATATCCCAGTTTTATTCCATAATGTGTGTGTATAAGATTTTACCGAGACGACACTGGGAAATACTCGAAATAGAAATCTTATTAGAATAAATTGTGACCAATTTTTCTATACAATAGAAAATAATGAAAATCTGATATCATGGCGCACCAAATATTGCTGTAAAGTAGAGACTGTCCCGACATAATATTATTGAGTTAGGAATAAATAACTTTTGGATGGTTTTTTTCAACGCTTAATATAACTTTTACGATATTGTACAACACAATTTTTTCGATTGAACCCCAGACCCCTCAAAAGGAGGCCGAAGTCTTAATCACTAGACTATCACAGCTTCCTCGTACCCGCTTGTAAGACGTACCTATAGATAGAGGCTACGAGTAATTCAAATCAAATCATTTTTTATTTATTTCTCTATCGCTATGCTGTGACTCTACCACCGGTTCGGAATACAGATTCTACTGAGAAGAGTCGGCATGAAACTCAGCAGTTGCTCTTTTCAAATCAAAAGGTTCGATAATATGTAACAATACACTAGACCATTTTGTGGGCAACTAAATAAATAAATAAATAAATAAATAAATAATCTTTTATTTCAGACCTGCCCCCCAATTGTGTAAGAATAACCATTTCATGGCTATCGCAATCGTCAAGAAATTCTGCCCTTTGATTGGTTGATTCGCTGTTTAAATTTTTTCACAGCCAATCAAAGGGCAGAATTCTTGACGATTGCGATAGCCATGAAATGGTTATTCTTACACAATTGGGGGGCAGTTCTAGTCCATAATTAAAATTTACAACTATATATTTACTAAAGTTAGTATGTTAGTAACAATATTTCCTTATAGTTATGTTAGTAATGTTAGTGCTTACTGATTAAATAAAGTGGCCTAACGTGGCAGCTCTAGGCGCCCGGTGGCCACAGCCACCCAATGCTTAATTATTGGGCAGCCTATCCTCTCTTTAATTGCACCCAGAATGCTGTTGGAACTGCTACGAAGACGCTGTAGGAGGGAGGCCATCTTTTTACGGATGATGGCATGAAAGCCATCAGTCCTGGCCTCCGTGAACATTCCACTAGCGCTACAGCCCCTCGGCAGCCCCAGCAGCATTCTGAATGCATTATTGTATTGTACTCTCAGTGAGTTCAGCGCTTTTTTGGAGTATCTGACCCACAGACCGCTCGAGTAGAAGGATTGGCAATACGCTTTGAATAGGGTAATTTTTACTTCTTTAGTACATCGAGCGAATCTACGTGCCAGCATATTACTCCTCACAGTGAGCGCTCTGCGCTCCCTTTCTATGTCCTCATTATCGCTCAACGCCAACTAAAAGCTCAGCCGGTGGAAGCAACAAGCATTCAATGAGAAAGTTGCGTGAAATTTCCACGTAACTTTGTGGCTAAGTAATTCATCAATTGGGTATTTGATTCCATTTTTTTTATTACTTTATTATAAACTAGGATAAAAATAATGACGTAAACTGAAAAAACTAATTAAATCGATCAAATAAGAAAAAAGTTATAAGCATTTAAATATTTCTGATTAGATAGAGATAGCGATATAGAATTTTCGTGCTAATTGCCATAGTAGCTTCGTGCAGGTTCATACAAATTTTCGTTTTGCGAGAAAGGGATAGAGACCCTCCCACTCCAAAATAAATATGCCTGGAACTTTGTAAATCTTTGTTGGATTTTAATTTTTTTTACAGCGTAGGTACTTTATTATTTTTATTCTAGTTTGTAATAAAGTATTATACCTACTTAATTAAAATAATAATAAGCCTGGACTTAGTGTGTTTTACACATTGTTTAAAGTATAATGCAGGGTATTACACGTTCTAGTATTACCTCTGCACAAAAGTACCAAGCACAGCCAAATTTAGAAATCCCGGTTTCTCTATGAAACATTGTGATAGGCTTAGAGATATCAAATAAAGTTGCCATGACTACGTCTTGTTTGCAGCTCCAAATAATACAGGAATAGAATAAGGAATAAACCAAACCACAGGTCGATTCAAAGCACCTGACGCTTTCAATATTGCCTTTCATTGTTCCCTTTGTTATTGCTAGCTTGCTAATAAATATCCCCTTCGTGAACTCAAATATAGAGGAAGGTGAGGTTCTTGTTGTGGAAAATAATGATTTCTCTACGTAATTGACAGGGCCTAGTAAAGTAGAGAGAAGTGTAGCTTAGTTATGACAACGCATATGAGTAGGGTAGGTATCTTACACCAAGCGAGAAAAAATCTTAAAATGTATAAACAAGTAGTAGGTACTAGCAATAAGCAATCGAAAAATGTAATGTGTAATGAATTTTATAATTCATTTTAAAGATATCACTTTTTATCTGTTCTGCAAAATATCCGAAACGCATGAAGCTGTAGCCGCCATGACAAATTCCCACTGTGACGTCACGTATTTCAAGAAAACGCCGTTGTTCACCAATCCGTGTGACGTCATGACAGCTCATGAACCTAAACAAAATGGCATCTAGAGTTTTCACGGTGAAAGAAATATTTACAAAATGTAAATACATTTTTGTTCCATTTATCGATCGAATAAAATTTTTATGAATTTTTTGGTACTTTGTTAGCACCTTAGGATCAAATTATTTTCAAAAAAGGGTGAAAATATCCTATTGTTACGCATATCAATTGTTTGAGATTGTTAAGCAATGTTGACCCAAGTCGATAACTGTATGGGTGATCGACTTTAGAGATCCGTATTTGGCCTTTTCATATTCTCGCTTACTTCGGAGAGAACGTTAAACCGTCGTCGGTCTTTATTATTATCTCTAACATCTGATAATAACTGTAAAAATCTAAGAGTAGAAATCTCGTTCCCTTTATCGAGTTGTATAATGCAGAATGATCTGAGAACCCACCGCATTATTATCCTGAGAAAGTTCCTACTATTTTGTGATTAATGGAAAAGATCAAAACCTTCAGCAGTGAGGAATAGGTACGAAGCAACGAGAGGGTAAAGCTTAGTAGGTATGTATAGCTTGGTAGGCATAGTAACTATTCTTAGATACCTACTGGATGTTTTGAATGGAGAGCGAACAAATGCTGCAAAAGTTATGTGCGTGACAGTTGTGCGTAGGACTTTTCTAAAGACTTGTGAGGTAGGTAGGTCTAGTGCCAGGCTAGGTAATTTTAACATCAATGTTCTGCAAGAAACGGTCGTGCAGTTGTTTTAACAAAAGAAAGTGCATATTCTATATTTATTAGCTTATTTGTAGGGGGTCTTCGGAGCTAACGAAACGAGTCGCAGAGAGCGGCTGCATTCGGGATGTGCAAGACCGTGGCGTGTGAAGCTCACTGCGAGAACTACCTACCTACGTCCAACAGTGAGCGCCTATGGGTTGATAACGACGACTTAATTATGACTTTTTCATGCACTTCATACGTAGATATTTATATGAAACATTGTATTTGCACTAGTTTTCCTCATTCCCTCAGGTCATTGTCATTGGCCGCGGCTGCCAATGGTCCTTTAATCAGTATTCCAGTCAGCATAGAGTTCGATTACTTCGAAACATTGAACTTTTTAGTTTTGGTAAATGACTAAGTAGTTTGCAAGAAACCTCTAAGAAAATAAAATCTTAGTGCCATAGTTTAAAAAAGTACCTACCTTTACAATTTCGTTAAGCCCATCTGTTTTACGTGTGTCAAAGAAGATTGGCTGTAACCAAATTTTTAACGTACCTTATTTTTTTATATATGATAGATTTTAATTTTAATTTTACGATGGCACTTCCTGAACATAAAAGCGAGAGCTCAGCCAAGAAAAATGTTATAAATACCCCTGATTAACCCTAAAACTTTATTCTTTATTGATACAAAACATACCTGAGAAGACATTACAGTTGCCCAATTCATCTCCCCAGGCTACAAAAAAACCGGCCAAGTGCGAGTCAGGCTCGCGCAACGAGGGTTCCGTACTACAGTCGTATTTTTTCGTCATTTTGCACGATAATTCAAAAACTATGATGCATAAAAATAAATAAAAATCTGTTTTAAAATGCACAGGTAATTAAGTAAAAAAACAACCTTTCATATTATGATACCCCATTTGATATAGTTATCATACTTCGAAAATTGAAAATACTAATTATTTGTTATAAATGTTATATGTGTAATTGACCACAATTTAATTTATTTTGTGTGATGTAACCGAGTAACCGAGTAACAAATTCACGTTTTACAGATTTTTCCCCGAATGTCAGCTCTAAGACCTACCTACATGCCAAATTTCATGATTCTAGGTAAACGGGAAGTACCCTGTAGGTTTCTTGACAGACCGATAGACAGACAGACAGACAAACAGACAGACAGACAACAAAGTGATCCTATAAGGGTTCCGTTTTTCCTTTTGAGGTACGGAACCCTCTCCTTTTAATATAATGGCATACATAATAATATTATCATTAGTAGGTATAAATACTTTGCGTGTAATTTTTGCGTGATGTAACGTTTTGCTCCCACGGCGTTCGCGTTGACGGGAAGATATCTTATATTAATTATTTATTTTATCAAAAAATGGATATTTTTTTTAATACACCTAACATAAGTGTAAATAAAAATTGCGTACCTTGAGAAGTCCCTACAAGAGACCTATGTCCAGCAGTGGACATCTATCGGTTGATGATGATGATGACCCATAACAGAGTTTTAACAGCAAAAGTTAAGTGGTTGGATTTTATCTTGTTATCAATAAAATCAATAAAAGTTGTGTACAATCGCAGAGATTTTACAATAAATAAGTCCTACCTACTCGAAGACAACGTTCAAAATCTTTCTCGATGGGTACAATGAAGACCCTGTCCTCTAGTAATTAAATTCGACGCTTTGCTTAAGATTAATCACTTAATTTATTCTAATCTAATCCACTTCAAAGTCTAACAGTTTTAAGTGACTCCATTAATACAATTTTGTTGTAACGGCATTTATATTTGGAATAAATTAAATCTTGAATCACTGCGACAAAAACAGTTTACTGTAGGTACAGGAGGTTTACTGTGGATTTAGAGACAACGGAGACCAATTTGATTTACCTGTGACCTACCTACACATTATTAAATTATTTATAGAAATAGAAGCTTTCTTGTTTCACATAAACTTATTGGTTGGTTGCTTTGTCCTTCAACCACGTCGCATTGGTGCAACGGATCGACGTGATTTTTGGCATGGGTATAGATAAAGACTTGTGACATAGGCTACTTTATATCCCGGAAAATCAAAGATTTCCCACGGGATTTTTAAAAAACCTAATTTCACGTGGAAGAAGTCGCGGGAATCTGCTAGTATTATGATAATTGATTAGGTAGGTATCAGTCGCTGTTCAGTTCGCAAAAGACTTTTTTCTCCAGATTTGAACTGCAATTGTTTTAAAAAGGAAGAGACACTGAGTATGTAGAGTGATTATTCATTAGTCCAGATGTCCCTGAGGTCAGTTGAGCTGCCACAATATTCGACACGCGAGGCATACAAATAGACCTGGGTGAGTTCACCTCACTGGTGTCGTTATCCTTTGTCAACTAAGGTCACCGACCGAAAGTGGATCCTTTGTTACCTAAACTATGATAACTGTTTACATATTGAAAATAAAAACCTGAAAATTGAACTCGCGCGGACAGGGTTCCGTGCGATGCACGTTGAATAGAGTTTGTATGGACAATATTTATCATGTTATTTAAAGACTTTTCGTAGATTTTTCTGTAATTCAACTAATACTTCCCTACTTAACTGTAAACTAACTCGTTAAGTTTTTTGTTTTTCCTAATTGTCAAAAAGGAAAAAACAAAAAACTTAACGAGTACTTACCTATAATATACAAGCAAATATTTCTTAACTATATTATATTCAATATTCAAAAAAAACTCGGGCTTCAGGTCGTTATTATGCTCCCAATAATATTAATTTGAACTTTCGCAAGATAAATGAGAAAACTAATAAACTTTTATATAAGTAATTAACTGATGTAGAGCAAAGACATAATAATTGGAATTTAGCGTGACATCGCGTGACATCTGTGCGTGTCCTCTTTTCTTTACCGTGTCACGGTGAAGACAGGAAGATTATTTAGTCTTGGTTATAGCTAGATACAAATAGAAGGCCCTGGAAATACTCACCACATCCAATGAAATCGCCTTATGGTGGGTCAAAGGACATGACGGGGACCCGGGAAACAAGGTAGCGGACGCACTAGCCAAGACCACGGCACTGAAGGTGACAGGGCCCAAACCTATTGTATCAATACCTTTCAATGAGTACGAAACCTAATTGCAACATCTTTTTAAAAATATATTATAGACCAGCGCTTGGCTGCAATCAGACCGGTGGCAAGTAATGATGCAGCCTAAGATGGAGCGCGCTTGCCTAGAAGATGCCTATTTACTCTTGACTTGAAAGTACCGATGTCCGATATATTATTATAATTGAAGGGGAAAGCTGATGTTAGAAGGGCGTTCCAAATCCTAGCGGCCCGAATTAGAAATGAGGAGGCAAATCGCTTTGTACGTGTCCGTGGAATTTCGACTATGTACGGGTAGACCTTAGCGATGCCTTGCGGTACGGTAGTAAAAAGGTGAAGGAGGAACCAGATCGAAAAGTACTTGGGCACACTCTCCGAAATATATCCTGTAGAATACCGATACACAGGCAATTTTGCGCCGATGTTCCAAACTTTGGAGTCTTGAATTAACCAGTGCTTCGTCACCAATGAGTCTTCTAGCGCGAAGGTCAACCGAATCAAATGCATCAAGCTGATACTTAACAGAGCCATCCTATAAATGGCTGGAGTACTCCATGCACTATCGAACTTCTAATAAGTTCGAAGTTCTAAGTACGCTTTAGTTTTAAGTATGTATTAATTATCAGCACTATATCATATTATCATCTTACAAATAAAAAAAATTGACAATCAGGAAGCGTAAAATTTTACTTATTCTGAATAAATAATTTGAGTTTGAGTTTGAGTTCTCCTTGGCAAAGGGTAAGGAGCTGTTCGTGAGGCGTGAAGTACCGTTAGAGCGAGCTTGGGTGACTGGAGTATAATGACTCCGGTTGGGAGTGACATTGCACGCACGAAAGACCTAAACTTTTAAGAGAGGAAACCTGCCCAGATAGAAGAAAGATTTACATAGTCAGATCCACACATTCGTTTCGGCAATCTTTAGTGAACAGCAAAGCCGACCCGATGTAACTTCTGCATAATATTAAAGTGTATATTCGGCTTGATTGGCAAAACCGCCAGGGTTTATTCAAGCCCGGGTTCACTTATACAGTTGATTCCTCGCCCGGCTGTGCTGCCTAATGCCGCATTGAGAAGATAGGTGTATTGGAGCGGCCTTTTTTGACGAGTATTCATCTGCATAGGTAATTTATCCAATTGCAGGTGCGGCCTGTGCCCTGCTGAATTGTTAAGCAACCCTAGTAGAGCTTTCTTTTAGCAATTTCGAGTTCATCGACGCCCGCATACTCGAGGATTTCCAAATGTACTTTATATACCTACCTAATCACTAAAATGCAGTTTAGTTTGAAATATTTCAGAAAAGATGCGTTTGACTCTGTATGATTATAAAATACCTAAACATAATATTAGATATTATATGATGTTATGTTGTATGTGTAATAGTCAGAATGTTTACTTAAAAAATGTACAGGTATGTCTTTGGTTTGTTATCTTCAGCATAGTGCTTTCCGCTTTCAGTATATTATATGTAACAAAATGTAATACCTAGTCGCGTAATGCGTTCTGCAGCAGAAAATCGTCGAAGGAATTTCCATGCAAAACAACGCTAACCTAACTCTTAGAAGAGTCGTAAGCTGAAGGATCTGAGATCTCACGGCATTATTATTCCCAAGAACACTCCACCATTATATAATTAATTTTCATTAATCACGTTAGAGTGCAGACTCACGCCTCCTCGCCTCTCAGCAAGCGAATTATAACGCAGAGAGAGATATTATATAGATTGGGTTGTAAACAGACGTTTATTTTGGCCCGTGAGCCTAATGAGAAAATTGATAGAGCTGTAGCTTTAGTGATAGCGAGGAAACGTGCAGGCGGGTCATCTGATGTTAAGTGATTATCACTGCCCATGAACATTTGGCAGAGGAAGCGCCAATGCGTTGCCAGCCTTTCAGGAATGCGTTGGTTCGCCCTTGAATAACCCCATGTTGTAATCTAGTGGGAACACCGCCGATAGTTGATTCCACAGTTTGCATGTGTGTGGAAAGAAGGATCTGGCACAACGAGCGGTCGAAGTGCACCAGGCACCCAGGTGGTGAGGGAGAACTTACGGTGGCGCGTGGTGCGGTTGTAGAAAAAGGAGACCTCATTCCACCGAATGAGGTCAAAGTACATCTTTATTATGCTTTAATTCTTTTACTAATTATTACCAAACTTAGCTGTTTTATATTAAGGTCAATTCCTCGAAATCCTTTTTTACTGGAATGTCTATAATATTATGTAGAGAGAAATTATAATATGCAAAATATCAAGTTTCAACATCTAGCGATTTTAACTGTACGTTAATACTTCAGTCAGATTCTCCTTTTAATATAATGTCATACATAATAATATTATCATTAGTAGGTATAAATACTTTGCGTGTAATTTTTGCGTGATGTAACTTTTTGCTCCCACGGCGTTGACGGGAAGATATCTCATATTAATTATTTATTTCATCAAAAGATGGTATTTTTTAATACACCTAACATAAGTGTAAATAAAATTTATTGCGTACCTTGCGTTATAATGTTTATACTAAAATTAAAAAAAAAACACTTATCTATATATGTTTTTAAGTGTAGTAGAGTTCCAACATTAGATAAATTGAATAAAAATCCCAACAAATTTTGCTAACTGACATTAAGATTAAACTTGAACATATTATTAATTAATTGATTATATACATGTTTGACTTAACAATCATGAATAATTTTAATAGCTTTATTATTTAATCTTATCTTAATTTTATTAAAATGCCGCTCATTAAAATGTCGACTCTACCATAAGATTTTATAGAACACCTGCTCATTTAAAATATTCTACGATCGCAACTAAATATAATAAGGTAGAGGTACCTACCCATATTATTATTTAGTTGTGGTCATCACAAAACATAAAAAAAATTACAGAGAGTACCTAGTTACCTACTATAATGATAAACTTGAGTTTTGAGTACTTTTCTAAGTATATTATCAATGTTCATTTTCATTCACCCTTACGAATAGTGCATAAAATGTATAGGTCACATAATTTTTATGTAAAATACTAAAGTACGTATTTCATAAACGGACGCCACTTTCTTTTTAAAGCCCTAATAAAATTTAAGACTAATAAAAAATCTGTTCGCATTTTATAGTTAAATTATATTAAAGTTCTGTCTTTTTATGATGCAATTTGTAAGGTCAAGAGTTTTAATCAGAAGACACTATAATATTCTAAAGGTGCATTAAAGCACGGTAATTTTGGTTAACAAATGTGACAGTCAAAATGGAAAAAACGTTGATATATTTTCTTTAGTACTCGTACGTGTATACAATTTCTAAACTAAACTAAAATGAACGTTCCTAAATGTATTTCCTAAAGTCCTAAATTTCCCTTTCAAAATACTTTATGCGAAAAAAGATAGCACTAAATTAAAACCTGTCAGTTTAGTAGTTAAAACTTTTTGTACCTACTATAGAATTAGGCATAGTGTGGTTTAATAAATAAAGTTTATTTACCTTTTAAGAGACGGCTCAAACTGATCGGATTTCTACGCGTTTACGCAATTATTTCAAAACATTAAAATATTTTCGATTGTAAAATTTAGAAATATACTTTCTTTGACTGTTTATTTTTTTTATGTTATGTTACATTTTGTTATGTTTTTCAAAACAACTTTAATCTGAATCACAGTTTTATTGTTAAATCCGTAAAATATAAAAAAATTAATTAAGCTGCAAGTATAGATAACAACTTGATTTTGAAAATTCGCGAACTAAACATTTTTGCGATGTATATAGCGCGTGTGTAAAAAAATTAGCGATAGGTACTCACGGCTGTGACGGCGCGACGTCGTGCGTGTGTTTGCGCCCGCTTCGCACTGCACCACGGTTTTATGCGCGAGCGCATCCAGACGCCGTGGTAAAGGGTGTGCCAAATTTAATCCTTAAGTTTTGAAGAAAAAGAAGAATGCTTTTAGGTGTATGTAGGTATGTATGTATAAAAAAAAATATCGCCACTTGCATTCTTTTTTATAACTAGGCTTGCGCTTGATTGAAATCACAATTAACAGGAAATGATGCTGCCTAAGGTGGAGCGCGCCTGCGGTGCATCATCATCATCATCATCAACCCATCATCAGTCCACTAATGAGCACGGATCTCCCCTCAGAATGATAAGGGTTCGGAGATTTTAATAAATGCGGTAGTGTTAGATTAGTCTTAGTAGTGGGAATAACAATGGGTGCGTAATTCTGATTTGTAATGCAGGGTTTGCAGGCCTCTGACAAATAGAGACTTTTGGTATGGTTTCATTTGAAAAAGCTGATAACGTACCATCGAGCTTTACTACGTACGTCTAAAAATGGGTAAATTCAGTTAAACGGGTAGTTCTTAGTACCTATAAGTGTGGTGAGTAAAGTAACGATAAAAATTTGCTTTAAAATATGATTCAGTTAAAGAAATTTATGAATCAAATAAAGGACAAAAAGATATGAAAAGTCACTCTTATTCTAAACAGTGATACTTTCGTAAACTTCGAATTAACCTTACCTTCCCAATACCTTAAAATTTTGTAATTTGAGCATAAGTTCTGTAAGAACCTTTTCATTAGAGCCTCGATAGCTCAACGGTCAAAGGAGCGGACTGAAAACCGAAAGGTCGCCGGTTCAAATCCCACCCGTTGCACTATTGTCGTACCTACTCCTAGAACAAGCATTACGCTTAATTGGAGGGGAAAGGGGAATATTAGTCAGCAAATAACTTGTCTAACATTCTTTTTTTTTTTTAAAGATCTCTCACACATTATTTTTTTTTTACAGAAAACACTCCAAGTCATCCTAACATGTTATGAAATTGTCCTCAAATCGCGTACTAGAACACTTCCCATATCTTATCTTATAGAAAAACAATTCAATTTAACAAGTGTTTCACGTCATAATTATAACACTTATGAGATCTCTCATTACAAAGAAAATCATAGCTAATTATTTATGCAACTTGCCAGCACTTTCTAACTTCCCTTGAGTTTAAACTTAAAAATGGATTTTAAATATTCCAATCACAAGAATTCAGTCTATTTTACATATCAAATATTATATTATTATTTGACCGCGATAGATATTTTATGAGATTACTTACCTACTACTCGGTACTCCTATCATTTTGGATGAGAGAGAGTATACCTACCAAATTTTTTGCAACTATGTACCTATATCAAAAAAGGTTAAAGACTTAGAAGTTTAAAATTATTTGGAAAGCAATAGAATTTATGGTATGGATACAAATTAAATTGGATTAGTTTTAGTCTTTTTTTTATTCAGACACAAGTTAGCCTTTGACTATAAACTCACCTGGTGGTACCTAAGTGGTGATGCATTCTAGGCTAGGTCAGTCAGGGGCTGCCAATTTGGTTTCTGCACGGCATCGTACTGGAACAGTAAATAGCTTGTCGGCACGGCTTTGCCGGTAGGGTGGTAACTAACCACGGCCGAAGCCTCCCACCAGACCAGACCAGAAATTAAGAAATTATAAAATTCCAAACCCCTGCCAGGAATCGAACCCGGGATCTCCCACTAATAAGACCACAGTGCTTACCACTGCGCCAGGGAGGTAGTCTTAGATTTAGAAGTTACTTAATCTAAAACCTTGTACCTACTTACTACTATACTGTATGTACAATATTGGAACATGCTGTATACTATATGTGATTGATAAAGGCGCGGCGACAATCCCGAAAATGCATCAGTGGCACAAAGAGAGCTGGTCAACTAACGGTGCAAACCTGTATGAGATGTATTAATTTTACCATTTACACACTACTTATTTACTTCTATAACAGATACTTGATCTGTTATTCAAGTAAACAAGTAGTGATCATGATCCCTCGCCTAATAAATAGTTTAGATAATAAATTTAGAACCGAACTAACTATAGAGTTAATTATATAAAATTATAGGTAAGTTAAGATCCTATTTTATTAAAAAATTGTATCGATCCCCATTATTGAATCAAATGTAATTTAATATCGTAATAAGTGTTTCTAAAAACAATATAAATTGTTTATAGAAACACTTTTATGTATTTATAAGTAGACGGAATGACACACTTCATTTAAACCTTGGTTTTTTTTGCTGTGTCTAAAGTGGACTTGTTAAACATTCTTTATGTTGATAATAAAATAATAATTAAAAAACTTAATATCCGCAACTTCATCCATGTATGATGTCAATTTAGGTTTATCTCGTAGAAAGTTTTAGATTTTCTGTGATAAAAAGTATCCTATGTCCGTCTCCCGCGTGCATCTACCTCATTGACAAAGGATGATGCCGAAAACCGAGCATTTTGCGTCACTCACTCAGGTTTCTTACTTAAGTAGGTAGTCCAGAGTAGGAAAATTTCTAATGTTTTACCGATCGTTCATTTAAAATGCAAGATTAGCCCAATTTTCATACAAAATTCGGCATTGTCCTTGTCAAAAGGATAAGAGTTTTCCATAATACTCTCAAAGGTGTGTGAAGTCTGCCAATCCGCACTTGGCCAGCGTGGTGGACCATGACCAAATCCTTTCTTATTCTGAGAGGAGGCCCATGCTCAGTAGTGAGCCGGCGACGGGTTGATGATGATAATGATACCTAACTAGGTTGTACTTACACTCAAAATATTGACCCAAAAATGCTAACCTAATGAATAGAATGTCACGAGGTTAATGTGCCTATGTGGCGTTATCTGCGCCTTTGAGATGAACAATGTCATTAAAGATTCAGATGCAAAATATCTAACTACTAGTGACCCGCCCCGGCTTCGTACGGGTAGTTTATTACAGTTTCCGTAAGGATCTAAATTTTTGTGGGAAATAAAATATAGCCTATGCTACTCAGGAATAACGTAGCTTTCTACTGGTGAAATAATTTTCAAAATCGTTTCAGTAGTTCCAGAGACAAACAAGCTTACAAACTTTACCTCTGTATAATATTAGTATAGATGATAGATAGTAACGATTTACGAGTAAAGTCTGTTCACTAACTTAGTGTCGTCGTCACACCCGCAGGCGCATTTATTATTTTGCTTTTATTATATTATTCTCACTGTGTTTGTTAAATAAATATTTTCTATTCTTAAAATAAAAATATAGAATGCCTACTATATTATTCTTATGTTTGTTCTAATAAATAAAAATAAATAATAAACACAAGTTGGGTAGCGACACTATGTTAGTGAACAGACTTTAGGTACATTTGATTAAAATTGAGCTAAAGGCGTTAGATAAAGGCATTTTAACGATTCATATGATAAACACGATTTACAAGTTATACATTTGATTAGCTAGGGCGATGGTTAAACAACTACGTGCCGAGAGCTTTCTGATATTTTTTATTTAACCCTGTATAAGTACTCATGCCTTGAAAGTAAGAAGTCCTAGGTAGCTCCGTCTATTTCTGGTAGAGTCAAAATTAAAGTACCTACTTATTATAAGTATTTTTGAAATTTCTGCGGTCATTTTGGTAAAGACTTTCTTTCAAAATACTTGTTTGTATTGATGCCAGCTATTGATTAATTGGTTACAGGTTTTATGCGTGGCCAGTAATTTGGAAAAAAAGAAAATCTTCAAAGCCCTTTAAAATGTTTCTACTTTTTACCCTTTACTTTATTAATAGGTACCGTACCCCCAATGATTACTCAGATAACTAAAGAAAGGATGATTCAGTTTCAAAATAAAGGCGTTAATGAAGAATGGCCTGTTCAAAATTAAAAGATGTCAATCCCGTATAATTTAATTACAATGAAGCCTGCTTTTAATATTGAAGTCAATAATCGTTTTAATTATGTAGGACTACCACGATTTTAACATTCACTAAGAATATCCCATATTACGCTAATGGGTGCCGCAAGTCGAAAGGTATCGAGCCCTCATAGATAACAAAATGCGCCTATAAAATCTGATTTGCAAAGTTGGTCATGAGATTCAATTTGTTTATAAGTTTAGAATCAAGGTAATTTATTGTTTTTTAAATTAATTTTTAGTTATGAGATCACTTGATACTCTTTCGTTGCATGCGGTGTTTACCTACCTATCATTATCTGTAGCTATCATTATAGCTTATCATTTTGTCTAAGAAATTTGTATTTTTAATATTATAATTAATGTAGAAATTGCAAGGTAATAAACTTAGGAGCTCAAACACACTAGGGACAAAAATTTCATTAGCTCAGTAGGTACTCACTTTGATTGAAACTGCACGGCACATACCTAGTAAGTACTAAGTACTAGCGCGGCACATACCTACTAAGTACTAGCGCGGCAGGCGTCTTTCCCCTCCATCGGTGGCGCGTCGCGCAGAGCCTTCTGATGTGACTCTGATTGTCCTGGCCGGTACTAGACTGTTGAAGTTCTAAATCATGGTCACCCTAGTTATTAGCAACCGGTCTGCAAACAGTTCGAGATGTCACCGAACTAACGGAAGGAAGAATGATCGACATTGATCTCTGTGCGTGCTACATCGAGTACATTACGTGTGGAGAATAAGAATCACAGCACAATTGATTAACGAACAAAGAGTAGGTATTTTAGTTGAAGTTACGAACAGCGGAAAATAATGGGAACACATATTTCCAACACTTTGGAGATCATCATCATCTTCAACCCATCATCGGCCCACTACTGGTCTCCTCTCAAAATAAGAAGGGTATGGCCATAGTCCACCACGCTGACCAAGTGCGGATTGGCAGAGCTCACACATCTTGCAGGTTTCCTCACGATGTTTTCCTTCAGCTAAAGCAAATGATAAGTATTTAATTTCTCGAAAAAGTTAGAGATGTGTGCCCGAAATCGAACTCCGGCCACCCGAACAGGAGGCTGACGTCTTAACCACTAGGCTATCACGGTTTTTGGCAGATAGTATATAAGGTAAAATCCATTGAGTTAGATCATGAAGCAGCAAACGCCATACATTAGCGCCCCTACCTAATGATTACAAAAAACTTAGCTACTTACTAGCAGATGATCTGGCGTGGCAATTAGACGGAGAACGGAAAACTTTCAGCAGAATATGCAGGCTGAAATTCTTTTCATGCAGTAGTTTAATTATAATTGTACAAGTACCTTTACCACCTACGTAAATAGCTTGATTGTGAAACCTCGAAGATCTGGAGAACACTTCAAGTTAGAGTAATGTTACATAGTGTGTTTTATGAAAAAAAAAAAAGTGTAGTAAGTATATGAATGAAAACTCTAGGGCTTTACAAGAGCGGAGACACGATCATGCGAGTATCACTTGAATGATGTTTTGAGAATAGCTATACAAAATATCAACGAAGAAAATGTCTTGCTTTTTCATACATAGGATGCTTTGGTCATTTTAGAAACAACTTACAACCTCTTGAAACGTTGCTGAAATTAAAAAGATTACAATTATTTTGCTTAATTGAATTGTTTAAGTACTTAAATCAATATACCTTAGGCTTATTGCACTTTTAGAAATCGTTAATTTATTTTATTCATTAGAGAAACATATTTTATTTCTTTTCTCATTTATCAGGTTTTAAACCTTGATCACTCAAAATCTTTTAAAGAAATATCCATAAATTAAGGCACTTTCTTCGATTTGAAATCGTTATGGTTTATATAGTATTTTTATTGGTCATTAAATAAGCGTTGATAAAATATTATCATTTAGAAGAGCTTTCAATGGGGTCTGGTCTCATTGAGCCGTACGGCAAGACTTTTAAATTTCACCTTCGTCAGTACCCTTAGTACTTAGTAGTTGTTTGTGTATCGCGCACACAGATTTCAAATATCAATATGGCAACACCATAATTGTCAGCCGTAAAATGACCTTAGAAGTCTAAAAATTACAGAGACATACCTACTACACATACATACAAACAAACGCGAATTGCTATTCTCTGTTTTATACGAATTATTAAGATAAAATTGGAATAATTATTTATTTACCAAGCAATAACGGAAAAGTACAATGGAAACATCTACAAAGAATAAAATAAAACATACCTACCTACCTAGCGCTATAAAGGATTGGATATTTTGAACTTGTTTAGAACAATAATTAATCTATTAAAATTAGGCTAATAGGCATTTTAGGAAAGAGACCTTTTGAGAAAGTAATTAACTCTCTAGATAGGTACTTAGTTCAAGACGATTTGTCACTTAGGTTATGAAAGCTGGATATAAAGGAGATCATTCAAGCTCCATACATTTTTAAGCCTTTTCTGAAAGTGCCGGACAACAACCAAAATGGTACGTAATACGTATACGACCCTCACGTTTTTCAAACATTGTAGGTACTTCATTCTATTAATTTATTACTAACTCATACTCGCGACTTCGTCCGCATGGACTACCTGCATAAATTTTAAACCCCTATTTTACCTCAGAGATTGAATTTTCAAAAATCTTTTCTTAGTGGAGTGCATGCCGAATTTCAGTCCGATCTGATTCAGAGCAACTGACTGATCTATCAACGCACACATTGATAGATCAGTCTGTCAGTTAGTCAGTCACCTTTTCCTTTTATATATTTAGATTATGTGGCTTGTTATATTCTGGTATTTCACCGATTTCTTTAAATTTCTGTAAAGGCTATCGAACTTTTTAAACTCTATGATAAACCAAGTTTTAATCGTTTTGCATTGTAAAATATAAAATGGTGATTTATGTCAAAACTTTCTTATTGCCAAGTTATTAAAACTTTTAAAAAGTCCATAACTATCGAATACATCGAAAGAATTTTCATAAACGAGTTCAACAACATTTGGTTTAAGTACGTGATAAGTAAAAGCCCTGTATTACAGACATAACGGCATGCCAGCAGGAGTCCTACTAAATCGGACCTACTTAAGAAAGAGAAATATTTTATGAAGTCACACAGGATAATAAAAATAAATATAATATTTAGGTATCTTTGTAGGTCGCACATCTATAAAAATATAAAAGGAAAAGGTGACTGACTGACTGATCTATCAACGCACAGCTCAAACTACTGGACGGATCGAACTGAAATTTAGCATGCAGGTAGCTATTATAACGTAGGCATTCGCTAAGAAAGGATTTTTGAAAATTCAACCCCTAAAGGGGGGAAATAGGGGTTTGAAATTTGTGTAATCCGTGAAAATACTGATAATATAAAAAATGTCTACGTCATATTATGTCATAACTCATAAGCTACCTACCATACAAATAGTTCTATGAGTACTTCGGAACGTAAGTATTTTCACGGGCTCGGATCGGATGAGTGCGTAACCACCATTTTTTTTAAAGAATATTAGCCATGTATGTCTAATATTCCCCTTTCCTCTCCAACTAAGCGTCAAGCTTGTGCTAGGAGTAGGTACGACAATAGTGCAAAGGGCGGGGTTTGAACCGCCGACCTTTTCGGTTTTCAGTCCACTCCTTTACCCGTTGAGCTATTGAGGCTTATAAATTCCCAGTCAATGTAGATCCTCTGCCCTATTACAGTCTTGCTAGAACAGTGCCTAACAGGATTACCTCTTGCACTAACAAGATTGAGGAGCTGGAACCTGGACTTCAAATATAAGTACCGCGCGCCACCGTAAGGAATTTCACCCTCACCACCTGGGTGTCTGGTGCACTTCGACCGTCCGCTGTGTCAGATCCTTCTTTCCATGCACATACAAACTGTGGAACCAACTCCCATCGGCGGTGTTCCTACTAGATTACAACATGGGGTTATTCAAGGGGCGGACCAACAGATTCCTAAAAGGCCGGCAACGCATCGCATCGACGCGGCGGTTCCTCTGGTGCTGCAAATGTTCATGGGCGGTTATCAAAATCGGTTAAACGGGTGGGCCGTGAAAGGCTAGCAGACAGACAGACACACTCTCGCATTTATAATATTAGTATGGATGGATAGTATGGAATAAGTTGAATTGTCATTAATTGCCTTGACAAACGACAGACGGACAGACAATAAAAGTGATCCTATAAGGGTTCCTTTTTTTCAGAGATACGAAACCCTAAAAACATACCTGTCAATGTTATATGAAATACGCCTATCTCTCACATTCAACAAATACCTTCTAGAGCTTTATCTAATCCAAAACAGCCTCGCTAAGTGAGAGTATGCGGGTTAAAATGCAGCACAAAAATTATATCTTAGTTTTATTTTTCGACAAACTAACTCGTCGAATCGGCTTCGCCTGGATGGAATTTCTGTAAATCCTTTCTTAGTGGGTATACCTACGCCATAGGCACATAGAGTGAACCATCAACCTATAGTACGTGACAGCTCGAAATGGGGATCGGGGAGCGAATGTCCCGCACACCGGCACAGCCCCTGCGCTAACCCGGTGCGGGCAAACGCGGCTGACTTGCGGGGCGTCCCCCCGCCTTATACCCTGATTGCCATCTTGACCTGTCGCGTATTATACCAATAGTGCGCGCAAAACAAGTAGTCCGACCTGATGATGAGGCGTATGATTGATGTGACATGATTGATTTAACATAGACGTATGACTAGGAACGCATCGTATAAACAGACCTCAGCGGACATATGTACCTGCGCAAACCATCATGCTGCAACCTCGGATTGGACTATTTGCTTTTTACTAGTAACGGACCAATAGTAACACACTATAATGTACCTACTCACTAAATAACTAATAGTACAGTACGCACACCCGCACGTTCTCCCGCACCGGGTTGACGTGGGGGCTGTGTGGGTGTGCGGGGTGTTCCCTCCCCTAATGCCATTTCAACCAAATATAACTAGTTATACCTACCTATAAACTACAAAAATTTTAGTTTAGGTCAACATGACCTTCTCATTAACAAAACGCATCCTTTCGAAAGTGCTATATAATACCTACTTGTGTTAAATGCTATTCCAAATTAGCGGCACAACGGATCCTCAATAACAATCAACACCAAAAGTTCTTATGTCAATGAGGGTAGGTCGAGATTCCGTGATCTATCATGAAGGTTTTCCTTTTATTATAATGTCAAGTTACATTTGCACCATACAATGGTATGCACTGCTAACTACCTTAGTATTTAATCTTCAATTCCCAAAAGTCAAGGTAATACACGAGTCTCAGATGCTATAAAGATTCTGGGATTCTCTTAAATGAGGTCATATTGGTTCAGAATTTGAGACTTGAAGTATCCAAACTGGCAGCAGCATTTAAAAAACGGACCGATTTGAGAACCTGAACCACCCCATTTTTGAAATTCTGTTAAAAATGGCATCGTATATCTGTCTCAATTTTTTGTGAATGTTTAAGAGAGACAATTGTGCCAAGTTTTGGAGATTACTTTACTTGATTGGTCCAAAATGCATGTTTGAGCCAACGTGGAGCCAACTCATACTCGCAAATATATTGAACAGGCAATCTTATAATATTGAACAGGCAACGAATGAGTAGATTTTAAATGTTTTATAGAAGCAGGCGTTACTTTGCGGAAGTCCATGATATAGAATACACAATGAACCAAAACTTTAATTCGCTATAATCCGCTGAAATAAGTCGAATCTGCAGATTGTTCAAAAAATCAAAAACCGCCATCTATACGCCCCAACCCTTATTCTGCAGCCCAGGAGCGGAGTGATTCACTAACTCAGTGTCTAAACATTGAATGATAACTACCGAGCTGATTTGTTATTGGTTGGTTCTACATTTTCTGAATGATATAAATATATTTTTTCGTAGAGAAAACCTTCAATAGATTAAAAATAAATGTCAAATGAGCTCGGTGGCTATCATTCAGGATAAGATACTGAGCGAATCAGTAGGCAGGTGGGAGCGGTTGTGTCCTGCGGGGCGGCCAGGCAGCGTGTAGTATTTACAAGAAATTGGAAGAAAGAGGCGCGGACGCATCCTAATCGAGAGCGGGTCGGAGAGTACCTACTATGGCCAGCGGACTGGCCGCCCCGCAGGACGCTCCCAGCTGGGCAGCAGACTTTTCTAGTGCTCTTCCAAAGCGCACAAGTTACAGTATTCGGGGTGTATGTATAATATTACTGATTATGACTTATGAATTTGAAATAACAACAAAAACAAGTGAACGATATTATGTATTTCTTTAATCAGATAGATAAATAAGTATATAATAATTGACGTTATAAACATAATAATATATTACAAACAATAGAGGTTTAGGAAATCTTTAAGGATAGGGTTTAAGGCAAAAACTATTTCAGTCTATAAATTTACTAGGAAATCATTGTTTGTTGTATACGAATTTATATTAATAACAATTAAGGTTCGTACGCACCTGAGCGGCGCGGCGCGGCGCTTCAGTGAGCTTCACGTCGCGGCACAGAGCTTCAAAATATCATTTCTATCATTTTGTATGGCGCATATCGCACTAGAGCGGCGCGGCGCGGCGCTTCACCGCGCGTTGCCGCGCGGCACGGCTGGAGAGAATATTTTGAAGCGCAGCGAAGCGACGCGCAGTGCAGTGACGCTAGTGCGACATACCCAGCGGCGCGGCACGGCGCTTCGCGCTCGTACGCGAACGGGTATAAAAGTGACGCGCAAGTGACGCGAGGTGCCGCGTACTGAAGTTGTAGTGCGGTAGGCACCGTCGAGCGGCCTGAGGTGACGCGTTCTGCAGTCGGACTGAAGCGCCGCGCCGCGCCGCTCAGGTGCGTACGAACCTTTAATTTTAATAGGATTTTATATTGTTTATGGAACACAGAGGCTAAAATCACACCAAACGATGCGAAGCTATAGCGATCTCTTAACTATTGTATAACAAAAGAAAGTGTGATTTTGTAAAACTAAAATTAGAAGTCGTAATATAAGTAAAATAAGAAGTAGGTACGTAAGTAGTGTAAGTTTAAATCGTGGAAAAATACAAACATAATTAAATATGACACTATGAAATATGAATACCCATAGACAAAATTGATGGTTTATATGGTTAAAAATTCAAATGAGAGATCAACTAGCACATATCAATAACAATATATATTCGTAATTTAAATCGGTGTTAAAGAGCATAACTACAATATTTAAAGCTTATATAGGCTAATACAGTCATATTCTAATCAACTACATCTAATATATTTTATTCAAAGATTACCTATAAGTACTGCAAGAAGTATACAAGTGATATATTAAAAAATCAGGTATATTCATGAATATCACAAGTGTTCCAATTCGTTGCTTCCTTGAAATAACACATGAAGCATACGGACAATATGACACTATATTACAAGATTTGATAAATACATTGGTATATTCATAAGAAGGTTTGATTTCCTACAATTGACTATGTGCAATACAAGTTGATTTAGTTCAACAAATATATTACACAATTTAAAAACAATTCCTTAAATCACCATAGGTGGTTAATCAATTAAAAATCATTTAAAAAACAATATTACATAGGGAATTATTTTAAACGAAAGAATACTAAAACGCATTTTTATTCGTTTCATAACTAAAATATAACATAATATGTGCTTTATCTACATTATTAAGTACTTTTGTTTAACATGGCATCATTTTTTATATAATTTTATAAATACACTAAACTGTATGTCATATAACCTTTAATCTAAAATAACAATTGAAGGCCCTTTATATAGAAGACTATATTTTATTGATTATTTATTAGAGGCATACTTGTAAACTGGCCCTTAAATTAAATTTTATACAAAGTAAAACCCTATTTTTTCTAATAAATAGAAAACGTTAAACGGAATGTTTACAATACAAAATATTGTAAATTGAGCATCTGCTAAATGAAGTCCAATTGTAAAAGAAACCTAAAGCATACTTTGTCACATAAATTACATGTCTACAGATATGACACGATATGTTTTCAAGCAAAAGCGTAGCCTCCTAGGCCCTAACTAATGAAATTTTGCACACTGTTCATTTTTGGCTTATACACATTTTTTATCATAATTTGACGTTTAAAAGCAAGTAGTGTGTAAATTTTTATGAGTAAGGGTCTTAGCCAGCTGTCGGATTGGAAAAGCAACTCCTCTCCACTAGTTATCATACTCAAATAGTTTAATACAATGATTACTTTACCAAGATATTAAAAGTCTTATCTAATATTCATTCTCTCATATCATCTAATAATAAACATTAATTTGATATCGATTACAACGCTAAGCAGTTTATACTTTCTGTAACAATTGGGTACGTACCTACATGACTTTTGTGTCACATTAATAACCAACTTTTTTGTATAGATAAGAATTACAAATTGGCAGAGATAATATTATGGCTGGAGATTTAAGTTACCTATTGATTTTTTATTGAAATAAGTAAAGTAAAAAAAGTAAAATATGCTTTATTGTACACCAAAACCAAAACAATAGACATAAATTATAACAAAGATAGCATGTACAATAGGCGGCCTTATCGCTAAAATAGCGATCTCTTCCAGGCAACCTTAGGGTAGAGGATATTATAAAAATTAAAGAAAGCGGAAGGGGTAATAATATCGAAAATAATTTTATTACATTGCAAAATGAATAGCCACGTACCCTATTGAAATTTTTATTTGTATAGTAATAATATCGCTTTATTATTACGTGGAACTTAGTCCTAATATGTCTTTTACTTTTTTTAATTCAAATAAGTACGCTACACAAATTGTAAGCTTTGACAAAAATATTCAAAATGTTAATATTTAAACTATTGAATTTAGTTTTAAAATTCATCAAGGACACCCCTATCTTTATAATAATTACGATTTGAACAAAAGCGTAACCCATTTAAAACCAATATGCCCTTATAAAGGCCACTTACCTACTCGTAATGTGAAGACCAAGTAACATTTTTATTGTAGCGTTTAAACTATCGTGAGTGATTTCCATTATATATATAATATCTGTCCCGGCTTTACTCACGTGTTTAGTCGACGTTAGCCCGACTAGTTTCGAACCACCGTTTCGAACCCATCCAGGGCCCTTTTTCAAGGGAGTCAGTTCGCGCACGCGCCGCGGTTGTGACTCGCAACGTCGTGTGTAACACCGACTAAACACGTGAGTAAAGCCGGGACAGATATTATATATAACATTTTTATTTTCAGTTCATGTAAAGAAATTGTCTCTTTGTTGATAAATTGGCAGTTCGACGTCTGGAGAGCGATCCTCGTAGTCATCCGTGTTATCTTGTAGGGGCAGCTCTTCTAGTGCTTTAACTGGTGATATAAAATAAAAGAAATTGCTATTACCAAGAAAAAAATTAAAATATGTATTAATTTATTTAACATTCAAAGTGTAAAATTATTATTAGTTTGAATTCAAATGCAACTTATAAAAATAAAAACAAAAAGTTCAACTCACAACAAAATGCAAAAATACGTAATCATGCTGCAAACTGGATGACTCTTCAGGACGAATATTTCAATATGGGGATGTACTAGAACTTACAAGAGAAGATGGAATATTCAATAGGATGATAAAGCTATGGGAACTCGTATATGTCATTTAATGACTTGTGATTCTTCTAGTGTTGTGTCTTTGGCTAAATTGTGCGTGGAATTAAAGGATGGTAAGGTGTCGAGGTTTAGTTGTTCGCGTTGGACGGCCCATCGGTGTTGGTTCCTGGGGGGGGACAAATATCAAGCTTATCGTTACATGCGTGGACACACGTGTGTGTTAGACACATCAAACAATGAGAATTATCAAAGCATCCAATTCCATCAAATGTATTAGACTACAATTTGATTTGTACATGGTTTTCTGTATCATCGAAAGCCTCTTTGTTGGTTATAATATTTATTTTTAAGAACAATAGGTACCTTCCCATTTTTTAAATCACATTACATCGTACTCTTCGTGAACTGTGGTATCATTGTAAACAATAAAACAAACCAAAGTTCTCTCTAATTTAATAGAAATAATAACAACATCGACATGACATCAAACAATTATCCAAGCCAATTAAAATTGAAAATTACTATTATTGTCATAGAATTATGATAATAACAACATCACTGATTATAGTCGACGCATTTTAAACTGAGTCATGGAGTTATCTGTCGGTTTCGCTCGCACTTACAGGTCGTAGGTAAGTGCGAGCGAAACAGACAGATAACTCGACGACTCAGTTTAAAATGCATCGACTATAATAAAGGTAGTTAAAATAACAAATTTTATTATTACACAAAAAGCTATATAATATCAGGTTATCCAAACACCAGATACCAGACAATAAAGTTATTATATCACGAATTTAGATATTACGTTTTCTAATCATCGAATAAAGATCATGCATAAGATGCAATTAAGCAATAGACAGACTAAATTATTAGGTAGGTAGGTACATTCATATGTATTAATTCATGCTTTGATAACTCTCGTAACACAACTCATCAAACTAGCAACATAATTTAAGAAAATAATGAAACGAAAAAATCTACGTGTAAAATTACAAAACGAGGAATGCTGCTACAGTGAGGTTAGGCATCAATTGTAACAAATATTATAATGGAAAACTGTCAAATCGTCATTTCATATTTGCAACTTGAACTTGATAACATTTTTAAATATTAAGTACCGCTATTTACATTTAAAACCCATCAGTCAGAATACCTATGTAGTTAATATGTTGATTATGTAAGCTATGTGACAAAAATATTTAGGTATGTAGTTCAACGCAAATGCTCCCGCATAGTGTTAAAATCTCCATCTGAATTCTGAACATTGAGTAAACAAGAAAAAACCAGAATCCAAATACTTTAATAACTGCGTAGGTATAGTACGTGACAGGTCGAAATAGCAATCGGGGAGGGAACACTCCGCACACCCGCACAGTCCCCGCGCTAACACGGTGCGAGCGTGGGTGACGTGCGGGTGTGTCCCCCCGCCTCATACGCCGATTGTCGAAGCGGACTATACCTACTTATTTCTAAATAATTCTGAAGGTTTTGTAACTAGAGTAGTGTGACGGGGTAGGCCGTCACAGGTAGATAAATGAAAGACCAGGGTCGTGGATCGCCGAAGTTTTATTTCACCTTTCCCACCGCTCCACACTGAGCTTTAAGTAAGAGGGCACTGGCATGAACGCAATAGAGGTAGTGCTACAGACTTTCGACGATCCACGACCCTGGTCTTTCATTTATCTACCTGTGACGGCCTACTCCATCACAGTAGGAAGATATAACTGTCCAAAAAGATAATTGAAACTCCCAAAATTACCAATTTACCAATCAAGATGGATTATTATGAATTAATAATTTATGAAATGAACGATTTCACATTCAAAAAAACAGTCACATCTACTTAATTATAATAAAACCAGCGTAACTAATGTAAGCGGGGGTCTTACCAGCTATGATTTTGCTCATCTCGGTGACCTGCTTGGCAAGGATCTGGTTCATCTGAAGCAAGTGTTCACGCTGGCGCTTCTCCTGTCCGTCTGGGCTCTAATACAACACATATGTTGCGCTTATGTACACAGCCAACATTCGAAGCGGCTATATCAAGCTTACGTATTTGCAGATCATTCCAATGATTATCAAAACTATGTTATACAGTGCGACAAGGCTCTCTTAGCACTTCAATGACATTGACAGGGGGCGCTGTTGGAGAGCAAAGGCTTAATATTCAAACAAGAACAAAGACGGTAACGTTAGTTCCGATTTTCGCCACGCGCCAAGATAGCCTTGTCGCACTGTAAATAGTTATGTAAAAAATACTTTACATAGGTATTTTAAAGTATTGTTTTAAAGTCGATATAAAATCTATGTACATTTTACCATGCTGTAATTTTGTTGAAGTTTAAAGAGTTCAAAGTTAATAAAAATACATATTATTATGTATTTATCTTTAATATTCATTTTCTTTTACATCTTCTCCATATCAAAATTGCACAGTAAATTATTTCGTAAATTAAAGTAAGATGTGACATCATGACAAAAATATAGTTTTATTAATATTTAAATTTATCAATAAATAAGCTTTGATCTGCAAACACGGTTTATCTATTCATATTGGAATGTTATAAACAGTACAGATCTAGGAACAGATAGTTCTGAAAGTTGATTATATAATATTAAGAAAAGTGGAGATGATCATGCAAAATTAAAAATTGCATCATTCAGTATAACAACAAAAGCAGAGCGAACTATGCAAGATGCATTTGAAGATTACACTAATGAAAATGATTATGACAATGTAAAGTAAAATGTGTAGGTTTTCAATGGAAGATTATTATCCAAAGTACTTAAATGAACGGTAAAGCAATTACATGGTGTGACAGTTTAAATGTAGAGTGGTGGTTTAGAATTGACAGAGAAATTAGTCTACAGTTAGAAAAATTTATAAATTTCCGATACATCTTAGTGATATGGCGAGCATTATGAAAATTTGTTTTCGGAACTATTAGATTTTTTTGAATTATAATAGTAGATTACGTTTTTGGAATAAAAAATTATTGTTAGTCATTATTAATTAATTATACATTTATATTACTAACCTTGCTTGGGTCGGCTGAAGAACTAGTCAGCATCTTTTTGATAGACTCTACTTTTTCTTGTCGCTTTTGCTGTTCTTCCGGGGACAGTTCTGGAGGCTATCAAAAAACAGTTATAATTAAAATAATAGTCTGATTATTTTTATTTTTAAAAGAGTCTATAACTTGCTGCTAACTTTGCTTAGCCATTTACCTGTACCTATATATTATTATGTTATCATAACAATAATGTAAAGTTGCACGTCTAATTATAATTAGATTATGCTCGCGATTTCGTCCGGGTGAACTAGGTACACAAATTTCAAACCCCTATTTCACCCCCTTGGGGTTGAATTTTCAAAAACCCTTTCTTAGCGGATGCCTACGTCATAATTGCTATCTGCATGCCAAAAATTAGCTCGATCCGTCCAGTAGATAGATCTGTGCGTTGATAGATCAGTCAGTCAGTGAGTCACCTTTTCTTTTTATATATTTAGATACGACACATCTTGCGTGAGTCGAAAACTATTTTATAATTTTTCGAAACCCATACTTTATTTTTATAAAAGATTGCTTAGTCATATTTTGTTTGCTGATAAACCTAAAGTATGTCTCCTCCTCCTCCTCCTCCTAAAATAAGTCAGGTATGATACTGACCTTCTCCGGTATATACCGTTCTGGTATAATGATCTTTTGTGGAGCAGCCAACAGCTGGTCTATGGAGTCGGGTAACCTTCGTGCGGGCAGCGCAGAGCGCACCACATCAGGCGCTGCACCCCGTAATGCACGTTCCATGTCTGCGTCATCCAGTGACCTTCCCAAAGCCTAAAAAAGGTCTTATTTTTAAACCTGATTGTAACAAAACATTGGATCCCACAGGCTGCAAGTTTTTCTTTATTCGACGATAAAGTAACCCTTGACTGCTATTTCATTTGGTGAAAGGTGAGGTTCAATCTAAGATAGAAGCGGGCTAACTTGAAAGGGATATTGCAGTTTTTATTAAACACATACCCCTAATCGGTTTCTACGCGGCATTGTTCCTTAAGACTAAATACTTGGCAATACTAGTGGGGTGGTAACTAGCCATGACCAAAGCCTGGCACCAGACGAGACCAGAGGTAATTATATAAATTCCCTAACGGAAAATGCAAATGCTCTTAATAGGAATCGTACCAGGGATCTCCAGCTTATAAGACCACAGCAATAAAACCAAATAAAATAATGCGGGCGATTCTCTTGTACACAATCTAACTAAACTAAATTAACAGGTCTAAATCTAGTGCTATCCTTTTCCGCAAGCAACATTATGACAGGGATACCAATAGATTTAGACGTGTCATTTTAGTGTAGTTTAGAGATTGTGTACAAGAGAATCGCCCCCATTCTGTCGTTAAATTATTTAGGATAGCATAGTTTGATAACGACGTACATACTCGTAAGAACATATTATTATACCCACACAACGAATTGAGTGGTCATTGACGTATTAATTAATACTATTTCGCCATATATCATCAGCTCCTAAATTAACTAAGCCTTTTGAGTCACTCAAGTATCAACTTACATCTTGATTATAAACATCCTTAGGCATTTCATTGAGAGTTTTAGCACTCAAATGATGCGGTGCAGTATAGTGCCTCCTCTTCTCTTTTGGCACTTGACGTCTATGCAAAGAGCCATTTTTGGGCTCCCCTGACATCTCCGTGATTATTTGTTTTGCAGCTTCACTTTTGAAAATAGGAGATAATTCCATATTGGATCTGTTCAAGCTAACAATACTGCTCGTCTTCGACATTGGATCGTTGGTCAAAGTTCTAGAACTGTCTGTTGGACTGTTCAAATATTGGGTCGATAAAGAAATAGTACGATCGTAGCCAGCAGATCTATCATAAGTCTTATGGTAACTACTGCTTAGTGACGAAATGTCTCTTGAATAATCGTAATTAGATAATGAAGGACTTGATGGATATTTAGGACTCTGTTGCATATTGTTATCATTTAATCCTAGATAGTTTGGTGGTTCAGTGTTTTGGGGCTTAGCGTAATATTCTTCGTATTTACTATAATCAGTTCTTGGTAAGGAGGAAGCTCTGTAGTTATTTATTGGTTGCACTAATTCTTCTTCTAGAAATTGGTCGATGTTTGCAGTAATGTTTGTGCTTGACCAGTCGGATAGAGGTTGCAGCGAACGCTCACGATCCCTTTGGCGTCTTTCGCTCTCCCTTTTAACGATTCGTACTGTTTTGATCTCCTGTTTTTCTACGTTGGATAAGTTACCTAGAAAATTAAGGTTTGTTAATATTTAAATATAATTTTACTAAACCAAATAATATTAACTAAGGAAAAAAGACATTGTTACAGATTTCTAATACAAAATTTATGATCGCCTTTTTGGCGTCACGATCCTCCACAACTTGCAGATTTATTTTAGGTAAAGTTCTATGATTGCTATTTACCAAAAGCAGTGTGTTGCATATCCTCGCTGTTTAATGGAGATGCGACATCCATGCCGGGTGCTCTTGTATCAACATAAAGAGGTGTTTCCACACTTGGTCCATAATGTCCTGGAGGCATTACCGGTCCTGTCATGTCATAATCATATTCTGAATGGCCATGATCGATAGTGTGACCCGTGTCCAAATTTGTTTCTTGCCACGACGACATTGGGTGACGTTTGCCTGGAATGAATAAAACTTTTGATTTAATTGCCAGAACTCCTCTATACCTACCTTCTCCGAGAATTCGACATTAAACAACGTCTTTCTGCAGTATAGAGTCGCATATACTCTTCTTATAGTTATACTTGTAGGGAAGACTCGCGGCCCGAGGGGCACTAAAGCTTTCTTTGTTGTTTGCTTCACAACAAAAGTTTTATTGCCCCGCGGGCAGCAAGATTTTGCGACGACTATAATATAGTCGCATCTTCTTCGGAATCGTCTCGTGGCATAAGAGTGACTTTATCGAGCGTCTTGTAGTCGAAAATACCAGATGGCGAGAGAAGTCGCCCTTCCGATTACGACACTCGAACGATGCACTATTGTAACTACTAACTAAGCCAAACTAACCTGAATAAAGAAAGAGATAAGAATCAGTAGTTTAAATTTTATCTCACCAGGCATAGAGTCATGAGTAATCTGTAAAGCATGTGACTGCTGTGTGAGATGTCGCACAGCCCGACTGAGCTCTTGACGTTGACGTTGAAGGGCCGACACCAACTGTTGCACTCGTGTTACCTCTGCAACAAAACATACATATAATTCTCTTGAGTTAATACTCGTAAAATGATTCACTTGACTTAAAATCCAACAAACGAAAGTTAGATTCGAAACAAACATCCAAATTATGGTGGATCGATAATGTAAAGGAACTTTTAATAGGTTGTTCTAATGCTTACCATCTTCTAACATAGCAGTAGGATGCGAGGGTTGAGCGTGAATGTTAGCGCGCTGAGCCCGCAGCGCGCGTCGTAGGTGATGCAGTTCCCGTTCCAAACGTGCGTTGTCCGCTACCGTTTGCTCTAGTTTCTGTTAAACAAAACAAAATCTTCGGTGTGTTGAGACATAAAAAGGCTTTATGCATTTATGGAGAACTGATTTTGCCCTACCATGGATAAATCAAAATTATAGTCGTCCAAGTTAGATGTTGATGCTCGAAAAGGAATTATTAAAAGAAATCTAAATTATACCTAGAAGTGAATTGTAAACAAAAAATAGAAAGACTTAGGTACTGAAAGTTAAACTAATTAAATATAAAGGAACTAATGAGAATTTTTCTGAACTTGATTAATTATTGATGATACGGATTTTAAAAATATTAGGTAACTTTCTTCTATTATACTTGCCATGCAATCTTACATGCATCTTTATCAAGTTAGAACTAGAAAAATAAAAAAAACACAAACGAAAACAGGTAAATAAAATGGGGTGCTGCTTGTACTGCTAATGGACCAAGAGCCAGCGCGTGACAGACCTTCGTTATTTTATAAAAGCTGAAAGTTTCTCTACGTATTGTTCCACACACTGGGAAGAATGTTTGTTAGGATCATGGTGGCTTTGGGAGATAACGGGTAATATTTATTACCTGTTTACAAAATCTTACGTCATAATATCATAACCCACAAGCACGCACTCACGCATACTCTCTCTCCCACACACAAACACACACCCACACACACACAGACACACATACACTCACACATACACACACACATACATATGTTGTGAATCACCTACTAGGTATTTTTACTAGTTAATTGACTTTTATATTTTCATATTATTATATTATTGTAAAGCTTGTTTAAATTATCAAACGTACTGTTATAAATTTATATTTAATATCTATTTAAGTAATCTGTAAAAAATTGTAATCGTATTTCGCCTTATTTTCAGTCTGTTATTATGTAAAATTATATTGTATATATCGCTGTTGATTGCAAAAAACTAATAAAATAAAATAAAACAAAGTATAAAGTTTAGTTTTTTATATTCTCTTCAGAATAGTATTGCCAGACACCCTTAAACTTAAAGTTTAAAACATCCAAACAAATTTTCCTCACAGTGTGGACAATACGCAGAGAAACTTTCAGCTTTTCTCTCTATAAAGGGACAAGGATAAAAATTATTAAAATTATGTTAATGAGTATATAACAATGAATAAAATAAAAAGTGCATGGTATAGCTAAAAACCTTATAAACCTTAGAATTGTGCGCCAGCATGGCATGCACTCGGGCCAACTCTGCCTCCAAGCCCGACGGCTGTGCTCGCGTGCCGACGTTCACGCTATCAAGCTTGCTACGAACTCCTGAAACAACAAAATTCATTAGATGTATGCATCGATATGAATGACAAGATATGGTTAAGCGAACATAACTTTTCACGGTTTAGAAACCAAATAAATCAGCTTAGATACTAATGAACGACCCGTTTGAAATCCAGACGTCACTGAGGTTGCATTGTTGCATAAGCACCAATGAGTCGGTGGCATTTTGTTTGTTCAATAACCCTGTCCATACGAAGTAATATATAAGTCAATGGATGAATGAATATAATATTCTAGTAAAAAATAGATATGAACGAGGCATAAATAATCAAGCATTACAAAATCGGTCCAGAAACCTCGAAAAAATCGGTGTGTAAACCATTAAAAAAATTGAGAACTACCTCCTTTTGGAAGTCGATTAAAAAAGAGAATAGATTGCGTACGGAACACCTACGGAAGTTAGTAGAATTAACATTGTGGAATAAAGCCGTAAAAGAAATAAACGAAGAATAATTGTAGATCTAGATATTCAAGACGTCATACAAAAATATATCAATTTTAATGAATATCAAAATCAATTTAGTTAATCAACTGTACCTGGATTACAAATAGCTCAAAAGTAAATCTCATTATCCAACTGTTGTACAGTACCAGGCTGGAAATATTGCACATCGAACTTTAGAAAGAGTGAGGTTTAGTAGAGCCCTGTCTCTGTCGTTGACACCTAAAACATAGGTATGAATGAAAAAGTCGACGCTCTACGAAGCCGAAATCTGTTTCTAAAGTTCGATGTGCAATATTTCTGCCGGGTACTGTAAGTGGTTGTTGATAAATATTAATAAAATACCAGTAAGCAGCGAGTCAATAGCGTCTTTATCAGTCTTAAGACCTTGAAGTATGGCGGCCTCGTCTGCCAGTTCTTGCTCTAGTGCCCATAATTCAGCAACTCTTACTCTCGCAGCTTCAGTTTCTAAGGGCTTACCGGCTGCTGCACTTTCGAGCCATCTGAAATTCAATTTCGGATTTCGGAGAGAACTCAAAAAAAAATTGATTAGTAGAAGAGCTATGGAAATTAGGACGATCTGAGTCCGTGAAAATACGGATATAAAAAACTCGGACCAAACTCAGATATTGCTTACGCACTAATCCGATCTCTGATCGAAATCCAAGCTATTCAGTGGACATCTTTGACAGAATCTACGTCATATGTCCGATTTGAATCCGAGGCACGGATATTTTTATGGATATCGGAGATAACTCGGATGACGGAAGTCGGAGCGTAAGAATCCTCAGCGAAGCGTCATAGAACAATTTGTATGGTACAAATTGTTCTATGACAACTTCGGAACATATTTTTACGATTCGGAACGAATGCAGTCCGTAATCGCCCTAATAAAATGTAAACCTGTATTCATTGAGGAAGTAAGAAATGTAATAAATTAAAATTCTAACCTCTGTTGTTCCACAGCATGCTCCGCAAGTACTTTTTGTCTAAGCCTCTGATTTCGCTCCAGCCTTTCAATAGTCGAACCCGGTCTGTTATACAAAGACCCAAGTTTCACCATGTTGTCAACCAATTGTACTAACGGTTTACTCTTTTCATAATGATTCTCTAATTCCATTAGTTGTGTCTTTAACTGTTCCAAGCGTTGAAGGCTTTCTTCCCGTTCCATGGCTTTGAGGGAACTTAGACAATCCTGTAAGGCATTTATTTAAAAAAATTACCTTTTACAAAAAATATAAATATTACAAAAATAAATTTAATGTAAAAAATATTCAAACCAAAATGCACTAACAAAAAGGCGAAAGTACAGTGACAAATAATATGAACATTACAAAAAGCATAAAAAAGCACCTCAATACTACTAATCTGAATACAGCATTGCTCAATAGAACGATGAGTAGCTGCGTGACGTCTTCTCAATTGAATCAAAAGCAATACTAGTTCTTCGTGACTTCTTCCCAAGAGCTCTCCAGCCGTTGGCACTTCACCTGATTCTTGATTTTGGATGTTCTTACGCTATTGCAACAAAACACGAAGCAGAACTAAGTCAAAATGTGTAATGAAAACAAAACAAAACTGATATATAAAAATCATAAACCAATCAACTCCTTTACGTAGCCTACATTGAACATTATCTATTTGACTTACCATATCGTCTTGTTCAGTGTTTCTTCTTACTCTGGGACTAACTGCCCTAATCGGTTGTTGTAAAACTCTTGATGGTGACCTCACGGTCGTCCATGCTTCTTCGGTGCCGGTTATTGTGTTCAACTAAAAATAATTTAATTGATTACTCTTCAAAATCCTTTTCAGTATTTTAGAGTTACTCTTTTCTGCTATGACTAGTATCTATGCCAATTGAAAATTACTAAGTATTGAGATTGACTAATTTTTATATTTTTTTAATTTATTTTTTATTTTTGCAACACTTACATCTAGCTTTACAGGCTTAGGGTGCCTGTCCACTGAAGCGGAGCGGAGCGGAGATGTGTATAGTTGACCAATCAGCAAATTCACAGATGACGGCATAAAATTATCACGTTATTTACCGACAATCTGATTGGTCTGTTCATCACATCTCCGCTGCACTCCGCTTCAGTGGACAGGCACCCTTATTCCTAATACGCTGCGCTATTATTTGTTAAGAAATCGATATATCCGGAACCCATGTTGAGCCTCCACCGCCACCCTCGCCTCCTGTCCCCACGGTCCCCACTGTGCTTCCGTTTCCGCTTTTGTTTAAAATAGCGTCGCCGCGTGGTCGTCAGTGGGGTTATTATTTTATTTCCTCATTATAGCGTCGTTTGTCGTAGTGTTCAGACGTTTTATTAATAATAATATTAATAAAACTTTAAAAACCCGCGACTTCGTCCGCGTGGATTAAGGTTTTTAAAAATCCCGTAGGAACTGTTTGATTTTCCGGGATAATAGTTATCAATATCCGGGATGCGAGCTACCTCTGTACCAAATTTCATCAAAATCGGGTTAACTGTTGGGCCGTGAAAAGCTAACAGACAGACAGACACACTTTCAAATTTATAATATTAAGTATGGATTGTTTATTTAGGGTTAATATACTTACATTTTGTTGTGATGCTGTTAGCTGTTGCGAACAATACTGTTCATTAGGTGGTTTCTCTTCGACCCACCGTACTCTAGGACTTACAGCTCGCACCGGTATGTTCCCATCCCTGTTACTCCTTCCGATCGACGTGTTACTTCCGAGAAATGCTTTCTTTGATAAAGTTTGCTGGCTTATGTTATTGGTATTATTATTATTGTTTGAGCCGGGTTCTACATTTGTGCCTGACATAGTCATAGAAGCTGCAATAGTATAATAGTAATACTCAATATATCACTCATTTCTCCTTTTTTAAAGTTACATAATTCCACAATTTATGATTCAATATAGGTGGTAAAAACATGATAAAGTGTTGTACATGATGTATTAGTATCTTTAAAAATTATTATTTACATTAGAATATATTGATTAAAACACAAAATCCATGTTAAGTGTCGCATGCCAATTGCCAAATGTGTTTATAGACACCTTATCGTGTTTAACCCAATTATTAAACCAAATTACATAAAAAATTGTACTTATGAAGTTATGACAGTACCATAGAAAACAGTTATTTATGTATGTACATTAAGTTAAATTTTTCTAAGTTTTTGTTGAGAATCACAAGATAAATGAAACTTACATCTTGAATCTTACAGGACCATATTATGTTATAAGATACCTTCATTGCTTGCTCTGTCTACCTCCCTGTTACAATTAGGCTCATTCGTACCCAAACCTGCAACGACACTCCGCACGCACCCTACCTCACTTTTCATTAAACCGCTAGACATTAAATCCCACTGTCTAAGATTTTCTCTATCTATTTCGAACCTTCGTCTATTCTTATTCTGGTTTCTTTGAGAATTGCACGCTATATCTTGAAGCGTAAGTGGATTTTCCGACGAACCTATAGTTAATTGTTCGTACACTCCTTCATCAGATTGTTGATTCAAAATTTCGGCATTTTTTACTAGTCTTACATACACATCATTTTCATCTTTTTCTTCGTTGGGACCTTGTTTCATTTCCTGAGTATTGCCATCTCGGTTTCTTTGAACTTGGCCTCGAATATCACAATTAACATAAGTAACACTTTTTGTACTTCTATCTGGAATATTTTTCTTAACGCGCTTAATACTATTCATCGCAGATGCATTTTCATAGGGCCTGTCTGATAATGTGCGTTCAATAGGTAAGGAGTCTAAGTCATCCATAGAACGGGCATGTCTATGTGATACCCGTCTCAAATTATCTCGCCATAAAACATCTTCATCCCAATGTTTCTCTCCTTGGTACAAAACATTTTCATAGGCACTTGCTTCTGTTTCAGCATCATAATAAACAGTATTTGATGAATTTTCACTACAATGAGAGGACATACTGCCTGAAGAAACTTTATGTGAAGGGCTACCATGTACACTACTATGGCTTATATTATTTCCTACTAATGAAGAGCTTTGCTCACAATTTTTATTTTTTAAACTTTTTTTACACCCAAGACTAGATATCAAATTCATCGACTCCGGAATTTTAGAAATTTTGCTACTACTGGATTCATATATATTTTTTAAATCTATGTCTGGGTTTTTCTCAACCACACTTAAAAATTCAACTGAAACGCTCCTGGCAGAGGCAGCTAAATCAAACGGTTGTTCTGACAATAATACATCGTTATCACGTATCGGATTATGAATGTGCGAAATTTCATTCTTTCTGTGCATTGGTCCCCTTCGACGTTGATTATTTAATTTACGATGAATATTTGTATTTTTCAAATAATGCGATATTGGAAGAACATTAATATGTTCTTGTGAGGATAGGTCTGAGTAATAATATGGTGCACTATGTTCAGCAGAACTCTCTCTACTATGAAATCCAGTTGAAGTAGAAGATACAGTTGTTTCAATGCTATGCCTCATAGATAGTTTTTCACTTTCAAACTCTTTTATTTTATCGGCCAAGATGTCACTATTTAAGTTTTTCTTTTTCAAAGTATCTCTGTTATAGCTTTTACTATAAAAAGATAACGGCGATTTTGGTATTCCAGCTGAACTACAAGAACTTTGTGATCCTAAGCATTCGGAACTATGATTATTGTTGTAATTATTCTGATTCCCTGTACTATTTCTGTCTTCATCAAGATGCATTATTGAATTTTGGCTGACAGGAGTACTTGAAGAACGCATGTGTAGATTGTGCATTTGGTCTACAGTACTATTTTTATTCGCACAAAAACTGTTTATAGCTGCTGGTATAGTATTTGTATTGTTCATTTTTGTGGTTGGTGTTAGAGTGTTCACTTCAGTCGCAGATGTCCCCAAACTTTCTAAGTATTCATCAAAATTAATATTAAAAGAATTCACATTTGGTTCAATATTTTCGGATTCCGTGAGCTCAAATATAGAATCATCAGAAAGAGGTCTTCGTTTCATAGCATTTTCAAAATTGTAAGCTTCATAGGGATGTCGTAAATCCACCATTGAGTCAGAACCTACTAAACTTGTGATTTCAGAAGAAATGTTTGAAGGTGTCATTTCGAATCTACTACTAGTGTCCGATTCCACTGATAATCTAGATGAAGCTTTATCTGCATTATAACTTCTCAAAGAATCTGTTTCATTACAACTTATATTGTGTTGTTCTATAATGGAATTACTAAGTACATTATTTGGTATTTCACTGACTTTATTCCTTTCAAGTGTTAAGCTTGCCCTACTGCTGCGAACTTTTTCACCTCGAGTAAGTGTGTCATGAATGGAAGTGCGACTTCCATAAATCATTAAAGATGTTGTTTTTCTTTTCATTTTATTTAGATTTTGATTTTCACTGGTCAACATTTTGATTATAGAATTGTCTTGTGGTAGATCAGATTTGTCTAATTTATCCAAAATATATTTAGATAACTCTTCATTGAGTAAATCGTCAAAAGGTGGAGAAGAGGTTGGTATAGGTGGAGGAGGAACAATGTCACTGTCTGAACTATCCTGTCTATCTAAAATAGTCCTACTACCGCTAAGGTAATATGACGCTGGTCGAAAATTATCTGAAATACTAAATCTAGAAAACGGCATATCCAGCGAAACATCTTTAGAACTTTCCTCTTCAGTATCAGACGAATCCGCTTTCTCTTTTATATTTTTATCGATCTTAGATATTCTCTTCAATGTTTGTTCTTTTGTGTCTGCAAAATTTGAGGCTGTATCTGATACGCAATCAGTTTTCACTTCATCTGGAGTAGATTTCTCCAAGTCAACATGATTCAATTCCATATAAACAGGTTCTGCTTTACCATTATTCACACAAACAATTTCATATGCCTGCGCATCGTCATCTTCGGTGCCCAAAGTCATCTCCACGTAAGGATTATCTTCATAAGTTGCAGGCATTGTGTGATCAAATACGCTTAAGTTCTCTAAAATTGTCTTATGGGCCGGCTCAATTACTGACATTTTTCGAGGACTCATAGGTAGATAATGATCTTCACCCAAAGTGCGCACACTAGGTGCTTCTATTTGAGTATCTGTTTCTTCTTTATTAATTGTTGTATTTTCCTTGTCTAACTTATTTTCGCTATGGTTTTCGTTTTCAGTATCCGATGCTAATAACACTTCATCTAAATCATTATCCGTGTACTCGATTTGCGTTTCAGATTCCGCTTCACTATTTTGTGTTTCATAACCATCTTCTTCCATTTCATTTGACAGAACGGCACGATTTTCCAATACTTGAGAAATTTTAAGTAACATATCGGAATCACTTTCCTTATTTTCGTGTGTATCGTTATCGACAACGACGTTTTCGTCTTTAGGGATTGAAACTGTACAAAGAATATTCTCATATACGTTCTCTGTACTTGTTGGGATTTCTTTATCTCTAATGGAAGCATGTTCTGCAAGTGAGGGTGAACTAAGCGTGTGCGGAGAAGTCAGTCGCGTTAAGGTAGGACTTGCGATATGTGCTTTATGGGACCTTCCTGCCTGTATATTGCTCGTATTTTGCAGATCAGTACCCGGTGTTTCTTCTGGGGTGCAAAAGCGAAACCAATATTTGATTATTTGTTTATATTTCCTTTAGAAGGATAATTTGGAAAGAAACTAGTTTTGATCTATTGTTGTTATTTTTTTGTTAGTAAAATATTATAATATATTTGAGTGTAAAAGTCTATACGAAATGTTAAAGACAATGCAACTACTCATACAATACCACAAAAATAATATCCAGAGCCCATCACCTGTACTAAACTAATTAAGTATCTTGTTAGTAATAATAACACTATGTCCCAGCAGGCAGGAAGGTACCTTTCCTTAAAGCGAAGTCATCATAATATAATATTGTTGTAAAATTTTAATGTAGGTAAATTATAACATAATATGCATAAGAATCAACAATTGTATAATAATAAAAAAATTCTACTCATATCTACTTGGCTTTTTACTTTTTCTGAATATGTAATGATGAAGTTAAATTTAATAATTAGTATTAGTATAGAAATTCTTAGTCAAAAATACAAAAAAATATATAAATGTGATCTTAAATTTCTTACTTACGATGTATTGAAATATACTGCCTTATATTGTTTTTTAAACTTTTAAATAGTTCATGCATTATAAAAAGAACATTAAAGATATAAATAATATGAACATGCTTAGTTTTTTTTCTAATTTAACAAGTTATTCATGCTGCTGTCAATACTTAATACTGAATTCAATTTGATTTAAAAGTTAAATTGTTATTTAATCTAAATCATTATATCATACCTTCATCATCCGAAGAATAGCTATTATAAGAAGCATTTTTATACGTTTTAGGTTTGTACTGATCAGATCTCAATGATTGACGACTTTGGTTTAAAGATCGGGATAAAGAAATAGTAGCTGGAGTACTCTTTCTCGTTAGTGGAGATTGTAACATTCTCTGTTTCCATTCAAGCAATCTTTTCATTGACTCTTCGCGCTGAAACGTGTTCAAAATATTGTTATTTATGTCTGGTAAAAGTTTGCTGCCCTTCATTTATAAACTAAGTTTTTACTTTTTATGATTTTAAAATTTACTAGCTAACGCACCCCGGCTTCGCTGGAGTGGGATTTTTGGAAATCAGTGAGGGGGTAGAATTTCCAAAAATCCTGAAATAGGTAGGTAGGTACTTCTTAGTGTCTGACCAAAAGCACAAATACTAATTTTCAAGGACATAACTTGAAAAATAACAGACTTTCATCCCCTAAGTAAGCTCCTTAGGTCCCTTTAGGTTAAAAAGATCACCGTAAAATATAATATGTTTCTGCTTTTATAACCAACACCCTAAATAACAATTTTCATGGATATAATTTGAAAAATGGTGGAACTTCATACAAACCCCTTAGGGGTGGAGTTTCCAAAAATCTTTTCTTACTCGGCTTATGCTTTAAAAGAAAACTATTGTCAACATTTTCAAGTTCTTAACCCCAATGGTTTAGGCTTTACGTTCATAGATCAGTCAGTCAGTCAGATATTTTTATATTATGTATAGAAGATTTATCTAATAATAACCTGCTGCACTTTTTTTTCTCCTTCCCTTTCAGTAGATGACGGTAGTCTAGCGCTCGCCGATCTCATAAATCCTTCTATCCCCGGATCAAATTTACCAGCATCCTTAACATAAGCACTGATATGTGAACCATCACTCATTACACTACCGCTTCGATTTAAATAATCTTTTTGAATTTCTAATTCTTTTTCTCTTAGCGTCCAATTAGAATTCAATCCTTCAAGGTCACTATATTTTGAATTATAACTTACATTATCACGGATGTTTTTATTATTACTAAATTCAGTTTCATAGTTATTGTTAATTGGGTGAGTATACGGAGAATGTAATTGTTTCTCAGCTAGACCGCTGGCATATTTTTCTAATGGTATTTGTATATTTTTGGGCGCTAAGCCCTGTTGTTGTAAATATTGTGCTGATTGACGCATTTTTTGTGCATAACTTTCCTCAGAGTAATATTTATCTGAACTCGGGTCATAGTAGGAGTTAATATCCAGACTAGACTTTGGTCGTGGTGGTTGTTTTGGTGGATCATGCATATTTCGAGTTGGCGTTACTTTATAAAGTGCTTCATTTTTTGATTCATATTCCAAGAAATCTGCACTATGAGGGCGTGGAATTGGTGGCTGAATACCACTCGCTTGCATTTTTTTCCTCCGCAAAACTGAGGGCCCACTAAACGTTTTATCTGTCACCTGAAACAAAGAGATTTTAGTTTTAATTTACCAACATTTCAATCTGAATTGTTCTTACTTAAAGTACGAAAAAATCCAATAATACATACAGAGTGAGTAGGTTGATCTTGTGGAGATTTATGGCTAGATAAACTAATAGTATCCCGAGGTTGTGAGGGATTTGGTGATTTAGCGTATGCTTTTCCAGTTTCGTTTCCATAAGCGGCATAAATATCTTCGTAGTCTCCAATTTTTTCTGTATTATACGCTGACATTACTGTTGATCTACCATACGCATCAGGAGTTCGCCTCTCAGCCAGTCGCTCATTCATTGTACTTGGTTTATTTGCCTTCATATTTACATCGCCATACACTTCTCTTCCATACACATTAGCATCGACGTATGTCTTTGGGTTGGTTCGAGACTCGGGGTAACTTTCATTGTAAATCGATGTTTTATTTGATTCTACAACAGATCTACTTTTTTCATCATCTTTCGTTTTTTGTTCCATTCTTCCTCCATAATCTTGCAGAAAAGGATTGTAATTGGATTTCTTTTCATATAAGTTTTCAATTTTGTCTTCTTGCGATTGTTGTTGCTGGTTTCTAGCTGACCTATTATCAAAATAAGGAGATTGAGGATTAGACTTATTAATAGACGGGGTGTTTGGAGTTTTTTCGGGATTGTCGAAAGCAGTATTTGATAAGGGTAAAGAGAGTTGCTGCATGTCGTAAGGTCTTTTCGTTTGGTAAGGCGGTTGCGGTTGCGAGGGCGGTGATTGCGGGCTGCGTGTGTATATCTCCTGTTTTGTGCTGTAGGTTGTGTCCTGGTATCGAGTGTGACTAGTGCCTTGACTGTAGTGTGATGCAGGTTTTTTGAGTAGATCGTAATTTGGATCGTACCTGTAAAATTATTTAAAACCAATTAAATGCAAATATACACCTAAATGGCAATTAATGGGATGTTTCTGTAAAAACAAAAGCCAACTTACATATCCGGACTGGGTGAGTTATATCCATCGTTTGCTCGTCGTGGTTTAGGTGGAGCATTTGCATATGTTGGACCAGCCTCATCGCCATCCTAAAATATTTAATTATAATATTTAGTTAAAAATTGGGAAATTTTTTGGACGGCGGCGCTAAATAAAGCAGCTGTAAGTAGGTAGCATGCAAACCGATAATCGATATAATTTATCGGCTTATTTTTCCGGGCGAATTATCGAAAAAAACGATAAAAATACCGATAAACGATATTTTTCATGAATATTTTATCCAATCATTTCGATTGCTCCAGTGAATCATGTTTAGAAATTCGCGCGTGGAAGCCCATCATCACCAGATTGCAGTCAAGGGCAAACTTGTATCTAAATAAAAAGCCCTCCTGTTTCTGGCTCTACCGCTACTCGTATACTCTCTCGCTTGCCCTTGTCTGACATGAGTACGCAGTGCGCGTAGCTCCTATTTGTATACATACATAATATATTGTTATAGGATTGTAATATTTGTAAAGGTTAATTTTTATACAAAGCGTTTGGATTCTATTTGATTCTAATCTTCAATTTAACAGTAGTTTAATTTAGTAAATTGGTTATGAAAGAATCAGCTGTTAAGCTTTCAATTTTGCGGTTGTATCCACAAATCATCTGCAGTTATAACGGCACAGAAATATCTGTCCTTGGTTACGCTCCGGCGACCTGATTGTTGGTCACCTGCATCGGTAAATGTTAGCTGTCAGTACACACAATAATACGCACCTCTATTTTTGCAGCTGCTCGATCAATTTGCTTTTGTTGCTGCTCACTGAAAACAAAACCAGTTTTATTAACTTAACACGTTTTTGAACTGATCAATTATTATTTATATGTATTTTTATTATTGTCTAAACGTTCTAGATCAATAAAAACTTACGACCAGGTGTTGGTTATTTATAAAATGAATAATGAAGTTAATATCATCCATAACAATATCATATTATTAACATTTTGAAAGGAAACGTGTATAATGTCTGCCTATTAGCATTTCCCGCCACAGGCAATCTTATAGGCAGACGGATATTGGCTGCTTTTTATGTCAGAAATATATCAATATTGCGTTACAGGAATACAGAAAAACAATGCGGATAGAATCGATGGCAACAGCTAATGCTAATGTATATGAATGTAATCTTACTTGGATGTTTGCATTAGAGCTGCCAGTGTGAGTGCCTTCACCCACTTAATCATAGATTCCTGGTCCAATGCAGCTAACACATACGTCCTCATATTTGCGTGTTCCAGTTTAAATGCAAACTTGCGCATCACTTTATCCTCAGCCGTACACGCCGAGACTTTGTATGAAGGCAAGAGGACGGACCCCAAGAGTTTTTCTTCGTCTTGACCTATAAACAGACAGAGTATATTATAGATTCTAACTTCACAAACTCTTTGTTTTTGTAATGTGTAGGTCTGAACTCTCCTAGTTCTAGTTCCTAGAAATTCAATAAACTCCTGACCCACTCTAACAGACTCATCAACGTCTGGCTCAAACCCTTGTTCTAGAAGGCTGAAATTTTGCACAGATTATATTGATTTTAAGATGTAATATTTAAAATGTGATAATAATACTTACTTTTGTAGTAGAATAAACAGTATTCCGACAAAACGAACCACCTCTTCCGCCAAACCTTAAGACCGTCGGATCCTTGTTTGTAAAGCATTCCGGACAAAGTCACGGGAGCTGAGGGTATTCGTTGGGCAGTTGGAGATCGTAGCTGTGTTCCACTACTGCTACGACGGCTGTCTGATGAGGGTGACTTTATAGTAGGTGTACTAGACTCGCTTGATTTCATTGGTGAGATCATATCGAAATTTTTCTGATTAAAATCTGAGGGAGGAGAATTGCTTTTTGCCTTGTCCTGCTCTGGTCTCTGCCTTTCTAACTCTCGAAAATCACCTTGATTTGATTGCCAATGACTGTCTTGATAATGCCTATTCTGTAAATCCTTATACTCGTTATTCTTAGAATACCTGTCCAAATCTTTCGACAAGTCTGTGCTGCTGTAGTCCTTAAAATCATTTTTACTACTATATCGATCTAAATCTCTGTAAGAACTATCGGAGTATATACTATTTTGTAAATTAGGAGGGGGTTGAACACCATGAATTTGTTGCAGCAACAGTTGTCTTTCAGCAAACTTTTGCTGCTGATGCATTTGAGCTTGATTCTGGTAATGCATTTGCTGTTGCATTTTCATTTGTTGAATTTCATTGTACTGTTTTCTTAACAATTCAGTGTTACTTTGGGGCCCTATTCGGTTCGAATAAGGAAGATACGGCTTCGTGCCGTACTGATTTACATTAGGTCTATACATAGGTTGATGGTTTTGATATATTTGGTTACTATCTTTCGGTGGGTTACGTTTTAAATAATCTTGGTAAACTTCTGCGTTGTATCCTTTGGGAATATTGTGCAGTAGTTCATGATTAACATTGTGATCTGTATGGATTTCTGTTCTTTCGAGCCGAGGAGGTGATTGTGGATAATTGTAATTGTCGTTCGCCCCGTAATGTCTCGCATAATCGTGATTATGTCCGGTACCATACATTTCGTGCCTGTTCTCTAGAAGCGGCGATCGTGCGTTCATGTTGGATTGATATTGGCTTTGCAATAGTTGATGCATGACGCCATTCGGCTGAATTTGCGTCGACTGGTTGTTTATGTGTGCAGGTAACTGTGAATGTTGTGGCGAGTATATTTGGTCGGGATGGACGTGGTGTGCCATGATGTGCTGTTGAGTAATGGGTTGTTGAGTTGCTGTGACATTCTTTTTGTTCTCCATTTGATATTCTGTCTGGACGACCGGAGGATCAATCCTGAAACAATAAAAAATAAACGTTTTATAACCAAGCATTATTTTGTAATCTACAAAAGCATAAAATGCTTTCAACCCTTCTTGTGCAGTATAACATTTTATGCGGTAGTTTGCGTGTTTATCAGAACGGAGACTAGAATGATTCAATTCGTGCCGCTTAATCGAAGCGTTATCGTCACAGTTTGATAGCGTGCGTGTTTGAAGAAGGAAAGTAGTCCATATTATGTTTTGACACGTAACATTTCGATAACTCGTTTTATTAACATAATGGAAACCTATTTCATTAGAGTACCTTTGAAATAAAAGAAGTCGTAAAGAAGTAGGTAGAATGATTTGGAAAAGGTATTGAATGTGGTGAGAATTTCGCATAGATGACCAACAAAATTTAACCTATTATACCTATTATAAAACAACCTACAGCATTAGACGAATTCTGATATATATACCTAATATGTAGTAAATAGCGCTGAGTATTACTAGATATACCTAACCAACAATCGGCAATTACACCTAATTAAAACTTAAAAGCAATGAATCGTTCGATGGCGTGGCAGAAGAAATCTATTCATGCTTGTTTGGAAGTTACTCAAATCGTATAATTGCATAGTTTTACTATAATAGCTTACTCAAGCGGCACAAAAATAACAAACAATAGACAAGGCGGTAGACAAATTACAATGTACGTGAGATAGTGAACGTCAAGTATAAGTAAGTATTTGGTTGAATAAATTCTCACGCGGCAGAGGTATGAACTATTAGGACGTGTAATTTTTAATGAGTAACATATTATGCGTAATGCGTATTAAAATAATAATGATCCATTGTCACGATATAGTCAACATTTTTTAATTTTTCCTATGTCTTTGCGTAAAAACTCGGGAGCTCAATTCCGGATCTAACTTTTCGAAGCTATGAGCGTTTTAAGCGATTAAGTAAAGGTGAAGGAAAGCATCACGAGGAAACCTGCATGCCTGAGAGTTCTCCATAATATTCTCAAATGTGTGTTATTCTGCCAATCCGTACTTGGCAAGCTTGTTAGCTTATCGGGCGAAATCCTTCTCATTCTAAGAGGAGACCTGTGCTCAGTAGTGAGCCAGCGATGGGTTGCTGATGATGATGATAAAACTGCTAAAAGCGCATAATAAATATGGATAGGGTTAATGACCGGATGTATATAAACACAATATTATGCTGTCACCACTGTATCGGCTACTTCCTTGCCCGCTAATGACTCCTCAGTCATTAGTTTGCCAGGAAGTAGGTATCGGGTCTATTTAAATTCATTTTGAGAAATTCACTTCAGTGCTGCAAATAGTTTTCTTTTCAAATCTTAAATATATAAAAGGAAAAGGGAAAGGACTGACTGACTGACTGATCTATCAACGCACAGCTCAAACTACTGGACGGATTGGGCTGAAATCTGGCATGCAGATATCTATTATGACGTAGGCATCCGCTAAGAAAGGATTTTTGAAAATTCAACCCCTAAGGGGGTGACATAGGGGTTTGAAATTTGTGTAGTCCACGCGGACGAAGTCACGGGCATAAGCTAGTGTTAAATAAAGTTATCAATGAATAAGTGGGGCTTATTCAATCATAATTTTTTGTTCAGTCTATTTGGGTAGTTGTACAAATTCGCAAAACCATTTAAAAAGTGTAATAGCAGTCGTTCAATAGCAATAAAAACAAATACAAGTAAAATTTCAGTTAGAAATGTCGGAAAGAAAACGACCAAATACTCGATTTTCTTAGGTACGTATAAAACTCTTTAAAACTACTGTGGAAGTAAACGTAATACCCAAAAGGAATTCCTACAAAAGGCTTTGACTAAATAAATTGGAGAAGTACTCGTAAGTAGCTTGTAAAATAAACTAGAATTCTGTTTCGTTAAGGTCTTCCGTAACTAAATTTTAAGTCTTTTCTCTTAGATATTTTAAGCTACCTACTTGGCTATATTTTATTCTTTCCTTCGTAGTTAGTTGGGGTCATTTCAACTTGGGTCGTGATAGATATTCCACCAATCGGATTTTAAAAGATGATGAATTATTACTTAAGTCATCTCTTTATGAATCAGATTGGTCGGCTGAACACATCTCTCTCCGCACCTAATTGCGGTGACCTTCCGAGGCTTTGTCCTTTCCTGCAGCTAAGTCCGTGTGGATGCACCCTACCAAGTTACCAACACAAATGCTAATAGGTACCTCAGTCGAGCGCAGCGCATCCAGTTTCGTCTAGACCCAGCTGTTTACTGCTTACTATGCATAAAATTACCATCACATTACACCACTAAGAAGACGTTTCACTGACAATAATAATTAAAAAGTAAAAACAGTTTCCTTCCTTGTAAATAGACGTGAGAATTTTCAACGCCACCAATCCATTATTCATTATTAATAGATAGAAACTAACAACGACAAAATGCAATTAGCATAAAACTGTTTAGTCTGTGAGAAAAGTGATGTAAATAATTCTCTGTGAGTATTAGGTCCAGTTGGCGATCAGCCAGGCCACAACCCACAATCCTTAGTTCGCGAGAGTTACGACGCCGCTATTAATCTGGTTTCAATGTCGAACACTAACCTATTTTTGTTATTTATGATGTCCGAAAATCAACAACCCAAATCCAATTATAAATATACAACAACTAACTACAGGTGTGATTTAATTAGAAAAGGGTTATCTTGAGGAACTAAAATATTATATTAAGTACTAGATATGATACAGCGACTTTATCCGTGTGGATTTAAAATTTACATTTTTAAAATCCTTTTGATCTTCCGGGATAAAAAGTAGCATAAATCACTCTTTATGTTTTTTCTTATTCTTATTCTTATTCTAATTATATTCATGCAAATATCATGTTGATCTGTTGCTCTTTGGCAGCGTTATTGAAGGACAAACCATCAAACAAATAGGTACATCACATTTATATTATTCATCAAGCACAAAAAATTACTTCTCATTTGTGGTATGTTTGTATTTATATTTATGGAGGCAATGACTTTCATGCTTTTCATAGTGAGCCGGTGATGGGTTGATGATGATGATTATGATGCCAATTTCAACTAGGTATATACCAAGATACTTCGTTCCCGTCTCTACCCATGTCTCGACCTATAGTCTAATATTTAAAAAACCTTTTCCCGATCAAGGAATTTCGACAAACTGACAGCTTGTTTGGAAATTAAACTGAAAACCTCGTAGGCAGCGGAAAAAGTGTAATTTTAAAAGCTTTTTACAAAAAACGCGCAGACATTAAAAAAAATTAATCAAATGAATTTTCCGTTGTTCTGTTGTGAAATTCCTCTCGGTCCTACATTCCACGGGTGCGTCTCTCTACTGTGAAGTATTAAATTTGCGAGGGACTCGTTTCGCGTTTTTGCAACATCAGCCAACAAAGAGATTCTTTATGAAATACCTCTACATTTAATCATTTTCGGGTTTTGTATTGCGGGTTTGTAAGCCTATACAAACGAAACTACTCTATACTTGTTTCTCTATCTGAACCACAGAGAATCTAAATATATAAAACGAAAGGTGACGGACTGATTGATTGACTGACTGACTGATCTATCAACGCACAGCTCAAACTACTGGACTGGAAATTTGGCATGAAGATAGCTATTATGACGTAGACATCCTCTAGGAAAGGATTTTTGAAAATTCAACCACTATGAGGGTAAAATACGGGTTCGAACATATTTTAATGTATAAAACGGGTACATACTACGATTAATTTTTGTTTTTATTTGTCGATATTTCAACCCAATTGCACGGGTCGTGGTCACGACGGGACTGCGGTGCTGCGAGAGATGAAGTTCGAGCTGTCAAGGGCAGTAGCGAACTACCCTCTTTCTTGTTCTTTTCGCTGGAACTTCACGACCTGTCCGGCAAAATACACTCACAACGTCACTATTAACTGTCGATGTCGTACGATGACCACGACCCGTGCAATTGGGTTGAAATATCGACAAATAAAAACAAAAATTAATCGTGGTATGTACCCGTTTTATACATTAAAATATGGCGTTAGACCACGAAATAAGCTTAAAATCATTATGGGTTCGAAATTCTACGCGGATGAAGTTGCGGGCATAAGCTAGTAGAGATATAAAATCTCGATTCCTCTTACATCAATGGTCTGAACTGAACGATAATAGGCAGATACGAATCTAACACTCTGATCCGAAATGTTTTTCCGTGAAACTAGGAATTAGCTTAGCTTTTTAGTAAGTAGAATGGCATTCCGAACCAGTAATAAATTCATTTTACGATTCAAAAGCACTTGTGTAAAAGTTTATTTGAATAAAAAACTTCCTATTTCATTTTCTTTAAATAACAATGATGCCTAAAATTTTTTTTTTTTTTAGTTCTATGGAGTAAAATATTATCTCAGAATACAATGTGAATCATGTGTTTGATAAAGACAATCGATTGTAAAATGGTCTTGTATTTTTAGTAAACATTTCACCAGCCTATACTATTACGTCTATCAAGATTGTAACACTCAAAAAGCCTTGATATTATAAACCCTGTCTGACTGACGCACAATCTGATTACAGGATTTAATGTATGAAATGAAATCAAAAATCAACGAGAACGAGTTACGTTGGCTTTTAAATCTGAAAAGCTGTAATAATAATGAAAATATATACATATTCAAGAAATAGAATATGAATCAATATTCTTTGCTATACCAACTTACGTATAAAATCAGTACAGCGAAAAACACTAAAAAGAAGAAAGAAAATACTTACATATAGTAAAGTACCTACATAATAATATCTTTTTTTAGTACTTTTTAAATTATTATTTCACAAAATTACATAGCTTAATATTTTGTATTATATGTTTTAGAAGATATAATATCATAGGTGTCAATCAATATTGGCTGTCGCAATTTTATATTCCAAGTTCATAAATAATTCAATGTAGACTAGATATACCTATTTTACCTACAATATTATTAAATATATTTTCCAGATAGGAAAGAAATCGATTGCGCACTAGAGAGGTTGCACCGTAGATATTAATTACCAATGATATTGGATAACATCAATATTATGATTACACCACTATTGTATGGATATTAATTTACTGCTTTACCAATAATTTATTTCATTTCATCCTGATTTTGAAAAGGATGATCTATTGTGCCATGCATATCCTTACGCTTTTTTTTATATTGAGTTGAGCGAATGAAAAACACTTGTAGAGTTTAATAAGTTAATTTGTACAAACTTAATTTAAAATAATAAAAATACATTTAAGCATTATATGTTTAAACTCTAAACTCACTAACGAAGCTTAAAAGTTATGTTGGGAGTAAGTGGTATTAGTTCAATGGATATACGACCTACGACCTCTCATATTTCAATCCGTAAGTTCGATCACATCTCAAAATTCCGTTCCGAACTAGGGTGGCTCAATATTCGGTATCGCCGGAATGCGCACGTTCTTGCCTGTCTCTATGGCATTCTCAACGACCCATGCTCTCCTATATACCTGAAAGAACGTTTTAAACTCTTTGGCTCCTTAGGTCGCGTACAGTACAGCGTTCCCCAAATATTGATATTCTTGCCTACCTGAAACACAACTCGGCGCTATATTCAGATTCCTTCACTGTTACAGCAATCAGGCTATGGAACGCCCTTCCGCAGCAGGTACGACAAGCTCCTTCTCTTAACGTTTTCAAGACTCGTGTATATAAACACTATCTAAAATGTCAGAACCCTTCTATGTAATTACACATTATTAAATATATTATCCTACAATTAAAACATCAATATTACTCATATTATTGTTGTATATTTATTATTCATCTATCATTATATTATATATAAATATATGTATAGATATTATGTATTATATATTATGTACCTGTGTATATCTTTATCTATATATTATTATCAAGGCATTTCTGTGCCTATTAATATACATATTACTTATATTATAATTATTATCTTTATGTTCCCTAACAACTTACGTACACATCAAACCCAGTCTCACTAGCCTTTAAATCCTCTTCAACCTAGTTGCCTGGTAGAGATCGCTTCACAGCGATAAGGCCGCTGATTGTATATTCTTCTTTTACATGTTTCTTTTTGTGTCTTTTCTTTTTGGTGTACAATAAAGAATATAATAATAATAATAATCCGCCCCTTTGAGCTTAACTACCTATTGAGGCTTTAGAAACGAAATCATAATATCCTATGTTTTAACTCTAAACTCACTAACTAAGCTCAAAAGTTGTGCTGGGAGTAAGTATGGTATTAGTTCAATGGATGGTGGTTTGACCTACGACCTCTCATATTTCAATCCGCCCCGTTGAGCTTAACTACCTATTGAGTGCTTTAGAAACGAAATCATAATATCCTATGTTTTAACTCTAAACTCACTAACTAAGCTTAAAAGTTATGCTGGGAGTAAGTATGATATTAGTTCAATGGATGGTGGCTTGACCTACGACCTCTCATATTTCAATCTGCCCCGTTGAGCTTAACTTCCTATTGAGGCCTTAGAAACGAAATCATAATATCCTATGTTTTAACTCTAAACTCACTAACTAAGCTTAAAAGTTATGCTGGGAGTAAAGATGGCATTAGTTCAATGGATGGTGATTTGACCTACGACCTCTCATATTTCAATCCGCCCCGTTGAGCTTAACTACCTATTGAGTGCTTTAGAAACGAAATCATAATATCCTATGTTTTAACTCTAAACTCACTAACTAAGCTTAAAAGTTATGCTGGGAGTAAGTATGATATTAGTTTTATTTTATTTTATTTATTAAATTAACTAACGGCTACTTACACTAATACATTTTAAAAAAAACTTAATTCTGAAAATATTACTTACTAAGTGCAGTCGCCAATTATAAGTTAATACAACATTTACAAACATATGTGACAAAATAAAAAACAAACATCAATAAGGTTAGTTCAATGGATAGTGGCTTGACCTACGACCTCTCATATTTCAATCTGCCCCGTTGAGCTTAACTACCTATTGAGGCTTTAGAAACTAAACTAAATCATAATATCCTTGATCTTACGAGCACATTAAAATCTGTATATACTATATTCAAAGTCCTGACATGAAATTTGGAGGGTGAGTTCTTTGTGAAGAGTATTACGTATCCACTAAGAAAGGATTTTCCGAAACTCCACCCCTAAGTGAGTTAAATGGGGGTTGAAAGTTTATATGAAAATCCTATGTTTCTGAAGATACAGATGTGATATAATAATAAAAATCATGGAAATTCGCCCTTAAGGGCGGACAAAAATAGGGGATGAAAGCTTGTGTGAACATAATATTTGAAAGATATTTATTCTAAAATGCATAACACTGTATTTAAACTCTCTAAATCAAGTGGAGTGATATATTCATCAAAGAATGTTTGTTTTAAAACACTCAATGGTAAAAGTAAGCTTCGCCACCCGTGAACATAGTTTATGTTAACTGAAACTTTATACAATAATATTGTCAGTCTGTCTTATGAATGAGTCTTTAGAACCTCTCTTGTTTAATGTAGAACTACTTATACGTACCTACTACGTTCGTAGAATACCATAAAATCATGAAAGGGTTAATACGCATATTTTTTACGGTAAGTAATTATTAACTTAACTTATAGCTAAGTTTATCTAATTTTTATTAAAAAAAAAAAAAAAATTAGGTACTTCTTCTTGTCCACTTGCATATAGCGAAAATAAACTTATATGTTGGCACTTTTTTCATATTATAGATAACTAGCGACCCGCCTCGGCTTCGCACGGGTAGCTTATTACAATTTTCTAATTTTTTTAAATAACATATGGTAGCCTATGTTACTCAGGAATACTTTCTACTGCTAGCTTTCTTCTACTGGTTAAAGAATTTTCTAATAAGGTTCAGTAGATCCATAGATTACCCCCTACAAACAAACTTACAAACTTTACCTCTTTATAGTATTAGTATAGATATATAGATATATAGAATTACCTATTAATACATTTTGCAGCAATACAAACATAATAACTACCAAACCTCTAAGGGCGGCTTCAAATTTGCCGCAAAGTACAGCGCAGAGGCTGGGCGGCTGCAGCGCTGCGAACGCGCTGCTTTCTAAATCCATAATATAAATAAAAAGGCGCCACTGAAGCGCTACACCCGCACTGCTGCCTTGCATCAGTTCATCGATCGAAATTATATGGATTTACAAAGCAGCGCGGCCGCAGCGCTGCAGCCGCGCGCGGAGGCACGGCACGGCATAGACGAGTGTAGTGTAACCCTAAATAGCTCTCACACTTTATCACTCGTAAAATCCATTTTGCACCTAAAATCGCACCATAAAAATTAAAGGAGGTTACGACCTACTTGCAAATACCAAGTGCTATCAAGGCTGACAAGTCTTGCAGAAAATTCTCGTAATAGTCGTATGATATGTATACGATTGAATTATTCATCATAGTACGTATGTACGTATTCGATTTACGAGGATTCGATAACACGAGAACGTGAACTATCATGGAGACCGTATACTACTGGATACGTGACTCGTGAGTTAGTAGGTACAAAGTTTAAACGTGTTTCAAGAAATTTAAAAAACTAACTAAGTATAGCAAGTAAAGCAGTATTTTGAGAAAGCTTCAAAGAAGATAAAGGATAAAAAGCTTTACGAAAACGTCGCGTAGGTGTATGCAAGAATAGGTAGTAGATAAGGACTAATTCGGTTGTAAACAAATCCTTTCCTTACTCGTAACTTAACGAAAGATATAATAAATACATATCTCACACCCGGCTTTACTCACGTGTTTAGACGCTAGCCCGACTAGTTTCGAACCCATCCGGGGTCCTTTTTCAAAGGTTGATCAACCGCGACGCGTGCGCGAACTGACTCCCTTTGAAAAAGGACCACGAATAGATTCAAAAGTAGCCGGGCTAGCGTCGACTAAATACGTGAGTAAAGCCGGGTGGAAATCACACTCACGATAGTCTAAACGATAAAATATAATAATACTTGCCATATATTTCACCAACGAAAATTGATGGCACTACTTTTAGACCTACCATTAGGTATAGAGGATTTATGATCAAGCATTCTTACATTCAATTTCTTTAGGAGTTAGGTAAGTATAACATGGCACAAACTCTATACCTCCACTGGAGTGTTATCTCAAGACCCTTCATCTCTATATATAAAAATGAATCGCTGAATGTGTTGCTGATCGCAAATCTCGAGAACAGCTGAACCGATTTCGCTCAATCTTTTTTCATAATATCCCTTGAAGTACGAGGATGGTTCTTACGGAGAGAGAAAAATTACAAAAACTTTCCTTAAAAAGAATCGACTGTTAGGCGGTACGAAGTTCGCCGGGGCAGCTAGTGTTAGATAAAGAACACTTTATATCAGACTACTATTTTTAATATCCTAACCATAAACAACTAATTTAACCTTCGTATGTAAACCGTATCAATATAATCGTTTGAATTGCATTGATACGGCTTCTATCGTCCAGTTACTGGGGCAAGCTAAAATAAACTTGGCGGAATTTCGCTACGAATCGGGTATAGTTATTTAGCATCGCAAGATTAATCAACCATTTTACAAATTAGGAATTAAGGCTTACTCGCCATCAGCTTATAGACGTCCACAGCTGGACATGGGTCTCTTATAGGGACTTTTACATGCCACGTTCATGCGCTACCTGAATCCAGCGACTCCCTGTGTCCTGTCGCTCCTGTTTGATGTCATCTATACACCTAGTCGGGTGGTGATAAACTCAGACTAATAGGAATTGTAGTTTTTGATGTATTCAACTTCTTTAATATATTCAACTAGCTGATGCCCGCGACTTCGTTCGCGTGGATTTAGGTTTTTTAAAAATCGCGTGGGAACTGTTTGATTTTCCGGGATAAAAAGTAGCCTATAAGCTGATGTCACTCTCCAGGTCTTTATATTATATACACATGCAAAAAACCACGTCAATCCGTTGCACCGTTGCGACGTGATTGAAGGACAAACCAACAAACAAACACACTTTCGGATTTATAATAGTAGTAGTAGTATAAGGGTAGGTACTGATTGTATAATAGTAAAATTTTCATACCCGTAAACTTTAAGCAGGACCTACCTAGGTTCTTGCTGGTTTTCCAACTGCCAAAAAAATTGTGATCCAGATTCAAAAGACAGGTGCGAACGGAAAAGCCTCTAAATGTAAGCCTACAAATTCATAATAGCATAATACATAGGATTTTTCTGCTAAAGAATTTTGACATTCAAGAGCTGTAAAGGGAATATACATATAGGTATATTTCTATAAGCAGTCAGCAGCATCAGATGTATTTACAAGACCAACTGTGAATGAACGATTCAAACTCGATTTTATGGTATTCTAATAGGCAATTCATGCAGCGGTCCATGTGGACACCGGTCCGACGGCCGACCGCAACAGGGCCGCGCGGCGGTCCCGCGCATTCTTGCTGAGGTGAACAACCGGCGCGCGCGCAGTCGTCCTTGATACTTGCTCCTTTCTACAGAGCACAGACTCCGGCATGGGATTCTTGAACGTTAATCCTCGAGGCGAGATGTTTCGTGCGGTCGTGCCTCACTTAGGTATATACACCTACCTAAACGAATATGTTGATTGTGGCCGACAGACTTTCAAGCTTTTTAGGAAAATAATATAAATATTTCAATAAATCTAAATATATAAAAAACGAAAAGCGACTGACTGATTGACTGACTGATATATCAACACACATCTCAAACTACTAGACGGATCGGGCTGATATCAGCAAGCAGATAGGTTTTATGACGTAAACATTTGCTAAGAAAGAATTTTTGAAAATTCGACCCCTAAGTAAGGGGTTTAAATAGAGGTTCGAAATTTGTGCAATCCACGCAGACCAAGTCGCGGGCATAAGCTAGTAATTTATTCCTTTAGAAATTTGGAGAGAGAAGATGATAATTTAGTACAGTTAAACAGACAGACAACGAAGTGATCTTATAAGAGTTCCTTTTTTCCTTTTGAGGAATGGAAATGGAAAAAGGATGTATTATGATTTTTTGAAATGTCCTTTCTTGATTTTCTTCTTTTTTTCAGATACAATGTAGCCCTTCACTGCGATCTCACGGTGTTGGTGATGTGTGATGAAGTGATGATGCAGCCTAAGATGGAAGCGGGCTTGGTGTAAGGGGTATATAGCACTGACGGTTTACTTTAAACCACAGATTTACCATTACCCACTACCCTACACGATTACTACATGGCAACTGGCATCGTACCGGATCGCTTGACGACACCGCTTTGCCGGTAAAATAGAATAGTTAAGGCTGAAGCCTCCCACCAAACCAGATCTCTCACTAATAGGACCACCACCAATTTGAATGCCTTTTCGAAATTTTGCTCTCGTCTAATGTGAAGTCACTCACAAAAACAAACGTGGAGCTAAACGTAGAATTCTCATAAGGTATCTAGATAATCTCACATCTCATACCTCAGACTAAGGATGTTTAAATGATTTTTAGTCTGTCTCATACCGATAAACCGAGTAAGCATCTAGGTACTTCGAGCACCTTTACCAAGTACCGTAGTGATGTCATTAAAGGTAACTATCTACTTAGTGTAGGAAAACATACCAAGGTCAACAATAAGCTGGTTTTGTACATTATTGAGTACTTACTCGCGTCATTTACTTTTATACCTTTTGTCACCTTTAATCTTCTACTTAAGTTGGTTATTAGTATAAAAGTAAAATGCTAACCGAATTAACTTAATAGTTTTTCGAGTAAAACAATTTTATATTTTTTAAATATGAATAAATAAAATAAAAATCTTTTTTATTCGAATAAACTTTTACAAGTACTTACGAATAGTCGGATGCATCTACCACTGGTTCGGAATGCCTTGCGTATTGCCAACAGTAGGTACCTATTGATTCACAAATCTAAAAATGAAAAGCTGACTGTCTTGACTATCTATATACGTAGCTCAAACTACTGGACGGATCGGACGAATTTTGGCATGCAGATAGGTATTAATTATGACATAGGCATCTGCTGAAAAAGGATTTTTAAAATTCAACCCCTAAGGGGGTTAAATAGAGGTTTGAAATTTGTGTAGTCCACGCAGATGCAGTCGCGGGCATGATTTAGTGGTTTATAAGAGATATTACTTTATCGAGATTCTCATAGTAGCCAATAAGAGAAAATCTTCTTCAACAAATAAGTTCCATTTCTATAAAATAAATTGGATGGAACAGCAGATTCCACACTAAGATAAAGTTCGGTAAAAGTTCGAAGATCAAAGGAAAATACTCTTTCATCTCAATTTATTTACTCTTATTTGAGCTATCAGTCTCTCTTAGTAGGTCACTATATTGATAAAGTATCTTCGAGTCAACAATATTTTGCTTGGCTATTTGGTAACCTTTTATTTGGAACTCTTTTATATTATAAAAGTTTATCACTAATGAAGTAATCGATTTAAATTGTTGGTGGTCTAGCATAGTACTCGTATCGAGCAGCCCTTAATTTGTGTCGCAGTTTTTAGGGTTCCGTAGTAAACAAGGTACCCTTATAGTTTCGCCATGTCCGTCCGTCTGTTTGTCCGTCCGTCCTCGGTTAATCTCAGAGACGATTAGTGCTAGAAATCTGTAATTTGGCATGGGTATAAATATTAATCACGCTGACAAAGTGGTGAAATAATATTTTGATAAATATTTTTTTTAGGGTAGCTCCCCTACATGTAAAGTGGGGATGTACTTTTTTTTCTCGTCTACCCCATAGTGAGGGGTATCGTTGAATAGGTCTCTTAAAAATACTTAAAAATGTTTGTAAAATATGAAGTTTTAAAGTGATAATTTTTATTAGAGTCAAGTGTCGCCCCTCTCTATCAGCCAAATGGTAGTATAGAGGAACGTGAAAAAATTCATAGCAGTAGTATATCAATTTTAAAGGAAAACTATCATGGCTAAGTAGGGTTCACAGGTTAAGGATCTGTTTTTCGAGGATTGTGACTACGGAACCCAACACTGCGCGTAGCCCGCCACGCACTTGGCCGGTTTTTAAACTTTGTGATAATCAACGAACTTAACAAAAAAATTAAAAGTACGTACCAATTTTTTTTTTGAAGGTTAGACTGATCTAACCAAACTCGTCTACTTTTTGTTCTTGTTCCATCATTTCATGGTATAAGCGCTAAGACAAACGACAAGTGGGAACGGGGGGTTACGTGATGGTGATGGTGACGGTAAAAACATTGAAGTCCCTCTGACACACCTCAAGCTATAAACGGACATTTTACAGACGTTGCACTGACATGTTAATTATATGCCTCTCGCCCTTCCGTATAAGCAGAAAAGCAATCAATTACGAACAGAATAATGTTCTAAACGTTGCAAGTTGCAACTACCAGACCATGACTCGGCTGACAAAGCCGGTGATACAATACTCTTCACTGTGGTCAGGTTTAAAAGTGTAGAGTTACAGGTTGTGTTACAACTGGTAAAGGGAAAAGGTATGTGAATGTGTTGATCGCTAGGTTTTCTAAGCGATGAGAAAACCTTATTTACTTGTACATATTTTTTTCCCAAGCAATTGACCGAGCGGCCATAGCCTATTCGGAGGGTTTGGAGATAGATTCCGGGCACGCGCCTATAACTTTTTGGGAGTTAGTATGTGCGTTTTGACTTGAGCAATTCAATAATTTTCACTTGCTTTAACAGCATAAAAAACATCGTGAAGAAGCCTGAATGCTTGAGGGTTCCCTATAATGTTGTCAAAGGTGTACGAGATCTACCAATATGCACTTGGGTAGCGTGGTGGACTATATCTGTCACATTCCTAGAGGTGACAGAAATTATGATGATGATGAATTAACCGAGAAGAAAATGGCGTATTATAAAGATTTGAGAGACATCGGAAGAAAGATTGGAATAGTCAAATTCTGAACACCATATTTAAAACAAAAATAAATATTTTCCGATTTGTAAAGAGGTAACAGTAACACAGTGTAAGCTGTGATAGCCTAGTTGTTAGGACGTCCACCTTCTAATCGGAGTTCGGGGGTTCGATCCCGGGCACGCACCTTTAACTTTTCGGATTTATGTGCGTTTTAATTAATTTAATAAAACATCGTGAGGAAACCTGCATGCCTGAGAGTTCTCCATAATGTTCTCAAAGGTTTGAGAAGTCTACCAATCCGCACATGGCCAGCGTGGTAGACTATGGCCAAAACCCTTCTCACTCTGAGAGGAGACCAGTGCTCTGTAGTGAGTGATGATGATGAAAGAGGTAACAGAAAGATCGCATTCGCAACGAAGATAACCCTTCAAAAGTTCAATGACAAATCTATACTAAAAAGATGAGACCATAATTTAAATAATGCAACATTCCTTACTTGGAGCGTTGTTATATTATATCTACAACAACTTTTAAGATGACCCAAACAACTGGCGTATTTAGCGATTAACTTTTTTTTAAAATGCAAAAACTGCAATATATTTTCTCTATATGGTTCGATTTCATTTTAAAGACTGTTTAGTATAATTTACTCGTGTAAAATCACCGCCTACAAATCCAAATAGAGTTTGTCTGAACGACGCGGCATGCTACATAACGCTTCTTAATAAATAATAATTAGCTCCTAAAACAAAAGCATACCTTAGGAGTTCCTAATACGCTTGTTGGTCTGAAGTCTGAATAGCTCACATAATACAAGTAGATATATATCTCTACAAGTGGCATTCTAATGATAGCCGCGAGAGCGATGTAACATTTTACATTTTTTTAAAAATTTGTGCATAGTTTTAACTTTTTAAAAAATCTTACTAAACGCGGTCTATGCTTACAGCGAACGAGTATTGAATAAGGAACAGTCGAGTATTAGTTAGAACTAAATCAGATGAATGTGTAGGTATAGTAAGGCTGAATTCAAAATCGGCTTTGGAAATCTTACCTACTTAATCTATCAGATAGACAATCTCATGTATCTTTTCAGAAAGCTATGTAGCTTGATGATACGTTTCTCAATACACAGTAAACTTATTTTGAGCCAAAAAAACGTTTTGTTTTCTATTGCGAATCTGTCTTTTTTTTCCAATTTTTTCCCCAAATTAGAATACCAAATTCTAATAAAACATTTTTAAGATGTATTGCTAGCAAAGCGGGTTTTCCGACGACATAATATGTATTTTTTTTAACTTTAGTTTTTTATTATTGCCAATTTTACATCCTATCATAAAGTGAAAAATGAAGTCACACGTCCCACCGTGAATATATTTTGGAATCGTTTGTGTGGGAGTAATGTCTGTGCATTCCGGCCGTGCCCGAATAACGACGTCTCTCATTAGTTATTCTGAATAAATAATTGATTGATTGCGAAAGAAAGAATGAAATATCATTATTATAATATTAGAGCTGACATGTTGACTTTAAATTAGATTAACACTGCCTACAATACGCATTTACAAGTAGGTACTTGGTATTTGCATTATAGTAGCTGGTACTCAAATTTTGCAAAGGCAGTCACTCTATTTTGTTAATACTTTGGCAAATGAGTGTAAAGTTTTAAAACAACTTGTCCGAAAGTGAAAGCTTTTAATGTACTAAAAAGGACAGTAACTGACTCATGTAAATAAAATGTAGTCCAAATAAGACTATCCTATCCTATCATTATATGCCATTAGGGACCTTCCATCTCCACCATAAGGCTCTTATATATTTTTGAAAAGTAGTCATGAAAACAAACGAGTCCAAATTCGGCTGTCCTGCCATATGCCATTCCACCTCTACCAATGTCCTCCTCCCACCTCTATCATCAGAGACGCTCAATGGTACCATAATCATCTATTGTCATCCAAACCACACGTCTGCAAAATATTCATTGTCCTATATCTATAGTATTAAGTATTATCTATGTAACTGTTTATGTATTAATTAAACCAAGCTAGTAAAATGTTTACCTTGTTGTATTAAAGATTATAAGTTTATTACATGGCGCAGCCGGTAGGATACGAACCTACGCTCCCATAGGGAATCTGATTTTGATAGCATATATTTTATAGCATAGTTAAGTGTTAGGTAATTACATTCTGCCATGCAATTATTGTCGCAGCTCGCTGTTTTTATTTTTTAGTTTGATTTAATCCCTACCCATCACTATCCATATTACAAATGCGAAAATGTGTTTGTTTATTGGTTCGTCTTTCAATGACGTCGCAACTCGCAACGGAGCAACGAATCGTGATTTTTCGCATGGGTATAGATATAGAATGACCTGAGAGTAACATTATGCTACTTTTTATCCCGGAAAATCAAAGAGTTCCTACGGTATTTTTAAAAGTCTAAATTCACTCGGACTCAATCGCGGGCATCGGCTAGTATTTTTTAGTTTCGTTTACGACATAATTTGGTACCTATCAATTTTATTGTGCCGTAATAAAATATATTATTAAGTAATTCATTACCAAAATTACAACACAGGTGTATCAATTACACACAAAATAAGATATAGATTGCAGTATTGAACGGAACCGGTCCAATAAATATCTGTAACGGTGTACTGGTCTGTATTGGATCATAGTTTAATACATCGCTCATGATATTAACTTTCATTATTAAAGCATTTTAATGTTTTTATCTACACCCATGCCTTAAATCCTCTATAAAAGATTCTGAAACAGTTATTGCCAACATTAAAACACCCAATATCTTAATAATAATAACCATTAAAGTATCCAAACGAGTGTTATAATGTTGTACTGAATTTCATTATACTCCTGTGAAAAAGAGACTGCGCTGCTGCTGCTATACTGCTGGCATAACGAGACAGATTTATGCCAGCAGTATAGCGCTGTCTCTTTTTCTGCCATTAGTCATTTTATTTAAAAAACTGGTTTTTGTTAATTTCTTAAATTAAAACTAATTTTGATAGTCTAAACTCTTAAATCGAAGGGAAAACTATCCATAATTATTTTTTTCATTACCTAAGTATTATTTTATTTATATTCGCTCTAGTTCATTAACTACATACCTAACTAGCTTATGCTCGCGACTTCGTCCGCGTGGACTACACAAATTTCAAACCCATAGGGGTTTGAAATTTGTGTAGTCCACCCCTTAGGGGTTGAATTTTCAAAAATCCTTTCTTAGCGGATGCCTAAGTCATAATAGCTACCTGCATGCCAAATTTCAGCCCGATCCGTCCAGTAGTTTGAGCTGTGCGTTGATAGATCAGTCAGTCAATCAATCCTTTTATATATTTAGCTCCGTAGGTCCAATCCGATCTCCTAGCCTACACAAACAAAGAACATTAATTTATTGAGATGGAATATATTTTCCAAGTTTTTACGCAGTAGGTATTCATCCTTCTAAATTCTCCTTTGGAGTAGAGATAAAAAATGCGAAACATCCCTCTATCTATTGCATAATATAAGCGAAGGAGATCGGGGCTCTCTGGAATAGGTACGTCTAAAATATTAACGAGTAATAAATAACTCACTGCTAGGGTTGCCATGATTTATCATATACCTACACATTATTATACCTAACATGCATTTACCGCATTTGATAAACATTTTAATTCTTAGGGTTCCGTACCTCAAAAGGAAAAAGGAACCCTTATAGGATCACTTTGTTGTCTGTCTGTCTGTCTTTCCGTCTGTCCGTATGTCTGCTCCATTGCTCTGTTGCAACGTGATTGCAGGACAAACCAACAAACCCATAAACCAAGAAAGCAACAAACATAATATGTTCGCATTTATAATATGGGTAGGTATATATACATATGTATATAATATGAGTATACATATCTATATTATAAGTATATATTACAAATTCTATTTTCTATGAGCAAACACTTGTTGAATAGTTTGTATTGTATTGTAATTTTAATTGCATACTCTAGTCAAGTGCAATAGAAATATACCTAAGGTGTTGCAACATTTTCATCTCTTAAAGATTGGGCACGTTTTCTCTGGTGGCTATTAATTAATATAGACGAATACAATGAAAAAATAATATCATAAACACTATTAGACTTCGACGTAAACTTAAATGTTCAATTTAAAATTGAGGTGGATAACCTAGTGGTTAAATTAAAGTGCGAGCGTGAGGTCAATCCTTTTTATCTAAACGTTATTATTTTTTGAATTAAATTTCCATTAGTCTGAAATGTGTCTGAATTACTTATTTTTTTATTCGAGTACGCTAAAATGTCACTGTAATACGTAATAATAAAATAATATGTTGATTTTTATAATCCCGTGGGAACTTTTAGATTTTCCGAGACGAAAAATAGCCAGTGAAATGCAAGCTATCTCTGTACCTTCGATAAAAAGGGTTAAACGGATGGATAGACAGACAGACATAATAAAGACGCATTTATAATGAACTAGATGATGCCCGCGACTTCGTCCGCGTGGATTAAGATTTCTCAAAAATCCCGTGGGAATTCTTTAATTTTCCGGGATAAAAAGTAGCCTATGTCCTTCCTCAGGATGTAAGCTAACTCTGTACTAAATTTTATCAAAATCAGTTAAACTGTTGGGCCGTGAATAGCTAGCAGATAGATAGACAGACAGACAGACAGACACACTTTCGCATTTATAATATTAGTATAGAAATATGGATATCAAGTATGGATATCTTTGGAAAAAGTGAAGTGCAAAACTGGGGCATAGTTTCTAAATAAAAGCCTATCTCATTTTCCAATTTCCCAATAAACTCCAACAATTTAGGACCATAATCTAGGCGTCTGTTATCGTAATAGGATCAGGGCTGGCGCTATATCATTCGGAGCTAAGGCGACGATCTGGAATAATTCCCCGCTGACTGTCAAGTGGTACTATTCACCTCTACTCTAACTTTAGGGGTCACCTTCCTTACCCGTATTTCGTTCTAGGTCAGTAAAATGTTATTGGTAAGCATTATCATCATCATGATGATTATCGCCAACTCACTACAGGGTCACAGGGTTTTACCACGGGTCTCCTCTCAGAGTGAGAAGGGTTTTGGACATAGGGTTCCGTACCTCAAAAGGAAAAACAGAACCACTTTGTTGTCTGTCTGTCTGTCAAGAAACCTACAGGGTACTTCCCGTTGACCTAGAATCATGAAATTTGGCAGGTAGGTAGATCTTATAGCTGACATTAGGGGAAAAAATCTGAAAACCGTAAATTTAGGGTTAGATCACACAAAAAAAATTAAATTGTGGTCATGAACTAATAATTAGTATTTCCAATTTTCGATGTAAGATAACTATATCAAGTGGGGTATCATATGAAAGGGAAAGGGAAAATTTATTTATTTTTATGCATCACAGTGTTTGAATTATCCTGCAAAATGTCGAAAAATTACGAATGTAGTACGGAACTCTCCGTGCGCGAGCCTGACTCGCACTTGGCCGGTTTTTTTCTATTATCGTTATAGAAACGCGAGACTTGAAGACAAGCACGTCCGTGGTCCGCATGAATATTTCTATAGAAAACGGTATCTATTGTAAATATTCTATTCCGACGCAACCTAGTACCGATTCTATTCGTTCCGTATTCAGCACGTGCGAACGTAATTATCTTGAGGCTTTATCGAACATGAAGAACACCGCTGGTTTTGAATGTGAGTTAATTGTACTAAATTAAACCTAAATTATTTTTAACTAGATAATTCCCGCGACTTCGTCCGCGTGGATTTAGGGTTTAAAAATCCCGTGGGGACTTCTATTTTTCAGGATAAAAAGTAGCCTATGTCCTTCCCCGGGATGCAAGCTATCTATGTACCAAATTTCGTGAAGTGAAGTGTGAAGTGTGATGTGATGAAGTGAAATTTCGGCCGGTGAAAAGCTAGCAGACAGACAGACAGACACATTTTCGCATTTGTAATATTACTATGTATGGATTACTAGAATTAATGGTTTATGCTATTACTGCATTCAAATTACCAATTTGTAAGCATTTTTGGAAGGGAAGCGGGAAACGGGTGGATGAGCAAGGTGAAGAACCATGTGAAGCGCTCTCGAAAAGGCCTCTGTACAGCAATGAAGATTAGACGTAGCTAAGTAAGCTGAAGATTCTTATAGGTAGATAGGTCTTATAGCACAAGCAAAGGAAAAAATCCGAAAACCGTGAATTTGTGGTTACATCACAATAAAAATCTAAATTACCATATAGATGGCGCAGTAAGTCAGTGTCCTACATAAAGTCTGTATATTTTGTACGGAACACTACATATGCGAGTCCGACTCGCACTTGAGCGGTTTTTTTCCACTTCTACCTAGTTTGTTACATCTTTAATAAGTAAGTAATAGCGTGCGACAAAGCTCTATACACCACAAAAATAAACATTTTCATGAATAACTAACGTTCTGTAACCACGCGTTTGCGCCCAGTAATTAAAACATCATAAACACGTGCCTTATTACCATTATTATACAAAGAAATCTCTGAAGAATTTCATAAGATGATAATCTTTCAAATTGTTTCGAATGTTACGAGTAATTATAGCTTTAATTTTGATAATAGTAAAAATAATGACTCATACAATCTAAATTTAATTTGGTTGAACCGTTTATGTAGTACCTAATTATAGCTTCAGATTAATTAACTCCATAGTAATACTATAGTGTAAACAAGGTGAAAACTTTAAACACGAAGGATCATCATCATCATCGTCGTAGTCAACTGATAGACGTCCACTGCTGGACATAGGTCACTTGTAGGGACTTCCACACGCCACGGCCTTGCGTCTCCGGAATCCAGCGGCTCAGTGCGATTCGTCTGATGTCGACATAAAGGATCGTTCCCATCGAAAAATCGAGTAGCTCATTACTAGGTCTTTTCAGTAGAAACTAGAAAAGGCATTTTGAACCAAATTAAAGATTTACTTGGTGATTCGAAAGCTCTCAATAAAAATTTGTTTGAATAAAAAACTTATCGTTACTATGATATTCTATTCCATGTTGTAACGTCTTACCTAGATAATTATCACTATTAGGTATAAGTCCCGCAAATTGCTATTGCGCTGGAACCATGTCTCATTTTGACGTCAGCCGAAATAAAAACATACCATCAGCTCGAAACTTCAGTCTAGCTAGTGCTGACCTCACTTTTATGGCGGCCACGCGCATTGGCAATTTGCGGGGCTAATACCTAAGTACCTCATCTATGTTAATTATTCGCCTATTTTATTTGACTTTCAAAACGTGTACAGTGTACACTGCTATCATACTTTGAAAAGTAAATGATTTGATTTGATTTAGGTACGCCTTGCTTCCATCGATTGCTTCGAACGAAGCGGCCAGAAAGTAAGGAATACGGACGCTGGGAACACGTTCCATATCTTAGCATTTTCATATCAACAAATTGATAAAAAAACGTTTTGTACCAATGGACTTGATGTCCAAAAATACACTTAATTTCATTTCCATCTTCATTTACAACGACCTCGTGTTCATTTTTACAAAAACAAAAATTCACAAGGGAAATGAATTAATCACAAGAATAATATGTGCTTAACCTTATTTCGAAATAAAAGTGAAGCCACTCGAGGTTTGGCTCAAACACTCATTTGACAATGACTTTCATCTCCCACGACCACGACTTCGCACCTTTGGAGTGTAAGCAAAATATGTAATGCTTGGTACAGTCAGCAACAAAGCTAGGTTTGTTCCACAGTCGCTTGTACTGACGGGTGCGAACCTATCATTCGTTTTCATTTTTTTTTTAAATCTTTTTTATTCAAATAAACTTTTACAAGTACTTTCGAATAGTCGGATGCATCTTCCACTGGTTCGGAATGCCTTTCCTACCGAGAAGAACCAGCAAGAAACTCGGCGGTTGCTCTTTTCAAATATTTGATATAGGTACAAGATTAGATTATGCCATGTATACAAAAGTATTTGCAGTCTTGTGCGTTGCTGGAACGAGCTGCAGGTCAAATCCACGCTCTTTTATCATTACATCATTTAGCCTGCACTCGCCAAACGTATAAGGCCATGAGTATAGAGCCTTTAGGGCAGTATTTTTGACCAACTTAAAAAAAGAAAGTTCGACCTTTAAGTATCGTGTGTTCGCAATCCCACTTCTACCTTGACCAAAAAATAAACATTCTCTACTTTCAAGGTAAGTAAATAGGAAACGCAAGAATTAATATACCTATCTCTATCAAGATAACGACATTTTGACTTGTCGAATAAATGCAAGTTTGACTTAAAAAACCTGCTAAGTGCGAGTCAGACTTGCGCACCGAGCTTGTATGTATCTTAGTTGATAAGTATTTCACCTGGGAAAATTCTTCAGTGAAAGCTGAGATTCTAACAATTGAGTTTTGATTTTATACACTTTAGTGAGACTAGTTAATCCCTGACCTAAACCGATTAGACTGCTTGTTGTATTAGGTATATTACAAAACCCGAAGGAACGAAAATATCAATACACAAAATAGAGTAGGCTGCCTCTCCACTGGTGCGGAGCTAGGTAGCGGAGCGAAGCGAGAAAGTGATGCGGAGCGGAGTTGCGGACTGTATCTGTCCATAGACACGCAGCTAGGTACAGGCAGCCAATATTAGCACTCACTCTATATTAAAATCTAAGGTGTTTAATTGTTATTTTCTTTCTAAAACTAAGCATAAAATTATAGATAAATAGATAGTAGATACTTGGAACTTCGCAAATGGCACTTACCCTTTTGCACGAGCATACTTGAGATACTCAACCCTCAGAATTATTATGTAAGAGTTTACACCTTTAAGTGCAATACATACATATGTACTTCTAAACAAGTTGCAAATTAACCATGATTTCTAGTTCTTTTCACACGCTCTACTATTTTAACTTGAATTTAAAGCAATTAAACCTACACACGAATTTATATTTCTGACAAATTTGCAAGATCAATCAAGACAATGCGTAGATCTTGTACCTCCTTTTTACAACCCTATTTTTATATTATAAATCTGAAAATGTTTGTTTGTTCGTGTAAATTTAACTTTTAACAAACGTGAAGAAAGATATATGTTATTCTCCGGAAAATATTTCAATCCATGAGTTTGGGGTTCAAAATTCCAGACAATAAACTTAATTACTTTTATCATGTTACGTGTTATATATTACGCTTTTAATTTTTTACAATTTTTCTCAGAAATATAAAAAAACCGCTCGCTGCGCTTGCGATATGTTGTGGTGGCGATGCTCATTTCCTTTTTGTTAAAAATCAGAAAAATTACTACTCAACCGATTCCATGGGACACAAATCACTACCTAGAAAAGCGATTCTAAAAATCCACGCGAACGGAGTTTCAGGTAATGTATGTACTATGTAGATTACCCATCGTATAAGCCTAGCTTTACTGATACAGTGACAGTTGCACTGATTGAGATATTATCAACGAATACAAAGATAGACGACAACGTGACCCGTTGGAAAGTGAAACTACAATGGACTATCATTTCAAAAGTGTTTAGTGCTATTCTTTGCAGAGACCTCGAATAGATAGGCGACAGTAATATTTAGGGCACGCTAAAATACAATGCTTGTGAAAATATTTTTATCTTGATAATGTGATTGTGATGTGATGTTTATCACATTTTAATTGCAACTAACTAGTATAAGGAAGAGATTACTATTCTTACAGATTCTGTGCTTTTATGAACTAAGAGCCAGCGCGTGCTAGACCTTTGTTATTGTATAAAAGCTTAATAACGAAGGTCTGGGCTCTCTGTCTATTATGTGGCTTGTGTCTTGATAAGATACCTACATACTTTGTTGACTACAATTTAGTTTTCGAAAATTTACAAGTAAGTACCTACTTAAAGATTTTTGTATTAGAAATCTTTTAAAATAAAACGTTACACAGAGTTTCATTGTTAAGTTGCTAAAAAGCTATTCAAATTCGTAAATGCAAGTTAAATAGAACTTTACTAAGTAAAGAAAACAATTCCGAAGCGTTACGGAGTTATTTACGTTTACCGGCATGTATTACTTACTATTAGCATAATTCTGTTTAAATTGCGTTTTGTGTAAACAAAATGGTGTTGCGACCTAGTAAACGATATTGATTGCATGTCATACCTTATGTGGGCTATCTGTTGATAAATCGAGTGGCTTCTCGTAATTCGGGTAGCGGGACAGTTAATTGGTTGATTACGCACTAGTTATTGGGCATTTGACCGACATACCGTATCTTGGTATTAAGTAAGAATGACAGCATAGTTGGTAACTCGTTCTTCATGTTTTTAATATAAAAATTCTAGATAATTTGAGCATTCAGTTCTATTAGCGCTAGTGTTGTTTGAATCGTTTTTGAACTTATCTTTTCTATCGGGTCTTTACTTTCAAATACATAATATTGACAGCATATTGACCTTCTAACTTGGTGGAGTAATCCTACCCTCCTAAATTATATTATATGCAAAGCCTCAATAGCTCAAAAATCAGGACTGAGTAGACTAAACCCCGAATGATTGTAAGTTCAGTGCTCGGTGGTTCGAAGTAGGTAATGGTAGTTCTGAGACATACTAACGCTAAGTTGGTGGGGAAAGAGAATGAAAACATATACATATATTACATTTTAAACATTTTCATTCATAAATTTCTTAAAAATTGTAACGAGAATATAATTTGTAACAATGTAGATGAAACTTTTCGATTAAATTAATTAACTTACACAGAAACCGACAATGTGGCAAGCTCTAGAAAATCACTTCAGACCAAAGACTTATAATTACACTGTGCTTGAAACTGAAACTTTGCGCTGTTGGAAATTAAACTATGCGGTTAGTTCGACGAACGTTATTTTATTATGTTTAACTTCCAGTGTAGTTAAAACAAGGTTAAAGCATATATTAAACTATATTTCCGCATACAAAACAACTCATTTTGTGTGTAAAATTTTGCAAAAAAGGGCCATTTTCATATTAAGGAGCTTAAATTTAATTGAAATGGTCTTTAATTCTGATAGTATGAGATATCGAGCTACAGGTTCGACAGAAAATAACAACTTCCTATCAAAAAAAACTTGATCTAGGGCAATTAAGAAAAGATGATTTCACCGGATATTAAATTGTCGGCTTATTATTAACTACGATGATAATGATGTAATCCTTAAAACATTATTATAGCAGATTAGCAGAAACAGTTCAGTACATCTTAAAATAATAACTAGGTCTTAAGTCCCATGAAGTAGTACCTACTCACCTAATCCTAGAAATGGCACATAGTACGAAGAAGATAAACCTACTATACGAAGATTTGAATAGCAGTAGCTAGATCAATTGACAGCAAGTCCTTAGGTACATAGTGTAAGCTAGATCCGTTTCTTTGAATTGCAATATAGGTCCGAGTCATCAAGTCGCCTACATAGGTGTTAGGTAGGTACATCCTGTATTTATCTCACCATTCTAGTGCTTCAGTGTTTACTTTCATTGATAAGCAGACTCTGCCACGAATCGGGTGCAAAGCTACGTATGTTTTCCCAGAAAGGATGTCAGGCAAGATTTTGTTTGTCTTGAGGTGGCAAGAAAAATAGCTCTGCGTATAAACAATTTATACCATTAAACGATAACTGATATCTCGAGTTGCTGGAATGGTAACTCCATACCGAAATTCCCAGACCCCACTTGTGGACAGACAGCCTCTAAACTGCACACACAAAAAGCACTAGAAAACAACAATGTTGATTTTTTTACAAGATACCATTGTACCTATCGGTTGTATCTATCGGTTATTTTTAATTATATTACAAATAACAATAAATTATTTTTATATAGATCTAGCTGGAAAATATAGTTGAATTAATCAATGAAAGACTGTTGATTTTAAAAAGGCGTAAATGGAGCTTTCCAAATAACGTAGGTTATAAAAAAGTACGCGTTGACAGTTTGGCACGTTCGGCCTCTCAACCGGTCACCGCGATGAACAATTTGGTACAGCTATAGCTTGCATCCCGACTCTCGAGGAAGAATATAGGCTACTTTTTATCCCGGAAAATCAAAGAGTTCCCAAGCTGTGGCAACTGGAAACCTATAAGTGGGTCTACATTTTTACAGAATACCTATTTTTTTTAATTTCAGTAAATTATCTTGTAGCCTGTAGGCTGTCCTAATGCAATAAATAAAATTTAAAAAAATAGCTCCTAATCTTTACTTAGTTTTTTAGCAGTACTTTAACCTCGCCATTTGTTAAAAAAGGAGAGCCGACGTTTTGATTTATCCTATCTTAATTTTTTTCCTATCTTAATTTTTTTAACAATACAGTAAGGTAGTATCATTAATTGTAAAGTAAAGGCACTAAGACAGTACTCAAATTTTCAAGAAACTCATTATAATGCTCAAGAGTCTTCCTAGAATATAAAATTGTAAGAGTAAACAAGTATATTTAATTTGGTTGATCGAGAGTCGAGACTGAAATACCTCATGTAGAAGTTGTTAAAAAAGATAATACTAGTAATCAATAAGAGATAGGAAGCATAGCTTTTCGAGGACGTAGTTAGTGAAAAGCAAAGAACGGAACTACTACAGGAAGCTGTAGTTTAGAGAGGACTCAAGAGTGCTTGGTGGATATCGATGTAGGAGGCCCGGAAGCGCACCTATCTGCTATCCTACTTTAAAATAATTGAAATCCAGTTGGTGTATTACGGAAATTAGAGGGTATAAAATATCAGTAAAACGCAACTAGACTCTGACGATCTCTGACGCAGTGGTGATGTGGTCTTATAAGTGGGAGGTCACAGGTTCGATTCCCGACAGGGGCAATTTAAGAATTTATAATTTCGAACCGAATACGGATGAGTGCACAAACTACAAAGGCCCATACCCCTTCCAAGTTAGCCTGCTTCCATCTTAGACTGTATTATCACTTACTAGGTAGATCGCAGTCAAAGGCTAACTGGTAATGAAATTTCAAAAAAACTTTCGTAAAGCGAACATCTGAAACGAGTGCTAACGAGTCAACTAACAACACTACTTTTCTAAAAACTAATGTTGGCACCTCTCCCAAACGTCGAGTGACACCTACGAAAAAAACTTTGGGCGCTGGAACATTCATTTACTAAACTGGCGATCATTTGACAGTTGTTACTAAAATAGCATAATATTCATCATCATCTCAACGATGGAACTAGGAATCAGATTTCCTCTCAAATTGAGAAGAGTTTAGTTAGGTCATACTCCACCACGAAGTGTAATATAGAATAGAAATATATTTATTCGAATCGATTATTTTAACAAGTAGGCACTTTTGAATCGTCAAATCCATCTACCACTGGTTCTAAATGCCTTTCCTGTAGATCCGCCAACAGCATAATACCTATTAGAGATTTAGATAAGTATAGAAAAATTGCCTCCCTTTAGACAAATCAAAACGCAGTGAGTTAGCATGTTGATTGTAAATTGATTGGAGGAGGATCAAAAGATTGTAAATATGATTAAGGAACTGCCATCAATCAAAGATGAATCGTTGAATTAATAAGCTCAATTTGCATCGTTGGATAACATCAAGAGTAGGAAAGGAATTATTATTATAGAAACTCATCTTAAATAATATAACGTACATAATATCTAGAACGTGTAGCTAGATGAACACTTTGCTCAGTTTAAACAGGTTGAACAAAAAGCACATCTCAAATAACCGGCCAAATGCGAGTCAGACTCGCGCACTGAGGGTTCCGTACTACAGTATCGTTATCTTAAATTGAAAATTGAAAATACTAATTATTTGTTCATGAACACATTTTTTTTTTATGTAACCACAAATTCACGGTTTTTGGATTTATTCCTTTACTTATTGCTATAAGACCTACCTACCTACCGAATTTTATGATTCTTGGTCAATGGAAAGTACCCTATAGGTTTTCTTGACAGACTCAACGGACAGACAGACAACAAAGTGGTCATATAAAGGTTCTTTTTTTCCTTTTGAATTACGGAACCCTAAAAATGAATATGTCTCAAGTCTCAGTATATTACGCATACTTGTAGCACTTATGGCATACTTCGGCGGAGTTTCGCTAAGTAATTTCCTCCGTCGAAAGCGACATTTATTAGCAAGGCTCACTTTTCTATAATGGTAGGTATCTTAATTTTGCGTGAAATTGCGTTACATAATTTAGAAAATTTCCCGTTCCAAGATTACACTTTCATTTCACTAAACGAGGAAGTGAAGTCTTTACGAAGAAGATATTGTTTTTCATTAAAAAAAAGTAAGCGGAGAACGAAGTTAGATGATAAAGTTGAGTTTTTTTTGAGTTCCGTACCTCAAAAGGAAAAAAGGAACCCTTATACAATCATTTCGTTGTCTGTGTGTCGTGTATGTCAAGAAACCTATATAGTACTTCCCGTTGACCTAGAATCATGAAATTTGGCAGGTATGCCTTATATATGCGCACAAATCAAAGTAATAAAAAACTTTTAATAATGACCACACTCAATTCCTAAGTTGGGTTTCGGAAAAAACTGAACAAACATAATCGTCATTACGATAGAGCCATATCTCATACATTATTGTTTACATGCCCAATTAGGTAAAGTGCCTTTTAATTTACCGTGACATGTAAGTACATTTTCCAAGAAAGTAAACAAAAACTTGTTACACGTCTGACAATTAAGTAGGTTCGTTTGTGCTACAAGCTTCTTTACAATTTCATTAACACATATCCACGTGTCCCCGTTGTGAGCGTGGGTGAGCCGTGAGAGGGCACTACAACCTACTACTACTTTCCTAACGTGTGTAACTGTAGTTTCGAGTTCCACATCTAAAAGCTTGTCTACATGTGGCATTTACCCGCGAGCTCAGAATACATAATAGTACAGGTGTCAATTTTTACAAACAAAACAATACTTTTTTTATTTTTTATTTAGATGCTTGACGTAACGGAAACAGTGAGAAGACTAAAAAGGACCAAACCTTTTGAGTTAGTGTTTAGTGATTAGTGATAGTGTACATAGTGTAAGTGCTGAAAGAACACGTGAACAAAGTGTCATATCTCAAATCAAGAAAGACTAAGATGCGTCAGTGGACAATTTCTTAGTATATAAGATAATTTATAAGTTTAGGTTAAAATAAAATTACTTATTAGTCATACATTAGGCTAGATCGTAATATAATTGAGTAGCTAATTGGCACTCAACAATAAGGAAAAAAAAAATAATAATAACTTAGATACAAGTTAGCCCTTGACTGCAATCTCACCTGGTGGTAAATGATAATCCAGTCTAAGATGGAAGCGGGCTAGCCTGGAAGGGATATATAGCAGGTTTTATCACATCCATGCCCCTTTGGTTTCTACACGGTATCGTACCGGAACGCTGAATCGCTTGGCGACACGGTTTTGCCGGTAGGGTGGTAACTTGTCACGGCCAAAGCCTCCCACTAGACAGATTAATTTAACTAAGTATTCTGTTCTTTTATATAGTCTAGTGGTGACGACATCAACCTTTTTCATGCGTTCGGGGTTCGATTTTGGACACACAGTATACACACCTCTATTGCATTTGCGTTTTAAGTAATTAAATGTCAAACCTGCATGCCTGAGAGTTTGGCAATTTGGACAATTTGGCAATCCGCACTTGCCCAGCGAGACGGCCTATGGCCAAACCACGTCTGTGGCCAAACCCTTTCTCAATCTGAGTGGAGACCTCTGAGTGGACGTTCTCATATTAAGTGAGCTGGCGATGAATTGATTATGATTCTTGTTTTATTTGATCTCTATAAGCGCAATATTTGCTTTCATTGCCTACAATGTCTGTAAAGTTACGTAATATTGATAATCGTTTTTTGATTATCTGGAACTAATACTCTTACAAAAATCTCTTTATTCGTTAAAAAGTTATGTCGTCTAATACTTATAGTACAAAGAGGTATTGTCAGTTTGTAAGTTTGTTTTGTAACGGTTTTGTATGTAGGGGGTAATCTCCGGAACGAATGATGCGACTCTGAAAATTATTTATCTGATAGATAGAGAGTTACATTCTCCACAAATTAGTAATAAATTATACCTACCTCGTAGACGAAGTTGCGAGCACAAGCTAGTTAGCAATGTTTTTTGAACATTCAGGTGATATATTAAATTTATAATAACTAATACAAAATTACTTATTCTGTAAGGAATAGGTTATTATAGAAAGCTCCGAAAATCTGAAAAACACGCGGGAAGCTCTAAAGAAGCAACTTTTTAACAGCTTACGCGAGAGCTACGTAACGAGTGATTGCATGACCATTTATAACACGAAACGAGCTCTCCAAATCGCGCGTAAAATATCTCATCTGAACAAACTTTAAATGCCTGTATGCACAGGTGTTGGTTGGTTGGTTACGCAAGCGAATACCGCAGCGGGCCTATCGACCGACCAGCTAATAGGTAGTAACTGCATTGCCTTGCAACGTGCTTTTGGTTTTAGTGCTGTGGTTCAAGCTTAAGCTTGAACCACAGCACTAAATTCCATTCCATTTCCATTAATTCCATTAATATTTAATTCCATTTGGAATTAGCCAATGTGCCGTGGCCCGTGGCCTTTTGACGTGGCGTATGTTTTGTGTGATTGTATTCTCTCAACGTAATATCATAGCCCGAACTACTAGCAAGCTGAAGTGGCAGTGGGCAGGTTATGCCTGTCGTAGAGGCGATGACCGTTTCACGTTTGAGCCGGAAAATCCTTGGGTGGAGAACCGTTTTTAAGCAAGCGTAGTTTGGGACGCCCTCCAGCACGATGGACCGAAGATATAAAGAGGCTGGCGGGAAGTGGCTGGATGAGGAAGGCTGAGGACCGGGTGTGGTGGCGCTCTATAGGGAAGGTCTATGTCCAACAGTGGATGTCTACAGGCTGATGATGATGATGATGATGATAATTCTCTCAACGTAGTATTAGAATGTCTGCCAATCCCACACTTGGCCAGCGTGGTCGATATGGCCAAACCGTTCTCATTCTGAGAGAAGACCCGTGCCGGTGATGGGTTGATTGAGGTGATATAAATATAGTCGAGAAAAAAATACATAGATGTCAAGAAAGATTACGATATTTTTTTTGAAAATCATGATGCTACTATTCAATAATAAAGCGAGTATAATAAAAGCGTTACAACTGTTAAGGATTTACCAGGAAAACTTGATACTAAATACAGTCCACTTTCCAAGGCACTAAATTATATTGTAGAGATTTCTCTTGGTTTTCTCTTGAAATTAAAACGGCCTTACCTACATACCTATTTGCTTCAATTTTATGAGCTTTTATGAGTTAAACTCATATTTAAGTGTCATCACTGTATTATAAGTTATCACCGTCACAACTCGCACATTACGGACTGCGATAACGACTTGCCAAAAAAATGTTACCATTCTTCATGTAAACGTTTTGGTAGAAAGTACGGACTACATTCACATCATAATCATCATTAGTCATATAAAAAATTTGAAATATCCACATAAACAATTTCAATCAGAGACAGGCCTGGCTGTACTATTTTGGCTGGCGGTTTAGCCAGGCAGATCAAGAACAAACAGTGCGACAAGGATTTTTCACGACTTTTACATTGGGAAAACCATTGATGAGTGCCGGCAAGAAACTTTGTACATCAAACTTTAGAGTGAGATTTCGGCTTTTTAGAGCGTTGTTTCTGTCAGCCATATGTGACGTTTTCTCGGTCCCAACGACAGAGAAAACGCACTACCTCTTCCTAAAGGTCGATGTACAATATTTCCTGCTGGGTACTGTAGGAGGAATCTACCCTAGAAAATGTTGCTAAAGCCGCAAGAACTTATTGTGCTCGAACTAAGGATGCTTTTAGCTGTGAAATTCTGAGCTATTGAAAAGATTTCAATAATCCCTTTTTCCCAAACGGAGATATCGTATTTTCTGCTTCCGACAACATCACTATTCAGGAAATGGCAAACATGGATAAAATAAACCTTCAACCTTGAGCAAATGAATGTTTACCTCGCAGCTAACCGATCAATTCTATTGCATCCACTGCATTCCTACCTCCCTTCACATGATCAAATCGCTAAATAAGAACTAGCGGTACCTAACTATAATATATTTATATCCGTACATAAGTAGGTAGGTATACGTGTAACTTCGGTAATCCATAAATTTTCAAAGAAAAATAATTAATATTAATCGGACCTACTTATGCAACATGGAACCAATCCACACACATGCCAAAATTGAGATAAGTATACAGAAAGCTTTTAAAATGCACCTTCTATCAACCCTGTAAAAATCAAAATGATCTGACAATTCTAACATAGTAAAACATTTCTATGACAAAGTTATCAGTCCACATTTTAACAGTTGTTCAATAAACTAACAAGATCCATGTCCCATGGTAACCTGACAATCTAAGAAATCATTGAATTTTTATTTTTTTCATAAAGACCCATACCACATGGTCCCTTTTTATAAATCAATTTTGCAGAACCATGCGGGTTGGTTCTTGTTTGCAATAAAAATATGTCATAGTTCTATATTTTTACAAAGACTCACATTACTTGGTCCCTTGTTGATATAAATCAATATTTACAACATCTAAGAAAACATGTCTTTTGAATCTGTGTTGTTTAATAAATTTCTTGAAAAAAATTATTTATTAAAGTCAGTGATACCTAGTTACATTATTGTGATTCGCTAGTTTTTCTAAATTCAATTCAATTTTTCCCAAAATAACTACATTTTGAGTGGTAATTTTGTTTTGGTATGAATATGGCAACTTAATCTAATTTAATGGTAGATAAGTAGGTAATATTACAAAGGCAACACTGTGCTTTAAAGCAGATTAGATCAGCTCGTTGTGTGATTTGTAAATTAATTTACTATTTCCAACAATGAAGACATATAAGAATACATACAAGAATAAATATCAGGAGACAAACTATGATTTCTAGCTGCCGCCACTTAATTTTTTTTATTTAGCTTTGACCCTTACCACCTTAGAGTAAAACTTAGCACAGATATTCCTTAAGTTATTCTAACATTAAGAAATAAACATCTATTAGGTCTTTTCGTCACCTATACCCCAAAAGTCAGTCAGTGCATCATATCGGTTATGACTTACGGTGCCGTAACATGGACACTGACAGCCAGGCTAGTCCACAAATTCCAAATCGCTCAAAGCATTTGAAGAGAAAAGTTCGAAAAGAAGTAATTCGCCATAGAACTAAAGCACATATAATAGATAATATGGCTCTTGAGGCTAGAACAATGAAGTAGCAGTGGGCTTGTCAGAAAACTGCTCAACCAAAGACTGTTGATAGCTGCTGAAATCGTAAGCTCCCCAGTGGCGACCGTAACTTGGAAAACGTATATCGGGACGCCCTATACGAGTATGGAGCACCCCCTGTGTGTGGAGCGATGACATTCAGAGAGTGGCTACCATCAAATGAATGCAAAAAGTTTAAGATAGAAGATGCCTGTGTCCAACAGCAGATGCAACTATAAAAAGACGATGACTTTAAGCGTTTAACGTAGTTGTAGCGAATTTATAAACGAAATTTGCGATACGCACTTACCAAGTATAAGATATCGCACTACACCGATGATACTACCTTGTTTGCACCAGTGCTCGTCATATGGAAGAGCTACTTCTCAAAATGAAGTGTGTTAGTCTTAAGAGTTCAGATTAAAAATAAACCGCAGTAAATCTATGACGATGGTTGTAGACCGCACCAACAATAACTCGCCCGAAGTTACTCAAACTCTGAACTGGGAGGTTGTCCTATCCTGCATTTCTTGGTGCTTTAATCTCGAACAATGATGGTTGTGTAAAAGAAGTGAAGCGACTATGGCGATAGCAAGAACTGCAATGGAAAGGCTGACGAAAATATGGAAAAACAGAAAGAAACATCACAAAAGCTACGAAGATCCGGCTTGTTTGGACATTTGTTTTTCTAATTTTTATACGCTGCGAAGATGTGAACTCTGCGACTGATTGAGAAGAAGATTGACGCTCTGGAGATGTGGTACTGGAGGCGAAGAGTCTCTTTGAACGATTTTCGCACCAACGACGTCTCTATACTCCAAGAACTGGGCATTAAACAACGTCTTTTGGCGCTAGTGCAAAGTCGCATGTTCTTCGGACATGTCTCCCGGCATTAGAGTGACTCCATTGAGCGTCTTGTAGTGCATGGCAAGGTGGAAGGTATCAGAGGGCGAGGAAGGTCACTTAAGCGATGGCCCGACCAGATTAAGTCCGCTGTGGGTGGTCTCGTGCACGAATGTACCAGACTATCAGCCAAAAGGCGACAAGTGGCGAATGCTCTTGAGGCGTAAAACATCACTTCGTGAAAACGTCACTTCGTGATGACCACAGCCACTCTGCCAAGAATATTACGACGGAGCAGAAGAATATACGTGCAATCTAACCATTTTAGCCATCCTACCTGTATTAGCCTAACTTTGTGAGAAGTCTGTATTATTATTAAAAGAAAAGCTGACTGACTGACTGATCTATCACCACACAACTCAAACCACTGGACGGATCAGCTGAAATTTGGCATGTAGACAGCTATTATGACATCCGCTAAGAAAGGTTTTTGAAATTTAAAATAGGAGTTTGAGATTAGTGCAGTCCACGCGGACGTAGTCACGGGCACAAATGACAACTCATTCATGATTTTTATTTCATTTCAACAATAATTAATAGATAATATGCGTTTTTTTTTAATTTTTACTATAAAATTATGGCAATGTAACAAGGAACCAACCCACACACAGGTAATTTTCTACAAGGAACCATGACTTCTTTTTCATATTATTATTAAAACTGTTAATATTTTTCATCAATATTATATTTGTATAGATAGTATAAACTATTTCCTACAATATTGTGAATAAACTTTATTCAAAATAACAAACATATCAAACGTACACAAAATTTTCACTTAAACGGCTTTTTCTCAAAACTATCATCGTGTGGGTTGATTCCATGTCGCATAAGTAGGTCCAATCAATGTGTCTGTCTGTTACCTTTTAACGGTCCATCCATTTAACCATCTCTGACGTTTGGTATTGAGATAGCTTGCATCCAGGAAATGAACGTAATATGCTTCTAGTAACCCCGGAAAAATCAAAGAGTTTCCAATTTCCATGGAATTTACCAAAAACTTGAATCCACGCAGACGAGGTCGGTCGTGGCAAATAAGGTCTTATGCTTGCGATGTTACTTCAAGGTTAGGTAAAAAACACTTAACTATTCAGGAAGCGTAGATAAATATGTATGTGGAAATAAGCCGAACCTTGAAGTTAAACAGATGAACGATCGGAATGGTTAATGTTACGTTGCATCGAACAACATTAGAAACCACGGAGAATTTCGGTTAGAAACAAAAATAGTGACGCAAAAACAGGGATATCCGCCGCATTCCAGCGTCCTTTCACGCATTGCCTTTGCGATTTAATGTCAAATGGTGGATCGGTTTTGCATCACCGATCTGGGTGTAATAAAACGGATTTACTGATTTACTGAAATAGAAATGATCTACTACGTGTCCTCATAAATGCAAAAGTTTGTCGTTTTGACTGAGGCTACTGAAGCGCTTAAATGCAGTTTGGAACAGTGTCAGCAATTATTTTAAGTACCTACGCACTTAACTGTTTTTATGATGATTGGTTCGTTCGTTTTACTCTATAATAATAATCTCTATATATAAAAATAAATCGCTAAATGTGTTGCTGATCGCAAATCTCGAGAACAGCTGAACCGATTTCGCTAATTCTTTTTTTATAATATTCCTTGAAGTACGAGGATAGTTCTTACGCAGAGAAAAATTTAAAAATTGCCTGAAAAAGAATCGACTGAAGTTCGCCGGGTCAGCTAGTAATATAATAATAGAGAAAGCCAGTGCGTGCCAAACCTTCGTTATTTTACAAAAGCTAAAAGTTTCTCTGCGTAGGTATAGTTCCCAACACTGGCAGGAACATATGTTTGTTGGATCATGGTGGCTTTGGAAGATAACATGGAGATAACAGATAATAAAAGCGTAAAAAATCTTCCGACAAAGTATAAAGTCTTATTTTATATGTTTTCTTCGAAATAGACTTAGAAAGAACACGTCATGCATTGCCAGACAAAATATGTCAAAAACTATTCGAATTCTAATAAAACTTAAAACAAGATCCATGAAGCTGTAAAATTTCGTAAAATTACACTAGGGAACTGAATTGACTTCAAAAACGTATTTTTTTAAGATAGCATAGAAAATCGATAAAGGTAGAGAAATTCTCTAAAATTCACATTCATACAAATGGTACTAAATATTGATACTTCATACGAGTAGATACCTTAATAGTTATACCAGTTTTCAGTAGGTAGCTATAATACCATACAATACACCTAATAATAAGGCTATCTATTATTTTCGTTAATTAATTATTAATCATGAGTAAGTATGTAACGACGTATACTTACCTACATAAATTATTAAAGAAAAAGCCTACTAGATATGAGTAAATGAGTAGGTATGCGGAGATATAAAAATTTTAAGAAGCGTAGGCTTGCTGATAGGTCACTCACCCTCAGACGCTACGTCTTATCAAACTGATAAGTTACAAGTTTTACAAGTTTATGGTGGCTTAAAACTTTTACAATAATACGTATAGTACGCGACAAGTCGTTATGGCAATCGGGGTGAGAACGCCTCGCACACCCGCAAAGCCCCCGCGCTAACCCGGTGCGGGCGAGCGCGGGAGACGTGCGGGTATTCGGAGCGTCCCCCCCGCCTCATACCCCGATTGCCATCTCAACCTGTCGTGAACTATACATACTCGTAAGTAGGCATGTACCTTTAGTGATTAGTGGTCTTATTTTTACATGCATAATACAGTACGCGGCAGGAAATATTGTACATCGACCTTTAGAAAGAGATATCGGTTTCGTAGAGCGTTGTCTCTGTCGTTGAGACCGTCAAAACGTCACATAGGTATAATTGACAAAGACAACACTTTTTTTTAATTTTATAGACTAGCGCTTGGCTACAATCAGCCTTGGGTGGCAAGTGATGATGCAGCCCTAGATGGAGCGCGCTTGCCTAGAAGATGCCTATTCACTCTTGTCTTGAAGGTATCCATATTATAATTGAAGGGGAAAACTGATGCTGGAAGGGTGTTCCAAATCTCAGCGGTTCGAATTAGAAATGAGCAGGCAAATCGCTTCGTACGTATCCGTGGAATTTCAACTACGTACGGATGCAGACTCTACGAAGCAGAAACCTCTCTCATAATATTTTCAGCCGGCCACTGTAAGTTGTTCCTAGTATACTTGCTCGTATATTATGTACCTTCAATGACGTACGCACTTCGTTACTTCAGAATACAGAACACACTTTATTACCATGTGTATCATGTTGTATCACACTTTATTAATTACATGTAACTATTTAAACAAATAAAAGAGACATTCTCACAATATTGTATTTTATTAGGCCACTTTCAACAATTGAACATTTTAGTGAGTACTTTCGACTCTCAAGACCATAGAGCGAGAGTCCTGACCACAGATACTAACCTATGATAGTATGCTACATCTTTCTCCTTACAAATACAATCCTAAAACCTAAAATTCTTAATTACTAATTACGATGAAGTATCATAATACTGCAAATAGTTAGGGGGCCTTATGAGTCTTTTGGGACGTTCATAGTTCTCCAATTTGGTCAATAATTTGTCTGGTGACAAATCTTGTAATGTTTGTTCTTCCAAAATTACACTTTTTTTGATAAACGGTTTTAGTTGAGATGTATTTCTTCTCATATAATTATCTTTATCATCCTTTATTATGAAGGATCTTGGAGAACTATGTGCGCTTACAATATCAGCTGGCAACCAAACATTATCTTTCAAAAACATAATCTTGTCCCCTTCTTTAAAATTATAATTAAACTGTTTAGCATTTCTGTCATAGTTTCTTTTATTTATTTCATTTCTTTTAACTTGAAACTCAGTAAAATTAGCTATGACCCTTGGTATCAATAATTTGTCATGCATTGGTAATATTGATCGGATATTCCTACTCATCAATAGTTGTGAAGGCGAATATGGACTATTAATCACTGGGCTGTTACGGTATTCTAATAGCATTAATTCAATATCTGACTTCACTTCCTTACACTTTTTAAGCATACTCTTTGCAACACCTACAAATCTTTCTATAAAACCATTTGATTTTGGATATAAGGGGCTGGATGTTACAACTGAAAAACCCCATTGTTTTGCGAAATCCTTAAATTCTTGTGAATTAAATGGCATATTATCAGCTCTGAGAATTTTTGGAATGCCATGTGAAGCAAATAAACATTTCAAGATTTTAATTACAGTTGCAGCTGACAGAGAATTAACTTTGACTAACTCAAACCATTTCGAAAAATAATCTGCAACTATCAAATAGTTATTGTTGCAAAATGTCAAAAAATCACAACCAATCTTTTGAAATGGGAGTTTTGGAATTTCATCAATAATCATAGGTTCCTTTGCTTTCTTCACGCTATATTTTTGGCACAATGGACATTGACTTACCAATGAAATAATATCATTTTTCATATTAGGCCAAAAAAACAACGACTTAGCCCTGCCCAAAGTTTTAGTTGTACCAAAATGCGATGAATGAACTTTTTTTAATACTATTTTCTGAAGTGAATCTGGTACTATAATTCTGTGATTTAAATAAACCAGTCCATTTTCCACAAAAACATCATCTTTGAATTTCCAATAAAACTTAGCATAATCTGGAACTTTATCAATACTCTTTGGCCACCCATTTTTATAAAAATCAATTAACTTCTGCATTAAAATGTCACTAACAGTTGCCTCAACAATATCACTTAAAAATTCATCACTAACATTGACTGAATGTACCACTACATCCAGAGAATTTTCAACACTCACACAATCAGCTTTAGAAGATGCTCTACTAATAGCATCTGCAATCAACATTTCCGACCCTTTTACATACTGTACATCAACATCATAAATATTAAGTTTTAACCTTATCTTTCTTAAACGCTGAGATGCAATGCAGTGAATTTCTTTTTTCATCAATGCAACTAACGGTTGATGGTCAGTTTGTATGATAGTGTGTCTTCCATAAATATAATAATGAAATTTTTTGCATGCAAATAATATGGCCAAAAATTCCTTATCAATTTGTCCATATTCACATTCAGCATCATTTAGACTTTTTGATGCAAATGCTATTGGTTGATTATTTTGTAATAATACACAACCAATTGCATCCTTTGAACTATCTGTTTGAATGGTTAACGGCTTATTAGGATCAAAATTTCTCAAAACAGGTGGACTAGTTAAAACATTCTTAATTTTTTGTATACAATTATCATGACTCTGATTCCAGACAAAATCAACATTCTTTTTTAATAGCTCTCTAAGTGGTCCAGTTAGTTCTGAGAGATTTGGAATGAATTCTCTTAAGTAATTAACCATTCCCAAAAAACGTTGCAAACTCTTCTTGTCATTAGGTACATCATAATCCATTAACGCCTTAACCTTATTCTTATCAGGTAACAAACAGCCATTAACTATTTCATGTCCTAAATATTTAACAACTTTTGGCAAATATTGAAATTTTTTCAAATTGAATTTTATATTTAACTGTCTAGCCCTATCTAAGACTTTTTTTAAACTTACATCATGTTCCTCCTTTGTATGTCCAAAAACCAAAAAATCATCAATATAAATAAATACATTGTCAATCCCTTTAAAACAAGTTTCACAAGTTTCTTGAAAAATTTCAGCGGAAACATCAAGACCAAAAGGTAACACATTAAATTGATAAGTTCCAAATGCAGTGGAAAAAGTACAAATTTTTCTACTGGACTCTGCAAGTCCAATTTGCCAAAAGGATTCTTTTAAATCCAACACTGAAATATATTTTGCATTACCAATCTTAGCTTTCAGGTCATTAATGGTGGGTATCTCAAAATATTTTTTCAAAATACATTTGTTCAAATCACGTGGATCTAAACACACCCTAATGTTATTTTCATCTTTTTCAACAACCACTATCCTATTAACCCATTCAGTAGGAGTATCCACTTTAGATAAGACACCCTTATTACATAACCGTTCCAATTCAAATTTGAGCTTTTCCTTCAATTTTAAAGGTATGCGATGTGGTGGTTTAGAAACAGGCACAGACCCTTCTTTTAGTAAAATTTTGTATTCGTTAGGAAATTTACCTGAACCAGTAAAAACATCAATATATTTATCTATAAGAATCTGTTTTTCTGGGCTATCTGAACTTAGATTTTCCACATCTACGCTACTAACCTGTTTCTTTCGTTCTATAAGGCCTAATATAATGCAAGCATCTTTGCCCAGAGTTGGCTGAAAGCACGAGTCAGTTACTATGAAATCAATGTAAAAGTGCTTATCTTTTAACCTCACTTCCAATAAAACACTCCCGAATACTCTAATATTTGTCTGATTATAGGCATGCAATTTAAATTTACAACATTTTAAATTCAACTTCTTACTTTCGCATAACGAATGAAACACATTATATGGAATCAAATTGACATCTGAACCTGTATCCAACTTAAACTTACAACTCTCTTTATCTTCTAAAATGAGTGTCTCCATCCACTCAATAGAACAAATATTAACATTTACACTATTACAATAAAACTCATGGTCAGATTCTCCTCCAGAAAACTGACTAAAAGCCACTGTTTTAACTTGCCTAGTACGGCACACTTTAGAAAAATGGTTAAACCGATTACACTTTTCACACTGTTTTCCTCTTGCTGGACAGAGTTGCAATTTCCGCTCATGCTCATCACCACACCATTTGCACCGTATCAACATGTTTAATGTCTTCTTTTCGATGAAATTTTTATTAACTTTATTAACCTGAACATTTGAAGTACCTTGAACTTCAGCAGCGTGCTGATTCTCAACCTCCGCCAGTCTTAATCTTTTTATAACATCATCCAATAAAACATCACCCTCCTTGATTAACTTTTTCTGAGTCTTTTTATCTGTAGTACCAAAAACTAACCTATCTCTTATGGCCTCCTCTTCTGAACCAAACTTGCAGCCCTTTGTCAGTTTTTTGAGATCATTTACAAACTGGTCAAAAGGTTCTTCCTCCTTTTGAGACCTTTGGTAGAAAAGGTATCTAGAATATAAAACATTTTGTTTTGGCTCAGAATACTCTCTGAACAACTGAATTACTTGCTCATAAGTAGCATCGCTAGCAAGGGAAAAATTATTAAAAATTTTCACGCCTTCTTCACCAATTATATTTAGAAGAATCGCAATTTTTCTCTCATTACTGGTTTTGTTAAGACCCGCGGCTGTTAAATATATGTTCACATTCTGTTCGAAAAACTTCCAATTTTCAGCCAAGTTTCCTAGTACATCCAATTTCTCTGGTAAGTTGAATGACGAAACCGCCATTTTGTTGCTTGATGTTTCTTGCTTACGATTTTATACGTAGGTCAACAAAGACTGCGCCATGTATCATGTTGTATCACACTTTATTAATTACATGTAACTATTTAAACAAATAAAAGAGACATTCTCACAATATTGTATTTTATTAGGCCACTTTCAACAATTGAACATTTTAGTGAGTACTTTCGACTCTCAAGACCATAGAGCGAGAGTCCTGACCACAGATACTAACCTATGATAGTATGCTACACCATGGAACGTTGAAAAGCTTACCTCAAGGGCAAGCTTCAGATCTTTTAAAAACTATACGAAAAATAAAATGGTTATATTATAATGTGTTAAAAATACTATAATGTGTACCTGTTTCATGGAAATAAAAGGCACGCGAGAGCATGGAATGTTTAAAGAAGTTTCCTTATTTTTTGTCCGAGTAGTTTTACTTTTGAGCAGCGCACGCGCAGGCCACTCACCCTGGAATGTTTGAGAGGCTGCATCATATCAGCTGGTATGTATACCTACAGTGTACAGTACTACCTCTTTTATAAGTTACGCTGATGTACCTGCGCAGAAGTCTCATTTTGATGAATGGCGCCAAAAAATCTCTACCAATCGTAGCGTTCGTCTGTCGGCTATTGGTTGTTAGTCTAAAATATATAAAAGTAAAAGGTGACCGACTGCCGAGTGCCGACTGACTGACTGACTGGTCTATCGACGCATAGTACGACGTACGACGTAAGCATCCGCTAAGAAAGGATTTTTGAAAATTCAACTCGTAAGGTGAAATAGGGGTTTGAAATTTGTGTAGACCACGCGGACGAAGTCGCGAGCATAAGCTAGTTGTTACATAAGTTTTGTACGCGCGAATTATGAGCGAGATAACACGAGCCTGTTTGTTCTTTTGTTTAAAATCTTAACGAGTTCTATACTTCATTGGAGTAGGTACATTCGGTTTTAGACGGCGTTTAGGTTGTGCTTTTCTGCGCAAACGAATTTTGCCGATGCAACTTATAAAAGTGGTATTGGTAATTATAATTCTTTGAAATGACGTTAGGAATAACTCTGCATGAGAGGGTTTAAGGTTAAGCACGTTTATTAAGTTATGGCCTTTTCTATTTTAAGCCTGTGTAGTATCATGTAGGTTTAATCCACTTAGCGTAGATGTATTTACAGTACGCGGCAGAAAGTAATGTACATCGACATTTAGAAGGAGATGGCAGTTTTGTAGAGCGTTGTCCCTGTCATTGAGACCGACAAAACGTCATATATAGATATGAGTGACAGAGACAACGCTCTACAAAGCCGAAATATCATTTCATATCTGTTATTTGTTTATTGAGTTGAATAAAAAACATATATCCGAGCATATAGCAATCCGAGCAAACATATAGCTCAACCGGTATAGGAGTGGACTGAAAACCGAAAGGTCGACGGTTCAAACCCCGCCCGTTGCACTATTGTCGTACCTACTCCTAGCACAAGCCTGACGCTTAATTGGAGAGGAAAGGGGAATATTAGTCATTTAACATGGCTAATATTCTTAAAAAAAAAAAAAAAATATCATGTAGTTTAAAAACATCAATTGTCGATTAAGAGTTGTTGTTATATTCCAGTCGTGACTACAATATACAAAGCAAACTATACACAAAAACAATGATAGACACGATTTAATTAACAAGTCTATGTAGGTGTAATAAAGAACCCTATAATAATTAATTCATGTTTTGTAAGAATTTCGTGAAGGTTTTTGGTTTTTAGCTACCTAGCCAGTAGCCTACCTATAGTAGGTACCTACCTACCTGCTCGATAGATATGGCACGGTTTTTAATAATTATCTAACTGTCTAGGTTATTATCAACAATCTCTACCTATCTGTAAATACCTACTTATGTAGAAACTAGCTTATGCTCGGGAATTCGTCCGTGTGGACTACAAAAATTTCTGACCCCTATTTTACCACCTTAGGGGTTACGTCATAATACTTATGATTTTAAGCTTATTTCGTGGTTTAACGACATATTATTTCGTGGTGTAACGACGACCCGTGCAATTGGATTGAAATATCGACAAATAAAAACAAAAATTAATCGTGGTATGTACCCGTTATATACATTAAAATATACGTCATAATAGGTATCTGCATAAATCATAAATCCTTTATTTTGCTAGAATACATGTCACATTGGTAGTTAATTTTTAAGGTAAGTAAGAATCAATGTAATCGGCCATTTCTGGCATGCAAATTTTTTTCTATTATAACACAATTAATAAAATTCTAATAATTATTAGCATAGTTAAATTCATTAAATATTAATTATTTTTACAGTCTAAGTCAAGTTTAATTCTAAAAAAGGTTTTATAAAAGTCAACTTAACCTACTGTGCCAACATTTCATTGATTGAATAAAAACATTTATCTATTAACCACTTAAAAAGATCCTTCTTAAATCGTTGGAGGGGTAATACCCGTAATCCTGGAGGTAGTTTATTAAATATTTTTATACGCATGATATAACTACATTTTCCGTAAGATGCATGCCATCCGTCCGCTCCGTCCGTTTGAGCTGTGCTTTGATAGATTAGTCAGTCAGCTTTTCCTTTTCCTTTATTTATGTACCTACCTATGTATTAGTGCTTATGCTCGCGATTTCGTCCGCATGGACTACATAAATTTCAAACCCCCATTTAACCCACTTAGGCGTAGAATTTCGAAAAATCCTTTCTTAGTGGATACCTAGGTAGGTACTCTTTACAAAGAATACACCCTTTAAATTTCATGTCTCTAGGATCAGCAGTTGAGGCTGTGCGTTGATATATAAGTCAGTCAGTCAGTCAGGACTTCGAATTTTATATATATACAGATTTAGATTATCACACTAACTTTCAGGAAGTTTGTAAGATCTTATTTCTTGACAAAAAACGAATAGCGTTCAGGATTGCAACAAGTGTTGGAAACAAATGGTGCACAAACTGAGACCGTTCAACTTTTTACAAAGGTTTCATACAAAAAATCGCGCTTTGTGGAAAGGTTCGACTACCTGCATGCCTACTTTGAAGGCAACTTGCAAACTTTTGAGTCATTCTTTTATTTTATTTATAATCTTAACGTTAGATCACACGTTTGTATGCGTCATTCGGGATTCCTATATTGGATTTTATGTAATTTAATTTATCCGCATATTTCTATATTACACATGGAACAATTTTAACGTCCTCTCTATTTTAAAAATCTATAAAACAATTTAACGCTCTGTATAAAAACATCACATTAACACCTACCTACTCAGATTAACTTGAAAACTCGCGTCCACACTATACCTAGGTATTTTAATAATAATAAATTTAAGTCGGAAACCCAACGTTTCGTCTGATTCTGTGATTTCCTGTAAAAGTAAAAATATGAGCAGCATTTACGGTATTTCCATTTTTCATCATCTCTCTCGTTCTTAAATCTAAGACTCTTTTGGAGTGAAAATTAAACAGTTTAGACTTTTCATATTTTAAAATTCAAATGGGAGATTTATTCAAATTGTTAAAGTGGAACAAACTTATATTAAGTATTTTGTGTTCCGATGTCGATGACACATCGGCCTCGGCGATACTATAAGCTATTGCGACCTCATGCACCGAACTTTAAGAGACAGTCTCAGAATAAGGATTTTATGGCTTAAGCGTCATTGAAACCGATCCAAGAGTTAAATCATATAGAAAAGTTATCTAACATGCCAAAAAAATATTTAACTACCTACTAGCTATGTAGCTTTTACCCTGAAATTATCTGAATATAATAAAACTCATATTAGGCTTGACCATAATAATATTATGCTTTCGAACTTCATATCGCATTATCTTTGGTCCGGTTTGTCTGTGTGTAATTAATTATACAAACTATTAAAATCGTTACAAATATTATCCCTTTCCTACCCATATTATAAATGCGAAAGTGTGATTGTTTGTTGGTTTGTTCATTTGTTGGCTTATTGGTTTATTGGTCCTTTAATCACGTTGCAACGGAGCAACGGAACGACGTAATTTTTTTGCTTGGGTGTATATTTATAGTTAAATACTGGAGAATGACATAGGTTACTTTTAATCCCGGAAAACCAAAGGGTTTTCACGGGATTAGTAAAAACCTAAATTCACGTGAACGAAGTCGCAGGCATTATCTAGTGTTACAATAATATCAAAATTATTGAATTAAATCTCTTAATTATCGAAGAGAATTAAATCTAAATTATCGAAGTCTTTGTCCGTAATTTATATTATGTCGATTGTCGAGTTGCTAACTCAAGGTCCTGCTTAGTCGAATTATTTCGTGTCCTGCATTAATGTTTTGAAAACATAGTCACCATACTGAAAAACCGTCTATTCTTCTCACTTCTCTTTGGTGGCTGATCTGTCATAAAGGTGAGTCATTAAAGAATTAAAAACCCATTAGGATAATTGCAGATAAATGTTAGGAGTTGCGTTAAACCTTCCATCTTTTCATAATAATATTTTAATGGCAGTTACCTGGAATCTGACGATTTTTCTGGAATGATACTAGAAATAATGTAATAGCACGTAATATTATCGTGGTAATAGTATCGCAAACAACTGGACTTGGATTCTATTTTTAATCGGATAAAACTACTTCTTAATATTTGGCAAGATTTGCCTAATCTTATCAGAGGCCTTACCTTACCTGCAAAGCAAAAGCATAGAATATCTACATATATTAGTTCTGACAACTAATAAATAGAGGAATATAATATAAAGATAGAATTGAAGGTTAAAAAGACCTTTGTAAGTGCCTATAAGGATATGTTTATAGTTCATTGAATTGACTATGCAATAAGGCAGATGCGAAAGAAGCTATTTAAATGTTAATGTTAATGAAGGCAAAGGTGTTAAGGATGAAGTGAATAAAGAGGGATGATAACAATCATCGATCTAACGAGTAGTAAAATAGCGATGTAAATTGTAATCAAATTCATATTGAACAAACATACTAGTCATGGCATTTAATAAATCAAATAGTGCTGTCAACAATATACATTAGTTAAATCACATATGCCTGGAAAAGATAGGTGCTAACTAAAAACTAAACATAGACCCTAAATCAAATCCACCTGTTGAACTCGCACCTGGTCCTAAACTTAACATTAGGGTAGCGTCCTTATACACCACAAGCCTCGCATCTCAAACACAAATATTTAAACCTAGCGTGGCCAAAGGAAATTATACGTTTTTGAAATTACTCCTCAAGTGGAAGTGTGTACCTTTGTTGAGAAATACTCGTAACTTTTTCTTTTTCTATATTACACCGACAGGACAAGATCATAACGATGGTGTAAACTAGCCTAGCGGCTGTCTAGTGTCTAGTACAATATCCGGTTTCTGATACTCATACCTTTTTCGCTGGTAGCATCAAATCCTCCACAAAGTACCGCTTTGTCAAGCTATCCTGCTATAAAAGGTACTTTGATCAAACCACTAGGCACTACACACAAAACATGAAAAAAATAAACTTGCTCTAATAAAATTACTGTTCACTTTTTTAGATGGCTGAAACACTGAAATTACTCTTTCGGTCCTTTTTGGTGGTACTTTAAGTCATAATTCAAAACTTTTCACTTAAGTAGTGTGTGATAAGAGCGTGAAATTTTGAAACACGTCGCGTAAGAACGTAAGCGACCGTCCGCTGTCGACTGGTAAAGTAGTAGGCACAACGTTCTAGCGGCGGGCGCGCTTACTTCACGGAGTGGGAGGGAGATACGTTATGCGATAGACATATGAAAAGCATCCGAGCTGAAAAGAGATGTAAAAATAAACGTCATCACCGGTACACGAGGTATGTCTATAATGCAACTAATGGAAACTGTCATCTAAACCTACAAAAACCCACAAAGCCTAGCGTATCTACATTTTCACAATGTAATACCGGTTTTACCTGTACTCCACCGAGTGCCGATAAGTTAATTTGAATTCCATCGGAGTGAAAAAGACGGAGGCTCTAAACACAGGCTTTTCAGAACGCGGTAATATGTAGCAGTGGCTTTATACCTATGTATGTACATATAGATAAAAAGCACGTTTGGAGAGAAAACGTTAATTTTGAATACTGGGAGCATTAACGGTTGCGACAGGTCACTGAGGGCTGACCATTTACTGGTTTTACTGTCATGTATGGTAGTTTATAGAGTATACGTGTTTTATGACCAAGCGATTTCTCGGTATCAAACAAACTGCTAATTATTATTCTGAGCAAGATTACCCGTTAAGGATAACCGACAGCAACTATGTTAGAAATTGCCGCCTAGTGCGAGGACCGAGGAGTTTTAATGATTTGATGTTATAGGATGTTCATAACCGACTATAGGTAACTTGTTGAGTGTTTGTCAGCCGGCATTTGCACAACGTGACATGTTAACTTATATGAAGTAATTTTTATCCAATTATTGGTTTCAAAGCGCTTAAACAGATCTAGAATCAATAAAGGTCTTCATCTAGAGCTAGGTCAGTTGAGTCGAGATCTCTCGAGAGTCTCTGTGTTCTACCCTTATACGATAAAACCGATTTATCAAAAAACATTGAAATTATGGAAACCTGGAAAGAATACTTATAACTCTATCTCATCCGAATTTAGAAGATTTTTATTAGAAGCAGCATAAATTCGTTACGGACTTCTGCTTATAACATAGGTAACGTAAATAACGTAAACACTTTGCATTACTTTGTGCTGACCATTCAGGTGTTCTGTGTCTTCCTCTTTTCTTCCTTTTCCTTGACTTCTCTCTTCATGATTCCAAATAAGCCTGTCATAAGCGATCATGATTGATGTACCAACAACCAAAACGTACCTACTTACCTACCTACAGTAGTTTATCTTTTATATCTATTTTTATAGAACAAACCTTTACCAGCTCTATTAAGTTTACAGGAAATTACTACTTTCTAATCTCACGCACCATTGCGGCATTTACTAAAAAAGCAACGTAAGATTCGCTAATTCCCTAAAAAAACAAAGCCTACGCCAAATAATGTCAGCCATTGAATAACTGTCCGAGATTCGGTTATTACCGCTGGTGATTCAGAAGCGTTTGTATTCTTTTGTTTGGCTTTCTTATTGGGAAAAGCTTCACTCTTACCAATTAGCTAGGTATGGCACGCTCGAGCGAAGACAAGTGGTTCTTTGTTTCGAAAACAAGTTGAAAGCAATGTGCCAAAACTCGATACAGTTCCGGAATCAAACGCTTTAATTGTTTGTATCCTTTACGTGCAACTTTGCTATAGGCTACATGCTAATTTGTCTAAGTTGTACCATTCGTTTTAACATTTTCAATGCGGAAAAAGGAAATTGATTTTTATTCATGCATTCAAAATTTTGTATGATAATTTTTTTTAAGAAAGCCGACTTACAAAACCACAAAAAAAAATTTTTTGTTTCTACACGTGTAGTTATGTATGTAAATGTATAAAACGGGCAAGCTTCTTCTTTGCTTGCTTTTGCTTTGATTTCTAGTTTCTTTTATTATGCTCGCCCGACTTTATTCATACATGCCTACACGTGTAGTAACAAAAGTTTCCGCGCCTAAAGAAGTTTTCACTTCGAAAATAGTAGCAGTATTACTTATTTATTTATTTTCGTCATAAAAAAATGAATAAAATCGATCGAATTGATCAGAAATTAATAATTGATTTATCTAGGATTCGGGACACCGTTTCTGGCTTTGACAAGTCAAATTGAAACTATAAACAGAAATCTGCAAATAGCAACTGAATTAACGAACTGCAAACATTTCAGGTAGGTAGGTAATTGAATATCGAATGCAATGGAAGGGAAGGGAACCTTATGAATTGCAAATTTTTAAAATCAATACAAAATCGGGCTATTAAAAAATAATAAATCGATTCGTAGTCCTTTTGAAGAAGTTTTTGGACTGCCCCTGGCTTCATTTTTTGGAGACCTAGGTACTGAAAACTTGAGACATTGTCTCAGCCTGTTTGTAAAGATAAACGAGCTTAGTAAAAAAAATCATGTTCGCTCATCGCTCAATCGCTCAAGTTTCGTCATATCTTAAAGTACCTACCTACCTAGTATTATAGAAAGTAACATACAAAAGGTTTTACAAACTTACGCCTTTTAGCAAGCAGTAGGTATAGGTAGGTATGTACCTACTTCAGAATAGTAAAAAACTTCACAAAAATAAAATAATATATCTAAGAAGTTGATGATTTACCGATTGTCAATAAGCAAAAAATACCTATAACAAACGCATAAACCTTTAACCAAAGGCATAAACCTATCGAGTGAAGGGAAAGAAAGTAGCAATCCCCGCCAGATGTCACCGCGTGCTTCGAATGGCTGAAGATGGTGGAAATCGAACCGACGGTTGACCCCTTTACGCGATGAATAGTAATGACCCTACTTGGACTCATCGACCAACTAGTATAGTCGGAACCAATATTATCTATACTAATATCATAAAGAGGTAAACGAGTTTGTTTGTATGGGGAAATCTCCGGAACTAATTATCCTAGTCTGCAAATTCTTTCACTGGTAGTTAGCTACATTATTCCCGAGTGCTATTATGTTATACCACACGAACGTGGAAGTCACAGACAAAAGCTAAATACATTATAGATATGTATAATATATAATTCATCTACTTGTACATAAAACTTTCTAGGATATTTTATCCGTCAAAATATATATGTATGTATTCAGATCGACCGTTTAGTTTTTGCACGAAATTAAATAACAGCTTTGATAGAAATAGCCACTGAATAATTTTGAATTTCACAAATCCAAGCCTCAAATTATTCAGATCGACCCCTAAAAGGTCTTCAAAAATACAAAAACAGAAGAGTTTTATTACTTGAATGCGATATGAGATTGATCAATGTCATATTGCATTCTGTTGCTATCGGTAAGCATTTTTCTTTACGTACCTAATTATTATAATAGGAGTTGTTTCAAGCAAGGATCAAAAGTCAAAACACTATCTAGCATTATTTGTACCTAGGTACCTATAGCAATTGCAATTGCATTCTAGGGTCAAAACACCATACACAATTTAACATTGTTGACGCAGACTGTACACACATCATCCGTCAGCTTTGTAGGCTACTCGTGCTTTCGAATTCGTCATCGGATTTATCATTGAAAGGCATTGAGCACCCGTAATCGATTTCCTGTCACTCTCATCTAATAGATAAATAGAAACACGACCTCACGAGATCAGCAGTCCAGCAATAAGAATGCCTGACTTTAAAACAAATGGATCCGGATTCGAAATCCATTTGATTGAACTTTGCAAGTTTCCAAAGTCATGCTTTTTTAAATTACTGCTGGCTTAGTTAAAACCGTTTTTAATTAATGTTGGTCGCAGATGGGGACTGTTACATACTGGGGAAGTATTTCCATATTAAGAGGAAATTAGAACACCTAGTTTGGGCATGTGATTCGTAACTCCATGGAAGATCGTGTAAAAAGAAGACAATTCATACGATTATGAATTTCCTTTATGACAAAGTTGTGTGAAAGCAACCGGCTGAGCTTTTAGTTGCTCACAAGATGGTTAATAAATTGTTATTTTGTTACTGTGATAATATTTGTGTAACTTTTTATGATTTTAAAGAGCAACCACTGATTTTCTTACCGGCTCTTCTCAGTACAATATGTAGACTGCAGCATAAGAGACACGTCCTAAATGAAATAAATAAATTTTGATTTTTAAACGAGTATAGGTAAATTACGGAAATGAATGCAGGAAGAAAATCGTAGAGCAGGATTGTAGCGCCGAAAGAAATTAATTAATTAAGAAGTAATAATAAAAGTATACCTAAGATATATGACCTATCTATTAATTAATAAGAACTCCTACAACTTATGAGGCCACGCAGGGAAAGGTGGCAGGCAGGAGTAGGCCTGGACGCAGATCGTGAGTTAAAAAACTTACACCAGTGATTTAGAAAGAACACGAGAATCGATATATCTCTATTCGGAATAGTTGAGATCGCGCTAATGATTGCCAACCTTAGCAAGCAGACAAATTCCAACCCAGCTTATTCGCTCGAGTGGAATTTCTAAAAATCGTTTCGTCTACGTGAAAGAGAAAACCTATATGCAATAATGTACTATCTCGAGTTTCTAGACGTATATGTTGATTTCAGTCACTTAGTATTTCCTTTTACATATAATAATAATAGATTTTAATCCTACTAATATTATAAATGTGAAAGTGTGGATGTTTGGATGTTTGTTCACGCAAAAACGGCAGAACGGATTTGGATGAAATTTGGAATGGAGATAGATTATACCCTGGATTAACACATAGGCTACTTTTTATCCCGGAAAATCAGAGTTGCCGCGGGATTTTGAAAAATGTAAATCCACGAGGACGAAGTAGCGGGCATCAGCTAGTACCTAAGTAAATAATTTAGTAAATGTAGATTTTTCTTAAAATATCCATAACTAGCTGATGCCCGCGACTTCGTCCGCGTGGAATTAGGTTTTTAAAAATCCCATGGGAACTCTTTGATTTTCCGGGATAAAAAGTAGCCTATGTCACTCTCCAGGTCTTCATCGATACCCATGCAAAAAATCACGTCAATCCGTTGCACCGTTGCGACGTGATTGAAGGACAAACCAACAAACCAACAAACCAACAAACAAACACACTTTCGCATTTATAATAAGGGTACCGACTGATATCGTAATACGCTATGATTCACAGATTATATTAAGTCAACAAATATTTGTGGTTTTGATGAATCAGACATTTGACATCGTCGGGTCGGCCAGTTTGATGAAATCTGGCCATAAGTTGTATATTTTGATTTTATCATAGGTAATATAAATTATTAGAGATAAACTTCGGATATATTGTACAAAGATCTTCGCTTCCCTATTTCTGACCACAAAGATCATAAATGCTTTCACATAATATATACTCAGGTAGGTAGGTACCTACTGCAAAACATTGCAGCAAATGCGCAAGTAAAAATTTTGCAACGGGGATTTTACATACCAAATTATTATTCAAGGGCAATGCAGTCTTTATTTCAAGCTGGTGCAATAGATAGCCCAGAAAGTCAAGTTCTCATACGCAACGATGTCACCTAAATACCGATGAGTTTTGACGCCCTTCCAAATCTGAAGCTCGCTTTCATCTTGGTTTATAACTAGAATTGGGAACAGATAGACAGTTAAATAGGTTACAATAATATGTCTATTTTAAAAACGTCGCATAGGAATAACATTGATGGCAATTGGCACCGCAAAACTAGATTAAGTAGGTACCTACTGGTTGCTATTGTTGTACATACAGGATGTAACAAGAACGCTAGCAAAAACTTAGTGTTATTGTTATACAGGGTGGCCGGGGATCTGACGTCTAAAAGAAAAATTAGAATAGCTTATAATAAGGGCTATCCAAATCACCTCTAACCTCCTCTAACACCCTCCAAAAACCTCTATGTCCTCTATTGACGTAGAAGATTATCATGTCGCTGATGTTTTCCAATGTCTATAAGTCTTCCATGGTAGGTACAAGTGTATTTTATTTTATTTTTATTTTTGTTTATTTGATGTAATCAAATTGAATTGAAATTTAAATTGAAGTAATCAACACCGTACCCACTTACATAATTATTGTCCTACTTTTATTTTGTAAACTTTTCTTAAGACAAATGACCTCTAAACTGTTTTCAAAGAATAAGACGTTATTGGCGGAAATGAACAAAGAATGAGTTAGTGGTAGTTTTCCGAAAGTTTTCCAATGCGGTATACTGACACAAGTTGTTTAACAAAGTAGTTATAGTTAGTAGTAAGACAAGATATCGTTAAGGAGATTCTTGGGACTTTGCCATCAGAATTGGGTTAATTTCGCTAAATTAGATTTATAAACAAGAGCTATATAAAGTTACAAAATACGCCAGTAGAATGATGTTAGGTGATAGGTATCTTAATAGTCGTATTTCTCATTACTGAGCGTTGTGATCCCTTTCCAGTAATCACATAATAGTAGGAGTTTTCTTAGGATAATAATGCGATGGGTTCCTAGATCCTTCCACATCTACTGGCAACTGGACTAAGCGACCGAAATTAATAAGTTGTTGTGGTTGTAAGTGATAACAACTAGAAGACCGAGATGGCTTAACGTGCTTTCCAAGGCACGGAGGAAACGAAAAGGCCAAATTCCTCAATAGTTGATCACCCATAGTTAGTGACTTGAGTCAAGGTTGTTTAACAATCGCATTCGATTGAAATTCGTTGTCACAACTAGGCCAACGGCCATAAGTCATAAGTATACTTACCACAAAATTATTTCTTAAACGGTTCCTTTTTCAAAAAATCATCATCATCATTATCAACCGAAGACGTCCACTGCTGAACAAAGGTCTCTTCTCTTGTAGGGACTTCCACACAATACAGTCTTGCGCCTTCTGAATCCAGCGGCTCCCTGCGACTCGTTTCATGTCATATTCTGTCCACTAACGCTGCGCTTTCCGATGCGAGGTCGTCATTCTAGCACCTTGGGACCCCAACGTCTATCGATTTTTCAAATTATGATTCTAGCTGGTGCTTCTTCGCTCTTCGGTTAAGCCCATAGAGTAAAGTAATACATGGTTAAGCCTTGCCATTCAGCGAGGTAATAGCGCCAGTGTACTGGGCACGATGCCTATAAATGACCATTTGGATGGCGTATATTTTTTGTAAATATAAAATGTTTAGTGATAATTCAATAATGAATTTATCTAGCCCCATAAACTACCGGTATAGAAAGAGTTATTAATATTCGGGAAATAGGACAACCAGCGATTATGATTCTTAAAATTCTAGCTTCTTAATAACAAGTTGCAATCATAAAGAAAAATGTGCAATTTCCAGTGAGGTTTTCATGATACAAAGTTCTAACAATGCGTCTAGACTTTTCATTAGGCAGTAGGCTTGGCTCTTCTACTCTGGGCTTCCTATTCGCTGCTTTTGCTATCTATTTATGGTTTAGACTTTAGAGCATTGTATTTTTGGTCAGACGACGTACCCACTTCAGAGATAGATTGAAAATTATTTTAACCGAGAGCTTAAATATATTATTAGCACTAGCATAGATTGAAAAAAAGTAAAAGTAAAACACGGGTCTCTTCTCAGGATGAAAAGGGGTTAGGCCATAGTCCGCCACGCTGGCCAAGTACGGATTAGTACACTTCCAACAACTTTAAGAACATTATAGAGAACTGGGGTATCACCTCTCTTACGCTAGCTAGCTTATCAAAGATTTCCCAAAACCGATTTAAAAAACCAACCAAGGATTTAAAAAACCTAATTCCACGCGGACGAAGTCGCGGGCATCAGCTAGTTTCCCATAATTACCAACACTAAAGTACATATCAATAGTGGTATTAAATGCTTAATAGGATCGTAGATAAACGAAGGTTAAACGAGCCGATACTTTCCCGTATTATTGGGGGTTTAAGGTAATAGGTTTAAGCATTGTTACCGACACAGTATATGAAACAAAACCTTTGTTTTTGAATACAATAATCGTAACTGTAAGTTGGAAGTCATAAAAAGTTACGGTAAAGGAAAAGCTACAGAATGAAAATAATTATAGGAAACCAACTGATACCTGCGAATTCTGCGGGCATTTAGTTTTTTTTCTAATTCTGTGGGAACTCTATGATTTTCTATCTACACTAATATTATAAAGAGGAAAACTTTGTTTGTTTGTTTGTACTGAATAGGCTCAAAAACTACTGGACCGATTTTAAAAATTCTTTCACCATTCGAAAGCTACATTATCCACGAGTAACATAGGCTATATTTTATTTTGGAAAAAAATAGGGTTCCGTAAGATATTTGGGTTTTTCGGACACAAGGTGTAAAAAATCAACCAGAAAAGTTACTTATTTTGCGTACGCTGCCTAAACTATAAAAGATAGAACCATAAAATGTTCTAATTAATTGTAGATCTTATAAATATCTACAAAAAAGTCCGCGACACACTATACCCATCTATGTCGAGTGAGGCACAGCAACCATTTTTTTATTTAAAAATCTTGAATTTTTTTTGGACTACATTTAAACGCGTTTATTTTACTCATGCTATTAATCCTTATCAAAATAAATGATTTCATCACTAAGAACAGTTTATGGAGATAATATTTGGTCTTTGAATGATTAAAATTGGACGTTTGGTTTTGAAGTTATGGCGAAATTAAAATATTACGATTTCTGCTGCACGGCCCGTTGTATTATATAAAGAGGTAATGTCGTTAAGTTTGTTTGTAGGGGGTAATCTTTAGAACTACTGAACCGATTTTAAAAATTCTTTCACCAGTAGAAAGCTACATTATTCCTGAGTGACATAGGCTATACGGGATCTTTAAAAACCTAAATCTACGCGGGCGAAGCCGCGGGGATCAGCTATATTATATAAAGAGGTAATGTCGTTAAGTTTGTTTGTAGGGGGTAATCTTTAGAACTACTGAACCGATTTTAAAAATTCTTTCACCAGTAGAAAGCTACATTATTCCTGAGTGACATAGGCTATACGGGATCTTTAAAAACCTAAATCTACGCGGCGAAGCCGCGGGGATCAGCTATATTATATAAAGAGGTAATGTCGTTAAGTTTGTTTGTAGGGGGTAATCTTTAGAACTACTGAACCGATTTTAAAAATTCTTTCACCAGTAGAAAGCTACATTATTCCTGAGTGACATAGGCTATACGGGATCTTTAAAAACCTAAATCTACGCGGGCGAAGCCGCGGGGATCAGCTAGTCTAGAATAAAAAGAAGCCTCGCCACTCGCCAGGTCATTATTAATAAGTTATTAATGATGAAATAATAACCATGCAAAATATCACGTCGATCCATTGCCCTGATGCGATGTGATTAAGCACAAACCAACAAACAAACACACTTTCGCATTTATAATATGGGTAGTGAATAGAAGATGTCCATTGTCATCACGACCTGTCGCGGACTATCGGTAAGGTAGGTAAGATATTTATAGTGTATACCTACCTACCCCTGTAGGTACCTAGGTACTTCGGAATAGACTTGCAGATTTCCAGGAAGCAGTATGCAAAGTAATTCTAGTAAGTAATAACAAACCATTACCTGTGCTATTACATAGAAATCGCTAAAGTTGCAACTTGCAATTAAGATAAGTACTTACTGTAGAACAAAGCTGGAACGCCAACTTCGGCCAGGTCCAGAATATGAGTTTGTTAACTCGAAGACGTTGGAAAAGTTGGATAATATTAAGTATAGCCTAATAATAAATAGAATCGCACGCACGCATCTGGTCTGGTACTGCAAATTTCTATGGGCGGCGGTAATCACTTAATATCAGGTGACCCCGCCTGCTAGTTAGCTCGCTATTTCTACGCAGTTGTTACGGATTAAATTTACAAAAACTATATTGTCAGTCTTGGATTATAATTCTATAATTAATTTTTAGAAATTACTATATTCTTGAGTAATAAAAATCTAACAAAATTTTTAAAAACTTAAAAGATCTGCGTATTATTATATAATTATTATATTATATTATTATATACCCTATTATCATATAATTCCACGTAGGTACAGTACGCGGCAGAAAGTTATGTATATCGACATTTAAAAGCAGATTTGTAGAGCATTGTCTCTGTCGTTTAGACCGACAAAACGTTATATAGGACAGGTATGAGTGACAGAGACAATGCTCTACAAAGCCGAAATGTCATTCTAAAGGCTGATGTACATTACTTTCTGCCGCGTACGTATACTGTGTAAATATAACCTGTACCATACCTTCGCTTTTTAGGGTACCTAATTAAATAAAGCAATTCACAAAATAAATACAAGAATTCAGATACTATGTAAGTATGTATCTAGATTCTATCCTAGACATAATAATAAAAGACTCTAGCAGTAAGAAAATTGTTTTGCCGTTGGATTTCCAGTAAGTAATAACAAACTATTAGATAGGAACTAGAGTTGCTAAGTTGCAGTTTGCAATTTAGATACTATTGAATAAAGCTTTAACACCACCAAGTTTGTTTACCAAATACTTTAGTTGAAGCTTTGATGCTTTGAATTTAGATCGTAGGTAATACCTACCCAATAAATGCACGTTTTACGCAACCTGCTTTAAGTGTGAAGGAACCTGCATGTCTGAGAGTAGGTACCTACTCTATAATATTTCCAAAGGTATGTAAAGTCTGTCAATCCGCACTTGGCCAGCGTATGGACTATGACTTAAACTCTCTTGATTCTACCCGTTCCCATAAATGCAGTATACGATATAATATAAGTAAATAAAGCAATCCACCAAATTAACACAAAAATAGATACCTACCTATCTATCATATTACTAGCTGCCCTGGCGAACTTCGTTCCGCCTAACAGTCGATTAAAATTTTTTAAACTTTTCTCTCCGTAAGAACCATCCTCGTAGGTACTTCAAGGAATATTATAAAAAAAGATTTAGCGAAATCGGTTCAGCTGTTCTCGACATTTGCATTGAGCAACACATTTAGTTATTCATTTTTATATTATAGAGATATCTATAGACAGATATGAAATGACAAAAGACTATTGCAGCAAGAATTGTTTTTCCGTAGGCATCTAAAACAAAAGCGTTCGCCAAAAATTTTATATTCAGATCAAGCAAACAGGTGTCAAATTAAATGATGCTGGAGCCGTCTGCATCTCCGGCTTCATGCAACTTTGTGGCAGGCGACAGTTTTCACCCGTTTCCAAGCCTGAATAAAACTTCAATTTCAATACGCAACATTCTATTTGTAACTTTATTCCATTATTATAAGGTCGGAAATGATTCAACGCAATAACGTATTTAATATTGTGGAGTACAAACGTAGCGCGCTAGAATAGACTCCTCGTAGTAAGTTACTAACGCCTTCGGTAACGACATCTATAGAATTCCGTGACAGCTGCACCTGGGTTTTACTGCTGAAACCTATACTTATACCTACGTACAGTACTGCCTTTTATAAAAGCGTTTGTAGAGAAATGAATTTTCTCACAAGTAGGAAGGAAAACATACCTACTTCAAGCTTTTAAACGTCTTAAGTTTAAATAATATGACTAGGTACCTACAGGTATTTTTTAGTTGTAGATTTTCTGTTTAGCGACTTTGTGCTTCAAAAATCATGCTAATTTAAGTAAAACTAAGCCCAGAAAATCTAGTACGTTGTGACAGATTTAGGCAAGCATCTTCGCCTAAAGCTGCCACAGGTCTGATTGCAGCTAAACGTAAAAAATCGGCCCAGTAGTTTAGGCGCTACGCTACGGCAGAACACACAGAATACAAACATACATAGATAGGCTAAAATCATAATCCTTTGTTTTGGCTTTTCCGTAGTCGGGTAAAAAAGATTTACGCAAAATTATACTAGCTACAGAATTTCGGTCCAAAGAACTTACGCAAAGAAACGCACTTACGCCTGCAACGTACGAGTACAACTCGTAAGTATGTAGTACTATGTAAAGCGTTGTCCTTGTCCCGCTCGATTTACGTATAGCGCTATCCTTGTCAATAGTATCTAGATGATGAAATCAGTTCGCTTGTATGAAGACTCGGGGTTGTGCTTGTGTGTTGTACAAAACGTACCTACCTAGACACAATTTACGCGCGCGCTCGGCATGTGTAAAGTAAGTGGACAAAACTTACCATTCCCATAGATGCACCAAGCAGTCGAACATGACGCAGCCGTGCTCGGCACCCATGCAGGATGCAGGAGCCGCCGCCATCTTGTAATCTTCCCGGTCCAAGTTCACCGCAAGGTCCATTCCGGTTTCACTTCATCAAACGAAATTTCACTTCACGTTACGCCTCCAGGATTGCTGATCCGTTGGCAATTTTGAGAAGAGCTCACTGGAAAAAGAAATTTTCTATGACATATTTTATGGACAATAATGATTGCTAGTCATGGTTCAACAATTAACAATAATTGTTGATTTTATAGTGTTGTTTACGAAACAAAGAGTTCCGTGCCAGTTTTAAGAAACGACTACTTTTTCAGGGTTCCGTACCCGAAGAGTGCCTACGGGACTCTATTACTAAGCCTTCGCTGTCCGTCCATCTGTCTGCATGAACCGTAATAGATAGAAAGTTGAAATTTTAACAGAGTGTGTATATCTGTTGCCGCTATAACAACAAATAGTAACCGCTCTGTAAATTTAAAAAAAATACATATTCATGAACGATGGTACGGAACCTTTCGTGTGAGTCCGTCTCGCACTAGACCAGTTTATGGTAATAAATGCGCTGCTATTTATTATGTAAATTTTTCGCAAAATTGCAGCAATTTTCTCGGGGTAGTTCCGTAGTTTTTTGGATAGGTAGGTAGGTAGGTTTGGTAGGATATATACCTATCATATCTAATTTTTCACTACACTAGTAAAATAATCAATCAATAATGTCTGAATTTGGTTGTACTATTTCACTACGTAACTCTATAAACGAAAGTAAGTCTACATAGTTAGGTAGGTACATCAATAGTTACTTTTATGAGAGCTTTCGATGTAAAATTGCCGTATTTATAAGCCATTCTTCACATCTGTTGTGAGCCCGAGGCGAACTTCTGGCAATATGTTGTTATGAAATATTTAAGCGAGATTTTTTAAAAATTCTGAGAATATGCTACATGTTGGCATTTCATAACCGTTCAAAGGGTAGAATGAGTAGAGGCAGCGAAGCGATATTTTTAAGAACACGTTTTCTATAGGGTTTATACTTAGGTACTTGAATCAACTAAGCAGTAATTTCTGAAAGGGATCTCAGTGTCAATTATATGTAGGTATATATTTTATCTTATTTTGTATAGGCGTTAGAAAATTGTATCAACTAAAAAAAATTTAGAATTTTCTGATTTTTTTCTTAAATTCAGTCTCGTATAGAAAAGATGCACTGAAAGCACACGAGTAGATATCTACTCGTGTGCCCTGTGTGTGTGCTCGTTTTAAGTAATTAAATATCACTTGCTTTAACGGTGAAGAAAAACATCGTGAGGAAACCTGCATGCCTGAGAGTTCTCCACGATGTTCTCAAAGGTGTGTGAAGTCTACCAATCCGCACATGGCCAGCGTGGTAGCCTATGGCCAAAACCCTTCTCGCTGTGAGAGGAGACTCATGGAAATGGGTTGATCATGATGACATCAATAAAACACTGACTTGGAAGTAAGTTTATCAATAACTAGCTTATGCTCGCGACTTCGTCCGCGTGGACTACACAAATTTCAAACCCCTATTTCACCCCCTTAGGGGTTGAATTTTCAAAAATCCTTTCTTAGCGGATGCCTACGCCATCATAGCTATCCGCATGCCAAATTTCAGCCCGATCCGTCCAGTAGTTTGAGCTGTGCGTTAATAGATCAGTCAGTCAGTCAGTCAGTCAGTCAGTCACCTTTTCCTTTTATATATTTAGATTAATTAATTACTAAACCAGCACGACACACTATCCCTGAATATAAAATATTCAACCCATTGTTCTTGCTAGTCGAAGAGATAGAAGCGAGAGCTGTTAATATATCTTATTAGCTTATGCTCGCGACTTCGTCCGCGTGGACTACACTTTCAACCCCCTATTTCACCTTCTTAGGGGTTGAATTTTCAATAGGAAAAATAAATCGGAATAGGAAAAATCCGCCTCCTAATCGAAGGTCGGGGGTTCGATCCCGGGCACGCTCCCTAACTTTTCGGATTTATGTGCGTTTTAAGTAATTAATTAATGAAAACATCGTGAGAAAGCCTGCATGTCTGAGAGTTCGCCATAATGTTCTCAAAGGTGTGTGAAAGTCTTCCAATGCGCACTTGGCCAGCGTGGTAGACTATAGCCAAAACTCTTCACATTCTGAGAGGAGACCCGTGCTCTTTAGTGAGCCATGATGTGCCATGGTGATGGGTTGATCGTGATGATGATGATTATTGATTGGGTTTCACTACGATTTCTACTGATGGTATATAAACTATGTCTAAGAATCTAAGTTGGAATGCACTAAGTAATAGCCTGTGGGGAGATAGAGCCATTACACAGGAGTAAGGATTTCTAAGCTATTGAAGCTCGAAAAATTCAATGATTGATAGTAACAAAAAAATTGTTGAAGTTTCGGGAATAAGCTAGTCTAAATATATAAAAGGAAAAGGTGACTGACTGACTGATTGGCTGACTGACTGATCCATCAACGCACAGATCTAACTACTGGACGGATCGGGCCGAAATTTGGTATACAGACAGCTATTATTACGTAGGCATCCGCTAAGAAAGGATTTTTGGAAATTCAATCGCTAAGGGGGGTGAAATAGGGGTTTGAAATTTATGAAGTCCACGGGGACGAAGTCGCCAGCATAAGCTAGTCATCTATAATATTGTATCGTTATTCGTTTCACCCCAGTTTCGACATCCTCTACATCATCCCTTGGATAAAAAGATCATCATCTCTCGGACTACAAAGCCTGACCTACATGAAAGTATCGATTGTCACGCATCGCGCCTTGCCTATGGTCATTCGTCTCGAAGCTAGTGTTACCAATTACAGTACGCGGCAGAAAATAATGTACACCGGTCTTTAGAATGAGATTTCGGTTTTGTAGAGCGCTGTCTCTGTCATTCATACCTGTGTGAAGTTTTGTCGGTCTCAACTACAGAGACAATGCTCTACGAAACCGCTATCTCTTTCTGGAGGTCGATGTCAATATTTTCTGCCGCGTACTATACCTACCTAGTACATAGTAGGTACACTGCAAGAAAGCCTTTACTGAACCCTAAAGCTTCGCCGTAGCCAGAAAAACGAAATCACGGATGAATTTTTCATGAAGTGGAAACCCAATTTATAATTTAGTGCAAGCTTGCAGCAACTTTAGCAGGACGAATATCTTCAATTAAGGAAAGCGTAACAAGAGGGTTCTCGAGCGTGCCCGTGTTTTAACTACTACTACTAGAGTTACTATGTTGCCTTCACTTCTTGAGGAAGTCTGGCTCTTTGCGATTAATTTAATTAAAACTACGAGCAAACAGTTTGCAAGTTCCTTTGCGATGTAAGAACATTGTAAGAACGATTAATTCGAAATTCAAACTAATATTAATGAATAGCTTCCATCAATTTTATACACTGTTTATTGAAATGTAATTTGGTAAGTACCTACACTATATATGTACAAAATATAGAATGCATATGAAAGTAGGATACGTATGGGAATTAAATAATCGTCATCTTCATCATCAACCGATAGACTTCCACTGCCGGACCTAAGTCTCTTGTAGGGACTTCCACACGCCACGGTCTTGCGCCGCCTGAATCCATCGGCTCCCTGCGACTGATCTGCCCCCCAATTGTGTAAGAATAACCATTTCATGGCTATCGCAATCGTCAAGAATTCTGCCCTTTGATTGGCTGTGAAAAAATGTAAACAGCGAATCAACCAATCAAAGGGCAGAATTTCTTGACGATTGCGATAGCCATGAAATGGTTATTCTTACACAATTGGGGGGCTGATGTCGTCCGTCCACCTAGGGGGGGTCTTCCAACGCTGCGTCTTCCGATGCGAGGTCGCCATTCCAGCGCCTTGAGATCCTGAAGACTTTGATCTTCAAGCACTGAGGAATTTTGGACAAGAAGACATCTCGAAGCTTCCTGAACGGTGCCCAACCGAGTTGGATTCGGCGGCTGACCTCTTTCTCGAAATTGGACCTACCCAACTGGATTGAGTGTCCTAGGTCTACAATTTCGAGTGCAGCGATCGATTACTGGGTGGGACGGGACATAAGCATCAGACATGATTTTCGACTTACTCATGTTTATATTTGACCCACCCCACCACCAGACCACCAGACCCACCACCAGACCAGACCCACCTGCTGAGAAGCTCTGCTAAGGTAATTGAGCATTGCATTGAGCACTTCTTGCAGAGTCTCTGCAATAACAACATTAGTCAACGACAAATCGAAGGTGAGTTGGGAGGGTAACGGAGTGTACGGTAATTAAACACAAAAAACCGTTTTTTTTTAGTTTTTATCTGGCTGTCTGTCTGTTCCGACTAATATCAAAAATGGTTGGACAGATTTTGACGTTACTTTCACTGGCAGATAGCTGTTTTTATAAGGAGTAACTTAAGCTACTTTTATTTTAGAAAAATAATTAGGATTCCACGCAAAAAATTAAAACCTATGATGAAATTCAATGTTACTCAACGAAGCAACGGATCGCATCGACGTGAATTTTTTTCATGGGTAAATAAAGTTAAAGACTATGATTCTGGGATAAAAGTGATAGGCTACTTTTTATCCCAGTACCTATATCAAAGAACTCCCAAGGGGTTTTAAAAACCTAAATCCACGCGGACGAAGTTGCGGAGCACGGGGCATCAGTTAGTTTAATTATAAATGTTAAGCTGTATTATTTAATTTAATAAACCATTATGTACAATTGTTTGAACTCCATTCATTTGGAAAACTAGTGGGAACATAATTTGTGGTTATTCAGAGCGGAAAATCGCTCCAGATACCTACGTGAGGAAATGCGACAACGGGTTGAGTGCAGAAAAGCGGTAAACTTTAATGTGATTGCTTGGTAAGCACCCCTCCTATTTCTTCTTCTAGAATAATAGGTATACATATACAAGCGACTTACCTAAATCTACACTTATAAACTTGTCTGTACATAACAAGTCGTAATTAAAATAAAATAAAAACGACTGCCCTATCAAAAAACGAAAAAAAGTCACATTTTAAAATGGCACCATACACTTTTCAAGTTATACCTATCAATGATTTTATGCTTGTTTCATGCTTCAGTGCTTTAACTACATTACCTATTCAAAATCATCGTACATGTATCTACCCGTTATTTATATTAATTAAATTAGTTTGTCTGTCTATAATGCCCTAGGTGTCAAAATGTTAAACGCATTGAACTTGATATGACAACGAAGGTAATTACCGTTATGCAAGGTAACAGTAAACAGTCATCAGATAATCTGGGCGGGCCAGTGAAAGTGTCCCTTCCATCGGATAGCTTTTAAGTGTACCGTAGGTTGACTATGAACTGTAGACGCTATTGGAAAAAATAAACGAATTTAATCTAAGTAACGATAACAAAATTATAATGACGTAAAACATAGCAATTAGTACATAAATACCATATAAATGGCGTAATGTATAAAGGTAGCATATACTTGGCCAGCGTGCTAAACCCTTCTCACTCTGAGACCCGTGCTCTGTAGTGAGCTGGCGATGCGTTGATCATGATGATGATGATAGTTGATATGGCATAACAAGTAAGTGATTCCTAGACCTAGAGGCTAGAACCATTGTTTCTTTTCACAGGAATACTAGGACTTTACAAATGCACTTGTTAGGTGTACAAGAGTAGGGGTGATCAGATATCGGTCTGGGCTGCTTGATTTTGGTTTGTACTACTATAAGTATGACAACACATTCTACAGAATAGTGAGAAAGTGAAGCCAAGGCGAATCAGTTAGTTTTTAGTAAAAATTATTAATAAGATTGATACCTTTCGTCAACCCTGGTAATTTTTTGAAACACGCTCATAGGTGGTGTCAATATAACCAGCTATGTACCTAGTAGATGTAATCTGTATCGCTACGCGTATGGCGCAGTGGTGAGCACTGTGGTCTTATCAGTGGGAGATCCCGGGTTCGATTTCCGGCAGGCATAATTTGGAATTTTATAATTTCTAAATTTCCTCTGGTCTGGTCTGGTGGATGGCTTCGACCGTGGCTAGTTACCACCCTACCGGCAAAGCCGTGCCGCCAAGCGATTAAGCGTTCCGGTACGAGGCCATGTAGAAACTAAAGGGATATGGGTTTAATAAAAACTGCCATTCCCCTTCCAGGTTAGCTCGCTTCCATCTTAAACTGCATCATCACTTACCACCAGGTGAGATTGCAGTCAAGGGATAACTTGTATCTGAATTTAAAAATCTAAATATATAAAAGTATAAGGTGACTGACTGACTGATTGATCTATCAACGCACAGCTCAAACTACTGGACGGATCGGGCTGAAATTTGGCATGCAGATAGCTATTATGTTGCAGGTATCCGCTAAGAAAGGATTTTTGAAAATTTAACCCCTAAGGGGGTGAAATAGGGGTATGATATTTGTGTAGTCTACGCGGACGAAGTCGCGAGCATAAGCTAGTATTATAATATAAAAGAACACGTACCACACACAAGAGCGTAAGAATTTGTCTTCACTTTTGAAAATACAATAAATATATATATGAGCTTTGCGTATCTTTAGTTTTATAATTCTCTCCTATATTATATCAGGTCTTTGTCCTCTACTATCGTAATGTGTGGTCGTCACAGTACTTTTCTCTTGCGTCGTCATACAACTCCAAGTACTATCGATGTCGGTAAACAGCTTTCCATGATTTAAAGGGCGCAGTAGGCGCGAACTGACTTCTTACTGCATTTCACTTTTCAAGTAAGTACATACCTACCTACACTCAAGCTCAACAGCAAAATATGGATTTTTTAAAAACTAGGTACATAATGTCTTTTTTCAACTAGTTAAGTACGTATAGTACCTACGCGACAGGATAGCTGTGCAGGGATTCGATTTCTTATTAGGTCAATATTTAAGAGCTAAAATCTTGTATGCTGCTTAAGTACTCATGGTTTCTTTATTATATAGTGTTAGTAAATAGAGTATTAGTAACTAAATAGAAAAAATTACGACTATTAAGCCAGTGCCTACTGCTTATTTACTTAGAATTCCTTACGTGAAAGAATGAAAATGAAGAAACTAATTTGAATTTTACCCTCAATTTCGTTTGCCCTTTAGCTACAAATTTAGGGAGAACATAAAACTTAGGAGTCACAAAATGCCTCCAGCATCTGATCTCGTTGAATTGTCACGTCTTGTCCCATCTACGCCCGACCGCCGCGCCGCCCGCCCCGCGCCGCCGGCAACCCCAAGAGGGATGAATTCGGCTTTATAGGGGAGGACAAGGTCAATGACCACTTCTGGGTCTAATGTATTGCCTACATTTCGACGTTAAGTACCTACTACGATCTAATACCTAACTTGATTACTTTTCCTTTAGTTTACTATTTATATTATTAATACTAATAAAAAGGATAGTATTGAAAAGAGGAAAGATTTGTTGGTAATCGATAAAATCTGAAACTACTGGACCGATTTTAATAATTCTTTCACCATTAGAAACTTCCTTTACCTACTTTATACAGAAGTAACATAGGCTATAAATATTATCTACCTTTTTATATATTGTAAATATATAAAAGGAAAAGCTGACTGCCTGACAGATCTATCATCTATCAACGTAGAGTTCAAACTACTGGACGGATTGGGCTGTTTGGCATGCTGCAGCTATTACGACGTAGACATCTGCTAAGAAAGGATTTTTGAAATTTGTGTAGTCCACGCGGACGAAGTCGCGGGCATAGGCAAGTTGAATAATATATAGGTAGGTATACCAAATTGCACACGAGCGAAGCCGAGGAATCAGCTAGTTGTATATAAGTCCTAAGGTATGATGTCGATACCTAGACGCGTCTAGTTCTTATTATATTATGTTTTTTGTTTTTTGATTATTTGGATTTCGAATACCACGCACACACTAACCACTGCATTATTGATGGTACCTACTATTACCTATCCATACTAATATTATAAATGCGAAAGTGTGTCTGTCTGTCAGCTTTTCAAGCCCAACAGATTAACCGATTTTGATTAAATTTGGTACAAAGTTAGTTTACATCCCGTTGCTATTTAGTTTTTGTCCCGGAAAATCAAAGAGTTCGCACGGGATTCCTAAAAGACCATCCGTTTAACCGATTTATATGAAATCTGGCACAGATGTAGCTGTGCCCCGGAAATTGACATAGGCAACTTTTTATCCCGTAAAATCAAAGAATTTCCACGGGATTTTTAAAAATCTAAATCCACGCGGACGAATACGCGGGCATCCTCTAGTAATACATACATTATAATACCGGTAAGTACATGCCTGTTTTATTTTTAAAAAATCATGTCGAATTTAGGTATGTACCTACATATTAGGTATGTATGTGTGAGCTAAACAATAAAAATCACACAAAATGTAGGGCATCGTATCGTGTGCCAATAATTACCTATGTATTACTTACCTAGTCCCTCCTAAACGATTCTGCGTCGCACTTATTCGCGATAATACAATTTACGAATCACTGTTCATACAGGTAGGTACATTTGTATCACTTAGAGATAGGATATTATATTTGATGATAATTGGGGATGTTTTAGCTATTTTCGGGGTAGGTGTGTGATTTTTATTTGGTAGAAAATACGACGTGACTATCGATTGAGCGGCGCGCGGCCGCGCGGTCTGTTACAGAATGAAGGCAGTAGGGGTGCGCGCGTTTTCCACGTTTTCCCGCCATTGAGGGGTGGGTCGCCAGCGCTAGAAGCGCTTGATGTCACACTGCATTACGTTACCAGCCATGAGCCACATGGGCTAGAAAATTGTTTCCAACATAATACCTATTAAGCTATATTATAGCACCTCGGTTTGTGCTAACTACTAGTTAGACGTTAAACTTGTTGTACGTTAGAAAAAATCTAACTATCCGTACAAATTACAAGTGACTTACGAACATAAATCAAGAGCTACAAACTACCTAATTAGGATTTTTTTTTAATACAAAAACTCTTATCTCGCAACTATAGCCACTATAGGTAGCGAATATAGGTAATAGAACAGCCTACATTTAATTTTTTATAGGGGCTTCCAACTCCAAACTTGCTTTACTTCATCATCATCATGATCAACCCGTCTGCCGGCTCAATACAGAGCACGTGTCTCCTCTCAGAGTGAGAAGGGTCTGTGGCCGTAGTCTACCACGCTGGCCAAGTGCTGATTGGCAGACGTCACACACCGTTGAAAACATTATGGACAACTCGCAGGTATGCAGGTTTCCTCACGATGTTTTCCTTCACCGTTAAAGCAAGTGATATTTAGTAACTTAAAAACGCAAATAAGTTCGAAAAGTTAGAGGTGCGTGCCCGGGATCGGGGGATAATCGATCCCCGAACTCCGATTAGGAGGCGGACGTCCCAACCACTAAGCTATCACAGCCTGCTTTATTTGCCTTACCGGATGTATATTTTTTTTGTGTTGTTTCGGATTGACTATGCTGCGTAGACCCTACTGACCGCTACGGCGTCAGCGGAAGGAGTAAAAAATACCTCTCAAGGTTTGTATTATACTTTGGAGGCTCCCTAGACCCCACTCTTAATCCACCACTGTAAAGTACCTACAAAGGTTGTCATTCAAATCTTATCATTATTTAAGTAATGCCAGAATCACTTAACGTTTCAATAAAAAGTGCACACTTGCCTAGAACAAAGACTTAATGTAGTGTTATGACAACACTCCAGTCCAGAACCTAGGGTGGTACTAACAAGAGTGCACATCTTTTATTAAGACTAAATCAGGACTACGGCGTAGCCACACTTTGCGTACACCTCTCAAACGAGTTTATTATGATGATGATTATACTAATACTAGCGGTCGTTAACAGTTTTGCTCCCATGGGAATTTCAAAACACCTCAAAAACCCTTATTCCTTATCTATTATTTTATTATAAAGGGAACCCATGAACCTCTGTGCGAATTTCAGATTTCTAGGTCCAAGGGTTTTAGCGGGGCGTTGATGAATCCAACTGCACGCAAGCTACAAGTTCATACATTCATCTCCAGTTTCGTTTACACATTCATCTCCTTTTTCACCAGTTTCATCTCACATTAACTTTGATATTAACAACGAGTGGTGCATCGCGCTGCAATGGCGAATGTGTAAATGCAGGGTAAGATAAAATCAAAGTGTTCAAAAACAGATGGAGTCCGAGAAACGACCAACGAATGGCAATCACAACGCCAACTAATCCCAATATGTGCAGGGGATCGTCGTCACAAAACGTCAAGAAAATGAAACAAAAATTTAAAAAATGAAAAAAAATTAAGAGGAAGGGAGCCCGCACGCAAGCTACGTCATGTCCACGCATTCATCTTTCTCCGATCTCGTCTTGCATTCGTATCTCGCCATTACGCACTGTGACATGGTGCAATGGCAAATGCGTAGCCGTAAATGCGGGGGGAGTTCGTGTGGAGTATAATGTGTTATAAAGCGGTCCAGGGTTCGATCCCGGGCGCGCAGTTAACTATTATATCATCTGCTATAACGGTGAAGGAAAATATCGTCATTAAACCTGCATGCCTATATGATTTCTCCATAATGTTTTCAAAGGTGTGTGAAGTCTGCCAATACACACTCAGTAGTCCACACTTTCTCACTAGTGAGCCGGCGATAGGTTGATGATGATGATAAATGCGGGGTAGAAAATTTTAAAACAAAGCGTTCAAAAACAGGAGAAGTCCGAGAACCGACGGACGAATGGCGACCACAACCCAAACCAACCCCAATGTGTAGGGGATCAAGCCCAATATCGTCACGATGCCGCACTCTGAGTTCTGACTGTAGCAAAATATAATAATATAATATTACTAGATGATGCCCGCGACTTCGTCCGCGTAGATTTTAGGTTTTCAAAAATCTCAAGAGAACTCTTCAATTTTCCGGGATAAAAAGTACCTAGTTACCCTACCTTTTTTTCCTCAACAATAGACTTAATATAGTTACTCCTACGTTGAGAAAAATAATTATCACACAAAGGGTTCCGTACCATTGTACAAGAAATAGCACTTTTTGTTTTGACTTATATAACACTTATATATTACTTTTTGTTTTTTTTGTAACGTAATTTTATTTTTTAGCGCGGCAATAAAAACACATTCTGTCAAAATTTCTTGGATGAATGATTAGGTACTATCTCTATGGAAAATTTCAAGTCTCTTCTCTCTACCTATTACGGTTCACGAAATACAGCCCGCTGACAGATAGACTATACCATAGGGGTGCAACTCTAGAACATTAAAAAATCGCAAATTGAAAATCGCTTGTGGTGCCATCTAAGCGCGAGCACGGCTAAACAAATAGAGAACAGTTTACAAAAGACGTCAATAGATGGCGGGCACATTGGTGTAATTTTAATGACATTAATAAATTATAACCTAGTTTTCATGTTTTCGTGTGCTGTAGTAAATATTTATATTTCTGTTAAATTTATCTGACCCTGCTTTAATAACAGGACTCTGTAGTCTGTATTTCCTTTCACCACCTCGATAACTATATTCTAAGGATTGATTTAGTGACTCGATTCATGCCTGAACGATTGACCACGGCTACGGATTACGGACTTGTTTTTGCTTTGTGAAATGATTTTTCTGTGAATATATTTGTGCAGAAAAATGCCACAGAGATCTCGATGTGTGTCTGGATGTGACTAATTCGGTAAGTATAAAATCAGCTTACTCGTAATCTAACTCAAAATTACTTCAATGAGTCAAACTCTATGCACCATTAAGGCACCATTAGCACATTAGGTATTTTATCATGATACTAGGTATATAGTTCCTGCGATTTCGTCCGCTCGAAAAAACTATTTTAGAAATCCCGTGAGAAGTCCAATTTTCCGGGATAAATGTGGCCTACAAGTTACAACCGTCTGATGCAAGCTATCTCTGTACCAAACAGATGATGACCACCACTTTGTCTACGTGGATTTAGGGTTTTTGGGAGTCCCATGGGAACTGTTTGAGTTTTCCGTGACAAAAGAAGCCTATGTCCTTACCTGGATGCAAGTTATCTCTGTACTAACTTTCATCATAAACGGTTACACAAATTTACTGTAAAAAGCTAGCATACAGACAGGTTGACACACTTTTGCATTTATCATATTGCTATGGATTATTAACTACTAATTCTGTAAATTTTTTGTTTTGTAATTAAGTGTACTTACAACATTTGTTTTGAACTTTATTGACTAACTTATTTTTATATTATAGGTATCAGCTATCAACTAATTAAGTACAATAAGTAACTAATGCATATTTTATGTTATTACTTTTTCAGATGTTTGCATGGCTTTCCAAAACCTGGCTACTCCTCTCTTTGAAACCATTTAAACAATGAAAAGAGATAGTAGGACAACATTTAGAAAGCAAGACTGATAATGAAATAATATATAGTTACGAATTATCAAATTTGCAATCACCAGTTTGAAGATCGTTGAAATACACCAGTTGTGGTAGTAATATGAAAGTTGTGAAAAGTAAATAACCAAAAATTTTGGATTTGAGCGTTACCTATTTCACAATCTCGTGGGTCTTGAATTTGGGTATGTATTTTATGTACCTAGTTACGAATTTATGAAAATAAAATATTTTACAAAACCTTAAAACCTTTTTATTTCTATAGTGTTTTATAATTTAGTATCTTAAAAAGTCAGTCTTGTAATATATATTTTTAAACATGTTTTAAACAAACGTTAATGGAATTATTGATGTTTTTTTAAAACATGTTCAAAAATATAAAATATTCTAGTAAAGTACATTTAAATAGCATTTAAATTTTCGCGCTCTCGCACGCCTAGTGCGCTTTTAGTGCCCTCTAGATGTGAGCACACGCGTAACTTTGAAAAAGAAATCTAGAGTCGCACATCTATCTCTAGTATATAGTAGATAATCTATGGACTATACTAATACGGGTATAGACTATAGATAAGCAACTCATACCTACTATGTAACTGGAAAAGGGAACCAAGCTTACTCCGCTGCCTCAGAGATGTCGCTAGTAGTACAATAACAATAATATTGCAATAGATGGCGCTGTATAATTTAATTTTTTCTGGATCGCGGCTTGGCGCCAGTTCCCTCAATTTGAACCAGACTTCGGACGAGTATCAATCAAAGTAGACATGGAGACGTGTTTAGCTGACCAATCCATTTATGAAAAGAAAATATTATTATAAAATTAACACATCAATCAATAATCTGCTGGTGTCAGCTAAACGCATCTCCATTTCCATTTTGATGGATACTGGGTCTTCACATGTCTTCAACTATAGTCTGGTTCAAATTCGAGGGAAACTGGCGCCAACTGCCTTCCTGGGAAAAGGATATAAATTATTGATTAAAAGAAAAATAAATAGGTTTTTACATAATTTTATTTCTTGCATCTTCTAGTATAATATGCCCTAGCCTGTGCTTTAACAGAATCTTTTTTATCAAAATTAATCATTTTGCCTTATAACAACTGATTAATACACTTACACCAACTGTGTACAATAATGTTAATAGAGATATTAACTATACTTTTTATGATAAGATGCTTGTGAGTTTCGCAAGATTAACGTCTATATATTATATCAAGCTAGTGATTTTTTGTTTTAATTGTTTTTTCTTGAGGCGAATCTTTTAAACATAATATGATTATTTCATATATTTGGTTACTAATATTAATGAAGTCATTTTTAGCATACACTAAAGATTTTTTTGTGTAATCTCTAAAATATGTGTATGTCGCAGGGTCTATTTCATTATTAAACAAATTACTTTTGCAAGTCTGACAGTTTTTAAATATTTTTTTTGTCATTTTTGTATTATATACCCTGCAACATACCGTTTTGTCTCTTTGTGTATAATTTTATCATCTTGGATGTCTCTACAAGTTGTGTTATTTAAATTTTCTATAAAATTGACAATGTTAATAATTGTAACATTTTCCACATTTGCCTGAAGATCCTCTGATTTTAAAAGGTCTGTCAATGAACGTGACTAAATGATTATGTTTTGTCCGTATCACCGTGGCCACTTTTTTTGTTTGTCAAAATGTATTTGTACGTGAGTATTTGACAAACAACGTGAAGTGTAGAAGGAATGACATTTCACAACTAAGAAAATCTGCTTGAGCGAGAGGGACTGAGGGAGCCACGCTAGTTGCAAATCTGGACATATCTGTGAGACAAAGGAACGTTTGCTTTCCCATTCACACTAAAAACGCAGCTAACCTATTTTTGTCCCTTATCGTGTAAACGATTTTTTCCAAGGAATACAACTTTAGTTGCAAAACAAACTTTGAGAATTCGTGACGTCATTGCATTTCCCATTAGTTATTTACTTGTTTTCACATAAAAAAACGTTTAATACAAATATTGTTGAGCGGTTTATACAAATATTAACTACTAAACAATGGTAAATTGTCGTGTTATTCATCGTTACGTCGTGCTATCGCTATCTCACACGCGGTTACACAGTACTTTAGTCTAGCTTTTTTAATCAGTCTACGTGGTCAATAGTCATGGGTCAAACATAGACAAATGAAGACCTTTTTTTCGCTCTCTGGTCGGCTCAGAATAATCTGTGGGTCGGTGGGTGCTGATGACGTTTTTCTATTGCCTATGGTTTATTTTGAATTTCAGAACGGGCGGCGTTAAATTTTAACGGATATCGACACGTAAAACCCTGTATTATTGTAATTGTAGTGCCTAGTGTATTATTGTTATAATTTTAATAAAAGGTAAAAACGTTGAAAAATAAACGCTACTAATTTCCCATATATTAGTATATCTTTGCACTAAACGAGAAACAATATGGAGGTCGATTTGAAAGAAGTGGCCGAGCTAGAGAGTAAAATTATCAATCATGAAGCTTATGCTAAACCGTAAGTACCTAAATATTGCTAACTTATTGTTCTTTCTTTGTTTTAATACTGTTAAAAACTAATATATCCATTCTTTATATTGTGATTTACCAGATATATATAAAATTCTCTAGTTAAACAAGCAGTTCTAAAATCTTGTAGGTAGAAGGTAACCACTTCATCGTGTAGGTACCTAAATTTTAATTTTGTTACAGCTACAAATGGTCCCCTAAAGACTTCGAACTTGGATCGAGGATGGGGCGTGGAAAGTTTGGACACGTTCACGTTGCACGTGAGAAAAAGACTGGGTATCTAGTGGCAATTAAAGCCCTGTTTAAATCACAAATAATAAAATCCAAATGTGAGCGGCAAGTTATGAGGGAAATTGAAATACAATCGCATTTAAAGTGAGTCAGATTGTCTAAGCTTCCTACTAGTTAAAGGTATAGTTCAATTCTTTCTGGTGGCTGAGAAGTAAGCTTGCGAAAGCTAGTCATTTCACACACAGTATGGAACGATGGTTATGGAAAATCTAGCAATGATCTAAAAAATATAATTGCAATGTAACGATGACTTCTAACAACAACAATGAATCATAACAAGCCAATCTATATATATAAAAATGAATCGCTAAATGTGTTGCTGATCGCAAATCTCGAGAGCAGCTGAACCGAATTTGCTAATTCTTTTTTCATAATATTTCTTGAAGTAGGAGGATGGTTCTTACGGAGAGAAAAATTTTAAAGATTTGAATCGACTGTTAGGCGGTACGAAGTTCGCCGGGGCAGCTAGTAATTAATAAATATTTTGAAGAATGCTTGTAGGTGTTGTTTTGCACTAATCTATTTAGGAAGGCTGTGCTGTTTTGTGCATGCATGTCACTCATACAAGTATATTTGTCTCCACTTTTTAAAATACAAACAATAGTATGACCACCAACTCCCATCGGCGGTGTTCCCACTAGATTATAACATGGAGTTATTCAAGGGGCGGACCAACAAATTCCTAAAAGGCCGGCAACGCATCGGCGGCTCCTCTGGTGCTGCAAATGTTCATGGGCGGCGGTAATCACTTAACATCAGGTGACCCGACTGCTCGTTTGCACGCTATATCTATTTAAAAACAAATGAGCTTTACCTTTCCGGAACTTCATCTTTGTAATGCGACTGGTCTCTTGTTCTCAGCCACCAAAAAAAATTGTATTGAACTGTTATTGATGTACAATTGATTCAAGTTAAGTTTTCTAAACATAATATAGGTATATTATGTTTGTGGCTTCAGACAAATTTAATACAATATCTCAAGCTGTTTGTGACATTTGAGTCATGGATTTATGCTTCTTTCCATTTCACATAATGGTAGCCAGATGGTTCTCCTGAATCAAATTTTAAGTCAAAGTAATACTTAAAATTTGACTCTTAGATTTAATGATTATTTTATGACTTCAGTGGTAATAACTGTGACCATCAATGGCTTCATTTGGTCTGGTTTTTGGAGAGTGAAAAGAAAAGAACTCATAAGTTGGTGAACTATCAATTCCCAATTTCGGTCAATATTGCTGCTGTCCTATATCTAAAAAGCTGTTAACTGCGAAAAAAGAAATTATCATTTAAAAACATGGTAATTTAGAAATACTGATGTTTCTAAAAAAGTTTCCTAGGTTGCGTAAGACCAAGCTATAAACATTTTTTTAAATTTTAAATATTTGTTTTTGAAAAGTCCCATGTTTTTTGGCAATAACTCAAAAATGGTTTTTTGCAGCAGCCTTCAAGTTAAAAGACAGCAGGTTGTTTGACCCAACATAGGAAACCAACTACTAAACTAGGCCACTTGTCCCTTGTAACCTAACTATGTAACTTGTTGTGTAGGCATCCAAATGTACTACGGCTGTTAACGTGGTTTCACGATGAGAAACGGATATATCTTGTAGTGGAGTTTGCTGCAGGTGGAGAACTTTATAAGCACTTGACTAGCTCTCCCATGGGACGGTTCCCAGAAAACAGGGCTGCTAGATATATTTATCAGGTATTATTATTAAGCTAAGCATCTTACGCTGATGCGTGCGTCTATATCAGAAATGCTTCGAGTTTTCCAAATATGTATTTGTTCCATTGTAAACTATATGTATATGTAACTGGATGACGCCCGCGACTTTGTGTGGATATAAGATTTTGCATCTCTGATCTCTAGTAGTTCATGTCTGTCTCAGTACCAAAATAGAAAGTCTCCACAACTCTGTCCATGTGAATTTAGGTTGTAAAAATCCTATGGGAACACTTAGATGTTCAAAAAGTAGCCTATGTTCGTCTTCGCGAAGTAAGCTAACTGTACCACGACAAAATCGGTTAAATAAATGGATAGATGGATGGACCGACACACTTTCGCATTTATAATAATTAAGTATGGAAATATTAATATGAATGTTGTTTGATAAGTAGCTCAAGGGACAGTCTAAAAATAATATTTTCAGTAAATATTAGGGCTTTAGACTAACGCCCAATAATCCCAATGTACAGAGGGGCTGTTATCACTAAATAATAAAAGCTTTGATTATAGAGTAAATAATCAAAGACTAAGTTTGATCACTTTGTCAGTCTGTGGGTCAGTCAGTGGCATCATAGTACTCCAAGATGAGATTTTGTACAGGGTTACAGGAAAATAGGACACAATCCCGTTAAGGGGTTATAGTACAGGGCATTAGCTATCAAACAACCCCTAAAGTGCTCATGCAAAAGTGTATTCATTTTTTTTTAGGTAAAGGGGTGTGTGCCACTTTAAAAATTAGTAAAAAAAAGAAACAATGTATTTCACCCCTTTACCTAGAAAAAATAAAAAAAAGAATAACACGAAAACGATACACTTTTTCATAAGCACTTTAGGGGTCGTTTGATAGTGATAGTTTGATAGTGATACTAATGTCTTGTACTATATAACCCCTTAACGGGACCGTGTCCTGTTTTTCTGTAATCCTGTATATAATATTTCATAGTCTATGGTTGGACGATATAAGGGGGTGCTACAATGGACATGGCTTAGCTAGCCAAAGTTAGAAGAGGCGGTTTTAGAAAGAGAAGTTTTTTGGATGATGATCCAACTTCGTTTCGAAGAAAGCACATGATGATGATGATGTAGTCTATAATGTGATTATTGAATGAGAAGTATGGCAATTCCAGGTCGCAGATGCGGTAGAGTACTGTCATCAACGCCATGTGATACACAGAGATATAAAGCCGGAGAATATCTTAGTGGCACTGAATGGTGACCTCAAACTTGCAGACTTTGGGTGGTCAGTGCATGCCCCATCAGAAAAGTAAATATAATAGAAAATTATGTTGAATTTCCTAGCATCAGTTGGCTTAGTAAACTAAAAAAAAAGGTAAAAGAAAAACCGGTCAAGTGCGAGTCAGGCTCGCGCAACGAGGGTTCCGTACTATAGTCGTATTTTTTCGATATTTTGCACGATAATTCAAAAACTATGATGCATTTAAACAGGTAAAGCCCTTTCATATAATATATACCCCATTTGATATAGTTATCTTACTTTGAAAACTGAAAATATTAATTATTAGTTCATGACCACAATTTAATTTTTTTTTGTGTGATGTAACCACAAATTCACGGTTTTCAGATTTTTTCCCGAATGTCAGCTATAAGACCTACCTACCTGCCAAATTTCATGATTCTAGGTCAACGGGAAGTACCCTGTCGGTTTCTTGACAGACAGACAGACAACAAAGTGATCCTATAAGGGTTCCGTTTTTCCTTTTGAGGTATGGAACCCTAAAAATGGTAATTGTGTATGTGTTTAATGTTTATACAATAAGCTCAGACATTAAATTTTTCACTGTGCTGAGTTTGTAAAATCCTACTGTTAAAAAAAATATAAGATGGAAATAAAAAGCTTTTTTATTAGGTACTTTATTATTATTGTGTTTACAGGCGCAAGACTATGTGTGGTACACTAGACTATCTCCCCCCAGAAATGATCAAAAGAGAGATGTACAATGTCTCCGTAGACCATTGGTGTATTGGTGTGCTATTGTATGAGTTCCTAGTGGGAAAACCACCTTTCGAGAGTGAGGGCCAGGACAAGACGTACGCAAGGATCCTATCTTTAGATGTGACCTACCCTAGTTATGTGCCTAGTGGTGCCAAAGATCTTATTTCTAAGGTAATTAATAATTTTTCTTCAGTACTATTAATAATCCTTATTAGTATATTTTTATGACCCAACTAATTGTAGAATTTTGTAATATCATAATGCTTATCAGCATGTGCCAACATGCTGTCCTACACTAATAGTGAAAGAGCCTGTGAGGGCCAGACCTTCGTTATTTTATAAAAGCTGAAAGTCTATTTGCGCTTTGTTCCAATCACAGTGAGAATGAAGTTTGGATCATTGTGGCTTAGGCAGGTAACAAAGGTGTATAAAATCTTTTATCAAAGTATAAAGTGTACCGTACGCGGCAGAAAATATTGTACATCGGCCTTTAGAAAGAGATAGCGGTTTCTTAGAGCGTTGTCTCTGTTGTTGAGACCGACAAAATGTCACATAGGTATGAGTGACAGAATCGACGCTCTACAAAGCCGAAATCTCATTCTAAAGGTTGATGTACAATTTTTTTTACCGGTTACTCAAATATTTTTTTTATATAGTATTAGAAATCGCGTCACACATTGCCAGACACTGGGTATCATGGCAACCTCCTGCCAAATACTGTTAAAGTCTGGCGGTCCTGGGATCTTGGACCACCTGTCTTGCAGCAAACACATAGGATTAATCAAAATATTTATTTTTGTGTTTTCAGCTTCTGAGGACCTCGAGCAAAGATCGTTTGTCGCTAGATGGTGTGAAAAAGCATTATTGGGTACAACAATTTCAGAATATATAAAATGATAATATGTTTTTGTTTGATCTTGATGTTTTTACAAATAAAAATATCTTAGTTTGCATGCTCCTGATTTCAACACAAAAATTAAGTTTCAAGTGATTTCTATTCTATTTAATTAATCTTACCATTTAAAATAAGCAGTAATAGCCTAGGGGTTAAGACGTCGGCCTCCTAATAGGAGGTCGGGGGTTCTATTCCAACTTTCCGAATTATGTTTAAAAAAATTAATATAACGTCTGTGAAGTCTGCTAAACGGCACTTGGTCAGGATGGTGGACTATGTCCCAAATCCTTCTCATTCTGTGAGGATATCCATGCCCAGTAGTAGGCCGGCGATAAGTTGATGCTGATGATTAAAAATAATAGTGTATGAAATAGGTACATAATGGATCAATGCATTTGGCAAATGCCAGCCAATGTGAACGAGTTTCGCAAAGATCTTTTAATTTGTATGAAAAGCCACAGAACTCTGCTGGGAAGGCCGCATTTACGCTAAATAACCTAACATGTTTGCTGAATGCATATGGGTTGTACGAATTCTCTTAACTAAATTGACAGGTCTAAAACAAAATACCTGTCTGTTATGTACCCTTTTTTGTAGGGTACCTTTTAAACCTGTCAATTGTGGCTAATTCCAATATTAACTAAAATGACAGCTAGTCTAAATATATCCCTATCCCTTTCATATGATTCCCCGCGGAAAAGGAAAACACTACATTATTAGACTGGTCAATTTAGTTTAGAATTTGTGTACAACAGAATTAGCCACAGCATAGACTATAGTTTTGAGACTACAACCGAAATAGTAACAGGTATTGCTACCATTCAGTAGGTACTTTTATTGTTAAGGTTTTTGAAAATACAACAAAACATGAAAAAGTCTCATTTATTCATTAATCTTATGCATAATATTCACATTATTCCCTTAATGAAAACTATTACATTATATGATTTAGTTTTCAGCACCAAAACTTGTAAAAATTGTAGCGGATTGCTTTTGTAAAATGGTAATATGAAAAGGATAGAAATATGTTTAATATAGCTATTCTTTTCATAATGCTTCCTGCAGAAAAGGATAGCAAAATAATTAAGGCATGTCAATTTTTGTTTAGATATTGTGTACAACAGATAATTCTGCCACTTTGTTGTTATTTTTAGCTGAGTTCACTGGCCCAATACCCTGACCTAAAGGTGCAGGGACTTTACAGTTGGTACCCATAGTCTTTTATCCATTTGAGGCCATTTTTAGTATTACCTGCAGGCTTGTACTCAAGACCAATCCAGTCATTGTATCCACTGTTTACTATGTGTTCAAGAATGTACTTGTAGTTTATCTCTCCTGGAGTGTCAGGCTCGTTGCGGTGAGGTACTTGAGCAATCTGTAAAAATAAGATTATAGAAGTAACTATGGAATAATTTTTTTTTCTATTCATACTTAGATAAATTTCTGAATAAGTCTAAATGTGAATTCACTGACATTTCTCGTATGTATTAATAACACACGAGACAGCTACAAGACCAGGGGCCGCAGCAGGAATAGCTGAAAACAGCAAGCGGCGCAAGTATGCCTCTCTTATCGAGAGTTATATTTTTGTTCAGTTTGCCTCGAAGACCTTGGAGCCATGGAGTCTTAGTGCTAAAAATGTTTACGAGACATTTCACCGCGATTAATAGCCTCATCTGGTGACAGAAGGGCTGGCTCATATTTGCGCAACGGATCAGCCGCCGGGCTCCAGCGCGGAAGTGCAGTCAGTATTCTTGGTACCATTCCACGTGGGCATGATTTGTATAGGAATTAGATTAGGCTAGCTGAAGGTTTTATTGTAATATTTTCTATAACATTAACATTGGCTCAGTAGTTTTTTAAATCAGCTTCAATCTAAATGTACAAAAGGAAAAGCTGACTGTCTGATCTATCAACACACAGCTAAATTACTGGACTGAAATTGATGATTGATAGATTGGGCTGAAATTAGGCATGAAGATAGCTATTATGCTTGTGTTGCTAATGTTGCTTAAAGATCGCAAGGAGCAATCGATTAATATTATGCGTTGTCACAAGTAGGCCACACGTCCCTCACGTTTATATTCTACTGTGGATGATAAAATACCTGAACATGGCCAACATAAGGCATGAGATTCTTGATGTTGTGGGAGAGATCACCACTGATATGCTGCAAGTGGAAGATATCAAGTTGCAACTTTAAATGATCACTATCTATCCTCTTGATAATATCAACAGCTAAAAGGTGAAAATTAAATTATATATTAAACTATTTAGGTATAACGCGTAAAATTTTACTCCTCACGCGCCATTTTAACTTTTTGTGCCAAAATTCATGTCTGTGGCGATCACCACAATTACAAGCAGATGGCGCTCCTCACTCGTACAGAGAAATCAATCAGCAATCATTGGATACGAACCCAAGCCTTGACTACTCACGCTCTTACTAAACGACAGCACGTGTACCATCCTCGGAAGTGAAACCAGAACACGCAAATCTGAATCGCATTAACAGAGTTTTCTGCAATCTGCAATATATATAGAAGTTTCAAGATATCACCGTCGGCCCAGCTGGCGCTACCGAGCACAACACCGCTCGGAAGGAAGATCTTTCTATTCGAGCCCTACACACTGCTTCCGTGCATGTCAATAGTACGATTTTAGTCCTTATTTTAAAGGTGGCCATACTTTTGACGTGACAGTTGACCCGAGTTAAAATGGCGCGTGAGGAGTCATTGCATTGATGCTTGACTATAAATCAAGCATCGTCCAATGCACAATATTTTATAATAGACTGTAGGTAAATATTAAACAACCAAGAGTTAAGTTCTACAAACCTGCATCTTGATCAACATGCTTTTTAACTACAGTTTAATAAAATGAGAATTTTTCATCATAGCATGGCATTGAATGTAAATAGTGCTATTTGCCCTTGCCTGTTTATAAAATAGTCTTTCAAACTAGTCATTAGAGTGGTGTTGTAATACAGGGATTCCAGCCATTTTAATACCCATGTTTTCTTACCTTTTCCATAATCACTTAGTAAATACTTAGGCACAGAATGCTGGTTTATAGGCTCAATAACTCCTAATATGCCTTCAGTCTTCAAGACATCTGCTGCATATTTCAGGTTGCTCTCGTATGTGGCCCAGTTTTGAGGAGACACATTTTCTAATCTCCCTGCCATGATGTGTATTTTTCTAGCGCCAAGTGCCTTTGCATAGTCTATGGTAGTTTTTAAGTTATCTTTGAACTCATCTTCTTTGCCAGGCACCGCTGTTACTCCTAATTCTCCTTTAGTTACATCCCCTGCAATGTTAAGTAAATAGTATGATTAATAAGTCAGTACTCTATGGGAGATTTTTCCATGTATAGTTTTTTTACTGAGAAAGGTAGACTCCCTAAGAAAGGATTAATTTAAAGAATTCCACCTGAACAAAACCAATGCATGTCAGCCAGTTTATTTAAAAGTTAGATTAATTAACAGATCATTTATATATATAAAAGGAAAAAGTGACTGACTGACTGTTCTATCAACACACAGTTCAAACTACTGGACAGATCAGGCTGAAATTTGGCATGCAGATAGCTATTATGATGTAGGCATCCGCTAAGAAGTGATTTTTGAAAATACAAACCCTAAGGGGGTGAAATAGGGGTTTGAAATTTGTGTAGCCCACGCGGACGAAGTCGCGAGCATAAACTGGTTATAAATAATAATAATCATGCCTGATGGAAGGAATCATGGGCCCTGAATGGGTGGTCCATATGGTCCATCGGTTCGTATTAGACATGATGAGTAAAAATCTTACCCGTTTTTAGGTTTATAAGGACTTGTTCAACGCCTGATGCTTCCTTTGCCTGTTTCACTTGCTCTATACTGTGCCCCAGTGGAAAACCAGTCTCCACTACCTTAAACCCAGCATCTTTTGCCAAAGCATATCTTTCCAAAATACTTGAACTCTCCATGAACATAAAAGCAAGGTTGGCACAAAACTTCATCTGTATCATTTTTTAAATTAAGAAACGAAACACCCATGTACCTACTTTAAAACGGTTGACCTTCCGAATGAAATATTGTTTTTCAGTACATAAATAAATGCGAGAGCCGATCACAGAGCCGATAATGGAAACTGCTGTTTATATTAAAATTGATAACAAAGTCTTATCCTTATCAATATGGCCATAGATATGTACCTACCAGTAGGGCGATTATCTAAAGCCTGCATCAATCATTATTACAATCTCAATTGTTGTTCTGATTGGCTGAATTTGTGCGATTCTTGTTGCAACAATGCATTGTGGCCAATAGTGAGCGAGCATTAACCAATCAGCGATGATTGTGATCGTGACATTGTAGGGCCACAGCCAATCAGAACAATTGAGATTGTAATAATGATTGATGCAGGTTTTAGACAATCGCCCTGCAGTACGACAAGGCACTTTTAGCACTTGAATGACATTGACGTGATCAAAGGTTGCCACTTGCCAGCAAATAAAATCTCCTCATTTTGAGGGAGTAGGTATATTAAAAATCTAGAGTTTTTTCTAATTTTAACTAAATAAGAAATTGGGAAAGCCGTCCATGTTTCCACATCGAGACAGAGTAATAAAGACCATTAATAGGCCATGGACTTTCAACTTGTCATATTTACCTGCTCAAATACTATATTTACCTAGCGCTAAATATAGACACATTTATCCTGTATCAAATATCAGGATATATCGTGATGTTATGCACTGTAGACCGGTTATACCTACACTAGCGGCACGCTATGATGGCCGGTTTGACACATTACAATAGTGATGTGGAATGTCAATTTATTCTCGAACAAAAAACAATTAAGTTTTGTTTTTGTACCTGATTAAATAGGTTTAATAAAACAAAAATGTATATGTTTATTTAATTTATTTGAACGAACTGAATATTTGAACGAAAATGAATATACATACTTTATATGCACACAAGAAACATATGAATACAAAAGATACCGAAAAAGGTGCCACAAAAGGCCATAATTAATCAGATTCGTCCATACTACTATTTTCACTGTCGTCACTGCTATCATCACATACATTAATAATTATATGTTCGTTTTCTATAATATTATCTATTTTCACATCTCTTTCATAATCTTCCCTTATTAATTTAACAGTTCTATTCACAACCTTTTCCCAGTCTCCTTTAGTCACATGTTCACAAGCTTCTTCTAATAATTTTAGCATTTTTTTTGTGGTAAATGGGGGTTCTGTATTGTGTCTTGCAGCATATCCCTTAATTTGAGCCCACACCAACTCAATCGCATTATACTCACAATGGTAAGGCGGTAACCGTATAACTCTGTGCCCATGTTCTAATGCTATTTCGTCAATGACGTATCGGATCTTGGTTGGTTTGTTTTCTTTTAAAAGACGTACTAATTCCGCTTTTAACATATTCATGTTTGCATCTACGCCATTTTTACGAAGCCATGCGACGATATCAGCTTTCTTTTGGGATTGGGCAGGTGGCTTGTCAATTTGCATCGAGTGGTATGGGGCGTTGTCCATAATTATAATAGATGGTTCAGGGAGGCTACACAACATTGAGGTAAACCATTCAGTAAACTTTTCTCCATTCATGTCTTCATGATAGTCTCCAGTGGTTTTTGACGCAAAAGCCATGAGAGAACCTTCGACAAACCCGTTGATGGTTCCGGCGTGACAAATTATAAGTCGCGATCCTTTTCCTACAGGAACTTTGGAAGTAGATGCTGCTGTGTCATCGTTCCAAGAACGGCCTACAGTATGGTTAGCATTAAGCCATGTTTCATCCAAGAACACAACATTTTGCCAATTTTTGATTTCTTTCACTTGCCGTAAAAAAGTATACCTTGCCATCGCTATATCAAATCTTTCCATCAATATTTTGCGTTTGTTACATTTTTTGTATCGAAATCCAATGGTCTTCAAAATCTTCGTTAAAGAACTTTCCCCACCGAAGAATAATCCAGCTTCCTTCAGTGAATGCACCAACTTTTTTCTTGTTGGATACTCCTTCTGTAAATAGTAGCCGTAAACATGTCTTCGGATAGCATCGGCATCAAAGCTATCGATGCCTACGACTGGTTTTGCTCGTTTTCTCTTTTTTGGTGTGTGAAGTTTATTTTCTTCTGTGCCAGTCTCGCCATATTTTTTTTTAGTTATCCGTCTAACAGTTCGTTGTCCAATATTAAGCGCATCAGCTACGCGTTCAACCACTGACGTTATAGGTAAAATTGGCCCTCCATTTTGAGCTTCACGATCGAAATAGTTACGAAGGCGTATTAGGAACTCACGTGTCTGACTATTTAGAACAGTTCTCTGCGTACGTTCGGTCATATCGACGAAATCCACAACAAAGGGCTTGAACAGAGTCCAAATTAACGAGCAAGGGTCAACAGTAATGCAGTATCAATATTTGAAATCCAAAGCCAGGTCAAAACTATATCACAATCGCATTGCACTGACAGTTTATACTTTTCGAAGCAACGTCAATTCGAAACTGCTTTGTTTTGCATTGAGCATTGACGCGAGTTTGCCGGAGGTAGTAGTTGTGCTAGCCAGCGATCCTATGTGACGATCGTATTAGATTCCATTTTTAAAAATTTATTGATATTTTTTTGCGATTTCAGAGGTTTGTCCACATAGTGAAAATTGTTCATATTCACAAGTACATTCACCCCTTAAATGGTGCAAACTGATTTTTCTACACTTGTATACATTTAAGAAATCAATTTAATAAATAAATTTTGAGTCCTAAACCTAAAACTACATTCGATAAAATTTATGAATCTCTGCACATCACTATCGTCAATAAAGTAATACAATTATTTCCTTCAAAGTCGTTATCAATTAATACGGAACTTCATGAGCGGACAAACGTCAAACCGGCCATCATAGCGTGCCGCTAGTTTAGTTACCATTTTACCGTGCATTACCTACACTCACACACGCACAGGCGTTTGTTCATAGAGCTGAAAATAGTATTTGTCGATAAATTAATGATAGGTAATCATTACTCATATTTTATTAGGTAGGTATCTACATCGATGATGTACCACGATAATCTTACCACTTTTGTTATTAAACTAGCTTATGCCCGCGACTTCGTCCGCGTGGACTACACAAATTTTAAACCCCTATTTTAATCCTTAAGGGGTTGCATTTTGAAAAATCTTTTCTTAGCGGATGCCTACGTCTAAGTAGCTATCTGCATGCCAAATTTCAACGCGATCCGTCCAGTAGTTTGAGCTGTGCGTTGATAGATCAGTCAGTCAGTCAGTCACCTTTTCCTTTTATATATATATAGATTGTATAGGTTTTAGCTTTTCACTTATGTCTGTGCTTCTGTCGGCAGTCCCCACTACCAATCTTTTCATTTCAATAATTTATTATTAACTAGATAGATCGACAAACACATTATAGCATTTAGCCTGCGAAACAATGAGATAGAATAGGTACCTAACTAGATTATACAGTGCTTCCTACAAACAATACTTACAAGAAATTAACACAAATTCAGTTATTTATTTTCCTTTATTATAAACAATTTCAGCATTTTAAGAATACAATATAGCTGGCACTATATTTAATCCTTTATAATTATTATGAATACCTATATACTTATTACCTTATTATTACACAATGTCAAATAATATTATCTTGATATTAAAATATAACAACAATTGAATCCTATAGTTATGTACTTAATTGTATTTTTAATACAATGACTTATAAATATAGGAATGGCCACTTCCAAAATATTATGTTCAAATATAACTAACATAATAAGTGGAACTGAATTATTATATTAGGTAGGTATATTCGTATCATTAAACAGAAATGGAAAAGGTAGAATAATTGCCTTTATTGTACAAGTGCGTTGGTCCTAGTAAAAGTCGTTTTAGTCATGGTTTTAGGTTTCAGGTAGGTACCTAATTAGAATATCGCAATAACCATTTGCCTTATACTTGTAGTTTTAGTGATTTAGTATTTTTTAAACCCGAGATATACAGCGTGCAAATTCGGGGTCAATGCCCCGCCTACGACGGGCATTGAACATTGTAGGTGGGGAATTAAACCCAGTTTTGCACGCTATACATTCCGGGTTTGAAAAAAAATAAGTTTTTGCTAGTGATCTGGTTACACGCTGTATATAATAATAATGTACCTAACTACTATAATGCATAGCATGTATGCATATTATCCTATGTCTAGCGAAAAGATATTTAAGGTACAGTACCTTAAATATCTTTTCGCTAGACATAGGATAATATGCATACATGCTATGCATATATATGCTATGTTAGGTACTTAATACAATGCAAATGGCAACTCTAAATGAAATAAAATAACACAGAAAATAACCTATAGCAAGACCTATAGTTATAGTATAATAACCGCAGAGACTATGAATAACAGCTAGAAATGTCAAACTTAACCCGCTTAGCAAAAATAGTGTTGTCGTCATGGTTCCGGTTTAGATTAAAATCGTTAATAAAATAATATTTGGTGCATAACGAGTAAAATAACATACGAATATGTACGAGATGAAACAGTAGCACTCATCACATATTATTTGAAAGACTTAAGAAATAGTTAGTAACAAAAAATAATTCAACGTAGGAGTTTTTCAATAGTAACTATGTAAAATTCATAAATTGAAAATCAGCCCATACCTACTTACTTATTTCATTTGAATTGGAATAATTATTTTCAATTCAACACATTTTGTTATCTCGTACACATCTGACATGAATACCGACAAATATTAATCGGTAAGTTACGATTGTTTCACATCACTATTAAAGAGGCTTAAAAAACAGGCAACACACGAAACGTTATTTTTGTCTCCGGGTTAGAATTGTGGAATTAATGTAGTAGTACTTCCAACTTCTTTGAATTAACTATATAAGTCCCGCAAATTGCTAATGCGTGTGGCGGCATTTTAGTGACGTCAGCTCTAGACTGAAGTTTCGAGCTGATGGTATATTTATATTTCGGCTGACGTCAAAATGACGTCATTTCGACGTTAATGAGACATGGTTTCAGCGCAAAAGTAATTTGCGGAACTTAGGTATACAATAAACATTTTTTATAAACTGCACAGTTTTGGTTTAATAAAGCGATCAGTGTTGCCTGTATGAAAATAAAAGGAATTGATACTTATTGCTGTTTACTAAAAACCGGCCAAGTGCTTGGCGGGCCACGCGCAGTGCAGGGTTCCGTAGTCACAATCCTCGAAAAACAGATGTAACTAATTAACCTGTGAACCCTGCTAAGCCATGATAGTTTTCCTTTAAAATTGATTATACATAATTATATACTACTTCTGTGAATTTTTTCACGTTCCTATATACTACCATTTGGCTGGGGGGCTTACACTTGACTAATAAAAATTAACATTTTAAAACATCATATTTTACAAACGGATCTAGTAATCAAAAAATGATGTTCCCAGACCCACAGTATTTTTAAAAGACCTATTCAACGATATCCCACACTATGGGGTAGACGAGAAAAAAAAATCATCCCCACTTTACATGTAGGGGAGCTACCCTAAAAAAAAATTATCAAAATTTAATTTCACCACTTTGTTGGCGTGATTAATATTTATATAAGCCCATGCCAAATTACAGATTTCTAGCACTAATTAGTCTCGTTGAAATTCGAACGTGATGAATTGTGGTCTATGGTTGCGTACCTAGGTTTTTTCTTTCTATTAAAAATACCACGTCATAATGAAACGTTCAGAAACGCGGTTCGTCCTAACAGTCTTGTGTGAGATACAGTGAGATGCAAAGTTGTGTGCTTCGCACGGCTGCAAATTTATTTTCGCTTGAGCCTTTGAATTCCTCACTACGCTCAGGATTCAATACAAACTCTCGCGACAAAATAACAAGTTTACAGCCTTGCATAAAAAATATCTATTTTTCGTGCACACATTTTTTTGTGATATAACCGCAAGTTCACGGTTTTCGGATTTTTCCTTTACTTTTACACTTCCTTTACTTTTCCTATACTTTTTATTAGACCTACCTACCTGCCAAATTTCATGATTGGTCAACTGGAAGTAGGTACCCTATAGGTTTTCCTGACAGACACGACGGACAGACCGACAGACAGACAACAAAGCGAGTCTATGAGGGTTTATTTTTTCCTTTTGAGGTACGGAACCCTAAAAACCTCTAGAGCGTCGGGCAAATCGCGTCCGATTATGCGTTTCTGCAATTTGTTTACAGATCACGCATTCATCCGATCCGAATCCGATCCGAATTACGGATATAAAAAAAACATCTAGGTACGACATATTATACGCCCATAACTCATAAGCTACCATCGAAAACATTAAGGAACGTAAGGTGAAACCTTTGATTTTCACGGACTCGGATCGGATGAGTGCGTAGTAGGTATATGGTATATTACCTATACATTTATCTAAACCGAGATGAACTTTCAACTTGTAGGAGCGGGCATGCAGTGTTCACTAAAAGAGGTATTTATGGTTGATAATAATTATATAAATATGCTTTTTGATATTAACACAGCCATATTTTACTTTACTACGTATTATAGTTATAACTTATAGTTACTAACTAAGCTTAGCATAGGTAAATATTAAACACTTATCTATTCAATAATGTATTGTGAAAATTCTTTCGATACAAGGAAAAAGTTTGTCATATTTTGAGCAAACTGCCAATACCCTGTTACAAAATTTTCACTACTGAATTTCAATCAGACAATTATTTTTACGTCATGTGTTTGCGTTATTCTAGGCACATTTAAAAGGCTGAGACAGAGTTTTTAAACAAAGAAACTATACCGTTTCCTTGCGAAATTGAGACAAAAATTAATCTTGCTCTAGCCTAACATAATACCTACATCATTAAGTCTTACACATACTATTTAAAACAATACAACCTAGGAGCAACATTTATCACTTTGACTTTGGAGCAAATTATGTCTTTTCTGCTAAACAATAACGATCGAATCCTGCAAAAACTCTTTTCCAAAAAATTTTTTACAACCATTGTCATTGAAGATTTTTTTGGTAAGGTTTTTAACTAAGGTATGCCACAGAAATATTGGTTTAGGTAAGTACTAAAAATCTATATATACTAATCTAAATATATTTCCTTTGTAAGGAAAAGCGGACTGACTGACTAATCAATCAACGCACAGCTCAAACTACTGGACGGGACGGATTGGGCTGAAATTTGACATGCAGATAGCTATTATATGACGTATTCGCTAAAAAAGGATTTTCGATAATTCAATCCCTAAGGGGGTTAAAATAGGTGTTTGTGTAGTCTTGTGATAAGCTAGTTAATATCCTACAATAAACCAAAAACCATTTTAAAACAAGTTTTGTGCGAATATTTTTTTGCGTGAATTTCTGTTTTGTTCATGGACTGGACGACATCTAAGCGGGTTTCTTGTTTTACTACGCAATGCTAATAAAAACGTTATGAACCTTGAACCATAATAAGTCTGAATCATTCCGTTGTCGTTTAGCAGAAAAGCGCCAAAAAGTCTCGAGCAAGTAGCTTGCCGCAAATATAATAACAAGTGTCGCTTGGTTCACCACTCGACTAGCCGCAGGGACACCGGTGACTTCGGTGATAAGAGGAAGTCGAACTGGATGTCCAGCTCGCCGTCGTATTCCACCCGCCAACGTTGCAGAATCTGCAAAATGATATCATTATTTTAATCGATAATGATTTGTAATCAGGATCAAGAATCTAGATTACCTACTTATTAAATAGGCTGGCGTTTCAACATAAATCGGTAATCGGTTTGCAGCATACACATTGTCTTGAAAAATTGCACAGGTACAATGGTACAGTTCGCGGCCGAAAGTAATGTACATCGATCTTTAGAAGGAGATAGCAGATTTGTAGACCACTGTCTCGGTCGTTAAGACAGACAAAACGTCATATGGGTATGAGTGACAGAGACAACGCTCTACAAAGCCGAAATTCAGCCGCGTACTGTACCTACCTAACAAAAATTTCAAAATGGCTGCCAAAAAAAATTTATAAGTGTTTCTTGTACGATGGTAAGGAACCCTTCGTGTGCGAGTCCGACTTGCGACTGAGACCGATTTTTGTGTCAACTATCACTCTACGTGTAGTTGGAAGGGCACAAGAAAACTAGGCCTTCCTTTAAAATTTTGAATAGATATTATGAAGGCAAAAGTTCATTTTAATTTAAAGAAAACCCTTTATCTGTTTGGGTCAGACATAAATTATCATACCTTAGCCAGTATTAAATGAAGTTCCAGCTCAACGAATCTCTTGCCGGGGCACATCCGACGACCACGGCCGAACGGCGCTACGATCCCCGACGCATGAGGTTCCCGAATGTTGATCCATCTTTCTGGGAGGTACTCACTGGCTCGCCAGAAATTCTCTTCACGCCGACACGCGGCACCAGTGTGGGCTAGCACAAATGTCTGGAGCAAGATATAGTCCAAATTAAATTACTAACTAGTACAGTACGCGGCATACCTACATCGATCATTAGAAAGAGGTACCTAAGCGGTTTTGTAGAGCACTGTCTCTGACGTTGAGACCGACAAAACGTCACATAGGTATGAGTGACAGAGACAACGCTCTACAAAGCCGAAATGTCATTCTAAAGGGCACATTATTTTATGCCGCGTACCTACTGTATGTTCTAATAAGCTTTTTCGATAAGACTCAAAATCATAGGTAAGTAGATATATACGTAATAGGTATAAGAAGATAGGTACCTACGAAGAGAAAAGTCCAATACATATAAGCGTTGATCTGCTATAATCGTTTACACAATAACCGATGTTTTGATGGACAAAGGTGTAGTTTTAGAACAAAGTGCGTAAGTAGCATTTCTTTTAATACCAACCCAAAGCGAATATGATGATGCCGTGTAGCGTTAATAGGCGTGTATCACGATTCAAGAGTATGGACTATGGAAGAGACTGCCGTGTCCGCTTCGCCACAAATCACAATGTCGCGACTTCTTTACTGAGCTTTTTAAACAACATACAGGTTGTAACCAGAACGCTAGCAAAAACGAAGACAGGGGATAGTACTGATGATTAAATTAAAATAAAACCCTATATTTTTTAAAACGTTTACGATATATTTCAAATAAAACATCTGACTGACACTAGAGGTTAACGACCGTTGCGTAAGTAGGCCATTCGGAGTCAATGCCGCGTCGTAGGTGGGGCATTGACCCGAGTTTTGCACGCATTGCGGGTTTGAAAAATACTAAATCATTAGAACTATAAAATGAGGCAAATGGTTATCTTATTGGTATTGGATTGTGTTTTGGTAGTATAACAATAACGCTAAGTTTTTGCTAACGTTCTGGTTACAACCTGTATAGTGTATACCTACTGCCGAGCTTTTGAAACAACATATAGGTATTTAAGTAAGTACCTACTAATAAAACAATTAGAAATGTTAGTACACAAGTAAAAATTACAACAAATCATAACGACCTTACCCCAGCAGGTAGCCGATGTCCACCAATCGTCATAGGCGTATCCAGCAGCCTCGCGAGGAACGGCGCGGTGGGCAACAGTCTGAAGGCCTCATTAACAGCTGCTCGAACTGCTGGAGCAGCTGACAGCTCCTCGACACGCAGTTCGCCGCAGGACGGCAACTCCGAGCGTATCCTTTGTTGCCAATCTGCTCGACCACTCAACAAATACAGCAGGAAGACCAGGCTATTTGCCAACTGCAATAAAGATGATCGGATTCATAAAACTGCTTACCGACTTCAATATGCCATTTTTACTAAACAAAAAATGATGCCCGCAGTTTCGTCCGCGTGGTTTTCAGTTTTAAATTAAAAATCTCGTGGGAACTCTGAGTATCTGCGATAAAAAGTAGCCTATACCTAGTAGGAGTAGGTAGGTACCTATCCCTCTCCATGATGTAAGCTATCTCTGTGTTATACCAATTTGTAGATGATGCCCGTAACTCCCTTAATTTTCATCGCATCAAATACCTATGTGTAGGTCCCTACGTGTTTAAGGCTTTCTGCATCTCGACGTAGTAAGTAGGTAGGTAGTTATGCAAATGAAGGTCAGTAACTATACCAAGGTTTCATATTCTTCCTCTTGACATAAAATTTTAAATTAGAGGAACCAGGAAAATGTCAGACTGTCGAAACGGCCATAATAATATAATGAATATATTTTATTCAATAACAGATTTTCACCTTAACCCACTCGATTGGATTTCCATGGTAAGCAAGTTTTCTTAAAGGGATTTTTCCTCATAGAGCACGTGCGGCATGATGCAATAAAGTTAAAGGACATGTGCCCTTTAGGAAATAGGGTAAGGCAGACATTACTTTTGTATCTATCTATCGAATTAATACAGAACTCTATAAATAGACTAGTAGGTAGATATTCTTGACCTTTAGACAAGACAATTTTCTCTATGTGTCACATAACCTGTTCATTCGTTTATGTTCCCTTTTGAAAAAAAAAACGCTAAATATCTAAATCTAAATACTTATACAAAAATCCTGACTCCGACTCATCAAAACGTAAGGTAGCTTCTGAGAGTGACCCTCTGGAGTGTGGAGCCCTAAAAATAATATATAAATTACTTTTTAACCCGGAAATTCATTTTTATTTATTTATTAAAAAACCTAAATGCACGCGGACGAAGTCGCGGACATCAACTACTTTATAAGTGTTAGTAATTAGTAGGTAGCTCATTCCTATTTCCATGTACCTACCTACTTTATCCCTACAAAATAGGTATAGTCGATGATAGTCTGCCAAAAGCAAATACTAATATATTATGTCTTATCTACAGGTACCTACATACATAGGTACACAAAGGGAGAATATTTAAACCTTACCGTTTCAATACCCGCGGTGATAAAGTCGATAACAGCCGCCTTCTTATCCCGCATGTCCAGTTCCGGGTTAGCGAGTATCTTGAGAAAAATCTCCTGCAAGCCGTCGTCCTGCGCCGCGCCGCGCGTCCTCGATCGCGCTTCCTCCATTAGCTCTGATACTATCCTAGCGACATTCAATTTGTTATCAGATTATATATTACTAGCGACCCGCCCCGGCTTCGCATGGGTGCAACGTAGATACTAATGGGGTGTCATTGAGGTGTCATTGCCTCGGAAACTCTCAAATGAGAGGATTTCTTTCCGACATAATTCACATTATTTCAATATCTCTAGGGATCTCTAATTTTTTGAGAATTAAGCTATAGCTATAAACCTTCCTCTTGAATCACTCTATCTATTAGTGAAATTCGCATTAAAATCCGTTGCGTAGCTTAAAAGATCTACGCGTTCATACATACATACAGACGCGGGAAGCGACTTTATTTTATACTATGTAGAGATTAGCTGATGCCCGCGACTTCGTGCGCGTGGAATTAGGTTTTTTAAAAATCCCGTGGGAACGCTTTGATTTCCCGGGATTAAAAGCCTATGTCACTCTCCAGGTCTTTATCTATAGGTAGTAGGTTCCTATGCAAAAAATCACATCAATCCGTTGCACCGTTGCGACGTGATTGAAGGACAAACCAACAAACAAACACTTTCGCATTTACAATAAGGGTACCTACCTACCTACTGACTAGGTAGATATTTTGTCCGCGTAGATTTAGGTTTTGATTTTCCGGGATGAAAAGTAGCCTACTTATGTCTGTTTCCAGAATGCAATCTATGTATATCTGTGCCGAAAAGATTACGTCTGTGACTTAGTCAGCGTGGATTTAGGTTTTTAAAATCCCGTGGGGACTCTTTTATTTTTCGGCGATAGCATTAAGTAATGTCCTTCCCCGGGGTGCAAGCTATCTCTGCAAAATTTGTACGGACACGAGCAACTTTTTCTCAAATCAAAGAATTTCCACGGGATTTTTAAAAACCTGAATCCACGTGGAAAGTCGTGGACATTATAATATCGATTTAATACATGGATAGCTTGCAACCTGGGCACAGATAAGGGTACTTCACTGACCACTAGTTTTGTTATCTCATAGGGCTACTTATCATCTAGGAAAATCAAATAGTTCGCACGTGATTTTTAAAAACCCTTCATCAATGCGGATGCAGTCGTGATTTTTAGACCACTTTTTTGGAAACTACATTCTTAGATATGACGAGCGACTACTGAAGTACAAAAGTACTTAATAAAGGTCATAGATTAATTATTGCTCTCGCTCCGATAAAGGTCTTAAAAATCAATAAAATCTCTAAGGCTAGCTTTAAGTTTTATTGTAATATTAAAAAAAAAAATAAGCTCTTAAAAATCAACTTACATATGAATAGTCTCCTCGCTCCTCACGAAAGTCTTGTATAACGAGGTTGGCGCGAACTTCCATAGAGGTGCACCGTAGTAGGAGTCCCTTTGTGCTCGGAAATGGGCCTTCACTGCTGCTGCCAGAGCCGCTGCTCGACCCGACATCCATCTCTCCAGGAAACCCAGTCGTGTGCCCAACATAAGGCCACATACCGCTGTGTAACAAAGCAAATAAAATAAACTTCGGTGAGGCCTGCCGCCTGTTACCTTTTTTGTAAACACGGGGGAGATCTTCTTAAGATACCTGACGTTGGGAAAGACATTGGGTAAAGTAGAATTAACCTAATTCACTCAGGAAGAATGTAGCTTTCTATTGGTGAAAGAAATTTGAAAATCGTTTCAGTAGTTCCAGAGATTACTCTATAAATAAACTTACAAACTTTATACCTCTTTATAATATTAGTGTAAACTGTAGATTTGAATTTTAAGATAAGAAAGTTCCAAAACCAAAATACAGTCAACAGTATTCATATTTGCCTACTTATAATATAAGTTATTTATCGTCTTAGAGATGGAACAGAGATCGCTCCGCGCGTTCGATATTTTAAACCAATGCAATGAGTAGAAAAAAAGGCTTCACATAATTCACATCCATAAATCTTGCAAAATTTAATTGGCGTAAGAAAGCTGGTTTTTAAAATATACCATTAACCATTATAATCAAAAATCTTTATCTTGGGTGCAAAAATTCAAATTTACATTTGCACATTTATATGTAGGTGTTCTATGGTGTAATTTATTGCGATTTATTCTTCGCCATCATTGCGCATCGAAAAATAAATATACTTAAGTAGTCCATTTTGTTATTAATGGCTGTAAATAAAGCAAAACACATAATTATTTATGGGTTTTAATTAGCAGAAGCACGATGTAATTTATCGGTGTAGAACTAAAAACTTAAAAAAAAAAATTATAACTTTTACACACAGTCCTAGAAACCATCATCCGTCAACCATTGCCGGCTTACTACTGAGCACGGGTCTCCTGTCTGAATCAGAAAGTGTTTGGCTATAGTCCACCATGCTTGCCAAGTGCGGATTCAATAAAATCCTTTTAACTGATTTCTAAGCCATTGAAGAAACCTACCTTCTAAATATCAAGTTTGTAGGTTTTATATCTGAGATTTCGTGATTAGTCTGTATGTGAGCGAGTGAGTGGAATTTCGCTTTTGTATGTCTTAGTATAAAGCGGTGATAGCCTGGTGGTTAAGACGTTCGCCTTCGTTTCAGGTTCGATCCCACGCACCTCTAACTTTTCAAAGTTTGAAACCTGCATGCCTGAGAGTTCTTCATGTTCTCAAAGGTGTGTGAAGTCTACCAATCCGCATCGGGCCAGCGTGGCAGACTATGACCTAAATTCTTCTCTCTCATTATGAGAGGAGACCCGTGCTCAGTAGTGGACCGGCAATGGGTTGATCATGATGATACTTAGTATAGAAGATATTGTACCTTTTTTTAATTACTTATAGGCAAACGCTTGACCACAATCACACCTGACCTGATGGAAAGTGATGATGAGGCCTAAGATGGGACGCCTAACCTACCTATCAATATCATTGGAGATGGCAATCGGAGTATGAGGCTATACACTCGCATGTCACCCGCGCTGTCCCGCACCGGATTAGCGTGGAAGTTGTGTGGGTGTGCTCGGCATCCCCACCCGATTGTCATCTCGACCTGTCGCGTACTATACCTACCAAGTTTGTAGTTTTTGTACTTATGGATTTCGTGATTATTCTGTGAGTGAGTGGTATTTCGCTTTTACATACTTGGTGTAGCTTGGTGTGTGTGTCACCTATCAATATCATTGTAACTAAATACCTAGAAACAACAATTTCTATGCAATGCTACACGCGGCGATAGTGTCAAGTCATAACTACCGGCCGGCGATAAGCCGTCCCAGTTATGTGATGTCTCATAATGTAGCTCCGTAATGCATTTCTAATGGTGCATTCTCGCACTCACATGCGGGTATGTCAAGTTGTTAGTCTAAGAGCAGGCGACTTAAAGAATCACGCTAGTTGAGCCAGATTTTATGCTTGTAAGCTTATTTCATACTCGTGCGTTCCCAACATTCGTAAACTCTAAAAATTGTTAGAGTAAAAATTGGTACGAATATTGAGAACGCCAATATTGACCCGACTATAATATAAATTATATCCCGTAGTGTGAAACTACTAGATGATGCTCTTATGTCTATCTTTACTAGATGATGCTCGCAACTTCGCCCGCGTCAATTAAATTCTTCAAAATCCCGTGAGAACTCTTTGATTTCCGGCATGAAATGTAGTCTACGTGAATCTCTAGGATGCAAGTTGTTTCTGTATCAAGTAAATGATATCCGTAATTTCGTGCATATGGATTGAGGTCTTATAAAATCCCGTGGGAACTCTTTGATTTTCCGGGATTAAAAGTAGCCATGTCCTTCCTCGGGATGCAATCTCTGTACGAAATTTCATCTAAATCGGTTAAACGGATTTATACTCTTTTCAATGTTTAATAACCAATCAATTTTGAATCGAATATTTATATACATATATGTATAGAAAGGTTATATTGTCTTTGATTTAAACTATTTTGGTTAATGTCCGCAACTTTTCGCAAATGTGGATTCATATTGCCCGATTACCTTTGTTGTGATGCTGAATTTATGGTATTCTTGCTGCAACAATGTAGATATTCCAGGAATTATTGAGATAGTATTGTCCAATCAGAGCTGCGATTACGAAAGTCACACTGAAACTGACAAACTACAGGCTACAGCGCGCGACGCTAGCCTGCTGAAGACCCTTAAAGACTTTTTGATACTAGTGAATACTGTACCTTGTTAAGAAAATGAAGGAAGACGGCGAACTATCATATAGTTACTTAACTGCAACGGAAGTGTTCACCGACTCTTCGACTATCCCGTGCACTTACTTTGACCTATATTGCATTCCTTATCTCTAACAGCATGCTATATTTCATGCAGATGCTAGATACGAGGTTCCTATTACGTCAGTGACCGATGCCTAAGGTCTGATGATGCAACCTAAACCTACTTTAAATAAAATCTACAAAAATTCCCACGCGGTAAAATACTAATGATAGCTTTATAGATTCGCCTCGATATTTAGAACGCATGTTTTAAAATATTGTTGTATGCATGAGATTTGTTAATTGGTTTCTGAAAGAGGAAAAATGATACAATAACAGGCAGGTATGTATGCCTTAATTCGTTAATTAAAGTACCTGTTTCATGTACTCTTTTAAAATAAATCGTACCTAACCTATATCGAATAGTTCAAAAAATTATATATAGGTAGGTATGTCGCCGCAGAGGCTTTTGCGCACTTTCAGCCAATAACTTCATTACACTACCTTTATTATAAATCTATATCGGCAAAGGTCCTTTACAGATAGACCGCTTGCATCTTAGACTTCATCATCACTTACCACAAGGTGGAGCCTAACTTTTTTTCTTTAGCCTCGGATTGTAGAATTGTTAACAGTCTTTTGACTCGCCTGACTTCAATGATGTGCTCTCGGTGTCATATGGATTAAAACCTTCTTTGCCTTTTCTGGCCGCCCTCCCTGAAACTGCGATAGTGCAAGACATCGCAGATCCGACCTTGCAGCCATCTTCTTGCAGTCGGCTTCTTTGTCATCGAATTGAAAAACTATTCAAATATAGGTAATCCATATCCATACTAATACTTATTATAAATGCGAAAGTGTCTGTCTGTCTGCTAGCGTTTCACGGCCCATCCGTTCAACCGATTTTGACGAAATTTGGTACAGCGATAGCTTTCATCCCGGGGAAGGACATAGGCTACTTTTTATCCTGGAAAACCAAAGAGTTCCCACGTGATTATTTAAAACCAAAATCCACGCGGACGAAGTCGCGGGCATCATCTAGTTTAAGATAAGAATATACTCACATTCCAAGCCCATACGATTCGTGAGTTGGTCGAACCCGTGCACAATCCCATCCGGCCTCCGACAGCTCTGCAGTAGGTTGAGGAAGTCATCGCAGATGCTGTTCAGCTCAGGTATAAACCCCTGGATGGTGTGAGGGCTCGTCAATTCGCAAGTGAGGTTGCGTCGCAGATGGTGCCACCTTTCACCTTGTCTGGAAACCAAAAGGATTTGAACATTAATGTATTGGTCTTGACTCTTGTCCTTTACCTAGTACGATATATCTATTACAATTCTGTGACCATTTTACTAACAAAACTTTATGGTTCTTGAACAGACCTCAAAAAAAGAAAGAGTAGGTACGTAGAAGAAGAACGTAGGTACAACGATTTCTCCAAGATTTCTAAAACGTTACTCTCGATTCTTTTTGTTATTCAATAGAAAATAAACTCTTGAGGTCGCAACACACATGTCAATTTATACATAAATAGGTAAGTAATTTAGTTTATAACCAACTCGACTTCAAAATTATGCCACTAAATAATAAACAATATTCGTACAAACGAAAAAGTATACCTATAATTTTTAGACCCTCGCATTCGAAATCTGTTTGTTGATAGGCTGTATGATTGCGTTTTTTGTTTTTCGTAATTTTTTTCCACTTACTACTGAGTACAACCTAGATAGATTCTAGAGCTTAGCTAGAGGTACTAATATAAAGAGGAATGATTTGTTTGTTTGTGAACGATAAACTCTGAAACTATTGAACCGATTTTAATATTTTTTTTCACCATTTATAAGGTATTTCATAAAATGAAAGACATAAACAACAATTATTATGAGTTACACTTGCAAAATAGTATTAAATACAATCCTTTATAATACACCTAAAAATAGAGCCTCGATTAATGTTATTTATTTACTTACAAGCCATGTCACTTTTCATAAAGCTCACTCAAGGGCATAATAGTGAAACCAGACAATAAAATGCCTATTTTGGCACGCAAGTATAATCGCAGGACAAAACAGGAAATGGGTTGTAGCAAAAACTAGTCGACACTACGCAGCTGAATGTACCTATATCTACGTGATCGGCAAACTAAGGCGTTCACCAAAATATGAGTTATATTATGTCGGTTTCCTGCTTCGAATGAAGAGCAGCATAAAGCATAAAGCTGGAATAAAAACTTAGATAAGTAGTAATGCTGCCGACTTTATATGTAGAAATAGCGAGCACCAGCGGCTTCGCTCGGTGAGAATATAAATCCTCTTTATTCCTATTCCTATCCCGTGCGAATTTTTAAAAATCCGGCCTTATTCCTTGTCAACGTTATAAAGGGAAAGTCTCAACTCTCTAGGTCCAAGCGTTCGGACTGGACGTTGATGAGTCAGTCAGTGAGTCTGGAACTTTCCTTTGTGTATTTAGATTTTCCATGTACTTTTCTTGATTAAAATAAAGATGCAAATTGCTAATACGCGTGGCCGCCATTTTAGTGACGTCGGCACTAGACTGAAGTTTCGAGCTGATGGTATAGTTTTATGTCGGCTGACGTTAAAATGACATCATTTCGATGTTAATGAGACATGGTTCCAGCGCAATAGCAATTTGCAGGACTTATAACGAATGAATTTTCTATTTATAAGTGGTTAAGTTCCTATTTTATTATTCTACATAATCTATACATCATAGTTAAGTATACAGCAACTATAAACTCTTTGTAAATAAAAACCTTCGCCTTTTTTATTTTGAATCGGTTTAATACTATAATATTGTTTAATACTTTAGCAATACAAACAATACCGAGACTTGTTGTACCTACCTCCGAGTAAGTAGGTACCCAGTTAAGTAGTATTTAGTATTTTTTGTGCTACTGTTTTTACGTTTAGTATTTTTTGTCAGTGGTTTCCCACCCAACTGAATAAATAGCTTTAAATAATAATTGTTATGCACGTTAATTTTTAAGTGCTTAATTGAAAATGAATCTTTTTGTCACTTTAATTTGATTTGCGGTTGATTATGTAATTAATTAATTAGTAATTGATTGACATTAGCTTGGGATTAAGGGTCCGTGCGCACTGAATGAGTGTGAGACCGTGTTTTTTTATCTGATATTTTGTAAGGGGCTTTTACAGATGATCTACGTGTACATAGTTAAACCGAAAACTATAACAGTTTGAGAGAATCACTAACAAACTTATAAGACCGTGTATCGTCAGTTTAAAATAGGTATAAGCTGCTGATTCTTACTTCCGTGAGTTTCATATTTATACGTTGTATAGGCGGGGGGACGCAGCGCACACTCGCACCGGGATATCCGTAACACCCCTGGTGCACAAGTGTGTGCGCAAACATAGGTGCACTCTCTATTCCCTCACTCTCATAGCCCGATAGAACGGAAATCGAACACGACCGGAGAGAGAAGAGGCGCAGGACTGACGCGACGGCTTTACATGCTCTCCGAGGCACGGGTGTGAAAATAATTTAAAATAGTGGCTGCAGTCATGGTGCAGTGTTATATACTTAGGTAGCATGTTTTTGTGCGAGTGCAAAAAGCGTCGAGTTGTTTATTATACTTATTAGAGGTGTCTGGACAGTTCCGTGATGGGTGAAAGCTGGTGTCTAGAACTATACTAAAAAACTGGTACGTACTTTGTTAAAAGTAATATATTAGCTCTTGAGTGCAGTCTTACTAACATCATTATCTAGTTCACAGAAAAAGCTTTTACAGCAATTGGTTGCTTTTTGCGTCTATCAAAGATTCGATAAATAGTTTGATCAGTGAATAATTGAGTGAATAGGTACGCGACAGGTTAAAATGGCAATCGGGCAGGGAACGCCCCGCACAGCCCCAGCGCTATAACCCGGTGCGGGCGAGCGCAGTCTTTAGCTTCGTCCGAGTGTACCACACAAATTTCAGACCCCATTATTTCACCCCCTTAGGGGTTGAATTTACAAAAATCCTTTCTTAGCGGATCCATAATGCCAAAGTGCAGCCCGATCCGTCCAGTGGTTTAAGCTGTGTGTTGGTAGATCAGTCAGTCAGTCTGTCACCTTTCCCTTTTATATATTTAGATAAATCCATAACTCGATCCAAGCAAACGCGTCTATGTATAGAATAATAATATGCTTATTCAAATCCGTGAAAGTTAATTTCATTGAAGAATTGCCAACCAATTTATCATTTAACAAAAATATTTTTCCTGTCCTAATAATAAAGTACCAATCTCTTTCATGTACTTAAATGATACAGATATAATGATACCTAATTAGTAGGAAACGAAAAATATTGGTCCACTTACGTTTGAATGTAATAACAACTTTGATTACAACTGTAGGTGGGTATTATAAATAGCGAACCTTAGAAAAGCTTATAAATTAGGCTACCCGTGAACAAATCGCTTAGACCGAGACATGCTTAACTATCAGGCGTTTCTTCTATATACTTACTTTGACTATTTTTGTAAGGCCTGTTGGCTCTTAACAGTTGGCAGAAGTAGAGTAGAGTTGAGTATAAAACTGCTTTTAGGGTAGATCATTCAGCATTAGAGACCACTAAGTAGTTATAACTTACTCGTTCAAGTCCAGTAGAGGCGTAGGTATTTATCGGACACGTTCTTCTAGGAAGATTTCTGTGCATGGTCTGTAGGACCTGGCAGACCGCTGTTAGGGTAGTTCATTCAGCAGTAGAGACCACCAAGTAGTTAGAACTTACTCTGTATCGAGTCCAGTAGAAATGTATCTATCGGGCCTCGGTCACTATCACTACTACACTTGGACTACACTTGAACAATTTCTATGGGTGGCATATAATAGGGCTCTAAGGCAGGAGTATGAAATACCGCTTTTAGGGCAGTTCATTAGAGATCACCAAGAAGTTAGGCAAGTATAACTTACTCGTTAACGAGTCCAGTAGAGGCGTATCTGTCGGGCCTCGATCTTCTGTACACTTGGACGATTTCTGTGGGTGGTCTGTAGGGCCTCTTGGCAGGGGTGCGCAGGACCGCCTCCAGCGCAGATCGTTCGGCGATGGAGACGACCAGGGCGCCCCCGGGCGTGATCTCCGCGAACACCGGCCCGTAGCGCCTGAACATGTCTGCGTGCAAATATCTCATTGTGACGGCGAGGGTGTCAGTAATTAAAAACAACCCTCGGGATATTGTATAACCATGTAGCTTTAAAAAAGTACCTACTTAATAAAATATCACTTTAATGAAGGAAACCTGCACACCTGAGAGTTCTCTATAATGTTCTCAAAGGTGTGTGAAGTCTGTTAATCCGCACTTGCCCATAGTGGTAGACTGGTAGACTATGGCCAAACCAATCTCAATCTCTGAGAGGAGACCCGGTGAGCCGGCGATGGGTTGATTATGATGATGATGTAGCTTTTTTAGATAATTCTAAATTAATTAACTAGCTACCATCTCCTACACTAACAAAGTCTCAATAAACTCGATTTTTGTAGGTACGTGAAAGCAAAAACTAAGTGCGAGTCTGACTCGCACACGAAGGATTCCGTAACATCATAAAAGAAATAACACTTTAATTTTCATGGCAGCCATTCTGAAATTTCTATTATTTGTTGTTGCAGATCCAATAGAAATACCTACACTTTCTTTAAAAAAATCAACTCTCTACCTGCTGCGGTTCAAGAGATACAGCCCGCTGACAGGCAGACAGGCCCGGACAGTGGAAGTATATTAATAAGGTGCCGTTGGCACAGGCCCCGTTGGTACACTCATGTGCTTTAGGTACGGAACCCTTAAAACCGAGTTACCTACCTACAATTAAAATAGCCGCCATTTTTTGAAACACACTCGACGCTCGAAGGTGTCAAAATGTGCGTAAACCCCGCTGATCTGATGAAAAAGCTGTGATAGTAGATAGGTTAGAACATCCGCCTTCTAATCGGAGGACGGGGGTTCGATCCCGGGCACGCACCTCTAACTTTTCCGAGCTATGTGCGTTTTAATTAATTAAATATCACTTGCTTTAACGGTGAAGGAAAACATCGCGAGGAAACCTGCATGCCTGAGAGTTCACCATAATGTTCTCAAAGGTGTGTGAAGTCTACCAATCCGCACATGGCCAGCGTGGTAGACTATGGCCAAACCCCTCTCACTCTGAGAGGAGACCCGTGCTCTGTAGTGAGCCGGCTATGGGTCGATCATGATCTAATGTGTGCTACGCGTATGTGTCACATAAGACGTACGAATTTGTTTTTTTTTAAATTCTATTTTATGAGCTTTGACTATCTGAAGTTTTATAATATTATCTTTATGTACCTACATCATTATTTTTTTAAATAGATTTCGTCTTTCGATATGAGAAATTATAAAACGATTTATGAAAGTGGTTATTGAATGAATTCGCAGAGCACCTTACCTTCGTATGCCTCATGTAGTTTATTCATTCTATAGCGACTCCAGAACAGCCATCTGGTGCCAAGGAGGGGTAAAGCCGGCGGCCCTGGCAGACGCGCTGGTCTCTTTCCGTCCATAGGCCGGGTTAGCAAGGCTGTGGCGGCCATCACCAACGCGACCAATGCCAGCACCAATGTTGGCACACCTGACCAATCCACGAGAGGTGGTGGCGTGCTCTGTTGAACAAATTATCATGGTTATTGGTTAGTTGGTCATGGGTTGATCATGATGATGATGGATAAATAATAAATACTTAATTATTTATTGAGGTTGCGCCTTGCGAGTTTCCCCACGGCATACAGGTGAAATCTGCACCCATTATCTATATGAATGAACAGAGCAAGTTCAAGAATTTCGTTTATTTTTTATTTTACAGCAACGGATGTGAACTCGTTCGAGGAGCTAGCATTGTTTGCTATCGCGGTCGTCGACCTCAATGCTGCTGTTGACGCAGCGATCTTGACATTGGCTTTGCGTAACTGCTTACGTAACGTTACGGTTGTCGGTTGATGCACGTAACTTGGCGAATTGTGAGATGCCAGGCGATCCGTGGGCCGATTCATTGTTGCGTGGAATGCGTGAGGCTTGAAATTGTACTTAGATGGAAGAAGTTATGGCTTAGTAGACGGTGATTGCCTCGTAGTTCAGACGTTGCCTTCCTAGGGTCGGGTCCTTCGGAGGGTCAATAGAAAATAGATAGATAGATATAATCTATTGTATTAGTAGTAGAGTAGGTAGCATAGGCACATGAGTAGATATACTCGTGTGGCATAGGTACCTAGTATAGTAGCATTAAAACTTGGCCGAATCAAATCAGATCAATGCGTAGCCGTGCGGTGCCGATTTTTTATTGAGTTCTCATTGTGGGCCCATTCTTGAGAATTTTTTCGGATTTAGGTATGTGTAAGCAGTTACAATATATGTAGCTACAACTTAGCGGCTTACTATGCTTTAGCGGCGAAGGAAAACATCGTGAGGAAACCTGCATGCCTGAGAGTTCTCAATGTTTTCAACGGTGTGAGAAGTCTGCCAATCTACACTTAGCCAGCATGGTGGACTACGGCCTAAGCCCTTTTCATTCTGAGAGGAGACCCATAACTCAGTAGTGAGTTGACAAAATTTTTAAAAACGTTTCATTCAATTGTAAAGTTCAAATAACCATAATTATGTGCTCAACAATCATCATCATCAACATCATCATCATCAACCGATAGACGTCCATTGCTGGACATAGATCTCTTGTAGGTACGGACTTCCACACTCATCCTCACGCCACGGTCTTGCGCCGCCGATGCTAATATGAAGTATTAGCTTAGGTAATATGCCGAGCGTAATATGAGGTAGGTATAGTTATATTTTGGAAATTACAGATAGACACTTGAATTTTATGTATTAGTAGGTGTAGCTAAGTCTCACCCCTCACACATTCGACCGCGCAGTGGCTACGCAACACGAGGACGTAAATCAGCATTTTTTTGCATTACGGTATTCAGTATTTTTGCAAGTCAGTTATTCGGCACAAATTGACGTTTACCTAACGGGATTTTGAACGGTCACTTATACTACATGCCGATGAGTCTCAAACTCGTTTACGTATTGCATAACAGAACGTTAATTTGTACTCATCTTCGAGGTATCTTCGGTACAAAAATGCTATCGCATAAAAAAATACATACTCCTATTGCCATCTCAAACTGTCACAGAAATCATAGAAAATTAAGTTTATTGTATAACAAAGATCTCAAATTGCACGTAAGTGGATTTGTACCTAGTAGGTACGTATTATGTATAGTAAATAGAATCAAGGAAAAGCTAGATAATAAATACATACCTATCAAAATCACATCCTGTATTAGGTAATTAGGTTAGAACAGGTTTTTGTTTACTATTTCACGGTCGAAATTCATACCTAAATATTCCGAATTTTGTGATCAAACTTGAAACCATATAAAATTAATAATTTGTGATAACATGACCTTGCCTACGTAACAGACTGAGGTCCTTCTAACTTTTGAAAAAGCTACGATGGCGTCGCAAAATTCTACTATAGTTTTCCCATGCCCATGTGTTATTTTGATATTCGAACGAGTAGTGCCCGAGTCTGCCATATCTGCCAAATTACCTATGAAGTATGGAGAAGTTTGCCTGTCCGTGGATACTGAAAGAATAAAGATATCTCAACGCACATAAGTTATGTGCTATGGTCTGTTAGGATCTTAGGATTAGTTTCAAAATTGCATTATATTTTTATTTTTACATTGGCAACTTTATTTTTTAAATAGACTATCAGTTATCATTCTGGAGTTTTGACGCCGGAACCGGCGAAACGGCGGAAACCAATCAGATTCTTAATTGTCACGTTGGCAACTCTAATTTTCAAATACTATTCTGTCATTGGTTAACGCCAGTTGGCGCAGAGCGGTGGGACCAATGAGGTTGGGTTTCTCCCACCCTGACGGTTAGAAGCTTGACGAGAGGATTCGTTGGTTTTAGCGGACACTCTCGAGAGAGATCCTGTGTTGTTTATAAGTGCAAGCTGTGAGAATAGTGTTGTTAGCAGTTATTATAGTAAAACTAAGAGAATGGTTAAAGTGATTATTTATGAGTAACATGGTAGCATCATTTCCGAGAGCCTTCATGGCAATCCTACGTAGGGTGAAGCCTATAGGTCTCATTGACAATGACTAATTAATTGCGAACTAAAAAAAACAAATTTCTCATCGCCATCAACCGATAGACGTTCACAGCTGGACATAGGTCTCTTGATTGATGATTCCTGTAGAGAGAATCCAGCGGCTTTCTACGACTCGTTTGATCGTTTTGATGAGTCTTCCAACGCTGCGCTTTCCGGAGCGAGGTCGCCATTCCAGCATAGGTATTCAGACTCCAAACGTATGGTTTTGAATTATGTAACTAGAGGATGCCCGCAACTTGGGCCGTGAAAAGCTAGCAAACAGACAGACAGACACACTTTAGCATTTATAATATTAGTATGGATATGGATAACGGCTACCAATAGCAATTGCTCGTATAACAATTATCTACGCTACGTTAATTAGCTACGTAATAATCATTGGTCTCCAACCTTGATTTAAAATATAAGTTGAAGGACAAATACTACTTAGATGCCAATAAAGAAGGTATTTACAAGGCAAGTAGGTACCTATACTTAATAATCAAAGAGATAAGATACTAAGAGTAAACTGGCCCTCTACCATACAAAGCATAGGGGTGTGTATTAAAATGCAATTATCACCTCTACTGTTAAAGTAATAAGATGTATTTATCTTACAATAGGTACTGTCACCTTGTGTAGATATCGTGCAATTAGGTAGTTAATGCAATGCTCTACATTTGATAAAGTGGTAATTTAGGGACGAATAATTTTTTTCAAACTGCTTGAAACAGTAGTTAGGTTCCTATCTATCGCTGATGTGATGCTAATAATTAGTCTACTGAATGCCTTTGTTTAAAATCCTAGAGATAAATAAACTTTAAAAAAACGCTCTTCAATATAAAGGTCTCACAGTAGGTAAAGTGTTTTTAAATATAGAAAGTAGGTATGTACCTACGCTTTTTTTAAAAAAGATCATTGATTAATTTAAAGCGTATCTACCTAGGCGTTTTGGCTAATTTTCACGAACAGAGATAACTTTACATGATACATCCCGGAAATGAACATAGATTAAGTAGGTAGGTACCTACCTGAGTTTTTATCCCGGAAAAATCAAAGATTTTCTATGGTATTTTAAAAAATACATGATACTACATGATTTTTGCATGGATAAGTAGGTATAGTTAAACCTGAAGAATGACATAGGATAGGTATCTACTTATATAAACTTTTACCCAGAAAATCAAAAACTTCCCTCGGGGTTTTTAAAAACCTATTTCCACGCGGACGAAGTTGCGGGCATCAGCTAGTAACATAGATATAGAAATAAGTGCCTAAGTAATAAATAAAGTAGCCATACCAATTAATTTATAGTTGTTTCGTAACGAGCTACTCCCAGCCCTATTTTAGGATCAATATAGTACAGACAAATTGCTGCAGACGTTTTTAGTCTAGACATAACCACTGTTTGATTGTGCCAGCATCCTTATGGTAATAGGTACTTAACTAGAAATAATGCTACTCCTTTATCTATATCTTATCTTAGGAAAATGGCCACCTAGTTTAATTTTAATATCGAAATACTTCCTATTTTTTTTAGTTTAGTCTAGGTAAAGTAAAGACCTAAGTCTGACTGAGCTGCCACATGATACGTTTCAGTATGACCTATCCTGTCAAAGCTGCTATCAAAGATAATAAAACACTCGAAACTAGCTTGCAATATAAATCAATCATTGAAAAAGTGGCGCCTGCTCATTACGGAAAAGATTTTACAATAATATCATCTTATTTACATTACTTCAGTTCATGTAGGTAGTCAATAAAACAATAACAATTAGTAGATGATACAAATATAATGAAGGGTCGATTATTTTTAATACCGAACCAGACGGTTGTTAATAAAGCCAATATACCAATTAATATTTATCTGTAACTGTATAATTTTATAAATCCAAATTTAAACATATAAATCAATTAATTGCTCACTAAGATAATGACTTTCGAGTGATATAAGGCAAAACATCCAGTGGCTCTAGTATGCTAAATAACAAAAGTACAATATTTAAAGCATAAGTTGTGCTAATAGTCGCAGTAGTCGGTACTGAGGTACTGATTAGTATGAATTTTTAGGATTAACGTTGGGTAGTATGCAAATTGATTTGGTGTCGCCATCAGAATAATAATTATGGCTTTCCTAATGTGCACAAGCCCTAGGTATATGCAACAAATAAACATTTACACTCATGCAAGTCATACATTTTGATGCACCTTATTTACTGCACTCTAGCTGATAAGCTGAATAAACACTTCTTTATCACTTTGCTCTACATTTATAGCGTGGAAGTCCAAGGACGATTTTATCTACTTTTGACAGTTTACTATGTTTTGATTAGCCACTTCCGAAGCCCTATATAGATACGTACTAAGCTAAGCTGTAAGACGTAAACAAAAATCGAATGCGTTTTTATTAAAGTTCCGTACCTCAAAAAGAAAAAAGGAACCCTTATAGGATCACGATGTTGTCTGTATGTCTGTCTGTCCGTCCATCTGTCTGTTAGTCTGTCCGTCTGTCGTGTCTGTCAAGAAAACCTATAGGGTACTTCCCGTTGACATAGAATCATGAAACTCGGCAGGTAGGTAGGTGTTATAGCATAAGTAAAGAAAAAAATCCGAATACCGTGAAGTTGTAGTTCCATCACAAAAAAATATTGAAATGTGTTGTGAAATAATAATTAGTATTTTCAACTTTCAAAGTAAGATAACTATACCAAGTGGGGTATCATATGAAACGGCTATACCTATACATTTTTTCATCCCGGAAAATCAGAGTTCCCACAGGATTTAAAAAAAACCTAATTACACGCGGACGAAGTCGCGGGCATCAGCTATTATGGCCATATAATTACTTCAATTTTCACTCTTCTGAATAGGTAACACCTGTAGTATAAACTCGATTATCCGGCCCTCGGTTATACGGATACGCGATTATCCGGACTACCAACCGAAAATTGTTCGGTCAAGTGCGAGTCAGACTCGCGCACCGAGGGTTCCATACTCGGGTTTTTTTTTCCGCCATTATCTACGATAAATCAAAAACTACATATTATGCATAAAAATCTGTTTTAGAATGCAAACAGGCAAAGCCCTTTCATATGATATCCTACTTGGTATACTTAGTTATCTTAATTTGAAAATTGAAAATACTATTATAGTGAACTACATAATATGCACAAAATCCGCTTTTCTTCATACATTCGATTATCCGGAAATTCGATTATCCAATCCCTAACGACAACAATAGTCTGGTTAATCGAGTTTCCACTGTACTTATTTTGATGTCTTTACTAAGCGACTTTGTCCAACTTGCCTTGTATTGAGCAGGCTAGGTTTCAAGGGTTTCATTAAATAATACATTGTTTTAAAGTTAGTCAACCTAAGCTCCCTCAGACAAAAACAAACCCTTCACCATCATTAGCGAACACCTATCATACCTACGAATCCATCGTCCCTTTATTTCGTCCCCTCCCCATCTGATAGGGTTGCGAAGGTCAGATAGCGATCGCGAAACGAGAATGTTACCCTTTCAAGGTCAAACGAACCCTACCATGGATGTGAGGTTGCCAAGTATCTGGAATTTCCGGGATTTTATTGAGCTTTTATATCCTAAGGTCCATAAAAAATTATTTTGCCACAGAGCTTTATTTGAGCTTTTAAATAGTTTTTTCTTTGTCAATAACCAAAAAAAAAACTATGTCAATAACTTTTCGTTTAACTCACTGAAGGCTTTTAAAATAAAAACATGAAGAATTTTAAAATAAAAACAACGTGATTAGATTATTTTCTACTATTTTCTTTAAAGGATAATAGGTTTATGAAATTCTTGCGACCCTACTTTGGTTCCGGACCGGAAATAGGTAAGTACCTACCTACACGCTCGAACTTAATACATAAAGTACGTACGTTATCACGTACGGTCTACTATTTATGATCAGGAGGTGGATCGCCCAATAAACTCAATCTTGATAAATACATAAAATATAATTTATTATTTTAACAGAAAGACATTACTTTTTCCAACAATAACGACAACTCATAAGTGACAGACTTACAAATATAGAACGCTATTTTATTCTTTCTTTACTTTAGATGTAATGAGTTTACATACAAGTATATCACGTTCTAATATCTACTCCTCTGACCAAAATAACTTGTTGCGCCACATTTACGCTAATTTTGTAAGTATCTAACAAATTATTTTTTTATTTATGCTAACTGAAGTACCTACCTAACTATTTAGATAGAAATTCTTTTCTTCTTTCTTCTTTTTCTTTCATTCTTAAAAAGACAAAATGTGTCTGTCTGTCAGCTAGCTTTTCACGGCTCCTTCTAACCGATTTTGATATAATTTGGTACCTACAGAGCTAGCTTATACCCCGGGAACGGACATAGGCTACTTTTTATCCCGGAAGATCAAAGAATTCCCACGGGATTCATAAAGTCTCATTCGTTTAACTTCTTCTTCTTCCTTACCTTATCCTACGGCCTACGCTACGTGGGGTCAGCACAACATTAAAGGTACAGAGTTAACTTGTATGTACCGGAGACTGACATTGGCTAGATACTTTTTATCTCGGAAAATTGAAAGTTTTCACGGGATTAAAAAATCTAATTATCCACATGGACGAAGTCGCGGGCATCATAATATTATCATAAATCGAGATAATAGTCATAAAATGTTAGAAAAATCTAAATATATAAAAGGAAAAGGTGACTGACTGACTGATCTATCAACGCACAGCCAAAGAATTTCTAAGTACTACGCACAGCTCAAACTACGGGACGGATCAGGCTGAAATTTGGCATGCAAATAGCTGCTATTATGACGTAGACATCCGCTAACAAAGGATGTTTCAAAATTCACCCCTAAGGGGGTAAAATAGGGGTTTGATGTAGTCCACGCGGACTAAGTCGCGGGCATAAGCTAATTCTTTAATAATTCTTCATTTCTTACCAATGTAAGAAACAAAGAAAAAAGTATTTTGTAAATAAATTAAAAATGAGTAGGTATATTCTCGCAGAAAAATTGTTCCTGCCCATGCTGGTAATTTTTTTTGCTACAAAATTGGGAAGCGGTGCAAGTAATAATGACAAGTATTTTAAAACACCAGTCAAGTACGAGTCAGACTCGCACACGAAGGGTTCCGTACCATCGTTACATCGTACAAAAATAACAATTTTTATTTTTTGTGATGTAACCACAAAGTCGCGGTTTTCAGGAAGACAGACTGACAAAGAAGAGATGCAAGAGTGAATAAGAGTTGAGTTCCTTTTTTTCTCTGTGGATACGGAATCCTAAAAATCAAACAAGAAAGTGATGCTTGAGTAATGGTACCTACTACTGTATCAAGTGGTTAGTTTATGAAGAAGAGTGCAGTGCGCCGAATCATCGAATGTCGATTGAACATTGCGTGGTGCCGATGATTACGACAATTACTGCTCATTAGGCGCGATCAGAGGACAGGCCCTCCAAATAGGAGCCAATAGACGCTTGAGAGAATTCAATTCGAAAGCCAATTTACTAAGTATGTAGATATAATAATTTATCTAAAAAGTCGGCACAGTCGCCAAAAAATATAGCAATTCAGAAAAACTGCATAGAAAACCCAAACTGATGTTTTAATAAAAAATCTACTAGTAGCATGAAACTAAAAAGTAAGTAAAACACTTGTTCCTACGTAATGATCTCTTTTGGAAAAATATTTTTTTTGAATTCCCACGTTTTAGCGATTGCTCAAAAATATTTTTTTAGATAAAAGACAGCCATCGATATAAGTAGTATAGAATATAAGAGGAAAGCAGACAGACAAACTACACTCAAAAACCAAGTTTGTTAATAAACTCAATGCCTATCTTAAATGCATTCATAAAATATTATACCTACTATTACTTACTTAATACATTATTTTGCGCTAATCAAACTGTAAAATGGCAAATCATTGCGATACACCCATATCCCTGTTTAATGTATTAACAAAGATAAATCATTTTACAAGCTTACTTACATCAAAATATTTACAGTTGTAATGACCGGTGAGCAAATAATATAGTAATTCCACGCCCAATATTTGCAATTAGCTTCGGACAGAGAGATGTCATAAATTAGAGGCTACAATGTCCCGCATGACGACCTCAACCCGACGACTCCATAATAACACAGTTAAGTACCTACCTAGGTAATTAAAAAATCTGAATATTAAATAATTAAGTAGGTGATTTCATACATAAATTCAACAACTTAGAAAAAAAAGAAAAAGTATTAACATAGAGAAAGGGCTTAAACAAATTCGGCAAGTGCATTCGACGACTGAACTTTTAAAATTCCATTACAAGTTAGCCATTGACTGCGATCTGACGACTGAATCATCATGAGATCGCTGTCAATCATATTATGCAATCTAAAGAGCTTCCGATACGAGATTTGTTCGGCCTGATCAAGCAAAACAAATCTACGTGCTTGACGTCAAGCCGCTTGATGCCCCCGTCAAGCGGCTTGAACAAGCAAACGGCGCTTTTCTCATACATCGAACACTGTCCGAAAAAATATAAAATCGCTTCAAGCACATAATATATGCTTGACTCAAGCATCACGGAAACTTTGTAAACGGTCAAAATCCAAGTAAAAATCTACGTGCTTGACGTAAGCCACTTGAGCGTCTCGGAAGCTCTTAAGATGGTAATCCAGACCAGATAAGAGACATTTTAAAATTATAACTGCGCCAGGGAGCTCATGGTATGAGGTAAATGAATGCTGTCGTGCAATAAACAGGTGCTGGACTGGCTTTTGTCAAACATATCGTTTTATCATCGTATTCGCCACACTCGCTTTAATAATATAACACGAGTAAAAGAGAAATACTTATTATGTTTCTTAAAAATATTTATTTGATCCTAATTTAAACCTTGGTAATCAATAAAGGTGGGGGAACATTTTGGACGCCAGATGTATGAGGTCTGCATCTCTGTGATTTATATAACTCAATGGCTTCGGAAGTGTATTGCGAAGGGTGTGGAACAGTTATAAGTAACCGCTGTTACCTATTTATAGTTCTAACTGGACTATAAATCCAAATAAAGGCATTAAATGTCCGACAAGTAGGGAATAGGGATGTGAAAAAATTATCTACTGGTTAACTATTTTAGTAGTTTCATGATAATATTCGAGTGGAAATGTAGTACAGTACGCGGCTGAAAGTAATGTACATCGGCCTTTAGAATGACATTTCGGCTTTGTCGCTGTCACTCATACCTATATGACGTTTTGTCGGTCTCGATGACAGGGACAACGCTCTACAAATCTGCTATCTTCTTCTAAATTTTGATGTAGGTACATTACTTTCTGCTGCGTACTGTAAATACTTTTGATCGATATTTAAGTAAGTGTAATATCTAAATGATAAATCTTAGTGGACTGATTAAGTATGTATTAAGATGATGCCAGCGACTTCATCCGCATAAAATAACGCGTGCGACGTTGTTTGAATGTCACTCAATCGATACCTTTTGAAGACTTGCTTTCTATTTCAAGACAACTGAAATAAACGTAAGCGTAGATAGATAATACTTCCCTTAAGTATACCTATAATAAATAAAATCTTAGCAATGAAGATGTTAAAATAAATAAACAAAAACACACACAGGTCAAACACATAACCCTCCTTTGGGCTTTGCTGCAGTCGGGCAATTAAAAAAAATGTAGAGCTGCTGCTTATCTATAACAAGTAAAAAATGGGGCCGATTCTCTTGTACACAATCTCTAAACTAAACTAAATTAGAAGGTCTAAATCTAGTGCTATCCTTTTCCGCAAGCAATATTATTATGATAGGGATAGCAATAGATTCAGACGTGCCATTTTAGTTTAGTTTAGAGATTGTTTACAACGGAATTAGCCACATTAGCTGACTACTTTTAAGTGGTACCTACCTATCGATACAATGTTGTTATCCATAAGTCTATTTATATCGCCGCCCTATCCACCCTTACGTAAAAGGAATTCCTTAGTTTCTAGACGTTTCTGTAGCAACAGCTCTTCCTCAAACCTTACGTAAGTTGGGGTTATCGCGCGACGGCGGCGGATAGCTGTTTCTTACAATATTATTTTTATCTAACTTGGCTCGAAACAAAGAGGATGCCTAGGTCAAAAAACTCGTAAAATTTGGGCGCTACTTGTTTATATTCTGTGTAGATAACAAATTATAATAAAACTCGGTCCAAAACTGGTCCTACCTACCAACGAATGAACGAATAAAGGTGCAAACACACTAGATTGACATATTGTATTATATGTAAGACGCGACAGATGGTGATCGGAGTCATGTACATTTTAAGTATATTATGAGAATGTACCTACACAGTACACACTAATTATTGTTGTTGTTATCTGGCGCATTTCGCCCGAAGTATCCCCAATTGTTAAATCGTTGCGGTAGATTTTTTAATTTATAGACTAGCGTTTTGCTACAATCAGACTTGCCGGCAAGTGACGATGCAGTCTACATTAAGGGCTAACAACGCGTTGTTCCACGGTATTTCCCGTTAAACGTAGGTGTAGCCACGATCATCGCGATAATTAAGGTAATCAACGGCATTCACAACGCCGTTAGGCGTTTGTCGATGAGTTGGGTGGCGGTAAATTTGTGCACATCAAAGAGATCCAACGAGAAAATTAACGCGTTGTGGCGGTCACTAGTTCACTACGTTCGCCAGTGTGCGCTGCGAGCTCGACGGGAACGCTCATGTTGGTACGGGAGCGGAAATGGAGTGCATAAATGATGATGTCATCTTATTTCTGGAATGGAATGAAAATGGATGGAAAACTGATACCGAAAGGGCGTTCCACATCCTAATGGTATCCTTTGTTTGACATTGTGTTACAAGTTGCAACAGTGTATCTGCACCTTCAGTCCAGCATTCCAAACGAGCCTAAAGTAATATTTTGAAAAATAAAGTCCATGTGTGCCATACGGTTGGCCACTGGTGTCTTATGTTACTTGGTTTTTTATTTATAATCCATTTAACATTTTAGTACCTTCCTACCTATTTGATACGTTAATCTTCAACGATATAACCTGATGCAAAATGCAGTCAAAGATAATCTGGACGGGATCAGACAGTTTTGATTCGAACCTATACGTCTTCTGGGTTCGCGCCCGACGCCTTCACTCCCGACGCCCACCATTCGCTTCTAACTACCTAACCAAATCGGGAAAGGCACTGTAAGAATTGAGATCAAGAAGTCTAGAGAAATTAATCGTAGAGTTGAATACGGAAAGGTCGCTTATTGCTCTCTGCCAGAAAACCTTTTGAAGTGATGTGAAGAAGTAATTTGACATTTGACAAAGTTGGTGTTAGTTTCTAAGTCACTCCTACCTTTTTAGATGCTTTTTAGTATTTGGATGCGGCCTGGGGCTCAGATTCAGCTTTCAGGTGCCGGGAAGCTAATCGCGTTTCAAGAGAGGTCATCAAACTTGTATAAAATTGTACTAGTTATTCTTACTTTATTTTGTTTACCCACCGCTTATCATAACGTAAATAAAGTAAACGAAGGTAAATAAATGTGTGTACATAGGTATATATAACTAACTTTGCACAATATTTTCATCGTGTTTACTGTTTATTTTTATTAATGCTAGACTAGAGCGCGAAATCCGTAAAAAAAATCTGTCGGTTTCTCAGTACCTACTTAGTTCAAACTCTGTTAATCTGAAATACCTACCCAATGATTCCATTGATAAATTGATTCGATCACAAGTGTACAGAAGTAATTGAATAATCCATCGCAAAATTTAAATTTAATTCAACGAAAATTATAAGTATGAAAGTAACCTGTTTAAGAAAACTATTCTTTCTCAACTCAGCTCATCATTTCACAAACTAGTACGATGTAAGCGAACCTTTACAAGGACAAAAGCTTTTGAGTGTGTACACAAGTAAAGTATCTATATATATATATATATATATATATATATATATATATATATATATAAAATTCAAAGTCCTGACTGACTGACTGACTGACTGACTGACATATATATCAACGCACAGCCTAAACCGCTGGTCCTAGACACATGAAATTTTGATCGTGTGTTCTTTATAAAGAGTATGTATCCACTAAGAAAGGATTTTTTGAAATTCCACCCCTAAGTGGGTTAAATAGGAGATGAAAGTTAGTATGAAAGTCGGACATTTTTCAAGTAATTTGCATGAAAATTCGTATTTGAGTTTTCGGTCACAAATGAAGAAATACGTGTTCCCGGATTTTTGGAAATTCAACCCCCACCTCGATTTTCTAAATTCGACCCGAGCGAAGCCGGGGCGGGTCAGCTAGTCTTTCATACATACACAAGTTGGAATCCTCGCTCACACGATCTAAATATCAAATGCCAATCAATCATAATTAAACAAAACAAAGTTTAGTACAACAGCTCCGTTTAGATAAAAGATTGAAATCAAAGATATCAAACCCGACACTGATAATGATGGACATCATAAATGCACCGCAAAACGCAAGGACGTCCGAAAATATTATTTTGATGTATGTTTGTGTTTTTTTGTATTTCGATATAAGTGTCCACTAATTATTATTTCTTACGACAATCTGTACGCAGTAGTTTTACCACGCAATCGATAAAGTACGGACTTACATGCATCTGTACCAAAAGCTCGGAACTTTACTTTCAGTGATAGATACTTACTTAATATTATATTAAGAACCAAACATATGCTTTTACAAGATTGAAATACAAATATCGGGTCAAAAAAGATATATTAAGGACACAAAGGCTCTCCGGCTCCGGATAACCCCTTTTCAGTTTTCACAAAATTTTCAAAAAACAAATGAAAATATTTTACGAATTCTGACATAAAAGACAAAAGTTAAGTTTAGCTTTAGACACTACAACATCTTCATTAATAATAATTGTGTTGTTAATTAGTTTTCTAAGTAAATATTTAACACTTCCTTCCTACTTCATGAAGATATCTGCCTACCTTCTCCTCGGTGGCCAGCCTACTCAGAAATTTGAAAAACACTCATAAGTTTTCTAATGGTAGGTACCTATGGAAGTACATGTTTTTGACAGCGACTTCTATAAACTGGAAACGTGCCGCCATTTTTTAAACATGCTAGTTGGTGTCGTTTTGCCAAAAGGTGCGTACTTTGCGCGCCAATACCTATGTAGACTCTGTCGATTCGCGTGGCGTGTCATTTACGAAAGCTTACGATTTTTCACTTTTTCCTGTCTGGAGTTTTTTATCTTTCGCTTTTGTTAGGACCTGAGGTTAGGACTATTAGACACGTATGGTAACCCTTCTCGAAGCTATAAATGCAGCTTCCCTGCAGACTGACGACGGCGGCGGCGACTCCGCGCTATTCGTTTTGCTCCCCGAAGGCCGCCCAGTTCGATCGTCTCGACTCTCGCCACACCACATCGGATATGTGTCACTATAACACTACGCGCATACGTCTGCTTCCCTTCGCATAACCTTCAGACGGGACGGGGTCGCGGCATTCAAATAAAACAACGCTCTAATTTTATTCACCAAGTAGGTAAATTGTCTTTTAAACTTAATTGCTTACTGGCCTAAAAGCCAGCGCGTGTCAGACCTTCCTTATTTAATTTTTATAAAAGCTGAAAGTTTTTCCGCGTATTGTGTCCAACACCGGGAGGAACGATTGTTTGGATGTTTTTTTGAATCATGGTGGCTTTGGGAAATAACATGTAATAAAGGTGAAAAAAATCTTACGTCAAAGTATAAAGTCAATTTATTTTATATTTTCTTCAGAATAGTATTGGAAATCACGCCATGCATTGTTTTGTAAGACACTTAGTTTGGTGGCAACCCCCTGCCAGACAAAAGTTTAATAAATTATAACGTTTTAGGGTGTCTGGCAATGCATGGCGTGATTTCTAATACTACTCCGAAGAAAATATAAAAAAATAGACTTTATTTGACGTAGTTAAGATTTTTTACAGCTTTATTACCTGTTATCTCCCAAAGCCACCATGATCCAAACAAACGTTCCTCCTAGTGTTGGGGTACAATACGCAGATAAACTTTCAGCTTTTATAAAATAAAGAAGGTCTTGCACGCGCTGACTCTCTCTCTACGTAATTTGACATGAATAAACGCATTCATAAAAAACTGTTATCAAAAAAACGGCATGCTTCTGTAACTTTGTAAATCTCAATGAGATACGGCGATAATTGGATGCACTCTGTAGTAAATATTTTCGTGATCAAGTCCGAGGTCAGACCACAGACGCTCGAGTCGAGTATTGAATAGTGAACATCATACTTCGCATGTCCTTGATCGAGGTTCAAGGCGAGACGAAGGTGCGTAGCCGCCACGAAATTTCGTATCACGAAGGTTTACGACCGGTTTGGCAATCCATTATCATACTAATAGGATGGTTTTAGCCAGTTAACCAGTCGGCGCATCGATAAGCCTTCGGAACTTAAACAAAACAGGTGGGTTATGATTCAATGAAATTGGTATGATTGTCGAGAACGCGCCCAAAATAACTGGCCGCTAACTGTTTTCATATTATAAATCATGTGAGGTAACCTTTACTTCATGACGAATAAATAATATGGTTTATAGTATGGACATATTTAATCATTTTTTTATTTTTAAAAACCTAATTCCACGCGGATGAAGTCGCGGGCATCAGCTAGTTGATAATATAATTCAATTTTCCAACCTTTATGAACAAAGAAGTGCATGCTTTAAAATCGCATGCGGAAGCATTCATACGAGTAGGTAGGTAGGTATCAGATTCTCCACCTACCTCATTGTTCCCATTTGGATCCCGTTTCCCAACAACCAACAATCCTGTTTGCTAAGAGTTTCACAAAGAGAAGTAACTGTTGAACTAACTAACTATGAACTAACAGTAAATAACTGTTATGTAACGTTATTTCAAATTTCAAGTTTACCTACTCACTTTTACGGCCTACTTTGAACCGTCTCTAAACTTGAAAAATGTGATAAATACAGTACCTACTTATCTTTTTTAAATTGAAAAATCTTTAATCTATATTTATAAAAGGAAAAGCTGACTGACTGACTGACTGAGTGACCTATCAACGCACAGCTCAAACTACTGGACGGATCGGGCTGAACTTTGGTATGCCTTGAAATTTGATAGCTAATATGACGTAGAAATCCACTAAGAAACGATTTTTGAAAATTCAATCTCTAAGGGGGTGAAATAGTGGTTTGAAATTTGTGTAGTCACGAGACGGATGAAGTCGCGAGCATAAGCTAGTATTACAATAAAACTTAGAGCTAGCCTTATATAATTAACTAGCTGATCCCCGCGGCTTCGCCCGCGTAGATTTAGGTTTTTAAAGATCCCGTATAGCCTATGTCACTCAGGAATAATGTAGCTTTCTACTGGTGAAAGAATTTTTAAAATCGGTTCAGTAGTTCTAAAGATTACCCCCTACAAACCAACTTAACGACATTACCTCTTTATATAATAATATACAACGGGCCGTGCAGCAGAAATCGTAATATTTTAATTTCGCCATAACTTCAAAACCAAACGTCCAATTTTAATCATTCAAAGACCAAATATTATCTCCATAAACTGTTCTTAGTGATGAAATCATTTATTTTGATAAGGATTAATAGCATGAGTAAAATAAACGCGTTTAAATGTAGTCCAAAAAAAATTCAAGATTTTTAAATAAAAAAATGGTTGCTGTGCCTCACTCGACATAGATGGGTATAGTGTGTCGCGGACTTTTTTGTAGATATTTATAAGATCTACAATTAATTAGAACATTTTATGGTTCTATCTTTTATAGTTTGGGCAGCGTACGCAAAATAAGTAACTTTTTTGGTTGATTTTTTACACCTTGTGTCCGAAAAACCCAAATATCTTACGGAACCCTATTTTTTTCCAAAATAAAATATAGCCTATGTTACTCGTGGATAATGTAGCTTTCGAATGGTGAAAGAATTTTTAAAATCGGTCCAGTAGTTTTTGAGCCTATTCAGTACAAACAAACAAACAAACAAACAAACAAACAAACAAACAAACAAACAAACAAACAAAGTTTTCCTCTTTATAATATTAGTGTAGATTACTGAACAAACCATGCGCGTGTGGATGCATAAGATATGTTTGGATTTTGTCATAATTTTGGTGCCTGGTCCATTCATAACATAGCAGGTGCTGTCCAGCTGCTGTGTTAGGATTTTTACATGTTTTAGGGTTCTCGTTGACAACTTTTATGAACATTTTCATGTAGAATTTTATCCCTGCTTACTTCAAATGAAGTAAAAGTAAATTGAATTGAATCTTCTTATTCAGCAAATGCGAAAGGGAGAAACGTCCACTGACCATAAACGGATATATTATATATTTACAAAAGAAGTCTACAAAAAAAAACCGACTTCAATAACCACCAACACTAAAAAGTAAAAAATAATTTAATTTATTACCCGTATATTATATATACAAGAGTTATTGTAGTTCTATAGTAATATTTTTTGGAGCCGGTGCCAATTAGCCGCACGAACCGTCTATCTACTCTTCATAGCGTTTTGCGACTCCACATTGGCATATATCGGGACTTTATAAAATTGAAACCGCAGATTCTACCTAGAAATATAGTTAGTTAGCTTTTACCTATACTTAAAAAGTTACACTAAACTCAATTCTAAACTGCAAATGTCCTGCTTACCGCCTTCTTGTCCTGGTTAGGTCTGGGATATGGGAACCCTGACCTAACCTAAACCAATATAACGCCTTCAGCGATAGGGGGCGACCCCTCGATCCAACCCTCTTTCATAACGAATTCGATAATATTCCTTTTGATATATTATCTCTAATGGTATGTATGTCTAGAAATATCACAATGGAATGTATATTAAGAATTTGTTTGCCAGTCAAGGAGATATGCTATGAGGCCTTATAGGCAAGAGGAAACGTGTGATGATCTTATCTTTATCATATTTCGTCTGCGTGAATATAGTTTAAAGTTGTATTTGTTATGGAGTCATGCCTACATTTTTTTAAACTTGTAACCAGTCTTAGTAAACAACAAGCAGATCTTTGATACCGCGAACATGCTAAAATGAAGAAGATACTGTCTGAATTTTTTGCCTACGACGCTCGCGCTCTACCATCCTAAGGTAGTATGACGCAGTGACCACCCATATGTCTACTGCATGCGCCAGAAAAGTTGAAAAATACGTTGAGACAAAGTAGGTATAGTACGCGACATGTTGAGATGGCGATCGGGGTATGAGGCGGAGCGACACCCCGCATACCCATACGTCACCCGCGTTCGCCCGCACCCTGTTAGCGCGGGGGCTGTGTGGGTGTCCGCGGCGTTCCCTCCCCGATTGCGACCTGTCGCGTATTATACGTCTACGCCCTGGCTTGTTTCGCCACCAAAGTAAAAATTGTTCATTGAAAAGTAAATTTTCTGCTTATTTAGTGGAAGTTGCAGAAGCATCTCATTTTATACCCCGAGCATTAATTTGCAATAAGTAAGTACTAAGTACCGTAGATGGTACTACTTCTATTTTATCGGATGGCAGCTGATGTTCCACTAGTAACTAGTTGGAGCTTTCCGACAAATATCCAGGTTTTACTCTACTTTGCCCAATACCGCTTTCGACTAGGTATAAACCTATCTGATTTCAAAATGAAATTAAAAGACTCAGTCTTCATCATGGTAGGTACTTACCTACCTTTTCCATTACGTAGGGCAGAAACTATAGTATTTTAATCTACGATGAATGTCCCTACTTGAAGCTTTTTTTCTAAAAGTCTGCAGCTACGTATGCGAATCTACCTAAGTACACCTTTATTGCAAGTAAAATATGGGTTAAGCTCTAGTGAACTTGATATTTTATGCGGCTGTTTCAACTTTTAATCTCTCGTCTTCAATGATTTTCTAATGGCATAGTATTGAGTCGAGGTTTTATAAGCTAGAAAGAACAAGTTTTCTTTGTTACCATGTAAATATGCCAGCTATGCTATAGCTATAGCTATGGTTATGTGTACTTGTTTACCTACCTATATTTCTTTTAAATATAGGAGACTGTGCAGAAACCAACGATTTAATTAAATAGCAGAAATATTTTTTTTATGTATGGTAACTTGAAGCTTCACTTTAGCGAATCTTCCGAATTGCAGGGATACTTATCTAAAGAGTGGGGATTTAGCTTCTACCGATTTAATAAATTATGAGTTCCAAATTCTAGCTTCTTAGTAGTTAATCCTGATGACTGCAGCAGAGGTACTAAGTAGGTATGCCTACTTATACTGTAATTGCCCAAAAAAAAATTTACTTATATCTTGTTATTCTTGGAGTAAGTTAGTGTTAAACAATAAAACAGTAGGACTTAAACAGGCTGATGGATTGAATTGGATTGAGCCTGACAAACTTTTACGATCGAGTTTATCAAGTTGTCGTGTTATTTAAAATTAAGTATTCTAATAAGAATTTGTTAGGTTTTTCATTTGATTAAACTTTTGCCGAGTTCCAAGAAGGTTCGAAAAGTTCCGCTTGAATCTGTGGCGACCGACACCTGGCCTTTTTGATTTTCGACCAAGTGGGTGGTCATTGAATGGGACTGTTTATACTTGTAACATTATAACTTTGTAAACCATTCAGGGTAACATAGGGTGTATACTGTATAGGCAACGGACACGCAACTTAAATAAACCACTTCAAGTGGGTTACATTTTCCTGGTTCCGTACCCAAAGTGTGCCAAAGGGTAACCTACTAAGCCTCCGCTGTCCATCCATCCGTTCGTCCATCTGTCTGTCATCGGGCTGTATCTCGTGAATCGTTATAATAGAATTAAAGTTTTCACAATAACCTGGAATCGAGATTTGACTTAGGAACTTTGAATTCGTAGTTTGTACCTAGGTTACTAAAGTAGTGATAGGGAAAGCTTTCCAGCTAAGTACCTACTACAAAAGGAACGAACTTGGAAAAGAATATATAAGTAGTGTTTAATGTTTTTGTTTAAAAGGTTGGGGAACATATCGTGGCGCCATACAAGTCCCAACAACACATTATAAATTCGAATATATTAAAATTACCTAATACATACATACAACCCCCATGCCGCTAAATGACATCATAAAAGCTTTTACTTGCCTACCTATTTCATATCTCACAATATAAGAGAGTATATCTTGGGTCTCTATTAATTATTATTTAAGTATTTATAATACTTACTACCTAGCTGATGCCCGCGACTTCATCCGCGTGGATTAACGTTTTTCAAAATCCCGCAGGAACACTTTGATTTTCCGGGATAAAAAGTAGCCTATGTGTTAATCCAGGGTATACTTAATCAATCTCCATTCCAAATTGCAGCTAAATCTGTCCAGTAGTTTTTGCGTGATTGATTAACAAACATCCAAACATCCACAGTCCACACTTTCAAATTTATAATATTAGTAGGATTATCACGATCGAAATATTTGCAAAGCAACAGAATATAGAGAGCAGCAATTTAATTTATCTGATTTCTCGGATATTTTGAAAAAAATCTGGGATTATCGATGAATTTAGTAGATTTATTTCCCTAAGTATAATAAGCAAGAATAATGACTAAATTATTTAATAAGAAACAAGGAAGAAAATTATAAATCGCAAAGAGAACAGAATCGTTCAGTGATAAATTGTTGATTTTTCATCATCAGCATAGCCTGTATACTTCCATTCTTCGGTATAGATAGTCCTTTTCTGAACGCCAACACTGCCTGATTGCTGGGCTAAATAAGAGGCGGCTGCTACAAATTCACACTGAGAACATCCAAAAAGATACGAGAACGAGAATGTGGATGGTATTCTCGCCTATTATCGGTTCGGCCTGAAAACCGCCTGTTTTTAAATCCCAGACAAAGGATTCGTCGTTCACGGCCGAAAAAAGAGAATAAGAACGCCCTCCGAGATTTCTCAGCGAGAGTTTGGAGCTGGCTTTTCAATTTTTTCGCCTCAATATGCTGATTTTTTGGCTCATCCATAATTACCGAAAGTGTATCTGGATTCATGCTAACGCGCAGTTTCTAATATGACTTCTATGCATTTGACCGACGATGACTAATCCTTTTCAAGACTTTTACGATCTATAAATTGATAACCATGTTTAATACCTCTAAAATTTTAAAGACATGATATTATGACAAAAAACTACATAAAACTGATAAACAATATTGAGGTTTCAGGGTAAGAGCACATTGCCGCAGAGTCGAAGCGCAGTGACGCGTCATATCTAAAACTAGCTTATGCTCGCGACTTTGTCCGCGTGAACTACACACATTTCAAACCCCTATTTCACCCCCTTAGGGGTTGAATTTTCAAAAATTCTTTCTTAGCGGATGCCTACGTCATAATAGCTATCTGCATGCCAAACAGCCCGGTCCGTCCAGTAGTTTGAGCTGTGCGTTGATAGATCAGTCAGTCAGTCAGTCAGTCACCTTTTCCTTTTATATATTTAGATGTTACAATGAAAAAAGAGAATCTGGTGTAAGGTTAAGGTAAAAATGACACCGGATTTATATTTCCGTGTTTGTAAGGAGATGTCATCGATGATTTCCAATTCTTATTAGGTACCTACTAGTTATTAGTTAACTGAGTTTTGCTTGGGTGGAATACCTACCTCCTTCCTTTTTAGTGAGGGTCTACTTTATAGAGAAACCCTACATGAAATTTTGTAAGTTTCTAGACCCAACGGACGTCTATAGCGTCAGATGAGACGCTCGGCTCGAAAGTTCTTACACCTTTAGGGATGATTTATGCCAGCATGTAGCGGGCGCCGGCCGTGCTACGTACCACGCGCGGACGAAGCACGGATTCAAAACATCACGAACATATTTTATGAAGCAGTGTTTTAAAACCTCGTCCTCGCGTCGTACCTACGTGGCAAGGCCCGCGCCCGCCACGTGCTGGCATAAATCATCCCTTAGCTGTATGTACATTGACAATAATTTATGTCGGCTAGTTTGTACCCATTTATATCTCTGTAGTCTGTATAGTTAACTTTAAAAGAAAAATAAATAAAAACGCTACACTTGGGCTAATAATATAATATACTACTATAAAAAAACTTCACTTAGAAACTTTTGAACAGTTTGGAAACTAACAAGATTCCAAGAATGACGTACTTGACTATGAATAGATTATAGACGTGCCCAAAAAACTAGACTATTACAGAAATATTTATTTACTTAAGTTTTATTGTATTAAAAAAAAAAAAAAAAAAAAAACTTAAATTGCTATTCCACAGATTAATTTAATTCCAGCTAATTTTGGAAGAACCTAGGTATGATAATTATACACATTCAAGGTTAATTTTATCTATAATGAATATAATATTATAATGACTTATAAGTAAACGGTAAGTAAAGTTTATCCCAAATCTGAAATCAAATCATAGTAGATTCATATCATATCATAGGTACTGTGGGTAGGAAGCAGTAGGAAGGTTACCTACTTTGAGTTTCTGACGTACCTATTCTACCAAGGCATTAGTCGACAGCCACATAATCTTATGTTATAAATACTATCTGTCCCGGCTTACTCACGTGTGTAGTCGACGTTAGCCCGACTAGATAGTATTTATAATGGAAATCACTCACGGTAGTTTAAACGCTAAAATAATCTTATGTTGACTGGAAAAGAGAATTAAAAAATCCGACTTCCAAAACCACTAGGTAGTTACAAAGTAAAAAAATAATTTCTGTTTCTACAGGTATGTTGAATTCGGATGAGCTTCACGCTTTGATTCTAGTAAGTAGTTTATTTTATTTTGTGCTCGCCCGACTTCATACATACCTGTAGAAACAGAATTATTTTTTTTACTTTGTAGTTAGTGGTTTTGGAAGTCGGATTTTTTAATTCTAGTCCTAAATAGGTAGTTGGCTAGGTACCTACCTAATGCCCCCGCCTGCCATACATCCATACTAATATTATAAATGCGAAAGTGTGTCTGTCTGTCTGTCTATCTGTCTGTCTGTCTGCTAGCCTTTCACGGCCCATCCGTTCAATCAATTTGGACAAAATTTTGGTACAGATATAGCCTGCATCCCGGGGAAGGACATAGGCTACTTTTTATCCCGGAAAATCAAAGGATTCCCACGGGATTTTTAAAAACCTAAATCCACGCGGACGAGGTCGCGGGCATCATCTAGTTTCTAATATTTATGTTTATGACCGTGTCAATTTCTATTTTATGGAATGCAAAGCTTGTTTTTAGGGTTCCGTAGTTTGCTTTTCAGTTACTATTTATTAGCAGTCGGGTATTCAAGTTTTATTAATTACGTAATTTTTTGTAACTCTGTGTTAATCGTATTTAAATATAAATAATTCTTATTACGACAACGATTTTCATACCTACTGCTCATATTACATTAATTTATTATAATGAATAACTGCGTATAAAAATAATAGTAGGTATTATTATTATATACTTAGGTACGTTGTTTATGTAGGTAATAATAATATGAGCCACTAGCGAAAATCGCTGAATTGACTTCCAGAAGAACATGACTTGGTATGTTGTGTATGTTACACATATAAAAAGATATATCTACTTAGGTAAGTAGGTATATTTTTCTAAGAAAAACTTAAGAAGTTCAAAATTATTTTCAAAATTCTATTTAGTTAGTTAAATATCCACCTGAAAAATGACTTGATTATTTATTTACAAGTTTGATATAAACTTCTTAATAAAGATCTAGATTATTATATCCAGCTAGCAAAAGTTTATTTTTATGTTCAAAGTTGGCTCTCTTCGTGTACGGAACCGTGAAAATAACAGTAAATATTTGTTTATGAGTTAAATTTTTTTTCTTACCCAGCGACTTGCGAGCGGTAAAAGACCGTGTTCTGTGAAAATCTTCGCAAAAGATCAGATCCTGCAGTGGACTCTATAGGTACCTACCTACTTAGAGGTTAGAACTACGACGACGATATCATAATTCAAATAAAACGCTAGTTTGTATTGTTAAGTATACTTATACCTAAAGAAAAAAATTAACCTTGAATCAGATAGAGCAGTCGATCGTTTGAATAAAAAAACCGTGATGAACAAGTACCTACCTACTGAATATTGAACGATTCGGTTAACTAGGCGCACGAATTGCTTCTGGTGTGCAATGATGTCTCTAAACACTATTTTACATGGCTTTATAGACTTGGAGCCTGTGAGGCAGACGCCCCCTTGTCAGACACCTAAGATAATATATTAAAGTTTAAGGGTGTCTGGCAGGGTGTGCCACGATCTAGGGTGAGATGTATAGCAATGTCTGGCAATACAAGACGTGATTACAATACTATTCCGAAGGAAAAAAAATAGATCACCACGATTTAAGAATGCAAATCCCTACAGCATCAGGGCTGAGGAGTTGGGTCGTCGAGTTCAAAAAGTCTTTACTTGGTAGGTACCTCCAATATCAATTTATAACCGACAGTTTCTAAATCCCATCAATTTTTGTGGTCAGGTCCCATACAGCATCAGGATTGAGGAGTTGGAATCCAATTTTTTTATGGGACAATGTAGCAATGTTTCTCTATTGATTTAAAAAAATATTACTCAAATCGGTTCAGAAATCTCGGAGATTTCGGTGCATATACTTAGGTAGAAAAACACAACTCCTCCTTTTTTTTAAGTCGCTTAAAGAAGTAGTCTACCGTGTGCCGTTCCGGAGATTAGCCCGTTCAAACAGATAGACAGACAGAGAGACAAAAATTTAAAAAACGTGTGATTCGGTTATGGTTCAGTTCAAATAACCATATGAGCTTCATATTATGTGGTAGTTATTTCGAAATTACAGATAGACACTTTAATTTTATTTATTAGTAAGTATAGTCTGTATAGATGAATGCATGGTGTACCTAGATAATGTGAATTGGACTGGACTGATAGCGTAAAGCAAAAGGTCAAGATCTTAAACGATAAACCTGATGTGAAAGAAGTTATGAACTTTATAGAAAACCTTTCAACCGTATCCAGCTCTACGCATGAACAGTTGAATTTTCATAATTGTGATCGCATAAAATTGATGTTTGTAGACCATTAGATCGCGCATTTTTACTATCACTCTTCATTACATTAGAAACCGTTGCTTGCAATTATGGTGTATCAATCATACCAACTTGGTAGGTAGGTATATTATCTAATTACTAGAAGATAAAAGGAAGTAGTTAAACCAGCTTTACAATCTCCATCGAATAGGGAAACTTCATTTTTTTTCAAAATCTTATGGTTGTATGGTTAAGAGTCTACTTTTTACTAAGCTATTATCTATAACTGATCGCAATCGATTTGCTGTTGAGGAGTCCGTTGAGGATTTCCGTTCTCTATTTCAGAGACTGTTCATCAAATATTCACCAAACTTACATAATATAACTTTATCTGTTTATAAGTTTCTCTGTATAAGTTAATCTTTGTAAGTTTATCTGTGTTGCTCACATTTGTATAGAAAAAGGAATTGCGAAAATGGTTACTAACGGAGTTATGGAGTAAAATCTGTAAAAAAATTAATCCCGTATCCCGAAGAATTCCTAAGATTTTTTTGAGACAAAAACTACCCCATATGTTAACCCTAAGTATCAGTTACCACTGTACCAAATTTCATTTAAAATTTCAGTAGTAAGTAAGTATTTCTTTATCGAAGAGTTACCTACTGCAGTAAACACTACACTGACGCTTTATCCCTGTAGCACCGAAGTTCTTGCCTCGGGCCAAAAGTCTAGTCTAAAGCAATACCAACCTACCTAGTACCTACCTATACACCTATCATTCGGTATTAATTTAAGAGCATTCGGTTTTTTACTACCTAGCTATTACTCACTACCTAACTCGTACTTTAAAACATCATGTCATCATAGGCGAGTCGCAGGGAGCCGCTGGATTCAGCGGCGCTAGACCGAGGCGTGTGGAAGTCCCTAAAAGAGACCTATGTCCAGCAGTGGATGCCTATCGGTTTTTTATGATGATGATGATGTACAACATCAACAGCTGTTATTTTTTTCCTAATACGCCATAGTTAGATAAGTTTCCATATTCGTATACAAAAAGCTCCCAAAAGCTTTTGAAAAAATACCTATTATGTGAACAGAATATGATATTCTACTCATTTTAAAGCAATCTAAGTTTTATTTCCACCTTCCGTTTTTGTTTCCACATTTTCCTAAAGAATCTGGTTGGAATTTGTAAAATTGTTATTCTTATTGGAACTGAAGTTATGTTATGAAGGTATCTAACATTAATTAATAATGATGATTTTATATCAATGTTCATATTAAATATTTTATTATATTATCGATGTTATTACTACCTCAATTGATTAAGAATACTAATCGACCGATAAAATATTCTTATCTTATGTCTTTGACCGACATTTTCATAACTGCTCCAAAATATCAACTTCCTGTTTCAAAAAAAAAATATTGGCGACGAAAACGAAAAACTTTCAAAAAGTATAAAATAACAGTGATTTTGGACAAATTATGAAATTTTAATTTTTGGCTGGTAGGTAGGTACTACTTACAATTACTTAGATAATTTGAAAATCCAAAAAAACCACTGTTAGAATAGAATAGAATAGGTTTTTTAAATTCAAATAAACTAATTACAACAAACCTTTTGAATCGTCAAAAGGATTCTAGTTCGGAATGCCATTCCTTCCTATGCCTGCCTGTTAGATATATCATAGCTTTTCTTTTAAGTTCTCACTTCAGTCGGCCCCAGCCACGCTGTCTGTTAATATTACTATGACTGCCAATTTTTTTACATCTATCGGTATTCCAAGCATTATATTAACCCACCTCAAAGTTGCCCAACGCGCCTAAAAAAGTTTTCACAAGAAAACGCCTGTATACCTACAATACAACTGATGGACACAGAATATTCCTTATGCATTCCGTTCCGGAACAGTAAGAATTGTTAATCTAGTTCACCGTGCAACTTAAAAACAGAGCTTTCGTTTTATTCTTAATTAATTCAACGTAAAAACAAAATTTAAAGCCACCGGGTAGCCACGAGCTTTGTAACATCGATTCCAAACACGCAACAATGTTGTAACGTCTAATCAACGGAAGATATACAAGAAAAATATGCGTGAATAATGTATAGCTTCCACCGACAGAAAAAAGTTTCATGTTTTATGCTTTATGTACATGGAACCACTAATGTGCTGCAATTTTTAATCCTAAGTTTTTACACACACGAAATAAGTAGTATGTATGTAATGTAAAGTACATTACGTTTATCACGTAGTAGTATAACTTATAGTAAGTAGTGAAAACTTACATGTTGAACTAGTTACTAAGTTTAAATGTAACGATTATAAATTAAATGTTGTCTGTTTCTTTCGAATTTCAGTTTTTTTATATTCTACTTTACGTACCTACTTTATTTAAGCAGATTATATTGACCGGCTTTTTGCTTAAACTTATCTTAATCGTAAACTTACCCAAAAGCTTTCCACGTAATGTGAAAAAAGGAAAACTCCCGGAAGCGACATGATTGTCCATTTAAATTCACACCAAGACTGACAAGGGGTTCACGTTGCTGTTTTTATTTATACACTTATTGTTTACTAACAGCACAGTATATGGAAATTCCTTATGCCGATACTTGTATCGTACTCGTACCTATACAGACCGACGCTCAGGGTTCGTGAGCTAGCAAATACCGACTGAGTAGTCTGCGACTCGTCCGCCCCTATATACCTACCTTACTACTTCTTGCTGAACGCTTGTTTTCACGCTCTACATCCACAAACTAATAACCGTGGATCTTGGATACGAACCCACCACCGGGACGTGAGCAAAACGACTTTCTTTAACGACCAATAAAATAAATATAAGGGCCCTCGTAAAAATTAAAATAGTAGATCAAGGCCGTACGCTTATGCCTGTATAAGATCAATTGCTTGTTAAGTAATGGTCCCTTTTTGATAGGGTTCCATAGCGAAATATGAAGCCCTTATTGTTTTGTCTAGTCCATATTATACCTGCCTATTCGTCTGTGTATCACAGCCATTATTAAAAATCTATTAAAGTGGAAGAAAGACGCAGATTTTGTTTCCGCATCTGAAAAATAAATTATTTGAGAGTTCCTCCTGAAAATAAAAAGGAATTACGAAAACGTTACGTTTATTAAACAGTTTTTGAAAAATTTACCGTTTACGAATTAATGAAATCTATAGTACGCAACAGGTTGAGATGACAATCGGGGAGGGAACGCCCCGCACATCCGCACAGCCTCCCGCGCTAACCCGGTGTGGGCAAGCACGGGTGACGTGCGGGCGTGCGCCACCCTGTCTGTCGGTCTGCTAGCCTTTCACGATGCATCCGTTATACCGATTTTGACGAAATTTGGTACAGAGTTAGCTTGCATCCCCTGCTACTTTTTATCCCGGAAAATCAAAGGGTACTAGATTCTCCTTTTTTTATTTTTTTATTCAGATACAAGTTAGCCCTTGACTGCAATCTCACCTGGTGGTAAGTGATGTGTGGTTCTTAAACACCTAAATCTACGCGGACGAAGTCGCGGGCATAATGTAGTACAAAATAATCACGTCTATTGACTTGTGACTTGTGAGATCTGACTATTTTGAGATAACTAACTCGATGCGACAGCAGTGTGAATTTTGAAAAAAAACAGTACCTACCTATAGTGAAAGAAAAAAAAAACACTATGCAAGGATAAGTTTGTTTCTGATTATTTTCTTTTTGGTTTACTATCAGACGGTTTTTATAACGCCTACGGAGCCCAGTTTAGGTATGGAGCACGGAGGAGAGAATGGAGTATGGACCACCATCTTAGTAAAGAAAAATATATCTATGTACCTATTATAATTATTTATATACACTTTAGAGTTTTAGTAAGAACTTTTTTCATGTCAGTAGGTACATTATATATATATATCTTATAATTCTCTGCCACCCTGGTACTTTTTATGAACATGACTGGCCGAGCGTCGTCACCGTCGTCGCCCGCTACTCCTCGCTCCCGTACACTACAACACAGTGACTCAGAGCCAGCGCTGAGCTCGCCTACCGACACAAACGTTTCCAGTTCGAAGCGCAAGTTTGACGGTAAAGATGATTACGAGTCACGATCTATTTTAGCGGAGATGCGTATGATGTTCTTGTCTTTCACTGTGGAACAAGATAAAAAATTGGACAAAATACAGGAATCAATAAATGAAATTAGGACGCAAAATACCGAAATATTCAAAAGTATTGAATTTTTATCACAGGGACATGATGAGTTTAAAAACCGATTGGACAAGTTTGAGGCCGAGCGAAAAGAGCATTTATCTTATATTTCTTCTCTTGAGAATAAAATCGAAAACTTAGAAAAGAAATCCGTGAACACTTGCGTTATTTCAAAATTAAAGCAAAACGAGTCCAAGACCGACCTACAGGATATCATTACTCTTTTGGGCTCTAAACTTTCTTTGAATATAAGTACAACCCTCGGACATTAAGGATATATTTTATAGATCATATTATGCAAAATCAGAGACCCACAAGCCGATTGTTGTAGACTTTACAAGTGCCCTAATGAAAGAAAATCTCATTTCGAACTTTAAAAGTTTAATAAAATAAACACCGGCCGGAGATTCAATACCACGAATATTAACATAGCAGGCCCCACTCGACCGATATACTTATCCGAGCTACTAACCCGAAAGAGTAAAAGAATCTTTTTCTTGGCGCGGGATTTTGCAAAAACACAATCATGTCATGTCATGAGTATTCATTCTGCTGGACCGCTCGTGGGCATATATACCTACGTAAACAAGAGGGTGCTCCGCAAATACGCGTAGATTCTAAAGAGGACTTAGCTAAATTAAAGACAGCATGACTAGCAATAGCAACTGGATATTTAGATGCCTCTTTGCAATGTTATAATAGTGTAATGCTCAACTGGTCTTACGATTTTTGTATATTATGTTTTATTTTTATGCTGAACTTGTTTTGTGCCTCAGAATTGCAAAACCTTCGTTTTTACACAAATAACGCGATTTTACTACACAAACAAACACACCTACATATTATACAATTATTACAACACTTTTTACTAATTTTATATACACATTTTTATACACTTCTATACAAAATATCATATATACACATTTTTATACAACTTCTGCTTCCAGCAACATTAAGAACTTGCCAGTATATATTATACACCATGGTCCAACCTTTTATAATAACTTCGTAATGACAAATACACGCATACGAGTGAATTATATTATAAATTCTAGACCCACTAATAAACTAAATTGTCGATGGAAATTGAAACTTATAATTTTGCACTTGGTTTTTAAAACTGCTTATTCCTTTAATAGTTCAACTATAGTAATTTTAGTTTTTAGCGCTGGATTTTGACTATAGAGATATTATTGCAGATCTCCAAAATGTAGGTAATATGACCTCGTATGAGTGTGAAGCCGAACTATGTAGTAATTATATCCCAAACAATAAAAAATCGTTAAAAATCTTTCAAATGAATTTACGTAGCATAAACTCAAATTATGACGGGTTACAGGTCCTATTAAAACGAATAAGCTTACAACTAGATATCATTGTTTTAACAGAATGTTGGCTTAAGAACATCAACCAAATACCTACTTTAACCGGGTATACAACTCATTGCACAAAAGATTTGATAAATCGTTGCGATGGAGTCATCTAGTCTAATATTATAAAGAGGAAAACTTTGTTTGTTTGTTTGTACTGAATAGGCTCAAAAACTACTGGACTGATTTTAAAAATTCTTTCACCATTCGAAAGCTACATTATCCACGAGTAACATAGGCTATATTTTATTTTGGAAAAAAATAGGGTTCCGTAAGATATTTGGGTTTTTCGGACACAAGGTGTAAAAAATCAACCAGAAAAGTTACTTATTTTGCGTACGCTGCCTAAACTATAAAAGATAGAACCATAAAATGTTCTAATTAATTGTAGATCTTATAAATATCTACAAAAAGTCCGCGACACACTATACCCATCTATGTCGAGTGAGGCACAGCAACCATTTTTTTATTTAAAAATCTTGAATTTTTTTTGGACTACATTTAAACGCGTTTATTTTACTCATGCTATTAATCCTTATCAAAATAAATGATTTCATCACTAAGAACAGTTTATGGAGATAATATTTGGTCTTTGAATGATTAAAATTGGACGTTTGGTTTTGAAGTTATGGCGAAATTAAAATATTACGATTTCTGCTGCACGGCCCGTTGTTATTATATAAAGAGGTAATGTCGTTAAGTTTGTTTGTAGGGGGTAATCTTTAGAACTACTGAACCGATTTTAAAAATTCTTTCACCAGTAGAAAGCTACATTATTCCTGAGTGACATAGGCTATACGGGATCTTTAAAAACCTAAATATTATATAAAGAGGTAATGTCGTTAAGTTTGTTTGTAGGGGGTAATCTTTAGAACTACTGAACCGATTTTAAAAATTCTTTCACCAGTAGAAAGCTACATTATTCCTGAGTGACATAGGCTATACGGGATCTTTAAAAACCTAAATCTACGCGGGCGACGCCGCGGGGATCAGCTATACTATATAAAGAATGAAATTAAATGTACTAGGTATATCTTTCCCAAAACTGCTTGATGCAAGTTTGATGTGTAACTTAAATGATAAATTATGTGTCATTGCTATTTACCGATCTCCTTCATTTAGACAAATTGACAGGTTTCTGAACAGTTTTAACACAGTCTTAGCTAATTTGGCACATTACAAGTCTCTAGTTGCTGTGGGTGACATAAATATAAATATTTTTCAATCAAGAAATGACAATCGCTCCCATGAGTATTTAAATCTTATCAGTAGTCATGGTATCTTGCCAACCCATCTTTTCCCAACACATAACAAATCGTGTTTAGACCATGTTCTACTAAAAACTCAATTTAAAAGCACGACACTAGTATTGGATGCATCGGTAACGGATCACTCACCTGTAATCGTGAACCTGGACATGAGAATTCCTAGGCAATATGCTTCAAAAAATCGTCAGGTTATTGATTATACAAGTGTCAAAAAGAGCATAGACGCACAGGATTTTAGTAAAATATCTGACTCGCAAGACCCAAATCATGCTGCCAATCAGTTAGTTGATACTCTGAGTGGTATTATTAAGTCAAACACAAGAATATTTCGCTCATCACGGAAAAAAACTGTCATAAAACCCTGGATCACGCCTGGGCTTTTAAAGTGTATTAAACATCGGGACCGACTACACAAAAAGCATAAAAGCTCACCAGACAACGATATCTTTAAAATAACATATTACAGATACAAAAAATTTTGTAACAACCTTTTAAAACGACTAAAGCATAACTATGAAAAACTTGAATTTGAAAAAACTAAAAACAATACAAAGGGTACTTGGCAAGTAATAAAAAAAGTTGCAAATATTACCTCTACACCGTCTCTCCCCATAGAACTCTTACAACTACAACCCAATCCTCAAACCTCTCTTAATCTTGTGAACAGTTATTTTGTAGAGGTGGGTAACAGATTGGCGACTCAGATTCTCTCAAAACCGAACATTTCTCCTGTTAGTAGCTTGGATGATTCTATCTCTCCAGTAAACTCTTTCGGGTTATTACCAGTTGATCAAAAGGAAATAGAAACTATCATAATGAGCCTAAAATCAAATAGCGCAGTTGGATGGGATGGTATTTCAACTAAGGTTTTAAAAACAAGTTGTACTACCTTAGCTCCAATTATCTCTAGTATTTGTAATCTCTCTTTATCGAAGGGTATTTTCCCAAACTGTTTTAAGAAGGCTTTGGTAACTCCTGTATTCAAAAGTGGCGATAGAAGCAGTGTAAATAATTATAGACCCATTTCTATGCTTACTTCGCTTTCAAAAATATTTGAGAAGGTCTTAAATAATAGGTTAGTTAGCTATTTAGAAACACAAAATCTCTTATCCCCTAATCAGTATGACTTTAGGAAAAGGAAATCAACGGAAGACGCGGCTCTCGATTTAACTGAAACGATTACTAGGTCGTTAGACCAGAGACTAAAATGCGTTGGGGTTTTCCTGGACTTATCCAAAGCATTTGATACTGTTTCTATCCCCATACTACTTGATAAATTGTATAAAATTGGTATCAGGGGTACAGCGCTGGATATTTTTAAGATTATCTATCAAACCGCTCGCAGCAAATAAAAGTTAATGAATACTTAAGCGATGATATGCCTCTCACCTGCGGGGTCCCACAGGGTAGCATATTGGGACCTACGTTATTTCTTATATACATAAATAATCTCTGTCGCCTGGCTATTCCAAATTGCAAAACTATAGCTTACGCAGATGATACTGTCTTACTCATTACAGGGAACACATGGGAGAATACGTTTAGAAATGCTGAATATGCACTAAAAAGGGTATCAGATTGGTCAGCTGCAAATTTACTCAGCCTAAACTTTACCAAAACTAAATTCCTTACCTTTTCACCCTCTGCTGCCTCTCAACCCTCGGCTAATAAAAGCATATTGAAAGCCCATATCTGTAACTCTTTTGATAATAACTCAAATTGTGATTGCCCTACTGTAGAATATGCTACAGACATAAAATATCTTGGACTTATTATAGATAACACGTTGTCTTGGAAATGACATATATCAAAGTTAACATCAAAAATAAGAAAATTAATATATATATTTAAGAAGCTTAGGACATCAGCAGATAAAAGTACTATCTTTATGGTATATTATGCGATAGTCAAATCGCTACTCATGTACTGCATATCGGTCTGGGGAGGTAGCAATAAAACATTGCTGTTACAGCTAGAGAGAGCACAAAGATCTATTTTAAAAGTTATGACAAACAGACCTTTTAGATTCCCCACAATAGATCTATATAGAGATTGCAAGGTTCTTACGGTTCGCCAGCTCTATTTACTACAAATTATAACACGTAAACATAATTCCCTAAATTTCGATAAAAACCTTGCAAATAGAAGAATGGATCTAATTTGTAAAACGGGTAGACACAAAACTAAACTGGCAGGGAGACAATACTATATCAATAGTTGTAGAATCTATAATGAAATAAATAAAGTCTTAAATATATATCCCTTAAATAAAAACGAATGCAAAAAAAGAGTCAAAGAGTGGTTACTTACACGAACATATTGTGATACTGAAAAGTTGTTGGAAATTATAATATAATTAAATACATATACATATATACATTATATATATATATATATATATATATATATATATATATATATATATATAATTATTACAAAATAAATATATAATACACACACACACACACACACACACACACACAGCTGTTTCTAACTGTAATAGTGTAAATATGTTTAATTTTATATCTACCTTACATGCCGATTTCTTTTCCTTTCTATTATAAAATGAGTCATGAATATTAAGGAGAGTGCTGTCGCCTAAAACACAGGTATATACCTAGCTAAGGGACAGTCGGTATTTCTGTATACTTAACAAAATTGGTATGTTATTATAAGCATGTATTTTGTACTTTTAAATATGCAGATGTACTTGTAACCTATGTATGTCTTTGATCAATTAAAATAATTTAATTAATAATTTAATTAATTAATAATATAGGTAGGTAGGTACTTTACTTTTATGGGTTTAAATATCTTTCATTAACATCAGCATGACTAATTAGTATACTCCAAATTTTGTATGTATGTAGAGTGGAACACAAACTTTAGCTCCTAATCACGCAACTATGTCGAGTCATCATAAAATGTTTAATTAGGCATAGATAAGTACATGATGTCGTTAATTTGGAGCGATTATAATTGGAATTCTAAAAATCACACTAATATTCTAAAGGAGAAAGTTTGTAGGTATGTGTGTATGTTTCTAACTACTTCACGCCACAATGACTGAATCAATTTGGCTGAAATTAGAAATAGCTTAAACCCTGACCTCCTTTCTGAAGAGTTCTCGGGGGATTTTTTAAAAACCTATAAGTACCTATCCACACGGACGAAGTCGTGAGCATTATCTAGTCAGTTCTTAAAAATAACAAAGAGCATATAGGTACGTTTACAGAATTGTTTACAGAATAGTTTGGGACAGGTTGGGGGTCATTGATTTAGAATGTAAGTATAAGCTCTAATCTCTGTTGGGGATGGAAAAATCGTCAATAGAAAAAGTCATTGAAGACCTTTGCTCTTTTTTATAAAAACAATATTATACTTAGTGTCTATATTTATGGATACGTTAGATAAAAAACGTATACTTACTTAGAATAAAATTATTTGCAGTTAATAAATAAGTCATTAAACTTGGCCGAGAGTTATCTGCAAGTGTCGAGAAAAAAATATTTATAACGATTTTAAAAGCAATAATAAAACAAGAAGCGTACGATAAAACTGCTAATATTGTGACATAATAGTCGATTCTGTTTTATATTATACTTAAAGTTTTAATACTTTTTTTTAATTTTAATTTACATAGGAACCGTAGGTATTTATTTATTTTGCAATCTTGTCTTATTAAGAAGCTTTGAGGGTTCATGCTAAAATAAATTATAGTAGATTGTTCAACATGGGGTAATGTAATGTCTTACGTTACGGGCGCCGAGATAATTCCCAATCGTAACAAGGGACCTTAGAGTAACTCCCGCGAGCGTAACGAGGGTGTTGCATCTAGAATCCTGATTGAGGCGTGGAGTTTAGGGGCGCCCAAGGCAAAGACAGCATTACCCCCCGCGTTCAATACTCTAATTTTCACACCTCGCGAGACAATGAAATCAAAATCTTCGTATGCATAAATATTTTACGTACCTATAGCACGCGACAGGTTGAATGAGGGAACGCGCCGCAAACCCGCGTTAACCCGTTGTAGGCGAGCGCTGATGACGTGCTTCCACTGCCGCTACCGCTGTCACTTCCGCTGCCGCTCCCGATGCCGCTTCCGCTGCCGCTCCCGCTGCCGCTCAACAGAAGTGGGAGCGGGAACAGAGGCTCGGTCAATGTAAAAGATTGTAATCCTGACGTATCTGGTGGACCAATGACCATTATCCAAGTTTACTTTTAGCAGTTAATTCTTCAATTATCTTAATCATCATTATCATCTGAAGGCAGATGCCTTTATATTAGGTATGTACAATACTTTTTGAGATTAAGTAACTCTTTTAATCGGACCGACTCTATGGATACCCCATCCATGGAATTAGGTCCAGCAGTTGCATAAATGCTTAGCATAAGTAAATATTACGTTTACCAATAAACTTGGACCGGTGATAAAAGCACAATGGGTTAGACAAGCCAGGTTTAGTTAATTTCAGAATAAAATGTATTATCTATGATAATATGAATAGTAGGTATGGTACAGGTTGAGATAGCAACAGGGTGGGGACGCCCCTCACACTCGCACGTTACCAGCGCTATCCCGCACCGGATTAGCACGGGCGCTGTGCGGGTCTCATACCCTAATTGTCTTCTCGACCTGTGGCGTACCTACTACTTCATCATCATCATCATGATCAACCCATCGCCAGCTCACTACAAAGCACGGGTCTCCTCTAAGAATGAGAAGGGTTTGGCCATAGTCTACCACGTTGGCCATGTGCGGATTGTTAGACTTCACACACCTTAGAGAACATTATGGAGAACTCTCAGGCATGCAGGTTTCCTCACGATGTTTTCCTCCAGAGTTTTAAGTAATTAAATAATTACTTAAAACGCATATAATTTCGAAAAGTTAGAGGTGCGTGCCCGGGATCGAACCCCCGACCTCCGATTAGAAGTCAGACATACTACCTAACCACTAGGCTATCACAGCTTATTCACCTACTACTTACACCTACATAATTTTGAATATAGAATTGAATAGGAGATTACACAAGGATTGTTCGTTATAGATACAAGTCTAGACTCTTGCGCATGCATTTCTTGCTCACCTGCAATAAAACCCACTAACCCAATGAAGCATGGAAGTGGCGTAGATCGTGCCTACTTTTTTTTTTCTATGACTAGGTTTAATGCTCACCTCACTGTACAAGAGCATAATATTACTGGTGAAAGAATTTTCAAAACCGGTTCAGTAGTTCCAGAGATTTACCTCTTTATAATATTAGTATCACAGCTAAGCTGTGATAGCGTATTGGTTAGGACGTCCGCCTTGTAATCGGAGGTCGGGGCTTCGATCCCGGGCACGCACCTCTAATTTTTCGGATTTATGTGCGTTTTAATAAATATCACTTAAGTTGCTTTAACGGTGAAGGAAAACATCGTGAGGAAACCTGCATGCCTGAGAGTTCTCCATAATGTTCTCAAAGGTGTGTGAAGTCTACCAATCCGCACATGGCCAGCGTGGTAGACTATGGCCAAAACCCTTCTCACTCTGAGAGAAGACCCGTGTTCTGTAGTGAGCCGGTGAGGGGTTGATCATGATGAATATTAGTATAGACTTTAGATGTTTCATATTATTATATCTATAACCTATATATTATATGATATTATATTATATCTACCTCCTGCGCCTGCGTAACGGAAATTCGGTCAGCAGAACAAATATAGGTAGGTACTAGGTAATTATATTATTGCCTATATCATGTAAGTATTTTATTAGGTAAGAAGATTGTACCTACAGCATATTATACTTTAAAGATAGGGAAGCGTATTTTGTTTGTATTAGTAATTCAATAAAAAACAACTATTATCAGCTATAAAAATAATGTCCAAGCTCAATCGGTTTATTGATATGGCATCGTAAATAAAAAAGTGTTAGTCCGTGAGAACTACCTAAAACTAGACAGCCTACAGTTTTCTAAAGAATAATAATGATATAATACGTACAGATAAGAATTTTCCCAATCCACGTGGCGTGAGGGTTATTTAGAGATTCTAGATTGACTTGATGTCATCTGAATTCTGAGTCTGTTTTTCCGTATGCCCATCTACTGTCTGTGTGTCTGTCAGTCCCTCTGTCCATATGTCTCTGTGTCATTCTTTTAGGAGAAAATTGAGTAATTGGTACCTAATAATCATCATCATCATGATCAACCCATCGCCGGCTCACTACAGAGCACGGGTCTCCTCTCAGAGTGAGAAGGGTTTTGGCCATAGTCTACCACGTTGGCCATGTGCGGATTGTTAGCCTTCACACACCTTAGAGAACATTATGGAGAACTCTCAGGCATGCAGGTTTCCTCACGATGTTTTCCTTCACCGTTAAAGCAAGTGATATTTAATTACTTAAAACGCACATAATTTCGAAAAGTTAGAGGTGCGTGCCCGGGATTGAACCCCCGACCTCCGATTAGAAGGCGGACGTCCTAACCACTAGGCTATCACAGCTTATATTAGGTACCACCATAATAATATCAAGGTAGGTAGGTACTATAACAGATAACAGTGCGCGATTCGGTGCGGGTTAAATTTTTGATATATTTTTTAAAATGATAATTTGCGTTTATAATAAACTACAATACATACTTACCTACCTGTACCTAGGACTGGGTTATGTATGCCTATTGCCTATCAATATTATTTGGGTGGTCCAAAAATTTATTTAAGGTCAAACTTATGCACAAAAAGTAAACCGATCTATGTTCCTATTAAAACATATTTTATTTATGGAACGCATCTAATAGGTATGACATTTAAAAATAATAGAAACTACCGACAAAGAAGAGGACACCCACATCCATAATAATAATTTATCTCCAGGTAAAAATTAGGTACCTACTTATTTAAGTAGGTACATAGGTAGGTTCCTACTGTATAATATTATTCGATGACATTAATTTATTACTTTTTTTTTTTACTCTATAAAACCTAAATTTATTAAATAAACTATTAATAAACTTAAATCTAAAAAAAACAACATTAAATTAAAACTAAAATAAATTAAATTAAATCTTAAACCTCATCGAGACCACCGCAGCGAGGCATTGTACCCAAGATGCTGGCAGCATTACCCCTTTGGATGGCCAAACTAATTCTTTGACCAAGGTAGCTGCCAGCTCTCGGGTCCCCGGTTGACTCGATAACTCTTTTCGCAATTTCTTCAAAAAGAGCTCGAGCCCCCGGGCCCCACGGCCCCAAGGTCTCCACACCAAAAGGCACGAATACGAAGCTCCCATCGAGGTTTTCATATTTGCGCCTCTTGGCCTGTTCGGCGCTGATGGCCGCTGCACCCGCCATAGAGGAGGTCGCCTGAATGTGGGATGCAGCTAAAGTGTCTACACAAGTTGCATCCCAAACAAGCGACCTGCCCATCTTCCACGGTACGAGCGTCATACCATCAGGTCTCTTGCCATCGCTACGTGCCAAACCAATAGGTTCTAGTACAGCTGGCACATTTATTACTTAATATAATTAATAACCTTGATAGGTACTTAATATTTTATTTTCTCTATTAATTAATCATCATCATCAACGTCAACCCATCGCCGCGCCGACTTACAGCTCACTACTGCGCACGGGCACGGGTCTCATCTTAAAATAAGGGTTTAATCATAGTCTACCACGCTGGCCAAGTGCGTACTAGAAAACTTCATACACCTTTGAGAACATTACGGAGAACTCTCAAGCATGCAGGTTTTCTCAGGATGTTCACCTTCATTTGTTAAGCCAAGTGATATTTAACAGCTTACAACGCACATAACATAACTCCGGGAATTAACCTCAGACCACCCGACTAGGAGGCCGATGTATTAACTACTAGGCTATCACCGGTTGTCTAGGGCTCCGTACCCGAAGGGTGCCAATTAATGGGACCCTTTACTAAGCCTCCGCTGTCCATCTGTCCGTCCGTCCGTCCGTCCTGACTGTTAGCGGGCTGTCGTGAACCGTAAGTACGAGTAAGTAGGTATAGGTAGTCTATATTTCTATTGCAGCTATAACGACATAATAAAAATTTCAATATGGCTGCCATGACAATAAAAAAGTGTTATTTCGATGGCACTTTGTGTGCGAGTCCGACTCATACCTGACCAATTTTCTTATTCTCTAGGATTTGTTTAGGCATGATGTCCTAACTGTAACTGCTATTGTACCGGAAAAAGCAGAGGTCTCTAATGGAGAAGAGAAACGATCACACATCAAGAGTAACGAACTCCTCAAAACTATCTTCTGAAATAACTACTAGGATTTTCATGATTTTCTTGGTAGGTAGGTGCTTTGCAGAATGCAGATATTATAAACGCCTGCCGGTTAAGCAGCGACTCAGCGAGCAATACGTAGAAATAAGAAATCACTATCATCTGTACTTAAATATTTTTATCATACCTAGAATGGGTATATTTTTTTCCGTGGATTTAATGATTAACAAATAAAAACGATTGGGAGGTCTTATTTGTATATAATAAGTCAAAACAGTTTTGCAGTATTTAGTCCAGCAGAGCTAGCAGGATCTTGAATATAAATCTGGTCACACTGTTATCAAATGTCAGCTGTCGTCTCAATTTTCCCTATTAATTCCAATTTTCTATTCATTTTCTTTACAAGTTGGTCGCGAAATTCAAATGTCAATTCAATTCAAAACAAAATCAAAGTCATTATAGTTAATAGGGCATAATATTTGTTTACAAAACTTTTGTGCATAGCGGAGATTTATCGTTAAATGCCTAAAAATATAATTTTGGGTCTCGCTACAATTTAACAAAACGAAAATAACTACAAAAACGTTTTTCCATTAAATTAAAATGACTTATAAAAAAGTTACACATGTACTTTTCGACCTAGACGGCCTCTTAATCGGTATTTGAGCTTATACTGTGATAATATGGTTGTGTTTTGAATTCTTTCTTGTTTATTTATGTAATCTTACATAATTCCAAATAGTCTTTCAAAGTTCCGTTTTCATTTCAGATTCAGAGAGGTTATACAGTGAAGCTTTTGAAAGGGTATGTGCAACATACGGGAAAGCTTTCACATGGGAGATCAAATCTTCAATACTGGGGTTTCAGGGGCATGAGTGTGCGTCTAAAATAATAAATTTGTTAGACTTGCCTCTTACAAAGGAGGAATTTATGGGCGAATGCCAAAAAGTGTATGAAATCGTTTTTAAATATGTGAACTTAATGCCAGGTACATTTCTATCTACATACTACAAAATAATTTACTCTATTACTCAGATAACCTTTACCTATAAAGCATTAAAAAAACTTCTTATGTGATTCTATACTTTTAGCTTTTGACCATACCTCAGAGATTAATCAGGAAGTGTAGATTTATTTGCATTTTATAGAGCTCTATAAAAGCAAATCACGACAACTTAAATTGCATTTTAGCTACACAATGGGGCCGATTCTCTAGTACACAATCTCTAAACTAAACTAAATTAACAGGTCTAAATCTAGTGCTTTCCTTTTCCGAAAGCAACATTATGAAAGGGATAGCAATAGATTTAGACGTGATATTTTAGTTTAGTTTAGAGATTGTGTACAAAGGAATTAGCCACATTAGCTTATTGCAAGCTCTATATTATACCTTAATCTGATAGTGTCTAACACAACTCAACTGCTGAACCAATCATCATGAAATGTGGCTTAGATATAGACTACATCTGTATTTTACTACCTACTTTGTCATGCTCCTAGTTTACTAAAAGCTTTAACAACAAAAATTAATCCTAAAAAAAATTTTGTTACCAGGAGCACATAGGCTAGTAGAGCATTTATACAACAAAAAAGTGCCTATAGCAATGGCAACTAGTTCCAGCCAAGAAAGTGTCAACATGAAGATGCAACACCATCAGGCCTTTTTGAAGTACTTCCACCATCTCACTATGGGATCATCAGACCCAGAAGTGACTAAGGGTAAACCTGACCCAGCTATATTTCTTGTCTGCGCATCCAGGTTTCCTGATAAACCAAAACCAGAAGATGTAAGTAAAAGAAACAACTATGTAGGTACATAATATAAAAGTGCAAAATAAAAATGGCATTTGTCCATCTAAGACATAAAGTACCTATACCTTCTGATTATTTTAAAAAACTAATTTGATTGTCTACAAAAATATAAACTACCATGATAAATCAACTTAGGCTACGTAGGTATTTGAAGTGAAATTATACAAATAGAATAAAACTAATTTTTCTTTTTAGAAATTTGCTTCAATTTGCTGTCAGTAATCAATCCTTAGTTTACTATTATTATTCAACCAATTATTGCATCGGCTACAATTCTTCAAAATGATATTAATTCTATGAACTTCTATTTTCAGTGTCTAGTATTTGAAGATGCAGTAAATGGAGTTAAGGCTGCATGTGCAGCGAGCATGCAAGTGGTCGCAGTTCCTGACCCACGAATCGATAAAGAACTATTAAAGAATGCCACATTAGTACTTAACTCTTTGGAGGAATTCAAACCAGATCTGTTTGGCCTTCCAGCATATGATTAAAAATACGCCCTGTTTGCCATCTCGACCTGTCGCGTACTTACACTTATTATATTGTCAGTAACTGAATAATCATAAAACGGAAGTGTTCTTATTGTAATTGAACTTTAATTGAAATACACTCAAACATACACAATATACCGTCGATTAAAATATTAATGATAGATTTATATGAGCGAGTTGATGACAAAATATTAATATAACATAATATAAATATTATTTTCCTTTAGATATCATATTTTATCATTATATTACAATTATTTTAGATAATGTTTTGTATGGCTATGTTTTTTTTCATAAGAGTGTTTTAATTATAATGAGTTTTACACTGTAAAAATATTTTTAACTAACTAAATAATTTAAAAAATAGATAAAATAAGGATATGACGATAGGACATACAATTTTAGAATGTTTAAGTACTTATATTATTTTGTAAATATGTAATTTGTTTTAAGATTTATTAAGTACCTACCTAGGTATTTTTATATGATATTATAAGTCCTGCCCTATTTATTAAGTAGGTATTTTTTATAATCCTAGCTTATGCCCGCGACTTCCTCCGCGTGGACTACACAAATTTCAAGGCCCTGTTTACCCCTTTAGGGATTGAAATTTCAAAAATCCTTTCTGAGCGGATGTCTACGTCAGTTTGAGCTGTGCGTTGATAGATCAGGCAGTGAGTCAGCTTTTCCTTTTATATATTTAGATAATAGATGAAACCTAAGTGCCTAAACTAGGAACATGTTCATAGTTTGGGTTTATTTGACAAATCAACTGATAGCGTGTGACGTGTGACGTCCACATTAAACGCTTAAAGTGCGCCAATAACCACCATATCAGTGGAAAAACGTACGAACGTCACGTCTTGTGCAGTGTGGCGTGTGTTGTGTAGCGTGATCACCGCAAATCGTGCCTTGCGGTGGCTCCTGCATAAGCGCCCTTAGGTGGCGAGTTTTCTTTGGTTTGTTTTCAGTATTACCAATTCGCTGTGTCCAAGGACATAACATAGATGAGTTTTGCTGAAAATTAAAATAACGTGTGTTTCTTGGTTCGTGTTCGTAGGATATGATTAGCTTTGACATTTATTTATTATATCCCTAGTACTTAAGTAAGACCAAAGCTAGTGAAACTGTACTTGAGCATAAAATTATATTTTATTGTTGTGTATTTTGTTGTACCTACTAATAAATTGTATGGATCATAGATCACCTCAAAGGCACTAGTCAAATAAATGTTCAGTATACATATTATAATATACGCAAATAAACGTATCTACTTAATCATTTATATTTTATTTTATTTAGAAAAACGTGCTATAAAATAAATTACAGGTGTACAATAATTTAGCTTAAGTTAATGTGTGCGCTACCCTTATATTTCTAACTCTATGGCCTAGCTCTATTTCTATCTACCACACGAGTAGATATTATTGACCAGAGGGGAAGCTTCACACTAGCTCACGCACACCACAACGTGTCACGGACGCTCCGTTTGCGTGAGCTGCGCTTGAGTGAGTGAACCTACAGCCAGCCGCTAGTATGAAGCTTCCCCTCTGGTCTATATATCTACTCGTGTGGCTCTAAGCTGGCTAAGGGCTTTTTCACTAATTCGATAGAAAAGAAAAAACGATTCTGAATTGTGTACAAGCGCTCTTAATAAGTGATGCCAATTATTTAATATTTTGTAATAAAAAAAAATCAAACTGAAAAACGATAGAAAATAAAATAATACTTGCATTGCTAAGGATTCAAAGTTGCAAAGGTTGTTGAGATTCATAAATTACTAAATGTTACAATAACTTGTAAATTAGACCTAGAGGGTACCTACCTACTACTTTATCAAAAACGAATCTTAGATCGATATTTACCTACGTATTTCATTTACGACCGAAATTAATAATAATAATCAATCCAACTATAATCAGTAGGGCTAACATCATGCGGCCCACGAGAAAATTTTGTCTACGCATTTTGTCGTCTTATCTCTCTATGTCTACCGAAGCTAACATAATAATAATAATATTTATAATAATATTTATTTATTTAAACAACTCAGTACAGTAATCAACTCTCTGGAATCCTGACCCCTAAACATGGGTCGGTATTTAATACGTATTATGGTATTATTAAAAAAATACAATGCAATTTTTGGCAAATAACAACTTTGCTACCTAACTAACTACAACTAACCTATCGACAGATTACAGATAGAATTTATCATAGACTAGTTGAGGCCCGCGTCTTCATCCGCGTAGATTTAGGTTTTTAACAATCCCGTGGGAACTCTTTCATTTCCCAGGATAAATTTATAAGGGTAAAAAATAAGGGTAGTGATGAAGCATGGATATATTTCTAAAAAATGATATGAAATGTGCACATTTCATACTCTGCAGATTGGTTCGAAAGTTAAACTTCCCGGAGAGTATTGCTACTGTCCAGAAAAGTAAGTACCTACCTATGGAATTTCATTTCTGGACAGTAGGTATTACTACAACTGTCCGAAAGTAAGTTTGAATTTGGAATAGTGTTTGTTCCTCACAACTATTCAGAAAAGTTAAACGTAGTGATTATATTATACTCTTTGGTTACTACTATGATAAGTTTGAATTTGGAATGTCTTCCTCAATATCTTGTATATTTTTCATATTCATTTTTTTTTAGCTTATACCTATAGTTTGAATTCGGAACTCTACCGAATTGCGTTTTCAGCGCTCACAACACGGCACGGTATCGGATTTTTAATAGCTAAAGTTTAAAAAGTTAGATTTTTTTGTCTTCATATTATTAAAAGACGCGAATTGACTGTTCGTTGTAAGTACCGTTATTATTTATTAAAGACAAGTTACCTACTAGATAAAATGAGTTCAAGTGAGGAGAGTATGGAATTTGATTGCACACCTCCTAATTTGAAAGCAGAGGCCGAATAGGCTACTTGACACTTTTTTTAAGTTGGTCTTAAATGGTTAATATTTGTCCTATTATATCAAAAAAATTAACACTATATTTTTTTGCGCCCTAAAAACCGTAAAACTTTAATTTAAAAATATATTTTTCTTAGCCACGTGAAAACACTGTCGGCCATGTTTGGCCGATAGATTATCTGTGCTCTGACGTCATGCATTTGTAAACAACAGCATAACCTCCCAAAGTTTAATAAACATGACTTCTATACTAGTTTACATGAAAAATATAGTAATTATCGTTATTGTATCATCCGAGAATGTAAAAAACGCATCGATAAAGACCACAGGAAAGTTGTGGATTAGAGTGCCCAGTGAAATAAATATACGTAACACGCAAAGACTTGCTTAAAGGGATCCTATCCTATATGACTAACGACTTCAACCCAAATTTATTTTTGCAAAGATCACTTTGTTGTAAGTCTTACTTATTCAACTTATTAACTTATTCAATTTATAAAGAGAAAACGATATTTTTTTACGTTTACTATGAGTTTTTAGAAATATATAAAAACTAGCTTATGCTCGTAACTTCGCCCGCGTGGACTTCATAAATTTCAAACCTCCATTTAACCCACTCAGCACGGCTAGCATGGGCCGAAGATAAAAATTATATCCCCCGATTTTATCCACTGCACAGGAGATAACATTAACTTCTCCACCCCTCAGAGCACGGCAACAGGGGAGAGGAGAAGTTTATCCCCGTTTGACATTTCACGGGGACTCGGGGGACTATTTATCCACCGTCTATAGCATGGGGCCAAATAAAAGAAGATAAACTGTCCTTTTTTGACATTTGAGAGGGATAATTTTATCATCGAGATTTGAGGTGGGTATAAGCTCATAGAACTTTAACTCAGTTATTAAAAGATCAAAAAACATGTCTCGCGCTTTTTTTATTAGTTTGAAATAGAGAATTTAGAACGAAAATAACATGAGCACGTAATTAGTGATGGAAGTAATCCCTTTGAATTTCCCGACGCTGAGTTCCAACACTTGTTTCGGATGGACAAATATTATGTTCTGTACTTATGCGAGCAGCTTAATGAAGCACTAAAGCCGATTAATTCGGTGGATGGATTCATAAAAGTAAGTAAGTACTTACCTATTACCTAAAACCATCTTGTGCAAACGAATAGGTACCTAATTTAGGTTACCTACTTAGGTAGGTAGTAGGTACCTACAAATAGGTATTCGCGGCTATTCTCTATTTATTCTACGTCCTCACATCTATAAGACTCTTGGCAGATGGTAGTTACCAGTGAGATACAAGTCAAGGTCATGGGATGACTATTTCCCGCGACTTCATCTGTGTGGATTTAGGTTTTGAAAATCCTGTGAGAACTATTTGATTTTCCAGAATAAAAAGTAGCCGGTGTCCATCCTCGGGATGTAAGCTAACTCTGTAGGTACTAAATTTCATCTAAATCGGTTAGACTGTTGGGCTGTGAAAAGCTAGCAGACAGACAGGCAGACACACTTTCGCATTTATAATATTAGTATGGATTATTGGAAATATAAAATAACACAATGACTCATTATAATAAAATCATTTATTTGAACAAAATAGGCAGGAGTCTAATTTAACAAAACAATTCTTAAATTAAAATAATTTCAAAAAATCCTTTCCTAGTGGATACCTTCTCTTTACCTACAAAGAACACACGCACAAAATTTCATGTATCTAGAACCAGCTGTTTAGATGTTTAGGCTGTGCGTTGATGTATAAGTTAGTCAGGACTCTAAATTTTATATATATGGATACTACGTTAGTCCCCGCGTGACATAGGGATGACATTTCTTTGTTTACATATTAATGACGTCACATCATGGCTGACAGCGTTTTCTGCGTTTCAAATAAAAATAAAAACTGTATTTTTTTAAATTGGATTTATATATCCATCCTGCGTTTTTAATAATTGTTATTGATATATTTCGTTGTCTTAAGCAAAATACTATAATAAATAATCATTTATTGGACGGAATTAGATATGAGTCAAGTAGCCTATTAGCAAAAAAAAATTTTTTAATTTACCTACTTACTTGTTTCATTTTTTAGAAAAGCACTATACATGCCTCGACCGGGAGTGCTTTTCTGGCCTCGTGTCATAGACGTCCTCGCCAAGGCTCGGCCGTCTAACTCACACTCGACCAGAAATCGCTTACTTCCCGGTCTCGTGCAGTAATGTACTATTAATAATTTCGGCCGTTCATTTCATTTATCGAACGGCGGCAAACCAAACATTTCCGGGCGGAAATCTTCCATAGAGTTGACTATGAGAGTCGCTTCGGGCGCCAGACTGCGTTCGAAACGAGGATCTGGCACCATCACGACTTGCATACCGGCTGCTACTGCTGCCCTTACGCCGTTTAAAGAATCTTCGAATACTAGACACTGGAAAAGTAATCAATATAATAATAATAATAATCTTTATTTGATAAAAATTTACAAGGTAAAACATTAAGTTAACCATGGTAGTAGCATTGCAAAGTTCCTGGCCCCCAAACTAGGATTCCCTGTGCTATGGGAAGCCAGTTGAAGTCTAGGTCTAAAGCCGGCGCCACACGCTTGTTGCAAACAACAAACATCAAGCATCGGCAAACACCATAGATGGCTTGCTTGCCAATCGGAACGCCTCCAAGCGTTGGCAAGCATACGCATACAACCGTTCTCATGCTTGCTATTTGTTACCAGCATGTGGATCCGGCATTACATTCTTGATGAGCTGGGAAAAATCTATAGGTACCTCCTATCTATAACCGCAGCTACAGCCAAGTGTTACCAGCTTTGGCTGATCGATGAATACCGGTCAATAAAATAATAGATTGATAATAATATATTATGATGATGCTCAGGATGATAATGATGAATCGATGATCGATCCATCACTGCAGGTCAACCACTTTTGACGATCACTCGATCCATGCAATGTTACATAATTCATCATTTAAATTAAAGTAGGACAATCAGGCTTTGGTCGTAGATTGCATCTGCCCCTCCGCTCTAGCAGACGACGATAAGTAGGTAGGTAGCTGTATTGTAATTTGTAAATAACAATGGCGCTGATTCCGTTGTCTTCATGGTTGGTATATTATCTATGGTTATCTTTCTCAAACTAATTTTAGAGTAGGCTACATACTTTTATAATTTTGCTAAAAAAAGGTCGGGAGGATCTCTATGGTTCCAATGTACCTTTAACCAAAAAGGAAGATAGAAAAAATCTTACATTTTCAGGGGCTGGCTTCTGAGCGAATTTTGCTGCAGCAACCAAAAATATGTCGGGAGACGGTTTCCCTCTCTTCACGTCAGGATCGGATCCATAAGTCTTGTACGGGAACAGTCTGAAAAGCTCTACATGTCGTGTCGCCTTCATGTCATAGGTTTCTATACTACTGCTTGTTGCTAGTCCCATTGGTATTTTATGTTTGTGTAGATGAAGAAGAAGCCTTTGGACGCCTGAAAAAAAAAGCTCTTAATTAAACTCTACATTTTCTAAGATTTATAAAATTCTAATTCATTTGAAACTAGCTGATGCGCGCGACTTTGTTCCCGTGGAATTAGGTTTCTTAAAAATCCCGTGGGAACTCTTTGATTTTCCGGGATAAAAAGTAGCTCTCCAGGTCTTTATCTAGTTACATACATGAAAAAAATTACGTCAGTCCGTTGCACCGTTGCGACGTGATTGAAGGACAAACAAACACATTTTCGCATTTATAATAAGGGTAGGTACTGATTCCCGTCATGAAAGTTGATAAATGTTCTTCATCAGCGACGCGACAAGTCGAAATGGAAATCCATCAGAAGCGACAGCTATCAAGCGCAAACTTGTCGCCATAAAAATACATACCGGGCATAACTTTAGATTGTGGGAATAATTCAATAAAAATCTTTCTCGTCTCTACAAGGAACTCATCGACGGTGAGTGGAAGATCCAGTTCCTTGATGATGTTGCCAGCAAACTCTCTGCTATGCTGGCCCATTATTTTACACTTGAGTTCAAATGTAAACTTTTTGCCAAATCTAGAAGCGATTTGTTCAAATCCCATTGTGTATAAGTCTTCAGTATCTGAAAGTATTGCCTACTTATATTTTTCGAGTTTTTATGTGTCTCTTATTATATTATGTTGGTAACTACCTATTATTGCCAAATTTCATCAAAATCTGTTCAAGTATTTATTTGTAGGTATATTGGTCATAAATACTTAGGTACCTACCTAGGTATTTTTTTTTTGAAAACAACAAAATAGGTAGATAGGTACACTTACTTAATAATAACCCATCCATATCGAATAATATATGAGTAACTGGTTTATATGTCATTTTTCCAGAAGAAACTTTATTTTATATTCTGATATCACAACAACGACGACCTTCTGTAAATGAAAATACTTCAGAAATGCTGCAAAATCATGTAATCATTACGTTTTTAAGGTAATGATTACATGATGATGTTTGCCTTGAATTTACGTCGTGTATAGATCATAGTTAACATCGAGGTTCAATTTGAATAATTTGATATCTTATCTGCTATACTTAGGCATGTAGTTACGTATGAAACGCTTTGCGTCATCGTTCCTTATACCTACCTACGCATGGCTAGGGTCTGGAATACTCTTCCGAGATCAGTGTTTCCTGCCAATTATAATCCGGGTATCGTGAATAGGCACCTTCTAGGCAAACGCGTCCCGTGTGCGTCCCATCTTAGGCCATATCCTCACTTCCCACCCAGGAGGGGGACAGCGTGACACTTCACAAGATGGCGCTGTTTGTCCCAATTTTGGCCACGCGCCAAAAGAGCTTTGTCGCACTGTACATCACAGCTGTATTGTGTACTATGAATGTGTGTGGATTGTGTACATACTCGAGCCTATCAGCAACCGAAAAAGCTGGAACATGACAATCGCGCTCAAAAAATATAAAAACAACCTTAAAACAACACTGGCAAGTGGCAGCCTTTGAAGTTTGAAACGTCCATGTATATTTTAATACTCTTTGGAAACGTCATTTGAAAATGACTTTTTTCTTGACAATTGACGTTTCCAAAAGTGGGAAAATGGCTATTGAAAAACTAAAAAGTTGATAAAACTCCAAACAATACATAAGAACTTTTCTATTACATAACAAAGTTACTAGATAGTAGTGAGAGTAGAGTGTAATACGTTATTTAATTGCGTGGTATACGAATAAAAGATTTTGTTGATAAAGTTGTGTTGTTTGAAAAAGCTCTACAATGGAAGGTCCTGGTATGAGCTTGTTTCAAGGTGCACCAAGCATCCACATAAATAATAGCGCGCAAGACAGGCTAGAAGAGCAGGAAGAACTTGAAGATCGGAAGCGTCTCGACGAAGAGGTATTTTGCGCGATATCACAACATAACCTCGTGGGAAAGTTTGTTTACACTTCACTATGATTGTTGATGTTGTTTGTTTTTAGCTGAAACACACTCTGGCGAATGCTTTCGACGATCTGCACGACGATGATAATAGTTCTGTTAACAGTAGTGGAAATTACACTTTAGACGCGACTTGTCCCAATGGAGGTAAATTTAATTAAGATTACAAGACTAACAAGTTTTTCCCGCTATCTCGTTCGCGTGGTTTTCGTTTTTTTTATTTCGGGTGAAAAATAGCTTTATGCCTTCCTCCTGGTGGTGCAAGCTCTAGGCCAAATTTCAATGAATAGGTTCAAGTTAAAGAACTGCCAACAAAACACAAAAAGAGAGAAATTGTTAATTTATTTTTTAATCTGGCGCTTAATTATCATAAAACTGAAATTATTGTGCTAAATTCTTAATGTTTGCAATTTTTCATTTTCAACTTCTTCAAACAAAAAACTTCATTTTATATCATAACAATTTCAGCTCAGCATCCAATCAGAACAGGGTTACCACCTACATATGTAGAATCTCTAAATCACTTAAAGGAAATTCAACATGCCTCAGAACCTTCAAAGCCCTTTTGTGAAACACCCAAGAATCATTTGCATCATTTGAGAAGTATGGAAGATCCTATAAAGCTGCCTTACAGTCCATATGGGGCTGGCGATGGACAAAACCATTATTATAATCAAGAATACAGAGGTATACCAGCAGGTAGAGGAACTTTTATACAAAAAATAGATGAACTTATTATAAATAAATATAACTAGCTGATGCAGGTAACTTAGTTCCTATAGATTTAGGTTTTCTAATAGAAGCTTTTGCTAACAATTTTTTTTGGGTCATTTCAAATATGTCTGGTCTTCAAGATGCCAGCTTCCACTGAACCAAACTTATGTAACATGGATTGGGTTTATCTGAGCTAAGATAACAGATGCACACTCACATATTTTATAATCTTAGTATAGACAGGATTAAACTACTAGCGACTGCCCGCTGGTTAATTTGGTGAATATATATCTACATCCTCTTTATTTCGTATAAGGTGATGCCCGCGACTTTGTCTGCGTCAAATTCGGTTTTTAAAACTCTTTGATTTTCAGGGATTTTTTATCCAAGACCTTCCCCGAGATGCAAGCTTTCTCTGTACCAAATTTTGTCAAAATCGATTGGATAGATAGTCTGTGAAAGGCTAGCAGACAGACAGACACACTTTCGCATTTATAATATTAAGTATGGATCAACTCCAAGGTGCTGACAATAATGTTTAAGTTATATGGAACTAACTTATACATATAATATGTATATAGTTTTGGAAAGTATGTATTATGAATTTGCCTCTATTAAAATCAATTTTGAAAAATTAAAAAATATACCTAGACCTTCATCGTACAGAATTGTGATGATTTGAAATATAATCTGTAAGTTTTCACAGTAGTTTAGTTGTTTTTAAAAGATCATCAGTATCACTAAGTACAAGTCAGGTAGGTGAAATTTATTTCATTTTGTTTCAATGGTGAAACAATATTTTTTTTTTTTTATTAGAGATAGCGACCAAACGAGCGGGCGGGTCAGATGTTAAGTGATTACCGCCGCCCATGAACATTTGCAGCAATTATTTATTGTACTTTGCATTTAATAGGCTACTTGACAATTTTTTTAAGTTGGTCTTAAATGGTTAATATTTGTCCTATTATATCAAAAAAATTAACACTATATTTTTTTGCGCCCTAAAAACCGTAAAACTTTAATTTAAAAAAATATTTTTCTTAGACAGGTGAAAACACTGTCGGCCATGTTTGGCCGATAGATTATCTGTGCTCTGACGTCATGCATTTGTAAACAACAGTATAACCACAGGGTTATATATAGGTAATAGGACAAATATTAACCATTTAAGACCAACTTAAAAAAATTGTCAAGTAGCCTATTATTGTAAATAAAATCTTTTTTAGGACATATCAATGGCATTAATAATTTTGAAGCCAGGCAAGACTACATGAATGAAGAAGGGCTTAAAGTTATGTATGAGGTAAGTTGCACATACTATATTAATTTGTCCCAGAAATTTCTCAAAAAACAAAAAGAGAAATACCTAAATGATAGCTAATACACATGATGGATAGAAGCAGGCATTATACCAAACTTTTTATATTGCTCATGGTACCTATATACCAGCGGCGAAGAGTCAATATAACACGATTCCTATCGGCTTCCCTTTAAGAATTGGCATACCTATAGCGTAGGTACTACTTCACATAAATGTAGGCCAAAGGTTCGATTGTCACGCATGCTAAATTAAAAAAAAAAATTAAAAGCATACTGCATAATATCAGCTAATGTAAGTAGGTAGTAAGTAGCAGGTACCATACACCGTACAACCCGCAAGATATCGGCTTTCCCAGATAGATTTTTGCTTAGTATCTATCTCTTTCATTTCCCTAGCGAAAGCGAAAGAAGCGAACTAGGTCTGTCTCGCTTTACGGGTGGCCATCAAGGAGACCACCAATTTAATCGGGCCCAGTAGCGAATACGAATTTGCAACTCTGACAGGTCAGACAAATTTGACGCAAATAACTCGGTTGGATCCGAGTTACCCTATAATACGTCCAAATTAAAAATTATATTAATATTATTGTTTTAACAGGTACATGCTACTATTTTGAGTATTTTGTATTTTGAAGGGTGATTTGATATTGTTGATACATTTGTTTTTGTGAAGCGGCCATGCTTGTTTGTTTTTAAAGTTGTTAGTGGTGTTTTATTTTGATATAATAAATTGGGGATAGTGATTAATAACTAATAAGTGTAAGTTCACGGTAATTTTGATTCAGTTTGGTAAGTCAAAATCAGAAATGGCCTTAATTCACATAGATTGTTGTTTAACAGATTTCTTGTTACGTAACGATAGTAATTTTTCTAAATTAAATTTTGAAAACAAAAATCGATGGGGAACAGCTGATATTCTTTTAGGTAAGTAAGTACGTTTCCGGCTTCCCTTTTTCAGATTTTCACCCTTCGCCACTGCTATATACAGGTCTTTTTTGGCCAATCATAGCAAACTGAGAGCTTTAGGTTCCATGTATTATATTTTTGAGTTACTATTTATTTATTTCAATACAAAAAAAACTATATATAGTATATACATACAGAAAAATATATTATATGTATTATACTTATTTTTATTTTTCATGTACCAAAATAATTGTAGTGACAAAGTAATAATAAATTTAGTTACATTGGAAATGCTTATCTCTAAACAGAGATTTCTTCCAGCTTCCCATTCAATGTTGCGAGTAAGGCGTATTAAAAATTGGAATCGGTCTTATGGTACTAAAATAATATAATGTAATATATTATTTGAATAAAAATATTTTATGTGTTTTGCTTTTTTAGTAACAAAAATAATGTAGAAATTATAAATATCCAGATTAGACAGTAGTCAAACGTTGAACCTCCACTAAAGCACTCGAAGTCTTCAGAACTAAGATTTTTTATTGTAGATGCGCCTAAAAGAATGTCAACAACTAGCAGACCAGAGACAAAAACTTGACATGGAGGTGGACAGCCTCCGAGCGAGACTCACGGCTGCCTTGCAGGATAAGGATAAGGCGGAGTTTTCTTTGCAGGAAGCTCATTGCTTACTTGGTATGGTTTTATTTAAATTTTGTTAATAAAAAACTAGTCAAGAGCAAGTTAGACTTGCACACGAAGAGTACCAAACCATTGTAAAAGATATAACACTATTGGCCATTTTGAAATTCGCCATCTTACTTTTTTTATAATTTTTTGTTATAGCAATACTGTTAAAATTTCAACTCTATGAGACATACAGACAAACAGATTGACAGGCACTTAGTAATAGGGCACCCTTCGGTGCATGTATGTAATTGCGGGTGTCCCACTATAGTTGTCAAATTGCAAAAGTAGACCAAAAGATATCTCTTTACCTGATTGCATCTGTATCCATTTTGCAGCATCAAGCAAGCACAAGTCAATAGAGCTGGAACAGCAAATGACGTCACTGACGGAGAAACTGGTGGGCAGTGAGCAGGATAAAGAGCAACTGAAGCTGGAGCTCCGAGCCGCTAATATGGCGGTACAGGAGGCTCAACAACGGCTCCACACTATGCAGGTATGAAATCTACAATGTTTCGAGAAACCGATTGATATCAAAGTACAGCTCAAACAGCTGGGTCTCTCTCTCTTTCTGCGTCGTATTCCTCATTTCTGAGGGTTGTTACCCTTTTCCATTAATCATGTAATGGTAGGAGTCTATTTATTTAAACATATTTATTGCTAACCATAATATTACAAAAATAAAAATACAGTAAAAAGCCAAAATCGCTGACACATCCAGTTACCGACTTCGATCAACGTTGCTTAATAATCGATTAATATTATCATCATGAGTAGTAAGCTGGTGATAGGCTGCATCACCAGCTTACTACTGAAGCACCACGACGACTATCAAATGCGTTATGGCAGACTTTACCACCTTTGAGAACATTATGGAGAACTCTCACGCAAGCAGGATTCCTCACGATGATGTGTCAAAGTCTTACCTACTAGGCTATCACTCCATTTTCTCTCTATATATTGGCGCTGATTCTGTTGGTTTTCGCTAAACTAAATTTAGAGTATCTGCATCCTTTTCTTTTTAATATTGCTAAAAAAGGACGGAACATGAATATTACATTTAAATACTCTAAATTTTAGTGCACGCTTCAAATTTAAACGATACGCTCGCGACTGGCAGCTAAAGTCACTAGATTTGACTGCTCTAAATTAAACTTAAAACTGTCAAACTATGTCTGTCCTTTTTATATTATATTAGTAAGAAGAGGATGCGAATGCTCTAAAATTTAGTTGTGCTCAGAATCAGTATCATTATACATGTAATAAAACACTGATTCTTTTGCAGGTGGCACATTCACATGACACTGATGCACTGTTCAGAGAACAGCAGGATAGGTATCAATTTCTTTTTTTTAGGGTTCCATAACTCAAAAGCAAAAAGGCACCCTTATAGGATCACTTTGTTGTCTGTCTGTCTGTCTATCAAGAAACCTGTAGGGTACTTCCCGTCGACCTAGAATAGGCTACTTGACAATTTTTTTAAGTTGGTCTTAAATGGTTAATATTTGTCCTATTATATCAAAAAAATTAACACTATATTTTTTTGCGCCCTAAAAACCGTAAAACTTTAATTTAAAAAAATATTTTTCTTAGACAGGTGAAAACACTGTCGGCCATGTTTGGCCGATAGATTATCTGTGCTCTGACGTCATGCATTTGTAAACAACAGTATAACCACAGGGTTATAAAGTTTTACGGTTTTTAGGGCGCAAAAAAATATAGTGTTAATTTTTTTGATATAATAGGACAAATATTAACCATTTAAGACCAACTTAAAAAAATTGTCAAGTAGCCTATTATGAAATTTCGTAGGTAGGTAGGTCTTATAGCATATAGTAAGGGAAAAAATCCGAAATCCGTGAATTTGTGGTAATCACAAAAAAAATGCCTTCATAAACAAATAATTCGTATTTTCAACTTTCAAAGTAAGATTACTATACCGAGTGGGGTATCATATGAACGGGCTTTACCTGCACATTCTAAAACAGATTTTTATTTAATATTATGCATAATAGTTTTTGCTTTATCATGCAAAATGTCGAAAAATACGACCGTAGTACGGAATCCTCGGTGCGCGAGTCTGACTCGTACTTGGCCGGTTTTTTTAACATTATTGAACTGTGAACAAATGTTAAATTGATTTTCTTTATTTTAGACATCGTGAAGAAATGGACAGATTGCAAAATGATTTGATGAAAGCTAAAAATAGGCTGGATGAAAAGGTAATCACAATTTTGTTTTAATCATAGAATTTTTACTATACAAGAAAATAAAAATATAGCTGGCGTTTTATTTGAACAAACAAAGTTATTTTGTACAGTACGCGCCCGAAAGTACATCGGCCTTTAGAATGACATTTCGGCTTTGTAGAGCGTTGTCTCTGTCACCCAAACCTATGACACATATGACATTTGTCAGTCTCAATGACAGGGACAACGCTCTACAAATCTGCTATCTCCTTCTAAATGTCGATGTACATTACTTACGGCCGTCTACTGTAGCTGACTCGTCCCAGCTATACTGTCGGTTCATATTTCAGTCATAAAGCAAAAATATAAATCCTCTTTATTCCCTATCCCGTGGGAATTTCGAAAAATTCAGTCTTAATCCTTGTCTATGTTATAAAGGGTACATCTTTACAAAATTTTAGCTTTCTAGGTCCGAGGGATGAGTCAGTCAGTGAATGAGTTAAGATTCTACTTTTATATGTATTGATTTTTAGGATAATGAAATAAAAATGCTAGAAAAACGATGTACAGATCGTGATAGAGAGAAAGAGACGATCCTAATAGATAAAGGTGCTACTATCAATCGTCTTGCCAGTGAGTTAGAAGTGGCACAGAGTAGACTTGTCAGTGGGGAAGCTACTCAACTGAAAGAAAAAGTGCTACACTTGACCAATGAAAGGAATACGGCTAGAGAGCAAGTTAAGGAGCTTGGGGTGAGTCATCACTACCCTTATATTTATGTAAATGCGAAAATGTGTTTGTTTGCCCTTCAATTACGTCGCAACGGAGCAATAGATTGACGTGATTTTTTGCATGGGTATAGTTAAAGACCTTTTTTTTTTACGCTGGGAAATGCGTTTACGCATCCCCCCCTCCTGGAAGCCAGCCAGCTAACCAGCCAGCCAACCAACTGGAGGGAAGGTATGTGGGACTCGCCGGCCGAGAGGCGACCGGAATACCCACTAAAACCCAGCGGCATTCCTGCACGTCGCCTGCTGGCTGGGTCACGGGAACGCCGAAGCAAACCACCCCGACCCAGTCAGCGACATCCGCCGAGGCGAACCCTCCACCGGGGACCCCGCTCACGAGGTCCCCACACCGCACGTCCGAGGCGCACCGACCAAGTGCGTGCGCCTCCCGACCTGGGGACGGGGCGACAACTGCACACTTCGCGCACGTCGCCCGCGTCCCTTCCTACGCTTCGTCCGCTGTGCCCTCTGCTAGTCAGAGGGACACGCGGAGAAATCTTCCCCCTGCCAGGTCATTAGCCATGGCCAACTATATCCCCGAAGAGAGATTGTTAGCCATGTTACCAGGGTGCACCACCATCCAAAAGGGACCAGCAGCACTCAGGCACACTAGGAGGTTACCTGGCTGGCACCCCATAGTTAAAGACCTGGAGAGTGACATAGGATACTTTTTATCCCGGAAAACCCACGCGGACGAAGTTGCGGGCATCAGCTAGTACTTAATAATAATAATGTCCTCCAGATCGAATTTTGGTCACGGCGGCCAATCTTCGTAGAGATTAGCCAATTGCGCGGGAGATATAGTCCAAAAGTGTGTGCACAAACACAGGTGCACTCTGTATTCCCTCACTCTCATAGCCTGAGTTGTAATGATACAGTATATTTTCAGAATTGACTTGTGAAGACCCTTCATTTGATACCCTCATTGATGATTCATTGATGGGTCTAAGTTTTTTTTTAAATTTCATTCCAAAAAAAAAGGATGAAGTTTGTTTGTGTTTATAAAAGAAATCCTTCTTGCGACCCAGTTCTCTTAAGGGGAAAGGAACTGTCAAATCGCGAAAATGCTGTAAATTTGAAGAAAAAGATTTTCTTTCCTAAAGCATTAATAGCTATTAAATACATGTAATAAAAAACTTCAATTTGTGAAGATCATAATGACCTATATCACATTTGTTCAAATTATCCCGTTTTTTGAAGAATTGATGTTGAAAACATTGCTATGATCAACTTGTTTTGTTGTTTTTTTCTTTAACGGCTAAACGTGTTAAATTCAAACCATCACAAAACAATATGTTTAGGTTATCTTATCATTTTAAATTATTGGTTTTAAACTAAATGTTTTTCATTTCTTAAATAATCTAAAACGAACGGAAATTATTCATTTTCTTGCAGGCGCTAAATCCTGTCAGTAGCCTTTTGGCTTTCATGGCGGGCGGAGCTGCGCGCATCCATTTCTTCGTAAAATTACGCTATAAACTTATTATTTTTGAATGAAAGTTGTGTTTATATGTACTGGTAATGGTTGAATAATAAAATAGGGATTTATTTATCTCAAAATGTAGAGCCTGCTCACTACTCAAATTTATTTTAAAATTATCGTAGTATTACGTAATAGTTGTGAGGTTGTCATAGATTATGTTGACAGACAGTAATATTTTCTAAGTAAGTATTATACCTATGTGTCAGATCCATATTTGAGTTTCATTTCATTTAATTTCATTTCATTTCAAGTGGCAATGAGCGCTCGTAATTCGAAAAGCCAATATATATTTACAAAATACGATCCCAATTCCCAAGGTACTGGAATGGCGACCTCGCACCTGAAAGCGCAGCGTTAGAAGACCGCCTCTAGGTGGACAGACGAATCAAACGAGTCACAGGGAGCCGCTCGATTCAGGCGGTGAAAGACTGTGCCATGAGGAAGACCTTATTAGAGACCTATGTCCAACAGTGGACGTCTGTCGGTTGATGATGATGATGATGATGATGATTATGCCTTTCTTCTTCTTCTTAAATTTTGAAAAAAAAAATTTGAAAGCATCTGGCATAACCTGTTAACTTGAAGCCTTAATAATAATTATTAAGGCTATTTCAAATTAAAATGATATTTAAAACTAGATGATGCCCGCGACTTCGTCCGCGTGGATTTGGGTTTTTTAAAATCCCCTGGGAACTCTTGCGAGATAAAAAGTAGCCTAAGTAGCCTTCTCTGGAATATAAGCTGACTCTGTACTAAATTTCATCAAAATCGGTTAAACTGTTGGGCCGTGAAAAGCTAGCAGACAGACAGACAGACACACTTTCGCATTTATACTATTAGTATGGATTATAAGAAAAAGATTTATTGCCTCTCAGCCCTCTGAGAGACGTTAGGTTAAGTGAACACGAATTATGACAGTTCTGTGTTCTAGCGTAAGCTTTAGGTCTTCTGATAGCGTCAACAGTGACATTTCGGCTGCCTAAAATCCAAACCCTGTAAACGACATCAGACGAGATCGCAGGGAGATAATTTAATTTATTTGATTTTAAGACTAAGTATTTTCAGTAGATTGTCTAGTAGTTAGACTTTGTTAAATAATGCAGAAAAAACATTATTGTATGCAAAGTATTTTCCTTGCAAACATTTAACATGTACCTATAGTACGTGACAGGTCGAGATGGCAATCGGGGTGGGGACGTCACCCGCGCTATCACGCACCGGGTTAGCGTGGGGGCTGTGCGGGTGTGCGGGCCTTATACCCCGATTTCCATCTGTCATTTTCTCATCATTCATCTCGCGTACTATAGAGCTTATTGCCTTTCCTATTCTTACTTTTAATGCATTATTAAACGTCTTTACTGTTTTGATTTGGATTTTAGATCATGGGTTATGTTTTTAAAATGGTCACAGCGACTTACTAGGCTTTGAATTGGTTTTCTCATTGTATAAGGTGCACTTACTATATATAGCCTGCGACAGGTTGAGAGGGTAATCGGGATATAAGGCAAGGGGACGCGCCGTACACCCGCACGTCATAAGGCGCACGACTGCACCGGGTTAGCGCAGGAGCTGTGCGGGTATACGAGGCGTTCCCTCGCGTATACCGCTTGTGAAGGCACCACGCCCTGCACTCGGACATGAAGAAGTTGCACTAAGTCTGCATACGCCGACCTATCGTGACATTGTGCACGGCAAGAACAGCTCGCGTCAAACGAAAGGCGCCCGTATGCTAGGTAACAATTCGGGTGGAGTTCGCAAGGCTGCGGATCGCTCAGTTGTACTCGACGTACCGCCTGAATCTGTAGGAATATCGAAGAATTATACTGGCGATGATTTTATAATCGTTGAGAACAAAAAGCGAAAACGTAAACTTACGAATATGAGAGGGACCTATTCAGAACAGTGTAAAATACAAGTCGCTGACCCGGAATGCTCCATTTATATCTCTCGCGCATTGAAAACTGTCACGGAAGCAAACATTAAGGAGCATATCCACGACATGGGCCAGGAGTGTTTAGGTGTTGAGCGTCTGACACAGCATAAAGAAACTTCGTTTAACTCGTTCAAAGTTAAGATACACGCAAATAAATTGAATACATTTTTAGATGCCAATTTTTGGCCTACTGGTTTGGTGTACCGGCGTTACAGAGAACGACAGTTTCGAGAAGCTTCAAAATAACACAATATGGGAAGTACGACCACAACCAATATTACATTAGCTACTTTTAACTGCCGTTCTATTAAAAGATCTGCCGAACAAATTAAAAAATTGTGTTCAAGTGCTGACATTCTAGCTCTGCAGGAGACTTGGCTCCTCCCCCATGACTTAGGATTTGTAAACGAGCTCAGTCAGGAGTTCAGTTGTTTCGCAAAGTCTGCGGTGGATACCTCGGCAGGAGTTCTAAAAGGCCGACCGTACGGGGGTCTCGCATTGATGTGGCGTAAGTCATTGTTTCCTAATGTAGCAATCATAGACTGCGCCTGTGATAGACTGGCGGCCGTGCAAATTGATTTGGGCGGACGCCATGTTCTCGTAATGAGCGCCTACTTACCTTATGACGATGGAAGCGAAGACAGTTTAGCGGACTTCATATGTTGTTTGGGTAACATTGAAGCCGTTATTAGCGATATCGATGTTGAGGCCATCTACGTGTTGGGTGATTTCAACGCACATACAGGCACTAGATTCGGAAACGAGCTTTTAGATTTTTGTGTAGACCACTCATTGGTATGTGTAGATAAAGAAATTTTAGGTCCAGACACTTTTACGCATGTAAATGATGGCAGTGGAGGTAGACGCAGGTTGGACCATTGCATAGTGACGGCTGCTGCACGTGCCACAGTCACCTCCGCGAGTGTAGATCTAAGTGTGTACTGGTCGGACCACTATCCCCTCTTAATAAAGTGTGAAGTGAGTATGATTCCGAGGAAAATTGTGACGTATACAGAAGGCAAGTCGTTATTCGGTGTTCGTTGGGGTAGTAAAAACGACGAGGAAACTAAACTGTATAATAAAAAATGCTGTGATATTTTAAGTAATTTTAGCCTATCTAGTCATTTTGATAATTGTTTATGTTGTAGTTTTAATAGTGTTAAAGTATGTGATACCCATTTGTATTTACTGGACGAATATTATAATAATATTGTTAAGGCTTTGCAAGATGCTGCAAAAATTAGCGTTCGTCACGATGTACGGACCAGGCCGAAAACAGTGCTGGGTTGGAATCGCCATGTCCGTGAGAGTCACCAATCAGCGAGATATCATTTTAAATGTTGGCTGTGGGATGGGAAACCTCAGTCTGGTGAGATATATAACAATATGGTGGAGAGTCGACGAGTATTTAAAAGTAGGTTGAGGTGGTGCCAGAACAACGAGGACCAACTAAAAATGGACATACTGGCTTCACATCAGGCAGATAAAAACTTTGCTAAATTCTGGAAAGCAACAAAGCGTCTTGACTATAAGTCAAACTTACCTGCGAGCGTAGATGGTGAGCATGAACCAAAGTTGATTGCCGAGTTGTTCTCGCACCACTTCAAGGTTGATCCCTTGCCAGCTAAAAATGTACAGCAGCATGGTTCTATGCCCAGTGACTTTAAAAGTATCGAAGGATCTACTCTACTGTACACAGCCGATTGTATAGCCAACGTGGTTAGAAAAATGAAGAGAGGTAAAGCTCCAGGTTTTGACGGGCTGAGCATAGAACACATCTTATTTGCAGGTTTCGATATTTTTCGTATTTTGGCGGAATTATTTACTTTTTGTGTAAATACTGGATATTTGCCGAAAAATCTTATGAGAACGTTGGTGGTTCCAATCCCTAAAAATAAAACTGGTGACCTTTCCAGCCTTAAAAACTATCGGCCGATTTCTTTAGGGACCGTTATAGGTAAAATTCTGGAAAGGCTACTACATCCAAGTATAAAAGGTAACATAAAGGTTGACGACACGCAGTTTGGTTTTCGTTCTGGACTCTCAACAGATTCTGCAGTTTTCAGTCTTAAATCAACAGTTAACTACTACACTAACAGAGGTACGTCGGTTTATGCTTGCTTCTTAGACCTAAGCCGCGCCTTCGACCTAGTTAACTACCAGCGACTTTGGCAAAAACTAACAACATCGAATGTACCCAGTAAGACTGTAGACCTGTTGAGATACTGGTACGAAAATCAGACAAACTTTGTTAAATGGGGCGACGCCATCTCTAATGACTATATATTAGAGTGTGGCGTACGTCAAGGTGGGCTGACCTCTCCGGACCTCTTTAGCTTATACGTAAACGATCTGATTGAGGAACTTAGAAGTACAAGGATTGGTTGTCATATAGGTACAACTTGCCTGAATAATTTAAGCTACGCTGACGACATGGTACTTCTAAGTCCCTCAATCAGGGGACTTAGAAGATTATTGGCCATCTGCGAGCATTATGCAAGGGATCACGGCCTGAAGTATAATGTTAAAAAGACGCAGATGATGTTATTCCGCTCAGGTAGAGGTCCGGAGAGGATTCCGAAGGTTTTTTTAGATGGTGTACCTATTGAAAGGGTGGATCAGTTCAGGTACTTGGGGCATATCCTAACTGAGGACTTGCGTGATAACCGCGATATAGAACGCGAAAGGAGGGCTCTGGCTGTTCGGTGTAATATGCTCGCACGTCGGTTTGCACGGTGCAGTCCTGAGGCGAAGCTGACGCTGTTTAGAGCATATTGTCAATGCTTCTACACGTGTCAGCTTTGGTTCAACGCCACGAAAAGTGCACGTAGCAGCATCAGAGTGCAGTATAATAACGCATACCGCATTCTGATGAAACTGCCTAAATACTGCAGTGCGTCGGGCATGTTTGCTGACGCCAGAGTGCCCGATTATTTCGCGGTTGTTAGATCTCGTGTTGCGGCATTTTGGTCCCGCATCCGCGATTCTCAAAACGAGGTCCTCAGGGTATGCTCTGAGTGCCCTGAGAATCCCATACTGAAGTACTGGCTTGCCGTACATCGTGACAATAACCGTAAATAAAGTACGAACCTCCTATTTGGGGGCAATCTTTAATTTTAATTTAATTTAAATTTTATTATTGTATACTTTATTATTTTCATTTTATTATTATTATTTTTAACAATTGTACATTTGTATTTGTATTTACTTTTATGTATGTCCAAATGGGTTCAAGTTGCCTAAATAAATGACTATTTTATTTATTATTATGGGTTTGATGAAAAAAATTTATTCAGTTTCAGTTCTAAGCATGGGGAACCCCCAAAATTTACTGTTTTTTTCTATTTTTGTGTGAAAATCTTAGTGCAGTTCACAGCATACGTCTACTTACCAAGTTTCAACAGTATAGCTCCTATAGTTTCGTAAAAAAGTGGCTGTGACATACGGACGGATAGACAGACAGACATGACGAATCTATAAGGGTTCCGTTTTTTGCCATTTGAGACAAGAAATGTCGGGTGTTTTGCCAGCCCTCTACGTTCGGAATAAAATCGTGTCGGATTTTGCTCGCCTATGAGTAAGTATGACGCTGTTTACAAAGGTCCTAAGTGACTTATAAACTACTAGGTGATGCCTGCGACTTCGTCGGCGTAGAATTAGGTTTTTTAAAAATCAATCGTCAACTGTAGGTGTTACAATTGAAGGTATACGACAAACATTTACTACTTTTGCCTCTATTCTCTCTCTCCCTCAGTCGAGTTTTTTTTTTGTTTTTTGATCTTTAATATATAGAAGGAAAACGTGACTGACTGACTGACTGACTGACTGACTGATCTATCAATGCACAGCTCAAACTAATGGACGGATCGGGCTGAAATTTGGCATGCTGATAGCTATATTACGACTACGACGACGATAGGTATATACCTATCGTCGTCGTAGTCGAGTAATATATATATATTACTAATATGGATTGTATATATATTGATATTTATAATAGATATGTATATGTATGATAGTTATGTATGTATTACTGAAATAGTTAGGTACTTATTAATTAATTATATTATATTGTTTTATACTACTTCATTTTTCTGTATTGCGTGTAAGTACTATCCAACACACCTAGTTTCTCCTTTCACCAAAGGTTGCCTGGTAGATTGCTGTGAGCAATAAGGCCGCCTTTGCATACAATCTTTTTTTCGTTTTAGTTTCTTTGACATGTTATGTAATATTTTTTGTGTGCAATAAAGTATTTCTATCTATCTACGACGTAGGCATCCGCTAAGAAAGGATTTTTTGAAAATTCAACTCCTAAGGGGGTGAAATAGGTGTTTGAAATTTATGTAGTCTACGCGGACGTAGTCGCGAGCATAAGCTAGTCTTATATAAATTCTATTTGTGAAACTTGTCATCAGCTTCAATTTTCTTCTGTTCTTATCAATTTACTTTTCCAATTAGCTGTAAGTTTTCCTGTTAAATAAAAAAATATAAGTATAACAATAATTAATACCGCGCATTATTTTTGCTCTTTTTGATTATTAAATAATTTATGACTATAATATAGATACACAAAATAAAAATAAAATACTAAATGATGCCCGCGATTTCGTGGGCGTGGATTTAGGCTTTTTGAAAATCCCGTGGGAACTCTCTAATTTTACGGGTTAAAAATTAGCCTTAGCAGACAGACAGATACACTTTCGCATTTAGTAACCAACTTCCAAAAAGGAGATGGTTCTCAATTCGGCCCGTTTTTTTAAATGTATGTAGGGGAAAGCAGGTAGGATTCGTACACTTTTTACTCTAGGTAATGTAAAAACAAAACTAATAAATATTTTAAAATAATTTCAACGCTGCTGGATTACCTAGTTATCTGGCTTTAATTATAGCGTAGTTCAGTGTTGATGCAAAGTAAGATGACAAAGCTATGATGAATTTCCCAAAAAATGGAAATCGTACGAAAGCACCCCACACGCGAGGTAGCTTCGTACATCGACTAGGGTACATTCGTACATAGTGGGGAGCCTTCGTACACAGGAATTAAAAAGGCTATTTTATATGAAATTAAACATTTATTGATATCAAAATTAACACAGAATCAACCTTAAACATAGTAATAACTAACAATATGGTGTTTACAAACAATTTGTTACAATTTAAGTCATTCATTAATCAACATTCTAATTTACCGTTATAGTAACTCGCGTTTCATCTCTTTAGCCTTCTGTTTTCTCTCTTGTTCTTCTTTTTTCATCTTTTTTGCTCTTTCTTTTTCTATCAGTCTATTTTTTTCGGGATTATATGTTATATCCTTAATTTTTCTAATACTTTTCCTTTCTTTGTGTCTTTTTAGGTGCATTCTCATTCACTTTAGGCTAAGGTAAAAGGTTGCATAATTTCTGGCGTCATCATCCCACAGTTGATGTAGATGGTGATGGAGGTGGCAATCTTGATGATAGATCTTGTTGAGTAAGAGTTATTTCTTTGGGAGTTGAATTGGGATAGCGCCTATGTCAAAAATAAACGATTTCTTAGTAATTATTATTAAACAGAGGGTCTTCCAAATTTCGTGAAATCCACGTCCATTGTAAGTTTTAACCATTACTAAACTGATTCTAAAGTTGTCGATTTAAATATAAAGAGTACGTCAAATGTTTATGACGTCATATCTATGTATATCTTTTATACAAGCTGCCATAGGTACCTACTAAGCCAGCGTTTTGACGTTTGATAAGAAGTTGCTGATTTGACTTATAGCGCAGCTAACCACAGGCATGAAACTTCGAAGAAAGAAAACATCGAGGTTTCACCCACACTGGCAGGCGTCAAATGTCACCTATATTTGACGCTCGGTAGGCTATGAAACTACTAGGTATTTTTGATTTAACGACACCCCTAGCCTAATATTTAGCAGATGTCGATTTCAGGATCAAACCGAGAGTTTCTTCACTCTAGTTCTACTCTGCTAGTCAAGGCACCACCACTATTTGTTGCATGTTATCATCTGGGAGTGGTTTAGAATTGGAATCCCATAACCCAGTTAGTGCAAAAACGATCCTGAACTCACGCGGGGTGCATTCGTAAAGTACGAATCCACCCCACTCCTAACTGCACGAAGGTACCCCAACTAAAAAAATCAAACAATAAATTTAAAACAAAAATAACGGTGAAGGTTATCCCAAAATTAATGTTTACACATGAATCTGAGGCACTTATCCAAAGACTATTATATGTTACTTTAACAATTTGAGCCAAGCTTATTACGAATTAATGTCGTCAAAGATGAGTCGAAAAATTATTTTCGCGGTGTGAAAACACGTTTTGACTTATTCTAAAAAAACTGACTGTTGTACAGCCACTGCACTTAGCTGTGAGCCTATGAATATGAGCGGGCCTCACATATACAAAAACACAAACGCGTCACCATGTAGCATAGTGTAGATATGACTGTTGTACGAATGCTCCCTCTGTACGAATCCTACCTGCTTTCCCCTACACCGATTTTTTCGAGGTTTCGTATTCGTTCATTTCCTGGAGTCCTTTACCCTAGTACGTTAAAGTACTAAAAGTGCGTGTTAGTAATTAGTATCAGCTGATCAAATGTCAATAAATTGCGCCAAAACCAAACGCCAAAACAAAAATTGCTAGTTTCAAGGTGAAACGGCAACTGTCATTAGCGAATCCAATTCCCTTAAAGGCTTGATCAATGATCATGTATGGATTACAGTAAAAATTGGACAAAGAATGAATCAAGCCTCAAACTATCTTGCTTTTATAAATAAAAATGACGAGCAAACGAGCAGGCGGGTCACATAATGTTAAGTGATTACCGCCGCCCATGAACATTTGCAGTACCAGAGGAATCACCAATATGTTCAGCCATTCAGGAATTTGTTGGTCTGCCTCTTCAATAACCCCATGTAGTAGTGGGGCCAAAGATAAAATCTCAAAGTCCTTATTTTGTTTCAGTCTAAACTAAAAGCTACAGCACAGGAACTGGTGACGTGTCGCAACAAAATGGCGGCCACTCAGAGAGAGTTTGACAACTGGAGAACTACGCTCAACCAGATACTGATGGAGGCACTGCCTGATAACTGTTACAGTTTAGGTGAACCCCCATCTCCTGGGAAGTTGGCGACTTTGAAGGAAATATTGAGTCGTCACAAACAACAGATGCAAAAACTCTCTACCATGCAAGAAGAGGTAGCAAAACGGTATGGATATTTCCGTAGTTTTTGTAGTTTTTAAACTCCTCTTTTTTGCGTCTTCATTGCAAACGCAAGGCTAAGGTTTGGAACACTCTTCCACAATATGTGTTGTCAGCCAATTACAACCCGGGTATCTTTAAAACAAGAGTGAATAGGCATATCCATATTCCATACTAATATTACAAATGCGAAAGTGTATCTGTCTGTCTGCTAGCCTTTCACGGCCCATCCTTTCAACCGATTTTGACGAAATTTGGTACAGCGATAGTTTGCATCCCGGGGAAGGACATAGGCTACTTATTATCCCGGAAAATCAAAGAGTTCCCACGGAATTTTCAAAAACCTGAATCCACGCAGACGAAGTCGCGGGCATCATCTAGTTCTAAATAAACGCGTCCTATCTTAGACCACATCATCTCTATCCATCAGGTGTGATTGTGGTCAAGTGTTTGCCTATAATGAATATTTTAAAAAAAGGTAAATTTTTGTATTTACAACTTATGAATATTTGTCTGAAATAAAAGATTAATTATTTATTTATAAACTGTTTATTATTTTGAATAGGGAAAAACGATTAGAGCAGTACAGAAAACAAGAATCGGAACTAAGAGCAAAGCTGGAAGAACAAAAGGGCATAGAGATGCAACTTAACTCACGTCTGGCAGTTCTGCAAAACAAAGTGGAACTTCTCGGAACTAACACTGACAGCGATCTGGTAGAGAGTTATAAAGCACAGAACGAACAAATGAGAAAGGACGCCGAAGAATTAAGAGCTGAAGTGAAAAATGTAAGTTGATCATGAACAACCCATCGCTGGCTCACTACAGAGCACGGGTCGCCTCTCAGAGTGAGAAGGGTTTGGCTATAGCCTACCACGCTGGCCATGTGCGGATTGGTAGACTTCAAACACCTTTGAAAACATTATGGAGAACTCTCATGAAGTTTTCGTCACGATGTTTTTCTTCACCGGCAAGTGATATTCAATTACTTAAAACGCACATGACTCCGAAAAGTTAGAGGTGCGTGCCCGGAATCGAACCCCCGACCTCCGATTAGAACGCGGCCGTCATAATCACCAGGGTATCACAGCTACTAAAATGTAAGTTGTCAGGGTGTAAATCCTGATCAGAAAAATAAAACACCTCGCCATATTGCGGAAAACCCGTGGAACTAATTTAAACAAGACCTTGTACTTAGTGACCATATACTAGTGGCGCCCCCAGAGCAAATTTTTTATATTTCTTGTCAGGCTTTAATTAGAACACTAGCGAAAATTTAGTATCAATATTATACTACCTAAACGTAATCCGCTATGTATAGCGTACATAACTCCGCCTACGAGCGGCACCCATCTACGCATCGTTCGTTGACTTCTAGCGCCAGGCAGATGTTTTATTTGCAAATACATTACGAACTTTTAAAAAAACGACAGGGTTTTTTTAAACGCGTTTTTTTGTGATATCTTATTAGTAATTATTTATCAGTACTATCGCTTCGTCTTTGTTTTTGTTAGCTTTCTAATAACATTCTGTATAGTATTATACTAGACTTAGATAATGCTCGCGACTTCCTCCGCGTAGATTTAGGTTTTCCAAACCTTTTTGATTTTCGGGGTGAAAAGTAACCTATGTTTGAAATATAAGTTACCTTGGTACGAAATTTCGTAAGGCTGGACTTTTGTCCTTTGAAAATCTCGTGAGAACTATTTTATTTTTTTATATAAAAGATAGCCTATGTTCATTATCCCACGGGTTTTTTATGCGACTATATGCGATATTACTTGCGACTAGCTTACGCTTGCGACTTTGTCCGCGTTGACTACACAAATTTCAAACCCCTATTTCACCCTTTTATTAGGGCTTGAATTTTCAAAAATCCTTTCTTAGCGCATGCCTACGTCATAATAGCTAACTGCATGCCAAATTTCAGCCCGATCCGTCGCCGTCGAGTAGTTTGAGCTGTGCGTTCATAGATCAGTCAGTCAGTCACTTTTTCTTTTTATATATTTAGATTAAATCGATTATTCATACATTACGTTCTCATACTTAATAGCTAGAATTGAAATACGCGGAGTTGGAAATGGAATATGACAAACTGAAAACCGAGAAAGGCAGTCGAGCCTCGCTAGTTCAGGAAGCCAATGCCGATCTCTTGCGGGAACTGGAGACCTACAACGGACGGTTGAAAGACACGTTGAAGGAAAACGGAGAATTAAAAACGTTGTACTTACAGGTAAATGATATTTGTAAGCAAGCGTAGTGTAGGACGCCCTCCAGCAAGATGGACCGACGATATAAAAAGGCTGGCGGGAAGTCGTTGAATGAGGAAGGCTGAGGACCGGGTGTGGTGGCGCTCTTTAGGGAAGGCCTATGCCCAACAGTGAATGTCCACAGGCTGATGATGATGATGGATATTTTTCATTACCAACTAACTTTTTTCGACTTTACTTGCGTAACGCCGAGCTCATTAGGCCACGTGACTCGAGAAATATATACCTACCGCGCGAGTTTTCCGTACAAATGTATAGCTTTAAGGACGCACAGTCTCAAAGATTTACAAACAAAATCTTAGAACCGGCGTAACTTTGAAACTACACATTTTTACTGAAATCTCCAAGGCACAAATATAAGTTTTTTGTGCTTGTCTACAAAATTTCTTTTAGTTTCATTGGTTGGTATTCAAATGAAAACCAAACTAGCATGCAACAGGCCGAGATAGCACGCCTCACGCCCCGATTGCCATCTAGACCTGTCGCATACATTGCATTGTATCGATATATTAAGATATCGTCATGAAGCCTCGCGTACTATTCCGATCCTTAAGAATTGCATAAAATGTGTGAAAGTAGCTTTGTATATAATCTTTGTATATATAAATGTCCAAACTGCTAATTGTATTTTAAAGTGAATCAAATATTTAGGCCTCATCATCACATTCCATCAAGTGTCATTGTTGTCACAAACGTATGCTAGTAATGAATTTAATAAAATCGCCCAAAAATATTTATGTATACAATGTCGAAGGTATGCAGCGCTCGCGATGCAGTTACAAGGGAACTGAAAGACGTACAAATCAAAAGTCAGAGAGAAATTGAACAGTACAAATCCCATGAGAGAGATTACATAGAGCGAATAGAGAAAGAGAAAAGAGCCGTTGAAAAGATGACAATGGACCTTACAAGTGCTAAAGAGGAGTTGGAAAGAGCCAATAAGAGAATATCTGAGCTTCAGAAAGAGTTTACGGACAAACAGAAGGAGTTTACTGAGAAGCTTAACAAGTTTCTTGAAGGTATGACTAATCTAATTTAGTATAATGCGTAAATTTTAAGAAAGGACTTGAAGTATTTGCTCTGGATGACCTGTCGTATCAGAAGTACATGACAGTTGACGGTTGACACTTAAAGGGAATATGTAGGTATAGTCCTTTCTCAAAATTTACGCACCAACTACAGATTTTAAAAGTAACAATTGCTATAATTGCCAAAAATCAACTTGCAAATATTCGGCAGGAAGTTCGAAATAGTTTCCCTTTGGATTTATTAAAAAAACTAGCTAGTTTTCGCGTTTCGTCCGCGTGTAGTTAGATTTTTGGAAATCCAGTGGAAGCTCTTATTTTCTGGGATAAAAGTATTTTTATCCCCAGGATGCAAGTTATCTCTGTGACAATTTTCGTCAAGATCGATATAGTGGTTGAGCCGTAAAAAGGTAACAAACAGATAGAGAAACAGAGTTTCTTCGCATTCGTCAATGGTAATATGAATATAGTATTGTTCGCGGATAACCAAGTTTTAAAAAGGAAGTTCTCATATCAAAAATTTATCATTTATGCTAACCACTTAAGTATTAATTTTAGAAATGAAATTGAACCCATTTATTTAATTTAAATGGAATATATACAATACATGATGTAGAAATTTGTGTTTGAATTAAAATGATTTTCTAACAATTTTAACAGATGAAAAAATTGCAATGCGAAAAGAAATAGAAGCGTGTGCTCAGTGTGAAAAACAGTTTAAACACATCAGAACTTTGGAAGAGCAACTGAGCAAATATAACGTGAAATTGGGTAAGTAACAGGACTAAACAATATAATGTTTTTTGATTGGTCAGTTTTGACAGAAAAATACTCAGACGCACTATACAGGGTGTAACCGGAACGCTAGCAAAAACGAAAACAGGTACTGATAGTACTGACGATTACTGAAATGATACCACAAAAAAGAACGTGAAAAAATATATTAAAAAACCCGAATTGTGTCTCAACACCGCTTTTGGGACGCATATTGCCTTAAAAGCAGTAACTTGACATCTGAGTTAGACACGTTTCCACCAGAGCACACATTTCAAAGTAACGTAAATACATTGAAAAGTTACACTAAGTGGTTTGTCTGTGATCGACACCTTACATAGAGTAATGTTTTTCATTCCAGCATCCCAAGAAAGTAACGAAACGCTAATGAAAGAGTTGAAAGGCAAAGCGGAGTTCTTTCAAAAGTACATAATGGAGCGGTACAAGAAACTGAGCGATCTACGCTCCGTCGGAACCAATACCGAAGATTCCTTACCGCAGACTATCTCTAGCCCAGAACCTGCCCCCGATTGCGATGATCCTCTCGCTGCTAAGGTATCTGTCGTGGTGTTTGTCAATCTTATAAAAGCCCTCTACTCCATTGAGAGAGAGTAGTGAGGTAGACGATTTATATAGTATTGCGCCTTCCTGTACGATTTTTAGCTCGTTCCACTTCTTTCCTATGCTCGCCACCAGAAACTGATAACATACTATATTAAGGGCAAAAATACCAGAAAATTTCGTTATGTTACGTTAAAAAGGTAACGTTGATAGTTGCGGTATACCGATATGATATAACATCACCTGTATTAATCATGCTATCCAGATAACGTTAATGGATATCGATATTTATTTTTATCGTTAGCAACGGTATTTTGGTAACGGTACGAAAAAAATACCGATAATTCGGTATCTTTTCGCGACCTCTGCTATAACCGTATGCTGCTATAAGTTTGAAATTTGCATTAGAGAACAAGGTTTGTAATAGGGAATTCATCTCGCCGTGCTGTTATGTTCTGTTTGTAGAGTGATCAAAGGAACCCTATTAATGACGTTTTATCTGTTTGTCTATAGGTAATTTTTTGCAGCTTAGCAAAAGATCGATGTTCCTAATTTTTATGTATTTACAAGAATATGTACTACCACAAAGTGTTGGCAGCAAAAGATTCTTTTTTTTACTTTTGATAGTTAGTCTTATTTTTCTTCTCTCTAACAAAATATACACAGAAAAATATCTATATTCAATCAAAAGTTGGCCCTCTGATCTCTGGTACTTTTAGACTGATAAATGATTATTATGTGTTTTTTCTACGCATATTTAGTCGTATTATTTATTTTTACCAGACTGCATTAATGATGAAAGAAAAAGCAATACGAGATCAAATAGCAGAGAAATTCACACTAGAAATCAAAACTATCGAAATGAACTGCGCGAGACGACTCAAAGAAATGGAGACTGAACAACTATCAACTGTGACTAAACTAAAAGACTTACTAGAACGAAAGGCGAAGGAAATTGATACGTTAAAGGAGTTCATACTATCAGAGAGGGCAAAAGTCACGCAAATATTAGAGTCAAAGGAAAATGAGATATCGGTGCTGATAAAGGAACACAATGAAATGCAGAATGAATGCCAAAGAGCGAAGGATGAAATCGGCGAATGGAGGCATAAAGCTGAAAAATATAAGGTAAATTAATAACAGTGGTTTTTTTTCTAAAAGCGTATACAAACATGATTTGATAAGAAATAAACTTTATTAAAGTGGTATTCTTGCATTTCACGAGGGCGAGTGGCTCATACTTGTGTTTAAGTCGTATCGGTATAGGCAATGTTAGCGAGCGCTTGCTCGCGACTGATTGGTCCAACATGCACGCACACTTACACAATGCTCTTGTATATGATGTAACCACAAGTAAAGTTCACTCGCCTTCGTGAGTTGCAAGAACTGTACTAAATATCCAAGGATCGAAATTGTAATATTTTATTAAAAAGATTCTATTTTGGCATTTTGTATGTTATTTATTTAAGGAGCGGTTATCCCGTCTGGGTTCCTTAGAAGATATATTGAAGAAAGAAAAAGAAGATTGGAAACAGAAAACCAGTTCGAGTGCAAAAGAATGTCAGTCACTGAAGACCAAAATGTTGGAGTTGCAATCCAGTTTGACGCAAATAGAGCAGAAATACACCAAGTTGCAATCCGATCACCAAATGCTCCAAGATAAATATAAGAATGCCAAAAGAACCGTGTTAACTTATAAGGTAAGGTATTTAAATTCAAACATACATTTGAGGAAGAAAATTTAACTTTACTACCATATTGATACATAACTAGCTTATGCTCGCGACTTCGTCCGCGTGGACTACACAAATTTAAAAACCCTATTTAACCCCCTTTGGGGTTGAATTTTCAAAAATGCTTACTTTATAGGAGGACGAGCTTATGCTCGCGCCTTCGTCCGCGTGGACTACACAAATATCAAACCCCTATTTTACCCCCTTAGAAGTTGAATTTTCAAAAATGCTTTCTTAGCGGATGTCTACGTCATAATAGCTATCTGCATGCCAAATTTCAGCCCGATCCAGTAGTTTGAGCTGTGCGTTGGTAGTCAGTCAGTCAGTCACCTTTTTCTTTTATATATTTAGATTTCGCTTGCTTGAAGAGCTATAATATTTTACTTTTACCATTTTCACAGGAATATATGGCGAAAAAAGACAGCCACATCAACAACGAAATGAACAGGATACAAGACGAGTACAGGAAGATATTCGTGAAGCTGCAGAATCAGATCAACTACTATGTGAACTGTCGAGTGCAGGAAGAACGGAAACATAAGGAAAAGCGGACCCCGTCGCAGTCGCAGCAATATACGCAAGTCGATGTAAGTAGCGACTGAAATCATGCTGTCCTTTTCTGTAGGAAACATCAGGAAAAGGATGGCAATATTTTAAAACTTGTTGCTGTTGTTGAGACCGACAAAACGTCATATATAGTATGAGTGACAGAGACAACGCTCTACAAAGCTGAAATGTTATTCTAAAGGCCGATGTACAGTACGCGGCCGAAAATAATGTCATTAGCCTTAAGAATAACATTTCGGCTTTGTAGAGCGTTGTCTCGGTCAATCTACTTGACGTTTTGTCGGTCTCAATGACAGAGACAGTACAAATTTGCTATTTCCTTATAAACCGGTCGATGTATATTATACTTTCGGCCGCGTACTGTACGTGACTTATTGCTGCGTACTTTAGCATCGCGAGGATGCTGCCTTGTTCACGCATTCGTGACGTGCATATACCGTTAAGTAAAAATAAATATACCGCTAAACAACGTAACAACAAAATGTTTGGTAGTTTTAACGTTAAAAATTTAGTAACAATCTCTAGTTACAGAATTCTGTGGGAAAAACGCGTGGTGAAATGTTTCAGTGCAGGCGCCCTTAAAGAATTATCAATTTTCACACTAAGCTAAAAACATTCTCTCTCTTCACTTCTAGTATACGGCAAGAATAAATGAACTGACAGAGGATTTCGCTCGACTCGCTCAAGCCAACTTCCAAGATACCCCAGACAGTGTTCACTGACAATACTTTACATAATGGATACTGAGGGCCTGGCACGCAAGTTAATAGATACAATGTGACGATCGCAATCATTTCCGAAACTACGGACTACGGAGTACGGACGTAACAGTAACCGGTTAAGTACACAGTCGACTGTGAAGTGGCAGTATCTCAATTTTAACAACTTTACAGGGTGAAGGAAAAAACTTCTTTTTTAGCTAAATAATGGGGCCGATTCTCTTTCCGACACAATCTCTAAACCTAAACTAAATTAACAGGTCTAAATCTAGTGCTATCCTTTTCTGCAACATTATGAAAGGAATAGCAATAGATTTAGACGTATCATTTTACTTTAGTTTAGAGATTGTGTACAACGGAATTAGCCACAATGGCGCCGATTCTGTTATTTTTTCGGTAAACTAAATTTAGAGTATCTGTATCCTTTCCTTTTTAATGTTGCTAAAAAAAGACGGAACGTGAATTTTACATTTAAAGACTCAAGTTTTAGTGCACGCTACAAACGATACGCTCGCGACTGGCAGCCAAAGTCACGAGGTTTGACGGCTCTAAATTAAACTTAAAACTGGCACCGATTCCTTTGTCTTTCTCTAACTAAATTCAGAGTATCTGCATCCTTTTCTTTTTAACAATGCTAAAAAAGGAACGAAACATGACTTTCACATTTAAAGACTCTAAATTTTAGTGCACAATACAAATTTCAACAGTAGGTTCGTGACTGCGCGCTAAAATCACGGGTTTTACCATCTAAAAATTAAATTTAAAACTGTCAAACTGCGTCTGTCCTTTTCATATTACATTAGTAAGAAGAGCATGCAACCACTCTAAAATTAGGTTGTGCTCAGAATTGGGGCCAATGTGGCTAATTCCTTTGTACACAATCTCTAAACTAAACTAAAATATCACGTCTAAATCTATTGCTATCCCTTTCATAACGTTGCTTGCGGAAAAGGAAAGCACTAGATTAAGACCTGTTAATTTAGTTTAGTTTAGAAATTGTGTAATTCTCTGGAATTGGCCTTTGGCCCCACCGAATCCAAAGAACAAACGGCCATTTCGAATCACAATTTCTCTGATTCAAATCGGACCGAGTCCACAACCGCCCTAGTAGGTATTGATCTCCGTCCAAGTTCAAATATTTGTTGTACAAAGCTGTATCAGTTTTATACCATAATACTTAATTATTAAATGATTTAATTGTAGTTATTTTTAAATAAATGTAGATAAGAAAGATAATCTAAATATATAAAAGGAAAAGGTTACTGACTGACTGACTGACTGACTGATATATCAACGCACAGCTCAAACTACAGGACGGATCTGGCTGAAATTTGCCATGCAGAAAGCTATTATGACGTAGGCATCCGCTAAGAAAGGATTTTTATAAATTCAACCCCCAAGGGGGTGAAATAGGGGTTTGATATTTGTGTAGTCCACGCGGACGAAGTCGCGAGCATAAGCTAGTTATTAATAAAGCCAGGAAAATATCTAAAGTGCATTTTAAATAAAAGAAAAATGCTCTTCACGGGTAACATTTTGTCATTTAAAAATATGCAAAGAAGGAGGTGCTTGCCTATTTATTGTTTTTTAAACTTTATAATTTAAAAAACTGCTCGTTAGTTTTCTTAAGTTTTGTATTAAGTATGAATACAATGTTGGATTTGTATTGTAATTACAAGTTAATAATATTTTATGATAATAATCTGAATTCCTAAACCCATATTTCAGAAAGCTCAATTTATCACGCTAGGTACAAAATATTTGCATTTATTTATACACTTCTTACTAAGGCTGCATCCGGACTGAAATTAATATGTCCCACCCTTTTGCCTTTTGGCTGAACGGTAAACTGTATTGAACGTTCCTATATTTTTCTTATCTAACATAAGCTAAAAAAAGTCTAAGCAGTGTGAACACAATACTTTCAGAGATATATAACCTTCATATGAAAAATAAACATATTTTTGATAACAATTTCCATTTTGGATTAATTCCTGTGATAAAATTTGTATACTTATAAATTAATAATATTAAACAGTATTAATATAAATAAAACATAGCCTCAACATTCCTTAAAATTCCACAATATTTTTTACAAAAATGTAATTATTAATGCATACTTCAATCTATGAGTATAATGCATTAATTAATTAACTATCCCATTAATATCGAATTTACCTATTATCGCTCAATTGTTAATTCTATTTTATGTTATAATAATATTATAATTATTATTAATAGACATTAAGTAGTTGTGTGCGAATCTTATATATTTCAAAGGTCCTTTATTTGTGTTGATTTTAGTAATTACAATCGTTACTTAATTCTCTATGATTTATTTTAATCATAATATATTAATTTTATTATTACACTTAACGATAATTGTAAATAAAATTACCTTTTTGTACAAATTAAAAGCGTTTTTATTTTTTTACATAATATTTTGATGGTATGAAAGGCATCTTGGCGATTTTGCAAGACACATCCTTACCACGAATGTTAACTAGTAATTCCGTGCCGACTTTCTTTGACTCTTCAAGGACATAGCCCATTGCGACATTCCCTCCCAAAGAAGGGCTTGGGCAACCACTTGTCACCTTACCTATATTTTCTCCTTTAGTATTTTTAAGAACTGCATCTTTTCTAGCAGGCGCTCCAGACTCCATCCTAATCCCTACCCTCCTGTTAGTGACGCCTTCTTTAATTTGCCGTATTATAATATCAGCACCTGGGAAATTAGCTTCGGTGCGGCGTCTCTTCGCGATCAGCCACGTCAAAGCGGCTTCGACTGGCGTTACACCTTCATCGATGTCATTCCCGTACAGGCACAACCCTGCTTCCAAGCGTAGTGAATCCCTCGCACCGAGACCAGCTAGCTTTATATCCTCGAACTGCATTAATGCTTCTGTCACATTTTCCGCCTTGTCAGCTGGTATGGATATCTCGAAACCATCTTCTCCTGTATAGCCACATCTTGTAACACGACATTCCACATCTGCTACCGAACCTACACGCGACGTCATGAATGTTAAGTCGGACAGGGGTATATCTGTTAAAGTTTGTAAATTTTTCGCCGCTTTAGGTCCTTGGAGAGCTATCAAAGCCCTTTCGGTCACATCCCAGAAATCAACAGTCACGTCTTTGCCGTTTTTACGAAATCTTTCTGAAGTTTCCTTCATATGCTGCTTGTCGACTTCCAAACGACCTGCATTTGAGACTACATACAGTTGGTCTTCCTTCACTTTGCTAACAATAAGATCATCGATAATTCCAGCTTTTTCATTCAAGAAAACCGTTAAAGAACCCGTGCCAGGTGGCATTCCTTTCAAATCTACCGGACATATCGACTCGAACCAAGAGATACAGTCCTTCCCGCGAACATTAGTTTGTAACATGTGGGATACATCAAAAATGGATGCATGACTTCTAGTGAAAAGGTGGGATGCTGAGACGCTTAAATCCGAGTACTGCACTGGTAAGAGAAACCCGGCAAAGTCGACCAATTTACCACCATATTTCTCATGCAACTTGTATAACGGAGTTTTCTTAACTTTTGCATCACTGTCACTTAAACTGCGAGTCTGAATATTCGTGATACTGAACTGGCACCCAAACAATCGATTTTTAGAGAAGGTAATGCTTCTGGAACACATTTTACAACACGAATGCTTGTTATTTATGCAAAAACATATAATATTACTAAATAATTACAAATTATCAAGATGCCTATAGTGATGGGTCAAAGGTTAGGCGTTGTCTAAACTATTTACTGATAACAACAATAAGAACAACAAAATATAAAGCAACTTAAATAGGTAAATTCGTAAGTAGGTACCTATTTATTTTTTACTAGACTATTAATTTAACCCAGCCCAGTGTGGCCCAGCTGGGAGCGGGTGCGTCCAGCGGGCCGCCATACTCTCTTTCCATGCCGCTCGGCACCTGCGCTCAGTACGCATCCTTTCAATTTCTTGTAAATATAAAAGAGTTTGCTCTATGCGCTAGCCGCCCCCCAAGACGCAGCCGCTTCCACCTGGACTGCAGACTGACAGTTGGCCTTGTCCACAAATTCAAAGCCGTTCAGCGTGCTATGTTGGATGTGTCTGAGGGGCAGAAATCCGTAGGAGAATCATGGTAACTGACACATCTAATGAACGATTTAGCAAGCTGAAGTAGTAGTAGGCAAGCGATGTCTGTCGCAGAACTGATGGGGCAGACATGTTTTGGAGTGAAAACCGCGGACCAGCAAGCGCAGTATGGGACGACCCTAAAACCACTGGACTGATGACCTCAAGAAGGTAGCGGAAAGTGGATGAAGCGACGTTGTCTCAAGTTGGTAACTTTTTGGGTGACCGACTGAGGATCCGAATGTGACCTTTCCCTATCCTCCGTGCCTCGGAAATCAGGTTTGCTGTTCTTTCTACTTTTTACCACTAACATTTGATAATAATATTGTCTAGCTAAGAGTGGGTTTTCTCACTTAGTAGTCTAATGCAAATTTGACAACTCAAAAGTAATTGTAAAAGTTTAATTTAATAAAACCTCCCACATACTCTTTTCCTGTCCCAAACTCCCCTTTAACTTTACGATATCCTCCCTCCTAAAATTCCCCGTCCTCTAAATGATGAATGTGTTTTAATGTTAGTGTATAGTCCTTATATTAAGTATCTATGTAAATTTTTTACAATTGACAAACTAAAGCTATAATTTGTGTATTTATGTTTCTCTGTTGTCCTCCCCGTGTGTGTGTCTGTCTCTGTGATCCCAGTTGTAATATTTCATGTAATAGTTATATTATGTCACTAACAATAAATTAACCCTTCTATTACAGTAAACAGTTTAAGATCTTAACTGCACATTTTTACCGGCCAATCTCCTCTGTCTCCTTCAAGCTACTTGAGACTGGCAAAGTACATTGTGCTGACATGGCACTGGAAAAAGCCATATATTAAGAGAAGAATTTAATAAAAAATATTTTTATCTGGAAACTCACCACATTAGTATCCCAACTCCCAAAAAATCATGTGATTAATGGAAAAGGATCCAACCCTCAGCAATGCGGAGTAAAATGAAAGATTACATCACAGCCAAAAATGCAATAAAATGCAAACAAAAAATTAAGTCATTTATTTTCTATTCTAATCTAGCAAGCAAATTAATCTAACCATTAACAGTTTTCAAGTACTCTTCGTGAGTTAATAATTCATTCTTTGTAGCATCTGTAACTGCAATACTGGATAACATGATAGCAATAAAACCATCTGAATCAGGTGCTTCTCTTAAAAGTTCAGGATTTTTTACTAAATTTTCATTGATTTCTACAAGAGTTCCTTTCATTCCACAAGGTATTGTAAAGGCAGTGTTGTCATTCCATTCAACTTTGCAAATTACTGAATCTGGGTACAGCGCTTGTCCACCTTTTTTCCCTTTTCCCTTCACTTGGTTACTTAAGCGATCAACTTTCCCTGTATTAAAGTTCAGAGTGTATTTATCTTTTTTCTTGAAAAAGAAATGGCTTGGTGCAAGACAGAGTAAGGTAACCCTATTTGAGTGAAACATTAACATAATATCATTGTTTTCAATGCCTTTCACATTTAATATGTATCTTTTGCTAAAATATCTATCTGTAAATGATTTATAAATGGCTGGATCTTTGAGGTCTATTGAGTCTAAAATGTCATACTCCATGGTAGAAACTTTTTCAACTAGAGAAAAAACTAGTTATGCTGGTTTGCTCTTTCTTGGGCTAATATCCGTGCGCGAATTTCAGCATGCTTCCTTATTGCCTCTTCATTGTTAGCTGTTTGGCGTTGGATTCGTTCTGCCTTCAAGCATTTCCTCATATCTCGATCATAGTCGTTGCAGTAACCGATAAATTTACGAAATGGATGCTGAAACAATACATTTTTCTTTTCAGTTTTTGTCATAAGTAGGTATCTACGATTATATAAGCCGAAAGTCAGTATCAAGCCTTTATCGTTTAATTCACTTTAAATAAGTGCAATTATAGTTGTATAATACAACAATTATTTAGCAAAAAATGGAGTGGATTATGAAAAAACTTTCTTACCTCCACGTGACAGTTCTGCAATATTTTTATTACAACATTGCATTCATCCGTGTGTAAATGAGGTGCTAAATCTGTGTGCATAACGTTTTAAATTTATTATTTACAATAATTTCTAAAAATACGGAACAACCTAACAACAAAATATTATACAATTATAACGGTATAACCTCAACGACCTCAACTTTTGGTGACAGATTGACCTTGACAGTTGACATTTGTGAATTGACAATGCTTAATGTCATAACGTCACATCATTGTCATAGACTAAAATTAGAGCGCTTCACACAGGTTTTGTTCTGAAGAGCACTTGTTAGATTGGCTTGTGCACCTTGTGCCCTTGTGCACTTCTAATACCTTACTTCTACGACTTCTACATCGTGGCTGTCATAAATATCAAATGTCATAATCATTTATTATTTTTATTCCAAAGCTCGCTTAAGTTAGCCACCTCGTTGAATTATTGATGACGTCAAATACGCCCATAATAATCCCTTATTGGTTGTCAGCTCCCACATGTATGCACAATAACTTGAAAAACATTTCCATACTAAAAAATGCGAAAGTATGTCTCTTTGCTAGCTTATCATGACCCGTTCTGTTTTGACGGAATCCGTTTCCGTTTCCAACTCCGTTTTGCCGAAATTTACTACAGAGTTAGCTTTTGTCCTGCAGATGGACTTAGAATATAGTCTTAGAATATATATTTTTTTAATGATATAAGTAGGCATGATGTAAAGCGCAGACGTACGCATTGAGGGTCAAACCTCTGTGGTTTTTACAATGCGTGCTACCTATTATGTGTAATTTTTTCTTGTATGTTAATAATAAATTAAAAAAAAAAAAAAAAAAAAAATACTTTTATCCCGGACAATCAAAAGTTCCCACGGGTTTTTTTAAACCTAAATCCACGCGGACGAAATCGCGGGCATTATATAAATTCAACTAGAATCTATAGAATATAGTTTTTATTTAGTTCCAAAAGTAATTTAAAATTTTGAACAAAATGATTTTCTTACAGTCATATTATGTAGATTTGCATTTTGCTACAGTTAGTTACCTACCTAGAGTTAAGTTTGGAATTGGGATCATTCCATTTTTAACCATCTAGGTACAAAAAAAGGATGTTATTTCCTTCCTAGAAATAAAACAATGTTAACAATATTTTATTTTATATTTTAAGTATTCACATAGCGTCTCATTCTAACATAGAATTAATCAGGGTTGAGACAGCATTAAATTAATTACTTAGATCTCTTAGATTAGAGAAGAACTCTAGGAACGCACCTCAATAAATAAATAAATAAGAGTAACAACGTTTCACTAACAAACTTTAATTGTAATGACTAGATTGATTTTTTTTCGTATAAAAATGGTTAATTAGGAAAATGGAAGTGTGTTGCATTTTCTACGTCGACTAAAAACTCAAAAAAAAACCTAAAACAGCTAGTTTTCACCAGACACTATAACATTCACGTCAAAAAAATAGGAACAAGCGAGTGTTTAAGCAAAATAAATGATCTACCTACTATACGATTAAACGAATGAATAGAAAATGCGGGTTTTTAAATAAAAAAATGTTAAGAGTTACGACGCCCAATTAGAAAAAGAAATGCATAATGTGCCCATAATATTCGTCTAATCCATATCGCTAAAATAAAAAGCGGGTGTTGTTTTTTGAACGTGGCAAGGGGCTGCGTCTCAACTCTTGGGCATTCCCTGGGGGGTGGCAGTTTCGACCATCTTCTTGTACTTTCCGACCAGCTCGGGGAAGTCGTAGGCGATGGCGACGTCGAGTCGCGTGATGGGGCAGCCGCGGAAGTAGGTGCACGTCGCCGACAGCTGCTGGAACTCGTACAGCGGGTTCAGCCGGAAGAAATCCCGATACGTTTCGGGATCAGGAAGATCGTACCTGAAATATTCGTATTTAGTATTATAAATGCGAAAGTGTTTTTCTATCTGTCTGTCAGCTAACTTTTTACGGTCCATTCGCTTAAGCTATTTTGACGAAAGGTAAGTATCTATAGTACGAGACAGGTCGAGATAGCAATCGGAGAGGAAACGCCCTGCACACCCGCGCTAACATAGTCCGGGCGAGCGTGGGTGACGTGCGTATGTGCGGGGCGCCCCCGCCTCAAACCCCGACTGCCATCTCGACCTGTCGCGGACTATAGGTACAGAGATGGTTTATATCTCGGATCACATGAGTAGGTATGCTATTTTTATCCCATAAAACCAAAGAGTCCCTACGGGATTTTAAATAAATCTGAGCGGACGAACGGGTTCGAACGAAACTAAACTAGCGGCACGCTATGATGGCCGGTTTGACGTTTGTCCGCTCATGAAGTTCCGTATTAATTGATAACGACTTTGAAGGAAATAATTGTATTACTTTATTGACGATAGTGATGTGCAGAGATTCATAAATTTTATCGAATGTAGTTTTAGGTTTAGGACTCAAAATTTATTTATTAAATTGATTTCTTAAATGTATACAAGTGTAGAAAAATCAGTTTGCACCATTTAAGGGGTGAATGTACTTGTGAATATGAACAATTTTCACTATGTGGACAAACCTCTGAAATCGCAAAAAAATATCAATAAATTTTTAAAAATGGAATCTAATACGATCGTCACATAGGATCGCTGGCTAGCACAACTACTACCTCCGGCAAACTCGCGTCAATGCTCAATGCAAAACAAAGCAGTTTCGAATTGACGTTGCTTCGAAAAGTATAAACTGTCAGTGCAATGCGATTGTGATATAGTTTTGACCTGGCTTTGGATTTCAAATATTGATACTGCATTACTGTTGACCCTTGCTCGTTAATTTGGACTCTGTTCAAGCCCTTTGTTGTGGATTTCGTCGATATGACCGAACGTACGCAGAGAACTGTTCTAAATAGTCAGACACGTGAGTTCCTAATACGCCTTCGTAACTATTTCGATCGTGAAGCTCAAAATGGAGGGCCAATTTTACCTATAACGTCAGTGGTTGAACGCGTAGCTGATGCGCTTAATATTGGACAACGAACTGTTAGACGGATAACTAAAAAAAAATATGGCGAGACTGGCACAGAAGAAAATAAACTTCACACACCAAAAAAGAGAAAACGAGCAAAACCAGTCGTAGGCATCGATAGCTTTGATGCCGATGCTATCCGAAGACATGTTTACGGCTACTATTTACAGAAGGAGTATCCAACAAGAAAAAAGTTGGTGCATTCACTGAAGGAAGCTGGATTATTCTTCGGTGGGGAAAGTTCTTTAACGAAGATTTTGAAGACCATTGGATTTCGATACAAAAAATGTAACAAACGCAAAATATTGATGGAAAGATTTGATATAGCGATGGCAAGGTATACTTTTTTACGGCAAGTGAAAGAAATCAAAAATTGGCAAAATGTTGTGTTCTTGGATGAAACATGGCTTAATGCTAACCATACTGTAGGCCGTTCTTGGAACGATGACACAGCAGCATCTACTTCCAAAGTTCCTGTAGGAAAAGGATCGCGACTTATAATTTGTCACGCCGGAACCATCAACGGGTTTGTCGAAGGTTCTCTCATGGCTTTTGCGTCAAAAACCACTGGAGACTATCATGAAGACATGAATGGAGAAAAGTTTACTGAATGGTTTACCTCAATGTTGTGTAGCCTCCCTGAACCATCTATTATAATTATGGACAACGCCCCATACCACTCGATGCAAATTGACAAGCCACCTGCCCAATCCCAAAAGAAAGCTGATATCGTCGCATGGCTTCGTAAAAATGGCGTAGATGCAAACATGAATATGTTAAAAGCGGAATTAGTACGTCTTTTAAAAGAAAACAAACCAACCAAGATCCGATACGTCATTGACGAAATAGCATTAGAACATGGGCACAGAGTTATACGGTTACCGCCTTACCATTGTGAGTATAATGCGATTGAGTTGGTGTGGGCTCAAAGTAAGGGATATGCTGCAAGACACAATACAGAACCCCCATTTACCACAAAAAAAATGCTAAAATTATTAGAAGAAGCTTGTGAACATGTGACTAAAGGAGACTGGGAAAAGGTTGTGAATAGAACTGTTAAATTAATAAGGGAAGATTATGAAAGAGATGTGAAAATAGATAATATTATAGAAAACGAACATATAATTATTAATGTATGTGATGATAGCAGTGACGACAGTGAAAATAGTAGTATGGACGAATCTGATTAATTATGGCCTTTTGTGGCACCTTTTTCGGTATCTTTTGTATTCATATGTTTCTTGTGTGCATATAAAGTATGTATATTCATTTTCGTTCAAATATTCAGTTCGTTCAAATAAATTAAATAAACATATACATTTTTGTTTTATTAAACCTATTTAATCAGGTACAAAAACAAAACTTAATTGTTTTTTGTTCGAGAATAAATTGACATTCCACATCACTATTGTAATGTGTCAAACCGGCCATCATAGCGTGCCGCTAGTGTAGTCGAGCATACTCCGACAAACAAGTAAGTTTAGCCGGAGATACACAATAACTGTTGTAGAATTGATTGAAATACTCACCTGGAAATGTTGGTAAGTGTACTGAGACCCTCATAGATGTGATAGTTCTGAGGGTTCTCGATTATAGCGTCGGCAATAACCTTCTTATTGCCGAAGATAGTTTTGTGGTTGTAGTACGTAGTTAGATAACAGTCGACCATCTTAGCATGGTTTCTTACGCGGACCTGAAAAAAAAGGTAAAAGTTTTCAATACATTTCAAGTTGGTCCAAGGCCGATACAAGACAAGGTAACATTTAACAAATCAGCCTGACCGTTCATTACATTAATTCTTCAATTTATTCGAGAAATTTTTAAGATGCTAAAATTTTGATCATGGTCCAGGATAATAAGGCGTGCACAAAATTAAAAGACTACTTTACTTGTGTCTATGTTTTTGTTACTACTTAATAAGTACGAATACCGCGTGTACAAAATCCAATACACGGTTTTTCACATACTATCGTAGTTCTTACCGCAAATCTCCTAGCGCTGGAGATCTTGTTCTCGATACGCCGGTCAATGGCCTGCCTCAGGTCTCTCAGCAGTTCTCGCTCCTGGGCCTGCAGCAGGCGGATGGGTGCGCCCGGCTCGTAGGGCAGAGACCATAGTGACACCGTGTACATCACCGGTGGCTGTGGGGAGCTCATCAATGGAGATATGTTCCAGATTAACGCGCTTTGCACACGCATCAACTCTTCAGGCTTCACGGAATCCGCTTTGTTCAGCACGATGCGGGTCTGTTTCACAAATATAAGTATTTTAATACTATCCTGTGATAGCTAGTTGGTTATTCCATGCACTATTTACTACCAAACAAACATGGACGAATATAAAATATCATTTGTATAAAAACCTGAGATTCTCTGCCCTTAAGCTGGTCGAGGATAGCCTCTGTTTCAGGTCCAACATCAAGTTTTGAGGGATCGTAAACAAGGAATATGATGTCAGCGCGATCTATGAACCACTGACAAGCGTCGTTGAACGGGAACACTCGAGATACTTGTTTCCTGACTTCCAGTATTCCAGGGATTTCAACAATGTTCACCTATAAAAGTAATACAAAAATGTCGTTAAACTACCAACTCACTAGCCACCTTCCACGAACCACCTTTCATGGCTTTCTTCAGCGAAAATGTACATCCTCTTAAACCCGTGGGAATTGCGAAGAATTCGCCCTTATTCCTTGTCCACAGTATAAAGAGAACCTCTTTACAAAATCCATGGGTTTGGGGAGGGTGTTGATGAGTCAGTCAGTGAGGGAGACAGGATTTTTCTTTTACTTAGAAGATCTAATATTTGCCAAATTCCAAGGAAAAAACATTTACCTTTTCCAGTAATTTACTGGGATACCTCAGTCCCCTTAGACGCTCCTCTAAACCTTGTCCGAATTTCTGTAGCCCCGAGAAAGTCCAGTCAGCTGCTAATTGTGTACCGTCTAATACTTGTGGATCTTTGCCGTGCATTAAAATATTGAAGTAAGCAGGAGATGGTTCAGCACCTGTAAAAGTTTATTCAATAATTTCCTTCAATAAACAATTTCACCAATAAAATATTGTTCGTTTCTAAAAATCCTTACCTGTTCTCAAGGACCATTCTGTAAACTCTAGTCCAGTCAAATAGTTTAAAATAGAAGATTTTCCACCACTCCACGGTCCCATAAACAGTACTAAAGGCTTCGAAAATATTTCAGGATCACCAAAATGTCTATTACTCAGGTCTCTATACCTATAAAGAACTTCTAAGGGCTTTATTGAGTTCTCGTAAAGCCTTTTCAAATCTCTGAGAACAATATCAGCAGATTTTTCAATAATTAATTCTGCCTCGCTTGCATCTTCGTCTAATCTCAAGATTTGGATTATGTGGTCACGAGATCTCAGATTTTCTGGAATCTCTAATGTCTGAAATCAAAATTTTAAATATTTAATTTGAAATGTTTCGCTCTCATGAGGATTTGGAAAAATGTGCAAAACTTCAGCTTCAAGGTCAGCTTTAAGCTTTTAGGTCAAAGATTGGGATGGGCGTTAATGAGTCAGTCAGTGAGTCAGTATTTCTTTTTATATATTTAGATAATCTCGGGACTTTTGTGCGACAGCAAGTAGTCATCATCATCATCAACCGATAGACGTCCACTACTGGACATACGTCTCTTGTAAGGCCCTTCCACACGCCGCGGTCTTGCACTGCCTGAAATTATTTTATTTCAAAGTGGCATACTTTGTCTATGGATAAAGACAATAAAAAGGTTTTACTATTAGTAAAACTAACTTACTAAAAGTAAATCTTCTTCTGGAGCACCTTCTTCCTCGCTTTCTTCACCCTCTTCAGAACCAGTTTCTTCAGATTTTTCCGAATCTTCTTCGCTAGCTTCTTTTACGTCATCTTCTGAGCTCGTTTCCTCAGCACCTTCATCTTTTTCCTCTGATTTGTCTTCTGCAGTGTCGCCTTCAACAGATTCATCTTTCTCTGACGACTCTTCTTTCTCCTCGTCAGATTTCTCCTCTCCTTCTTTTATGGATTCTTCAGATTCTTCATTGTCTTTTTCTTCTTGGGAGTCACTTGTTTGTTCCGATCCTCCCTCTACTTCATCAGATTCAGCCTTTTCTTGAGATCCATCGTCTTCTTCTGTTTTAGTGTCCTCGTCACTTTCACCTTCAGCTTTGGCTGCATCAGTTTCTTCTGACGCATCGGTAGCTTTCTCAGATTGGTCCGCATCGGTTACTGCTTCAGATTTCGCAGTATCACCACCCTCTTGCTCTTCCGATTCCTTTCCTTCTTTACTCTCGGCTCCATCTTCACTCGAGTCCTCTTTGGTTTGTCCATCTTCTTGACTATCTTGGGCTTCTTCTTGACTATCTTGTCCATCTTCTTTACTATCTTCAGAATCTTCCTTACTATCAGCCTCGTCAGCTACCTCACCACTTTCTAGAAATTATTCAGAAATATTTTTACTATAAAAAAACACATATTTCAATTTTCAATTACTATTGTCTTTATCAATAATACTATGAGAAGTAGGAAAGTAACCCTTTCCATGTTTCCTACAAACGTCTAATTAAAGATTTGTATGTAAATCTTTGGGCCCTGTTACTAAAAATAATTAGTTAATTTTTTTTTATAATTTTTTTTTCACTTCGCAAAGTTTATCTGGCTACGATTTACGATTTAATTACCAAATTCCATTCACTTATTCAGTCAGGAGTTTCGACATAACAAATTAAAAATCGAATGTCTATATATGTTATTAAAATACATTATCTTAAATTGTTATGTATAATAACTAGCTTATCCCCGCGACTTCATCCGCGAATTTCAAACCCTTCTTTTAACCCCTTAGGGATTGAATTTTAGGAATCTTTTCTAAGCAAACGTCTACGTTATAATAGCTATCTGCATGCCTTTCAGCCTAATCCGTCCATTAGTTTGAGCTTTGCGTTGATGCAGTCAGTCAGTCAGTCAGTCAGTCTTTCCTTTTTATATACATATAAGATAACCTTTTTCGGTTTCTTGTTCGTCAGCAGATGCATCCTCCTTGCTGTCTCCGTCATCTTCTTTGCTGTCATCTGCTTGTTTCTCAGCACTATCGTCGGTCTCTTCTGTTGTCGCGTCTTCTTTAGATTCAGCGTCGGCAGGGCTTCCTTCGTCTTCATAGGATACCTGAGACATATATGGTTCATCCGCAACCTCTACTGATGGCGCATCTTCTTGACTATCTCCGTCCTCTGTGCTATCCGCCTCTGCCGTCGCCCCTTCTTCTGCTGAATTTTCTTCTTTCGTATCGACATCTACACTAGCTTCACTTGATTCGTTTCTTTCTGTAGATTCTGAAATACAAAACTATTATATTTTATGAACTATAATAGTTACCTACCTATTAATATTTATTAGAGAGAGAGAAAGAAAAAGAGAGAGCAGGGGTGAAAATATCCATAATAAATCTCAAACAAACTGTAGGTATATAGACAAGGAATAATATAAACATTTGTACCTGTTTCTGAGTCTCCCGATTCGAGTTCTTTAAGTGCTTTTTCGATATATGGACGGCATTGTGACTCGGATGGAATGTCGTCGTCGGCTGAAAATAATATATTAAGAATTCAAATAGGTCTTGTCCTTGTAAAATCCTAGACCTAGACCTAGACCGTTTCCAAGTTCGCATACATGCATTGAGTGTCCCCTAGCCCTTGAACATCGTTCATCATGGTGATGCCATTTTTAGCGATGCTCAAGGGCTAGGGGTCATTGACCTAAATATGGACATTTCTGTTTATCTGTAAACAATCAAAATAACTATATGTTTCACGATTGGATGAAAGCGTAGAATTTAATAATAAGTACCTATGATATTTTATTTGAAAGGCATATATCTAACCTACACGGAATTCCACGCAGACAAAATCTAATAAATCATCATCTACATCATCGTTAACCGATAAACATTCACAGCTGGACACAGGTCTCTTGTGTGTCTTCCACGCGCCATGGTCGTGCACCACCTGAATCCAGCGGCTCCCTGCGACACGTATAATCTCGTCTATCCAAATTCTAAATGGGTCTGCCAACGCTGCGCTTTTCGGTCCGTAGGTAGGTATTCCAGCAGCTTGGGTCCCCAACGTCTATCGGTTTTTCGAACTTTGTGCTCTATGCCCATTACCACTTCAGACTCGTATTATATATTATATTCGTCGGGAATCAATAGATATACAATAGATATTATGAGGCCTCATCATCATCATGATCAACCCATCGCCGGGCACGGGTCTCCTCTCAGTATGAGAAGAGTTTTAGCCGCAGACTACCACGCTGGTCAAGTGCGGATTGGCAGACTTCACACGACTTTGAGAACATTATGGAGGACTCTCAGGCATGCAGGTTTCCTCACAATTTATCTTCAGATATTTAATTACTATAAGGTCCATGATTACTTAGTAAAACGCACATGGCTCCGAAAAGTTAGAGGTGATAGCCTAGTGGTTAAGACATCCACCTCTTACTCGGGAGGCCGTGGGTTCGGTCCCGGGCACGTACCTCTGACTTTTCAGACTTATGTGGGTCTCAAGCAATGAAATATCACTTGCTTTAATGGTAAAAGAAAACCTGCATGCCTGAAAGTTCTCCATAAGTACTCCAAAGGTGTGTGAAGTCTGCCAATTTGCACTTGGCCAGCTGGTAGTTTATGGCCAAAACCCTTCTCATTTCTGAGAGAGCCTCGTGCTCTGTAGTGAGCCGGTGATGGGTTGATCATGATAATGATGATGATCATATGACATTACAATGATATAACATTTAGTTTATGATGTAGATAGTGGTAAAGTAAACAATGCCTAGGTCGTGCAAGCTATTTTAGATTTATGATATTTGTTATAGCTTTCTCCTTGCAAACCGTTTGACCCAAATGATTGGCCTTCACACATTCCTCAGTAAATCTTTCTAGCTACAGATGATCTGTCATTGATTCATCACTAAAAATGCTCTGCATTTGAAAGGAAATTCCCGGTTTATGAATAAACTAGCTTTTTCCCGCGATTTCATCCGCGTGGACTACACAAAGTTCAAACCCTTATTTTACCCCCTTAGGGGATGAATTTTCAAAAATCCTTTCTTAGCGGATGTTTATGTCATGATATATATCTTGCATGCCAAATTTTAGTCCGATTCGTCCAGTAGTTTGAGCTGTGCGTACCTTTTCCTTTTATATATTTAGACTTACAAACTTTCCCCGGCTTCGCACGGAAAATCCTTCTCTATTGGCTAAGTACCTATACCTGCGACTGACTTTGCACATACCCATAAGTACCTAATCTACTGTTTAGAGTTCCGGATCTCAAAAGGGAAAAGGAACCCTGATAGGATCACTTCGTTGTATGTCTGAGACCATATAATATGTTTATCATCTATGGGACAGACAGCCCATAGATGATAAACATATTATATGGTCTGTCCTATCAGTCAATTCAGGGTGACCAAAACCTATAGGGTAGGTGCCTGCCTACTTCCTGTTGACCTAGACTCCTAGAGTCATGTTGAGCAGGTAGCAATGTCTTGTGTGCACAAGTAGAGAGAAAATTCCGAACACATTCCGAAAACCGTGAATTTGTGGTTACCTACATCACAAAAAAAATTAAATGTGTTTTTGAACAAATTAGTATACCTGATTAGTTAGTATACCTGGAAGAAGGGCACCTGCACATTCTAAAACAGTTTTTTAATGCATTTAATAGAGTTTGATTTATCGTGCAAAATGTTTAAAAAAACCGGCCAAGTGCGTGTTAGGCTCGCGCAATGAGGGTTCCGTACTACAGTCGTATTTTTTCGACATTTTGCACGATAATTCAAAAACTACGATACATGATGTAACCACAAATTCACGGTTTTCAGATTTTTCCCCAAATATCAGCTATAAGATCTACCTACCTGTCAAATTTCATGATTCTAGGTGTAGTCGGGAAGTACCCTGTAGGTTTCTTGACAGACCGACAGACAGACAGACAGACAACAAAGTGATCCTATAAGGGTTCCGTTTTTCCTTTTGAGGTACGGAACCCTAAAAATACGACTGCAGTACGCAAACTTCAAAATAAGAGGGTAAATTACGGTGTTATTACCCGTACCCAATTGGGTACGGATTCCGTACCCAAAGGTTACTGTCCGTCCGTCCGTCGTCCGTCTGTCTGTCAGCGGGCTGTATCTCGTGAACCGTAATAGGTACAGAGTTGAATTTTTACAGAATGTGTACTTCTATTGCCGCTACATCAACAAATAATAAAATTTTCAAAACGGCCGCCATGAAAATGGACAAAAATAATGTAAAATAAACTGTAATTTCTTGTACGAAACCCTTCGTGTGCGAGTCCGTCTCGCACTTGATCGATTTTTTCGAAGGCTGGACAAACAATATTTATAACTAAGTATTACTAACAAAATAGCATTAGCAGTTACTGAAATAAACAAGTGTTACAGGCGGATGGACGGACTTAGTCACGTCAAGGGTTCCTTTTTTACCATTTTAATACGGAATCTGAAAAAATAAAGTGGGTACCATAGATTAATTATTGGTCTCGCTCCGCTTATGGTGGGTACCAATCCTGGATCCTTTCTAGCCGGATCAATAGGCAATAAATAGATTATAATAGGCAATCTTGTGGTGAATTTTCACAAACATTGCACAGTAACTCCTACTTAATGAAAATAACGGATCTTCATTCTTCGTCCTAACGATAAACAATTATTCAAAATTTCTTTTTTCCTTCAATGGTTTTGACTTTTGATGTAACATAGGGTTAGAAACTTTTTGTAAGTAGGTACATTAATTTATAACTACCTAGGTCAGGTACTAATGAAATGTAGGTCAGAAGTTATGTAAAAGTTATGATGTGACCTATTTCCGTGTCTCACTTTTATAATGTCGTCATGATCCTATCGTTTTTCACAAGATGGCGACGCATAACGACAAATCCCTGTATTTCTATTTGCGTAGCTATGCCGCGGCACGTCTAGCGCCGCTCTGCTCGCTCCAAGCTCTGATTAAACACGATGAGTGATAATTAAATCATAATAACCTTGTAGTTTAAATACTTTCCTAAGGTTATAGCCAAAAATAGCGCACAAACGCTCTTTTTACATAATTTCAGCGCAAGTTACACCGAAAATAGCAACGAACTAGTGACGCAGAGCGTGCGCAACCGCCCTGGCCGCGCCGCGCGACTCCACTCACCTCTCGCCGCGAGCGCGAGCGCCGACACGGCGAACAACATGCACAACATAAACCTCCATAACTTTGATCTCTTGGTCCACATTTTGTAAGGTTCCGGCCCTCTACAGCGGGCTACCGGTCATTTGCACTACACTCGCGCACCCCGATCGGTCGATCTATGGACGCGAATCACAAACCACACTGAAAACAGACTTCACTGAATGCGAAATGCATTCCCGTGGGAATGCAGCTCGCCAACGCCGCCTTTAAACTGCGGTTCGAATGTTAACGCCGTATCTTTGAAATAACTGAATGGCTTATTCGTAGGGATCGTTAAATTTAACCGCAATTTAAATGGACGCGATGTCACTCGCGGTGACGTCTGGTGTCCGCGGGGAGGGACGTCGGTCGTACTCTATTTCCGGAGACAGCACAGCATCGCTGGTCGAAGGGGTACTGGCGCGCGAGCGCGAGCACGCCGCGGGGCTCCCCGCGCGCCGAGCTTTCGGATTCAGTGCTACGCGTGCCAAGCGCAGGGCGGGCGGGGTTCCATACGCACTCGCACTATACGCTACTACCAAGGACCACACTGTACGTATGCGCTTTTCAGCAAAGCAAAAGCACCATTGAACATCGACGACTTATAACCAGGCGTGTCACAACAGAAGTCCCACTTGCCAAATAAATGACCGATTTATGCTGCGTGGACTATAGTTGAAAGATTCCACATGTAAGTAAGTATATACGTAGGTACCCACTTGATATTTTTCTTACTGTACCTACTGTAGACACACGTGCCTATTAAATAATCAAAAAACACTGCAATATTTGAATTCATGACCCTACTACAGAACTCCACGTTTTAACCACTGAGCCACTACGGCTCCTACTTTTTAGGCTACTCCGAGGGAAAAAGGAATCCTTAACGTCGAGGGAATCAAAACCTGTATGGTACATCCCGTTGACGATTCTGGAATCGTGAAATATGGCAGGTAGCATAATGTCTAGCTCGAGTAGCTAAAGGGGAAAATCCGAAAACTGTCAAAAAACATACAACAAATATACTACATTACAAAAAAAAAATTAAAAATTGTTATTCCTTGTAGGTACAATGCATACATAGGTTACAGAATACAGAACCCTTCTTGTGCGAATCCGACTCGCACTTTACCGGTTTTTTATAGATTTACTATTATGTAGTAGTTAGGTAGGTAGAGTAGGTACATATGAGATCACAGTTTTAAGTTAGTTTTTCTGCTCAAAAAAAATACTAAACACTATCAGACCAGTTAAGTCGGCCGTTAACAAAACTAATTTGAAAGATTAAGTTAGAAGCCAGAATACCCAAAGATTAATACCGGCCATCAGATTACAATATCAGTTGGCACGCGCGACGGACCGACCACCCGCTACAATATTTCAAGCTGCCATTCTTAAAATTGCATCGTTCCCTCTCGCATGCACTCGCCTGCACCCTGACTTGGACGATCTATGGAACGCCCTTCCAGCATCAGTTTTCCCCTGCAATTTTAATATGGGCTCCTTCCAGTTAAGAGTGAACAGGCATCTTCTAGGCAAGCGCGCTCCATCTTTGGCTGCTATGCATCATCACTTTCCAGCAAGTCTGATTGCAGCCAAGCTCTAGTCTATAAATTAAAAAATTAAAAAAAAGACTTCCGCCACAATTGGATGATAGTCTGTCTTTGATCAGCCCGGCACGACGAAACCAAGTCTTTTAAGGTTGCCTTTTATGATCGACAATGCGAAGCAAGCCTGGGATACCTATTACTAAGTATGTGAAACACACCGTTTCATACTTAGTGGTAATCTATTTCCAATGTTACTTTAATGGATATCGCCATGATCAATCCATCGCCGGCCCACTATCTACTGGCACGGGTCTGCTCTCAGAATGAGAAGGGTTTTGGCCATAGTCCACCACGCTGGTCAAGTGTGGATTGGCAGACTTTACACACCTTTGAAACATTATGGACTCTCATACAACTCTCAAGCATGCAGATTTCTTCACGATATTTTACTTCACCGTTAAAGCAAGTGATATTAATTAACCTAACGCACGACCTATACTCAACTCCGAAAAGTTATAATTGCATGCTCGGGATCAAACCCCCGACTCCCCGTAGGTATATGCCCAGCTATTTTATTCAGAAATAGATATAGATAGATAATAATCTATGGATAGTTCCAATTAGAAAATACATATTATCAAAATCTAATTCAGCAATTACTTAATTAATCATGGTTACTGAATACCGAACAACCCGAAATAATAATTACGTAAGTAATTGTTAGCGTACATAATATTTATATTCGTGCCCCTGACTCATTGACTATCATACGTTTCAGTCAACCCGCTGTCTTATAAAGGCGCCATAAATTACATCTTCCCAACCTACATAATGTTATTACCGCTATTGATATCGCTAGTAGGTACGTACAATATATGCGCTATTTCCTATTTCTAAGGTGCTATTTAAGAGGATCGTCTAGTTGTTCATACAAAAAGCGATAACGCTTTTCTCCCCGTAAATGTAGTCCAATTTTATTTATTTATTTATTTTTATTATTCATGTACCAAAAATTGTAGTTACAAAGTAATAATAAATTAAGTTACATCGGAAATGCCAATTTTCATAATTTTAAGAAATGTTGTAGATATAATGAAGAACTATATGCTCGTGCGTAAACTTGGAAACATTTCATTCGTTGATAGCTTCTGCCCGCGACTTCATCTGCGAGGATATATCTACCTACTTACGATTTTATTTTTATTCAGATACAAGTTAGCCCTTAACCTGCAATACGTACGTTAATTTGTAAGAACCTAGTTGTCCTAGGTAAGTAACAAGAGCAGTATAGATAGACTTGTAATGTCCCCTATCCACAACACTACCTGCCTTCGTCCCGTCAAAATCAGTTCAGCCGTTTGAAAAGTTAGCCTGATTACTTAATATAACAAAATATGGGAAAGTGTCTGTCCTTTTCACGGCCTGTCCGTTTAATCGATTTGGACGAAACGTACAGAGATAGCATGCATCCCAGGTGAGAACATAGGCTTTTTGACCCAGAAAATCAGAGTTCCAATGAGATTATTAAAACACTAAATGCACGCCGACGAAGTCCTGGGCATCATCTATTTGGTCTGAGATAGCTTGCATAAATCCAGACGAAGTTGAGGCCATCATCTAGCTAAGTAACACAAAGAATGACAGATAAGTAGGAAAAATGACAGAAAATATTTGATTGGATTTGGCTTTGATTTTCCGGGATAAGTAGCCTATGCCACTCTCAACCATGCAAAAATCGCGTCGATCTGTTGCTTGGTTGCAACCTGTTTGAAGGACACACAAACAACTAATTTCTATACATTATAGAAGGATTTAATAAAATCAATTTTAATTTAAAAATATTTATTTTTATACTTTTCCTTATTCTTAAATACTATAATATTGCCAAAAATAATTAACTGAAGAATTGTATTTGACAGTTTTTGAATTGTCTGTCAAAATGTCAAACTTATTCATTAGTTAAAAATTATTTAGCGATTGAAAAATCAACCCACCTTACATGTAATATCTTAAACATACACTATGAATATTTTATTCCTAATGATCAATTATAATTAATTCATCTATGCTCCAGTCTTCATACGAGTGATCTGGAAGGTATCTTCGTATGATGATGGGGATTTTCCTTTGTTTTAGTTCCTTCATGGCAATTTGTAGGGGGTCGGTTTCGCCTTCTAGTTCCACCATCACAGGTGCACACATAGCTATTTGTAATGCTCTTGTACCTGGAACAAGATATTACAAATATTTTTCTTTGATGCCCACCACTTAGTTTCTTTGGATTTAGTTTTTAAAAAATCCTGTGGGAACTATTTAATTTAAATAATATTGATTTCATTAAAAAGTAGCTCTTGTCACTTTTTAGGTTTTAACTATAGCCATGCCAAAAATCATGTTGATCCAATGCCCTGTTGCGATGTCATTGAAGGACAAACTAACACATTTTCACATTTATAATATGACTGATATCCATCATATTCCCCTCGTCAACATGACTTATATTCCCCTCTCCATCTAAGCATAAAACTTCTGCTAGTTGGTTTAATAAAAGTGCAACAGGTACCTATAGGAAGGCTATTGTAACTTCTATAATATATTGAATGGATGCTCCACATGCTTAAATACAGTGGAATATCAGACCAATGATCAGCTTCTTAGCCATACTTTCTAGATACCTCAGTGACCTGCTGGGCCTTAAGAATAACCTTGGGTGGCTGGAGTGATTCAAAAGGGAACAGCACCTAGTTAGTGGTGGTCTTAGAATGTAGTCTGCATAATATATACAGTAATACAGACAACTCAGTACAAATTACTCTGCAGCTATACAGAGTAATAGGTACCATGATTTAATGAACCTAATCCCAATCTTAGAGTTCGGCTGGTTTACCAAACACAAAACCCAAATTTTGGCATAAAATTTAAACACTAACCTAAAACTCTAGCCCTTTCATATTTAGTCATATATCGAGTGGTAATCCGCTTCGACTTCTCCACTCCGCCTCCAGCCTGCCCCGGCGCCAGACACTGCACGTTGTAACCCGGTTCTTCCTCTTGTTCTTCCGTCTCTTCGATATTATTGTCTTCCTCAACAATGTCGTCGTAATCTGCCCCACCGTCCTCTCCATCATATTCTTCATCAGCCATTATTTAGGTAAACGAACGAGGATTCTCTAATAACTATTTAATTTGTAAATATAAAAATTAATGCGATTCAAAATCAAAAATAAATTGAAACCTTAAAAACATGAATTTTTGAGTCTGTGCTGTCAATGTCATCATATTCATGAACCATAGATATAAAATGAACTTTATAATGCTACATTCATTTTAAGAGACAATTGTTTATGTAATTTTTTACAAATGCTATAATTTGTGTTGTTTCTATTTATCTTCCCTGTGTTTGTCCGTCTCTGTAACTAACATTTTATTTAATATATTATTTTACTTACAATAATTTAACCCTTACAGTAAAGTCTACACTCTACAGTAACAGTTAGATTTTAACTGCTGATTGATTACCTTCAACCTTCAAGCTACTTGAGACTGGCAAAGGGCAAAGTGCATTGTGCTGGTGTGGCACTGACAAAAGCCATGTAATATAAGAAGAATAATGTATTGTATTCTCCAGAGTCCAGAGTTACCCAAAATTGTATGGTATTGTATAATAATTATCTTAGTACAAAAGTCCAATAACTCACAGGCTAGCCCATCCTGAAGGTACCACATAAAACTTTTTTAACATCCTAAAAAGTTAAAAACCCCTGCTACCCATTATCAATGTTACCCGTTTCTAGTACACATGTAATATTTCCCATGTTATCCCAGATGCATGTTAAAATGAACGTAGCATTGGCTTCTGCTATTTATGGAACTGTTGTCCTGTCTTTGGCCCATAAATAGTCTTCCTTTTCCGGTTCTGCATCGAAGCTGAAACCATGCCGGTGTGTATTATTAAAAATTTCGTCTTTAAGATCCTCTCCAGTGACAAAATTCAGTGATGAATGTGTATATAAGTAAATAAGCAGTTCTTCGGTATCGTGCGAATAATCTCCGAAAACTATGATTGCGTACAATTCAAGATAAACACATGGCACTATTTGACGTTTATTATTTGACACAAATGTTAAACTTTGTAGAAAATAAATTCAATAAACATGTGTTTGTTGATTGCTACACCCAGACTTGATTTCCTATCGAAATGCGGATTGTTCCCGAGATGAAACATTAACTGTGTCGGTGAAAGCATGAATCTAACCTAAACGTGTTGTGTTTCAGCTCGCAATTGACTTATTGCACCCTTCGCCCGCGTCCGAAAGGAGGAAGCACAAGCTCAAGAGGCTAGTGCCACATCCAAACTCTTATTTCATGGACGTAAAATGCCCAGGCTGTTATAAAATCACAACCGTATTCAGTCACGCGCAAAGAGTAGTCGTATGTGCAGGATGCTCGACGATTCTTTGCCAACCCACTGGTGGTCGCGCCAGATTAACTGAAGGTAAGCCAATTACAAGCATGTACAGCTTTATTTAAATATACAGAATAGCTATTCTGAACCAAAATCGTGTTCCATAAGCTGTCAAGTCAAATCCTGGCCACTAATTATAAGTAACTGGTATAATTCCCACTAAAAACTTATGTTTTGTCCAATGCCAATGCATGAGTTTGTGGCATTTAAACAAGTTTTTGTATTCGAGCAATATTATAACAAACCTGGGCCTATTTATTAACCTAAATGTGAAAATGTCTGTTACATTTTCCTGAACCAGTTTTGATGGAGTATTTTGAACTAATATTTAGTACTATTATTTGGAGCACAAGTTCATACGTAACAAACAAAAAAGTGTGTCTAGCTTTCTGTCTGTTACCTTTTCACAGTTCAAGTGCACTGCTCTTGATAAAATTTGGCACAGAGAACTCTTTGGAGACTGACAACTTTTGTATTGTATAAAAAACAAACACTTGCTATGGGATTTTAACAAGTTGTTATTTAATCCTTGCAGTTGCAGGAATCGGCTAATAATTAATAATCAGATTTAAGTAAACCTGTTTATATGGTTTACATATTGTCTAGGTGGCACATAATGCAGTATTCATGTTACAAATCATTATTAAAATATTTTTAAATGAAGTATTTGTTGCACAATTTTATGAAAGTGATATTTCATAATGTTACTTATTGTCAAAAACTTGCATTGCACAATAATAATTCATTTATAAGATTGTGCACTCATTCGAAATATAATATTATGAATTTTTTTTAATTTTTACTTTTTCTAAAAAATGGCTAACTGAAAAGATCCAAACTGATGTCTTTCAAAAAGAGTCATTGTTTTTAGGGTTGTATGTAGCAAACTTATAATTTTTTCCTAATTCCCATTTATTTGACTATAACTAATTGGCAGAGTAGTAGTAATCTTCTATAATATAATAAAAATGAATCACTAAATGTGTTGCTCGTCGCAAATCTCGAGAACCGCTGAACTGATTTCACTAATTCTTTTTTTATAATATTTCTTGAAGTACGAGGATGGTTCTTACGGAGAGAAAAATTTTAAAAATTTGAATCAACTGTTAGGCGGAACGAAGTTTGCCAGGGCAGCTAGTTATGTATACAAGAGTTAATATAGTTCTATAACAATATTTTTGGGGTCTGTGCCAATGAGGTGCCATTGTGGAGTCTCAAAAAAATATGAATTACCTACTTATAGATGATAGCTAATAAACTAAGTGGCACCAGCCCCAAAAAATATTATTTTAAAACTATTTAGCTCTTGTATAATATATTTGGATATAAATTAAATTATTTTTTAATTTGTAGGGTACAAACACAGTTAGGTAGTGGGTTTTTAATTTTTTTGTAATTTATTTTAAGTTCCAGGCCAGATAATAATAAGGGACATGTTGCCAGTTCAGTTTCTAATATTGCTTGCCTAGTTATACTTATCCCAGAATATTGTATTCCAAGAATTGAATAAAATCCTCACCAAATAATAGATGATTCTGAATAATAATATAAATTATTATATTTGGTATAATTTGAATCAATATTTTTGGTAGCTGAGATAAACTATGAGAGCTGGTGCTCGATTGCGGTAGAATGACACCTACAATGTCATGATCGCAATCACATCTGATTGGTTCACGCTCGCTCACTATTGGTTAAACAATATTTTTTTGTTGCAACAAGAATACCATAAATTCAGCCAATCTCAACAATTGATATTGTAATAATGATTGATGCAGGTTTTACGAAATCGACCTACAGGGCTGCGCAAGTACATTACTAGCGACAGACAGCAATGAAAAATATATCAGTGACCTAAAATAATGTTATTGCAACATGACTAAATTCTCAGCCACAAATTTTTGAATTCTTATTCCTACTGTAAGTAAGCAAGTTATTTTAATGATGGTTGTTTTTGTTGCAGGATGTTCATTTAGAAGAAAACAACACTAAGATTACCTGGAGAGAGCCCTAATTTAAGATTTGCATTTTATTTCCAATTGTATCAATATGAATGAGTGATATTTTATTATTCATTGGATTTGTTAAAGCATTACAAATAAAGGCTTTTTCAAAGGGTAATTTTACCTACAGTTTTGGCCTTTTTATTTGAACCTCATATTACTGTAAGGTATGTCCACTGGCAATGGACCTTGCTTGGAATGTTACTTGGATTTCTGCAAGATAAAATAAGTAGGTACTTACTGAAATTAACTTGCTGTAGTTACACATCAATGCAAGTGACTTTCCAAAGCTGATTCCAGCAAGTTTTATAGCCAGTGAATACTCCTTTAGGTTGAAATCCTGCCAATTGGCACATTATAAGGAGAGATCTGGTACTATTTCATACTGCTATGGTACCTGGTACATCTGGTACTATAGGCCCTGGAATTACTGGGCCGTCTCTGCTCTCTCCTTTACCGCACGATCGCTCTCTAGACGGCTCCGTCGAATATCTGTAGGTAATAACTAATAACATACTTTCCTTGTGCTTTCCTTAGTCTGTGCCCTACCTACTCCTAGTACAAACTAAAAGCGCAGGCCACACTAGGAGCGAAGCGAAACGAATCTAAGTTTGTTTTGCTTCGCTCATGTGGCTAGCCACGTCTTTTCATGCATCAGTTCTACAGAGCTTCTTAGTTTACTAAGCCAGCTACTTTTCCTTAGTAAGCAAACGAACTTAGTGTGTGGCCAGTGCTTTACGTGGCTTTACTTTCGAGGAAAAAAAAATCGGAAATGTTAGTGACAAATTCTGCTGTACACAATCACTAAACTAAATAGGCAGGTCTCAAAATCTTTTTCTGCAGTGAGCATTATTCTTAAAGGGCATTTAGACCTGTCATTTAGTTTAGACATTGTGTGCAACAGAATTAACACGTCTTAGTCCTGTTATACGTATAGTACGCGACAAGTCGAGATGGCAATCGGGATATGAGGCGAGACGCCCCGCACAACCCGCATGTCGCTCGCGTCTCACCGGATTAGCGCGGGGGCTGTGCGGGGCGTCCCCACCCCGATTGCCATCTGAAACCAGTCGCGTACAGTAGTACACTGCGACAAGGCTATCTTGGCGCGTGGAGAAAATCGGAACTAACGTTGCCGTCAAGTGTCCCCTCTGTTCTTGTTTGAATATTCTAAGCCTTTGTTCTCCAACAGCGCCCCCCTGTTAATGTCATTGAAGTGCCAAGAGATCCTTGTCGCACTGTACACATACTGTAACTCATTGTAAAGTAGTCTATTAGATCAAGATTAGATCCTTCAAAGAATATGCATAATTTTTTTTATTTATTCACATTTTTTTGGTACAATATAAAAATATCACAATATGGAATTAAGCACAGCAACTTCATTAAACAATTTATGTTCACAATTATCATCATACCTATACATTTTTCATTTATATAATTTACATAATGTAAATATACTCAATCATAATTCACATAACATTTATATAAAAAGAAAATATTATCATAATCATATAACTATTTTATAGTGTCCGCTTGAATTAAAATTCAAGCAGGTCAATCATAACAAACACTTAAACATTAAGTAACCAAAAACCAAAATTGTCCTAGCTCTAACCAATTCATCATTGATCGGCAAAGAAGTCATGTGTTTTTAATTTAATTGCCTCTGCAACCTCTAACAATTCGTCTGCATTTTGAATGTCTTTTTTGATTGTCTGTATCAAACTATCAACAGAACTAAAATTCATCTCTGGTCTCAAGTATCCAACTATACATATTTTCAAATTAGATCCATAGAAATCCTTTTCAAAGTCGTGCATCACGTGAGTTTCCTGAAATGTAAGATTTGGTAGGATCAGCAAAAAATTTCAGTTCCAATCAATGAGTTTGGAATCCTCGGAGATAAGAGTGCAAAATTATAATAACTTGGAAAAAATATAAGCTCCAATCGAAATTAATAGCAAGTTTTATTGTTTATTTAAATTTCGAAAAAATAAATATTTCAGGTGAAATGTGTCTGTGAGTCAAAATCCGTCTCGAGTAGTCTTCTCTTAAATGAGGCTCGGTATGTCGAGCAAAAATAAATGTGTAGCTGGACTTGAAACAAACTGTTATGACCGAGAGAAAAAATCACAATTTTAGTTTTTTTTGGTTCACGGTAGCTGTGATAGCCTAGTGGTTAGGACGTCCGCCTCCTAATCGGAGGTCGGGGGTTTGATCCCGGACACGCACCTCTAACTTTTCGGTGCTATGTCAGTAATTAAATATCCCTTGATTTAACAGTGAAGGAAAACATCGTGAGGAAATCTGCAATGCCTGAGAGTTCTTCATAATGTCCTCAAGGGTGTGTGAAGTCAGCATCAATCTGACTCGTTTTCAGTGTCTTAAGTCTGAGCAAAGTGCGCTCTATAGATTGCAGTCTTAGAAATAGTCTTGTAGAATAGGTAAGATTTAGAATAGCTAACATACCACAGACAATTCCTTATTTTGATAGAAAGGACACCAGCCGATGTTCGCAACCATCTTGTAGACGGGATGTGAATTAACTTTGGCCCATCCATAGTACACGCCAGGCTTCAAATCTTGTGGTAATGACTGTGCCACTTCCCGCGAGTAGTTCGCTGTAACAAGAAATTATCGACCTTTAGAAAGTGATAGCGGATTTGTAACTTTGTGTCATGTGAGTTACGTAAGCGGCAACCAGAAGGATTTTTGAAGGAAACGAAGATAGGCTTTTACTAAATTTATATTCTTAAATCTTTACATTTTAACTTAACCTAACGTCTGCACTCTGCACCGAGGTTAGATGCAGAGTTTTACATGGTGACGACCTAAATCTAATCTAATCTAACCTAACTAAGAGACTGCGTCGAGGTGTGACGACAGACTGCCCTTCTTCACATCTCTCACTTGGTTTAAATACCTTAATGTTAAAATATAGCTAAATCCCAATTCGTTGCGGAGTCACGTATGGCAATGAGGTAGTTTCTTGCTGACCGAGCGCTGGACTTATGACCTAGTGACTTAGCCTTCAAAGATGGTTTGCAGCGTAAGTGATTTGAACTAGGTTATCGTTAGGATATGTAACACCTCCGCCCTCAGAGAGGCAACAATGGTTCGAATGTTGCCGAGACGTCGCATTCCTTATCCTCTTGAGATTGCTAGGTATTTGAAGTGGAAGCTATCTGCTGCTGTGAGATGGCTGCTATCCCGTTCGTGAAAATCAAGCATTTGTAATGGCCTGGACAAATCGTTGTCAGATTTCTTGTGGCATCCATCGGAAATGGCGATATGCTTTTCAAACTAGAAGTGTAGCCTTCTATTGTATTCGAGATCCTTTTCCAAAAGTGCTTCTGCTTGAATTGACAGGATTTCCTCAGGTTTGGTGAACTTGATGATGATGGGTGGCCGAATTCTCGAGGAAATTCCAGATTTGTGCTTCGGACATTCTGTCTCTATGGTAGGTACATGAATAGTGTCTCGATAGTTGCAAGGAAAGGTTAGGATGGACCTACCTACTAGTAAAACCTACGAAAATAGGGCTTTACTAATATTATAGGTAATTTGAATTTTCTTTGTCTAACGATATTATTTCGAGTTTGGAATTAGGTAACAGCAGTATAAGACTGTAGGACATGACAACGCAATTAATTGAAATGAATTATTGATCTTGAATTTATTATCGATTCACAAGCGGAATCTATATACCTATAGTCAGCAAAACCGCGGCTGTAATTTGAATCTACTTATTATAATTTATAATAAATAGTAATTTATTATAAACGTTGTTCGATATGAGACTAACCTACATTTTAAAGTGCTTATCTGACGAAATTACATCGCGGATATCGAATCGAAATATTCTTTATTATTTCTACGTAAATCTCACGTGGCGGCTGTACCTAAAGAAATTCAGGATGCCAAAACTTTTACGCTCTAAGGTGGTAATCTAGATAGATTACCCTAAAAGTCTAAAATTGGATTTCTATTTTTCGGCGGTTCTTAAACAATGTAAGATTCCGAAACCTATAAACTAACTATGGGGTGGTAACCAAGATTGATTGCCCTAAACCTAAATAAGGACTTCTATTTTACTAACAATTTTTCTGTGGGCCTAAGGCAATTTAGGCTACCGAAAGAAAGGATAATATTCTAGATAAGTATTAAATTATGATTAGGTGTAGGAAAATGGAAACAGGGAAGCAACACGAGAACAATTCAAGTGTACTTACATGTAATCCTTCCTGTAGGTACTATCTTGTCTCCTCTGTTGTATCGATTTTTGGATACTCCTTTTGGTCTTGCCGCAGGTCCGTAGATTCCGCATCCTCGTCCTCAGTTCCCTAGCTACCCTACGTAGTTACGGGGCCCGAACAACAAGGATCCTACCGACTGCGCCAGTTACGTAAGCGGCAACCAGAAGGATTTTTGAAGGAAACGAAGATAGGCTTTTACTAAATTTATATTCTTAAATCTTTACATTTTAACTTAACCTAACGTCTGCACTCTGCACCGAGGTTAGATGCAGAGTTTTACATGGTGACGACCTAAATCTAATCTAATCTAACCTAACTAAGAGACTGCGTCGAGGTGTGACGACAGACTGCCCTTCTTCACATCTCTCACTTGGTTTAAATACCTTAATGTTAAAATATAGCTAAATCCCAATTCGTTGCGGAGTCACGTATGGCAATGAGGTAGTTTCTTGCTGACCGAGCGCTGGACTTATGACCTAGTGACTTAGCCTTCAAAGATGGTTTGCAGCGTAAGTGATTTGAACTAGGTTATCGTTAGGATATGTAACATGTGTGTGTTGTGTGTGTGTGTGTGTTTGTGTCGTTGAGACCGGCAAAACGTCATATAGGTATAAGTGACAGAGACAGCGCTCTATAAAGCCGAAAAGTTAAGAGCCTCATAGCTCAACGGTTAAGGGAGCGGATTGAAAACCGAAAAGTCACCGGTTCAAATCCCACCCGTTGCACTATTGTCGTACCTACTCCTAGCACAAGCTTTACGCTTAATTGGAGTGGAAAGGGGAAGATTAGTCAGCAATTAACTTGGCTAATATTCTTTTTAAAAAAAAATCATTCTAAAAGCCGACGTACATTATCTTCGGCCGCGTACTGTACCTATACCACAGTATTAAGAGTGACAACAGTCCGACGCCTTTGAGCTCGTGGTAAATGACTACCACGGTCCACGACAGCTCTTCAACATAGGGCCCTTACTACATAGGCCAGTTCGGGTCGCTCCTTCGTCCCGCACACCGCACAATTGCTGTCGATAGCGCCACGACAGCTAGTATCGACACTTATTTGTTTGTAGTAGCACTTGCTGATATTTAGTAGGTAGGTATAGTACGCGACAGGTCAAGAATCGAGATAGGAATCGGGGAGGGAACGCCCCGCACACCCTGCACAGCCCCCGCGCTAACCCGGTGCGGGCAAGGGCGGGTGACGTGCGGGTGTGCGTGGCGTCCCCGCGCCTCATACCCCGATTGCCATCTCAACCTGTAGCGGACTATACATTAGATGGGACGGGAAAGCAGATTTAAGCGTGGACGCATTCGCAAACAACAAAGAACAGTGATATAAATACGCATAAAAAAGTATAGATCATAATAAATTCCAATGGCAGAACTGATGAGTTGGATCAGAACGGGAAAATAGTAGGTCGACGGAGATAACAAAGTAAATGAGTATCAATAGCTTCATTAATACAGTGGACCTACAAGTACTACTTGTGCCTCTAAATGGAGTCAATTGAAACATGCATTACAGTAGGTACGCGGCAAAAAGTAATCGACACATCGATATTTAGAAGGAGATAGCAGATTTGTAGAGCGTTGTCCTTGTCATTGAGGAGATCGAAAAAGCGTGATATAGGTATGAGGGACCGAGACAACGCTCTAAGTACAAAGCCGAAATGTCATTCTGAGGCCGATGTACATTATTTCTGCCGCGTATAGTAAGCAGTTCGACATGATACCTACGTAATGTTTGACCAGCTGCGTATACCAGATGATTTACCTCAAGTATTGCGAATCACTAAGCCAATCTATTTTTTATAACTATAACTGGACTATATTTTGAGTTTCTTGCTGGTTCTTCTCGGTAGCAAAGTCATTCCGAACCAGTGGTAGATGCTGTTGACGATTCAAAATTACTTGTAAAAGTTTAATTGAATAAAAAATGTTTTTATTTTATTTAATTATTTTATCGGAGGAAGTAATACCTATTGCCGATATAGATGTAGCTCGAAATGGTATTTTTAAAAATTTTGTTTGACTGTCTGTGTACACTTCACGCTGAAATTACAGAACAGATTTAGATACCTACTTGTAGCTAGTAGTCCGGGTCAACATTTAGGATAGTTTTTATCCCGAAAAACAAGTTCGTCCGGGACAGCGAATGATAGCCTAAAATATAATAATCGTGGGTCATGAGATGAGTGACCTAGCGCAGTGGTGAGATTCGTCCGCTTAGTTAATTGCCTGAGAAAGTATGCGTTTCCAGGTTCGATTACGGATAAGCACTTTGAATGATATTTATTTAGAGTTTTGATCTGTGATTAATTAGCACAGTAGTTAAGTACTAGTTACTCTATAATTCATGCTTTTAAGCTATTTAGCGTTGTAATAGTACTGACTCTAGTCTCTACTGTATAGGTACCTCCTTGCACCACTCGCGGTGCGAAAGGGCGATTGACGAACAAGTTGCGCGATCACACAAACACAATCATCGTCGCGCGTCACTTACACCAAATTACTGTACCTAGGACCTAGGTAGGTATATCAGTACCCTTATTATAAATGCGAAAGTGTGTTTGTTTGTTGGTTTGTCCTTTAATCACGTCGCAATGGTGGAACGGAGTGATTTTTTGCATGGGTGTAGATAAAGACCTGGAGAGTGACATAGGCACACCGCACGACATAGGGTACCTACTATTTATCCCGGAAAATAAAAAAAACCCATGGGATTTTTAAAAAACCTAATTCCAAGCGGACGAAGTCGCGGGCATCAGCTAGTTATGGTATAAATGATAATGCTTGAATTGGTAGGTAGGTATGTGCAATGTGCAATCATTTTGTATTTCTTTATGAATAGGATTTTACCATATCAATCCATACTAATATTATATGCATAATACTAATATTATAAATGCGGAAGTGTGTCTGTCTGTCTGCTAGCTTTTCATCCCGGAAAATTGATGAGTTCCCACGGGATTTTTAAAAACCTAAATCCACGCGTACGAAGTCGCGGGCATCAGCTAGTTATTAATATTATGATCATTTGTTATATTGCTTGTAAATCTAACAGATTATAACTAATGATAAAAATAATCATTAGCCATATTATTTTATCTTTTTTATAACCTAAGCGAATCTACAATGTAGGTACATACCAACATAGCCTTTTTATAGTTCCATCAATCATCATCGTCGCCATCGCCGGTACACTATTGAGGACGGGTCTTCTCTCAGAACAAGAAGGGTTTACCTATGCCATATTCCACGACGCGCTGGCCTAATGCGGATTGGCAAACACAAGGTGTCCGCATTAGGCATCCGCAACACTATTTTTTTATGTGACGTAACCACAAATTCACGGTTTTCGGATTTTTCCTTTATTTGATTTTTTTTTGTGTAAAGTACTTGGAAGTACCCTATAGGTTTTCTTGACAGATAGACAGTAAGTAGTCTTTTCACCTAAACATCGTGAGGAAACCTGCATGCCTGAGAGTTCTCCATAATGTTCTCAAAGGTGTGTAAAGTCTACCAATCCGCACATGGCCCGCGTGGTAGACTATTGCCAAAACCCTTCTCACTATGAGAGGAGACCCGTGCTCTGTAGTGAGCCGGCGATGGGTTGATCACGATGATGATGATACCTATCAACTACTTATTCCCTTATCTCCTAGATTTGTACTTAATAGACTTTTGAAACAATTTTCTAAGTATACACTGATAGCAATAATTTTGAAACAATGATAGAACATTCTGATAAGCAACAAATGGATTTATAATGATAACTTAAAATACCTAATCTGTGCCTGCTACATATGGAAAATTCTATTTTACAGTTCTGACAATATTATACTTTTCCTACAAGCACGCCTTAGCTTGAGTTTGAGAGCCTGTGAACCACACACGATCCGCCGCCTTCCTCATCCACCCACTTCCCGCTACCTTAGTCGAGAATAGCAGGGCGATCGGGAACTGGGGGCCTTTGTGTGTTGGCGGTGTTCATTGGGAGTATTGTCCATACTGACCACGCTGGGCAGGCGGATTGGTCAGCGCAGGGCTAGGCTTTTCGCTAAAGCCTAGCGATTTGGAATGGTTATGCCGATATTCTTCGCTCGTCATATCCTCCTTCGCTAATTGGCAGGGGGCACCACGTGCAGTTGCAGGTTGACAATTGGGGCGCTAAGATGTAGATGCGCCCCCTTACCCCCCACCATACTTTGCTTGGCTACATTATTTTACATGATGCAAAATCTCAAGTTTCTAGACCTAGAAGTTTAAGCTGTACATTGATATGTCAGTCAGTCATGGATTAAGTACTTATAACGTATAATGGGGCTAATTCCGTTGTACACAATCTCTAAACTAAACTAAAATGAAACGTCTAAATCTATCGTTATCCCTTTTATAATGACACTCGCAGAAAAGGATAGCACTAGATTTAAAACTGTCAATTTAGTTTAGTTTAGAGATTGTGTTCAACAGAATCGGCCACAATATGTGGTATATTCTTCACTTACAATCAAGTATACATTTTTATACAAATTATGTACTTATGAGCCAGACACATTGTACTAACATGAAATTGTTAATATTTACTCAAATAATATGTAACACCTTTTAGCTGGTTTGCACAGATGATTGGTGATTTTAGTTGAAAAGCTAACTGAAGGTTACTAAATCCATACAAATATATATGCGAAAGTGTGTGTGTCTGTCTGTCTGCTAGCTTTTCACGGCCCATCCGTTTAACCGATTTTGATGAAATTTGTTACAAAGATAGCCAGCATCCTGGGGAAAGACACAGGCTACTTTTCCTAGGCTCCAGGCTAAGATTCCGAAAAATTAAAGAGTTCCCACAGGATTTTTTAAAAAACCTAAATCCACGCGGATGAAGTCGCGGACATCATCTAGTTATATATAACTGCAATAATGTTTGACTAATCGAAATAATTTTGATATCTTGTTTGATATAATAACTATGTGAACATTAAGTAATACTAATGTAGGACTAGTTGTTACCATAAAATCTATCTATATAATGCTTGAGTAAATATGGCCTTACTTACTTAGCATTATTGTAAATTTGTGAGATAAAACAAAGGAGATACCTACCTAGTAACTTGTCAGTATAAATGGAGAATATTTTATTGAGTACGAAAATCTGTGCTCAATGAAATAGTTCAGATTCATACTAAATTGTTTTTTTATATTTTAAGGATAATAAATAACTAATACCTATTAGTTTGTTTATCTTATCCACAATTTAATGGGTCAAAGAATACACTTTTTTACCTGCAGCACAGACTGAGTGTCACATCTAGTTGATGCCCGCGATTTTGCGTGGATTTAGGATTTTAAAAATGCTGTGGAAACTCTTGAATTTTCTGGGATAAAAATTGGCATAATACAGTCTCTGGAATGCAAGCTGTACTAAATTTCTACAAAATCGGCTGTGAAAAGGTAACAATAACAGGGACAGTCTTTGTTATTCCTTTTTGGTGTACAATAAAGACGTTTCATTCTTTTTTCATTAATCTATTATTTATTGAGTACTAGCTGATGCCCGCGACTTCGTACGCGTAGATTTAGATTTTTGAAAATCCCATGGGAACTCTTTGATTCCACTGGATAAAAAGTAGCCTATGTCACTCTCCAGGTCTTAAACTATACCCATGCAAAAAATCACATCTATCCGTAGCTCTGTTGCGACGTGATTGAAGGACAAACCAACAAACAAACACACTTTCGCATTTATAATAAGGGTACTGATATGAATAAAAGACAGAAATTGAGATACCTAGTACTGTAATCTATACTAATATTATAAAGAGATAAAGTTTGACCAATCTTGAAAAATCTTTCACCAGTAGAAAGCTACATTATTCCTGAGTGATATATATAAACTATATTTTATTTTTAAAAAAATTAGAGATCCTTATGAAAATTGTAATAAGCTACCTGTGCGAAGCTAGTTAAACACAAAGTAGGAATTCTATTTACTAAGGCTGAATTTGCAATAAATAGGAGAGTCTGTCTTATTACAAAAAAGCATTGTAAAATAATACAACAAACTTCTAAGTCTGAACTCTGAACTATTCAAAGAGTACATCATAATCATAATAATATATAAAATCGTAGTGATAACCTTAATGACTAAATTTGTACTTTAAAATAAGTACTTACTAGTCCATGCCTTCTTATCTATAAGGATTGTATTTGTAAGTCAAAAATAAATTGTGCAATTTCTATTTTCAACTAAAGATAAAGATAAATATTCAGTTTCATTTTAGTTTAGCAAGTTAATGTGATCCTGGGTATTCACCTCTAACTTTTCAATTATGTGCATTTTATGCAATTAAATAATATGATAAGTAGGTAACTATGCACTCGGTTTACCAGTGAAGTAAATCATCGTGAGGAAACCTGCATGCCAGAGATTCTCCTCGTGTTCTCAAAGGTGTGTAAAGTCTGCCAATCTACGCTTGGCCAGCGTGGTGCACTATGACCAAACTCTTCTCATTCTGAGAGGAAACAGATGCTCAGTAGTGAAGCCAGCAATGGGTTGATGATGATGATGATAATTGGCAAGTGTTTGTTTGCAAAAAATCATTGACATTCAGAGACTTTATTGGCTAAATAGTAAAAAAATTAAAAATCATTACCTGTGGGACAACCTAATTCCTTTGATCCTCTTCCAAAGCCTTTTACTACTTCACCTTTTAAAAATAAAGGCAAATACGACAAAGACATTATTTTCAGCAATATTTTCTATGAATTGGGTAGTCTTTTTCGTAAATTTTTTGTTAGCACTCCTGGCTGACTGAATATTATTTTATTATTAGTTTGATTTAGATAATTAGAAGTAGTACGAATTTTACACCAATACACATATAAATCTAAAAGCAAGACGACGAAATAATAAAAAATAATTTACCTATCATATCACAACAAACAGGTATACATATTAATCTATGCAACAAACCCACACAGGGAAAGTTACAAAAAAGAAAAGAATTGAAGTCACAAGATTGAAGTGATGTGAAGCAACTAGCAAGGAAGCATGCACAGACTACAGTGTATATAGGGAGATAGACTGGTAAGTCGGGCCGTCAAGGCGCCCACTTGAAAAGCGCCATCTAGGAGACGGGTTTGGTACTAAATACAGCCAATACCCAGTATATATACCTACCTATATACATACTTTATAGTTTTTTAAATTAGGTAGGAATGTGGTGTTTGATTTGCGGGAGTTTTGAATGGATAATGGTACTTATCTTGGCAATACTGATAATTACCAATATCACAATGGCATTTAACTCCCGCCAATCAAATTTAATTCAAAAATTAAACACAACTTATTATAAGTTATTTAAACTTTTTCAATTTTTTTTTTTTATAATAAATATCAGCATCACATTTAAGTGGATCTCTTGAATCAAAAAAGTGAATTTTTCCATTTAAAATAAAATTAATATCTTTGCACCAGTTATTTATAAAAAAAATGACAGTTTCCTTGGTCAAAAAATTAATAATTTTGTCTCTATGTGAGCTACATGATATAAAGTTAAAATTTATATTTGATAATAGTATTAATTTTACGTACTCTTGTATTTTATTTTTATTACTTCTGTTTTTCAAAATTTCAATTACGTGATTTTCGATCTCAGCGAAGCAATCAAAAATGTTTCTCGTCGGATAACATAGCCATCCTTTGTCATTGTATTCGCTAATTTTAATATGTTTATGAAAAGCCTCCAGTTCCTTACTTTTAAACACTTCAATGCATTCAGGACAACTTTTGAAAACTTTTTTTTGCACTTTTGTCACAAGCCATCCACTGCAATATGCTACTGCCGCACACCTCTCTACATCTGTCGGAGATTTGCCTTCAATTAGTTTATTTGTATTTATATTTTCAATGTTCAAATCATTAAAATCTATTTCTATATTTTCTGTGTTTTCTTCGTTACTCTTTTCGCTACTTTTTATAAGATTTTTTAAATTGTTTAGGCAAAAGTCCCCATCTTTTTCACAATTTGCCCCGACAGAATGAGGAGATGTTAAATTATTTACCATTAACGTCTTATATGCTGCTTGAAACCCATATGCATTTGGCATATTGTTTGAATGGCCCTGTGCTCTTATTGCACCAAAAAAGTTTTCCAAGGGGTCCTGATTGAAATGTCGTAACAAAAGTGAAGTTACATTGAGGGACTTTAAATGATTGATTAATAACTGGAACCCTTCAATTGTTTTTATCCAGCTCGAAATTGATGGAACAGAGGCTTTTCTCCCATCCTTTGTAACAAAGACCATGGACTTCAATACTGGCAAACTTTTTCTCCATAACTGGTGATGAGGAGATTTGGGAGTTACAGCAGTTCTATAAATTTTACCGTTTCTTATTTTGCTGTAACTCCCATTTACAGAATCAAATAATTCGTCCATCAATATTAACAAATCGGCCGTGTCTTTATTTTCAGCTGGAAGTTGCCCACAATCTAAAAAGAAAAAAAGGACATGTTAAATACTCATAAAATAAATTATAATAAGTAAAAATTAAAATATTCTATTCTACTAATTAATAAGAATGGAACACAATACACAAATAAGCTGGATAGCCTAGTGGTTATGACGTCGTCTCCTACTCTGTAGTGACCCGGCGGTGGAGTGATCATGATGATCATGATGAAGTAGAAAACCTTGCATAAAGAGTAAAATCCACCAACTTTGACAATGGTAAAGAGAGCAATGTACATCAGTATACAAATCAAGTAGGTACCTGCCATATATCCAAGAGCAACGCCGACTGTCCGACTGAATACCTGAGTGCAGTGTTTCACTTTCATTTTAGGTATTAGTTTGGGCACAACATGTTGCGCCGTTAATTTAGGCACCAAGCGGACACCTTTATAGCCTGGCTGCCTGTGGTACATTTCTTCTAAATGCTGCCATTTTGCAACTTTTTGCTTCCCATCTTGGGTAAACATTAAATTTTTGTTCAACAAATTATTTCTTATACCCTTCATCAGATGGGGTGCATCAAATAAAGGAAAAATCTTTTTTTTATTTAATTCAAAAAACCCACCAGTCCATTCTTTGTTGTCTCTTTTATCTCTTCACTCATATTTTTCATCAAAAGCTCAAATGCTTCGGTCTTTTTAAGTTTAATAGCAGCCTTCTTCTTAAAGTAGTCTTTCTGTATTCGACATTTTTTTAATTGATGTCTCATATTTGAAATTTCTTTGCAGAGTTCCTTCTCTTGTTTGGTGAGAACCCACTTCTTAGCTGAAAGTAAAATGACATCAAATATTAAAAATTGCTGTTCATTAAGTACCATCATGATTAATCATGGTTCGTCATTCAGTGCAATCGTATAACAGCCTAGTAGCTATGACTTTTCGACAGGTTGGGGGTGCAATCAATTCTAACTTTGCAGAGTTATGTGCATTTTAAGAAATTAAATATCACTTGCTTTAATGGTGAACGAAAAAATATCTTAAGGAAACCTGCATGGCAGACGATGGCCTAAACTCATCTCACTCTTAGAGGAGACCTATGCTCAGTAATAAGCTGGCAATGAGTTGATCATGACTAAAGATATTATCAATGAGCAATAAATTCTTAGGGTTATCAAAATAGAGCCTTTTTACTGTTATTCTGCTGCTAGTCTTTCTGACCGTGTATAATATTGTTGTCTTGAAGTCATATTATACAGAGTTATTTAGACAACCTGGCATTTTTGGGGCAGAAAAAATATTGATCCCAACTTGATATGCCTGAGACTTTGTCCACATGAATTTGTTTTTAAAAGTGTCTGCTACAGACAGAGTATGAAGCATGGCATGATCACCACAGTAAGTTATAATATTTAACTAAGCCAAGTAAGTTATAAAAACTTTTTAGTTTAAAACTAAGGATTCTGATATACCTTTTAAATTGTCCTTTGAGTTTAACTTAATAGCAACTGCAGGTACTGCTTTACTTGATGTTGCAACAAGTCCTGCAAAATACCAAAAATAACACATGAGATAATAATACGATAATCTATACCAACCAATTTTAAAAAAATCTTTTACAAGTAGAAATCTACATTATTCCTGAGTAACATAAGCTATATTTTATTTTCAAAAAATTAGAGATCCACATGAAAACTATAATAAGCTACCCATGCGAAGGTAAGGTCACTAGTTAATACTAAAGCTACCAACAATGGAAATGAAAAAATGATGTTTGATTTGAAAGGTATCAAACTTTCACATCAGTAGTTCATTTAAGTTATACTACACTATTCTATTAGTATCTAATTAAATTGAAATGATATGATCATTTAAATCAAAAACACTATTTTTTTGCATTTCCTATTGTATGGCATATACATATCTGCCATGTTAAAAAATAAACTTAAAGGCGATTTAAAATTATAGGGTACTAGCTTATGCTTTCGACTTCGTCCGCATGGACTACACAAATTTCAAACCCCTATTTCACCCCCTTAGGGATTTAAATTTTCAAAAATCTTTTCTTAGCGGATGCCTACATCATAATAGCTATCTGCATGCCAAATTTCAGCCTGATCCGTCCAGTAGTTGGAGCTGTGCGTTGATAGATCAGTCAGTCAGTCAGTCAGTCACCTTTTCCTTTTATATATTTAGATTTAAGATTTATAATTACCTGGTGCCATTTCCATTTCATTAGAATTTGATATGAAACTGGAGCTAGTATGCGGTTCAGAAACAATTATTGCTTCAGCAGCAGCCATATTCTCTAAAATAAAAATATCAATATCAAAACCATAATAAAGTAAATACATTGAGATATGAATTATTCACATTAGAGAGTAAGACTTGTCCATGTTTCTACATAAAAAGTTCTTGTAAATAATTAACTTGAAACCATAGCTGTCTGATATTCTGTGACAAGTTACATAATATCTAAAATATACCAATTAGCAAGTGAAAATATTTGCTAGTTACAAAGGTACTTTAAAAATGTCTAACCAACCTGCTAAACAGAGTGATGGGATGGCTAGGGAACACAACTTTGTTGGGTACAAATAAATGTCCTCAAAATGTCTACGACAGACCCTTCTGTTGCTGTAAATGTAATCTTTATCTAATTCCGCTACATGACCCCCAATCTTCTTCAGCCACACTTGAAACAAATCAATGTGCTGATTTGGGTTGGGGAAACGGTGCAGTGAGATACCTGGAAATACATAATGAAGTATAGATATTAAACATCAAGCTTATCTAATTATAGTGATCCGACTAATAGCTTATTTCTATTGAGAAAAGTGCTAAAAACATTAAGTCGCTGTTCAAACATCAACATTTTAGGGTTTAGTACCTACATCTCACGTTTGCAATTAAACAAAACTGTGGTGCTAGAGCTAACGCATCTTGTCAAAAAGGCATCCTTGCATCACTGCATCCTTGAAATGATAACTTTCAAGGGCAATCTTCCGATTGAATCAATGGAGTATATGAGGCAGCAAGCAATACTTTCTGATATAAAACAGAACGAATTTACTTACCATCGCCTGCAACAGTTGAACAGCCAGGCACACAACATACTTTTTGAGACATTTTACAAATCTAAACTTCTAAACCACTAAACAAAATCAGATTGCAACAGAGTTCAGGGGGAATGCCAAGTTATCGTTTACACAAGAAACAGTAGTCCAAAAAACAAGCCAAAATAATAAACGTAGGGATCGTCGGAGTCCGAAAGCAAAGCAAAAGTCGTGAAATCTTTAATATCAAATAAAATTACTCCCAAAACTGTAGAACCACCGTAGAATTTCGTTATGAAATGAATTCAAATTTCAAACTTTTCTGACACTTGTCACCCAGTTTTCTTGACCATAGATATGAAAATCTAGAATTTGAAGAACATTTAACTATTATTTTAAAAATAAAGCTTAATTTTAGCAAAATTTATAATAATTGAATATTTCTTTTTTCCAAATAAAAAGAAAGTATGTTTTTAATTTAATTTTTCACAATATTGGAACTTGAGTATTTTTTATTATGTTAACACTGTCATTAAAAATAATTTACATGTTAACACTGGAACATTATTTCTAAATCCAGCTCCTAGATGGCGCTATTAATCTAGTTTAGCAGCAGAGTTCTAAGATAGCATACCATGGAAGCATGTGAAGTGATGAAATTTGAGTTTTGACATTAGCAAATGTCAAAACGTAAATCACCGACCAGAAATAAAATGACGTAAATAATGATACCCACCGTAGATAGAATAATAGAATTTTTGACCACGACCATGGACGTGTCCGCATAATGTTTAACACGTTTTTAAAGTTACCCGTGACTACTATGGTCTATGGTCTTTAATTCATTTTAGCATTAGTGATTATATACCTACTTTTTGCTTTTTAGCATTACATTACTGGTCTGTGGACTCTGGGACCATCTGGGACTGTTATTGGTCTGTGGACAAAATTGCAAAATATGTCGTCGCAATTCTATATTTATTTGATAAATGTTCAATTTTCTTTCAAACACAATATGTTTCTAATGTAAGGTATCTAAAATAAAATATATTTAGTAGAAAAACAAACGTAATATTACAATCGTGCACTATGATGTTACTTTTATCTTAAATGTTGTATTGTAACTTGTATGGCCAATGTATTGTGTTGACAAGTTCAGTAAGTTATTTTTTGACATAATTAAGGACAATCTTTGACTATGATAAAAAAATAATAACATGGAAATGACTGAAGAGGGGTATGACGGCGAGCACTCATTATCTGCATGGGATATGCCCGGACCCTCCTCAATAGCTGCTATCCTTGGTTCTATATACAATAATTCTACTTCCTCTGATAATCCACCAAGAATTGGTAAGTATTATTTAATGATAATTATGTTTTGAGAGCTGTATGCTAATATAGCTCTGAAGCTATAAAGCTCCAGAGCTATATTATATTTCAACATCATAGTGCTTTTGTTAAAGGCAAACAAAGCAACTAAGAAACTTGAAAATATTATAGGAAAAATCTTGTAAAGGTAAACCCTTTTTATTATTACATTTTTAGCCCTTAGCCTTAGTTTGGGCGTGCCTATTTTTGTAAAGTTGTCATTCATTTGGGATCTTTTGAAATCCCAGATATTATGTTGTATAAACAGTGTTTTTATTTATTAAATGGTCAAGGTTTGTTTTAGAACAAACATACTTAATTGCCAGACTCAAGTGCAGCATGTGAACTGACATAGGCATGCAATGTTTAGTTATTTAGTAGTTAAGTTTGATTTTAGAAGCCACTATAAAAACAGATTTGTAAGTGAAGCATGAAAATCAATATAGCTGCTTATTCGGACCCTCAGATTTTAAAAACCACTTGCGACAAGCCCTGGGTTAGCTGTCATTAAAAGCTCTGTAAGAATAACATACCTATTATGTGACTAAGCATTTTTTTTTAAATTGTTGTAGAGGAGATGGAGTGTGATCCATTGTTTGCTGAAAGCGATGATGATGTAGAAGTACTGCCGGTGCCTACAGAGGAAATCAATCAAGGAGAAAGAAATGCTCCAACACCAAAGAATGCAATATCATCCAATTACATAAACTCCACTACACCTACACAACCATTTGAAGTGAATGTAGCACCCCTATCAGCGCACACACCAGTCCCTGAGGAGTACCAGCCTTTGCCCGACAGTTCAAGTTCCATTGAATACTCCATTGGCAGAAGTAATCCTGATGGCACTAATCCTAGCGGAACATTCAACGATGTAAATATACGCTATCAACCTAAACCAGCATACCAGCTTGGCACCTTCTGTTATCGCAATGGAAACAATCCAAGAGAATACATAGTAGGTCCTTACGGTCACATGAACATGAATATGATTGTACTTAGTGAGGAAAGGAATTACTTATCACAGCAGCCAATAAATTACACACTTTCTGCTCACCGACCCCCTCTTCAAGAAACCAATTTTCCAAATGCAGGCTATACATCATTACAGCCGAGTGCAGGTCATTCATTTAGCAACTTTCCAGATGAGTCGAACCAACCTGAAAGTCAGGCACAGAGCTTAGAAAGGCCGAGTCGTAAATTTAATGTATCACCTAGAAGGAAACAATCAAAAGAGAGTCAGGCTAGTCCAAATTTAATAGAACTAAGTTCTGATGAGGAAGACACCCCATCGACACCTAGTAAAAAGCAGTGTGATGTTGCTCGACCTTCCTCAGATATGAACAGAGATGCAAGACAGAGCAATAGTCGCCATTCATGTGGATTAATCAATGCTCCCGATGTAAATGAAAGGGTCGCTGTTAAGACAGAACCGCAAGACCCGTCAGAAGTATCAACACAAACCGTTCAGGACACTGAAAGGGCTGAAGTGCAACCTGAAGAACCAGTTTCAGCTCATAGACAACACCACCAAGTGCTGAATCCCCCTCCAGTTAAAGAACAAACTCAACCTGTCAGCTACCAACCTCGGCCGGGCTGTGCTTGTAAAAAGAACAAACACACATGTTTTTTCCCGAATCCATCAGACAGGTCGAATCCGAATTACTTTAGTTACTATAATGGTGCACATCACCATCATCACCACCATCACCACCGTATCACACCCTGTGCTCACGGTAGTAATGCACCATCTGGATCTTCAAATCCTAGTACTTCAAATATTAAAGTAGAGCCTGTTTCTCAGCCGGTTGTAAAAGTTGAACCTAACTCTCCTAGGCTTTCAGATAATACACAGCAATCTTCTAGTATAGGATCTGTTAAGGTTGAACCGACCGGGCAGGCTCCAATAAAATCTGAGCCTGTGTCCAACACATCAATACAGAGGCCATGGAATAGAACGATTAGTGCTAGTAATAGTACTGTGACTGTAAAGTTAGAGGATTCGGAAAGTCGGCGATGTTGTGATGGCGCCGGAGACAGGAGGATCAAAGATCCATCGCCCCAGCCGGGGACGAGCTCGGCCAGGCATACACAACCTGAACATATCCCTACAACACAAACCAATAACAATCAGGTAACTTGCCTTACATCAGTACTATAAATTACATAAAAGAAATTGTGTTGGTGTACCCAATAGATAGAGATAGCCTTCATTCCAGACAGGCTACTTTTTATCCTGGAAAATAAAAGAATTGCCACAGGATGATTAAAAACCTTAATCCATGCAGACAAAGTTGTGGGCACATCTAATATTATTATAACCACACTGTCATTGCCATTTTATAAAAAAAAATTAACAGGCTTCAAAAAAGAAGGAGGTTCTCAATTTGTTAAATTTTTTAGGGTTCCATACCTCAAAAGGAAAAACGGAACTCTTATAGGATCACTTTGTTTGTCTGTCTGTCTTTCCATCCGTCTGTCTGTCAAGAAACCTACAGGGTACTTCCCGTAGATCTAGAATCATGAAATTTGGCAGGTAGGTAGATCTTGTAGCTGACATTTGAGGAAAAATCTGAAAACCGTGAATATAGGGTTAGATCACACAAAAAAAATTGTGGTCATGAACTAATAATTAGTATTTTCAATTTTCTAAGTAAGATAACTATATCAAGTGGGGTATCATATGAAAGGTCTTCACCTGTGCATTCTAAAACAGATTTTTATTCATTTTTATGTATCATAGTTTTGAATTATCCTGCAAAATGTCGAAAAAATACGACTGTAGTACAGAACCCTCATTGCGCGAGCCTGACTCGCACTTGGCCGGTTTTTTATACATAATCAGTACGGAGTACCTATATTATAAATGTGAAAGTGTGTTTCTTTGTTAAATTATTGGTATGTCCTTCAATCACGTCGCAACAGAGCAACGGATCGACGTGATTTTTTACATGGGTATAGTTAAAGACCTGGAGAGTGACCGGCTACTGACTGATCTATCAACGCACAGCTTAAACTACTGGACGGCTCGGGCTGAAATTTGGCATGCAGATAGCTATTATGACGTAGGCATCCGCTAAGAAAGGATTTTTGAAAATTCAACCCTTAGGGGGTGAAATAGGGGTTTGAAATTTGTGTAGTCCACGCGGACGAAGTCGCGAGCATAAGCTAGTTACTACTAAACTAAGCACAAAAATTGTTATTAACTCCAGGAAAACAAGCCAAACAGGACAGAAGCATTGTCTGGCAGTGGTGGGCATGTGTTGTCGGCACCAGATCTGCAACTGGACTGGGTCTCAGACTCCAGCTCTGATGACGACGTGCAAGTATTGACTGAGGAGCCCAATTCCGTATGTATTTAATATTAGTGATTACCACATATTTAATTCTGGTATTAGTAGTTACTGGTATTTAATACAAGTGTGTTCCACGCGATGGATTTTTATAATTGTGTGAGATTTCCGATTTTCTGGGATAACACTAGTTTATATTCTTCATCAGGATGCAAGTTCTTCTTCTTCGCTCTGGGCTGGTTTCCGCACTTAAACGTTTCTGTCTGTTGTGCGTCAGGATGCAAGTTAACTCTGTACCAAATTTCGTCCGACTCAAGCGGGGACGGGTACTGGACGCACAATAGATGGAAACATTTAACCAGTGTTAAATGTTTCCAAACAATATTGTGTTGTTTGTTTGTGTGGAAACTTGCCCATAATGAAGAAATATGGATAAAGATTAAGATTATATTATTTTCCAGCGGGAAGTAATAGACCTAACCAGTTCCCCGGGGCGTACGGGCCAGTCCCCCGAAGACGGGCCCCCGCAGGCCTCTACGGGTGCCGTGCGCTCTCCGCGGCCTTTGTTTGAGTCCGTGCCGCACCGGGACCCGCCGCTCTATCACACTCCTCCCGTACCGTCGCATCCACACTTGTTGCATCGCACGAGGTAAGTTATATTGGATAGAAGCAGGCGCAAGAGCAGTTAGAGTGGTTATGCACTGCTTCCGATCCTAATCCGTGAAAATACGTTCAAAAGTAGTCATAGAATTATTTGTATGGTAGTTTACGCACTAGATCCGACTTCCATCATCCGATTTCTCTCCGTCAGCCGTGAACAAATATTCGCACCGATGTAGTCGTAGTAATGTTTGTACGATCGCTTTCGCATTACCTCGGATTTTCTGAGCTTGGATCTAGATGAGATTGAATAGAATGAAATAGAAATAGAATGATTTTTTAATTAAATAACCATTCTCAAGTGCTTTTGAATCGATAAAAGGATCTTGCAGCACTATTTCTGAATGCCATTCCTACTTAGAAGAACCAGCAAGAAACTCGGCGGATCCTCTCTTCAAATGTTCAAATTGCAATAATATTATGACATATTATTGTATAAGTAATATCAGTCACGTCATAAAGTCACACAGATTGATTTATTACTAAATAAAATTTGTTTAAAAAATTGACTATCTCCTAGGGGCTGAAAATGAAAAAAGAAATAATGATAATATCGATTAAAAACATTTCATCAACACAACATTGCCTGGAAAGAATAGACCTAACAAAATGCTAATTTCTTATCTACACCCACATAAAACCGGAAATGATATACCAGCATTCTTGATAGTGTATTTAGTTGTAGTATACATCATGATTGATAAACTAGTCGGGCTAACGTCAACTAAACACGTGAGTAAAGCCGGTGTGAGATGTACATGTATGTACATCTCACACCGGCATGAATCATGACGCAATCATTTTATCTTTACTAATAATGTTATTGTGTTAAAAAACAAAAACAACGCGACAATCATCATGATCAACCCATCGCCGGCACGCACGCAGGACATGTAATTTTGACGTTTTTTACCAAAACCAAAAAGGGCTGTGTCAACTGGCAAATACATTAATGTGAGAGCTGTCATTGATAACAAAAGTATGTTCTTTATAGTCGTATCCCTCATTGCTGAAGGTCGTCACTCCTTCCATTAATCACATAATGGCAGGAGTACCCTTGGAATAATAATGCGGTGGGTTCCCAGATCCATCCACATTCAACTCACTAATCGAATAAGATTTCGGATTCATAGGTTCAGGGACAGCTGTTATTATCAGATAATAACCGGGACCGCCGCGCGGCTTAACGTATTCTCCAAAGCACGGAGGACATAAAAATGCCAAATTTGGACCTCCGAAGTCGGTCATCCATCCAGTTACCGAGTTTGGTTAACTGTGCTTAACAATTGCAATAGATTGATATAGGTTGACTCAACTAGGCCACACGTCAAAGGATGTAATCACAGATTATGATTATGTGTTCGACACAGGGTGCGCTGCATGGTGACGTGCCGCGGCTGCTGCTGCCCGTCGCACGGCGCGCACGGCCACGGCCACATGCACGCGCACAGCCACGGCGCGCTGCCGCCGCGCGCGCCCTACGCGCACGCGCCGCACACCACGCACAACCCGCCGCCCGCCGCGCACCGTGAGTACACGCCCTTAAGCTTAGTTCGGACTACATTATAGTGCCCGGCAAAAAACATGGACCTGAAGTAGCGTAGTGGAAGAAAATTGACGAATCCGGGAAGCGAAATAGCACATATTTACCAATCGCGTGCACTCGCGCCGACTGATCAAGCAATCCCGTACATCCGCCATTCGCTAGCTAGCCAATCGCGTCAATGCTCAAGTTGTTTATCGGGTCCTGTACTATAATCAATATATATTTGAAAATGTATTGTAGGTCCATAAAAATATATTTTAAAAAAGTGACTGTCATAATGTAAATACTAGAAATAAAAATAAACTTGTAATGCCCGCCTCTAGGCTTAATAGAGTTAGCAATTCATTTGTTCGTAATTCTATACGTTTTTATAAGCTTCCAGAAGACATATTGGAAACTAGCTTATGCTCGCAACTTCGTCCGCGTGGACTACACAAATTTCAAACCCCTATTTAAGCCCCTTTAGGAATTTTCAAAAAATCCTTTCTTAGCGGATGCCTACGTCATAATAGCTATCTGCATGCCAAATTTCAGCCAGATCCGTCTAGTAGTTTGAGCTATGCGTTGGTAGATCAGTCAGTCAGTCAGTCACCTTTTCTTTTTATATATTTAGATGTCTCTCAACAAGTTCAAAGTTTTCATAAAACATAAACTTCTCAACAAGTTCAAAGTTTTCATAAAACGTAAACTTATTGAAAAATCCTATTAATTAATAAGTATTAGAACTAACACAAAGCTGTTAAGCAACTCATTCCCAAGCTTTCCTACCATTCAAATAATCCTTTACAATGTAAGTAATGTAAGTGATTTTGTAAAGTGGTGATAATAAAAAGAATACTCGGCTGAGTTTGTTGTGCTCTCTTCTCCGACCTGGGCGCGTTTGGAACCCTCGTAGCTTTACTTTTAAGTACGTATTAATTATCACCACTATATCATCTTACAAATTAAAATTTTGACCATCAGTAAGCGTAAAATTTTACCTATTCTGAATAAATAATTTCAGTTTGTTGCGATGATTTCTAGCTCGGAAATGAAATATTTCATTTCCGAGCTAGAAATCATGTAAAATGCATGTAAAATTTTACCTATTCTGAATAAATAATTTGAGTTTGTTGCGATGATTTCTAGCTCGGAAATGAAATATTTCATTTCATTATTATGTGGTTCATAATTATGTAAAAGAGCGAAGCTCGACTCGCCCTTGGCCGGTTTTTAACAGAATGATTGTGTCAGTAGGAGAGCCCCTGAGCCGCGCGCCGCCCTACCTCGTGCACGAGCGGCTGTGGCAGCGACAACAACACATGCTTGTAAGTACCGAAGATATTGTAAAATTCCAGGTAGGCAAAGCTCAGTTGTATGTTTAAAAATGAAGACAATTTCGTTCACTCATATGTGTGACACATGGACGTAGCAACACAGACTACAGTACGCGGCAGAAAATAATGTACATCTACTTTCAGAAGGAGACAGCGTATTTGTAGAGCATTGTCTCTGTCGTTGAAACCGACGAAACGTCATATAGGTATGATGAGTGACAGAGACAATGCTCTACAAAGCCGACATTTCATTCTAAAGGCCGATGTACATAAATTTCTTGCGCGTACTGTTCATAGATATTGTCGCGAGTTTTAAGCATCGTTTGACATTTATCAAGCGTACTTCAAAAAAATGATGGCCCGTTACCAGGGTTATTACATCCAAACTTAAGTTTTGGCATCCTTATGTAGTCGACTTCCAATGTACTCGCATGAAACGTTTTTGCTCAACATTATACGAACCGCTACGGTGGTTACGCACTCATCTGACCCGAGTCCGTGAAAATACGTTTCGAAGTAATCATAAAACTATTTGTTTGGTAGTTTATGACATATGACGTAGATATTTTTAATATCCATATTTTCACCGATTCGGATCGGTCTCACTTCTAAAAAGTAACATAATAAAATATGTTATTGTTTGTTAGGAGGTGCAGCGCCGTAACATGATGGGCGATATGACGCCGGCCCTAACACACTTTCCGCCTCACATACCGGCCAGACCCGCACCAGTTATGCTTGCAGTGAGTATTTTTTTTAAGGCCAAGAAGCCAACTAATAATACAGTTGGGTTGTAGAAGTGTCAAATACTCCTAAAGTTTTGTATTATGTCATAAACAATTGTTAAAAAAAATGTATTTATTAAAAAACCGATGTTCAAAAAAAGAACTGGTCACTCTTAAAAGAGCTTATTTTGCTAAGTTTTTCTATTTTTGTTTTGCTTTGTTTTTGTTAACAACACAGACACTAATATTTAGTGTCTGTGCTGTTGACTGTTAAAGAGTTCCCTCGTTAGGAGCCAACCCTGTGGGCAGTAGCCATGTCATGGTGCAACTTAGAAAAGGCTTTTACAATTAAATCTGTATACAACATTTAGTGTCTGTGCTGAAGACCGTTAAAGAGTTCCCTCGTTTTAGGAGCCAACCCTGCGGGCAGTAGCCATGTCATGGTGCAACTTAGAAAGCCTTTTACAATTAAATCTATGTACAACATTTAGTGTCCGTGCTGTTAACCGTTAAAGAGTTCCCTCGTAAGGAGCCAATCCTGAGAGCAGTAGCCATGTCATGGTGAAACTTAGATAGGGCTTTCATAATTAAATGCTTATACAGCATTTCGTGTCTGTGCTATTAACCATTGAGGAGTTCCCTCGTTAGAAGCCAACCCTAAGGGCAGAAGCCATGTCATGGTAAAACTTAGAAAGGGCTTTTATAATTTAATGCTTATATAGCATTTCGTGTCTCTGCTATTAACCGTTGAGCAGTTCCCTCGTTAGGAGCTAACCCTGAGAGCAGGAGCCTCGTCATGGCTGGGGCAGCATTTGGAAAAATTTGGAAAATGCTTGAAGATGAAGGTGTTTGTTGTCAAATCTGATTTTATTTTTGTTTCAGTTCCCCGATGAACACATAGATCGGGATCTATTGCCGCCACCCATAATGCTGTAAGTTTAAATAATATTCATGATTTACCTCTATTCTTTTATTCTTGTCCTTATGTTTAGTTTTTCAATTTCTTTTTTTCAGTGGCCGAGGTTGACTCGTACAGGTTTTTTAGGCTTCCATATCCAAAGAGTGCCAACGGGTTCCTATTACTAAGCCTCCGCTGTCCATTCGTGTGTCTGTCTGTCTGTCTGTCAGCGGGCTGTATCTCGTGAACCGTAATAGGTAGAGACTTGAAATTTTGTGTATATTTCTATTGCCATTATAACAAATAAGAAACATTTAAAATGGCCGCCATGCACATAAAAGTGTTATATCTTGTACGATGGCACGGAACCCTTCGTGTGCGAGTCCGAGTCGCACTTGTCCGGTTTTTTACATCTTGTTTAGCAAGTGTTGACGTGATTCTGTTTGTCCGCAGCGACGGTCAACACATCCACCACCACATGCACCACTACCTGCAGATGCAGCCGCCGCATCTGCACATCTCCATACAACCCTCGGTCATGGTGAGAATATTTACCTATTTCATTATAACTACCCGATGTACGCGACTTAGCGTAGGATTTTAAAAATCCCGGGGGAACTCTGTTGGTGGATCCATATGCTTGCCAATGCTTGGGAGCGCTTGCCGTTCGCTCCGAGTGGCAGGCAAACCAAACACGGTGTTTGTCGATGCTTGCTGTATGTTGTTTGTCACAAGCGTCTAGCGGCACCATATTATGATTTTTCGGGGTGAAAAGTAGCATATGTCCAGTCGGTTAAATGGATGGGCCTTTAAGAAGTGGGAACTAACTCTGTACCTATCATCAAAATCATTCAACTGCACCAGGACAACCCTCCACCTCCCATGGCCCCACCAACCTCTCGGTTATATGGGCCGAATCGCGGGAGGGCGCCCGTTCGGTACTTGCTCTTGGCATTTTCCCGGGGCGCCTTCTTGACTCCCTACAAATTATTTTGTCTCTTCCTTGTCCCTTATGCTCACTCTCTGCTGCTCCTAAGTGGTGCCGGCCTGCACCAGGGCAGTCGACAACACGAAAAATCGTGTAGGTATATGTTGCAAGTGCTCGACCGCCTGCACGATCCCTCGGAGCCGCCGCAACTACTCGAGCAATCTTGTGTCGAACAGGAAGATCGTAGTTCGCTTACAGTCGAAGGTTGAAGCAGTCGTGACATGCTCTCTGCGAGGAGGTAATGTCGCAGAAGGAGTCGGCGGAGCGCATGAGAGAAGATGATTTCAGCTCTCATGCCATCCGTCGTAGGAGGGTCGGACGTAGGCGAGTCGCCCACGACCACCGTCCGTCTACCCCCGTGAAAAGAACTTTCGGGCAATAGACACGGGGATCTATCGTCCGGAACCAGGAGGACCAGTCCTCGAGTCGGGAGGCGCACCTTCGTGTTCCTGGTGCGCCTCAAACCGTGTGTAGGACCTTTTTGGTCCCTTGAGGTGGGTTCCAGGTACCGCTGGCTGGGTTGCGCGAACCTGATTGGCCCCGTAGCCCAGCCACCAGGCGATGCGTGGAACATCGTGGTGTTTTAGTCGGTAAGAGTCCGACATAACCTCCGTGCCTCCCCGTATGCGGTGGTATCCATGAGGATTTCCCCACAGAAAAAAAGTCATGACATGCTGCTTCAAGGCCATGAATGGTTAATAAAAGCACATTTTATTAGATTAGATTGGTTGCCGCGATGAGATATTGTAATGTGTACACGAAATTAGCGGAACATACGATTTGATTTAATAATATAATCCCTCTTTATCTGATCCTTATTCCTTATACGAGAATTATTATAAAAGACTTTATCTTTAGGGAATTAGCGTGTTTGCGTTTTAGTAGATAATACTAACTAATGCCCTTGACTTGGTCCGCGTGACTAACTAGATATTTTGAGCGTATCTTGATGCCAGAATGGTATAAATCCAGCATAAGTTTGATGGTGACATTTTCAGTGATTTTTGGAAATTTTTAACCAACTTCAAAAAAGGAGGAGGACACGTAACAAAAGTCGCTATTTAAAAAAAGCGATTCGACTTCTTGTTTCTAATTCGAGCCTTCACTGAATTGAATTCAATTGATTCAAGTCAAGAGTGAATAGGCATTCTTTAGGCAAGCGCGCTCCATCTTAGGCTACATCATAACTTGCCAACAAGTCTAATTGCAGCCAAGCGACTCTATATATTTAAAAAAAAAAACATTTTTTGCAGAATGAGCCATTATCAAATATTCGTATTAGTAGGTATAGTAATAGGTTTTTATTACATGTTTCAAAACATAGCATTGAAATAAATACCGGCTTGATGGTTGGTCTGGCAAACGGCGGCTTTCGGGATCTATCTATAATCTGGGGATTATGAATGATTGATACATTGTTTGGCGATAAGTGGCGATAAAATATGGTGGGTTACCTAAACTTTAATCTGTGTCTAACAGATTTACGCTGTAGGCTTGTGAATGTAATTTTATAATCCTTTAGAGGGCGCCCAACGTCTTCATTATAAAAATTTGCTAATTTGAATGTTTGCTGTATTCTGAGGTTTTGTGCATTTTGCATGTACCTACATACACTTATCTTAAAATAATAATTATAAGGAAAGAAAGGTTTAGACGTTCTAATATCATGTTTTAGGGTTCGGTACTTTAGAAGGAAAAAAGGAACCCTCATACTTTGTTGTCTGTCCGTCGTGTCTGTCAAGAAAACCTAGTAGGGGTTCCCGTAGGCTATTCCCGACCTAGAATCATGAAATTTGGTAGGAAGGTAGGTCTTGTAGCACAAGTAGTGGAATAAATCCGAAACCCGTGAATTTATGGTTACATCACTAAAAAAAAGTTAAAAGCGTACATGAACAAATAATTAGAATTTTCAACCTGAACCTCAAAGTTCTAAATTCGTAGATTATAACTATCTACGAATTTAGAATTACTATACTACTATATTATATAGACTTAATTAAACCCCTTTTAATTGGATTAACATTTATATTTGGAAAGCTATTATGGCTTAAAAATAAAAACCAGGTTATAAATTTAAAAAAATCTCGTCCACTGCTTTAAAATATTTACGACATACTAAGCATAATTCTACGTATATATGCTAATACGACAATTAGCAAATAGTATTATGCTTTAATCTGAGACCCTTAAATTCCCTTGATAAGTTATCATTTGCAAGCTATTCATCATTTTTCAATCGTTTAGAGATTAGCACTCGTTGTCGTTCCTGTAAATTAGTTAGTTCTTTTCTTTCCTTTACTGCGTACGATTTGTAAAATGCTATGTGCAAGACCATACCAGTTGCACGTTGCTATTTATGTTTTGAAAACTAAAAATAAAATTTAGAATAGCGTAAATAGAAAATGTTTAAATATTTACGAGTAATTTGCGTATGAGTCACTGAGTTCGCGTGCAACTATTGTGCATGTAAAGTATTTAGTACCTATTTAAAATTAGAAGATGAATCAAGGTTTAACTTTGGTAAGCATGATTTAAGGTTTTTATCCCATCCCAAGTATTTAGGCTCATCTGTTTGGCCGATTTTGACGTTTGGTACAGAAATAGCTTGCATCCCGGGGAAGGACGCTCGAATTCTATCAACGTTGGTGAGATGTATAATTTTCATTCATCACACATGATAGGTGAAATTGACGACGTAGAACATAATATTATTACCGCCATGCACGGTTTAGCAACCTTGAAAAATTACTGGACACGATCAAAATTTGAAGAGGATCAAGAGGATTTGCCATATTGAAATTAAATTTTATCACCGGCGCTTTGTAAATTTTCTGAAATAATTAGAGGTGTTATTCCTATAAAAATACGCTACACACCTACCCACGTTGCTCTCTAACGCCGGGTACTCATTAGCGAGCTATAACCGTACCTAACCGTTGCATGTTACTGTTACCAAAAACCATAGTGTGTGCGTACATACGATAGCCGAGTACATATTTTTGTAACGGTAACCGTTGTCTATCTCGGATCAAACATCAGCAACAAAGATGGGTGTGAAGCAGAAGTCCGGCGTCCGGCATTTCCTGGACGGAACATTAGACCAACGTTTCCATTTTAAACACATTGAAAATCAAGATGTGACTATCCAACATCTGTCTGCGGCGGATGCTCAACTACTTCAGTCACATTGCCAGAAAAAACGCGAGTAGCATAGAGAAACTGTTGATCACTGGCAAGATCGGAGGAAAGAGACCCCGCGGACGAAGCCTGAGACGTTGGTTCGACCAGATACACACCCTTCTGCAATGCCTTCCTTACGGCCTCCGACTGGGAAAAAGGGCGCAACATCGTGTAGAAGGTGTTTACATATCTCGAGGGAGCCACGATCCTCAAAATTGAGGGAACGACGCGAGAAGAAGAACCGTTGCATGTTACTGTAACCAAAATCATAGTAAGTACGTGATGGTTTGCGACTTGCGATCCTGTCGCGAGCGCAATGCGAGCGGTTTGCAGCGAGTCGACGACTGTCGGTTTTTACAGATACAGCCTCGCAGTGAGTACGTATTTAAAAGGGGAGTATAGGCAGTGGCGTGCACAGGATTTTAAGCCAGAGTATGCATTTGGGTATGTACTTATTTTCCGGCAGGTTTTAATGAAAATAAGCATTGATTTATTACAACGAGGGTAAGCAGTGCGTTTATGCCTCTATCAGCTGCACGCCACCGAGTATAGGCTGCCCCTGTATCTATTCGGTTGCAGTTCCAGTTCGCTTAATGAGTACCCGGCTTAAAAAATACGCGTCAAATTGAGAACCTCTTCCTGGAAGTCTGCTAACAAAGAGAACACACAGATATTTGTTATGGAAACATCAGTCCTCGTAGAATATCGTCAGTCACATCAATACAGCAGCGAGACGTCGGGCGAGTTTCCATCCTTATCGTCGACATTCCGTCTACACGCACGAAACTTTTGGCGTCATCATTCCTCTTACGCATGGCTAAGGTTTGGAATACTCTTCCGCGACCTGTGTTTCCTACCGTTAATTACAATCCGGGTATCTTTAAAACAAGAGTGAATAGGTATCTTCTAGGTGAATGCGTCCCATCTTAGGCTACATCAACTCTTTCCATCAAGTTTGATTGTGATCAAGCGTTTGCCTATAATGAATATTAAAATCAATTGTGGCGATGGAGGCCTTATTGCTTATCGTGTCGTCTCCCCTCGGCAGGGCTCGGGCGCGCTGGCGACGCAGATGGCGGCACTGGTGCGCGTGGCGGAGGCAGAGCGGCGCAGCGCGCGCGGCGCGTCGCGCGCCGTCATCGAGCGAAACACGTACCGCCACGCGTACGCGCGCCCCGCGCCGCACCACCAGGACGAAAAGTGCACCATCTGCCTCTCTATCTTCGAGGTCGACTCCGACTGCAGGTACTAACGACTGTCACACCGGTTTACACTATATTCACTTTTATAATAACTATCTACAGGGCTCACAATTAAAACAGATAGAAGGACAAGGTGTGTTACTACCTTTATCTTTTTAATATTATAAAAAGGTAAAATTTGTAAGTTTGTTTGTAGGCAGTAATCTCTGGAACTACTGAATTGATTTGAAATTTTTCTCACGAGTCGAAAGCTACATTATTCCTGAGTGACATGGGCTATATTGTATTCTCAAAAAAATTAGAGATCCTACGAAAATTGTAATAAGCTACCCCCGCAAACCCGCAAAGCCGGGGCGGGCTCGTTATTCATAAAAGCCTTAAAATGGCTCGAGTTGAGGCGATGCCGATCCGTTTCCGAGTTGATAATACGTGTGCGGCAATCTTTTTAAAAATTGCCACATTATAATGTAATTTGTGATTTATAATGGATGAGGGGAAAGAACTGAAAACATTTCCGATTCCATACAATTACACAAGGTTTAGAAAAGTTACACGAGACTGTGTAGAGTATCAAGTGTAATTTCATAACTTACACAAAGTATTAGCGCCTGCGCAAGGCAAACCCTTTCAATCCCATCTATCGGCATTTGATAAAATGAACAATGTTATTACATAAGCCTCTTCCCTGTCTGCAGACGACTGCCGTGCATGCATCTGTTCCACATGGAGTGCGTGGACCAGTGGCTCAGCACCAACAAGCACTGCCCCATCTGCCGTGTAGACATCGAGACGCACCTCAACAAGGACGCTACCTTCTGAACAAGTATGTACCTTATACGTTACATCACAGGTCGAGATGGCAATCGGGGAGGAAACACCCCGCACACCCGCACAGCCCTCGCGCTAACTCGGTGCGGGCGAGCTCGGATGACGTGCGGGGCATCCCTCCGCCTCATACCCCAATTACCATCTCAACTTGTCGCGGACTATAGATGTCTATTCCACATGGAGCGTGTTGACCAGTCGCTCAGCACATTTGATCACTACCCCAGTTCTCGGCTAGTGTCTGAATACCTAATATTTGACTGATGTCACTCACTCTAGTTCACTGTCTCCACAACACAACGCAGTTTTAAAATTGCTGATTACCGGTACCGCCGCCGAAAGTATCCAAAGTTAAAGTATCGTGTGTACTTTGGCCCTTACCTCCCAACCATTTGTTAAACTACAAATGATGACAACATTAATAAAGGATTTCCCACATCTCGGGAAATATGAGGAATCGAGATAAGTTTTTAACCTTACTAAAGAAACATCTGGATTTTTTTAAAATAAAAATGATCTAGCTCATAAATGAATGAACATCTTTTTATTAATTACGCGTGCTATATACAATAATTTATTATCTAAAGTTTAAACCGTCAAATTTCTATTTTATAACAGTTTGCTTAACATCATCTGTCGCTTTCAGTTTCTCCTCGAGATGCGGCGCATTGAGAATGGCCTGCTGTTGTAGCTCCAAGCTCTCTTGTTGTAGCTCGTGTGTTAATTGCTTCTGAGCGTTGCACGCCCTGAAAAACGAGTTTTACTTGTATGGATAGATAAACTCCTTATTGCACACAGATAAACAACATAAAAGAGAGACTACAGAAAGGTGCAAAGGCTTATTGCTAAAGCAATCTCTTACAGTCAACATGGATGTTTGAGTATTTAAGAATGTAATATTATGTGGACGTAAATATAGACCGCGCGATAGGAGCTGACATAAAAATAGTACAATGTTTATAAATAAAACATGTAGGCCCTTCATTGTCAACTCGTCTGAGACTCGATTTATAAGCAACTGAATTTCAATTTCGCGTATGCGACTTGTTCTCGACCAATGCTCGTACACGCGTCGACCTAAATAATCGTGATTTTCCTATCGTCTAGTATGTCGGACTCATTATTTTGTTCATTCGCCGTTTGACGTTATTCGTATGACACTTGAGTCGCATGCGACTAGCATACCGAGTCGCGCGGAACTGGTATCCAACGCGTTGCAGCGAGAGCTCGTCGCGTCGACTGGTGTACGACCACTACCGAAAATACCGGAAACTTCCCAGCGATGCGTGTGACCGTATCATAATACTCGAATCGCAAGCAAATCGACCCGTGGACGAAGGGCCTTATTTTAAACTAATTTAATATATTATTTATACTTTTTATTCTTGGGTTTGCTCGAGTGATATTTGAGTTAAGTAAATCTCTTGGTCTTAGTGGATAAAGTTAAAACAGGATTAGATAACATCCACTACAGACGAATCTAGTCGCATTGAGAGTTCCATGGTTTTATTCGAATTGAAATCTATTCAATTCGCCGCGACTATTGACGCAGTTCCTTAGTAAATAAATGGAGGCAATTTAATGCGCTTCGTTCCGGATATCCAACGGACAATTTAGTCTTATTATTATATTATCGATTGTAAAAGGATCTCAATCGCTTAGGTTTTATGTGTTACTCGCACAAAAAATTAAATCAGACTAAATTATTTGTAAAAGTACAACAATTCTAGAGGCAGAGCAATAAACGTATCCTGTTATTTATTTATATTTCGATGGATGGTAGGAACATTTTTAAATAATAATCCTCACGCGCCATTTTAACTCTATGGATCAACTGTCATGTTCACATTAAAAAAAGGATTAAAATCGTACTTTTAACATGAAATTTGACACAAAAAGTTAAAATGGCGCGTGAGGAGTTAAATTTTACGAGTTACAATATCATTGCGTCGGTACATTTGACAGGCTGCGTGAGTGCAGTGGATGATACCGCCTATAAATGCATAGAAAGCAAGCTGCGTGGATGGTTGTCTTAGTGATTGATGTAAGTGGGTAGGTAAGCCGGTATGATTCAGGGTCTATGATAAACTAGCATACTCCTACCGTTCTAAGGTCTCTGTATGAATCATTATTACATTTACTGTGAAACTAATATCGATGCAAATCTTAGTGACTAATTGCCCCGCCCCACCCTCGCTTTATTCTGGTGGAATTTCTGAAAATCCTTAGTGAGGGTAGAGAAAATTTACATACAAGATCTCAAGTTTCTAAATCCAACAGTTTAGCTGTATGTTGATATGTCAGACAATCTGTTTATATATTAAGTACTTATAGATTAATGTATTCGAACTTAATAGCATAAATAATTTTAATTGTAAAAGTTGTGTGTATGTGTATGTCAGCTCTTATCACCCAAACTGTACATAATGAAATATGTTATAAATATTGTAAGTAAGAACTAAATCAATTTTGGTTAGACTTAAAAAATTGCAAGATTTGTAATGCAAAAATTGTTTCAAAATTCAAAATGAAATTGCAGTATATCTTTTTAAACTGTGTCTAATATGCAATCTATGTACATAATCCTAAATGTAACATAAATAAATATATTATCTCTATATTTGTTATATTTATCACTACAAAGTTAAAGGTAAAGTGAGTTTTGTTGTTTAATTGTAAGTCTAGATGCAGAGAGGGAATGTTGTTATTATTTAGGGCTCTTGTGCACTGGTCTGATCGGTATTTGAGAAAATGTGGTCTAAAATGTCAATAATTTCTATCTAAATTTGACAACTAAAATGGAATACTGTAACCACCTTTGACTGGCTAAAAACTCTCCCTTTTGGCCTAAATGCACAGTTGCTAATACCATAATCAGCCAATCACGATAATCACAACTTTCATGTTAGCCCGCTGACCAGAAGCTGACGTGAAAGACAATCGAATTCAGGCAAGTGTACGACTGGCCCTAGAAGCCACAGTTTATTACAGAAGTAGGAGTGATTAAGAAGTGACGCCGACCAAAGTCTCCTTTAAATTCGTGCCAATAAAAAAAACATCGAAAATAGTAGCAGTAGTGATCGCTTAATAGCGATCACCACAAAGTGTTTTCACTGGCTCACCACTACACGCACCTTGAGCGCAGGCGCCACGTCCAATCCACACCGCGTCTGATTTCAGACTGCCGGACTGACGACACCCATCACCATAGACCCGTATCGTGAGACAATGCGCTGTATCTATTGTATAGACACAAAGTACAAACACTACAGTGGCGTTAATCATTCCCTCCTCCCTTCATTGAATCAAATGAACCTATAGAATGACCAAATGTGACAATTCCATATTAATATGTCTTGGAACTTTCATCAAAATTCAATCTAGTGAGCAGAACATAGAGATTATTATTTCCCTCTTACTTACACCTATGCCTTTATTGTAGGTATAAAGGTGTATGAGTGAGACAGAATCACTCACGTCGCTTCGTTTCGTTTCTTTATTGGCGCAAATTATACAGACACATTAAAAGTTTATAGAGAATGTTTTGCCCCTTCTGGATAAACTGTGCATAGAATTGAAAAGGTTTGCTTCTTGTTGATTATTTGATGACTCAAGGTTGTATGTTGTGTCACTGATATTCTTGATTTTTTATTTAAATAGGTAAAATAATAAGTTTACGCATGATTGTTTTTCAAAACATTTTGTGGTCCATGTTTATGTTTAATATAGAAAGGGCACTAATATCATGAGACAAATTGACCAAAAATTAGTTTAAAATTTTAAGGGTAACAAGAACCAATCTTATTTTTTGGATTAAAACATTTTTACATTTAATGGATTTTTTAAAAAGTATGTGTATGGAAAAGCAAAAAAATATTTTATTATTTTATTATGTAAGTATATAAAAAGTTTCATATTAAGTATGTCTAAAAATGTACTCATTGATTTATACATGGTGTTATTTTGAGTATGTTCAGTAAACTGAAACTATTCATTCATTAATAGATATCCTATCTTGAATAATTTCAGTTTTCCCCAGAAGAAAAAACACTGTATACTACTTGATCATGTAAGTTTTTAATACTTTAAACTTAAGCATTGTGATATGAAATCGGTTTTTCAAACCATCCTGTTGTGGTCATTAATTGCTTCAGAACTGATAAAAAATGTACTTCAAAATATCACTCTGATTCTAGATTTACTTATTGAAAAATTATATTTAAGTTTTAAAGTGAATCTTTGTTATTTTAATTTTGCAGTTATGATTAATTTATAAGAGATTCATGGAAAAGATTTAATACTAGATGTAAAAATATATATCGCAACTTATTAAAACCTTTCATATAAAAGTTGTTTTGTTTTATTTACCACCAAGTGATTTACAATTCTGGTACGATGCTGCTTTGATAAAGGCAGGGGCTTAATATAACTGCCATACTCCTGCCAAGTATGCCAACTACCATCTAACAGCGATCACGCACTCATCCGATCCGAATCCGTAAAAATACGGATATAAAAAATATCTACCACATAATATCGTCATAAGGCTACCATACAAATAGTTCGTAAAACAAAAAGGAACATATTTTCACGGACTCGAATCGGATGAGTGCGTGATCGCTCTAGGACTGCATTATCATCACTTAAGTGATGACGGGATCATGATTCATGGGTCCACTTGTCGTCCATACTAATATTATTGATGATTAAACAAACTTACCTAAGTGAAGTTCTATCATAGATTTTGATGTACAAAGTTAGCTTATATCCTGGGAAAAGACATAGGCTATTTTTATCCTAGAAAATCAGAGTTCCTTCGAGATTCTTAAAAGCCTATTCACTGATTTGTATGACATTTGGTACAGAGGTAGCTTGCATCCTGGAAATTGACATAGGCAACTTTTTATCCCTGGAAGTCAAAGAATTCCCACAGAATTTTTAAGAAACCTAAATCCACAAAGACAAAATCAGGCATCTAGTAAAATATAAAATAAAAAACCTGCATGCATGGTCAATTCTTTCACATATGGCATCAGAGGCTGCTATGTTTCCAGACAGATATGATATTTCAGCTGCTGTGGTGGCTAACTTTTCAGCATAATCCATGTAACCTGTAATTTAATCTTTGTTTATTTTTATTAACTTCAAGAGTTACATGTGGAAAACCACAAGGTTTTAGGAGACTATCAAAGTTATTTTTTTTTCACTTTACTTTTAGATGAAATTTTTTAATAACCACTTACTAAAAAGTGTCCTTAAATTGTGGTTAAGGTCACACAGAGAACCTCGGACTGCTACTAACTGGTCCCAGTGGTGTGGGGGAGTGCCATTGTCTCCCCACTCAAGTGCTTGCTTAACCAGGCATATTTCTTTAGCCAAGGCTTCCCTTAACCTGGTTTTTTAATGAAAATGAGTAAAAATTATAGCTAACTTAACCCATAAGTACCTATGTCAAGACTGTACAATTTATGTCATGTATGGAGTGGTATTAGGATACCAAGAATTCTAGGTACATTTTTATTCTTAACAGTCAGACTTTCAAAACTCATTTCTTTGTGCAATAAATAAGCAAGCTTTTCAACAATACAACTCTTTATATATTGTGTTGTGCTGCTGCACAGTAAGAGAGAAAAGCCTAAAAACATTATTTGTAGTGAGCAAGTAAATAATTATGAATTCATGGTAAAAGCTATGGATTTTAAATGCTTTTTTAATTAATTATGTTATAATTAACTAGCCCGCAACTTCGAGTTGATATAGGTTTTTTAAAAATCCCATGGTCACTATCCTTCTTTTGAAGTCGGTTAAGTAGCCAGCTGTGTTCATTCTGGACATATAGAAAGCTATCTCCATTTCAAAACTGCCAAATCTATCCACTCTTTGTGTGAAGAAGTAACAAACGTCAAAATTTCACATATATTATAATATTACTTACTAGCTGATGCCCTTCATTCGGGTGGAAGATTTTTAAAATCCCGTGGGAAGTCTTTGATTTTTCGGTATAAAAAGTAGCCTATGGCACTCTCAAAGTCTTACCTATATAGGTACATGCAAAAAAATCACGTCAATCCGTTGCGACGTGATTGAATGACAAACCAACAAATGAACACACTTTCGCAATATATAAGTCTATGCTTTAGCATTTATAATATGGGAAGTGATTAGGATTGTTATTTGTTATTGTTTACCTTTCGCTAGTGTCTTGGACAGCAACTAATGTTACAGTAAGGCCTCCTACGCACTGGCGACCATAGACGCGGCCAGGCCGCCGCGGCTATGGTCGCCGGTGCGTAGGCAAGCGCGACATGTGGACGGCCGAAAAATTTGCAGTCGACTTCCAAGGATGTGTCAAGATGGACGTGCAGAAGATAATCACGCTAACTGTGCTTGTGTATTTACTACGAAATCAAATTGGACGCCGCGGCCAACGGTGGCCGCTGGTCGCTGGCCGCTAAGTGCGTAGGGGCTATAGCGATTGCCATATAAAGTCCAGAATTCACTGGCCGCCGCGGCCAGGTCGCGGCGACCATGGTCGCCAGTGCGTAGGAGGCCTAAGAAGTTGGGTGGCCGCATTTACACTCACGGTTGTAGCTTGTCGGATTAAGAAATCATGTTCTAAACTATCTGGATCCCACGTTAAACCAATTTTGTGTGTATTTTCTTCGCAAGAAACAGCGGTTAATAATCCCAATGTAACAGGTGCAATATTTCGTATTTTTACAACGATTTCTCTGCTGTTTAAGCGACAAGCGTTTCTAAAAATACGAAATAATTTATTTCTGAACATCTCGGCTTGCCGTGTGCGGAATATAAATTAATATCTGATCAGTAAATCCATGATAAATTTTATAACCTCTTTTTGATTTTATTTTATGAAAACAAGAACAAGAAATTAGAAAAGTCAATGTCATTGTCAAAATCCCACTTATGTATATCAGAAACGGGTAACATTGGTACACTTCTCGCATTTCCAAAACCTGCATATCAATCAGCAGAAAAAATCTTAAAACAGTTGATAGGTAACTAACTATCTACAAATTTCTTTTAAAACACTTATAACAAGCCCCGCAGCAAGGTTAAATTAAAGAATGAATCATTTCACAATAATTAAATATAGGTACCTATACATAATATTTTTTATAATACAATATTACTATCTATTTTCAAATTGAAATGCATGTGAGAAATCTTTTGCTAGTGTTGTAGCCGCACTGACATTGAAGTTTAAACTTGCTACCCCTCGATCAGCTGCAGCTATTAGTTTGGTTGAATCAAAGTCCAGGCTGTAGATTGGAGAAGACTTTTTCTGGGTGAAATACATCTGAAACAATCAAATTATTTCTTAAGGCGCTAAGAAAATATTGTACATCAACCTTTAGAAAGCGATAGCGGTTTTGTAGAGCGTTGTCTGTTGTTGTGACCGACAAAGCGTCACATAGGTATGAGTGACAGAGACAACGCTCTACAAAGCCGAAATCTCATCCTAAAGGCTGATGTACAACGTTTCTTGCCAGCTACTGTACTCGTTATGGTTTTTGAGACGGAATCAAGTGTCATGAATTATTGATGAATCGACAATTCAGTATGATCATAATTCCAGGTGAACGGGAAGTACCCTATAGGTAGGTTTTGATTCCATTGAATTGACAGACACAACAGACAGATAAGATCCTATAAGAGATCCTTTTGGGTACGAATCCTAAAATCACTGTTATTTCATAATTTTAAATTTCACTTCTGTTGTCAGTCCCCACTGATTGCCAATTTTTTTAAAGACTTTTACATTTGCATACTTACTTATAACAAAGTCAGTTCTACTATAAGTCCCGCAGATTGCTAATGCGCGTGGCCGCCATTTTAGTGACGTCAGCACTAGACTGAAGTTTCGAGCTGATGGTATATTTTTATTTCGGCTGACGTCAAAATGACGTCATTTGAATGTTAATGAGACATGGTTCCAGCGCAATAGCAATTTGTGGGACTTATAAGTACCTGGTCTATAATATAAAAATGAATCACTAAATTTATTGCTCATCACAAATCTCGAGAACAGCTGAACCGATTTTGGTAATTCTTTTTTTATAATATTCCTTGAAGTACGAGGATGGTTCTTACGGAGACAAAAATTTAATTCAACCTCCCCTCAATTTTCTAAAGTCCACCCGAGCGAAGCCGGGGCAGGTCAGCTAGTTATAAATAAAAAGTAATACCTGAATATGGCGAGTGGAGCGCAAGTCGAAGAGAACACATCGCGAGTATTCCGACGAGCCGACCACCACGGCGCGGTCTGAGTCAGTCTTGAGGCAATACAGGGACGATTGGAAAGGGTCCTGCGTTTCATACACCTGGAATAAGCATTGTTTTCAAACAGGGGAGGCTAACACAGAAATTGTGATTATTTCATTACTCTCTATCCAAGGAAAGAAGTTAGTACAGGGCTCTCTCTGTTACGTAAACCATTTTGAGGCACCATCCAATCACAAACGGAACGAAACGATAACGTGGAAGGGATATGGTATGGCAGTTTTTATTAAACGCATACCCCTTTGGTTTACACGGCATCGTACTGGAACGCTAAATCGCTCGGCGGCACCAGACTAGAGGAAATTTATCTATGTATATAAAAGAAAAAGCTGACTGACTGACTGACTTATCTATTTGATACGTCAACATCCGCTAAGAAAGGATTTTTGAAAATGCAACCCCTAAGGAGTTAAAATAAAGGTTTTAAATTTGTGTAGTCCACGTGGACGAAGGTGCGGGAACAAGCTAGTAAATTATAAAATACCAAATTTATTTTATGTAAGTTTCTATAAGTATATATAAAAGGAAAAGGTGACTGACTGACTGACTGATCTGTCAACGCACAGCTCAAAGTACTGGACGGATCGGGTTGAAATTTAGCATGTAGATAGCTATTATGCCATAGGCATCCGCTAAGAAAGGATTTTTGAAAATTCAACCCCAAACAGGGTGAAATAGGGGTTTGAAATTTGCGTAGTCCACGCGGACAAAGTCGCGAGCATAAGCTCGTTGTGTATAAGAAGCAATACATACCACTGCAGAACTCCTAACATCAACTAAGTTTAATTTTCCCGAGTGGGTGACACATGCCACACAGTTTCCATCGTGCCACTGGATATCTCGCACCACCTGTTTGGGATTCCTAGTAGCATCCGATGACATTAAAAAGGTACCACTGGAAATAAATTTTCAGGTACAGTCGGCGTCAAGAAAAAAATATCTGTTGGTATTTTACAGGTTTCCAAATCATGTGCATTTTAAGAAATTTAATATCACTTGCTTTGACGGCGAAGGAAAACATCATGTTCCTGTGAGTTCTCCATAATGTTCTGAAAGGTGTGTGAAGTCTGCCAATCAGCACATCTCCATCTCCGGCATGCATGCTATCTGCGTACAAAATTTCGTAAGCGCATTTTTTAAAAAAAGAATATTAGCCATGTTAAATGACTAATATTCCCCTTTCCTCTCCAACTAAGCGTCAGGCTTGTGCTAGGAGTAGGTACGATAATAGTGCAACGGGCGGGGTTTGAACCGTCGAACTTGCGGTTTTCAGTCCACTCCTTTACCGGTTGAGCTATTGAGGCTCTACTAAAACGGCAACAGACAGACAAACCCACTTTCGCATTTATAATATTAGGTAACTAGCTTATGCTCGCGACTTAGTCCGCGTGGACTACATAAATTTTAAACCCCCATTTACCTACTTAGGGGTGGAATTTCGAAAAATCCTTTCTCAGTGGATACCTACTCCTTAAAAAGGGGATACCCTCCAAATTTTATGTGTCTAGGACCAGAGGTTTAGGCCGTGCGTTGATACATAAGTCAGTCAGTCAGGATTTTGAATTTTCTAAATACAGATAGCGGCCTGCCCTGGCTTCGCCCGGGAAGCACTTACGCAGTCTGAGATTTATTAGTTTGCACAATTAAGGATATTTTCAAAGCAAAAGCCTAGTAGTAAAAGTAAAAAGTCAACATACGTATCGACGTCAAGTAAAAGGGGCTTACTATTTCCATTAGGACCAAGCGCCAGTCTGTCTTGCGCATCATTAGCGGCAATGCATCTACAGCCAATCTCATTTAGCAACTTATAATCTGTTTTGCCTGTAATAAGAAATTTACAGTTTACACTCATGTTTAAAAAATCTATTCAATATATGCTCCTGAAAAAAGCACAATACACTTAATAATTCGAATCGAGGATTACGTAAAAGAGCGTGGATTTGACTGATTACTCTCTCCAGCAATAGGCCAAATGCCCTAGATCATATATTTAGGATCTATTAAATGTATAAAAAATACTAGTTAAATGTATAAAAGTGCATTCGTGAAATGAAAAAATCTGCGCAAAATCATTTAAATGTTAAAAATACTGTGGGAATCCTGTGGGTTTTAATTTTAAAATTTAAATGGATTGGTCTTGAAAAGATTGCAGACAGACACAATGTGGCTAATTCCGTTGTACACAATCTCTAAATTAAACTAAAATGGCACGTCCTTCCCTTTCATAATGTTGCTTGCGGAAAAGGATAGCACTAGATTTTCTATCTGTTAATTTAGTTTAGTTTAGAGATTGTGTACAAGAGAATCGGCCCCATTGTCGCAGTTTATTAGTATGGATGATAGGTACTATAATAACTTACAGTCTACATTATTGTAATAAGAATTATTTTCATCCTTTCTGCATTCCCAAAAACATATGTACGAACAATCACTAGATGCAGTGATTATGGTGTCTCGTATTTTTTCTACTGCCGAAACTTCTACAAGACCATTCTCATGGCCATCTTTAATATGCATCAATAAATTAGGTCTTCTTCTCGGATTATCATATGAGTATACTGCTGCACACCCATCTCTAAAAAGATTGAAATATTTTTCCCAATAATTATTCAAAGTTATGATGTTTGATTAAAAATAAACAAAAAAATTGTGTAATAAATCATATTAATCGGAAACATCCATCATCATCATTATCAACCCATCGCCGGCTCACTACAGAGCGTGGGTCACCTCTCAGAGTGAGAAGGGTTTTGGCCGTAGTCTACCACGCTGGCCATGTGCGGATTGGTAGACTTCACACACCTTTGAGAACATTATGGAGAACTCTCAGGCATGCAGGTTTCCTCACTATGTTTTCCTTCACCTTTAAAGCAAGTGATATTTAATTACTTTAAAACGCACATAACTCCGAAAACTTAGAGGTGCGTGCCCGGGATCGAACCCCCGACCTTCGATTAGAAGGCGGATGGACCGGAGATATATTTTTAATTAAAAAAATATATTATTACTAGATGATGCCTGCGACACTAGACAGACACCCATATTCACAAACATTACTATAAGGTCTCACATTGCGCTCGAACGCAGTGTGGAATCCACCAATCAGGTCATTGAAAATTGACGTGATTCAGTAATCTGACTGGTGGAACCTACACTGTGCATTCAGGCACACTTTCACTAGACAGACACCCATATTGACAAACATTACTATAAGGTCTCACAGTGCGCTCGAACGCACAGTGTCATTGAAAATTGACGTGATTCAGTAATCTGACTGGTGGAACCTACACTGTGCATTCAGGCACACTGTGAGACCTCATAGTAGGTAATGATTGTGAATACGGGTGAGTCTACAGAGAAAATCTAAGGATATGAAGAAGTATTTTTTCTTACCTGTTCCCACAAATAATTATATTATCTTTCACAATGAACCTTGAGATATCATTTGTGCGTACATCATCTCTCTTGACAGTTGGTACATGTATGGTCCATAGAAGACTGGAAATTGGTAAACCTCTCTTATCAACTGAATAGCATCGCAGGTCTGACCCCACTGACAGGTACCATACTTCAGAGCTGCACAACTGTAGCCAAGGCATGTAGTTGGTTGCATGTTGGATAATTACCTACAAAATATTATATTTTGTTCAAAAACTATACTTAAATTTGTCTATAACATACCTTCATCAATACTTATAATAAAACTGTAACAGGTCAAATTCTGTACATAAAACTGTAACAGGTCAAATTCTGTACATTGAAGATATTTTGAAAATTTATTTTCGAGGGCACTCTGTAATCGATACTGAACCCAAAACTGTAATTTTTTTCATTTTTGTCTGTCTGTCTATCTGTCTGTCTGTCTGTCTGTATCACGGCCGCGCATCACGCTGAAACTACTGAATGGATTCCAATGAAACTTGGTACGATTTGAGGTCATACTATGAGGAAGACTATAGGATACTTTTTATCCCGAAATTCAGCATGGTTCCCGTGGAAGAGGGGATGAAAGTTAAAATGTATACTGAGTTGTAATTCATTAACGCGTAGTCCGATTTCATTCATTCTATTTTTGTTAGAAAGAGAATATTTTAAAGATTGTTCCGTAAATATTTCAAGGTCATCGGTTTTTAACCGACTGTCAAAAAGGAGGTGGTTCTTTTTTCTACATCGATTTTTTCGAGGTTTCTGGACCGATTTGCAATTTTTTTTAAATCAACAAAAAAGTTTTCGTGGTGGTCACATAAAAAATTCTAGATTCAACCCCTTAAGGTGACGCAGGACGCTTGACCAAAACTGGCAGCGCAAGTGGGTAACATATTTGCTTTTCACTTGACATTGTATGAGAAAGTTGAGAGGCACGATGATTTTCACTGAAATCAAGCGCGCGAAAAGGGTTTAGGTAAAGAATTTTTGAGCAAATACTGTTGAATTTATGTTTGCAAAGTAAAGTTATTTCAACTAATGAGTAAATAAACTACGTCTAATGATAAATTGTTTTAGAATTTTCATATCCCTAATCTTATTTATGTACACCCAAAGTTGTCATAAATTTAGTGTTAAAATAGGAATCTTTTGAGGCTCGTAACTTTTAAATCAATATTTTTTTCAATGTTTTAGATATCATTGAACCTAGATAATGACGAGATAAATCGATATAATTCTCACTTTTGTGCGTACAATATCGAATATTGTTGTATTTTCCCTCCTACGTTTGTATGGAGAAAGCACCGAACTGAGCTACCTTAATCCTGATGCTGCAGGGTTACTGCCCGCCTGAGTTATCAAGATTCAGGAAGTGTTCATAGTGAATTCATATTGTAGGTACCAAGCAACGACTTTATTCTCAGACTTCAAGTGCCAACTCCTCAACCCTGATGATGTAGGGTACAGCACTCCTAAACTATAATGTTTCAGTAACTGCGGATGATGCAAAATTAATTTAGGTACCAAGCATAGGCTACATCATTGAACTTCGGATCCTAACTCCTCAATCCTGATGCTGCAAAGTACTAAAGTCCTAAATCGTGGGGATTTTAGAATTTCTGATAGTGAATTGATATTTTAAGTATCAAGGAACGGCTTCACGATGACACTCCCAGTCCGAAATACTCCACCCGAGCGAAGCCGGGGCGGGTCGGCTAGTTCTTTTAATATGTTGTGACATTTTATTGATTGCATGCTGTATAAGGATAATTTTATTGTTGATAATGTTTAATAACTTAATTTTTGATCTCCCTCTTAAAATATTTGCACACTATTAATTTAGTCGAATGTTATGGGCTATATATTGTATACTTCCATCTTTTTTGTACCAACGTTCTTGTGAATAAATTATTATTTATTTATTTCAGCCATATCATACAGGGTGAGTCTATATAAAGTGCACATATAAAATAGGATGAAAATAGGCTCACAAGATGAGCTAACGGATGTCAGTCTTTGAAAATATTTTTTTTTAAATTCCTCTCCAACTAAGCGTCAAGCTTGTGCTAGGAGTAGGTACGACAATAGTGCAACGGGCGGGGTTTGAACCGGCGACCTTTCGGTTTTCAGACCACTCCTCTACCCGTTGAGCTATTGAGGCTTACCACTCACGCAACTCCTCTCACTCACAATTTTATTGGGAGTATATTATTATTCATGTTTAGGTGATTTATACTTTACAATTAACTAGAAGCTTAATTTGCTATAACCATATGAATCTGATCTTTTTCAGCAGATTATAGCTTTGGTTCATTGTATACCATGGATTTCCACAAAATAATACCTGCTTCTATACTTATAATTTAACATAATTTGAATAAGGTAAGTTTCTCAATACAATGTATTGTAAGGTTAATAATAAAAAGAATTAAGGATGAAGTTTTGTTCTGTTCATTTGCACGTTTTTTTACAAGGACTTGTTTTGTAAATGAAATAGGTACGGTACATACTTAATCATTTTTATTTTATTTTCTGAAATGAAATCATAATTTTGTTTACCTTGTTTCTATAAATTCCCTTACACCAGTTATGTGATATTCTGCATTTATTATACCAGGAAAACGGTATCAATTCACTGCAATAAAAAAAACAAATTAGTACTTCTTCCAAGTAAGTAACCTACAGGTTATAGAAATTAATATTTTTTTATTCAATCAAACTTTCACAAGTGCATTTGAATTGCCAAGTGGATCTACCACTAGCCCACTGATATAACTATAGTAAATTAATAACTTTCTTTAGTTAACATAAACATTACTAATTGCTATGTTTACCCAGTTTACTTAAAATACAATACAATATACTCTCTTTATGTTCACTATTGTTGGATCATGTATGTATCACTCCAGAAAATAGTTGGTCCCTAAGATTCGGTTAAAGAGAGACTTTTATTGTATCACTAGCTCATTCCTGTGACTATGTGCTTTAGATTTTTTTAACGATCCTGTGAGATTTCCTTCTCCTATCTTAGTTTTATTTATGGGCCGTGTGTGTCAGTCACTGTACTGTTTTATTAAAACTGAAGAGTATTTATTAAGTAATCATACAATGAATAGAATGATGCCAAAACAAGTAGTAGTCCAAACTGAAGTTGCAACATGGCAGTCTGCACACGTCTTAGACTAACGATTAAATACCTACTCAAGCCCAATCGGTGTACAATTTATATGCTTCATGTTCAGATTGAATTACTAGATTTAGTCTACATCGATGAGTCCAGTACTATACCTCCTCTTATTTTTCAAAATAAGTCTTCTTGAACATTTGATCCTCCACAATGTGTTATCGTTCAATATTAAATTTGTAAAAGATTTACATGTTAACATTAAATTACGAAGATCACAAAGTTCCAAACGGGCTAATATATTTATTAGAATGTCTAAAGGCATCTGAATTATTAAATTTGAGCACATTGTTCATTTCTGTCAATTGAATGAATTAGTAAGTATAGAAATTATTTATATTATTTAGTTAATTTTAAGAATTTTCCATTAATTGTTTATAATTCCACATTTTGTCACTAAATAAATAAAACAACTACGGGAATTAATTTAACACTGGAGAATTAATCTAACAATGGTACAACCTTTAAATTATCTAATTAGTAATTAATTACATTTTTATTATAAATTATTCTTTATTATTTTGTAGGTTAACCCAAAAATTTTTTGTTATGAATTCTGACAAGTGACATGTGACATTACAAAGTACTCTGTGCAAGTGACAATGACAAAAAAAATTACACTAATTTTGACGCCAACTGATTTTAAACGCTGGGTGACCAAATTTAGCAGAATCCTACGATTTTAGCAGGATACAGCCCCTAATTTAGCGCTTACCAGATTTCAGAAAAAATTGGCAGTCTGTAGGTACCAGTATCTAATAGACATATCAGTTTAGCATGATTTAGTATTTAATGAGGTTCACTTGGTTAACTACACAAGAAACATAAAGAAGCTTCTAAAGATTTTTCTTATTATACTGCCAACTTTTTAAAAGAGTACCTATGTGTATTTTGTCACTCGAGTTATTGTATGTAGCTGCAGCTTCATCTTCTTTGTAATCGTTGGTAGTTAGTCAGTTCGTTATTTTGTCTGCGCATGGACAATAAAAATGAAAAGTAAATTATTATAATCAAAACACTATAACTACCTAGTTAATTTAGTTTTGGAGGAGAATTTAATGTTTCCGTCTTGGCTATCAAAAGCCAATGAATTGCAGCATGTCTAAAGGACGAGCGTGCTATATTCATATTATTTGACATCATTCTCACACAGTATTTCTATTTCATAAGATCATATTGTCTCTATCAGAGTCCAGACAAACACAAAAAAGGAAGAAAAAATTAATCTTTTGTTAACTAGTTATTTACCTTTATATTTACTTGTAAATTAATTTTACATTACGGAATATATATTTTATGTTAATTAATGAAAATATTTGTTTTTATTTAATTTTTTCCAATAAAAAATTAACAGTTAATTTTTTTGCATACCGTGATATTTTTTCTAAATAGTTTAGGAGGTTTTAAAGTTTTAAGGCTTGTCATAATGATCAAACGTGAAAAACAAAACTTCACGTTCAAATGACAGGTCAACAAATCATGCAACGAAACAATAAAATACCTAATCTTCTAACGGTGTAAACTTGTTCTGTTTGATATTTTATTCATAAAATACGAAAATAAAATACGATAAATAATTGATAAAATATCTCGTTCATTCATGTTAACATGTTTTATCATGTAGTGGATGTAGAATTACATAGAATATCGTGTAGAAAAAGAGTGAGAAATTGAAAATTGAACTTTCGAAGTTATTACTGGCTTTGTCATTTATTACAGAAACTCGAAATGGAAATATTTAAGCATGGTGTGTATTAAAATTTGTGTATTAATGCTCCTCAAGTCCAAATGCTCAAGTTTTTATAGGCAGTAGTAAAATTTGCGACCTGTTAAACAAAAAGTCTTATGTAAATAAAATTCGATGTGCGTTGTTATGACGTGAATATCAACTTATCAAGGCCGTGCTATCTCGTACCTGGCACATACATTATACCTACTACGTAAAGCGCGATGCACATGTATCCCCAGTGGGTGGATCTGTTTTATCAATTATTGTTTATCGGGTTGAACATCCGCTAAATACCGCGCTGGCGTTGCTATCAGCTGTGATCATTGTCCATTGAAAATTGACTATTGACTATTGAGTAACCAACAGTTTCAGTTTAGTTTCGAAACGGCGTTCGTCGATAAAGCTCCTAATTAGATTTATAGTGCGAAATTACGCATAGTTTTGTCCTCAATATTGTGTTTAGTTATTTAGTATAGTTATTAGAAGTCACCAAGTGGATTTTCAGGTCAGAATGCAGTCATATTATTAATAATACCTTGTTTTCCTTGAAGCTTCAAGCTACAAAACTTTCAATTAATCTTATGTTCTTACAGAGATGTACCTAGTGACTTCCTTAAAACATTAAACATCTTTACTCTAGTTACAAGTTTGTTGTGAAATTGAAAGGCAGTGATAAGAAATTGTCTGCTTTTGTTGGTCCAGATAGTTAAAATGTTTTGTAAATAAAAGTAAATACTCTTTGTGCAGGAATGAAGGGTCCAACGAGGGCAGCCCCAGGTGTTCCAGGGATGGCAGTGAATAGATACTCACCTGTCACGAATTGGAATGACGACCCCTTTGGAGCTGATGTGTTTGAACCAACACCACAATTTGGGCAGAAAAAGAAGCCTCCACCCAGACCACCACCACCAAAAGTGTCCAAACAGCCAGATGTGCCTGCCAAACCTTCACACTTCATACGTAGACCTACAGTGCTAACATCTCTACTATCAAGGAAGACTAAAACTACAGTAAATCATCCGAGTGCAACTAATCAAACATTTACAGATCTAGGTAGTGAAGTGGACCCTAATAAAATGTTTCCTAGATGTGAGCGTGTCAATATACAAACAGGGACTTTGATAGACTTTTCATCCCCACCCAGTTCCCCCACGTTCACAACTAGGTCTAGTAGTGACGGTGTCAGTGTTGATAGTTTTGGATCAGATGCTACAACTTCAACGAATCACCATAATGCATTCAGTGGGGGTAGCGCCTCCCAAGCTGAGAGTGGATTTGAAGATGACTTTGATCTCTTCCTGCATTCAAGAAAACCTTTGAGTAAGGAAGATACGTTAGATGATTTCTCAACCATTGATCCGTTCTCACCCCCGGTTTCAAAGCCTTCGCTACCCAAGAAACCAACATATAACACAGATACATTTGAGACATTGAGCAATTCAAGTAGCCATTATTCAATTGCACCTTCAAAAGGGCCAACTATAATTCGTGCGAAGCCAGCAAGACCTAAACCACCAGATAACTCTGCCTTACTGAAGAGTACATTTGGAAGCAACTTCCAGATAACATCTATGAGTGTTAATACAAAAACACCTATACAGAAAATTAGCAATGGCTTCGGAGACAGTGTGGTGAGTGATTCCAATATTTATTATATTTTAGAACCCCTTCTTTTTTCTATCTTTCTAGGCAGGTTTCTGCATGTAAATTTTGCATCTATTGTGTGTGCAGTGTGCTTCCCGCTCCAGAAACTATGTAGAGAAAAGTTTTAGAAGTTCTATTGGATCTCTTATTCAAGAGATATGGCAGTTTTTTTTATTAAAACCACACCCCTTTGGCTTCTACACAGCAATGTACCGGAATGCTAAATCGCTTGGCGGCACGGCTTTGCCGGTAGGGTGGTAACTAGCCACAGCAGAAGCCTCCCACCAGACCAAAATTGGATGCAATAGTCCAAAATCTTTCACTGTTCTCTTTTTGTTACTTGACTTGTCGTGCAATTTCATCTGTCCATTATTTGTTGTCCTTTCCTTCTCTTTCTTGACTTTCCTTGACTTTGTCAATTAAAATACTTCGAAGACTACAGTGAAAGATTGTTGGTCCAGTCTTTATTTTATGGGAATCAGCCTAGTAATAAATTGTTAAAAAACCAAACTAACTATCTGTCAATGCAAAACAAGTTATTTGCAGAGCAGATCATATTAAACATGCAAAGTATAGTCGTATGCATTGCTTGTGCAAAGTGCTAACTGAGAAATAGTCAATTGCATCATTTCCTTTTGTAGAGCTGAAAACACTAATTATGAAAATTAGCATTTACACTAAAAATAAGTAATTATGTAAATTAGCATTCCATTAAAGCACATAATAATTTATGTCATAGTATTAGAAAAATGGAGAGGCTAATGTAATATAACTATTAGACATTTGTTTAAATGGAAGCTAAAGTCTTACACCAAATTGCCTTCATCAGCTAATTGTAATGTAAATGTGCAAAAAGATCGAGTCAACATGATCATGGCTTAAATTACATTTTAAGATATTCAAATGTTCTATTGTATGAAAATGAGCAGCGGACCGATTGTCGTATATAATAATTTTTTTTCAGGACTAAGTAATATTATACAGAGGTAAAGTAAATTTAGATGTAGGAGGTAATCTCTGGAACTAATGATCCAATTCTGAAAATTCTTTACCTGATAGACAGTTATGTTGTCTCTGAGTGCAAAAGCTATTCTTCAATACTTTCTAGGAATTTATAGTAAGATAAACATGCTAAGTACTTAATAAGAAGAAGTTGGTTAAAATTAACAAAATACATATTCCCATTATCCTTGACCCAACCCAACATTGAAATAAAACTGAAATCATGAATTTAGACAAAACAATATTGTTATGAGCTAGATACTGTCTTAATTGGATGAAGAATTTACTTGAAAAATCTGTATAATTTTTTTGTCTCTCTACTTCGTCTGCGTGCATTTAGGTTTTAAAAACACCCGTGAGAACTTTGATTTTCCGGAATAAAAAGTAACCTATGTCCAGTCTTCCAGGTCTTTAACTATACCCATGCAAAAAATCGCGCCAATCTGTTGCTCCGTTGCGATGTGATTGAAGGACAAACCAACAAACTAACACACTTTCACATTTATAATATGGGTAGTCATTACTTACTTGCTTATTTATTCATGAAACCCATAACCTGATTATAGCTGGTAAGTCCTATAACTGATAACTAAGAATCTCAGCAGTGTAGAGGGATTCTGCATTTTTTATTTTTATAGTAATTCCAAGAAGATTTTTTATCAGTAATGAATGAGTAATGAAATGAATCATTTAGTGAACTGATAATATCATAAATAATAAATAGGTAGGTATCTAATTTCATGTAATTCTTTGATCATGGAAGTAGGATTGCCAACATTTTTAAAATTACGTTAAGTATATCTGATTTCAGAGAGAGTAAATAAAGAGCAGGTACAGACAGAAAAAATATTTTTTGTACTTTTTGTATCGTTTATAAAGGTTTCGAAACAAGTCTATCCATTCGCAACTCATCCTGCAATCTACATTCGCAACTTATACCAACCCATGCGAACTATGATTTCCGGGATAAAAAGCATTTTATGTCCTTCAGGCTATCAAAGGATTAAGTGATTCATGAGCACTCATAACATTTTTTCCTCCTTCTAGTCCTGTTTGTTTTTCGAACCATTGCCATTGATCTATCTAGTGTGTTGCAACTTGCAAGAGAAGAATGTTTTGTATAGTTTCCATAGGTGAGGCTGCTTTTTGTTTGCAATGTTCTCTCATAATAAAAATCCTTTTGCAGGACTCGAAGCTTTTCAGTTGGGATCACGAAGAGTCGCCCGAGAGGGAGTCGACACCACCGATGCCTACCATCCCACCACCGCCACCCCCAGAAATCCTAGACGATGATTTACCAGTAGTCTGGCCGGAAGACCAAGAGTTCGATGTGCCAGACACATCAGATGACGATGAAGAACCTTACGCGATTGCACTGTTTGATTATTTCACAAACCATCCTGGCGATTTATGTTTTAACGTAAGTGTTCAATTTGCAATAGTATTTTTTTAATTCTATTTTTACAGAATACGAAAATATTCTCCTGTTATTTTTATCCCGTGCCAACTTTTCGCTTGTTTGTTTCATAAATATTTGTCAAGGAACATTATAATTAAAGCTATCGCTAGAATGATCTTCTAAATATAACGTGTAGACTGATCTATGTGATCATTAAATTTGTATAATAGATCGATGACCTTCATCTTGTTTTATAAGAAACTAGCTGATGCCCGCGACTTCGTACGCGTGGATTTAGGTTTTTCAAAATCCTGTGGGAACTCCTAAACTTTCCGATATAAAAAGTAGCCTATTTCCTTCCCCGGGTTGCAAGCTACCTCTGTACCAAATTTCGTCAAAATCGGTTGAATGGTTGACCCGTGAAAAGCTAGCAGACAGACAGACAGACACTTTCGCATTTATAATATTAGTATGGACTAGCGACCCGCCCTGACTTCGCACAGGTGCAATGTGGTATTTTGTTATATTTCATAAGAAGAGACTGCGGGAAGCGACTTCGTTTTATACTTTGTAGAGAAGTAGAATAGAGACGGTGCTAATATACCGCGTACATTTCTGTGCGGCCACAGAAACCATAATGATGCCCATCATAATCATTTCTGTTACGGTTGTTACCCCAAAGAAAAAAGCCGGCCAAGTGCGAGTCAGGCTCGCGCAATGAGGGTTCCGTACTACAGTCGTATTTTTTCGACATTTTGAACGATAATTCAAAAACTATGATGCATAATAATAAATAAAAATCTGTTTTAGAATGTACAGGTGAAGACCTTTCATATGATACCCCACTTGATATAGTTTACTTCGAAAGTTGAAAATACTAACTATTAGTTCATGACCACAATTTATTTATTTTTGTGTGATGTGACCACAAATTCATAGTTTTCAGATTTTTCCCCTAAAGCCAGCTATAAGATCTACCTACCTGCCAAATTTCATGATTCTAGGTCAACGGGAAGTAGGTTTCTTGACAGACAGATAGACAGACAGACAGACACACAACAAAGTGATCTTATAAGGGTTCCGTTTTTCCTTTTGAGGTACGGAACCCTAAAACGAAAGCTGCATTATCGTTATAACTATAATATGTAGTCCAGGTGTTGCAGATATTAACCCATTTCACTCTTTCCTTACACAAGCTCTTTAGTCTTTACACGCGCAACATGGATTTAAAACGTTTCTATGTAACTATCTGCAATGAATTTAGGCTCCACCCGCCAACGAGTTGTCGCTTTGATGAAGCGGGCTCTTTACATTTTATAATCAAAATCTGGAAAGTTCAGGGCGTTTATATGGTATCGCTTAGTCACCTGATAGTTCCGCTCTACATATAATAACACCTGCAACATTTATAATTTCCTGAGCTGTGTGTTGAAGCGAGAACGCTCCTTACGTGTATGCAATATGGATCAAATTAAAACCAACGTATACATGACGCGTGTAAAATTGAACTTTATTAGTTTATCTTGCATGCAAAAATGTAGCTTCCGGCATTTACGTATCAACTACCAACCTTAATTAGGTTGCTTGTAAATTAGTAATGTTAATATTGTTCATAAAACTTTGCTACATGAAAAAATATTGCAAATACATACCTACATAAATAAATTACGAGTATGCGTAGATTAGTCTTTTTCTTAGAATCTTTGATTTTTTATCAATTGCTTGATGGTACATTTTACGATTTATGATTACATTTTTGGTAAAAAAACCGGCCAAGTGCCAGTCAAGCTCGCGCAACGAAGGTTCCATATTACAGTCGTATTTTTTCGACATATTGCACGATAATTCAAAAACTATGATGCATAAAAATAAATAAAAATCTGTTTTAAAATGCACAGGTGAAGCCCATTCATATGGTACCCCACTTGATATAGCTATCTTACTTCGAATATTGAAAATACTAATTATTAGTTCATGACAACAATTTAATTTTTTTTGGTGTGATGTAACCACAAATACACGGTATTCAGATTTTGCCCCTAATGTCTGCTATAAGACCTACCTACCTGCCAAATTTCAGGATTCTAGGTCAATAAGAAGTTTCTTGACAGACAGACAACAAAGTGATCCTATAAGGGTTCCGTTTTTCCTTTTGTGGTACGGAACCCTAAAAAAGTCCATAAATCAATATTTCTTCCTTCTATGAAAGGCATAATATGGCCCAGCATGGTAGCAATAATGAGCCCGTTAATGCTAGAACAAAAGTTATTGATGTGATGTATCGATTCAATTCAGTTTGATTTGTATTTAATAAAGGTTTAATTATATGAATCAGTGCCAATATAATTTTCAATAATTAAGTACCTATTCATTGTTTAATAACAAGGTAAAAGACAATAAGGAAAACGAGGTCAAAATTCCTTTTAACGTCTTAATGATTTCAAGTGACTCCACCGATACCAGCAATAAAGATCCGACCCTTAACCCTACGTACACTGATGTCTGCCTTGTTCACATAATTGCAGTTATAATCTCATTGATGTGAGGTACACGACCGGAACATAATGCTTTTTATTGTTATTTCATATTTTATGTCATTCTGATATCTTATTACAAAACTTCACAAGTATTGTAAATGCTGGTCGATTCCGCAAAAACTGCATCAATCATTATTACAATCACAATAATTCGTGTGATTGGCTGAATTTATGCTATTCTTTTGCAACAATATATCATATCGTCTTACAAATAATAAAAAAAATTACAATCAGGAAGCGTAAAATTTTACCAATTCTGAATAAATAATTTGAGTTTAATTTGAGTTTGACAATGCATTGCATCCAATAGTAAGCGAGCGTCAACCAATTAGAGGTGATTACGATCGTGATATTGTAGCTGTCATTCTACCGCAATCGAGCGCCTGGTTAGCTTTTCACTACCATTATTCCATCTCTCTGTCTCCAGTCGGTCTCTCGTGACTTGTCTCTCCAGTTGGTCTGACTACTGGATAGGAGATAGTCATATCCATGTTCCCAACCATAATTAACTTCTCAATACTTTCAATATCCCAAATATAATCCCATAAGGAAGCAAAATCTTTCCATAATCGTCAGTCTGTGCCGTATCTCTACTGCTTACAAGGTTTTACTAACCTTATTTAAATATATATCATCATCATCATCATCATCATCATCATCATCAGCCTGTGGACGTCCACTGTTGGACACAGGCCTTCCCTAAAGAGCGCCACCACACCCGGTCCTCAGCCTTCCTCATCCAGCCACTTCCCGCCAGCCTCTTTATATCGTCGGTCCATCGTGCTGGAGGGCGTCCCACACTACGCTTGCTTAAACGCGGTCTCCACTCAAGGACTTTTCGACTCCAACGGCCATCGCCTCTACGACAGGCATGACCTGCAAATAGATCTAGCCTTTATTTAAATTTAACATCAGCTACCTAGGTGCATAGGCTAACATAGCAATTAGCGTGGCCGTCAATAAAATATGTTGACTCGGGAGATGGGACACAGAAGTTGAAAATACTTTAAGAGTTCAGAAAGAACTAATTTTATTGATTTAAAATCGTTAAAATCCGTGACCAACTTGTTTTGGCGCTGCGCGCTGGTTGTACTGCCTTGGTTGCTGGTGTTTAATCATAATCTTCCCAAACTTCTTATCATTCGACAAACAGAGCAGTGATAGCCTAGTGGTTAAAACTTCGACCTTTGATTTAGGGATCCAGGGTACCTCTAACTTTTCGGAGCTATGTGCGTTTAAAGCAATTAAATATCACTTTAAATATAAAGGAAAACTATGGCCTAAAGTTAAACCCATCTTATTTTAAGAGGTCAGACCAGAGGAGGGAGGACCTGTGCTCAGTATATCAGCTGGCGCGGCCCAATACTGCATATACCTAATGAATTTGACAAACATTTTGGGCCTAGTACTTATATTGAAGTTTTTTTTCAAACCTGATTGATTTCAATAGTATCTATTGAAATTGCAGACTAGGTAATTTGCTACTCTAGCTGCATTATATTAACTGTAGCAAGATTGTAGGTATGTAAATCACATTGTTGAGATAAATCTGCAGTATCAAGTACAGAGTGAATAGGGCGCTCGTATTGTTTGTTTTTCGCGTACGTGGCTTGATGCCAAATACTTGTTTATTTTTAGAATTCACACGTTAAATGTTTATTTATCCCATGTTATTCACTAAGCGAAGAACAAGTTCATGGACAAATCATATAACATCACTTGTCTTTTTATCTTCGTTGAAAGATTAACTGTTGGTATGGTACATAATATACTTGGCCGTACACATAGATATCATATAGCTTCCCCCCTGTCTAATCTCCGTTAAATTCTTAGCAACCAACTTCCATTCCTCCTTTTCCATCTATGTTTTTTTGTCCTATGAATAGCGAATGTTACGAATACCGTACTTACTATACCAAGCCGCACAGAACAAAAAACGTTTTTAAAATTTTTGTCTGTCTGTCTTAACTGGCTAATCTTCGGAACGGCTCAACCTATTTTGATTTTCACAGACAAGTAGAAGATTAAGCAAGGTACCTACGCCTTGCTTAATACTACACAGGCTACTTTTAAACCGACTATCAAATGAACATTATAATAAGCTAAGCTGATTCTTAGTTTGATGGTAGGTATATCGTGATCCCTACTCGACTTAAGTATTTCCATTTGTTACCAACTTATTTTGGGCACATCATGTGCCCAAATTGCCTAGTTATAGCCTAGAGAAGTTGATTGACGGGCAACACGAGGGCGGAGAGGCTTAATTTCCCGGTATCTTATTTCCAAATTCGGTGTTTATCTATTTGTTCAAAGTTAACTTTTCAGACATCTTCGCAAGCAAAATTACGTGTAAATCATCATCGTCAACCTATCGCCGGTTCACTACTGAGCACGGGTCTCCTCTCAGAATGAAAAGGGTTTGCTCATACCACGTTGATCAAGTGCGGATTGGCGGCAGATACACTTTTGAGAACGTTATGGAGAACTTACAGGCATGCAGGTTTCCTCACGAAGTTTTCCTTCGATGTGATAGATCGTAGTGATCGAATCTCGGACTTCTAGGCCACTTAGGCTGCTTCAAATACAATTTCAATGGTGTTAATAGCAAACAAATTTAAACTATTTTTATACAAAGCTTATTCCCTGTCTTCTTAATTGAATTTGGACTAATTCAGGAGGGCTGTTTAAGCCGATTACCTTTAGCTATTACGTATGATCAAGTAATGAATATTGACTAGTCTGCTAACCAGCTATAGCCTATAGCTAGTGTAATAAGTAACCAGCTATAGGTAGGCGCTTATAGTGAGCTAAAACCTTTCCAGTGTAATTCTAAATTTACCTTGACCAGGCTCACGGACAAACCTGTTAGCGTTTATAGCATTTATGACAACTCATTGGATCATTTGTTCCTGGCGTGCGAGTAATGTGTGCTTAACGAACTCCATTGTTTCCAAGAATTGGTATTTAGTATTTACTGACGGCTATGATACCCTATATTCGACGCATTTTAAACTGAGTCGTCGAGTTATCTGTCTGTTTCGCTCGCACTTACTGGTCGTAGGTAAGTGCGAGCGAAACAGACAGATAACTTGACGACTCAGTTTAAAATGCGTTGACTATACTGGTTAAGATGTTGACCTCCTAGTTGTGGGTCCGGGGTTAGATCCCAGGCCAGGCACGCACCTCTAACTTATCGCAGTTGTGTACGTTTTAAGCAATTAAGTATCATTTACTTTAACGGTGAAGGAAAACATCGCGAGGAAACCGGCACGACTGAGAGTTTTTTGTAATGTTCTAAAAGGTGTGTGAAGTCTGCCAATCCGTGCTAGGCCAGCGTGGCAGACTATGACCTAAAACCTCCTCATTCTGAGAGGAGACCCGTGCTCAGTAGTGGGCTGCCGATGGGGTGATTACGGCTAAATTTTTATCTTCATCATCATTAAGCTCTACATCCTCTTTCCTCAGTCTGGTGGGTCTTGGCTTAAACAAACTCTCCATCAGAGGTGGTCAAAAGAACTTTTTATATTATTACCTACTTTTATCGTCCTATGACTAAAAAGCCGTTAACTGCAAAAAATATTTTTTGAGTTATCCCCAAAAAGCGTGGGAACTTTCAACAACTAAAGTTTAAAACAAATAATTGTTATGTAGGATCAATATTTTTAGTAGTTTTTTGTTTAGTCTTACATAGCATTGTATTTACTAACATTAGGTACCATAATTAGTCTTTGAATTCCCACGTTTTTTGGCGATAAGTCAAAAAATATTTTTGCAGTTAACGGCTTTTTGGTTAAAGGACGGCAGTTGATTCGTTGTATAGAAGCAGGCGTTACCTGCAGGCAGATTCGACCTGTTTCAGCGGATTACAGCAAATTAAGCTTTTGGTTCATTGTATGGCAGTTGATTCATCGTCTCCACAATAATATTATACTTTCTTCTGTTGTACGGGTTTTCACTATTCACAATCTTGTACTAGGTCCTCGGTAAGTCATTCTTGATCTCTCCGATCCATGCAGCACATTTCTATTCCAGCTTATCTTGAGTTTAGAACTCTAGACCATGCAAGTTACTGTCCATCGTTCTCCGATCTATGTACCTGTTCTGTTGCTTATAATAATTATAACCGGGAATGTTAATCAAACTAAGAATTGTGGATTGAAGTGTGAAATATTTCTCTACAGCCAAACATCTGATGTATTTTATTTATAATTTTCTTATGCTAATGAAGTCACAAGCGCATATTAATGCCTGGTATTTTGTTTTAAAACTCATAATTACGACGTTGCATAAAAACTACGCTTTACTTGCGTTGAAGTTAAAAATCGTAAGACAACGACGAATCTAGATTAATTATTATTATCGAAAATACATTAGATCCAATTTCTAATAAAGCCCAAAGAAGCCACATCCACACGAATAGCTTGCATCAGGCGAAAATAATTGTGTCGAAGTAACTAGTTCACACGTGTTTATGTTGAAAAATAATAATGTAGTTCAATACAACGCAAAATTTTATGCTTCAAATACATGAATTTGTGGGTGGTTTACTGTACCTACTTCACATATTGATAGCAACTAGCAAATAATATGTTTTCAGCTTTTGATTCAACGTAGTTGCTGACGTCAGGTAATTGAATACGGCGTTTGCGATTGCGTGACGTACTATTGCACGGTTTTGTGTCTGTTTACACAATTCTTTTATTGTTTTCCATGTACCAATTTTATCGGGGACGTAGGCGATTTGCAGAAGTCTGTTCCTTTATGATATGATTTCCATACGCAATGGATAGGTACCTACCAGTACTACATACATGTAGCGGACAGGAAAACGATATCGACTTGCGACGCGGATGTCCACGGTCCACCAGCGGCTATTGTTTTTTAAATGGTAACTTTTTTGTGTACTAGATGATGCTCGCGACTTCGAACGCGTGAATTTAGGTTTTTGAAAAATCCCGTGGGTACTCATTGTTTTTCCGGAATTGCATATGCCCGTGCCTGGGATACAAGCTAACTCTTTACCAAAAAGATGATGCCCGCGACTTTATCCAGTAGGTCGATTTGCATCAATCACTATTACAATCTCAATTGTTGCGATTGGCTGAATTTATGCTATTCTTGTTGCAACAATGCAATGTAGCCAATAGTGGTGTAGTCCTGTTGTCCCCGTTAGCCATATCCCCGTTAACGGGGACATCGGGATTTGAATAAAATTATTAAAAACTTATCCCGTTGTCCCCGTTGTCGTTTCCGTTTAACGGGGACATCGGGATTTGAATAAAATTATTAAAAACTTATCCCGTTGTCCCCGTTATCTATTCCCCTTCAACGGGGACTGCGGTAAATTAATAAAATGAGTAATATTGTAATCTAAATATATAAAAGGAAAAGGTGACTGACTGACTGACTGATCTATCAACGCACAGCCCAAACTACTGGACGGATCGGGCTGAAATTTGGCATGCAGATTGCTATTATGACGTAGGCATCCGCTAAGAAAGGATTTTTGAAAATTCAACCACTAAGGGGGTGAAATAGAGGGTTGAAATTTGAGTAGTCCACGCGGATGAAGTCGCGAGCATAAGCTAGTATTGTATATGTTACTAGCTTCTGCCCGCGGCTTCGCCCGCGTGGCCTACAGGAAACAAATGGTATTTTTTATTCAGAAACAAACATTATAACATCAGGACGCGCACCCTGCACCAGCACCGAATAACACTAACCGGCTCGTTGGAAAGCCTGGAGCACCGCAGAGACGTTAGCTCTCTATGCGTGTTCTATCGCCTGTATAATGGGGAGTGCTCTGAAGAGCTTTTTGACCTCATTCCACCCTCTTTTTTCTACAACCGCACCGCGCGCCACCGTAAGGAATTTCACCCTCACCATCTGGGTGTCTGGTGCACTTCGACCGTCCATTGCGCCAGATCCTTCTTTCCACGCACGTGCAAACTGTGGAACCAACTCCCATCGGCGGTGTTCCCACTAGATTATAACATGGGGTTATTCAAGGGGCGGACCAACAAATTCCTAAAAGGCCGGCAACGCATCGGTGGCTCCTCTGGTGCTGCAAATGTTCATGGGCGGCGGTAATCACTTAACATCAGGTGACCCGCCTGCTCGTTTTGCTCGCTATATCTATTTAAAAAAAAAAAAACGTTCCAACACCCATTTCATCCCTTTAGGGCGGGATTTTCTCGTAGTCGTTTCTTAGCTGACACCTAACTTCAAGAAAAAACCTAGTTTCCAAATTTCAAGTTATTAATATCAACAATTTAAACGGTCCCATATAAACTTTCATCCCCTATTTTACCACCCTTATGGGCAAATTTTCCAAAAATCCTGAAATACGTATTTCTTCATTTGTGACTGAAAACCCAAATACCAATTTTCGTGCAAATAACTTGAAAAATGACGGACTTTCATACAAACTTCCATCCCCCATTTAACCCACTTAGGGGTGGAATTTCGAAAAATTCTTTTTTAGTGGATACCTACTCTTTACAAAGAATAGACCCTCCAAATTTCATGTCTTTAGGACCAGCGGTTTAGGCTGTGCGTTGATTTCACATCCGATCCGAGAGTCGACATTATTATTTAATTAAACTAAGTAGGTACCATATACACAGTTTTTACACTGTAGTGAAATTGTTTAGTAAAAAAAAAAAGATTCCGACGAATTGAGAACCTCCTCCTTTTTTTGAAGTCGGTTAAAAACTAAAAATCATAATCAGGAAGGTGTTAAGCTTTACATTATCTTCTTCTTCTTCTTATACAGGAAGATTTTTTGGTTTTGCACAAATTTTTTTTGGTGGTTCTATATCGTTAATGTTCCATTTCCATTCATAATTTGTACCTTTTTTGAAATAATTTTTTTACCCTAAAATAAGCAAATTATGGTCATACTATTCGTAAACAAAGCACGCTATAATCACGCTAGCTGACTCTGATATTTTCCCTTAAAAAAAGTACCAAGTTGGACAAACTTGGTACTTGGGTGAAATGGGGGTTGAAAGGTTACACGTAAAACCTATGTTGTAGAAGTTAGAGATATGAAAATTGGCAATTAGGTATTATACAGATTTTTATTATTTAAACTTAATAACCTAAATGTCGATTTCCCCGTCTCTAACTTAAAAAACATAGGACTTTCATATAATCTTTCACCCTTCATTTCACCCTCTTAGGAGGGGGGGTGGTGTTCTCAAAATCGTTTCTTAGCTGACACTTACGTCCTAGAAGGAACCTACCTTCCAAATTCCAAGTTTGTAGGCTTTATAGTTTCTTAGATTTCGTGTTTACTGTTTGGTCAGTGAGTGAGTGGTATTTCTATATATATATAAGAAGAAGAAGAAGAAGAAGAAGAAGATAATGTAAAGCTAAACACCTTCATGATTATGATTTTTACTAAACAATTTCATTAATCAGTGAAAAAACTGTGTATATGGTACCTACTTAGTTTAATTAAATAATAATGTCGACACTCGGATACTGTCAACGGGGGCAGAGTACGGAAACAACGGAAAGAATTTTTAACAATTTTATTCATTTACCGCAGTCCCCGTTGGAGGGGAATAGATAACGGGGACAACGGGATACGTTTTTAATAATTTTATTCAAATCCCGATGTCCCCGCTAAACGGAATAGACAACGGGGACAACGGGATAAGTTTTTAATAATTTTATTCAAATCCCGATGTCCCCGTTAACGGGGATATGGCTAACGGGGACAACGGGACTACATGCCAATAGTGAGCGAGCGTCAACCAATCAGAGGTGATTGCGATCGTGACATTGTTGCTGTCATTCTACCGCAATCGAGCAGCAGGTGAATTTATGTTTATTTTTATTTTCCGGGACACAAAGTAGCCTATGTTCATCCCTGAGATCATCGAACCAAAATCGGTTCGCCAACGCTGCGCTTTCTAGTGAAAAGTCGCCATTCTAGCATCTAGGAATTAGGGAACCCAAGTCAATGTATCTGGTTTTTCGAACTATAGATATCGCTCTTAAACTTATGTATTAGTTTGTAACTAGCTTATGCCCGCGACTTCGTCCGCGTGGACTACCCTATTTTACCCCTTTAGGGGTTGAATTTTGAAAAATCCCTTCTTAGCGGAGGCCTACGTTATAATAGCTATCTGCATGTCGAATTTCAGCGTGATCCGTCCAGTAGTTTGAGCTGTGCGTTGATAGATTAGTCAGTCAGTCAGTCAGTCACCTTTTCCTTTTATAAATATAGATTAGTGAAAATTGCAAAATTTCGCGCTTCTAACTTCAAAACTGGCAGTGTTTCATACAAACTTCAAACCCCTATTTTACCCCTTTAGGTGTTGAATTTTGAAAAATCCCTTCTTAGCGGACGCCTACGTTATAATAGCTATCTGCATGCCGAATTTCAGCGTGATCCGTCCAGTAGTTTGAGCTGTGCGTTGATAGATCAGTCAGTCAGTCAGTCAGTCACCTTTTCCTTTTATTATACTATATATAGCTCAATTACCACTCACTGACTCACTGACTGACTCATTGACATAATTGTTCTCCTAGAAAGAGACAGAAAATGATATAATAATGTATGGGAGATATGTTCAGGAGTGGGATTCGAGTAGGGAAAAATTATGACATTTCAGAAAAACAAGATGGCGGCCGACCTGACTTTTGTAACTTTTTTGTTTTCCAACCGATTTTGTTTAAACTTGCAGCTCTTGTAGATGTTAGTAAACGATTTTTAGAAAATGTAAAAAAAATTGGAAAAACAAGATGGCGGCCGAGATTTTCAAAAAATTTCTTCCTGTAAAATTTTGTATGAAACTTTTTTTTTCACTAATATTTTTTTCGTATAGAAGACAAAGATTCCTTTAGGGCAACATATGGAGGGAGCTGATGATTGAGGATTTCGGAGACGGGTGAAGGGCACGCTCGAGGTATTGAAGATAGGTGGGAGGTGCTCGACCAAATGTCATTCGAAACCTCATCCAATTGCCAAAAATTTGAAAAAAATTTCAAAATTCCGAAAAAAAGATGGCCGCCATACAAATTTCGTCCGCGTCCATCTCGGAGGGTATGAAAGATGGAAGAGTGGTTTTTTGGCAAAAGATGATCAGGGTCCAAAGGTCTACTCGATGGATGGAAAAAAAATTCAAAATGGCGGAATTTTTTTTTTCATACAAAAATTTTTATTATTCAAAATGGCCATTATAGACCTCGAGAGCTGCTTTAGCAGCTCGAGCAGCGAGCAAAATACTAGTTATACTATATATAGCTCAATTACCACTCACTCACTGATTGACATAATTGTTCTCCTAGAAAGAGACAGAAAATGATATAATAATGTATGGGAGATATGTTCAGAAGTGGGATTCGAGTAGGGAAAAATTATGACATTTCAGAAAAACAAGATGGCGGCCGACCTGACTTTTGTAACTTTTTTGTTTTCCAACCGATTTTGTTACAACTTGCAACTATTGAAGATATTAGCAAACGATTTTTAGAAAAAGTGTAAAAAATTGAAAAAACAAGATGGCCGCCGAGATTTTCAAAAAATTTTCTCCTGTAAAATTTTGTATGAAACTTTTTTTTTTCAATAATACTTTCATATAGAAGACAAAGATTCCTTTAGGGCAACATATGGAGGGAGCTGATGATTGAGGATTTCGGAGACGGGTGAAGGGCACGCTCAAGGTATTGAAGATAGGTGGGAGGTGCTCGAGCAAATGTCATTCGAAACCTCATCCAATTGCCAAAAATTTGAAAAAAAATTCAAAATTCCGAAAAAAAGATGGCCGCCATACAAATTTCGTCCGCGTCCATCTCGGAGGGTATGAAAGATGGAAGAGTGGTTTTTTGGCAAAAGATGATCAGGGTCCAAAGGTCTACTCGATGGATGGAAAAAAAATTCAAAATGGCGGAATTTTTTTTTTCATACAAAATTTTTTATTATTCAAAATGGCGATTATAGACCTCGAGAGCTGCTTTAGCAGCTCGAGCAGCGAGCAAAATACTAGTTATACTATATATAGCTCAATTACCACTCACTCACTGATTGACATAATTGTTCTCCTAGAAAGAGATAGAAAATGATATAATAATGTATGGGAGATATGTTCAGAAGTGGGATTCGACTAGGGAAAAATTATGACATTTCAGAAAAACAAGATGGCGGCCGACCTGACTTTTGTAACTTTTTTGTTTTCCAACCGATTTTGTTACAACTTGCAACAATTGAAGATATTAGTAAACGGTTTTTAGAAAAAGTGAAAAAAATTTGAAAAACAAGATGGCGGCCGAGATTTTCAAAAAATTCCCTCCTGTAAAATTTTGTATGAAACTTTTTTTTTTTCACTTGTGGTTTCATATAGAAGACAAAGATTCCTTTAGGGCAACATATGGAGGGAGCTGATGATTGAGGATTTCGGAGACGGGTGAAGGGCACGCTTGAGGTATCGAAGATAGGTGGGAGGTGCTCGACCAAATGTCATTCGAAACCTCATCCAATTGCCAAAAATTTGAAAAAAAATTCAAAATTGTGAAAAAAAGATGGCCGCCATACAAATTTCATCGGCGTCCATCTCGGAGGGTACGAAAGATGGAAGAGTGGTTTCTTGGCAAGAGATGATCAGGATCCGAAGGTCTATTTGATGACTTGAAAAAAAATTCAAAATGGCGGAATTTTTTTTTTCATAAAAAATGTATGACTTTTTTTAAATTGTTCAAAATGGCCATTATAGACCTCGAGAGCTGCTTTAGCAGCTCGAGCAGCGAGCAAAATACTAGTTATACTATATATAGCTCAATTACCACTCACTCACTGATTGACATAATTGTTCTCCTAGAAAGAGATAGAAAATGATATAATAATGTATGGGAGATATGTTCAGAAGTGGGATTCGACTAGGGAAAAATTATGACATTTCAGAAAAACAAGATGGCGGCCGACCTGACTTTTGTAACTTTTTTGTTTTCCAACCGATTTTGTTACAACTTGCAACTATTGAAGATATTAGCAAACGATTTTTAGAAAAAGTGTAAAAAATTGAAAAAACAAGATGGCCGCCGAGATTTTCAAAAAAATTTTCTCCTGTAAAATTTTGTATGAAACTTTTTTTTTTCAATAATACTTTCATATAGAAGACAAAGATTCCTTTAGGGCAACATATGGAGGGAGCTGATGATTGAGGATTTCGGAGACGGGTGAAGGGCACGCTCAAGGTATTGAAGATAGGTGGGAGGTGCTCGACCAAATGTCATTCGAAACCTCATCCAATTGCCAAAAATTTGAAAAAAAATTTAAAATTGTGAAAAAAAGATGGCCGCCATACAAATTTCATCGGCGTCCATCTCGGAGGGTACGAAAGATGGAAGAGTGGTTTCTTGGCAAAAGATGATCAAGATCCAAAGGTCTATTCGATGACTCGAAAAAAAATTCAAAATGGCGGAATTTATTTTTTCATAGAAAATGTATGACTTTTTTAAAATTGTTCAAAATGGCCATTATAGACCTCGAGAGCTGCTTTAGCAGCTCGAGCAGCGAGCAAAATACTAGTTATTATACTATATATAGCTCAATTACCACTGACTGACTGACTCATTGACATAATTGTTCTCCTAGAAAGAGATAGAAAATGATATAATAATGTATGGGAGATATGTTCAGAAGTGGGATTCGAGTAGGGAAAAATTATGACATTTCAGAAAAACAAGATGGCGGCCGACCTGACTTTTGTAACTTTTTTGTTTTCCAACCGAATTTGTTTAAACTTGCAGTTATTTTAGATGTTAGCAAACGATTTTTAGAAAAAGTGTAAAAAATTGAAAAAACAAGATGGCGGCCGAGATTTTCAAAAAAATTTCTCCTGTAAAATTTTGTATGAAACTTTTTTTTTTCACTTGTGGTTTCATACAGAAGACAAAGATTCCTTTGCGGCAACACATGGAGGGAGCTGATGATTGAGGATTTCGGAGACGGGTGAAGGGCACGCTCGAGGTATTGAAGATAGGTGGGAGGTGCTCGACCAAATGTCATTCGAAACCTCATCCAATTGCCAAAAATTTGAATTTTTTTTTAAAATTCCGAAAAAAAGATGGCCGCCATACAAATTTCATCGGCGTCCATCTCGGAGGGTATGACAGATGGAAGAGTGGTTTCTTGGCAAGAGATGATCATGGTCCGAAGGTCTACTCGATGGCTGGAAAAAAAATTCAAAATGGCGGAATTTATTTTTTCATACAAAATTTTTTATTATTCAAAATGGCGATTATAGACCTCGAGAGCTGCTTTAGCAGCTCGAGCAGCGAGCAAAATACTAGTTATACTATATATAGCTCAATTACCACTCACTGACTCACTCACTGATTGACATAATTGTTCTCCTAGAAAGAGATAGAAAATGATATAATAATGTATGGGAGATATGTTCAGAAGTGGGATTCGAGTAGGGAAAAATTATGACATTTCAGAAAAACAAGATGGCGGCCGACCTGACTTTTGTAACTTTTTTGTTTTCCAACCGATTTTGTTTAAACTTGCAGTTATTTTAGATGTTAGCAAACGATTTTTAGAAAAAGTGTAAAAAATTGGAAAAACAAAATGGCGGCCGAGATTTTCAAAAAATTTTCTCCTGTAAAATTTAGTATGAAACTTTTTTTTTTCACTAATACTTTCATATAGAAGACAAAGATTCCTTTAGGGCAACATATGGAGGGAGCTGATGATTGAGGATTTCGGAGACGGGTGAAGGGCACGCTCGAGGTATTGAAGATAGGTGGGAGGTGCTCGACCAAATGTCATTCGAAACCTCATCCAATTGCCAAAAATTTTAAAAAAAATTCAAAATTGTGAAAAAAAGATGGCCGCCATACAAATTTCATCGGCGTCCATCTCGGAGGGTATGAAAGATGGAAGAGTGGTTTCTTAGCAAGAGATGATCAGGGTCCGAAGGTCTACTCGATGGATGGAAAAAAAATTCAAAATGGCGGAATTTATTTTTGTATGACTTTTTTTAAATTGTTCAAAATGGCCATTATAGACCTCGAGAGCTGCTTTAGCAGCTCGAGCAGCGAGCAAAATACTAGTTATACTATATATAGCTCAATTACCACTCACTCACTGATTGACATAATTGTTCTCCTAGAAAGAGATAGAAAATGATATAATAATGTATGGGAGATATGTTCAGAAGTGGGATTCGACTAGGGAAAAATTATGACATTTCAGAAAAACAAGATGGCGGCCGACCTGACTTTTGTAACTTTTTTGTTTTCCAACCGATTTTGTTACAACTTGCAACAATTGAAGATATTAGCAAACGATTTTTAAGAAATGTAAAAAAAATTGGAAAAACAAGATGGCGGCCGAGATATTCAAAAAATTTCCTCCTGTAAAATTTTGTATGAAACTTTTTTTTTTTCACTAATACTTTCGTATAGAAGACAAAGATTCCTTTAGGGCAACACATGGAGAGAGCTGATGATTGAGGATTTCGGAGACGGGTGAAGGGCACGCTTAAGGTATTGAAGATAGGTGGGAGGTGCTCGACCAAATGTCATTCGAAACCTCATCCAATTGCCAAAAATTTGAATTTTTTTTTTAAATTCCGAAAAAAAGATGGCCGCCATACAAATTTCATCCGCGTCCAGCTCGGAGGGCATGAAAGATGGAAGAGTGGTTTCTTGGCAAGAGATGATCAGGGTCCGAAGGTCTACTCGATGGATAGAAAAAAAATTCAAAATGGCGGAATTAATTTTTTATACAAAAAATTTTATTATTCAAAATGGCCATTATAGACCTCGAGAGCTGCTTTAGCAGCTCGAGCAGCGAGCAAAATACTAGTTATACTATATATAGCTCAATTACCACTCACTCACTCACTCACTGACTCATTGACATAATTGTTCTCCTAGAAAGAGATAGAAAATGATATAATAATGTATGGGAGATATGTTCAGAAGTGGGATTCGAGTAGGGAAAAATTATGACATTTCAGAAAAACAAGATGGCGGCCGACCTGACTTTTGTAACTTTTTTGTTTTCCAACCGATTTTGTTACAACTTGCAACTATTGAAGATATTAGTAAACATGTTTTAGAAAAAGTGTAAAAAATTGGAAAAACAAGATGGCGGCCGAGATTTTCAAAAAATTTCCTCCTGTAAAATTTTGTATGAAACTTTTTTTTTTCAATCACGGTTTCATATAGAAGACAAAGATTCCTTTAGGGCAACATATGGAGGGAGCTGATGATTGAGGATTTCGGAGACGGGTGAAGGGCACGCTCAAGGTATTGAAGATAGGTGGGAGGTGCTCGACCAAATGTCATTCGAAACCTCATCCAATTGCCAAAAATTTGAAAAAAAATTTAAAATTCCGAAAAAAAGATGGCCGCCATACAAATTTCATCGGCGTCCATCTCGGAGGGTACGAAAGATGGAAGAGTGGTTTCTTGGCAAAAGATGATCAGGATTCAAAGGTCTATTCGATGACTTGAAAAAAAATTCAAAATGGCGGAATTTTTTTTTTCATAGAAAATGTATGACTTTTTTAAAATTGTTCAAAGGGCCATTATAGACCTCGAGAGCTGCTTTAGCAGCTCGAGCAGCGAGCAAAATACTAGTTATACTATATATAGCTCAATTACCACTGACTGACTCATTGACATAATTGTTCTCCTAGAAAGAGACAGAAAATGATATAATTATGTATGGGAGATATGTTCAGGAGTGGGATTCGACTAGGGAAAAATTATGACATTTCAGAAAAACAAGATGGCGGCCGACCTGACTTTTGTAACTTTTTTGTTTTCCAACCGATTTTGTTACAACTTGCAACTATTGAAGATATTAGTAAACGATTTTTAGAAAAAGTGAAAAAAATTGGAAAAACAAGATGGCGGCCGAGATTTTCAAAAAATTTCCTCCTGTAAAATTTTGTATGAAACTTATTTTTTTCACTTATGGTTTCATATAGAAGATAAAGATTCCTTTAGGGCAACAGATGGAGGTAGCTGATGATTGAGGATTTCGGAGACGGGTGAAGGGCACGCTCGAGGTATTGAAGATAGGTGGGAGGTGCTCGACCAAATGTCATTCGAAACCTCGTCCAATTGCCAAAAATTTGAAATTTTTTTTAAAATTCCGAAAAAAGATGGCCGCCATACAAATTTCATCGGCGTCCAGCTCGGAGGGCATGAAAGATGGAAGAGTGGTTTCTTGGCAAAAGATGATCAGGATCCGAAGGTCTATTTGATGACTTGAAAAAAAATTCAAAATGGCGGAATTTATTTTTTCCGCGGACTCACTCATTGACATAATTGTTCTCCTAGAAAGAGACAGAAAATGATATAATAATGTATGGGAGATATGTTCAGGAGTGGGATTCGAGTAGGGAAAAATTATGACATTTCAGAAAAACAAGATGGCGGCCGACCTGACTTTTGTAACTTTTTTGTTTTCCAACCGATTTTGTTTAAACTTGCAGCTCTTGCAGATATTAGCAAACGATTTTTAGAAAAAGTGAAAAAAATTGGAAAAACAAGATGGCGGCCGAGATTTTCAAAAAAATTTCTCCTGTAAAATTTTGTATGAAACTTTTTTTTTTCACTTATGGATTCATATAGAAGACAAAGATTCCTTTTGGGCAACATATGGAGAGAGCTGATGATTGAGGATTTCGGAGACGGGTGAAGGGCACGCTCGAGGTATTGAAGATAGGTGGGAGGTGCTCGACCAAATGTCATTCGAAACCTCATCCAATTGCCAAAAATTTGAAAAAAAATTCAAAATTCCGAAAAAAAGATGGCCGCCATACAAATTTCATCGGCGTCCATCTCGGAGGGTATGAAAGATGGAAGAGTGGTTTCTTGGCAAGAGATGATCAGGATCCGAAGGTCTATTCGATGACTTGAAAAAAAATTCAAAATGGCGGAATTTATTTTTTCATACAAATTTTTTTATTATTCAAAATTGCGATTATAGACCTCGAGAGCTGCTTTAGCAGCTCGAGCAGCGAGCAAAATACTAGTATATATATATAGATAAGTTGTAGTGCTAAGCTAAAGTATTCCTGACTCCTGATATTACGTTAGACTTTTGCGTAGGGTGTTATTGATAATGATAACTTATCAAATTGAGGTTAGTTGTAATGACACTGATAACTTGGCCGAGCATGCTTATAAAAAATGTTTGTTGTGTCAGTTTAATATTTCACGTGTAAAGTAGCTTTGAAATTAATATGATTTGCTTCTTCTTCATGGGGACTTCCACAATCCACACGCCACGGTCTTGCGCCGCCTCGCCTAAATCCAGCGGCTCCCTGCGACTCGTCTGATGTCGTCTGAACACCTAGTCTTTCAACGCTGTACTTACCGTTGTGAGGTTGTCGTTCCAGCGCCTTCCAACGTCTATCGGTGTTATGTGCCCAGGGCCCTGCCTATTGTCACTTTAACTTCGCAACCCGCTGAGTTATGTGGGTTAATCTGATTCTCCTTCGAATCTCATTTCTGATTTGATCATGTAGACTGTAGAGAAACTTAGCATATAGGCCAGTCATTAAAGCTAAAACCCGAAAGTACGTAGTAACTTGATGAAATTGTAGGGGGTTTTTAAAGAAGGTGAAATAACTTACCGTGTGATTTTGCAGCATTCTGGGGTGTACGGAAAGGGTTGAAAAGGGGTTAAACGGGTTTTTTGTTAATAACATTGCCAAAAAAATTAGTAACACGCTGTAAATTTATAATAAGGTTGTTCTTACCGTTTTGTAAAGTTTATTAAATTTGCAGCGTTTTGCAACATACGGAACATTGTTTATTATTAAAAAACAATGAAATTTGTTATTAACAAGGGTAAAAAAAATAGTAACACGCTGCAAATTTGGAATTAGGTTGTTCTTACCGTTTTGTAACGTGTATTAAATTTGCAGCGTTTTGCAACATACGGAACATTGTTTATTATTAAAAAAACAATTAAATTTGTTAATAACAGGGGTAAAAAAAGTAGTAACACGCTGCAAATTTATAATTAAGTTGTTTTTACCGTTTTATAACATATATTAAATTTGCAGCGTTTTGCAACAAATTGAACATTTTTCATTATAAAAAAAACAATGAAATTTGTTAATAACAAGGGTAAAAAAAAGTAGTAACGCGCTGCAAATTTATAATTAAGTTGTTCTTACCGTTTTGTAACGTGTATTAATTTTGCAGCGTTTTGCAACAAACGGAACATTGTTGATTACTATATCAACAAAAATTTCAGATAGTGAAAAAAAAGTTAGTGAAGAGTGGCAATCTAGACAACATGTTGTTAAAACTTTTTTAGAAGATATTAACATATTTTATTTATTGTTCCATAGTATTGTTACTGTAAGATATTAATTATGCAAAGTTGAAAAATGTTTCAAATTGGTGCTGACAACATTTTCTTTAGATTGCAACTTTTCACTAACTTTTTACCATTGATACTAAATGAAATATTTGTTTATATAGTAATTAACAATGTTCTGTATGTTGCAAAACGCTGCAAATTTAATAAACGTTTGAAAACGGTAAGAACAACGTCATTATAAATTTACACAGAGTTACTAATTTTTTTTACCTCTGTTATTAACAAATTTCATTGTTTTTAATAATAAACAATGTTCCGTATGTTGCAAAACGCTGCAAATTTAATACACGTTACAAAACGGTAAGAACAACCTAATTCCAAATTTGCAGCGTGTTACTATTTGTTTTATCCTTGTTAATAACAAATTTCATTGTTTTTTAATAATAAACAATGTTCCGTATGTTGCAAAACGCTGCAAATTTAATAAACGTTACAAAACGGTAAGAACAACCTTATTATAAATTTGCAGCGTGTTACTAATTTTTTTGGCAAAGTTATTAACAAAAAACCCGTTTCACCCCTTTTCAACCCTTTCCGTACACCCCAGAACGCTGCAAAATCACACGGTAAGTTATTTCACCTTCTTTAAAAACCCCCTACAATTTCATCAAGTTACTAATTACTTTCGGGTTTAGGCTTTAATGACTGGCCTAATAGTAACAGGTCTCAGTTTAGTTTATTACAATTATTTAATGTGATTTATCTTGATTAATTATATTGTAATGAACTCTTAATTTTGCACAGTATTTTATTAGTTGAATATGTCGGGAGTTCGGATAAATATTTGGACCACATTCTGGCAAATACTATTTCTTAGAGCTTTTCATTTTCAAAGTCAAAGTCAAAGTCAAATGATTTATTCAAAATAGGTAATAAATTACTCTTTTTGATAGTCAGATGTTGGATTTGTAAGATATAGTGTAGTTTTACAGGGTCTTATGGCTATTAAAATCAATGATGTAAATTTTTTAATAGAAACGAAAGATATATTATGCTAGTTTAGGTTTGACCCGAATTTTGTTATTGAAGAAATTAAAATTCAAAGCTGTGAACTGAAACTGAACACCTACATAGGTATTTCATGATAAATTGCTGAATCGAAGTGGTATTGTCTACATATTATATTTTGCAACAACCTGAACAACAGACTAACCTAGATCCAGTTCAATGAGCTCTCGTTATCTTATTTTTCTTTTGCGCATTTATTTTTACTATAATACTCCGTCCGCGTGGATTTAGATTTTCAAAAATCCCGTGGGAACTCTTTGATTTTTCGGGATAAAAAGTAATCTTATGTCACACTTCAGGTACTCAACTATATATAAAAATCAGGTCAATCTGTTGCTCCGTTGCGGCGCGATTGAAGGACAAACCAACAAAATGACATACCCGACTTTCGCTTATAATATGGGTAGTGATTAGAGTTTAGCTATTTTTATTGATATTTGATATGGGCGCAATTTGTTGATTTTAAGATGACGAGTGTTTTGCTTGACCTACGTTTAATCACGCATAGATTATGTTATCTTCTTTGTTAGAAATTACATTTTCGTCCGAGTTGAAGGCCTAAGGCACAGCCAGTATATACACACAACCAATTACCTAACCGTTCTGGGACCCATGAGATGTGATGTTAAATATCATACTAAGGACTCCCAGCTGAAGTATTCAATAGCTTGATTATAATAATTTGTGATAATAACCAGGATCGACAGTTTAACGTGCTCTCTGAGGTAAGGAGAAAACGAAAAGGCCAAAATCGGTGCCGCATCCAGTTACCGACTTGGGTCAACGTTGCTTAACAATCACAATCGATTTATGATTATACGTTGTCACAACTAGGCCACACGTCCCCTCTTATTAATCTAAGTATTATTTCTGATTACAGGCGAATTCTAAGATTTACCTGCTGAGGCGAGAAAACGACGAATGGATGTACGGAAGACTGCGTAGAGGTCTCCAACAGGAAGAAGGCCTTTTCCCGTCCAACTTCGTCGAGGTCAAGGTACCGCTTCCCAACGAGGGACCCGCGCACATTGGCCACGCGATAGCTTTGTACGACTTCGAGCCGGTCCAACCAGGCGATCTACGGTTTAGTTTAGGCGACAAGATCACTGTGCTGTCGAAAATCAATCAAGAATGGTACTTCGGTGAATGCAATGGCTCGAAAGGGCAGTTCCCAGTCAATTATGTCCAGATGAGTTAGTCTTTAGGGTTTATTAGTATAATAATTTAGCAGAAATTTGCTGTTGAACGGTGCCAGATGTGGTACCAGTACAGCACGCGTCATGAAAAGTGCGCGAATTGTCTCTCTGCCGACGGTATATACTATATACTATACTGTATGTATATACCTCTACCCACGGAAAGAAGTTAATATAGGGCTCTCTCTGTTACGTAATCTCATACAAGTGACAGAGACAAAAATCTCAGTGAGCGTTAACCATTTTGATACACCAACCAATCACAAACATGTTTTCAAAAACATTTGAAATTCCAGTCGAAAACGTTTTCAAAAACATTCAAAATTCAATTCGCACAGTTTCGTTTGTGACTCAAAATGGTTAACGCCCACTGAGTTTTTGTCTCTATCATTTGTATGGGATTGCGTAACAGAGAGAGCCCTATACTAACTTCTTTCCGTGAATAGAGTATAGTAAGTACCAACTTTCGTAGAATATAATATCCCGCTTCTTGAGAAGTCAAGATGGCGGGATGGGGGTTGATGAGAAAGGAGAAGAACCATGTCTGTTGGCGTGACCTTGAAAAGAATGTCCAGTATAATGTCCAACTGTGGACGCGTAAAGGCTGATAGATTGGACAGGATAATAATATATTCTACGAAACCAGGCAACATGGTGAGTAAATGCGTGTTTTTAAATGGAGGGAATCTCATCAAAGCTGTCATTTCGGCCCTGCCTTTTGTTAATATGAGAAAAAATGATCTGCTGGCAGCTCACGAATCGAAGGCGCCTATTACACTATCAATATTATTATCCTGTATCGAGGTCAATATTGATAGTATTGACAGTATCGCAATGTATCCGGGTGTTCTTGAAATTCTGCGATACCAGAATCGCGATGAGGTATTGATAGTCCCCTAACGGCCCATTTGACAAAATGTAGATTGACCATATTTGATATGCAAATGTTTGGTCAAATCCAGTTTGTCACTATTTACCTGCCCTGACTGCCTCCGATTCATTAAAAACTGCAATTGTTTGTGCCGGCCAAAACATACGAAATATAGGAATAACTCTCGAAATAGGTTTCGGTAAACTGTATATGTAGTACGTGCTTTCATATATTTAATGGAATTGGTAATAGTTCAATTATTATTATGACATTTGTCGATTAACAAAATTCACTATGTCATTTCAAATCATTATTATTATCAAGTAGGTAGGTAGTTTAGTAACGGAGTGGCCCACTGCGCGAATAATTCGAGTTTAGGCGAAAGTTCGCCAAACGGCAAGTCTTCTAGCCAGTTGTCAATAGAGCCACCATACTCGGGATTCGGCGAATGTTTCGCGAATTTGCCTACAATACAACGAATTTCCTTTGATGCGGGTGAATTGGCCGCCTATTACCTTTGATGCGGGCCAAATTGCCGCCTCAACACGAAAGTTTGGCGAATGTCAAAGTTTACGATTGACGCCGGCCCCACCGACGAATGTTTGCCGAAGATTTGCCGATGGTTCGTCGATGGAGCCACTCCATATTAAAATATGAAAAAATCGTCCTTTGAATTAACCAATTGTAACTGTAACATGTGATATGTTGTGGGAATAGCACGAAGACTGATGCTTTTGGTATTTTGTACTTTTCTAACATCAACTTTTATATGTGTTGTCATATTTTTATGTTAGCTTCCTCTGTCGTCCGAATATGAACTTTTGGTGATTGCGATAAAGTTCTTTTTTGTAAAATGCTAGCTGAAATACTTTTGTGCAATATTGTGTGTATGATAAGTGTTGTATAAAATCTATTAACTACATAATCTTGGACCATTATAATAATGTGTACAATGTACTCCGTCAACTTGTCCAGCTTTTTTAATAGATGTAAAGAATAACAAGACAAGATAACAAGAGCGAAATTAGGTAACCCATAGGTCCAGCGAGCAGCTGGGTGCGACCCAGGGATGGTTGATTACTAAATTAACGTTAAAACTGGTACCAAAACATTTCACTACGTTAAAAAGGTAACGTTAATAATAGCTGTATGCCTAAATGATTTACTTACACGTCCCGCACACCTACACGTCACCCGCGCTCGCCCGCACCGGGTTATCGCGGGGGCTGTGCGGGGCGTTCCCTCCCCGATTGCTATTTCAACCTGTCGCGTAGATATCGTTAATGGATGTATGGGTATTATTACTTTTTATTATCGTTAACATAACAGTACTTATGTATTGCTACGAAAAATACCGGTAATTCGTTCCCTGGTCGCACTTCGGAATTTAGCCGTAATAATATCGTGACAGTGAGCGGAGACCTTAATTAATTTACAGATTTAACATTTTTTGCCATAGTAACTGTAAGTCTCGTAAAATAGCTTTATTGACCTTAATGACCGAACAGCAACAAGCGATACTGTTATAAAATTTAACAATTGTATGTAATTGACTTATTGTAAATAATATAGTGCTTGTTTGATGTATCACACTATAATGTAGTTGCTAATATGCCTTATGATATTATTTTTAGTTACGGTGGTGTGATGCTCGAAGGATCTGAATATACTTTTTTATTTTTGTTTAAAGATATCTAAAATATTTTAAATTATATGCTTTAGTTTTCTTGGTTCATATATCAGGTACATGCATCGCCTAAAAATCGTGATTTTCATCAAGTTGAATCTGAATTATTCTCCTTTTTAGAATCAATATTATATACTTTACAATACATGTATCTATAATCTGACGATGCAGATTTTTTTTAAGTTATTAATTTTTGCCATTTGTTGAATTTAATTTCATTCGAAAGATTTGGCATTATGTAATATGATTAAATAGGCAGCTAAGCCCAATCCAATCGACGAAAGTATGATATTATAGCTGAGAAATTTTGAAGAGAAAAGTGTATTTTTGAGGATTGGAGTAAAACTAAAAAGCATAATATACTAATAATGTGTCCAAACCAATTTATTTATATTTTGCATGACTGATTACAAACTGTTTTTTATGTAAGTAATGAAATGTTTTATTTGGAACTAGCTTATCTCTGCAACCTCGTCCGCGTGGAGTGCACAATTTTTAACGTTTAGTAACCAACCAATTTTTAACCCCCTTTTTTACCCTTATAGGAGGTGAATTTTCAAAAATCCTTTCTTAGCGGACGTCTACGTCATAATAGCTATCTACATACCAAATTTCACCCCATCCGTCCAGTAGTTTGAGCTGTGCGTTGATAGATCAGTCAGTCGGTCAGCTTTTCGTTTTATGTTTAGATTAAAGAACATGATTTTCAAAATAAAATATAGCCAAAGGCTTCTTTTTTCTATTTTCTTAATTTATTTTCAGCATCGGTAAAAGTTTATATTTAACGTATTTGTATAAGTTTTGTTCGTGTCATTTATTTTTAAGTAGTTTTTATTTTGGTGGGACCATAATATTAAGTGCCTTAAGTATTCTGAATGTTAATTAATAAATATTATTAATGTGTATAATACGTCAACTTATTTATAATAAAAAAATAACATTTAATATAAGTTTTTATTAAATGCTAAAATACAGGGTGTAACCAGAACGCTAGCAAAAATTTTGCGTTAATGTTATATTATCTATACACAACACAATCCAATACGATTTATTATTTTTCAAACCCTCAATGTATAGCGTGCAAACTGGGGCCAATGCCCCACCTACGACGCGGCATTGACTCCGAGTGGCCTAGTTACGCAACGTACGTTGACCTCTAACGGCAGTCAGATATTTTATTTGCAATATATCGTGAACTTTTACAAAATATAGGATATTTTTTTCCCGTTTTTCTTATGTCATCAGTAATCATCAGTACTATCACCTGACTTCGTTTTTGCTAGCGTTGTGGTTACACCTGTATAATTCCTTCCCTATATTTCAATTAAGGCGCAGCACAAACAGCATATTTCAAGACTAAGTACAAAGACGATGATAAATACACTGGTGCCAAAGTTGGTTGTACATAATTTCGTAATTAAATTGACAGAAAAGATACAGACTTCAATAACCACATCCAGTAAAAAGTAATTTATAACGAATATTATGTACATACTTATCCAAGAAATAGAAAGAAGAAGAAGAAGAACCCCTCCAGTGTCGGGCACAAAAGTTGCGTAAGTGTCGGCCAGTTTTTAAATTTTTAGTGGCCCCATTGTATTAAAATACGCTATGCTTGGTTAAAGACCTACTGTTTACTAAACTATTACACTGATCGCGAGCAATTTACTCAATATCCATTTAGGAAATCCTGTTCTCCATCTCCGAAGATATTCATCAGATCTTCACCAAACTAAAATGGGACCACCTCTGAAGTATGTAAGTACCTTCCAACCAAAAAAGAATCATGAAAATCGGTTCATATTTGGCAGAGAAACCGCGCGCGTAGCAAACATGCAAAAAAAACAGTCGAGAACCTCCTCCTTTTTTGAAGTCTGTTAAAAAGTAGGGCACTTTTTACACTGTTCTGCGCGGTAAAGGATAGCTACTACTTGTAGATCAATTTTAGTTTTGAGATTTGCATAGCAAATAAAAAACTTTGTAATAAAACAAGTCTATCATCACATAGTGAGATTTATTATTTGAACAAAAATAATCTATATTATACGTAGGTTCTTAAAATATTTACATTCGCCTAAGGTAAAACTTAATGTCGACATACCCTGTTCGCTTTTCAACCGTTGTTCAATAAAACGTTGCGGCGCGGCGGTGGCAAGACTTTCCAAACTGTGATAATTATGGCATTTTTTGGCTAAGTTTTGGTTTCCTAACGGTGCCGTTACATAGCGTCCGCTACTGTAAATTCTCGGAGGAGATCACTAAAACCCTAAAACATTGTCTGTTAAAACAAGATGGCGATGTTTTTCTAGAGCTCTAGCCATACGGCGCGTTTTCTATAAATACCTTGTACGGGCTTATGATAAAAGACACGTACGGCCGAAATGATTAATAATCAATTTTATCTGAAATCTGTCGATAAGTTCGAAGCCGAAGCAACGTTCAGGGACCGAATTATCGATATTTTTTTCGTAGCGTTGCCGAAGAAGGTACCGTTATGTTAACGTTAAAATTAACTATACCCATACATCCACTAACGTTATATAGATACCATTAATATCGATAAGGGTAACAATATAATAGATACTTTTAACAGTACTAATTATACACCTATCACTATCTAACGAAATATTTCTGTAGTTTTAACGTTAAAAATTTACCAACGGTAACTGTCCCTGGCAACGTTATTTGCCAAAAACTGTATGATCTTTAAAAAAAAATTAATGTGGCTAAAGTAACTTCTAGACAGATTACAGACAGGTTGATTATCAATTTGAGTCAGCCAGCGTATGTCGTAATTTTTCATCCTTAATTTCTCTTAACGTTAAATAACCACGAAATGTCAGTTACGCTTACGGCCGTAAATTTAGCTTACAATAAACCCATCACAACTTGTTGAAAAGGGAAAAGAGGGCGAATACACCTAACAAATAGTCTACTATAAACAATTACTTGTCTAATAACACAGTCCCGAAATAGTTCCTAGCATAAGTTTTGCATAACAAGTCCCTCGATTCGACACATCTCGACTCCTACTCTTATGGACATTGTGTCTACTTATATTGACATTCAGGTACGTAAAATGTTTTAGCGGAGAGAATAGAAGGAAAATGCATACTCTATTGTTCCTTAGCTTACTTAACAATAGCTTCTTGCAGAAAAGCGTACGCGTCGTGCTGTGCATGGCGTTTAAAGACCTTACCGCAAGCTAACAATAGATACCGCATTACTAGTTAAAAATTTAAAACATCTTTATCCGCCAGGCATAAAACGTCGCTTACGTGTTTCTTAAAAAAAATCGCAATTCGTAAGCTATGGAAAAATAATTTATACACAAATCGATACCCCAACAAAAGAGTTAACGCAAACCGTGTGGCATTCTACGCTTGTAGTATGCTCGAACAATTTTTCCATACATAATTAAAAGATCGTCCCTATCCAATACGTACTAGAAGTTGTTAATACTTTGCTAGATAGAATTCGACATGCATTGTTTGTCATATTATTTACGATACGGACTCAACGGACCATATTTGATTGAAAAAAAGCTGTGGAAAATGTGCTTAAGCATGCAAGCGGAATATGTTGCTAAGACTTTGCTCACTCATACTGTTATTGATCTCTGTTGCACGCTTACAAGCAAAGTTGTGAAACCTATAGTCAGCGACAGGTCGCGATGGCAATCGAGGAGGGAACGCCCCGCACAGCCCCCGCGTTAACCCGGTGCAGGTGAGCGCGAGTGAAGTGCGGGTGTGCGGGTGTACCGCCTCATACCCCGATTGCCATCTCAACCTGACGCGTACAGTACGCGGTAGAAAGTAATGTACATCGACATTTAAAAGGAGATATCAGATAGCAGATTTGTAGAGCGTTGTCGCTGTCATTGAGACCGACAAAACCTCACATAGGTATGAGTGACAGAGACAACGCTCTACAAAGCCGAAATGTCATTCTAAAGGCCGATGTACATTACTTTCTGCCACATACTGTACTATATCTGTTTGAGCGAGAGAATAAGAGATAAATGTGCTCTCTCGCTCGCATAAACGCAGAGATTCATGGAGAATGCAAACGTGCGTGTGACATGATAAAATATACGAGTATGAAACATAATTTTTTTGTCTCCTTCACATGCAGAGTATATTCCTTTAATGTTTCAATGCACAAACATTGATCTTAAAAAATTCGGTTTTATTTCTTTCTAAGTGCGGTTTTTTTTCTTCAAACTGTTCTAGGAACGTTATTTTTTCATCATTGCACAGAGATTAGACACTTTTTTTTTCAATAAAATAATATAAAGATAAAAAATAATAAAATGAAATCGTAGAAAAAAAGAATTGTTCATAAATTCATTCAATGACTGCTGCATTTAAATACCAATGATGACCTGATTATTTTAATTGATCTAACATTACGGCGATTCTTTTGTACGAGATTATCACTTTCCAATGTGCGAGTGAGAGGCAAAGGGAACCACCGCCATATTTAAATTAACTAAGTAAGTCATACACGTTACGATCTACTGAAGAGATATACCTGCGCAGGCTAAGGAAAGAATAAAATTGACTTGAGACACACAATACCCTCTCCAGTCTGCATGCAGGTGGACTTCTCCGGTAAGTCGTAAAGTGTATGGCCTACTTTAAACTTTATTAACGATTTAAGTAGATTTGCTTAGTAAATTCGTAATATAAAAGGGGCAGTAACGATTTGCACCAACATAAACGTCCAGATATTAAAATCTGAAGCAATGTTTTATAAGCGAACCGATTTTTCTCTTGTGCGAAAGAAAATTCATCGCTTCAATTGCTAAATTAAATTTAAATAACAAAAATTTAATTTACATAATCTCTAGCCTCTGCCTCAATACGGTCTGATAACCTTAACAACTTCAAATCCGCGTCCGGACTGACGGACGATCTAATATTGTCTTGTAGAGCCTAGATGGATTTTTCTGCCTACGAATCCAAATGTCTCTTTAGATTCGGTTTCCAGTCTATTTCTGCAGTTACGTTTATTAAGGATCAGTTGTAGGTATATGGTATTTTTAGGATTCCGTACCTCAAAAGGAAAAACGGAACCCGGATCACTTTGTTGTCTGTCTGTCTGTCTGTCAAGAAACCTACAGGGTACTTCCCGTTGACCTAGAATCATGAAATTTGGCAGGTAGGTAGATCTTATAGCTGACATTTGGGGAATAATCTAAAAACCGTGAGTTTAGGGTTAGATCACACAAAAAAAATTAAATTGTGGTCATGAACTAATAATTAGTATTTTCAACTTTCGAAGTGAGTGACTATATCAAGTGGGGTATCAAATGAAAGGTCTTTATCTGTAAATTATAAAACAGATTTTTATTTATTTTTATGCATCATAGTTTTTGAACTATTGTGCAAAATGTTGAAAAAAATACGACTGTAGTACGGATCCCTCATTGCGCGACCCAGATTCGCACTTGGCCGGGTATTTTTATTCAGATACAAGCTAGCCTTTGACTGCAAACCTTGAAGTATATAACTGATATATCAGACTGTTAAAATAAGGTTACAATTAACGTTAAAGATTGACCACCAAACAAAGGCAAAATGAGTTCCAACTCAGTGGGCTTAGGTTGGGGACGATATACTGAGAAACTTTCAGCTTTTATAAATTCTGCGAAGGTCTGGCCTTCGCGGGCTGTTTCTCTACAGAATTTGTTAACTTTTCACCATTATGCTTAATCATAGAATTAGCGGTCAAACCACAAGTGATCAACCACTGGTCAAGTGGTGAGTCAAACTTTAACGGTAACCGTAACTTTGCTTTAATCACGTGATATGCTACTGAACTTTTACTTGACTCTTTTTTTTGTGTCTATAGATATATTCAAGTAATCGCATGGATTTTTGTACGCGTAACACAAAAAATCGGTATATCGAGGGATTAAGCAAAATTACATCCCACTTAGATTAACTTAGTCGCCCGCCCGTCTGTCTGGACAGGGATTTATATAATAATTCCACAAATCCTTAAAGCTACATTACACATTAAGATAACATCGCTTTCGAAAGCAACTGAAGCCCCGCAAATTCAATAATGTGATATCTATACACAAAAAGCATGTAACCACTTACTTCGCGACATTTAATAAACTTATTTACAATATACACGTTTCCCGGAGAACTGTACATATGGCGTGCACTCCATGCAGGCAAAAAATGTCGTCTACGGAACAACGGAAGTATATTTCTAGCGAGAAAAATGAAGAAATGAGAAATCCAAAAATGTGAAATGAAGTAAAGGTGCAAATAAACTATTGTATGGTTACAGATGGTTACTAAGAAAATAATACAGATGAGTGGGATAGGCAAAAGAGATAGGCGCTTAAAAAGACAGCCATCCTTTAGAAGATATGCAACTGGTGGAATAGAGAGGTGTTTAGTCTGTAGGCAACATTCTTGTGAGATTATTGACCAATCGGAGCGCGGGTGCAAGCTTTCATATAACATGTTTGACTTCGACAGCCTTCTGTGGTCTAATAACACGTCACTAAACTTGTTTGCACCTTGAATATGCATCGACATGTGACGCCATTATGGACGAAAATAATGATTGACACACTGGAGGACAGAACAGCAGAAGATTTTAAACTTGTCAATTGAATTTAATATATTTTATCCAATCGAAATAAGGTATATATTTCAATGCTCGGTGCTTCGCTGGAGCACTGAGCATTGAAATATATACCTTATTTCGATTGGATAAATATTTAATTCAATTGATGAATTTTAAATCCTCTGCCGTCCCGTCCTCCAGTGTGCGTAAGCCCTAGCTCAATGCAAAATGAATATAAGATCAGCCTTATAGAATATACGCCACTATGTACACAACAAGTTCCAGATTTTATTTGGGATACACATTCGCTAGTCGATTCATGAGTTGCGCAACTTGTTTACGTTATCGGTCGATTTTCATTGGATGCGAAAGATTGTATGTAGAGCAATCTAATAATAGACCTTATTCTATATAAAATAAGGTTCACGCATGTAACCAGATTAAAATCAGGAGTTAAGACGTTCCAATGCCTGGGCTTGGTTACTCTACTTCTTAAATATACCCTATCCGCGGAATAAACTTAGTATAGCCCTGTTACGTAATTGCATATAGATGATAGAGCAAAAAATCTCAGTGGGCGCTAAGCCACCAACCAATCACAAATGAAACTATGTTTTCTAATTGAATTTCGAATGTTTTTAGAAACCATTATCGAACTGAATTTAAAATGTTTTTATGAAAACATGTTTATGATTGGTTGGTGGCTCTAGATGGTTAACGCCCACTGAAATTTTTGGCTCTATCATTTGTATGGGATTACGTAACAGAGAGAGCGATATACTAACTTCATTCTGGGGATAGGGTAAAATCATTCTGAGAGACGTGCAATTTGATACTACTTCATAACTATCTTGTTCGAATTGTAGTTAGAAAGAAAGTGACGATATGAATGTTGTATTAGCAGACAACTTTCAAAATGCATACTACGCAAATAAACCCTGAAAATGCATCTTATTGAGTATAGAATAAAGTTTATATCAGATTGTTTCACTTAAAATGCATAGCATTGCTATTTGCTACCAATGTAATCCAACACTTACATTTAACATATTATATTTACATTCAACATGGGGCGCGACTTAGTCGGGCCTGTATATAGGTATTCTGGGTATGAACTCTATGAGCAGGACATACTCCATCATAGAGGAGGAGTCGCAGTGTTGCTTGGTGAGGCGCCAGCGAAGCCCAAGCTTGTGGTAGAGACGACTGTTCTCCCATTCTAGGAGTTTGTTAAGGGAGTGTTGAGTCTGTAAAAAAAAATTGTCTATTAAAATCAGATTAACAAAAATGAATCTGTCTTTTACAAAAATATATCTTACTAGATGATGCCCGCGACTCCGTTCGCGTGAAATTAGGTTCTTTAAAATCCCTTGGGAAGTCTTTGATTTTCCGGGATCAAAAGTAGCCAATGTCCTTCCCCGGGATGTAAGCTATCTCTGTACGAAATTTCATCGAAATCGATTAAACGGATGTACCGTGAAAAGCTAGCAGACAAACAGGCAGACAGACACACTTTCGCATTTATAATATTAGTATGGATTATAAAATTGTATAATATTGTTGTTACATTTATGTTAACTGGAAATAGTAGTCAGTGAGTTAATGACACCGATTCTGTTGTCTTTCTCTAAACTAAATTTAGAGTATCTGCATCCTTTTCTTTTTAACAATGCTAAAAAGGAATAGAACATGAACTTAACATTTAAAGACTCTAAATTTTAGTGCACGCTACAAATTTAAATAGTAGGCTCGCGACTGTGCGCTAAAATCACGGGTTTTACCATTAAATTTAAAACTGTCAAACTGCATCTGTCCTTTTCATATTACATTAGTAAGAAGAGGATGCGATTACTCTAAAATTAGGTTGTGCTCAGAATCAGTACCATTGTCAAAAACAATATGAGCGTTTAGAAAAGCAGATGTTTACTACTCCATTTAGGCTGCATCATCACTTGCCACCAGGTCTGAAGGAAATACTTACCCGTTTGCTAAGACAAATGACGGGCCATAGAGAGCATCCGAGGGTGCAGCAGCAGCACACGCAGCCGCAGAACAGCCACTTGACGTTGACCGGCAGGGTTTTCTTCAGCACGCTGTTGATGCGGGCCACCGTCGCCTGGTACTCTTCAGGAGCCACGCGAGACTGCAGCCCCGAGGGGAATTCACCATTGAAGCGGTTGCTTAGACCGAAGCTGGAATTGACAAGGTTCATCTATGATTAATATTTCTAGTGTCCGAATTGCTGAGGGTCGTGACCTCTTTCCATTAATCGGTTAAACGGATTTTAAAGAAATTAGTTAAAGAGATTGCTTGTATTTTGGGAATGAACATAGGTTACCGTTTGCTGTTTCTACAGGCTTTTCAAAAACCTAAAACCATATAAATATAGCTAATACCAGCTTTACTATTAGTACGGTATGAGCGATATTTATCATGGATATCCCGCGACTTCGTACGCGTGGATCTAGGTTTTAAAAATCCTGTGGGAACTTTTTGATTTTCCGGGATAAAAAGTAACCTATGTCACTCTTCAGGTCATCACCGTTGCGACGTGATTGACGGACAAACCAACAAACAAACACTTTCACATTTATAATAAGGGTACTGATGTTTGGATTCTGGTAGTTAAGGTCAACCTGAACAAAATGCTATGATAGTGTTGAAAAATATACTACATATAGAGCTAAAACAATAATAATTGATAATATTATACTTAAATGAATATTAGTACAATTTAAATAAACCTTGGACTAGAAACCTCATGGTACAAACTAACAATGTGTTTCAGTATTGTTTATTGAAGTAGTTGATAAAACGTAGCACTTGCCACTTCCTAGCATAATTATATTGTTTATCATGTGACAGACAATAAGGCAAAATGATTCATTTAAACATATATGTATTTAAACTGAAAAGATCACCACCAAGTTAGAATTGTAAACTTGAATTTTTTAAGATAGTGGTAATCCATACTAATATTATAAATGCGAAAGTGTGTCTGTCTGTCTGCTAGCTTTTCACGGCCCATCCGTTCGACCGATTTTGATGAAATTTGGTACAGTGATAGCTTGCATCCCGGGGAAGGACATAGGCTACTTTTTATCCCAGAAGATCAAAGAGTTCCCGCAGGATTTTGAAAATCGCACGCACGCACGCAATCAACGCACAGCGCAAACTGCTGGACAGATCGGGCTGAAATTTGGCATACAGATAACTGTTATGACGTAGGCATCCGCTAATAAAGGATTTTTGAAAATTCAACCCCTAAGGGGGGGGCATCTATAACATTATTAGTTAAATTCTACAGAGAATTTTATCTGTACCAGTTTATAGTATACTTTCTAGTTATCTATAGTAGTTTTATAGCAGGTCAAGGTGTAATTTTTATACAAATTACGATAAAATATACATTATATATCCCTTTCCCAACCCATATTATAAATGTGAAAGTGTGTTTGTTTGTTGGTTTGTTAGCCTGTTGGTTTGTCCTTCAATCACGTCGCAACGGAGTAACGGATCGGCGTGATTTTTGCATGGGTATAGTTAAAGACTTGGAGAGTGACATAGGCTACTTTTTATCCTGGAAAATTAAAGTTCCCACTGGATTTTTAAAACCCAATTACACGCGAACGAAGTCTCGGGCATCAGCTAGTAATAAAATAAAGAGAATAAGATATAGATTTGGTCAGTTCAAACAAAGCAACATACTATAATTTATTGTAACTGCTATCAATGAATGCAATATTGCTTGTTAATAAATACTTACCTACTTTGCACTTTGATGTTATTGAAATATGTAAAGGTCAAGTGCCAGCATTAAGATTAAATTCATTAGTGTGTACACTTTAATAAGCTTTACTTAATTATGCTTGTGACATTTTATTATTGTATAGCTTGTAAACATTCCAACACTTTTACATAATTGATACCTATTGCTTATCCATCTTCCACAACCACATTAAATATCAAATCATCATCATCATGATCAACCCGTCGCTGGCTCACTACAGAGAATAGGTTTCCTCGCAGAGAGAAGGGTTTTGGCATTGTCTACCCCACTCGCCATGTGCGGATTGGTAGACTTCATGGCTTCTTCTCGATGTTTTCCTTCACCGTTAAAGCAAGTGATATTTAATTACTTAAAACGCACATAACTCCGAAAAGTTAGAGGTGAGTGCCTGGGATCAAACCCCCAACCTCCCAATTACAAGGCGGACATCCTAACCACTAGGTTTTTACATACAAATGTTAAATAGAGATCATAAAACTGTAGCCTTAGTATAAAATGTTACATCTCAATTCTCATCAACATTGATAGGAATAGGATTGGAAGGAACCTGCATGCCTGATAGTTCTCCAAAATGTTGTCACAAGTGTGTGAAGCCTGCCAATTTGCACTTGGACAGTGTGGTGGACTATGGCCAAACCCTCCTCAATCTGTGAGGAACCATCTCAGTCCTCAGTAGTGAACCAGAGGAGTGAGGTTGATAATGATTATTTTACTCTTTCTATTTTTAAAGAAAACTGTGAGAATAATACAAAAACAAATTAGTAGAACAAGGATTTAAATAAAAGTCTAAAATGATGGAGCTCTATTCATATTTTAAAACAAATAGCCAGGTGTAAATACATACAACCTGTCGGAAATATCTGCGCACCTCGCTGCTCGCCCATTTTCGCCTACCCAGTACCCAAAGAGTAAATAAACACTATGTTATACCAGTACTGTTGCCAGTGCCAATACCGTTGCTAACGCAAACACGTTGCATGACGTCATTTAGCCAGGTTCGTAGATATTTCCGACGGGTTGTACAGTGAGACAATTTAATGTTTATAGACAGGCTGGCTCTACAGTCATAGCACCTACAAATGCGAACAAGAGATCCACTAATCAAAATACTTAGTTTGTTTTGCAGACTTCTGCCAGTTGGTACATCTTACCCTCTTCTCACCCCTATTGATTCTACAAGGTAACTCTATCTAGGCATCTTCATTGATCTGTATGAAGTATATTTTTAGGCTGTGGTAGTGATTTGATCATGGCTACACAATCATATTGACATGAGGAAGAGCTGAATGTATGTGATAAAAATGCAACATGCAACAAAATCGAAGAATTACACAGTCTAAATATGCTTTTCTCAAAAAGAATATTGCAAGATCTTGAATCTATTGACCAATACCAGGAAATACCTTAATAGAGATTATAAAACAAAGCACTCTACATTATAGTTTCTTTTTCACTTGTAAACAAATGATTCATAAATAAATAAATGTTGAATTCTTTCAAATAAGAGAAAACAGGTTTGATTTTTAATACAAGATCTTGAGATTGTTCCTATATTATTTATTATAAAGTTAGTTATGAATGAAGGTACAATCTTTTTCTAAATTCCCGAAGTTAATTTATATGAAAGTGAAATAAATATCACTTTCACACAGTTAATAAAGTAAATAAAGGTCATTATTTTGAAATCATATATATATTATAGGAAGTTTTTAACATTGATGTTACAATATGTTGTAAACCAAATGAATACAATGAAAATTTGGCGTCTAGTCAATGTCCCTGTCCAAGAAAATGTCTGATGCTACAAACTTAAGACCCAAAAATAGCTTTGCACATAGCTACAATAATTCACCTGGTAATATCGTGTTTTGTACATGAAATCGAATTGGGTTTCAAGTGGAAGGTAAACAGCTGATAAAACCTACACTGTCATGTTCCCAGCTCCTCGGACAACTATAGGGTCGGGCACTAACGTCACATGCGTCTCCTCCAAGTTTTCTTCGGGCTCCGTCTCGTCTGGATATATAGCATCGAAGTCTGCCATTCTAAACACTAACTCAACAACACATATACCTTTTCTGTTTATAAAACATAACAAAGAACAAATGTTTGTTAGATTTTTACGTTCATTACAAAAAGAAATACGGAGTGACGTTTTTAGTGTATAATAAATATGTTGCCATGGTTGCCATATTGAATTATGTATATTTTTTGACACTTTAGGTCAGTGTTTCCACTTAGGATTTTGATTTTACTCTTACTACCTACTACTAATCGATAGAGAAACTTTGCAACAATGTCCCATACAAAAATTTGGATTCCCACTCCTCCATCCTGATGCTGTACCTAAGCTAACTACAAAACTGATGAGATTTAGAAACTGTCGGTTATAAATTGATGTAAATGTTTTTTACGAAATTGATATACCTACCTACCTATATAAAATAAAAAATAAATAAAATAAAATTTCTTTATTTCAGACCGTGGTCCATATGGTGTTAGTAAATAGTAGTAATATTTAAAGACTTAAAACTATGTTAGTACGTATAACTTACATGTAATTTAAAAATATATGATACTGAGATAACTACTCGTAATTTGCATTTTGCAGACGGGCTACTACGGATAGGCTACTTTTTGTTCTGGTAAATCAAAAGTTCCTAGGGGATTTTAAAACCTAAATCCACACGGACGAAGCCACTGGCATCAGCTAGTGTCAAAATAAAACTTCTAAAATAATCATATCATTCGACTTCGACACTTACTATTAGTCGTTATTCGTTTCGCCCTAAAAAGTGCGAAATACCATAAAGTAACAACATTGCTATAGGTAGCTGAAGGGTGCCTGGCATGAATGTACCTACGCACCTAGCCAGTGCATAGAATTATTTATTTTGTATATGTAGTTTAGAAAATTTAATTTTAATGTTAACATTAATTTGGATTAAGATTTGTTTTTATGTCCGATTTATTTGAAATGTTGCCACAACTTTCAACCGCTAGTTATAACTATCATTGCTAGATGGCGCTGCTTGAGACAAACATACAGTACAGTGCGACAAGGCTATCTTGGCGCGTGGCGAAAATCGGAACTAACGTTGTCGTAAAGTAGTATCCCCTTGTGGTCCCCTTTGTTCTTGTTTGAATATTTTAAGCAAGATTTTAAGCCTTTGTTCACCAACAGCGCCCCTCTGTCAATGTCATTAAAGTGCCAAGAGAGCCATGTCGCACTGTGGGTAGGAAAATAAATTGTAGTGTCTCTTATCCTGCGCCTTGGACTATACCAATAGTTTGGAAGGTTGTACTTACTGAAAAAAGCCGGCAATATTATTAACGAATTCAACATTCAAGGCAAATTCAAAGAAAGGGGCCATAGATTAACTAATTATTCATCCAAGGATTAATTATTATTGATCTCGCTACGCTCTACAAAGGGGCATAGATATTTGGAAAGAAAAAGGTGACTGACTGACTATCCACGCACAGCTCAAACTAAGTACTACTCAACGGATCTGGCTGAAATTTGGCATGCAGATAGTTATTCTGACGGCCAAGGAAGGATTTTTGAAAATTCAACCCCTAAGGGGGTGAAATAGGGGTTGTGTAGTCCACGTGGACGAAGTCGCGAGCATAAGCTAGTATTATAATAAAGCTCAATATAAAGGTTGGACTGCACCATTGAAATAAAATTATAGAACGGTTACCTATTCCGAACAAAAACCGTGTTCCACAAAGCTGTCAAACCACGTGCAAAAGTGTGTTTGTTTGTTGGTTTATCCTTCAAACGACGCAACGGAACAATGGATTGACATGATTTTTTGAGTGGATACATTTAAAGACCCGGATAGTGACATAGACTTTTTATCCCGGGAAATCAAAGAGTTCCAACGGGATTTTTAAATCCAAACTTAGTCTAGTCTAGCTACCTAGTCATTAATAAGCATTAATAAGCAATGGTATTGCTTCAAAAAATACTTGTTTGGAACAACCAATCTAGTGCGTAGTCCAAAATGTATATACCTATAGTACGCGACAGGTCGAGATGGCAATCGGATATGAGGCGGGGGGGACGTCCCGCACACCCGCACGTCGTCCGTGCTATTCCGCATCGGGCTAGCGCAGGGGCCGTGTGGAACGTTTCTCATACTGTATAATATAGTAGGTACATTATGGTTTTATGTGGAGACCCACCTTTACGAATTTTATAATATGCCCCTATTAAATCTTTGACAGCTCTTGAACATAAATACTAGTGTTATTAGTTAGGCGTACCGTATAAGGGCAGGGCATTATGAGCAATCTCGTGTACTGTATGAACCACACACGCACTGGATAACTCGCAGCTGTGACCCAAAAAGTTAGTTGTTTTACCGCCTTTATTAGTATAACTATAGCAAGACGATTAAGGCTGTGTCCACACCAAGCGCATTTCATTGTACAGTTTAAAAAAAAGAATATTAGCCATGTTAATTATGAATAAATATTCCCCTTTCCCCTCCAACTAAGCGAAAAGCTTGTGCTAAGAGTTGGTACGACAATATAGTGCAACGGGTGAAGTTTGAACCACCGACCTTTCGGAATTCAGCCCGGTCCTTAACCGTTGAGCTATTGAGGCTTCAAAACAGTATTCCCCGACTCGTTAGTCAAATGCTCAGTCAGTGTAAGCGGCTCTCGGAGTTATTAGGACACACCTTTGATTATTGATAGGTAGGTAAATAAATAATCAAAAGGACATCCACATCAACGGGACCTTCTGACATGTCAGAAGATCTAATATCAACGCACAGCTTGTAAAAGCACATTTAGAAATTTGAGAGTTTGCAAATTAGGTTCACATTATAATAAGAACAAAGAATTTTAAAAAATCCAACAGGAAATCTTGACCCATGCGTGAACGAAATCTCGAAAAAAAATTAAGTCGTTGAATAGGTAATTTTTAACCGACTTCAATAAAGGAGGAGGTTCTCAATTCATCGGAATCTTTTTTTATTAATTAAAAAATAGGGCATTCTACTTTATTTTTTAACTACCGTCGTGAACAGTAGAATCTAGATTATTCCATACGGTCTACATAACATAACTAGGTACTTACATGAAGTTTTCAAAAGCTCTAGAGAGCCCTATTTAAATTTTCTAAAATTATATTGCACCCAAAACAATTAACAGTGCGGCTTGCGCCAGTAATAGGATTAAAATATATACCTACTTATACACAAACCCGACTGAGATCTGTTTTGTAGCAGTCCTATGCCTCGTATGTACCGATTGTTTTTCACGCATTATGCGGTGAGTAGCGAAATCTAAAGAGTCGTTAGATTCGAATATAATGCGTTGAACTAGTTGAGGGGAAATCTTAGGATTATATCCGTGGTTCCAAATAAACACTTTTTCTTTCTTTTGAGTCCTGTTTGTTGTGAAAAAAATAAAGGTAAGGTATGTAAGTACTTACGACCCACTTATGGCCGAATTACGAATTTGGCAGCTGGTGTGCATGTGGCTTTAGTTTCGTTACCTACCTGACTACCTACTTTTGTCCTTACGTCCTATCTAATTATTATTATGGATTATGTTAAATGTAATTGCATCAATATTTAACACTAAGTAGGTACATTATACCTAACTTAATAATGGAAGATATTTTATCAGTTTATTACATTTAGATACCTTGACCCATTGAATATGATTTAATATTAGATTAAGTGTACCTATGTCTACGTCAGTATACTTATTCGCTTATTATATTTTTTACAGGTTTTAGAATAAATTTTATTACAGTGAATATTAATTGACAATACAAGTTAAATAACACACTAAGAGACAATAAAAGAGCCGTTATAGTGGCTAAGACGTCCGCTTCCTATTCGGGAGATCGACAGTTCGATTACGGGCATGCACCTCTAACTGTTCGTTGCTATGTATACTTACTTATGCGTTTTACGCAATTAATAACACTTGCTTTGACGGTAAAGGAAAACAACGTAAGGAACCTGCATGCCTTTAGTGTTCTCCGTAATGTTCTCAAAGGTGCGTGAAGTCTTTCAATCCGCACTTGGCCAGCGTGGTGGACTATGGCGAAACCCTTCTCATTCTGAGAGGAGATCCGTGCTTAGTAGTGAGCTGGCGACCTTAACATCGAGAACTCTGAGAGTTCTTCGTAATGTTAAGGTGGGTGAAATCCGCTCTGTCAATCCACACTTAGCCAGCTTGGCAGACTATGGCCTAAGCCCTTCTCATTCTGAGAAGAGATCTGTGCTTATTAGTGGGCGTGCAATTTGGGAAAATAACAATTTGGTGAAGGGTGTTGAGTTAAAGTGATTAGATTAATCTAAATATATAAAAGGAAAAGGTGACTGACTGACTGACTGACTGATCTATCAACGCACAGGTCAAACTACTGGACGTTTCGGGCTGAAATTTGACATGCAGATAGCTGTTATGACGTAGGCTACCGCTATAAGAAAGGATTTTTGAAAAATCAACCCCTAAGGGGATGAAATAGAGGTTTGAAATTTGTGTAGTCCACGCGAACGAAGTCGCGGACATAAGCTAGTATTTTATACGTGGCTGATGTAATACTTGCTGTAGACATCATGTAAGTATTCGGGGTACTCGAACCGTCCATTATGTATAGAAACCAGAAACCTGATACAAACTTTTCTTCGTTGAGGCGTAACGCGTAAGGTCTCATTTATGGAGACACGAAGCGTTGCGCGGCGCGTTTTGCGGTTACTCCGCTTAGAGAAAAGCAGGTGATGGCGATGGCCGTGTCTGCAGCGATACTTGCGGCGGTGCCTGAAGACCAAAAACTCCACCTATTGTCTCCCGCCACGCCGCGTTACGAGACTCACGGGGAACGCAACTAGCGACGCTACAACGCATTCGGCGGGGCCTGCCGCGTGATCTACCACGCGAGCAATGAATCGCCAAACGCGTGTGCCATGAACATTATCATCATCTTGCAAAAGTTTGTTTGAATAAAATATAAAGAAAAAGCTAACGACTGACTAATCTATCAACGCATCGCACAGCTCAAACTACTGGACGGATCGGGCTTACAATCGGCATGCAGTGCAGATAGCTATTATGACGTAGGCATCAGTTAAGAAAGGATTTTTGAAAATTCAACCGCCTAAGGGGTTAACTTGAACGAGGCTTTTGTTACTTTGTTAGCATGAAATTAGTTTTCTTTTCAATAACCAATTGGTCAAACACACCATTGCAGCCAGCCACCGAAATATTATACCACCGCGCCGGCCTCAATCTAAAATATCTATTGCGATAAAATGATTTGAAAAACCGCCAATTTTGCTACGTTTTAAATTAAGTATAATAAGATATCCTTTACATGACAACCACCTGAGGAAATGCCATGGTTTAGCTTCGACATTTGTCACCAGTCGCTAAGTAAACTTATAAAGCTTTGAGACGGGATGCTGCTAGAATTACATTTTGCGTGCTGCACGAGATCAAAATCAACACAATTTAAATTTAAATTCAAAGATAAAAATAAAACAATTTCGACATCTGTAGAAAAGTGCATGAAATCGCGATGCGCTTTTTAAAAAGTTAACTTCAATGTCACACCAATGTACTTAGGCAGAATGAACGACTTAGGTACAATAGGTACCTACTGTTGCATGTAACGTGTCCTGTTCATAAGTGACCCAGATATTCTAATTGCAGTCCCGTGTGTATTAAATTCGCAGTTTAATACATTGTTGGGTACATAAATAATTCAGGTGCTACAGTTCACGATAACATGGGCTGTGTCTGGGCGGGTAATGTTGCGGTGCAAGTATATAAAGCACTGATCCAACCCTTTGCGATCACAGGCCCTCAGATCTTCTAAGCGCCCACCGCACTAGTTCAATATGAAGGTAAGTAGGTTCTTACAGTATTTTTAAGTAGGTAATCACCTATCTTTACTTAAGCAAATGTTTACCTAAGTTAAAATCTTTCAAAAACATGGGTATTAGGTAGGTACAAAATCGTACCTATTAACAAATCGATCACCAACCAACTTCAATGTTTTTTGTATGTAGATACGTCATCCGCATGAATAATATAAATTTTTAAAAATCCTGTGGGAATTCTTTGATAATTCATGATAAAAAATAACTGTCCTTCTCCAGGATGCAACCTATCTCTATTATTCTGTGTCTACCTAATAGGTAGATATGTTCGGGATTTCATCTACGTAGACTTTGTTCTTAAAAATCCCGCGAGAACTGTTTGATTTTTCAGGAAAAAAAGTAGCCTATGTACGTTCTAGGGATGTAACCTATCTCTGTACCAAATTTCATCAAAATTGGCTAAGCATTTGCTTACTTGCTTTTCATGATCAATTTGGAGCGTGAAAAGATCCACACAAGACAGTCAGTCAGATAGACGGACACACTTTTGTATTTATGATATTTCTTAGAAGGCATGGATTACGCATGATGAAAGTCTAAGCTAACTATTTTTCCAATATATTTACGTTACGGAGGTCTGCCTTCTTTACATCTTCCTCCATCTCTAAAGATACCTACATACATTAGATCTGCACGAAATTGGACCAACCAGTACTTATTTTCCTTTTTTTATTGGTTTCTACATAGGTCTTCTTAGCTGTTATCTTCATAGCATCCAGCGTATCAGCTGGCTTACTATCAGCTCCACTTAGCTACGCTAGGCCGTACGGTTTGGCAGCGCCACTGGCAGCACCACTTGCAGTCGCACGACCAGCGCTCGCGCCTTACGCTGTGGCCAAAGTTGCTGCACCAGTCGAAGATTATGACCCCAACCCTCAATATTCGTACGCCTATGATATCCAGGATGCTCTTACTGGTTAGTTGCATTTATGAAAATAATTTAAAAATTAAAACACGCGACCGCCCTTCTATATTTAATTTTAAAAAATTATAACCGGTGTCAAATTATTATTAATTATTATTATTTATTTTGTAATTTAGTCTTATTTCTTTGTCAACTTTACGGCGCGTTTTTGACGGTGACGATTTTTTCTCATTTTACCCCCGCATTAATTCGAATGCATAATCTCAGAAAGGAAGCTTCACTTCAAAAAATTTAAAGAGATCTCTAGGGAATTCTTATTCCTTGTTCACAGGTGACTCAAAGAGCCAACAAGAGTCTCGTTCCGGAGACGTAGTCCAAGGCTCATACTCGCTTGTAGAACCCGACGGCACCCGCCGTATCGTGGAGTACACCGCCGACCCACACAACGGCTTCAATGCTGTTGTCCACAAGGAACCCTTGGGAGCAGTCGTGAAGGCAGTAGCCCCTGTTGCTGCATATCACTAGTCCATTTTAACTGAACAGATTTATAATATGTATAGATATTTCAGTGACAGAACAACATCTAGTGTATGCAGGAGTTTGCCTCTATCATAAGGTGGAGGCAATTTCATCCATGCATAGGTTAGCCCATAGCCTATGCATATGTTAGTCTCTACATGCATAGGTAAGCCATGGTTGCTTCTACCGTATACTTTTATACCGTTCGTGGTTGGTGCTTATTTTTGATAAATAAAGCGATCTATCGATCACGTTATTCTGACGGTAGTTTTTCGTTATGATAATATTATATTTCTATCAGCAACGCTGTGCGTCTGCATTATTAAATTTTGCTTTTTAAGATAAAAAAGATAAGTAATTTAACTATCTATCATTGAAATAGTTATAATATTATTAAATCTGTCTAAGTTTTTTTTTGTTGAAAGTGACCGACGCCTATTTTATGTTGATGAGTACCTACCTAGTAGTTTTAGTTGTTAAATTGTTAATATAAATAAGTGTTAAAAACTAGGGTAATAAATAAGAGGAATCAAATATTTAAATAGGTATTTTGTTTTTCAAGTTATTTTGGCCTGGTAAAATACAAGCTATTTTAGCTCCAAGAACCAAATTTCCTTATAATGGTCATGAACTAGAATAACATACGAGACAATAATGGCGTATCCAATGTATGTCAGCCCCACCTGGCATTTATCACACATTGCACGTTGCACGCTTCACGTACGACACACCTGAGGGTACTATACACACTTATACGCAATAATCTGCATGATGCATCGGATGAAGGCTATAAAATGTGAAGGCGCTAACAATACCATTAACTCGCATTAAATGTTTTTTTGGAACGCATATCTCCTTCTAAAGGTCGATGTACATTACTTTCGGCCGCGTACTGTAGTCTTTTAGTATTATATAGTAGTAATAGTATATATTAAGTAGCCAGTACTGTAAGTAATTTGAAAAGTTTCTACTAATTTGTTCAGTTACAGATTAGTGAACATGATTCCTAGGGAAGTACAATAAACTTTGATATCTGCGAATATTTCTAAAAAAACTCCTTTTAGCCATTAAGTAAATACTTAAATCTAGACCTTTAATAAAATTTCAGTGTAAATCGGAACTTGTTCCTAACTGGTTCACTGGTAATGATATTAAGAGACCTTATTTATCTGATTGTAGTGACTTTACAAGGTAAACTGAATGAAAAGATAAGGTCATAATTCATTGTACCGATGTCCTATATAAATAAACCGGCAAAGTGCGTGGCGGGCCACGCACGGTGTAGGGTTCCGTAGTCACAATTATTATAGCTAACCTAGGATAGTGCTTTTATTTCATTTATGAATATTGAGGATATTTTGAATTCCATGGTTTTTCACGGTTCATTTCTTCAAACGAGCCCACAAAGGACGATGGTTAAATATGCAACCCATAATATCTACGTACAATTAATTAACCTCGAAAAACAGATATAACTCCTTAACCTGTGTACCTTACTTAGCCATGATAGCTTTCTTTTAAAATTGATTATATATACTACTGCTGTGAATTCTTTCACGTTCCTATATACTACCATTTGGCTGATAGAGGGAAGGGGGGGGGGGGGGGGGCACACTTGATAAAAAGTAGCCTATGTCCTTCCCCGGGATTTCGTCAAAATCAAACGGATGGGCCGTGAAAAGCTAGCAGACAGACAGACACACTTTCGCATTTATAATATTAGTATGGATAATAATAAAACATGTAATCACAGTACGGCAGATACGGCAGACAGCAGCGGGAGTTTATTGTGGGCTCTTCTCAGAGGGTACGTATTAATTATCACCACTATATCATCTTATAAATTAAAATTTTGACCATCAGTAAGCGTAAAATTTTACCTATTCTGAATAAATAATTTGAGTTTGAGTTTATTTTCAATGGGAAAAATCCAGAGGTATGTTCTAGAAAAAGCATGATGTGTGAATTTAAGAAAAACCAGAAATATTTTCTTGGGCATCATCACTTACCACCAGGTAAGATTGCAGTCAAGGATTAACTTGTATATGAATAAATGAATAAAAACAACAGATATGCATAAAATAAAAAAGTGCCTGAATAAACGACATAATAGCGGATAGCCATATTAATACAATCAGGTTTACGACGCGTTGATGTCTTTTCTATGCGAAAGGCGTCGTAGATCAATGCCATGCGCTTGCAATGTGGAAATTCGAAATATTATGTATCAATGAATAGGTTAATTACATAAGTAAGAGTCATTTTTTAAGATGTTTAACTTGAAGTTCTGTAGAAAATATTTAGTAAGTGTTACAACAGCCGGCAAGAAATATTGTACATCGACCTTTAGAGCGAGATTTCGGCTTCGTAGAGCGATGCCTCTGGCACTCATACCTATGTGATGTTTTGTCGGTCTCAACAACAGAGACAATTACTCTACGAAACCCTCTTCATTTTGTATTACTTAGGTCACATTGCACAATATTTTTATGTCAACAACTTAGCGATAGTCTTTTTTTATTTGGAAATTTCATAGAATAATATTTTATACAAAAAAACTTTTACAAGTACTTTTGAATTGTCAAATGCATCACAGAAACTGGTCCAAAATGCCTTTTTTTACCGAGAAGTACCAGTAAGCAACTCGGCACTTGCTCTTTTTGTCAATTTCTCTCTGTTAAAACAAGTGATATTTAAATTTATATTACTTAAAATGCACATTATATCTGAAATGTCCTCTCCCGGGATCGAACCGCGGTCCCCCCATATAGCAGGCCGACGTCTTAACCACTAAGATATAACAGCTCCTGTCTACTATTAAGATCATTTACTATTGATAATAATATGTTAAATCTGTAGCCATTGTTATAAGTTACCATGGTCATTTAATCAAAGAGCAACCAACCAAATTGGCCAATTTGTTACAATGCTTGGCCATGAAATCGAGTAATGCACGTTGAATAATTGGTAAATTATTATCTTAAGATGTTTTCCGTTCAATAGCTTGTATTATAAGTATTACTTAATTCAATTTTATGTAAGTAAGTTGTAATTTACATCACTACACTTGGACTCGAACTAATCATTACAGCTGAACGACACAACTCGCGCAAAAATCTCATATATGGTTCTTCATTAAAAAAAACCGGCCAAGTGCGAGTCAGGCTCGCGCAATGAGGGTTCCGTACTACAGTCGTGTTTTTTCGACATTTTGAACGATAATTCAAAAACTATGATGCATAAAAATAAATAAAAATCTGTTTTAGAATGCACAGGTGAAGACCTTTCATATGATACCCCACTTGATATAGTCACTCACTTCGAAAGTCGAAAATACCAATTTATTAGTTCATGACCACAATTTAATTATTTTTGTGTGATCTAACCCTAAATTCACGGTTTTCAGATTTTTCCCCAAATGTCAGCTATAAGATCTACCTACCTGCCAAATTTCATGATTCTAGGTCAACGAGAAGCACCCTGTAGGTTTCTTGACAGACAGACAGACAGACAACAAAGTGATCCTATAAGGGTTCCGTTTTTCCTTTTGAAGTACGGAACCCTAAAAAATGGTCGAAGTACCTACGAAGTGGTCGTGGTACGAAGGGTCACGTACCCTCGTACAACATTAATTCTACTTTTTCGTAAAACACTGCAAGTTAATGACGGACTGATGCGATATCAACACGTGTAAATTAATTTTTAAACATATTTTTTTGTGATGTAGCCACAAATTCACGGTTTTCAGATTTTTTTCCTTTATACTACTTTAAGTACTAAGTATAAGACCTACTACCTACCGCCCAAATTTTATGACTCTAGGTCAACGGGAGATACCAGGTTTTCTTGACAGACACGTCGGTCAGACCGACAGACAGACAGAGAACAAAGTGATCCTCTAAGGCTTGGATGCTGCACATAAGTTTAATTAATTACTTTATAATTTTAAAAAAAATTTGAATCTGTAGAGGTAGGTATAGCTATAAGTTTTGGAGGTGGGCGTGGGCGAGCAGTTTCGTCAAATTATAATTTTTATTAGGCTCTACAAACTCTTTATCACAATCTTAGAATTTAGTAAGTCATCGTACTTAAATGAATCAATTGCGATCTTGCAATTAATTCGAATGCTTAAACAGAAAACCGAGAATGGAATTATAAAATAAAGCGTCTTTCACTGCGCAGACTAATGAACAGTTTTCTAACTATCTAGGTAATAATTACTTAATGTTATTCTATTTAGAACAAAAACCATGATTAGTGGTTAAGATATCCACCTTCTGAACTTCGAAGTTATTTACGGAAGTAGGTATCACTTGATTTAACTGTGAAAGAAAACATCGTGACCAAACCTGCAAGCCTGAGAGTTCTCCATTCTCAAAGTGTGTGAAGTCTACCAATCCGCTCTTGTCCAGCGTGGTGGACAATGGCCAAACCCTTCTCATTCCGAGTCGAGTACCGTGCTCAGTAATGAGCCGGCGAAGGGTTGATGATGATTTAGAATTACAAACATTTTTTGATACACTAATTTAGATAAACCCGTGAGACGTGACTGCGCTGCTGAAGATACAGACCTCCTGGATAGGTACCTGTAGGATGATGATACGAACCATATTGCGATAGTTTTTGGTTCTCCTCTAATTAATCTAATAATAATCTGATTAAAATAATTATATTAACTACTCTGTGACACTCAAGACACCTACCTGTTGCCTGCAATACGGAACATACAAGTGAACGCCACACTTCTATAAATACGGGCAATGTCGCGCTGGCGGGCGCCTTTACTCCGAATCCCTTTACAAGAACAATTGCGACATGTACCAGGTAATTATTTTATTATTTTGCTTTAATAATAGTAAGAAATATATACATTTATCTAAGAAGTGTCATAGACTGAAGGATACCGGTGAAAATTAGAGTGCAGATAATTAATTAGAAATCGATTGTGCGAGTTACTTATAAATGTATTTCCTCTCATATTATTCTTTCGGATCAAGGAAAAGTCAAGTCTGGTTATGTTACAACATATGTGATGTAGGTATAGAATAACTACCTATGTAGCAATTGAGTGAGCCCGTGACCTATATATACTATCCATAAATGGAGTGGTGACCTAAATAAGAATAACGCACAACAAGAAACCCTTTTTTAATTTATAGACTAGCGCTTGCCTGCAATCAGACTCACTGCCATGCGATGATACTGCCTAAGATGGAACCCGCTTGTCTAGAAGATGGCTTATTTATTCCTGACTTAAAATTACCTATTGTTAAAAGTGGAGGGGAAAACTGATATCGGAAGCGCGTTCCATATCTGTGATATATTAACGTTTTAATTTATAATTACAGGCAATCCTCTATGCGTGTGTACTGCAAGCGGTTGCAAGCATAATTGTCACCGATCCACCACCAACAAGCACGAAATACAATTATTGGTATGACATAGTTGACCCTTCCACCGGCGACACTAAAAGCCAACACGAGTTCAGGCAAGGTGACCTTGTCAAAGGCTCCTACTCTGTGATAGATCCAGATGGAACCAAACGTACTGTTGACTACACTGCCGATTCAAAGCATGGCTTTAAAGCTGTCGTTCGCACCGAACCTACTTTGTCTAATACAATAGCTAAACATCACTTTATTACGCACTACCCTAGTTTAGTACCAAGTTCTCAGATTCATAGCCCCATTAGGAAAGTTTATCCGTATCCCGTCCCATATGCGAGGAAACTAGAAGTACCGATATATTCAACAAACAAGTTCATTGAGAGTGAGCAAACGAATTATTTTACCCCAGGAAATACCTCGACTGACAAAGGCAGTTCAACTTTTGGTAGAGGAGAGTTCTTCATACCCAATTATATGAACAATTAAAGTCAATTATGTAATAGTAGTAAATACTACATCAACTTACTGCACTTATTATGTTTGTGATATTAGTTAACTGTAATTTAATTTAAATAAATTATTATTAAACTGTTATTACCTAGATCTTAAGTTCCTACTAAGTATTTTAGATTAATCTAATCAAATATTAGAATACAATATTTATACGACTGCACAAAAGAGGCGTGTAAAGTATGCGAGTTTCTTTATTTCAACATAACTTCTAAATACCTGAACAGATTTGGATGTAGGTATAACATATCCTTAGAATCCGTACATATCCCGAGTAAAGGATACTGAAAACCGAAAGGTCGACGGTTCAAACCCCGCCCGTTGCACTATTGTCGTACCTACTCCTAGCACAAGCTTGACGCTTAATTGGAGAGGAAAGGGGAATATTCATAATATTAGTCATTTAAAAAATGGCTAATAATCTTTTTAAAACAAAAAAAAAAAGATTATCTATATCCCTTAGTAGTCTGTGTAGATATAGATAAATGAAATGAGTAGGTAAATAGATTCCATCTAGCTAAATCTATGTAATTTAATATAAATAGCTCATAATAAAAATAGATTTAAGACCAAATTGTACCACATTCTAGCAAATAAAACTATTTCTATTTCTATTCTATTTCCATTTCTCACAGAATTCCTGATATTCTGAACCATCTGATATTTATTTTATAATACTTTGGTACTAACTATGACTACTAGTAGTCTAGTACCTATCCGGACTCCGACATCGTACAGGAATCCATAATCTGTTTGTCAATCTGCTCGCTTTTCACGGCTCATCCGTTCAACCGATTTTAATGAAATTTGGTACAGAGACCCGGCTTGCATCCCGGGGACGGACATAGGCTACTTTTAATCCCGGAAAATCAAAGAGAGTTCCCACGGGATTTTTAGGAACCTAAATTCACGCGGACGACTCCGAGGGCATCATCTAGAGTAGAAATGAACAGAACAGTGTGCACGAGTAGAACTTTTATTGTTTTATTTATCTGTAAGATTGCAAGGACAGGAGTGATATAATAATTTACATATTTGACGGTAAGTGGTACAGTTGGTTCAGGGTCAAGGAAGCTTGTAAGTTGTAAAATTTAACTAAAGTATAGTACGCGGCCCAAAGTGATGAATATCGGCCTTTAGAATGACATTTCAGGTTTGTAGAGGGTTGTCTCTGTCACTCATACCCATATGACGTTTTGTCAGACTCAACGACCGAGACAGTGCTCTACAAATTTGTTATCTCCTTCTAAAGATCGATGTTCATTACTTTTGGCCGCGTAATATAAGCTGAATTGTGCCCGTGGTTGGTGGTTTTGTCTCTAAGGGAATCTTTTTTGTAAAACAATTTTTTTTTCCAATATCTGCCGCTTTACCCCATATCAAGATTCCATAAGACTTTCCATAAGATTTTCACTATATATGAAACAACAAGCGTGCAGATAGCCCAGTAGTTAATATGTCCGCCTCCCTTTAGGGAATTTGGGGGTTCGATCCTGGGCACACACCTCTAACTTTTCTGACATTTATGTGCATTTTTCTTTCACTAGAAAGTGCCTACTATATAGATAAGTATTCCGATAATTACATTTCTTATTCGTACGAGAACACGTTCTTGAAATCACAAAACATACTGTCTCAAAAGAAAGCTCGTTTTCATTGAAATACAAGTGATCTTTATAATTTTTCAGATAAAATCATAACATTAATTTTTCGTTAATACGAACAAATGCAGTTGACTTTGAATTCGGTAAACTCATACTCATACAAAGCTCCTTCCGAAAGTGTTAACTTAATATCTCATTACCGTATATTGCAACGCCTGTAGCACTTTGAGGGAATATAAAAAGTCCGTCAGATATTATTGCAGCACATTCAAATTGAGGTCTCCTCATAGTCAAGTCACTTACCATCCCCCACAAAATGGCTTTCAAGGTACGTAGAGCAATTTTAAATATTACTTGTCATCATCAACGTTAACCCCGTCGCCAGCTCACTACTAAGCACGGATCTCCTCTCAGAATGAGAAGGGTTTCGTCATAGTCCACCACTCTGGCCAAGTGCGGATTGAAAGACTTCACACACCTTTGAGAACATTACGGAGAACACTAAAGGCATGCAGGTTTCCTCATGGATGTTTTCCTTCAACGTGATCACCTTAAAACGCACATAACTTGACCGAAAAGAGAGGTGCGTGCGCGGGATCGAAACGCGGCGACATCCCTAATAGGATGTCGCCGCCAATAAATAAGTACTTACTTATTTATTGTTGTTGCACCATTCGTTCCTGAAAAACCGGCAACACATTGAAAGTCCCTTTGGTGCTGCAAATGTTCATGGGCGGTAGTAATCACTTTACACCCGCCGGCTCGTTTATTAACTCCTAGCAAATCCACGCGACTTCGTCTGCATGCGCATGCATGCGCGTCGTGGATTTAGGTCTTTGAAAATCCCGTAGGAACTCTTTGATTTTCCGGTATAAGAAGTAGTCGTAGTAGTCACTCTCCAAATCTTTAATTACACCCATGCAAAAAATCCCAAACCACCAAAAAAACCCTCTTACGCATTTATAATAATGATTTATATTAAAAAAAATTGAATACAATGACATGTTTTCAGCTCGTTGTGCTGGTGTGTGCTGTAGCCGCTGTCCAGGCTGGCGTGATCGCCCCCGTAGCCTACACAGCACACCCAGCGCCGGTCGCATATGCAGCTGCACCCATCGTGCACGCTGCTCCGGCCGCGTCCATCGTCCACTCTGCCCCCGTCGCCTACGCCGCACCCATCGCTAAAGTCGCCGCTGTCGAAGAATACGACGCTCACCCCCAATACAGCTTCGCGTATGATGTCCAAGACGGTTTGACTGGCGACTCTAAGACACAGCACGAAACCCGTGACGGCGACGTTGTCCAGGGTGCCTACTCCGTTGTGGACCCTGACGGTACCAAGCGCACTGTGGAGTACACCGCTGACCCCCACAACGGGTTCAACGCGGTGGTCCACAGGGAACCCCTCGGCGTGAAAGCTGTAGCATCTGTAGCTAAGATCGCCGCTCCGGTCGCCTATCACGCAGCCCCAGTAGCCTACTCCGCTCCCCTCATCCACCACTAAACTGAAAAGCCACCTAGTCAAAAGTCAATCAATTTATTATTTTAATAAATTAATAAAGATATTTAAACAAATGTTTTGCTTCTATTTCCCACCAACATATCAAAGATTATCATATTAAATGACCAATATATTATACAAAAATATTACCGTTAAGATTACCGGTAAGGTTAAGTAGGAAACCAAAAAAACTTCTTTCGAAGAACGGTTTATATAATATAATATATTTCCTATAATCTATTTTGATAGTTATTAAAGGTATCAAAATATATTATAGGAAATTAAAACTAAACTAATCACAGCGGCGCAACAGGGCATAGTTCAAACCAGTAACCACAGCCGCAGCGTCTCGGCCATCCCATATGCACCCACATGTACTCGATGTGCATCGTGTCGGGGTGGCAAACGCATCCCACCAGGCGACTGCTGTATGCGCTGGGTATGAGATTAGGGCATTCGCGGGTCCCAGGGCCTGAAAATTGTTACAGATTTTCTTCAATCAGGCTTGCGCTTGACGTAAATAATGCTCAATTATTATTTTAGTTGTATGGCGATTGGTAAGAAAGCATCATCATCAACCCATCGTCGTCGGCCAGAAGAATCAGAAAGCCATCGTAAGGTTTAGGCCATAATCCGCCTGTTGACCAAGTGCGGATTGGCAGACTTCAGACACCTTTGAAAACATTATGAAAAACTCTCAGGCATGCAGATTTTCTCACCATATTTTCCTTCACCGTTAAAGCAAGTGATACTTATTGAATTGCTTAAAATGCACATAACTCGCATAAACGCACACGAAAAGTAATAGGTGCGTGCCCGGAATCGAACCTCCAACCTCCCGTATAGGACACCGATGTCTTAACCACTAGGCTATCACCGCTTTAAAAAAATCATATAATACTCTGGACTAAAAGCCAGCGCGTGCAAGACCTTCGTTATTTTATAAAAGCCGAAAGTTTCTCTGCAGATTATCCTCAACACAGGTAATATAAAGGTATAAAAAATCTATCGTCAAAGTATAAAGTCATTTTTTTACTGCCCTGATGTATTCGTTCCTGTCTTTTTTCTAAGTAGTATTAGAAATCCAGACACACAGTGTCGTGGCAACCCTCTGCCAGACACCCTTAAACTTTTAAACTTTAAGGGCGTCTGGCAGGGGGTTGCCGCGACACTACCCGCTACTTACTTCGCTACCCGTGCGAAGTCGAAGCGTTACTAAATAGTAGAATGTTTAAAATAGTCCAAGTGGGTAAGTTTAAGCTGTAAAGATATACTTACCTCTTTTAATTGACATGATGCGGAAGGGATCGCACTCGCCAGCGAGATGAGCCAATAGTTCCCGTTTTTCAATGCCAGTCAGTTGGTCCAGGGTGTCGTGCATCGTACCATATATTCGACTTCCCGCTCGTTGCAGATACCGTGCCCCTTGGGGCCACCACATTTTGGGAAACTACAAAGCCACCTGAAAGAAATAAAAAAATAAACTTTTCCGGCATAGTATGGCCTATAATACAACGTGATTACGCGATTATAGCGCTGGCGATGCGACCATCGCGTCACGGTAATGTTATCTAATATTACCGTGATCGCGTGCTTGCGTCAAATAGAAAGAGAATACGCGACCATCGCGCGAATGCCAATTAGGACACCTATTCGAGATCAGTATGTTTGATCGCACGTTCGTACGAGTAAAATTTGCGCGAACTTCCGATGATCGCGTAATCGCGTTTTATTAGGACAACGCCTTAAAATTATTTAACGTCGTTGTCCACCAGGACGGTCTGCCAACACTGCGCTTTCAGGTGCGCGATCGCCATTGCACCACCTAGTGACCCAGACGTCTATCGGCTTTTCCTACTTAGTACATCGCATAAGTCGCATAGAGCTGCTGGATTCAGTCGGCGCAAGATCGTGGCGTGTGGAAGTCCTGTAAGAGACCTATGTCCAGCTGTGGACGTCTATCGCTTGATGATGATGATAATGATTATGAAATGTAACTTAAACCTCATACGGAAGCAATCGGTTTTACATTTAGCTATTTTCATTTTAATTTGAAATATATAATAGAATAGAATTTTTTTTTGTTTAAAATGCTTTTATACTTAAAGCTCCATAAAGTGCTTTTGAATCGTCAAAAAATCTACCATATACCTACTGGTTTGGTATGCCATTTCTATGGCGAATAAACAGCTAGAGAATCGGTGATTGCTCTTTTCTATAAACGATTTTACTAATATAGATTTACGTTATGATCATGGACTTATTAATATGTCCATGAATAACCTAAAATTATAAGATCCTCCAAGCTTATAATCAAGATTTTTCTTCCTCCACTAGCGAGTAACGACAGCCCACAGGACTAGTAAGAAGTATAAACTCGTAAAACAACCTCATTATTTAATCGTACCTGTATGCATATACGTACCCACTCAAAATTATATTAAAAAGAACACTGAAAACCTTTTAAATTGTAAAAAAGTTTTAAGTTGTTTTTAAGATGTTTTAAACATGAATCGCGATATCTAAAGTATTTTGTATTGATCAGTTAGTTATGTTGTTGTGACAGTAAGTACTAATCAAAAAAAATATATTTTAATGTCACTTTTTTATTACCAGCCTTTTGCTGAATAATAATACCTGAAATAAAAAAGGTTTGATGATTATTATTAATGGAACGCTTCCGTAAGCTAAGAAATAAAATTATGCTTCTGTTTTCCACGCAAGTTTCAATATTGGCCTATTTCGACTTTAGACCTTCACAATATATTTATTAATAAAAATCGATATCAGATATCGATAACTCATAAATAATACCTACGTACCTATATTGTAAAGTGTTACAAAATACAAATGATGCATCTTGTGCGGATGTGCGTATTGGAATTTGAAAATTCGCTTCATCTAGTGTTATATTTTATTAATTTAAATAGCACCTTGACTGTAATTTTTATCATATCGTATATCATGAATTAAATGTGACTGCGTTTAAGCGTAGGCCTATAACATGGGCAAAGATAATATATTAAACAAGATATTATCTTTGAACATGGGTAAGAAATATACGAAGTATAAAAACATTGGAACTGCATAACATTACATTCAGTACTAAAAATTTACGGAAACAATTAATGAAAAATGTAATCGTTTACAGCATCAATATTATTACTTTTAGGCCTACAATAAGAGCATGACATTTAGAGTTTACATCCAGTAGTCCTTGTGCCATAACAAGTGATACACTTGTTCTGCTGATCGGAACATGCCGTCTGGTAGGAGCTGCATCAAATTCATATAGTAGAGTTCGCCCGAGGCATCTTGCTCGGTGTATAAAATCGTATGCCTGATTCTTTTCCACATCATATTTGATCATTCGCTCATCCAAAACAGTTGCTAAAATGTTCAAGGTGCGAAATATTGAATTTTGTTCTATTTTTATTTGACTACTTATTTGATTTTTGAGTGAAATGGATTTTTATTGACTAATGGTTTGATTAGCTACCTACTTAATGGTAAGGGTCATGCACTCTAGGATGGAACTTGCTATGAGGGACACTTTTTGCACCTTTGCTTTGACAAAGTGTTAAGTAGGTACCTAACTATTAACAGCCATTAATCTGCCAAGTGTGGCCTGAGGAAGTTGCCCTTCGTGTTTCCTGTCACGTAATAATTATACCTTCAAAGCAAAAGTGAATTGACATCTTCTCGGCAAGCGCGCTCCAATCTAGGTCTCATCATTGCTTTTTACCAAGCGTGATTGTCGTCAAATGCAATCCTACCTAGCAATAAAGAAAAAAGGGAATTTGGCAAAATACATTGATTTGCTAAAACCTGAGTATAATCAAAAAATGACAATATTTGTAAGTGTTTAACGGAAATCGTAAATGTAAAATATTTATTTTGTTTACAGGTCGTCGCTTTCGCATGCTTGGTGGCCGCAGCTAGTGCCGGCATTGTCCCGGCTGGACCAATCACTTACGCCGCCCCAACATACCATTACGCTTCCGCCCCTGTTGCTAAAGTTGCCTACTCCGCCCCCGTAACTTACGCCGCAGCCCCAGTTGCCAGAGTTGCCTACTCCGCCCCTGTGTCATACGCAGCACCCGTCACCAAATACGCTGTAGCGCCGGTCGCTAAGGTCGAGGAATACGACGCTCACCCACAATACAGCTTCGCCTATGACGTACAAGACGGTCTAACCGGTGACTCTAAGAGCCAGCACGAAACCCGGGATGGCGATGTAGTACAAGGCTCCTACTCCGTAGTTGACCCCGATGGCACCAAGCGTACGGTTGATTACACTGCTGACCCACACAACGGATTTAACGCAGTCGTTCGCAAGGAAGCTCTTGGCGTTAAGGCTGTGGCTGCACCAGTCGCGTACTCCGCTCCCGTGGCTAAGGTTGCTCCAGTAATCCACGCCGCTCCAGTGTCATATCACGCCGGGCCTGGCGTTTCCTACGCTTCCGCTCCCGTTGCCTACTCCAGCTCTCCGGTCGTACACCACGCACCCATTACGTACTCATCCCCTATTTACCACCACTAAATACAATTTAACTTGAATACCAAAATGTAAATATTTTTATTAATAATAATTTTATTTATTATCATGCAAATTTTGTTTTATTTATACTTAGTTAACACCACAACTTGGAAATCAGTAGTTTGGTAAGTGATGTTTTAGTCTAAAATGGAAGTGGGTTAACATAGAAGAGGTAGTATGGTAGTTTTATTAACGTTTCCTATGAGACATTATATACCGGAACTTTACGGCTAAGTGACTAAGTTCGATTCCGGGCACGCAAGTTTTCGCAGTTATATGAGTTTTAAGCATTTAAATATCACTTGCTTTAACGGTGAAATAAAACATCGTGAAGAAATTTGCATGCCCTAGAGTTCTCCATAATGTTCTCAAATGTGTTTGAAGTCCGCCAATCTACACTTGGCCACCCGTGTTCAGTAGTAAGCCGGCGATGTGAACAGTATTGGTAGTGAGTTGAGATTTTCAGAACTTGCATTATTTTCTATTGCCGCTATAACAACAAATAAATAAATTTAAAATGGCTGCCGTGCGGCTTTTTAAGATTCTAATCTTATAGGCTTAGAATTCAGTACCTACACATCCTAGGATCCTAGACATCTGCTAAGAAAGAATTTTTGAAAATTCACCTCCTACAGTACAGTACAATAGGGAAATTTGTTTAGTCCACGCGGACAAAGTCGCGGGCATAAGCTAGTCTAATCTAAAATCATCAAAAAACCCAACTCATCAGTGTTATCCACCAAGATTGATTCATAATTATCATCATTAACAACCTCAGTACTGAGTATTGGCCTCCACCCTCTCAGAATGAGAAGGGCTTGACGCTAGCCAACTGTGGACTGGCAGACTCTACACACCCTTAAGAACATTATGTAGACAGGCATGCAGGTTTCCTCACGATGTTTTCCTTCACAGTTAAAGCTAGTGAAATTTAATTGCTTCAAACGCACTCAACTCCGAAAAGTTACCCGGTCTAACTCCTAGTGGTTAATACGTTTTTTTATTCGGATACAAGTTAGCCATTGACTGCAATCTCACCTGGTGGTAAGTGATGATGCAGTCTAAGATGGTAGCGGGCTAACCGGTATACGTATAATCAACCACTAGGCTATCTCCACACAGTATCTGAAAATATCTCTAAAACTGAATTTTTATAGAATTTCTTCATTTTTGGCGGAAAGTCAAGAACAACAGATTTTCCGTCTTTGACAAACTGCAGCTCATTTCCAATTGCGAGCACATCCGTGGTGATGCGCGGGCACAATACTAAGTGCAAACTTGGCCCGGTGTCACAACCCGCATCACTATATATACTTCGGCAGACTCTTCAGGAGCATAGTCATACTTGGCTCCATCAGCTCATCCCAACAGCTATGGTTTTTAAGGTAACACAAAACATTATAATAGGTACATTTTACCAAAAAAAACTTACTTTGTCTTAAAAATTCACACCAATTTAATTAAAAAAAATATTTTAAGATAAATCTTATATAATTCTTAAACATTCATTAACATTTATTTTAGTAACCTTTCAGATAAAATAATGCATCAGTCTCTGCTTTTCTTAAAAACCACAAGTCATCGACTTCCGACATCCTATGATACAATTTCTTTCAGTGCTTTACTCACACGATTACAAGGCCTAATTGAGATTCAAGAGGCTACGCGGTGCTGTCCTTGACAAGTATCCTCAGCTTGTTAGTAATTTCTCCGTGCACACTTTACGCAACTGCTCTAGTCTTGCCCTCGTAAAACCGTGTCACTATTTCAAGTACGACATACGTGAACATAAACTCGACCTTTGGGATATTTACTTTAAATTCTTCTCAGACTAGGGCGCGTTTGGAACCCTCGTAACTTTAGTTTTATGTCTACGTAATTAATATAATTATTACATCACTAGCTGATGCCCGCGACTTCGTCCGCGTGGAATTAGTTTTTTTTAAATCCCGTGGGAACTATTTGATTGTCCGGGATAAAAAGTAGCCTATGTCACTCTCCAGGTCTTTATCTATACCCATGCAAAAAATCACGTCAAGCCGTTGCGCCGTTGCGACGTGATTGAAGGACAAACCAACAAACCAACAAACAAACACACTATCGCATTTATAATAAGGGTACTGATTCTTAAAATTCAATAATTGCCAATCAAAAAGTACCTAATACATTTTGAATAAATACTTTGAATATTATATTTTAAGCATTCGTCATGATCAACCCCACCGCCGCCAGCTCACTACTGAGTTTTCTCTCAGATTGGCCATAGTCTGGCCAAGTGCAGATTGACAGACTTCCCAAACCTTTGAGAAGAGGCCGACATTTTAAGCACTAGGCAGTACTTAAGTTAATTTTTGTTAACAGATCATCATCTTCTCCTGCTTCGTGGCCTTAGCCCGAGCTGGTGCACCCGTAGCCGTAGCGGCTCCCTTAGTCGCGGCACCAGTCCCTGCGAGGCTTGAAGAGTTTGACCCTCTCCCTCAATATCAATTCGGATACAACGTAGCCGATGCCCAGACAGGAGACTACAAGAGTCAACAGGAGCAACGCAATGGGGACTTAGTTCAAGGCTCGTACTCGCTCGTGGACCCTGATGGTACGCGCCGGACTGTCGATTATTCCGCTGACTCAGTCAATGGATTCAATGCGGTCGTGCGCAAGGAACCTCTAGTTGCTGCAGCTCCAGCTGTGGTTGCTGAGCCAGCAGTAGTGCCTGCCCGATACGCTGCTGCCCCTGTTGTCGCCGCCCCCGTTGCCGCTGCCCCTGTCGTGGCTGCCCCCGTCGCCAAGTACACCGCTGCGTACACCGCCCCACTAGCATATGCAGCATACACAGCACCAGTAGCTAAGGTGGCAGCGTACACTGCTCCCGTGGCGAGATTTGCTGCATACTCTGCGCCATTTTATAGTCCGTACGCCAGATTGACTGCAGCCCCCGTAGCACCAGTGGTAGCGGTTTAATTTGATTTACTACGAATAGGAATGACTGATTGAAAACATGACCAATAAACTTTTTAATTTATAAATACTTAATTATTATTTTATTGTTTTCTTATCCAACAGGTACTTATTTTTCAGGTGCACATAAGGGTGCACATTACTCTACACTGTTTTATAACGAGTAAAATTTAACTCCTTACGCGCCATTTTTACTTTATGTGTCATATTTCATGTAAAAAGTAAGATTTTAGCACAATTTTAGTCCTTATTTTAAAGGTGAACCACCCACGGTGAACCATACTTTTAACATGACAGGTGACCCATAGAGTTAAAATGGCGCGTGAGGAGTTATTTTGTATGGTTAGTCCGTACAAAATAACTCCTCACGCGCCATCACGTATCTATAAATTTTATTTTTTTAGCCTAAGCTTTTAGCAAACAAACGCACTAGGTATTGGATTCTGACCACACTACCAGTACAAAATCTTCTTTGAGAATACAATTTTTATAGCAAGGTAGGTAGATGGTAGGTAGAGATTAGCGATGTGTAATGAAAAATAAAAAAGTGACAACAAAATCAAAACAAATAAATAGAGTTTTTATCAGTCTATGTTGGCATAATTATGTAGTTTTGGAAATAATATTATATTATTTCATTTCATTGCCTTAATCCTCAACAATGGAGGAAAAACAACTTTATGGAGCTTTAACAGTGTATAGAGAAAGAGGCGCTTATTTAAGACGTCTTGAACAGTTCGAAAAAGCTAAGGCAGCCTACGATGAAGCCTACAACAATGTCTCTGACGACGTTCGTCTGCTTATTGGTCGCAGTCAAGTATGTGCTGATGCGGTACAACCTGTTCAAGCGTACACAGACGCAGAACTTGCGCTCAAACTGGAGCCTCACAACATGAATGCCCGCAACATGCAAGCTCGGGCGATGTACACTATGTCAGACTTTGAAAGGTCCGTTGTGATGAACTATAGGGGTGCCAGGCATCGAAGACAGCCACCCTATTTTATAGAAGGAATCAATCAGGGCCTCGAAACTATTCAAGACTGTATTGGAGTTAACGCGGGGACTGTTATGTTGGATTTTTTACCTTTGATTAAGAAAATGGAGGCGAAGGCAGGTCGCTTTGATGACGACGAACCCAGGAAGCAGTTACATGTTTCTCGGATTCCAAAGCCAGAACGAAAGAAAAAACTTACTCAAAATGAAGCACGACAACATTTAACCCTAGCTCGGGTCCTAGCTATGAAATACTTAGGACCGATGGCATACGATAAATTTTTTCTTCAAGATCTCACCGATGATGAACGTTTGAAATCTGCGAATTCAGGTGGAAGTATACAGTTAAAAGCAATCGTTCATGAAGCTTTTAGGTCTCTTAGTGAGAGACAAGATATGTTGCGATCACAGCGTCCTTATTATACCATAAAACTAGCCGAAAAGGCTGAATCAAAACATCAAAATAAATATAAAGAGGCTGTATTAATCAAAGAACGAGAAATAGGTGCTCGAACAGCTGAAAGACTGTTGAAACAGATTGAGAAGAGCCTGTGTGAAAATCGTATTATGGATTTGGTTGCACAAGCGGAGCGTATGCAAATGTTCTTAGATATCAAAACTCCACGTACATTACCTGATAAAGAGACATATACTGATCGCTTGTACCGTGCTGTAGGAGAAGGTTATTTAGCCCAACATCGCCTGTCGTATACCCTAAGCGAACGAGGAAACCGACGTCGTATCGCTTTTCTTATGGGTTTACCGGTTGGACGTCCCAAGTCATTTGATTCAGTTATGGCAAACTATCCTCACAAGTTTATTGATATAAAAAAAGCTACTGCAAAGGTGATAGCTACGCTGGAAATGTGTGAAAACTCAACTATGAAATGTTGGTTAATGTACGAATTAGCACGTTTATTGTGTACTCAAAAGAACTATGCACTCGCAAAGTTCTATGCGAAAAAGTGCCAGCGGGAGGCGCAAGAAATAGGCAATACCACTTGGTGGCTGAATGGGTGTTTTGTACTAATGAGCGGGGATATGCAGCAGGGTAATTCGAATGAAGTGCGAATCCAAGTAGAAGAAGCATATGAGTTTTCGAAGAAATTGCAAGATCCTGAACGTGTTCAAGCCTTTTTAGCAAAATGCGCTGAAATTGCAGCAGAAACTGTTACTGCGGACGAAAGAAAAGCAATAATACAGCGTGAGAGACAAATTGTAAGCATAATGGACGAAGCGCAAGCTATTGAAACGCGAGTGTTATTCAAAAGAATGTCTACTGTGCCTCCTGGCAGACGCTTTGCGGTTTTGCCGCGTAAACCTGAAGCTGCCGCGACGCAAGCTGAACGTAAGCGACGACGACAGAGGGGATTATCTGTTATACCGGGTCCTGAACGGGTATTACCTTCTCCTCCAAAATCTAATACACTGGGTTTCCAGGTATTTGATTTATAGTTTACTTATTCGTGTTTAGCATTTATTTTTTACCAAATATTCGTATTTTGATAATAAAAACTATAGATAATAAATCTCGTTGGTATATTACCTATGGCTACTGTATTTATTTACACTAGGTAATTCATATGAAATATTTGTAGTTTATACGGAGTAAGCGACGAGAGCTGCGGCATGGGTATAGTTCACTCTGGCTAACGTTAGCCGGGGCAAAACGGTTGGGCCGTGAAAGGCTAGCAGACAGACAGACACACTTTCGCATTTATAATATTAAAATATTAAGGTATGGATGGATTATTAATTATTATTATTCGTAATTATTTCATTTCATTTACTATCGTTTGATAGTTACATACCTAATTGACTTGATATCTATTTACTTGTCATTGACACACCAGCACTGATGACTGTATTAACCCATATTTAATTACTTAATTGGAGACGGAGGAAGGGATAATAGTACTAATTTATGTTAGGTTTCCCAAGTGAATTTAGCATCAACGTCACAATACCAACTGCATAATTTCAATTCATTTAATACTTAATATAAATAACAATTACTTATTATAATAAGCCTTAATCAATTAATAGGTAGGTATATACAGCAACACAACAAAATTGTAATAATTCATCTAAAAGTAGTAGGGTAGTCTTGGGGCATATAACGGAGCGGGTGCTGGGGCGAAGACAGGTGCTCGGGCGAGAACTGGTGCGGGGACAGGGGCGACCACTGGAGCTGGGGCAAGAACTCTAGCAGCAGGGACGACCAAGGGTTCGCGTCGGACAATAGCGTTGAAACCGTTCAAAGGATCAGCAGTGTAGTCCACAATCCTCCTTGTACCGTCAGGGTCAATTACTGAGTACGAGCCTGTCACGAGGTCGCCGTTTCTTTGTTCTTGGTGCCCCTTGTAGTCTCCGGTCAGAGAGTCTTGGACGTCGTAGCCGTAGGAGTATTGAGGTAGAACGTCAGCTACGCGCGCAGCTACTGGGAGAGGCGCTACGACACTGGCGGAAGCCACGCCTACTACGCAGATGAATACTACAATCTGAAAACAAGAGATACAATTATTATATTGGTACTTATAACTAAACTAGGTTATACTCGCGACTTCGTTTCTTTGATTTAATTGGAACATTACAATTAAAATACGTACATAATTAATCACTTGACACAAAAGCTAAATAATAATAGTATGTGAGCTGCGGGAATTGGAGGTTGCATGGGGGCACAGCGTTGTAGCGGGGTACTTACTCTACAAAGCATTTTTAATTTTCTTACAAGAACTTTTTAAACCACATACTACGGGCACGCGACGCCCCGCACACCCGCCCTAGTGTGCAGGGTCTCCCCCGTCTCATACCCCGATTGTAATCTCGACCTGTCTCGTACTATAGCTACTAATATTTCTAAAATATTTCTTAAAGAATTGAGCTATAAAACGATCAATTACACAACGAGGACGTCGCGTCGTGTTCGCCAACACATTTATATGCACGAGTTGTGCTATGTACTGAATACATGCGCTCACTTGCAACATTATCCTCAAAGAAAGGGTCAGTTTTCGTAACTCTATACGTCCGGCATAGTAATGGATCAGAAGGAAGTAAGCCAAAAATTAGTGCACTTGCGCAGACTTGAATAGTTGAGGATCAAAACTTCCAGAACTAAGAACCTGTAAGAGATCTTTCAGACTCTCAGCTATACATATAACTAAGAGTACGAGAGCTTTATGATGAAACATAGATTTTTTTCCGCACAATCAATTTTCCTTTAAGTAGTTACCTATTTAGTTTCGTGATAAAAACACTAGTAGGCAAGTATGTAGGTATAGCTTGCAACCATAGCTATTGCTGGTTCTTTTCAGTAGAGAGGTAGACAGGCCATTCCGAACTTATGACCACTTCGATTTCAGTTCGATTAGATACACTTGACGATTCAAAAGCACTTAAAAGTTTATTCCGATATAAAATTCATTTCGCCTGTGTAATTTATTTTATACTACTAGATAATGTTCGCGACTTCGTCCGCGTGGAATTAGGTTTTTAAGAATCCCGTGGGAACTCTTTGACTTTCTGGGATAAAAATTAGCCAATGTCCTTCCCCGGAATGCTATCTATCTCTGTATCAAATTTCGTCAAAATCGGTTGAACGGATGGGCCATGAAAGGCTAGCAGACAGACAGACATACAGCAGACAGACACACTTTCGCATTTATAATAATAATACTTAGTACATTAGTGTATAGTATAGTACGGATTAATATTTTTAGTTGCTATTTAAAGCCATGTATTTGAAGTGAGTAGATAAATTTATCAAATTAATTAGTATCAATACGAAGATTTATGAAGAAGGTTAAGTCATGTCTATGTCGCAAATTATCCACTTATGGAGAGTTAGTCAATTGCGAGCCGTGTGACATCGTTAGATTTTATCGACAGTGTGCTCCACAATAGATAGCAACGTATGTACAGTTCGCGGTAGAAAATATTGTGCATCGACCTTTAGAAAGAGATAGCGGTTTCGTAGAGCGTTGACCATGTCGTTCAGACCATTGATGCTGGAAGAGGCACCCCTCTGTTGAGATTTGAGACCGACAAAACGTCACATAGGCCTGAGTGACAGAGACAACGCTCTACAAAGCCGAAATCTCATTCAAAGTCGAGGTACAATATGCTGGCTACTGTAGCTTGCTCAATACTTGGACAGACAAAACGCGAGACGGCATCAGAACGGCATAATATTTTACTAAATACGTGTACATATCATGATGAGGAACTGCATGAAGGTGTTCACACTGCGAAGGGCAGCGCGGTTTCGCCAGTACTGTCTGGCATCGCTGCCGTCACCCGTCACACATTGTGTTTCTAACCGTTTAATTTTAACGTTTGCAGCCTACACACTACACAGCCTGTATAGAGTATAGACTATAATATACTGTATAGTGTATAGGTTGGGTTAAAATTTACTGACCCAATTGTACCTATACAGTCCAGACTAATAATAAAAATGCAAAAGTGTGCATTAAAATGCAAAAGTCGCATGGGCCCAGACCGACAGACGTCTGTCTGTATTAATGAAGTTTGGTACAAAAATAGCCTGCATCGCGGAGACGGACATAGGCTCCTTTTATCCAGAAAAAGTCAGAGTTCCTACGGGATTTTTATGCCGCAGGCACTATGGTCTAATCCATACTAATATTATAGATGTGAAAGTGTGTCTGTCTGTCTGTATGTTTGCTAGCATTTCACGGCCCATCCGTTGAACCGATTTTAATGAAAATTGGTACAGAGATAGTTTCCACCCCGTGGAAGGACAGGGGCTACTTTTATCCCGGAAAATCAAAGAGTTCCCGCAGGACTTTTAAAAATCCTAATCCTCGCGGACGATGTCGCGGGCATCGTCTAGTTTAATATAAAGATAAATACTTGCAGATTTTGATTACAGGACAGGTACATTCTTATTTTTATAACAAAACCTTTAGCAATTATTAAATGTACTACAAAAATAATAAAAGTAAATTATAATAATTAAGTAAGTATGGCTTTCTAAAACAGAAAATCATACTCTTAAAAATTATTTGAAACTTCTTAAGTAAGCTTTAAATTTTTTCAATTAATTAATTTAGTTCATTTTGGCTGCCCCTGAAAATTAAAACGTCTAAAATGGGTGGAATTTATATTTATATACCTATGCAATTTTAACCTTAGATTTTACAAGATGGAGATGATTTCTCTACGTAATTTTATTTAAAAAAATCAGGACTTGACCTTGGTTTTTAAAAATTGTCTAATTTTTTAAAAAATCAATTCTTTATTTTTTTTAATTTTTTTTCATATTTTATTGCTTCTTACCTTGTTGTTCATGGTTGGTCGCTTAGATGAGGATGTGCAGTGTCCGAGGAAGAACTGTGCCTTCCCTCGGGGAGCCCCACATTATATACCGATGTACATCAATACGTAACTCGGGACGTGAGCACAATACTGGTGGCTCATTGAAGAAAGTTACACCTGCGACGCACTGTTACGATTTATAAAATGCTTTCTTCATATAGAGCAAGCCACGACTTGAATATCGGACAGAGGCAACAGCTGATTCACTGAAATGTTTTGAAATTGTTTTCAACACCGTGCTTCTTATGGAAAACATCTGAAAGCCTTCTAAAATTATAATAATTTTCGCATACCAGATTTACAAATCTGGTAATTTTAGGGTTCCGTACCTCAAAAGAAAAAAAGGATTCCTTATCACTTTGTGGACTGTCTGTCTGGCCGCCTGTCCGTCTGTACGTCTGTTCGTCTTTTCTGTCAAGAAAATCTATAAGGTAGGGTAGGCTAGTTAAAAATTACAAACTTAATTTAAATTAGCAGAACAACAACGAGAGTCAGCATTCAGCATTATTTAATGGCATCCCTCTAATTTATTAGAGGGATGCCATTAAATAATAATAATATAATAGACAACATAATATAATTATTACCTCTATCTTTGATCAGGTTAATAAAGAAATAAATAAAAAACCGGTCAAGTGCGAGTCAGGCTCGCGCAACGAGGGTTCCGTACCACAGTCGTATTTTTTCGACATTTTGCACGATAATTCAATAACTATGATGCATAAAAATAAATAAAAATCTGTTTTAGAATTCACAGGTGAAGCCCTTTCATATGATACCCCACTTGATATAGTTATCTTACGTCGAAAATTGAAAACACTAATTATGAGTCAATCAATCACTAGTCATGAAGACCACAATTAAATTTTGTTCTTGTGATGTAACCACAAATTCACGGTTTTCAGATTTTTCCCCGAATGTCTGCTATACGACCTACCTATTTGCCAAATTTCATGATTCTAGGTCAATGGGAAGTACCCTATAGGTTTCTTGACAGACAGACAACAAAGTGACCCTATAAGGGTTCCTTTTTTCCTTTTGAGGAACGGAACCCTAAAAATGATCTATGATTTGTACAGTGTGTACGATGCACTCTCTGGGCCTATCGAGCGGCTGCTTTTAAACCAATAAGTGCTATCTAGTAGCTCTGTGAGGAGGTCAAAGCTAAGCTACGAAAGTATGTAACCATTTTCCACTAATTCTAAGCGGTGAGATATGCTAGTGGCTAGAAGATGCACCGCCGCGAGGTAGCTGTCCGAGATACATGCGCGACTCAAGCTACCCGATTTACATTTCAATAAGTACAGTAGCGAGCTAACTTGTTGATTAAGTAAGTAAGTTGTTGATATAAGTAAAGTTCAATAGATCGCGATTCTATTTTTCGGCGAGTCCAGTACGAATTAGCCCCCATTCTCGCGTCTCCCGCACCCGGCCAACTTAACTCGCCGGCATGTAGACGGGCGAGTTTAGTACAGTTCATAAGCGATACATCGACAGAAGAGAGAGCACCAGGCTACAACATTGATGCATCCGTAGCTCACTTCCGTAGCTTCATATCAATAGCTCCCATCTACAGCACCCACTCCTCCTTATAAAAAACTAGTTTTGTTGAACCCGTTTCCACCAATGCTAAGCTATGTGGAGCATTAAAAATGATTGGTGGCCATCATACCTACACATCCATAGCAGCGTAGAAAAGCACATCTCTGGTTGGCTCTTGTTCGCTTTACTTATAGTATACTTACCCAAATATTCGATTCGAATGGATTGAATTAGGTAGTTTTATATTTAAGTATCATACAATAACGATGAGATTGTATTTTACTATTCGCTGCAATACAATACAAACCTACTATAGTCGTCGTAGTGTAGGAAATAGGAATGTGTTTTGTTATAGAGAGAGAGCAAGCGCGTGCCAAACCTTTGTTATTTTATAAAAGCTGAAAGTTTCTCTGCGTATTGTCCCCAAAACAGGGAGGAATGGTTGTTTAGATGTTTAAATGTTCAAAGGTTTCTGGCAGGGAGTTACCATGACACTAAGTGTCTGGCAATGAATAACGTTATTTCTAATACAATTCCGAAGAAAATATAAAAAAAACCGGCCAAGTGCGAGTCAGACTCGCGCAATGAGGGTTCCGTACTACAGTCGTATTTTTTTCGACATTTTGCACGATAATTCAAAAACAATGATGCATAAAAATAAATAAAAATCTGTTTTAGAATGTACAGGTGAAGACCTTTCATATTATTATGATACCCCACTTGATATAGTCACTCACTTCGAAAGTTGAAAATACTAATTATTAGTTCATGACCACAATTTAATATTTTTGTGTGATCTAGCCCTAAATTCACGATTTTCAGATTTTTTCCCCAAATGTCAGCTATAAGGTCTACCTACCTGCTAAATTTCATGATTCTAGGTCAACGGGAAGTACCCTGTAGGTTTCTTGACAGACAGACAGACAGACAGACAGACAGCAGACAGACAGACAGACAGACAGACAACAAAGTGATCCTATAAGGGTTCCGTTTTTCCTTTTGAGGTACGCAACCCTAAAAATGAAACTTTATAAGTACGAATTTTTACAACTTTATTACCTGCTATTTTCCAAAGCTACCATGATCCAAACAAACGTTCCTCCCAGTGCTGGAGACAATACGTAGAGAAACTTTCAACTTTTATAAGATAGCGTGGGTCTGGCACGCGCTGGTTCTTAGTCCATTATGACTTGTGAAGTTGTGACTACGTCTACGTCCAGTCGGCATGACAAATGTACGCGCGATCTTTATATAAGTACATATATAGAACGGTGGCTTTCTTCAACATCAAAAGAGTGCGACTTTTGTACGTATCTAGTACTAGCTTAATGCTCCCGACTTCGTCCGCGTGGACTACACAAATTACAAACCCCTATTTCACCCTCTTAGGAGTTGAATTTTCAAATATCCTTTCTTAGCGGATGCCTACGTTACAATAGCTATCTGCATGCCAAATTTCAGCCAGATCCGTCTAGTAGTTTGAGCTGAGCGTTGATAGATCAGTCAGTCAGTCAGTCAGTCACCTTTTCCTTTTATATATTTACATTATTATCACTACCCATAATATGAATGAGAAATTATGTCTGTTTGTTGGTTTATTGGTTTGTCCTTCAATCACGTCGCAACGGAGCAACGGATTGTCGTGATTTTTTGCATGGGTATAGTTAAAGACCTGATGGAGAGTGACATATGTGATTTTTAAAAACCCTAATCCAGGCGGACGAAGTCACGGGCATCATCTAGTCTATTCTATATACAAATATACTTATACTTCTAGTAAGTTTGGGTAAATGCGATTTTGTTGTCGAGTTTTAATATCTCGTAGAAATTAACTTACGAGTACTAGAGGCGCATATTCCTAAGTATATTTGATAAAATTAATATTAGCTCTCGGTTCATGAGATTCCTGCCAGCATAAATCTAAGTACCTACTTTTAATCAATGTTTGTTTCTTTAGGTAGCATTTAAATTCATATTAATGAAGTGTTCATTAGGTCAATAATTAACAGAAATAAACAAAATAAGAATTTTATTTAGCTAGGTATATACAAGTCTTTGTCAAAATGAGCCATCAAGCTGAAGGTCTTCTCTAAGGGTAACGGTATCCGGCGGCGGCGGTTTCGACTAGCTTCGCTGGTGCTGAGGGGGCGGCGGCAAAACGGGCGGGAGCCGCAGCTACGGGGGTGGCATACGCCGCCGGCACGGCGTACCGGGCAGGGGCTGCGGCAGTGTATGCTGCAAACGGCGCGCCTGCGGTGTACGCAGCGGCTACGGGTGCGGCTGCCGTGTAAGCAGCGGCTACTGAGCCTGCTGCGGTGTAGGCAAAGGGAGCGGCCGCGGAGTAGGCAGCCACAGGAGCGGCAGCAGTATAAGCAGCTACAGGGGCCGCCGCAGCGTAAGCAGCGACTGGAGCGCCCGCAGTGTAAGACGAGACTTGCGTGCTGTATGCTGTAGCGTAGGGCGCGGTGTAAGCTGCATAAGGGGTGGCATAACGCGCAGCTACAATTGGCGCAGCGGCATACCGGGCATTTACAAGAGGCGCTGACGGGGCGGAGACGTACTGAGCGTAAGGAGCGGCGGCGTATCTAGCAACTACGGGTGCGGCTGGGGCGACAGCGTAACGGGCGGCCACGGGAGCAACAGGCGCGACAGCGTAGCGCGCTGCTACTACAGGAGCGGGCTGGGCGACGACACGCGCGGAGACGACTGCGGGCTCAGCGATGACTGCAGGGGCGGCAGCTACGAGGGGCTCCTTCCGCACAACAGCGTTGAAACCGTTAACGGAATCGGCAGCGTAGTCCACGACACGGCGAGTACCATCAGGCTCGACAAGCGAGTATTGTCCTTGCACAACGTCTCCGTCACGTTGCTCCGACTGGCTCTTGTAGTCACCGGTGAGCGAATCTGCTACGTTGTATCCAAATCTGTATTGGGGCAGAGGGTCGAATTCCTCGAGCCTCGCTGCAACCGGTGCGGTGTAGGCGACAGGTGCCGCGGCTATGGCAGCAGGCGCGCTACCGTACGCCACAGCCACCAGGCAGGAGAAGACCACCAACTAGAACAAAAATAGAAGATTAACGTTATTGTTTAACGTCAGATATATTTCCGTAACTAATGTTGATGACAAGTTAATTTCAATTAGCAAGTATAATTGCGGAGTCACTATAATTTTGTCGTTAACTGTTATTGTACTGTGAACGTTATTTTGAAGTTTATTAAAAAATTAAACATAATAGTCCATAATATCACTGATGCACATTTTAACACTTATCACTCCACTGTATATAAACACTTCACCGAAAAATCCTTTATGAATCCGTACCTTGAAGACCATTTTGTTTTTGTTTGGTATGCTTTGATGTGCACAGGGGTGCTAGAAGCTGTGAACTGTATCCCCTGTTGGACACTAACGGCATTTATAGTACGCCGTATACGCTTGCTTCATCCTGGTCGCATCTCCAAATTTAAATATATTCAAGTACGCACGTACGGGTATGGCCGCTGGTCTGGCTGGACAATGCCACGTAAACAAAGACGCTACTTGTGCAATTCGACCGGGGCTGTGAAACATCGCGGTCACACTAATTTTTCCTTCGATTTTAACCCATTTCAGGTATATTACAAGATCGTTACAGTGCTATACAGAAGTAGTCTTCACGAAAACATTTGAAAACGGCTTGCAAATTAGTCTTTTTTAAAGTTTTCGCTTACTCGGTCAGCTACACAAAAAGATATAAACGATATTAGCAGAAAAGAATCGGTAATGATAAAATAGGTATAGTACGCGACAGGTCAAGATGGCTATCGGGGTATGAAGCGGGGGGATGCCCCGCACACCCGCACGTCACCCGCGCTATCCCGCACAGGGTTAGCGCGGGGGCTGTGCGAGTGTTCAGGGCGTTCCCACCCCGATTACCATCTCGACTTGTCGCGATACCACCCACTTTCATCGCATGGAACTGAAAAAGTATGTCAGAGCTGTCAGCAGTCAGTATTGTTAATATTCTTTTGATATTCAGTAGAGATATTTGAAACCAATTAATTCGTTTTGTTTATTTCATCATTAGTTCATCGTCAATTGCCCATTTATATCAAAAGAAGCCATTATTGCGAATTTCATGATATGTAATTCATTTCTAACAATATGCATATCTACACAAACCTTTTTTCTCCAGATACTCTCATTGAAAATTACGCCAAAAAATACTTATACATGAACGGTTTCTGTTCAATTTTATTACTTTTGAACAAAGCTGTAAAAAAAAATTGTGCTTTGCTAAAAAACAGATGTAAATATGCTATGAGTATAGGCATTGCGATAAGTACACATATATTTTTCTATAATAGTGCAAGTGCTCCAGTTTAAATGTTGTCACACCAGCTGATAGTGGTCACTATTTAAAACTCGTCCATGTCGTGCCGTGAATCACTAACTTGTGAAATTACAAAATGCTCGTTTTCAATGAAATACACTGGGTAATTATCTCTAAATATCAAAGTATGACTTATCCGTCTGATTTTGCATGCTGTAGCCGCCTATAATACTGAATTGTATAATAACCTGGCACCTAGGATTTGAATAGTATAATTCTGTTGGTGATTCAATAAAATAATAAAGTACTTAGTATGAAAAATCATAAAAATACTACGTATATAAATGTTGCTATGGAGAGAGTAGGTGGGAGTTACCTAAAAATTTTATATTAACGCAATAAAAATAACACATCATTAATTTACAATACATTATTATTAACTTCAAAGACTGTAGATAACAATAAAAGTCTCTTCTTTCTTTCCTATATTTTTGGTAAGGATCCATGAGAACGAAATATTAAAATACATACTTTACTTAGTAAGTATGTAATAGAAAAAAGTTTTTGTTTTTTAATTGCAGTCGTTTAGTCACTAATAGCAAACAATACGTAATAGGCATGCGTTCGTTTCGTTACGGTTTCGTAAGCGACAAAGATTTGTCTAGTCTGACCATTGTCGCAAATCTGACATAGAGGTACCTACAGACAAACTGGTGTATAAGCTAATGTCACAGAGTTTAGTAGCGATTCCCGTAAAATGTTTTGTTAGTAGTCGTCTTAAGGACCACCAATGGACATAGGTCTATTGTAGGGACTGCTATAAGCGGAATTCTTGCAGCGCCGCCGTTTGCTGGATCCAGCGGACGACTCGCTTGATGTCATCTGTCCATCTAGTGGAGGGGAGGGTCAAAATATGTTTTCTGCGTTTACCTGGGAGCCCAACGCCTTTCAGTTCTATGCCCTGCCCCTTGCCGCTACAGTTTTTCAACTCGTTGAGTTCGGTTATTATTCCACGCATTTCTGATTTTTCTGATTTCAGCACCTATATATTGCGTAAACTACTAGAAAGTCTGAGTACGTATTTGTATAACGGCCACTTCGAAGAATCACGGATACGAACCGATTTTTAAAATTAATTTAGATAAGTAGGTAAGGTTACCTACCGCTGGTTTTACCTATCATCCAGTATTGTGATTTAGCTACACATGTGTTGAATTCATAAGTATAAGCTGTATACTTATCGTCGACGTAAAATATAAACAAATGACTACCTGCTAAGTTCTTAATAAAAACGGAAATTTTATTTACTATCAATATATAATTTAATTATTACAGCAAGAAATACACACACAAATTACTATGTATTGCTTGCTAATTTATGACAACTCAGGAACTTCACAGTGAATCCTCAACCTTCGCTTAGCCGTATCATATGCCACTTTACGTTTCATACTATGGTGTCATACATAAAAATTTATCTAGTCAAACCAATGGAGTCCCATACGAATCTGATACGTCTCTACTCTCTACTATCAATCAGCCCTGGCCGTGCCCATTAGCGAGCGAGGCGTGTATGAAAACGCGCGGGTATTTTTCATTGTGGCCACATGCGTCCTTCGCAAGGCTGCCAGGAGTTACGCAAGATTACGACGCGCGCACTCCCAATGTCTGATTGGTATTGTACGTTACTGCTACTGAAATTTACCAATCGGATCTCGCTGTATGCGACATAGGCTTTTTCAAGAGCGCGGCACCAAACAGTCTTCCGTCCTTCTCATCCATCCGCTTCTAATAATCTCTACATATTATAAAAAAGTCGCTCCCGCTGTCTGTATGTATGTATAACCGCGTAGATCTTTAACTACGCTACGCTACGGATTTCAATACGGTTTGCATCAATAGATAGAGTGATTCAAGAAGAAGGTTTATAGGTATAGTTTAATATTGGTTTGTGCTAATTTGTTGAAATACCTATAACGATATTTGTACAAAATTTCGGAAAAAATCAGGCATACATCGAAAGTTAACAAATATTATACGAAAAAAGTAAGATAAACTCACCCCTGACCCCACCACATTAATATCTACATTGCACCTATGCGAAGCCGGGGCGTGTCGCTAGTATTCTTATAAATAACTAAAACTGCCTGCGTCAACTTCGCTGGAGCGGAATTTCTAAAAAATTCTTCCTAGGAGTCTATTTTATAGAGAAAACTACATGTAATATCTCAAGTTTCTAGACACAGTGATTCAGTTAGTTTCTCTTTTCATATAATACTATAGATGAACTTCCACATTTTTTAAGCAATTTGATGTGATACAGCTATTTTATAATGATTTTATACAAATGAGTCAATCACAGTCAAGGATAGACTGAAATCTGAAATGTTCGTTTGAACATCCCATCAACTATTTCACCATTTCGAAGACATGTACTAGTACCTAACTACCTATACCTACCGAAAACCGTATAAGTAAATAACTTAAGTCCTATCTTTATGACTGGTACAAGCTATACCTATGCTTAGTTAGGTGGAAGATTTACTATTATCATAATAGACTCGCGACTTCGTTTACGTGGTTTTAAGTTTTAAAAAAATTGTGGGAACTCTTTATTTTGCGGAGTGGCCTGTCACTCTACAGGCCTTTAACTATATCCATGCAAAAATCACGTAGATCCAATTATTCTGTTGTTGTGTAATTGAAGGACAAACAAACAAACACACTTTTGCATTTAAAATACGGGTAGTGATTAGTCGTGTCTAGATAAGCAATTTAAATTATTTACTTTTTACAATTAACAGGGTACATCGAAAGAGACGATTATGCTTACTTAAAAACAATAGAAACAAAGCAAAGTACAAAATATCAAAGAAGTAAGTAATCGCTCTTTTCTAAATTAAATAGCAGGAATGCGGCAAAAATATGTTTAATGAAATCGGCCAGCGAAAAGACTTCAACGCGCTTAAAGCTCGCGTTACACAAGAATAAATTATTATTATTGTACCGTACCTTCAGTCTTCAAAACATTTTCATCACATACTTAGGATGTTTTTGGAAATTGAATTTAACAATATTTATGCACTACTGTAGTAGGTGATGAGGTACTAAGTGATTAGACCCCTAAATCCATGCGGACGAAGTCGCGGGCATCAGCTAGTCATATTTAAGACTAGCTTATGCCCGTCCCGTCCGCGTGGACTACACATATTTAAAACCCCTATTTTACCACCTCAGAGGCTGAATTTCAAAATTCCTTTCTTAACAGATGTCTATATGTCATAATAGCTAACTGGATGACAGTAGTTTCAGCTGTGCGTCGATGCGTTGATAGATCAGTCAGTCATTCAGCCTTATTCAGCTTTTATAAATATAGATTGCTACATAGAGCGGTGACAGCCTAGTGGTTAAGACGTCGGCCTTCTATTCGAGAGGATGGAGGTTCGATCCGGGGCACACACCTCTAACTTTTCGAAGTTATGTGCGTTAATTAAATATCACTTGCTTTAAACGGTAAAGGTAAAGGAAAAAATCGTGAGGGAACCTGCGTGCCTGAGAGTTCTCCATAATGTTCTCAAAGGTGTGTGAAGACTGGCAATCCGCATTTGGCCAGCGTGGTGGACTATTACCAAACCCTTTTCTTACTGATATAAGATTTACCTACAGTTTTTAATTTTCCATTTCCGATCAGTCGAAATGCCACTACATATACCTACGCATAAATAGAAAATATAATATACTGTGTCCTGCAATAATGTGAAGGTAACTTCGGAACTAGTTTCATGTAGTGGGTACAAGGAGCATAATGTCAGCACATGATATTATTAAACGAGTTTACAAAGGCCGCGAGAAAGCCCTGATAGATATATCTGAAACGTTGATGTGTGATTGACTAATTAATAAGATTAGGGTTTCTAGTAAATTTATTATTTTTTAAAAAAAATTTGTTAGTATCGACCGTAGACCAACAGGATTGTCTATCTATTTGAGCCAAATAAAACTATAATTTTCACATGTCTCTCTTGTTTATATTGTGTCACCCTAGTCATAATATTGTTAAACCATGGATAGTGTAGTTGATTACGTATTTAACCAATTTTGTATTATAGATTTAAGTCATAGTTTTAATAATTTTTTTTTTTAAAATTCAGATACAAGTTAGATATATAATTATTTACGGTCCCAAATAAATAAATTTAAAAAAACTTTCTATTCTTGAAATATTTCAAAAATGTATGGAATGGAAATCACCCTCATATGCTACAAATCCGTTTTTATAAGAATATCCTTACTTAATATTAAGTACAAAGAGAAAAAAATAAGGCTAGCTCGTATGTGAAATGAAAGCTCTAGGGCCGGACTTGGCGACGCGATGCAACAAGGACTACCCGGTGACCTATATTTTGCCTTTTTTTACCACTCGTATATCCGATCCCGTGTTCGGCATCCGCCCCGTGCGGACGTCTGTACATGCGCTCTCCGACTCGAGCCCCCCCGCGCGTGTTCGCCCCTGTGTTTCAAGTGCAAGTGCCCTTGGATCATCAGTGCCATCAGATTGTTCCTGCGTTGTGTATAGTGTAGTGTAGTTCTAGGGTCCAGGTTCCGTGAGTACACTAGTCTAAGCGCAGCATAGGTTCACACCCCCGTCACCCAAGGGCGGGGACTCACATTAGGGCCACACCGTAGGTACCCACCTCCCTGCCTTGGCAGGGAGGACCTTTAGCGCCACCGGGTCCACTATGGGCCCCAACCACCCCGACCAACCCGCTCCTGGGCCCCATCAGGGCCCGGAGTTCCCCCAGACATTTTACAAAGACGTCGACATGAGTGCTCTCATCGCCGACCTCGCGACCCGAGACCCCAACTACCTTAAGAAATTTAAGGTACATGCGAGTCGGACGCCTACGCGCTACGACCGTCCCCCGGCATCTCCTCCCTCGGCCACGGCCATGGAGGACGACACCCCGACCGTGACACCGACCGACACTAAGGAGCCTCACTCCAAAACCCCAGCCGGGCCTTCAGCCCAAAAACCGATCCCGACCAAGGAGCCTCACTCCGAAACGTCCCCAGCCTCCTCTGAAACAGAGGAATTCACGACGGTGCAGACGAAGGCCCAGAAGCGAAAGCTGAAGGCCTCCAAGTCCCACGCAAACCCACCTAAAAAGGTGGGCGTTGCAGCCCCTTCAGGGCCCGGTACTCAACCCACAACCTCCCAGGCAACCCCCGAGGAGGAGTCGGAAGACTCCCCCATGGAGGATTCGCCAAGGGAAAAGGTCCCTCCCCTTTTTATTAGGGAAAAACTCAGCTGGCAGCGCATCTTGCCACTGTTAGACCAGCGGGGTATCTCGTTCACGAGTGCCCGCTCGACCGCCATTGGAATCAAAGTCCAATGTCCGACTTCAGGCGACCATCGCCTCCTCACCAAGACTCTCCGTCAAGAGAATGTAGGGTTCCACACCTACGCTCTTCCCGACGAACGCGTTCTACGCGTAGTCATTCGCGGCCTTCCGAAGGAGCTCGATACAGAGCTCATCAAGACAGACCTCCTTTCCCAGGAGCTGCCAGTCCTGGAGGTTCACAGGATGTATCATCCTAGAACCAAAGTCCCTTACGAGATGGTGCTCGTAACTTTAGAACTTTCCCCCGCGGGTAAAAAAGTTAATAATATAACCTCAGTGTGTCGCCTTACTGGCCTCAAAATAGAGCCCCCCCGTAACCGCGGCAGGATGGGCCAATGCCATCGCTGCCAGATGTACGGCCATTCCGCAAGGAATTGTTTCGCCCACCCTAGGTGCGTAAAGTGCCTAGGGGACCACGGCACCTCCGACTGCCCCAGGAAGCAACCAACCGAGGAGCCCCCGAGCTGTGTTCTTTGCAGGTCTCAAGGGCATACCGCGAACTATCGCGGATGCCCTAAAGCCCCCAAGGAGCAAAAGCGAAGGGTCAAACCGGCCGGCCGCAAACCTACTGCAGCTCCCCAACCCACCTAAAAATTCGTCCCTGCGCCGGCTCCGGCCACCAACGCATGGGACAAACCCCTTCCCAGGACTAACCCTCCTGCGCCCAAGCCCACCCAGGCACCCCCGGCCAAGCCCGCCCAACCAGCCCCGGCCAAGCCCGCCCAACCAGCCCCGGCCAAGGCTTCCGCGTCTACGCCTAAGCCCCAGCCCCAGCCAGAGCAACCGCTCCATACATCCGCAGCGGCAAACGCTGCGGATAATCTCAAATTAATAGAAACCGTCCTCGCCTCTATTGACATAGTGGAGATGGAAATTTTCGCCCGGACCTTCAGGGAAGATCCCAAAACAGCCATTACCCAACACTTGGGTCTACTCATCTCCATAAACAACCTTAAAAACCTATAATGGATAGTACAACCAAAGGTAGATTAAAACCTCACTCCTTAGTGGTCGCGTTTTACAACGCGAACGGCCTTATCGACCAAATGGACGAAGTCCGCGAGTTTGTATGTGCACATCAAACCGACATTCTCCTAGTGCAAGAGACCTTCTTGAAACCTAGTAGAAGTAATCCCAGAATTGCTAATTTTAATATAGTCAGAAACGACAGGGCCACTGCTAAGGGTGGCACTGCTATATACTACAGAAGGGCTCTTCACTGCACTCCTCTCGATCCTCCACAACTAACCAATATGGAAGCGTCCATATGTCAGGTGAGTATGACTGGCCATCCGTCGGTCATACTAGCATCCGTCTATCTCTCTCCCTCGAAAGATCTGTTAGAAAGTGACATCCGCGCACTTCTCTCATTAGGAGACTCCGTTATCGTGGCCGGAGACCTTAACGCCAAACATCAAAGTTGGAATTGCCGCTCCCCGAACTCACGAGGACGCCAACTCGAAAGACTGACGCACCGCCCCGATCTTAACTTCATAGTTATAGCCCCTGACACACCGACTCGTTATCCAATGACCGACAATTCAACAGACAGACCGGACATACTCGATATAGCTCTTCTAAAGAACATCGCCCTTCAGGTGAGTCCTTTGGAGGTGCTGTCCGAGCTAGGTTCAGACCACCGTCCCGTCCTAATGCGGCTAGGACCCCCGCCCACCGCGGCCCCCCCGACCAAAACAGTCATTGACTTCAAGAAGCTCTCAGAGCATCTTAAGTCTATAGACTCAGTGCACATCTCTCAAATTCCTGACATTATAGGTAGTCTAGATGAAGCGCATGCAGCCTCACTGCACCTTACTAATCATATCCGCGATGCTCTAAGCGCCTGCTCCCGACAGATGCCGAACGGTTTCACCCGTCGACAGTTGCCGGACGACGCCAGAGAGCTCATCACCATCAAAAACGCTAAACGTAGAGCCCATGACGCATGTCCTAACGCCGACAACCGGAGAGAACTCTGGAGAGCCCAGAGGGAGGTAAAGGCTCGCCTTGCCGAACTCCGCGACGAACAATGGGACAGGAAGCTGAGTGAGCTCAAGCCATCGCATGTAGCCTACTACAGCCTGGCGAGAGCTCTCAAAGCCGACCCTGTCTCGGCCACTCCTCCGCTTTTACGTCCCAATCAACCACCCGCCTTTGAAGATGTCGATAAGGCCGAATGCTTGGCTGATAGCTTAGAAGCCCAATGCTCCCCGAGCACCATCTCTGTAGACAAGTCCCACATAGAACTAGTCGAAAACAAACTAGCATCTATCTTCTCTTCCGCCCCAGATGGCGATCCAATCCTCCCGACGAATAGCGGCGAAGTTCGTCAAATTATTAAAGAATTTCACGCCAAAAAAGCCCCAGGCCTCGACTCTATCAATAATAAAACTCTAAAGTTACTCCCCGACGTATTAATCAACCTCCTGGTTGTCATTTTTAACACCCTCATGGCGGGATGCTCCTTCCCCGACAGGTGGAAAGAAGCTACCGTTATAGGCATCCCCAAGCCAGGGAAACCTAGGAACCTCCCTACTAGCTACCGCCCCATTAGTTTGCTCAACACCCTTGGCAAGGTGTATGAGAAAGTCATCCTTAACCGACTTAGGTCCGTCGTAGAGGAGAAAAACCTCCTCAACGACGAGCAATTTGGCTTTCGAACCAGACACTCATGTGTTCATCAAGTGCACCGCCTCACGGAGCACATCCTTCTCGGTTTCAACCGATTCAAAACGAGAGGCATCCCAACGGGAGCCCTCTTCTTCGATGTAGCCAAAGCCTTCGACAAGGTGTGGCACGCCGGCTTGATCTACAAGCTTTACCATCTAGGCGTGCCCGAAAGACTCGTACGTTTACTACGAGAATTTCTCACCAATCGAACTTTCCGCTACCGTCTGGATGGAACCCTATCCTCCCCAAGACCTCTTCGAGCAGGAGTCCCTCAGGGCTCCCTGCTCTCGCCACTTTTGTACGCGCTGTACACCAGCGACATTCCCAGATCCCCTCATGTTCATATAGCCCAGTTCGCGGATGACACCGCTCTATACAGCTCCGACTTAAACTACCGGAATGTTAAAGCTCGACTCCAAAAGGCAGTCAGTAGCCTAGGCCACTGGTTCCGCCTTTGGAGGATAGAGGTTAACCCGGAGAAAAGCGCAGCAGTGCTCTTTCAAAAGTCCAAAAGGAAATCACAATACAAACTTCGACAGACTGAAATAACTCTTTACGACCGCCCCATTCCCTGGCAAACTAATACCAAGTACTTGGGTGTAACCTTTGATGACAAGATGAGCTTCGCCGCGCACATTCGTAGAGTCCGCAAGAACGCAGCGTATGTGCTCTCCCGTCTTTACCCCATGATTTGCGCAAAGAGCAAAATGTCACTTCGACATAAAGTCACGCTATACAAAACGTGCATCCGCCCAATAATGTCTTATGCCTGTGTTGCATTTGCACACCTGCCGCCCTCCTCTCTCAAACCTCTCCAAGTCCTACAGAATAAGTTTATGCGTACGGCCACTGGCTCCCCGTGGTACATGCGCAACGTGGACCTCCACAGAGACCTCCAACTCCCGACAATAGCTCATTACTTTAAACAGCTTTCCAAAAATTATTTTGAGAAAGCCATTAGACACCCCAACCCCCTAATAGTTGAGGCAGCGACTTACACCCCTGACCGAAACGACCCCCCAGATAAAAGACGCCCTAAGCACGTCCTTAACGACCCCGACGATCAAATCATGACCGACAATGCACCCTATCTCGTAGGGCTACACAATTCAACCTCATCACAGCGTCTTCGCCGGCGAAGACGAGGTCCCCGATTTCTAACGTCACCCGGACGTGGGCTCACGCCACGGCCTCGGGGGCGTACGGACTAACCAACAAAACCGACAACTCCACCCATCCCAACGTCATCCTAAGCCGTGGTCCGAGCCTCACAGGAGGCGCCCTTAGGAGGACGTTGCCCCCCGACCTCTCGAATTATTTCTTCGAGCCCTAGGGCTCACCCCCAGGCGGAGCTTCGCGCTCGCCAACCCCCCCGGTGACGCTGTAGCGGCCAATAGGGCCTACGCAGCATAGTCAATCCGAAACAACACACACACACACTCGTATATCCAGCTGACGCAATTTTGTCCTGCATTCACTCGAGTCTTGGATAAATTCGATTTGTTCGCAATATTCTGTACGTCAGACGACCTTTAGTACTATTATTATATTCTGTGCTTTTACACTTATGCATTCTAAGTAGTTGCGCGCACTCCATTACGCATAATGTTCTGATTTAGGAGTAAGGACCGTTATTCGCGTCTTGGAGTGATAAAATATAGATAGATAGATGCTGTGACCTTTTCCTAATTAGGTATACTACGTCTTATCGAAATATCCCAGTATTTGCTACAATACTTTTAACCATCGTACTTAGTTGTGCTAAAAGTATCTTAATGTAAAAAAATGGTCAGTCAGTGGGGTCTGCCGACAGAAGTGAAAACTTAAAACTATGAAATAACAGGTTTTACTATGTACCTACTATTTTCGAATTAACTGTAGTAAGTAACAAAAATTAAAATTTCATAATTTGTAAATTAAATCGTGATTACATCAGTCGGCTCTCCGAAGTCCGAACACTATAGCATTAGCAATGCAGTAGCATGTCGATGACGCGACCTTGAAGTTTTTACCCATCCCAAAATCGCCCAATGTACCTGTTTCATTTCAAAAAAGTTGTAAGAATTCACAGACCTAGAAGAAATATGTTATGTGCACAGACATATTTTAACACAGGCATTTTGTCCACGGCTTCCTCTGTGTAAAATTCGGGTAAAGTCGTACATATTTTGTATTCTAGTCACTAGTGGATCGATCAAAGTATATAGTAATTTATAATTTTAACAATTTTTGTAAGTATGTTTATGTTAGTTTGTACTCGTAGTTTAATTAGTGTAATTGGCTTTATGGCCGTTCTAATTAAATAATAAATAAATAAATAATAATAATAATAATAATAATAATAATAATAATAATAATAAGAGCCTCAAGATCTCCCGTCACGTGGACGAGAATAACATCATATCTGGGGCTCAAAACGGATGTCGGGGCGGTAGTCGTGGTACTAAGGAGCTCCTTCTCATCGACTCCGTTGCGGGCCAACTGGTCAAACGCAACCGTCGGAATTTCTCCGCCGCCTGGATCGACTACAGAAAGGCATTCGACTCGGTGCCCCATTCATGGCTCCTGAGGGTCCTTGAGCTGTACAAAGTCGATGGTACAGTTCGAGACTTCCTCGGAGAATGCATGGGGCAGTGGAGTACGATTCTGTGTCTCCATGGCGAGCGGCTGGCGGATGCCGATGACCGGATAAGGATAGGAAGGGGTATCTTCCAGGGTGATTGTCTGAGCCCGCTTTGGTTCTGTCTGTCTCTGAACCCACTCAGCACTTTGCTGGAGGGTTCGGGGACAGGCTTTCAGTTTCGGAGAGGAGGGACAAAAGTGCCTCACCTTCTCTACATGGATGACCTCAAACTGCTGGCACCCAATGCCACCCGCCTGCAGGAGCTGCTGAATGTCACCACTGACTTCAGCAATTCCATCAGGATGGAGCTTGGGCTGGACAAGTGTGCGGTCATGCATGTGGAAAGGGGACAGGTAACTCATTCGGCTGAGATGAGTCTCGAGCCGTCCACCATCAGAACCCTCTCTGAAGCTGAGTCATACCGGTATCTGGGCATGTCACAGTCGCTAGGGGTAAAAGAGACGGACGTGAAACAGTCTGTTTGCGAGGCCTTTTTTGGCCGTCTGACAAAAATCTGTAAAAGTTATTTGTCAGGCGCCAATAAAATCCGAGCTTATAACGGCTGGGTCATGCCCGTTCTCATGTACACCTTTGGCGTGCTCAGATGGACTCAGACCGAACTTGACGCCCTGGACAGAAAAGTCCGCACAACTATGACTCTTTATCGCATGCACCACCCAAAATCGTCTGTGATGAGGTTGTATATCCCCCGGAAGTGTGGTGGTCGAGGCGTATTGAGCGTCAAGACCATGCATAACCGGGAGATAGCCAACCTCAGAACCTACTTTGAGACGATGAGGGGGTCCCCCATGCATAGAGATGTCATAGAATGTGATAAAGGACTCACCCCACTATCCTTAGCCCAAACCGAGTGGCAGAAACCGGTGGTACTTAGCACCTCTGACCGGGAGGCCGTATGGAGGGAGAAGGAGCTGCACGGACGCTTTTTTAAAGCTCTTAATGAGCCACACGTAGATAAAAAAGCGTCCGTGCAGTGGTTGCGCTTTGGTGACCTCTTCGGGGAAACCGAGGGTTTTGTCTGTGCGATACAAGATCAGGTGGTCAAGACGCGGAACTACCGAAAGTACATTCTGAAGGATGGCACTCATGACATCTGTCGAGCTTGTCGCCATCCCGGCGAGTCACTCAGACATGTGCTTTCGGGATGCTCAGCGCTTGCCAACACTGAGTATCTGCACAGACACAACCAAGCAGCCAAAATCCTTCACCAAGAGCTTGCTCTGAAGTACGGTCTCCTGGATGAGAGGCTGCCGTATTACAAGTACACACCGGTGCCGGTACTCGAGCGCGACGGAGTCCGGCTCTACTGGGACCGGTCCATCATCACGGACAGGACTATTCTAGCGAATAAGCCTGACATCGTGGTGGTGGACCGGGCACAGTCGAGGGTGTTTTTGGTGGACATCACCATTCCGTATGACGAGAACCTCGTGAGAGCTGAGACGGAGAAAAAGCGCAAGTATCTCGATCTGGCTCACGAGGTTTCCGACATGTGGCATGTGGAGTCCACTGAAATCATCCCAATCGTCATATCTGCGAATGGGTTGATCCCAGTCAGCCTCGCTCAACATCTGAGGCGACTGGGTTTCCGTGGCAGTTCGCTCGCAGCCAGGATGCAAAAAGCGGTCTTGCTGGACTCGGCTAGGATAGTCCGCCGATTTCTTCACCTGTCGCCCTGACCCCCGGCCGTTTGGTCTCCCCTGCCGGGGTGTAATCCTCCGCCCGGTACAAATATGTATGTATGTAATGTTTATGTAGGTTTATTTATTTTTATGTATGTAAGTATATTATAACTCTTTTGGCTTTTATATGTATCTATTTTGTACGCGGGCGTGAGAGTAGATGTATATCCATGATAATAATAATAATAGTCCGTAAAAAAATACTTTTCACGCGCCACGCCATTTATATGTATGGGTCAATTGTCATGTCAAAAGTACGATTCACCTTTAAAATAAGGGCCAAAATCGTACTTCAAATAAAGTTAAAATATGGCACGTGGTAAGTAATTTTTACGCCTTATAAAATCAGTCTGTCTAAATTTAGTCTAAAGAGTCTAGTGATGCAGACGAAGATTATGCAGACTACTTTTTAACGGTAGAGAAATAAAAATAATATAAATCCATACTACAGTTATAAGCGAAAATGTGTCTGTCTGCCTGTCTGTCTGTCTGTCTGCTAGCCTTTCACGGCCCATACGTTCAACCGATTTTGACGAAATTTGGTACAAAGATAATTCCGGAAAATCAAAGAGTTCCCACGGGATTTCAAATACCTAAATCCACGCGGACGAAGTCGCGGGCATCATCTAGTGTTGAATTAAATATATTTTATGTATGTTAGATGTTGTCTGGAATAGATATTAGGTATACATTTATTCTGACCAGCCCTTATTGCAAAACAAAGTAAGTACGTGAACTAGATCATAAGATTTATTGCATGTTTGTACTTTTTTACGTAAAACATTAATTCAGTAGCGTAATAATAATGGCCTTCTTCGATCTTATTGTCTTGTTCTTTCATGTTTTAATCACGATCACGCATAGTAAAAGCTTTAAGTTTCTCAATTTCAATATAATTTTCAATATCAATATCATTTTAAATGGTAAAAACGCTTAAGTAAATAAAGGATGATGAATAGGTAGGTATATTCTAATAGCACTAACCTCTCGTTGAAATCGAATTCTAAGTCAGATCAGAAGTGCACGGATATTATCCTAAGAAAATCCCTACCATTATAAGTAGAAAGGGGACACAAGTCACAACTAGCACCCCTAGCTCAGTAGCAAGACTATAATTCCCTGGATTAAGGGAAGAACATTCCTTCAATATCAGTGTTTTTCAGTAATGAGAGCACCTCTCCCTCTCTTTCTCTCTCTCTCTCTCTCAGAAATTAGGCATCTTTCTTACGTGCATCTTACTTACATCTTGCATACTTTCTTGTATCCATATAAAAATCTTATAGATACCTATACTATTACCTATACTAGATATACCTATAATATGATACATAAGGTTAGCCATGCTGACCATGGTGATAGGATTTATATGTTACGAAGGTCATTCGGTTAGTATCGCGATGAATGCAAAAGTGCTGAGGGGTGGGCACTAATTGTTGATGATGCCGATCACGGTAAACGCCTAAGAGCTTAAAAAGCTCTTTGTCGTTATAATCTTTGCAGTCGTAGAGTCACAAATTCTGATTATTAACTACAATTAATACTAAAACTACATTTTGCATACCTTGAACAAAGAAAGTATAGTCAGTGGCGTGCAGACATAGAGGCATAAAATCTCTGCCTGCCCAGGTCGAAATAAGTCAGTGCTTATTTCTCAATCACCTGCCATTTAAATAGCTACCTGCCTAGCCTACCCTGAGTTTAAAGTTCGAACCCTGTACATACCACTGGGTATAGCCCGTTATGACAGTCGAACAAGGAGTCCGATCTTGAATACCTACTCCTTTCGCAATGGTTGCTAAGATAAACCGCCTAAATTAAAGCTCTCTCATTGCCGTGTGGCCCGTAAAATCGAGCGCCGACCCATGTGGGCGAGCTCGCATTAACTGTACTTATCTTTGCACAGAGTAGGTATGTGGCATGTATTCGGACATCTACATACATAATATATGCAACATAAAGATAGATTTGCTTTGGTCATATACATAGACATATTATGTTTTTACACAGTGCGCATCATACGTCTCGTGTTCACAATTGGAGTACATTACGAGTGCGTTATGAATGGGCTACGGTCAAATTCTTACGGGCCTCAGTTGCTTCTAGGTTAATGAACCTATAGAGCCATTCTAGAGCTCTATATATGTCTATTTCACCCTACCCTCATATTATGGTGAAATAGAAATATTTATATTGCTTATATTTCCTTTCAATGCTCACAATCTGTAGTGCTTGGATAAAGATCTTACTTATATTAGGTATGTCCTAGTCTAGTTGATTTACTTCGCCTGCTTGGGTTTAGTAATCCCGTGCGAACTTTTTAATTTTCCGTCCCTGGCATGTAATGTAAGCTAATACCAAATTTGATCAAAATTGGTTGGATGGATGACCCGTGAAAAGGTAGCAAACAGACAAACAGACTCACTTTCGCATTTATAATTTTACTAAGTATGAATTATTACTTCTGAGTCTACTCAAGTCTCGAAGTATTGAAAGCCGTTGCATTAACTTTTCCTCTGTGTAAAACCTACACTGCACACACTAGCAAGTGTCAAGGTTATGCCCCTTGTTGTTTCAAATTGTACAGAGGCTCGTTTACCATTCAATCATTGCATTGTTTTGCTGACGTGACAGATTTATTATCGGCGTGCTTAATCAGTGTGTCTCTTTTAATCAAACTAAACTTAATTATATTTTTATGAGGTAAGTACTTTATTAATTAGAGTGTAGGTGCACAGATTTTATTCCTCATCATCATCATCTTAATTTCAACCCATCCGGGACGGGTCGGCACGGGCCTCCTCTCAGAATGAGAAGGGTGTTATCCTCCATGCTGACCGAGCGCGGATTGGTAGACTTCACATAATATTTTAGTGAACATTATGGAGAACTCTCAAAAATATCTGAGCTCTCTTCTCACGATGTTTTCCTTCATCCTTAGGTTAACGCAAGTGATACTAATTAATTGCTTAAAACGCACATATTTATATGTATGCGACAGGTCGAGATGGCAATCGGGGTATGAGGTGGGGGGACACCCCAAATGCTACCTCGACCTGTCGAGCACTATACCTAACTCCTAAAAGTTAGAGGTGCGTGCCTGGGTACGAACGCCGGATCCCTCGATTTCGAAGCGGAAGTCTTAACCCCTAGGCTATCACTGCTTTTTTCAATCCATGGTAATATCATGAAAGCGAAAATGTGTCTGTCTGTCTGTTACCATTTAACGGCTCAAAATATTTTTCTATAGATAGGAGTGGGCACGCAATTTCATTTTGTAATATTAAGGCATTTTTCCTTCAAAGAAATTTATTCAGTAAAGTGCACAGTAGAAGCAATGACACATAAACACAGACCTTGCGCTAAATTGTACAGATGCATATATACATTGTATACCTAATACCTACCTACCTTGCAAAATGCGTCCACTGCACTGCTGAAATATTAATGTCAGCCATGAGTGATGACATACTGAACTTTTAAATAGAGGCCAACAGTTTACATTGACTTAATCTTAAACTTTTTCAGAGAACTAAGTATATTATTTGGTTTTAGACCGGGGGGTTACAACTGATTCCAAATGGTTACTGAATGCATAAGTACTTGTAAGTTGTAAGTTGTTATCAACAGAGAAAATCTTTTTTCACATTTTGGTAACGGAAACAACAATTTGCGACTTCCGGTTTTTTGGACCGGTACTTATTTTTATTTATAAACTAGCTGATGCCCACGACTTGGTTCGTGTGGATTTAGGTTTTTAAAAATCCCGCAGGAACTGTCTGATTTACGGGATAAAAAGTACCCTTATGTCACTCTCCAGGTCTTTAACTATACCCATGCAAAAAATAACTTCGATCCGTTGCTACGTGATTGAAGGAAAAACCAATAAACCGACAAACCAACAAACAAACACACTTTCGCATTTATAATATAGGTAGTGATATCATGATATGGCTAGTGATTTAACATTTTAATTTTGCCGATAACGGTGATGCTAAATGCTGAACTGGTTAAAACAATCTTACAATATTTATGCAGTACCTCTATCTACCTACCTACTTAAAATTATCTAACATCATTATGTTAACGAAGTGTGTCATGCCGCGTGTTTAATGGCATATAATAAGTTCACTGAGCTTTGCTTTTGTGTGTTTGTGATCCGACACGCGCACGCTTAGCTCCAAACTTCGCAATACGAGCGCAAAGTGGTCTAGCCGTCTCGACATAAAATAAAGAGTTATATTTTTGCTACGAGTACCCATTGTAATTCATCATGATCAATCATGATCAACCCATCGCCGGCTCACGACTGAGAACGGGTCTCCTCTCAGTAACAGAAGGGTTTGGCCATAGTCCACCACGCTGGCCAAGTGCGAATTGGCAGACTTCACATGAGATATCATCATGAGAACATTATGGAGAATTCTCAGGCGTGCAGGTTTTGTCAAGATGTTTTCCTTTACCGTTAAAGCAAATGATATTTAACTTACTTAAATAAAACACACATAACTCCGAGAAGTTAGGGATGCGTGCCCGGGATCGAACCCCCGACCTCCAGAATAGGAGGCGAACGTCCTTACCACTAGGCTATCACGGCTTTTCAACATTTTAATTAATCGATTATAATATTATATAACTACTCTTAAAATGATCCTATGAAATAAGGTCTAAGTGGTGAGCCGTGATAGCGTAGTGGTTAAGACGTCGACAATCTGATCAGGGGATCTGGTTATCAGTTCAATCACTTAATATAATATTACCCCACGACCTCGTGAGCTGCCGAATAGACAAACTATCGAGATACACCAGTTATTTATTGAAGGTGCTAAAGATTCCCATCGGATGCTGTGAGAACGTAATCGAATGTTAAGGTTGCTTTGTGGTCAGTGGTCACTGTTAGTTTGGTTTTAATGTTATCCTTATTCTAGCAATATGTTTGATCTAAAGATAAATTATAAGATTTAAGATTAGATAGATTGAAAGTTTAGCTTAGCGCGTACTTTTACATTCTTTATAATATGTACTCTAAAGATGTTACTACTGAGGTTCGATTCCGATTCCACGAGTTCGGAACTTCCGAACAAATTTTAATCGGAAGTTATATCAAAGTTCGAATAATATGCTGAACTAGGTATACTTACTGTGATTTCAAATTAGATTTTCGATTACATTGTTTTTATTTTGAACTCCCAGGTTACCTGTACACTACACATATATGTATTTGAACTGATAATAATCCATGCTAATACTATCAATGCGAAAGTGTCTGTATGTCTGTCTGTCTGTATATCTGCTAGCTTGTCACGGCCCATCCTTTCAACCGATTTTAATGAAAGTGGTACAGATATAGCCTGCATCCAGGGGCTACTTTTTATCCCGGAAAATAAAAGAGTTCCCACGCGATTTTTAAAAACCTAAATACACGCGGACGAAGTCGCGGGCATCATCTACTAAGAATATAATTGATGAATAATAATGTGTGCAAATATATTTTCTTAACACATCTATGTATCTTCTGCCTCCGCCTCCACCTCCGATTCATGTTCCGGTTCCGACAAACCAAATTAAAAACTCCAGTTCCGAAATCGGTTCCGAAAGAACCACTTCCGTAACATCCCTGATGTAGGTACACGACAAAAACAAAAATAGAAACACAAAGAAGCAGGAAAAAAAACCGGTTTATTGCTACTGATCTCTGCCAAGCAACCACGTATAAAGCATATAAGTACCTACTTAGTCTAAGTCAAAGCCATTTAATCAAAATAGATACTTACCATTGTAATTTGTACAGTCTTTAATTGTCAATTGATGAATTTTTACTTACCTAATTAATTATTATTGTTACGCAAACTTAAACTTATTGTTTAGGTAGTTTAAGAGCATTTCCAAAATGAAATTTTTTCGTTCAAAGACACCTACCTACTAGACAAATTTTAGTAGACAAAAAGGTAAACTTTAATTTCTCGTAATCCAGCTTGTAATCGGAAATGATTTCTCAGTTTTATCATGTCTTTATTTTCGGGACTGCTACGCTGACGTCGCCTCGTCGCCCCTAGGGCGCGAACTGACGGTCACTTGACGTCACGATGCAACTTGCAAGTCCAATAAGTGAAAGGGTGAGCCCCCGCTATTAGTATAAAAGCTCTATGACTCCCCCATCAACATCATTCCACATCCTCTCATCAAACCAGCACAATGGTCTCCAAGGTATACCATCAAAATACCGCACAGCGAAGTTCAGCAATTTGCCCTATCTTAAATTTTAGCTTCTTGGGCGACAGTTGCTAATTCTGTTGTAAACAATCTCCTAGACTAAATTAAGCTGGTGTGAACACTATGTTATCCTTTTGGGCAAGGAACATTGTGAAGTTTACAGCACTATTTTAGACGAGTATGTATTTAGTTTAGAGATTGTGCACGAAAGAATTAGCTACGATTTCTGTTCTAAATTTTTTTCATAGATGTTATAATATTTTTAAGAACTTTTTGCCAATCTTCAGAGTCAGTTAAAATATTGTGTAACAGACTGGATTTTGTTTTTTTTATTTAGGAGTTTGAAAATATCTCCATATTAAAAAGAAAGGAAAAGCAGTTATTTTAAAAAGTTTATCCATATTTCAGTTTGTTGCACTTGCCTGCTTCGTGGCGGCTGCCAGCGCTGGCTTTGTCCCAGCCAGTCCCTACGCTGCCTATGCCGCAGCTCCCGCATACCATGCGGCGGCCCCGGTAGCCTACGCAGCTCCCGTCGCCAAATACGCCGTCGCGCCCGTAGCCGCCCGCGTCGAGGAATACGACCCTCACCCGCAGTACAGCTTCGCTTACGACGTCCAGGATAGTCTCACCGGAGACTCCAAGACCCAACACGAAACCCGTGACGGCGACGTTGTCCAGGGCTCCTACTCCGTTGTGGACCCTGACGGTACCAAGCGCACTGTGGAGTACACCGCTGACCCCCACAACGGTTTCAACGCTGTCGTCCACAGGGAACCCCTCGGAGTAAAAGCCGTAGCTCCCGTCGTTGCTAAGGTAGCCGCTCCGGTGGCTTATGCTTCTCCCGTTGGCTACGCCGCTGCTCCTGTGGTACACGCTGCGCCCATCGCCAAATTCGCTGCCCCAGTCGCCTACTCTAGCCCATACTACCACCACTAAATAATGCCAAATAGTGATATAATAATTGTATTGTGGACTCATTAGATTAAGTAAAATAAATTATTATTTTTTACTGATATAAAATATGGATTTTCATTAAAATGAGTATGAGTAATGAGTAAATACTCACTTACTTAACTTACTTAACGGTACTTAATAATAATTATTATTCTTACTGTGTACTTTAACGATTACTTAACAGTTAACAGTCTTAAAACTTGTTTTTCTTACTTAGTAAGATTTTTTAATTATGGTTAACTGCATGGATAAACCGATTTCAGTGTTAAATTACATTGAACTACGAGTTCAATTAATTACACCTACTAAGTACAAAAGGATTAAATGATTACTAATTGTGATTACTGATTAGCTAAGGCAAGGGGTTCCGACTTCCGTCGTCCATCTCTGTGTACTTACCGCATAAAAAATTACGCCGTGCACAGTAGCGATGGGTGAGTCATTTCCAAAACAATCGACTTATTCGATTGTTCTCATTACATATTCGATAACAATCGAAGAACAATTCAACAATAACAAAAACGTGGTGTCCTCGGGTCTCGAACAAATGGCTTAAAAATCGAAAGTACTTAATTGTGCAGTTGATTTAGATTTTCAATATTTATTTCAGGTAAATGCGCTTCGCGTTCGTAGACTAAATTCAAATAAAAACTATTTTTGATTGTCGATTTGTAGGTACCTATTCGATTGTTTTATGTAAGGAGGAATAAATCTACAATCGATTGTTCAGTTGTTCGATTGCCGATTCATTCGATTGTTATTTTTGCAACAATTATTATCATTTGCTAGTGCAGAGAGAGATTCTTGTACAGAAATATAACATTAAAAATTAAGCAAGTAATATGACATCATAATAGGTAATACTTACTTGTATGTGATGATAAAACGATAGCAGTGTACCTACTGCAGCCATGTGTCTAATATTCGAACCCGCCAGCCTTGATATTTGTCTAGTTCCCACGACACGTCGGACTGGGACAACCACACGCAGGCTCGGTTTCGCAATTGGATTCATATGCACACCTTTGCCCTGCGGACCTTTGAGTAAGAAAACTAGGTAAAATAAAGCATGCAGGATGTTGATGTAGGTAGGTTAGATCGTCCAAGATGTAGGTATGTAGTTATGTGGTTACGAAGTTAAATAACTGGTCAAGTGCCATCACACACATCTTTGAATAACAAAGTCCAATAACTAGGTATCATGGAATATAAAAAATCGAAAAATTCAACTCCAACTGGAGTTTGTTGCAGCAGACTAAAGATTCTTCATTCAATTTAAATCATGTTTCTAAAGTTACCCGGTTATTTCATTTACATATTTCCTAACGAAATAAATGCTTCTCCTTATATTTTATCTGCCCTTCTGTCAACTAGCTATCAATATGCAAATGCGCAATCAACAGCCTGCAAATGTCAAATTTACTTCGTGTCCGGCACACAAAGAACTTGCTTTACGTATGGTCCGGCCCTATGTTATTGGATTGGGTTATTGGTCTGTGGGCCCGGCGGTCCGTGATTTGTTAAAATCTCTCTAGAGATAGTATACCTACATAGTAATCATTCATCTAAGAAATCTCTAGACTAGTATATAGCAGGGTCTTAACAGATAGAACTAATGTTGTTTAGTATAAAAAATCTCCATAATTTTAGTTTGTGCAATTAGAACTAGATGGCGTTTTATCAAAAAATAAATTACGGTGCGACAAGGCTATCTTGGCGCGTGGCGAAATCGGATCTAACGGTGCCGTCAAGTGTCCCCTTTGTTCTTGTTTGAATATTCTAAGCCTTTGTACTCCAATAGCGCCCCCCTGTCAATGTCAATCAAGTGGCAAGAGAGCCTTGTCGCACTGTAGTCTGGTATCTCTACGACTTCCCATAAAGCAAATTAAGAAGAAGAAGAAGATCTCTACGACTCAAAAAGTTTTATTTACTACTAGGTGCTACTAGCCACAGGACACTATTACTCCTATGCTACTAGCTGAAGCCCGCGACTTCATCCGCGTGGAATTAGGTTTTTAAAAACACTGAGGGAATTCTTTGATTCTCCGAGATAAAAAGTAGCCTATTTTACTTTTTAGGTCTATATCTATACCCATAGACTATATGTATAGTCTATAGTATACCCATGCAAAAAATTACGTCAATCCGTTGCACGTTGCGACTTGATTAGAGGACAAACCAAACAAACAAACACACTTTCGCATTTATAATAAGGGTACTATAGCAACCTTGACATCCATGTTTGTGCCACATTTTTGTTTACGCAGTGTTACTGCATCCGTGATCCATCCATTCAAGTGTACTGCTGGGATATTCACTTATAAATTCATGCTAAATTCAACATAACCTAATACCTATAGAGAATGCAGTACAAAAATCATGTGTAAAGAAAAAAAGAAAATTTAGTTTTAAATAATAAATTACGGGTTTTGTTTTATTACCTCAACTTTTAGTACTGAAAGTACTTCTTTCAATGTATAAAATAATAAATAATGCGGCCGAACTAAGAATAAGACTGAATTTCTGCCATATTGCGACGTGTACCTAAGCGGGATTATAATTTTTGATTCGTATTTTCTTTGAAGTCACTACCTATAAAAATAATATATGAATCAAACCTGCACACGCGTTATACCTGTTATACGTATAGCTATATAGTTGAGCTTAAAAAACTAGTATCCAAGGCCGGAAAAAATTAAAAATCAATTACATACAATAGTTACTGCAATTAGAAACAGATGGCGCCACTACGAAAGATTAGCTGACGTCTCTATACCAGTATATAGGTATATAGTATATATAATGTACTCTGTGGTATATAGCACAGAGTACATTGAATATAGGTATATAGTGTGTTATCTATGGTTAAAATTAAAAAACAAAAGTGATTTGTTTATATACATTTTACGATTTTATACATTTTAAAATAAGCGAGATTTATAGATGCTTTGTTATTGTAAAATTGGTAAAAAATCCGACATGACTTAAAATATAATTATACTTTTACTACATTAGCTGTTTTGCTCTGGTTATCTCGGATTAATACAAACCGGGTGCGTCTGTACTCTGCACCATGTCTGGTGCACAGAAGGCGCAGTCCCACTCTGATGTGCGCTTTGTGATGTTTTATTGTGGCTTTAAATTCATGTCGTCGATGCAGTAATGTATGTGGTGATAACAGTGACTCTTTTATTATTTCAAAGAATTTTTAAACGCTTCTATTCGTCGAGGTCAGATCGAGTAATGGTATCAACGAGGGGAGTGAGGTATAAGTTTAGCGAAGGGGAGCGTGTGTTGTGTTATGAACCAGATCCTACAAAAGCCAAAGTTTTGTACGACTCGAAGGTTTGTTGTTAATAAAGTTTCCCATGTATACCGGGGGAAAGAATGATATTAGCTGATAAAGTATGTACCTAAGAAACAAAATCAAGCTACATGAATTATTTTTTAACTTTCCAGGTTTTGGAGGTGATAGAGAGTAAGGATAAGCGTGGACGTCGCACTGTAGAGTATCTGATACATTTCCAAGGTTGGAATTCTTCCTGGGATCGCTGTGTTAGTGAAGACTTTGTGTTAAAAGACACAGAGGAAAACAGGCAGTTGCAGAGGGATCTCGCTGAAAAATCTCAGCTTCAGTTGTAATAATTATTTACTCTCATAAATCTTTAAATTCATAAATTGTATTTTATTGCTGTTGCAGAAAAAAAATAGGTTTAGATCTAAAGTAGCAACAGACTAGACTTAGATCTAATTATTTAATTTAAATACTAGTGCCAAATAGGTATACTAAACTAAATTAAATGGCAGGTGTAAATGTATTGCTATAGTCCGTACAAAATGACTCTTCACGAACCATATTAACTCTATGGGTCAACTGTCATGTCAAAAGTATGGTTCACCTTTAAAATAAGTTAACGTTAAAGTTACATTTATTCTTTCAGGGGAGCTTACTTGTATAGACGAGAACGTAAAAAGGGCAATAGCACAAACTCTGGTTCCGGGCCAGCCAAAAGACCTCGCCACGGCTTCAGCGACGATGGGTCTTCCAGTAGCACACAACCTGATCCTGATGGTAATAAACTCTATTTGATAAATTTCTAATCTAATCTTGAACTTTCATCTTGAATCTCAAAGACCAACATGAAATGGACTGCACTTATTCAAAAACCTCAAAAATTATTTTATCATCCATGGCAATATAGAAGACAAATTAGATATACTTGAATAAAAATTAGCCTATATCTGTTCCTGGGACACAAGGACGGTACATATTTGGTTAAAATTGGAATGGTAACGGTATGTAAACGGATGGGCTGTAAAGACTGTGACAGACACACACTTTCGCATTTATAATATTAGTATGGAGAGCAGAACCAAAAGAAATAAGCAAAATTCTTTAAACCTGTTCCCATTAGATTACAACATGGGGTTATTCAAGGGGTGGACCAACAAATTCCTGTAAGGCAGGCAACGCATTGGTGGTTCCTCTAGTACTGCAAATGTTCATGGGCGGTGGTAATCACTTAACATCAGGTGACCCGCCTGCTTGTTTGCTCGCTATTTTTATTTTTAAAAAACCCTACATCTCTGTATGTTATTACTGTAACTATGAATTCCCACTTCCAGATGGTGAGACAGGCGACACAGACTCATCCTCAGAGTCAGCATCCAGTGTTCAACCCAATTCTCCTCCAAACCTAAACCCTGGCAGAGCTAGTATAATATTACCATCAGCTCTTAGGTAACTATATCAGATGATGCCCACAACTTCATCCGTGTGATTTTCTTAAATCCTGTGGGAACTCGTATTTCTAGGATGAAAAATAGCTTATGTTGTCCCTGGAATGCAAGTTATCTCTGTACTAAGATTCGTCAAAATTGGTTAAACGGATGGGCCGTAAAAACGTAGCAGACAGGCACACTTTCGCATTTTTAACGTTAAGTACTAGTATGGATGCAAATTGCATGTGTCATGAAAGTTAAATATTAAACAGCAAAATGTGCATATGCAAATAGCTCCTTAGTAGATATAATTTAAGAGAGTTTGAATAAGTATACAGAATAAACTTTTGTATGTATATTATTTCTTTATATAAAATAGCTATCTGAAAAGTTTAACAATGGCATTTGTTTAAATTTATTTTCTGAAAGTAATTGATCTCAAAAAATGTGGTAAAGTAGTGCCTTCACCATTTTATGTGTTCCATCCTTGTCAAGGGGAGTGCTAACAAATATTAAACAGCAAAATGTGCATATGCAAATAGCTCCTTAGTTGATATAATTTAAGAGTTTGAATAAGTATACAGAATAAACTTTGTATGTATATTATTTCTTTATATAAAATAGCTATCTGAAAAGTTTAACAATGGCATTTGTTTAAATTTATTTTCTGAAAGTAATTGATCTCAAAAAATGTGGTAAAGTAGTGCCTTCACCATTTTATGTGTTCCATCCTTGTCAAGGGGAGTGCTAACCGTCTCTCCTTTCAATAGACACGATGTAATGTCATTCTACCCACCTTATATACTCTACTACGGTAAAAACACCGATAGCGTGAGCTAGGAATAAAATAATATTAAATGAAAAACATTTCAGTTAATAAAGATTTTGTTTTCTATAATATAATTTATTATAAATTATCATTTATTACAGTAATATTTTTAATTATTTAAATAAAAAAAAGTACTTAAACCTAATTTGGAATATGTTGTCTAACTAACATTATTTAAGCGCCATCTATCGACGATACGAGAAACTATTTATTTGTGCTTAAGTTAATTTTTTACATAATATTTTGGTTTTTCACGCCCGTAATAGACCTCGGCCGCGTAATCAATATAGCGGAACCCCCTTTTTTGCTAAGGGGAAGGTCCAACATGCTCATAAAATTATTTAAATAAAGAGAAGAATACCAGTAAATGTACTACGTTTTTAAAGGGAATAAAGTTTAAACATATCTCTACATATAACTGTAACAGGTCCAATTCTGTACATTAAAGATATTTAGATTTTTTTTGTAGGGCACTATAAAATCGATACTGAATGAAAAAAAAATTTTTTTTTTCATTTTTCTGTCTGTCTGAATCATGGCCGCGCATCACGCCGAAACTACTGAATGAATTCCAATGAAACTTGGCATGGTTTGAGTTCATACTATGAGGAAGGACATAGAATACTTTTTATCCCGAAATTTAGCATGGGATATTCCTTGGGAGAGGGGATGAAAGACAAAATGTGTACTTAGTTGTAATTCATTAGCGCGTAGTCCGATTTGATTTATTCTTTTTTTTTATTAGAAAGGAGAAAGAGGACTAGTTGTCAATCTAAATTAACATGTGTAATAATATTACATAAATACACTTTATCAAAATACGTAAAACTTATACAATTCAGATACGCCCCTTCGTGATTCGACCAACGTTTTGTCATATTTTGTGTTCATAATGATATGTAGCCTATACTAAAAGGTTCTCTAGAGCAAATATGGCGAGTCCTTTCTCAAATGTCACGCACTATACTCGTAGGGATCGTCTGACGTTCGACTACCACCTGGTGGTAAAGCGCGGGCGGCTGTCGCGGCTTCCGGCGTCGCCGTGCGTGGCGCACATCCTGGAGTCCTTCGTGAAGTGGTTCGCGCGCGCGGGCGCCTGGAACCCGCCGCGCGCGCGCCACGATCCCACACACAAACCCGACATGCTCGATGTTTCATGCAGGTGACACTTTGTTTAACTACACTCTTTTGTAAAAAAAATCGGTCCAGTGCGAGTCGGACTCGTACACGAAGGGTTTCGTACCATAGTATAAGAAATAACACTTTTTAATTTCTCTAAATTTTCATGGCGGGTAATAGAAATGCACATTCTGTGAAAATTACAACTCTACCTTTTACGGTTCATGAGCTACTTATAACGCTGACAGACAGACAGACGGACGGACAGTGGAGGCTTAGTAATAGGGCACGTGGGCACCCTTCGGGTATGGAAAGATTCATTCAAATTCTCATTTTCTTAGACCTTAAAGGTAGCTTATAGACGATGGCGGCTTCAAGTTGCCATAATATACAGTCGGTGGCCAGCCAAAACCCTTAAGTTACTCTGTGAGCACAGGATTGTCTGAGTTGTGTTCGGCTCAAAGGACCTAAAATGTCAAGATGCAGTGTGAACTATAAATCTGCTTCTATGCACCTATATTATTGGTAGTCTGTTCAGCCCGATGCACGATGTGGTGAATTGACAAGACGAACAGACAGTCAGACCGACAAGTGAGGATCACTTTGTTGTCGGGTTCTTTTTTCCTTTCGAGGTACGGAACCCTAAAAATGAGCTATCGCTGTACCAAACGTAGAGCTGCTGAGCCGTAAAAGCAAAACAGACAAAAACGCTATCTCATTTACAATATTAGCATCAATTCTCAATGCTACATTTTACCGCAAGTACGCAGTTTGCAGTCAAAACGATTGTAAATGCGGCTCGCGCACCAATTCGCAATAATCTCGATGCAATCACACATATTATGCGCTCACTTAGCGCACCTGTGATGAATATAGAGCATGTGCTGTCTTATCGAACGATATATTATGTAAAAATATAGCCTACATTTATTCTATTATTTATATGAAAGGAAAACCTAACTGACTGACTGATCTATCAACGCACAGCTCAAAGTTCTGGACGGATCGGGCTAAAATTTGGCATGTAGATAGCTATTATGACGTTAGACATCCGCTAAGAAAGGATTGTCGAAAATTCAACCCCTAAGGGGGTGAAATAGTGGTTTAAAATTTGTCTAGGCCTTGATAGATTATTGCTGTGCGTTAATAGATCAGTCAGACAGTCAGTCACCGTTTCCTTTTATATATTTAGATTAAAGGTTAATATGCATTTGCATGTACACTTAAGTCACCAATATTTTTGATATTTACAATTTTACACCAATTTCTCTAAGATTTCTGAACTGATTTGAAAAATATTTTTTTTTCAGGTTAAATTTACTCAGGGAGGTGGCGGACGGACTAAGGGTATACTTCGACTTCATTCTCCGCGGACATCTACTGTACAAGCAGGAAGCTGAACAGTATCACGAATTTTGCGGGCAATATATCGAAGAGTAAGTTTCATTGTATAGGGATCGATTTTTCAATCGCCTAATAGGTAAACTTATCTAATTACTTTGTTTCTACAGACCGGATATAAAGTCAGAGCCTGACGATGAAGATGAAGAGAACCAAGACCCCGCGCAAGAAGACGCCGCGAGAGAAGTGGAGGCGGTGGAGAACGACCTTAAGAGCCCTAAACTGCCTGAGTACTCTCATTTACCGCCAGACCCCGGCCATGGAGAAAACGGAGAGGGTATGAACAATGAACCTTGATTTTATTATAATTAGTATTAAACTAAACGTCAGAGAAATTTAATAAACATATTTAGAAAAAAAATAACATCTATAAAATTTCAGTACCTACTCAACATTATCAAAATTTATTTTCCCACATTTTAGGGTTGCTAGCTGGAAGGAATCTCTCTAATAGAGATAAGTCATCTTTTGTGCACGTCTTTTCATTACATAATATCTTTTAGTTTTAAGTTTAAGTACATGAATAAATAAATCTATATGTGCCGTACCTTTGATTTAGACTCCCAGACAAAAAACCTATAATAATCTATATATTAAAAGGAAAAAGACTGACTGACTGATCTATCAACGCACAGCTCAAATTATTGGATGGATTGGGCTGAAATTTGGCATGCAGATAGTTATTATGAGGTAGACATCCGCTAAGAAAAGATTTTTGAAAATTCAACCCCTAACGTAGTAAAACTGGGTAAAATTAGAAGTTTGAAATTTATGTAGTCCACGCGGACGAAGTCGTGGGAATAAGCTAGTTATTAGTAAATGTATTCAATTTATTGTTTTTTTAAAAGTAATCTACACAATTAAATGGGCGTCAACTTTGCTATGGAAAGCCAGCAGCCTAAAGTTTCGGTTTTCCTTCATTTTACTTTGCACTCTGTAGAACCAATAGCAGAGAACCATGAAGCCGAGGCGGAGATGGAGGCGGAAGACGAGGCGGAGGTAAAGACAGAGATCGAGGAGACGCGCGAGGACGGGAGGAGCTCGCCCCGAACCGACGACGGTGCGCGGCAGGAACCGCAGGCCGCGCCGCGATCACACAGCCTCGCCAGGAGGTAACTAAGGAAAGGAACCACTAAGCTGGGGTGGAGGTGGAGACGCGTGAGGAACTCGCCCAGAACTGACGATAAAACTCAGAGCCGCGCCGCGATCAAAATCAGCCCCCCAATTGTGTAAGAATAACCATTTCATGGCTATCGCAATCGTCAAGAATTCTGCCCTTTGATTGGCTGTGAAAAAATGTAAACAGCGAATCAACCAATCAAAGGGCAGAATTTCTTGACGATTGCCATAGCCATGAAATGGTTAATTCTTACACAATTGGGGGGCAGGTCAAAATAAACGCAATACAGTAAACTTTAAAGAAGACTTGTTTTGTCGCCCCTTCATAATCACAAGTACTTTAGACTGTTTTAGGGTTCCGTACCTGAAGGGTGCCAACGACACCCTATTACTAAGCTTCCGCTGTCCATACGCCCGGCCGTCTGTCTGTCAGCGGGCTGTATCTCATGAACCGGTATGATAATAGGTAGAGTTAAAATTTTCTTAGAATGTGTATTTATTATTGCCGCTATAACATCAAATAATACAAATTACAAAATGATAGCCATGAAGATTTACAAAAATTAAAAAATGATATTTCTTGTAACGATGGTACGGAATCCTTAGTATGCGAGCCCGGCTGGCGGCTTTTTTGTACAGTTTTGACTGCATAAGAGTTTGACCTGTAACATGTATAATTTTAAAATTTATACTATGAAATATTGTTATGCGTTTTATACAGACTCCGTTCACACAAGTCAGCGGTGTCGCAGTCAGAAAACGAAGAGCCAGCGCCGTCCACCTCTACGGGGGAACAAAGAACGTTGGAAACATTGTCTTCAAGGTAACAAGTAACCATTAGTTATTTCTAAGGTAGCAAATGTTACATATGAAAAGGCTTTTCACGTGATTTTTCACATGTTACCGGCTTGGTCCATCATAATAATATGTTCTCCGCAGCGTGGGCAGCAGTGGCTCGTCGATGAGCGAGAGCTGGGCGCGGCCGGCGCGCGCGGTGCCCACGCCCGCCGCGCCTGCGCGCAACCCGCTCTCGCAGCTGCTCGACAAGGTATTCGGGGCCCCACTTAACGATTATTACGGTGTTTTACGTTAGACAGTGTTTAAGTTCACCTTTTCTTTCATATTGTAAAGAGTGACAGCAAAAGAAACTTTGTTTTATCTTTATTTTTTTCAGGGAATTTAAGCAAAATAATTCCCGTGCGTGTCAGAATACGCATAAGCCATGTTATAAATACTTTGTCGGACATTATTTCATATTATTATAAACAGTACTTGTTCCGAAAAGTCAGTTACTGCCGCACGCTGCTTCATTCAATAGATACACATCATACACTCGGACCACCTTTCATTGACATACTGCTATGCAGTCGCTCTTTTCTCCCCAAGCCGTTAAACCAGAGAGTTGCAATATTGCTACTTTGAAATCATTTTCATTAAGTGAAATTATTATTTTTCTTTATTTTCTTAGTGTGATTTCACAGGCGATTTTCTACAGAAAGTGATTGTTCAATATTCGCACTTAAAATCGTTTGCTACATTAATTTTAAATAATGATCAAGGTCAATAGCGCTGATATTTCACAGGTGATTTTTCACGGAAAGTAAATTTTCACACTTATTATTTCTGTGAAATGTAACATATTATTTTATGCTACATTAATTTAACTAAATGCTTTCTAACACTTAGCGATGCGACTTAGAACGTGCTCAGCTCGAGCACGCGCGAGTTTTTAAGAACAAAGCGACAATAAGTTTTAAATACTGAGATTGTGCTTTGTAATTTTTCTCAGGTACATTAAGTAAAGTAGCAAATGTTACATATGAAAAGATTTTTCACATGCTACCTGTGAAATTGTTAATCTCTAAAACTCTACTCTAAACTTACATATAAGATACCGTATCCGTATGTATACAATTTATATATCTTATTGTTACTTTTACTAGGTAGCAAAATGGCAATTGGTACCGCGCGAGGATACAGAACACCTTCCTTGTAGAGTTTATGGAGCAATTCATCTAGCGAGACTCTTTGGTAAATATACTTGCTAAATTCTATTATTATATTTACATAGTTAGTTTATAATGTCAAAAATTACAACTTTAAAATGTCTTTTGTTGCAGTCAAGCTACCAGACTTTTTGAATGCAACACAGATGCCCGATTTCAAATTGAAATTAATATTAAAACATATAGATATGTTTGTACAGTGAGTATACATTTTGAAACACATAATTTGAGTACAAAATTTTTGAAGCGAAGCTTCTTAACACGTCGCGCGCTCGAGCGCCGGGATTCGGACACTCTGAGCAATCAACAAACTTTGCTGATTGCCCCGAGGCCAGGTAGTAAAATGAAAAAAAAAACCGGCTAGCTGCGAGTCGGATTCGCACACAAAGGGTTCAATAAACGCGTAAAAAAACTCGAGTTTGTGGAGATATCGCGTAACTGGAGCCTTATGTAACTTTAATAATATTTTCCTGTTTTACGTATATGTCGGGGAAAATAATGCATACGAAATACCACGTCTTTTTTCATTAGAATTTGAAAATCATTCATTAGAGGTTGAAAATAGTCGGTGGCGCAACCTATAGTAAATGTCGGTCTACGTTGTAAATGGTCTGTGGTACAAGTCTAGAGTGAAGTTGTCTGTGGCCAACATCGTATCAGTCAGTCGTTCAATCGATAATTCGTTTTCGAGGGAGCGTGTGCGCCGGGTGTGCGTACTGATTGATTAGAAAACGACATGGCGGCCATCAACAACGACCACGTGTTATTAAATCCAAACTAATTTCCGTCATGTATATGTATTACATTATAAAATTTAATTTCTACATAATTTTTGCTTTTTAGGTACCTGGAGGAACACAACGAGTGGTTCGGAGAAATGTTTTACATAACAGACGGCGTGTCGCGGTCGCATTGAATCGTACAAAATGTACTTAAGAATAATTATTATGTTGATCCTTTAGAGATTATTACATAAGCGCAAGCTATATAGCGAGCTAAGGTGGCTCAGCTTAGCCTTGCTGAGCTTTGGCAGCTTTTCATACTCCGGTTCAAACCGCAAGCGAGTGAGCTATGCGAACGCGACGTTGCGTATAGTACGCGACAGGTTGACATCGCAAACGGGGAGGGAACGCCCCACATACCCGCACAGCCCCCGCGCTAACCAGGTGCGGGCGTGGGTGACGCGCCGGTGTGCGGGGCGTCCCCCCGCCTCACGTCAATTTCCATCTCGACCTGTCGCTGACTATAGCTCTATGCAGCGATGCTAGTATGGGATTTATCTCACCAACGTTGATATTATAACCAAAGTAGAACGGACCTTATGTTCCTTGGTTTTAAGTAAAAAGTTCAGTACCTAGTAGGAAATTAGATTTTAATTTCGTAAGATTTCCGCTTGGAGCGCTGGCGCAAGATGTGTGGCGAAACTTGAGCATTAAATCAGAGCTATTGGTCCATTTTACTTTGAGGCTTTATTGTTTCGTCGCTCGAATTATATCAGCGTCGGTGAGATGTAAAATCTTATACTAAGACTAACACTGGAATTTTCATAGTTTAATTTAATTAAGGAATTTTATTCAATGCATTAAGGTGTGTAAGACATGCGTCGTCTGAATCGTCCTCTAAAGAAGCCTCTATCTTGACTATGATGAATTCCAGTGTAAGACTTCAGCTAAATGAACTTCGCTAAGTACACTATGCGCCCTTCTGTCTCCCTTCACCCCGTACCTCATCAATTGATTTAACATACTTAGATGAAAGATTTTGTCGAGAGAGTTCAACAATTTCCTTGTTTTAATACGCAATTAAAAGGTTTATCGTCATTAGATCTAATTAAAAAAAACTTTGAGATAATTTTATAACATCTTTTTTTACATGTTTTAATCATTCTTTCTTCGTCAATGATAATTTCCGTAAATACTGCATTGGTGATTCATATAAAGACGGGAGTCGACTGACAGCACGTTTCTATATTTACTTTTCGGTGTGAACCTATGTATATATACATCTTGCAAACCTCTGCCCAGTCTAGTTCGTATCTTATACTAACCATAGTAGCTTATGCTAAGATGGGCCACCACAGCTCGCGGTGTGGCCTGCGCCATACCGAACTTCAACATTGTTATTACGAATGAGTTTGTATATTCGGTTGTAAGCTCTGACTACAAGACTCCGGTTTCATTCCGGTTCTAAAGAGTTGTTAGAGAGCCTCCACTGAAACAGTATAGACGTGCTAAGCAGACCAATCTTAAACGATGCGACGTAACAATTTTGTCAATTCATCGTTCAATAATCTCATTGGTCGAACGACACGCATCTCTTCGCCATTCCGCCGCGCTCCAATGCCTATATCCGCCGTTCTTTTCTAAAAAAGTAGTTTTGGAGTTATATAACTCAAAAACTATTTTTTGCGTTAATCGCTTTTTAGAAATAGGACGGCATTAATAAGAAAGTGTTATAAAGTATAAACCGAAGTATGCGTGAAGTGTGCTTTTATGTTATTATTTTGTGTCGACGGATTATATTTTGTCATTGTGTTTGTCGAGTAGTTTTCCCTGGTACAAATTGTCAGAACTTTCGCCACGAAACATTTTTTTTTGTGGATTAGGGAAATGAAATTGTGTAGTTGACCATACCTTATTAATTAGTATAAATAATTGTACAAATTATTATTACTGTGTAGTAATTATTTTTTGTTGTTGTTGACAATCAATGATTTAATTATCCTAATCAATTGTTTAATTGATTTTTTTTTTAATTGATACCTCAATTTTGGTATTTCGATAGTTTTAAGTTTACAGATCTCAGTCAAAGCTTGCTTTATTTTTTATATCAAATACTAAATAAACAATGTGAATAAACAATGAATTCGCTCTTTTATTTAAATTCCTTGACCAGAAAAATGCAAAGACCAGACCAGCAGCCAAAGCACTTCCGCCTACTAATTTAACAGGTTAAAATTGTCGGAGGCACGTCGATGAACACTAAGAGCACGATTGATCGAAGCGACAACTCGTTGGCGGGTGGAAACTAAAATAGTGCTTCAGTTCCATAGATGACGGAAAAAAAACGTTATCTCTGCACCATTGCTCGCTAACCGCCACCTTACCCCGAGAGCGAATGGATTTTTTGTGAAAATTTCAAAGCGAAGCCGTTAGGAATTACGCCAATTTTTGGCAAAAGAAAGCATTTTTTTACACAAACTAAAGAAATTTGAAATGATTATGAAGTAAAGTGTGACATGAGGTTGTTAATTTTCTAGTTTCTTATATAGTTTATTTACACACGAAGTTGCCTCAAAATTAGGAGATTTTTCAAGGGCCAAACTGTTGAAATAAATACAATTTTACCATATTAATTGTTTTAGAAATTACAAACACTTTATTATCAGGAAAAATTTCAAAAAAAATGTAGTTTATCACATTAAAATGTTGAGAGTAAAGAAAAAGTGTAAGGCACAAAAATAACATCCGATATGATTCCGTTTAGTATACAAACAAACAACGTTGAATAAGATTCACTGAGCAAATACATAAAGAAATAATCCATATCTTCAACTATAGCACACTTTTTCGACATTTCACTGGATGTTATTTATTATCAACAATTTTAAACATTTTGCTTTACCTTACTAAGAACTTGCACAGAAAAACACACAGGATTTAGTGCTAATCTTCTTTTGCATTTTCTTTCATAGATCACAGGTTTTTTTAACAATCACTCAGAGATTTTCGAATGTTCAAGAGTATTTTAAATAGCCTGCCATATTTCAGAAAGTGCACTGACAAATTAAAAAGATCTTATAGGCATACAGGCCTGACTAATTTTGTTGTACACCATCTCTAAACTAAATTGACAAGTTTAAATCTAGTGCAGCTATCCTTTTCTGTAGGGAGCATTGTGAAAGTTATAGCAATGGATGAATGGATGGTGAATGGACCTGTAATTTTATCATTTTAGTTTAAGAGATTGTGTACAACAGAATTAGCTACATTATCATCTTAGCGTCTAGCTTCTATCAACCATAGCGTCTAAAGAAACCCAAGCATCTCTCTACGGCAGCTGAGATATATTTTTTCATTCAGATACAAGTTAGCTCTTGACTGCAATTTTACCTGGTGGTAAGTGATGATGCAATCTAAGATGGATGCGGACTAACCTGGAAGGGGTATGGCAGTTTTCATTAAACCCATACCCCTTTGGTTTCTACACGGCATCGGCGTTTTGCCAGAAGGGTGGTAACTAGCCACGGCCGAAGCCTCCCACCAGATCAGACCAGAAATTTAGAAATTATAAAATTCCAAACCCCTGCCGGAAATCGAACCCAGGACCTGCCACTTACAAAACCAAGCCCTTACCACTGCGCCAGAGGTCGTCAGAAGCTCAAATGCTTGCCGTTTTGGATGCCCGAGCGCATCCGCGAAAGCCTAAACTGCTAAATATCAGACGGTCAGCTGTCGACGAAGGCGACGGCGAAGGTAGCTAGACGTCTTAGGGCGCCTTCAAAGTGCCGTGCGGCTGCATCGCTGCGGCTGCGCTGGCTGCTTTGTAAATCCAATTATGTAGATAAAAACGCGCGACTGCAGCACTACACCCGCGCTGCGGCCGCGCCTCAGAGTTCATCGATTGAAATTATATGGATTTACAATACAGCGCGGCCGCAGCGTTGCAGCCGTACTACCTCCGCGCGGCCACTTTGCGGCAAATTTGAATGTGCCCTTAGGCCAGGGTGACTGTCAACTAAAGCGGAGCAGTGCGGAAGCGCTGTTCAAAACCAATCAGAATACACAGAGATAAGATAATAACATTAACACGTCATCTAGCTGTCTAATGAAAGCGGAATGAAAGGTGACAAAATATAAAAAAAGGTATGGTACATTAGGGGTTTATCCCCGGATTAACTTGGATACTAGGAATAAATTACTTTTCAAGTTACAATCAATATACATGGCGTATGAAATCCGTTCTCGCTCGTAGAGCATAGAAATAATTAGAAATTAAATAAATTAACTACATAAATCCTATACAATTTTATTGGGAGAAAATACAATCCATACTAGTATTATAAATGCGAAAACGTGTGTCTGTCTGTCTGCTAGCTATTCATGGCCCAGCATTTTAACCGATTTTGATGAAATTTGGTACAGATTTAGCTTATATCCCGGGGATTTACGTTTTTCAAAATCCCGCCGGAACTCTTTGATTTTCCGGGATAAAAATTAGCCTATGTCACTCTCCAGGTCTTTGACTATACCCATGCAAAAAATCACGTCAATCCGTTGCTCTGTTGCGACGTGATTGAAGGACAAACCAATAAACCAACAAACAAACACACTATCGCATTTATAATAAAGGTACTGATTAGGATTTATATCACCGCTCCGCTTTTCTTTCTTTTCGATGGACAGGCACCCTTAGCGGTAGTTTTCGAACATTTCACACTTGAGACACGTTTCTTACATAGGTTATATCTATGGTATGGGTTAGTCTTGTTGCATCCTGTGTATGATGCGCCGGTACTCGTCCTCTAAGGCCAGGTACTGGCCAGAGAGCCGCGCGTGCGTTTCTCCTAGCCCCGTGGTGGTAATGGCCGCTGCGTATTCTTCTGGTTTTAAAACTTTCTGTAATTTCTTCATTTCTAACTTCTTTTTCTGCAAATATAAATAATAATAATAATAATAATAATAACCTACTTTGAGACGATGAGGGGGTCCCCCATGCATAGAGAGGTCATAGAATGTGATAAAGGACTCACCCCACTATCCTTAGCCCAAACCGAGTGGCAGAAACCGGTGGTACTTAGCACCTCTGACCGGGAGGCCGTATGGAGGGAGAAGGAGCTGCACGGACGCTTTTTTAAAGCTCTTAATGAGCCACACGTAGATAAAAAAGCGTCCGTGCAGTGGTTGCGCTTTGGTGACCTCTTCGGGGAAACCGAGGGTTTTGTCTGTGCGATACAAGATCAGGTGGTCAAGACGCGGAACTACCGAAAGTACATTCTGAAGGATGGCACTCATGACATCTGTCGAGCTTGTCGCCATCCCGGCGAGTCACTCAGACATGTGCTTTCGGGATGCTCAGCGCTTGCCAACACTGAGTATCTGCACAGACACAACCAAGCAGCCAAAATCCTTCACCAAGAGCTTGCTCTGATGTACGGTCTCCTGGATGAGAGGCTGCCGTATTACAAGTACACACCGGTGCCGGTACTCGAGCGCGACGGAGTCCGGCTCTATTGGGACCGGTCCATCATCACGGACAGGACTATTCTAGCGAATAAGCCTGACATCGTGGTGGTGGACCGGGCACAGTCGAGGGTGTTTTTGGTGGACATCACCATTCCGTATGACGAGAACCTCGTGAGAGCTGAGACGGAGAAAAAGCGCAAGTATCTCGATCTGGCTCACGAGATTTCCGACATGTGGCATGTGGAGTCCACTGAAATCATCCCAATCGTCATATCTGCGAATGGGTTGATTCCAGTCAGCCTCGCTCAACACCTGAGGCGACTGGGTTTCCGTGGCAGTTCGCTCGCAGCCAGGATGCAAAAAGCGGTCTTGCTGGACTCGGCTAGGATAGTCCGCCGATTTCTTCACCTGTCGCCCTGACCCCCGGCCGTTTGGTCTCCCCTGCCGGGGTGTAATCCTCCGCCCGGTACAAATATGTATGTATGTAATGTTTATGTAGGTTTATTTATTTTTATGTATGTAAGTATATTATAACTCTTTTGGCTTTTATATGTATCTATTTTGTACGCGGGCGTGAGAGTAGATGTATATCCATAATAATAATAATAATAGCATAATACATCTATTTACGTTTACGTAAGTTTATTTTTATGTATGTAAGTGTACTATATTCCTTTTTAAAAAGGCCTGTAACTAGAACGCTAGCAAAAACTTTGCGTTATTGTTATACCTACTACCTAAACACAATCCAATACCAATAACCATTTGCCTCATTTTGTAGTTTTAGTGATTTAGTATTGTAAAAAATAAAAACTGGCATACCCCTTCCAGGTTAGCCCGCTTCCATCTTAGACTGCATTATCACTTACCACCAGGTGAGATAGCGGTCTAGGGCTAACTTGTCTCTGAATTTTAAAAAAATCACCACTTCTCCTTTACTCTTTACTCTTTTCTTTCCAATGGTACTCACTTGGAAAGGTGCATTCAGTCTGTTCTTAACATGTAGTCTGTAGGCGAGGTAGGCAGTCTTGTCCGACAAGTTGGTGTTCTTGAGGCGCAGGATCTCATACACGCGCCGCGCCTGCTTTTTGTTAATCTTTAACTTGTTCCGTGCTTGATTCGCCATCTCCGAGGAAAATCTATACAGATAAATAAAACCATAAAAAATCCCACTCCCATATTAGGCATCATCATTCATTACCACCAGGTGAGATCGCAACGGTTAATCTTAAAAGGGTCAATAAGGGGTTAGTCAAAAGTTAAACTAGTTAAAGCACATATAGTTATATATAGAAATTAATATTTGTTTGTCGGTCTCTTTGTTATTTATGACATTGTTCATCTGACTGAATAGAAACTTTGTATAGTTGGTTGATCAATTTTGTTCTTATAAAATGTAGCCAATGTCACCCGGCCCTTAATAACGAATCAATTGACACTTCATTCATCAAAATCGGCCCAGTAGTTTAGCCGCTACAGTAGAACACACATAGATATAAACAAACATACATACATTTACATACATACACTAGCAGTTGCCCGCGACCTCGTCCGCGTAAAATTTCTGGTTTCTCATGAGATCAGAAATTTTCCCGCTGCAAAAGGCCTTACTTACCTACTCACTCAGTCTCACCTTAAGGCACGGAACCCAGAATACCTAAATGCCAATTTTCGTATCTCTAACTTCAAAAACATAGGATTTTCATACACCACACCACCACCCTCCACACCCTTAGGGGGGGAATTTGGATAGATGCTTTCTTATCTGATACCTACCCCCTAGAAAGCACCTACGTTCCAAATTTCAAGTTAAAATAACAATAGTTTAAACTTTTCTATAAAAACCTCCAGGTCTTAAATTTTCTATTTTTTTTGTTTGAGTGACATTTGTTTAAAATTTTTTAAAAAATCTTCATCAGCCAGTAACTAAGTAAACATTGTGGCTAATTCCGTTGTACACAATCTCTAAACTAAACTAAACTAAAATGGCACGTCTAAATCTATTGCTATCCCTTTCATAATGTTGCTTGCGGAAAAAGATAGCACTATATTTAGACCTGTTCATTTAGTTTAGTTTAGAGATTGTCGGCATCGACGAAGAGAATCGTCCCCATTACCCCTGTATTAATTTGGCAGGCTGGTAAGCTGATAGAGTTTCGCAGTTCTTGGCGTCCACATAGTCCCGGATCCTCTGGAAGTCATCCGACGGATCTTCCACTGTTATGTCCACCACTTCAGAGTGCAAAATGAAATGTGAATAGATTGCCTGCAAATAAATTATGTATGCATTAAAAAATTATTACAGTACATTTTAAAGTAGCTCTTACTTCACCGCTTTTAAAACTGTACTAGCTGATGCCCGCGACTTCGTTCGCGTGGATTTAGGTTTTTAAAAAATCCCGTGGGAACTTTTTGATTTTCCGGGATAAAAAGTAGCCTATGTCACTCTCCAGGTCTTTGACTATACCCATGCAAAAAATCACGTCGATCTGTTGCTCTGTTGCGCTGTGATTGAAGGACAAACCAACACACCAATAAACCGAAAAGTAATACCGTCTGCCGTCGTAACACATGTCGTCGTCATGTGCCGTGCGTCTGTCGCGTGGCACGGAACCGCGCCTGAACTGATAGCTGAAGTGGCAATGGGCAGGGAACATAGATAGACGTCGGGGCCCCAAGGTGCTGGAATGGAGACCCCGCACCGGAAAGCGCAGCGTTGGAAGACCCCTCGCTAGGTGGACGGACGACATCACGTAGGGAGCCGGTGGATTCAGGCGCAAGTCCATGGCGTGTGGAAGTCCCTACAATATGTCCAGCAGTGGACGTGTATCGGTTGAAGATGATGATGAACTGGTAACTGACCTGCAGCAGGTTGGCGCATATGCCCATCTTCCTGTAGGGCGGCAGCGTCAGCACTTGCGAGATGCGCGGGCGCGTGTGGCGCGGGTAGGCGTAGTAGCGGTACACCGTCGCGTATGCGGACACCGCATAACGGTAGTCACCTTCGCTGCTGCGGTACTTCTCGAATCTGATTACAAATATTTACATATTTTATTACTGGCTTTTTTGAAAAATTGGTAAGGGGGTGAAAGGAGATAGACAAAAATTGTATGGAGGCGTGCCCCAGAATGTACAGAGATGATAATATATGTGCCATTTAATAAATGTACAGAGATGATATATCTGCCATTTAATAGTAAAAATCTTGTTTTAAGAAAAAAAAGTCGCATGTTGTTTTGCAGTCGTGGCATTGAAGTGTAAAATCATGATAGGCAAAGTTCAGCCTGGGGCAAATTTTGTCCATCTCGTTTCCAAAAATCCTGAAATATGTATTTTTTCATTTTTAACCAAAAGCCTCTTGAAAATAAACTTTTCGGCCAATAAATAATACACATACAATAAATACACATAGTTAAGTCAAAACCTGTTCACAAACCTTTTATCGAAATTTGTCCTATGTTTACTATAATATTATATCAACCTGGCTACATACAGAAAAGCTAGTTTAATAATTTTAAAATCATTTTATTTAGGAAGTGCCTAGATAGCCACAAACAGTAATTGATTTATAAAAATTATACAGCATAAATGAAGTTATTCCATCAAAAATTGAATCTTAATAGTTCACAACAAAAAGCTCATAAAATACTTGTGGTCAGATATTTTCTATTATTGAACAACCACTTGTGGTTGTCCGGACACTTCTTTATAGATATTACTAAGACTAAGATAAAACAATTACTTACACAGTAAAGAATGTCCACTGGTCATCATCAACATCAATGAAAGAAGCAGCATCAACATACCACAGCAGGAAGGTCTGTAGTCGTTCATGGAATGCTAGGAAGCCAGGCGTTGAAGTCTCGCTATAGTACACTTCAAAATTTTGAGTTTCTCCACCATCCCCTAAAACAATAAAGTTCTCTTTATCCATCTAAATTCTAAATTCAGTTTTAGGAAGGCCCCAGTAAATATTGCTACTGGTATCTGTTAATATTACACTGGCAGGCGTCAAATGTTAGTAAATTTGCCAAAGGTAGGTAGGAGAGTTCCCCCACTCTAGTTCACTCTGCTACTATTCAAATCAGATACTTTTTTATCGAATGTCAAAATGCTTGCTTAGTATGAAGTTTTTATGAAATACATAAATGTGGCATCATAAACATCTAACATTGTGTTTTAGTTAAATTGATAATTAAAACTTAAAACTAACAGTGGATGTGAATTTTTGGCCTTCAATAATTACCAAGAAATAATTTCTTTTTAACTAGGCACCATTTCAATTCCTGTAGATAGATACAAAAGGAGAAACTGATAGAGGATTTTCAGACCTAAGAAAGGATTTTCAGAAATTCCCCCCTAGCCATGGCAGGTTGACCCACATACAACGGACAAGTGCAGAAAAAATATCCAGAAAAGAGGCAGATTGGTCAGCTAGTCATCAAATAAAATAACATAACATCAAAGTACTTACGATTCACTGTAGTGAAAGTCTGAACGAGAATGCCATGGGGTTTGAACTGTCTGTCCTTTTTGAGCATAGAGACAAATTGATCTATGTTGGTGACATATCCAGGTGCCAGCACCTTCTGTAGTGCACCTTCCGCATCATCTGGCTTCAAGCCTCCAGATATTTTTGGATCTATCTGCAATTTAAACATAAAAAAAAATCTTATTAGTGTCTGAAACTAATAAGTTAAAAATATAAGTACAAGATATGATAAAGTGACAATATAAATATGTCCAGAGGACATTCATGATTTCATTTTTATTTATTTTTTTAAAAGAAAGGATAGGATAGAATTACTTTGTTGTCTGTCCAGGGTACTTCTAGTTGACCTAGAATCATGAAATTCGGCAGGTAGAGATGTCTTATAGTACAAGTAAAGGAAAAAATTAGAAAACTGTGAATTTGTGATAACATCACTTCTTTCCTTCGTGCGTCTGACTCACACTTGACCAGTATACACTAACACTTCTTCCACCTACATTTATTTAGATTTATCAAGGCATAAAATCTAAATAAATGTAGAAGGTATTCATCAATCAGGTACTGGCACTTTCACTGGACTTAGATGCCAAAGCATTGACATGTACCTCTTGCACCTCATTGGAACCTCAGTTGCATCGTGAAACTAGGCAACGAGTAATGTGTTATTTTTAATTGATTGGCTGAAATTACAATATTCCTTTAACTATATTGAGATTTGTAACTATGTATTAAACTTTGGTACTAGGCCTGCAGGATAAATTGTTATAGTGCATTAATGGGGCCGATTCTCTTGTACACAATCTCTAAACTAAACTAAATTAACAGGTCTAAATCTGGTGCTATCCTTTCCCGCAAGGAACAATACGAAAGGGATAGCAATAGATTTAGACGTGCCATTTTAGTTTAGTTTAGAGATTGTGTACAACGGAATTAGCCACATTGTTAAACAATACTTATTATTTTAGTAACTATAGGGGTTACTTATTATTTTATAGGTGCTAAGGCACCTATAATATAATAAGTAACCCTTAGACAGGTTGTTGAACATAGTCTTGGTATGGAAACATTCCCAGGAGCATTTTAACCCAATTATGCTCTTTGTTTTGCATGCATACTAAATATTATACTGTAGAAATACTCACCATTTACAAAACAAATTTTGTTTGTTTCAATTTGAATCTTATGGTTACTTGATGTAATTTAAGCAGTTAAACTGTAAAGCAGTAGTAATACTGACCTTATCTGAGTATGATATACCAATGTAGGTTTGCAGGCTAGCTGCACTATAAAATAGTTTGATTCTTAAGTCTGTGTAGCCGAAGATATTTTCATTTTCGCCAAAAACTTGATGACACATGTCTGGACCAAAAGTCGTATCATCATCTTCGATATCTTCTACTTCTCGCACTGTGACAAAAAGAGAGCTTTAATTACGTGAAAACAAAGGTGTAAACTAAACTAAGGGTGTAAACTGAACTAAAGGTGTAAACTAAACTAAGGCTGCACAACTTAAGTTGACGTCTGCTTACCCAGTTTCAATTCGAGTGCCTCATTGCCATCAACAACTAAATGTGCTAAGGCGTCTGCCATTTTTAACAATAAAACGTAAAAGTACAAATACCTAACGACTCATGTATCTCATTTCACTGGAAACTGCAAATAAATGCTAGTTCCCGCGCAAAATACTGCCAATATTCAGTTTTTACAAAACCGGAATTTTGGAAATAATATTGTTACTTAAACAGTTTTGAGGCAACTTCTACCAATTAAGATTAAGTTATTCAAATTACGAGCACGAGAATTGGAGCTGCAATAATTAAATAAAAATTACACTAACTCGACTTGAAAACTGAAAAATTATAAAAATTTTGTTGTTGTCAAACTGACAATCACAGAGTACTTTGTAAATATATGAAACTGACAATTTTTTTTTTTTTTTTTTTTTATTACAATAAAACTTAAAGCTAGCCTTATCTAATTACTATATAAATCATGACCGCGTGGAATGGTGCCAAGAATACTGGCTGCATTTCCGCGCTGGACAGCCAGGCTGATCCGTTGCGCAAAAAATGAGCCAGCCCTTCTGTCACCACATGAGGCTATTAATCGCGGTGAAATGTCTCGTAAAAATTTTTTAGCACTAAGACTCCATGGCCCCAGGGTCTCCACGGCAAACGGCACAAAAATGTAACTCTCTATAAGAGAGGCATACTTGCGCCGATTGCCGTTTTCAGCTGTTTCTGCTGCGGCTCCCGGTCTTGATGCTGTCTTCCTGATATGACACGGGGCCAATGTGTCAACGCAAGTTGCGTCCCACATTAGCGCCCGTCCCCGTTCCCAGGGAACCAGCGTCAATCCATCAGGTCTCTTGCCATCATCCCGACTAATCCCTGCCGGCTAAATGAGCGCAGGAATATTTATGGTGGCAAGAGCTCTTTTAATTGTATCGTTAAGAGAGCCATGCCCACAGACCAAGCCATGCCTAAACAGCCTACAGGTAGGAGACAATTATTGACACTTGACAGCACTAATTGGCAGCATCCATCACGGAAAAAAGCATCCAAATTCTTTGGCGTCCATGGATTGATGATTGAAGTGATTGATAGTCAATCAAGTTTTTTCACAGCTCTGGATTCTACCTCTTTTGACTCTGTCAGCTATGAACATTAAACAACTCAGATAAACAATAATAACTTTTATTATCTGTCCGTGAAAATCTAATTTTATTTTGATTTTGAAACAGGCAACACTCTGCCATTATGTGACGTCATTATGGCCTGGTTGGGTTAGGTTTGCTTGGAAATTTTTGTTAAAAATCTTGTATTTTAGTGTTTGTATGTTGTGCTACTTATTTTAGAATAGTAATATAAATACCTCAAATAGTAGCAGTAATCCTGGTGCCAAGAAGTGATTATCTCGGCGACATTTTGTGGCGAAAATGAATCGCCATGAAGGTGGGTAATGATAATCAAAATTTGTACGATGCTTTTGTCACTAAGAATTTCTTTCCGAAAATTATTCAAACATTTGGTGTTCATTTTATTCTTAATGATTTATGTTGAATATTATTTAGTGTTCTAACGAAATGTGACACGAAATATTAATAATATTGTATTGTCAATTTCAGGAGTCAGCTGTGATTCTTGTTTGAAAAATAATTTTAGAGGACGACGATACAAATGTTTGATTTGCATCGACTACGACTTGTGTGCCGCTTGTTACGAGTCCGGCGCAACAACAAACCAACACACACCAGAGCATCCCATGCAATGTATTCTATCCAGAAGTGATTTTGGTGAGATTATCATTGACTCAACAGAGGACAAATTGGCCTACATTTTTTGTGCGAGAAATCTGAGCTTGTCAGGGTTGTGTCATAACAAGAAATATCTAAAATGAAATTTGAGTACATCTAAAACTAAACGTTTGTTTACTTAAATAATATTTCAATATTGAATGATTATTAAGGTCAAAAATTAATCTCTTAGTTCATTAATACTTATTTCATCCATTTTACTATCCAAAGTGGCTGAGTGAATGCACTTTTCATCTACTCAGATGGGTCCCACCAATAAACTGATTAGGTATTGATTGCAACAGGTATGTCACATGTACTTTTAAGCTAAACTTTGTGGTATCATCCTTTTTAACTGACTCACATGCACAGTTTTAGCAAATACAATCATCAAAATAAATAACAACATAAGTAAAAATATGATCCTTAAGTGATAATTACAAGTTGGTGCTAGGGGGGCTAATTAGTCTCTTATTTTAAGAATGAAAGTTCTGATTCCATGCAATATAATTTACTAGATGATGCCTGCAACTTCTTCGGTGTGGATTTATGGATTTACAGAAATCTTGTGCAAACTCTCTTACTCTCTAAGTGAGAGTAAGAGAGTTTGCACAAGAGTCTCCATGCAAAAAATCCCTTGTTCTAACAGATTTTATGCATGGGTTACTGAAGGATAAACCAACAAATCTACAAACAAACACTCACATTTACAAAAAGGGTAGTGATTTGAAGGGTAGTGAAGCTGTGATAGCCTCGTGGTTAAGACGTCAGCCTCCTTCTTGGAGGTCAGGGGTTCGATCCTGGGCATGCACCTCTTAACTTTTCATAGTTAAGTGCGTTTTAAGTAATAAGATATCACTTGTTTTAACGGTGAAGGCAAACAACGTGAGGAAACCTGCACGCCTGAGAGTTCTCCATAATGTTCTCTAAGGTGTGTGAAGTCTACCAATCAGCACTTGGCCAGTGAGACTATGGCCAAAAACCCTTCTCATTCTGAGAGGAGACCCATGCTCTGTAGTGAGCTGGCGATGGGTTGATTGTGATGATGATGTAGTAATTTGAATTATTCAATGATATGTTTTGTATTTTCAGATCTGTACTATGGCGGGGAAACCCTTGCATTGGAACAGCCACAGGCTTACACATGTCCATTCTGCAATCGCATGGGCTTCACTGACACATCGCTTATGGAACATGTTACTGCAGAACATGCTGACACTACTTTGGCTGTAAGTGTAATTACCATCAAAACTCTTAACTGTAAAAACAATCAATGAATGAAATGAAATCAAAATTTTATGAATGCTGCTTTTCAAAAGTACATGGTTTTGACTGAAAAATATTGGTTATTATTATTAAATATTGACAACTTTCTAAAGGTCAATGTACAATATTTTCTGCCAGCTACTGTACCAAGTAGAGGATTGCAACATTGTCCACATGAATTTAGGTTTTGTTAAAAATCCAGTAGGAACTCTTTCTATTTCCGAGACTAAAGGTAGCCTATGTCCTTCCCTGGTTTGGAAGCTATCTCTGTACCTTTTGTCATAATCTCTTAAATATGGTATTTTTGCTGTAAGAACGCATTGCCAATAGCGAGATTATCGACTACTCAAAGGGATGGGCCATGAAAAGCTAGCAGACGGACACACACACTTTGGCATTTATAATAACTAGATGATGCCAGCGACTTTGTCTGCGTGGATTTAGGTTTTTTTAAAATCCCGTGGGAATTCTTTAATTTTCTGGGATAAAAAGTAGCCTATGTCCTTTCCTGAGATGTAAGCTAACTCTGTACCAAATTTCATCAAAATCGGTTAAACTGTTGGGTCGTGAAAAGCTAGCAGACAGACAGACAGACAACTTTCGCATTTATAATATTAGTATGGATTAGTATAGATATGTTTCAAACAATGCATATTGTCTCATTTGGTTCACACCTGCAATGAGCTTGCAAACAAATAAGCAGACAAACATATCAATATTTCAATTGGAATTATGGTTGAAAGCTCGTAGCTTTAGTTTTAAGTACATATTAATTATCACCACTATATCATATCATCTTACAAATAAAAATTTATGACAATCAGGAAGCGTAAAATTTTACCAATTCTGAATAAATAATTTGAGTTGGAGTTTGAAAGCTGAAGTGGCAGTGGGCAGGTCATGCCTGTCGTAGAGGCGATGGCCGTTGGAGCCGGCAAGTCCTTGAGTGCAGACCGCGTTTAAGCAAGCGTAGGGTGGGACACCCTCCAGCACGATGGACCGACGATATAAAGAGGCTGGCGGGAAGTGGCTGGATGAGGAAGGCTGAGGACCGGGTGTGGTGGCGCTTTTTAGGGAAGGCCTATGTCCAACAGTGGACGTCCACAGGCTGATGATGATGATGAGTTTGAAAGTGGAGTTATGGTAGTAATAACTCTATAACATTCTATTGAAACATTATTGAGACACCTTTAACAGTATAAGAGACTTATATGGCTTTCTTATATAGCAATGTAGGTCAATGTGAAGCTATTTTTAAATGCATGATCTAGTAACGACGATAATATCTAAACATATCCTTGGGGGCAACAGTTTTCATAGTCACATGTATTTTTAGGTACCTATCTTATGATTTACACTAGAAAAGTGGTTCTAATTTCTATTGATCACTTTTGAGCTATTAGTATCTATTGCAAGTCAATTGAATGCTTACTGATTGATTTTAGTAATGAAGCAAAAAATACATTGTATTTAGTATGTATTGTATTTTGTTATATTTATATGTAGTACAGTTAAAATTTGATTACTGCTAATCTTGAGTTGGCAAAAGATGTGCAGTACCTACCTACTTGACATCACATTTTTCTGCATGCAAAAAATCTTATCTCCATTATATAACGTCAAGATATTATGTTAAATCTTACATTTCTTTTGCAACTAATATATTTTAATCTTTTACTGGTAACACTAGATGATGGCCGCGACTTTGTTCGCGTAGATTTAGGTTTGTAAAAATAATTGGGTCCTAATTTTTAGGGTTCCGTACTTCAAAAGGAAAAACGAAAATTAGGTAGATCTTAGCATACATAAGGGAACAATCTGAAAACCGTGAATTTGTGGGTACATCACAAAAAAAAATTAAAATGTGTTCATGAACAAATTAACTATTTGTTCATGAATTGTATTTTCAACTTTCAAAGTAAGATTACTATTCGAAGTAGGGTATCAAATGAAAGGGCCTTTACTACATTCTAAAACATATTTTTATTTATTTTTATGCTTAATAGTTTTTAATTTATCGTAAAAAATGACGAAAAACTACGATGATTACGGAACCCTCTGTGTGAGGGTCTGGCTCGCAATTGGCCAGTTTTTAGAATATTGACTTGTCCTATTGACCAAGTCCTAATATATATATATATACGAATAGGAAACTTAATAATTTTATCAGGTCGTAAAATAAAGTTTCCTTTTCACTTTTCTGGTTTGTTTTATTTCATGCTTTATTGAACATTTATTTAAGCGCAAGAAATATTCAAATCAAACGCTTTATTTAATCACAATCCATTTTTTTTAATGAAGCTCTGAAACTCCGGAACTCCGGACTTGGAAATGCTCAGTATCAAAACCCGACTCGGAATCTGAAAAATCTATGAATCTACTTGTGACAATGCATATCAATCAATTGGGATTGTGAAGCAATGTTGATCCAAGTGAGAACTACATGGGTAACCAACTTTGACCTTTTCGTTTCTCCCGTGCCTTGTTGGAAAGCACGTTAAGCTATTTAGGTCTCCGGTAATTTATAACTAACATCTCGTAATAACTAAAAACGTGAGATCTATAGAGCGTACATTGACTTTGCTCTGACTTTACTTACGAAAAACTTGGCTGAGTGTATGCTAAGGTTAATCTTTGATTCGGAATTTTTAGTCGTGTCGGGCGAAGATTATGCCTTGCATAAGCTAAGGCTAAGAGAATAAAAAAATCAGAATCAGTACCAATACCTATTTTAACTTCTAGGTGGTGTGTCCAGTATGCGCTTCAATGCCCGGTGGGGAGCCAAACTTTGTGACTGATGACTTTGCTGGTCATCTCACATTGGAACACCGAACTGGACCCAGGGATCTTATCTCGTTTTTGATATCCTTTTTAATATACATAATTTCATTAAATTCTTGTGTCGAAAATTCGACGTGTTTGGGATGGCAATCGGGGTGGGGACTACACAAATTTCAAATCCCTATTTCACTCTCTTAGGGGTTGAATTTTCAAAAAATCCTTTCTGTGCGAATGCCTAAGTCATAATATCTATCTGCATGCCAAATTTCAGCCCGATCCGTCCAGTAGTTTGAGCTGAGCGTTGATAGATTAATCAGTCAGGCAGTCAATCAGTCGCTCATCTTTTCCTTTTATATATTTACTATTTAGATTGGTATCGATAAATTAATGTGCTGTATTTAGTTGTGAGGTGGGCAATATAATCCTTAACAGCTGTGCACGATGAGCCGAGTGGCATTAGGCACGGAGGCGTGCGCCGCATGCCGCCGTCGGGCCGCGGGGTGACGCGCGCGCGCCGCACTAACATGCACTTCAGGTACTAGCGCAGCATATGCGTGCCTTGGGGGCTTCCGAGACGTTCGACTTGATGGACCCGTCAAGCACCTTGAGCCAACAAGAGGCACTTTTCTCATTTCGTACCTGATCATCAAACTAAAAATATAAAATCGCATTTGCATCGGCTACCACGCATATGCTTGACTCAAGCATCAAGCAAACATTGTAATTTGCTTAGCTCCAGCAAAATTCTATGTGCATGTCATCAAGCCGCCTGGCCTTCTCGGAAGTCCCTTAGGCTGGTTTTCCAACAGAGATATGCGGTGTAGCTAAGTGGCGGGCGAAGGGACAGCTAAGCTACGAAACCATCTTACAGTAACCGACAACAAATATTGTACATCAACCTTTAGGATGAGATTTGGGCTTCGTAGAGCGTCGTCTCGTCACTCATACCTATGTGACGTTTTGTCGGTCTCAACGACAGACAACGCTCTTATTATCTCATATTTCCTGCCAGCTACTGTATTTCTATTTCCATCTAGGTCTATACCATAGGATATTCAAAAATTTAGTATATTTTATATTTCATTTTTCTAATATAATTTTTCTAGAACCCTTTCAGGAAGTGTCTTTTTAGGCTGTGATACTGTTGGGTGTAGACCCTTGCTTTTTCTTAATGTGTAAATAATTTTTATTATATTCAACTTTTGGTTGATTTTTGATATCGGAAAATGTGTGTGGTAGCACGAGCGGCGGCATCTCGTCGCTGTCGCCGTCGGCGCGCGACGCGGTAGTCGACCCCATTGCCGAGCTGCTGTCGCAGCTGTCGGGCGTGCGGCGCGGTGCGCAGCCTGGCACGCCATCGCAGCTGCAGCAACTGCAGATCCAGCTGCAGCTAGAGCGCCAGCAGGCCAGTGCGGCGCGCCAACAGCTAGAGCGCCTGCCGCGCCGCCCCGCCGCCGCCGCGGGCGCCACGGCGCCACCGCCCGGCTTCGCGCCCGCCGCTGCGCCCCCGCCGCAGCCCGACACGGATTCGCAGTTCCTGTTGGCCGGCGTGCTAAGCGCCGCGCCCGCCACGGACGGCGCGGAGGCGGAGAGCCGCGCGGCGCTGCTGCGTGGCCTGGTGCTGGCGTCGCTGGGCCGCGCGCCGCCGCCGCCGCCACGCGCGCCACCGCCCGCGCCCGCGCCACCGCCCGCCGCGCCGCCGCCGCGCGCCAAGCCCGCGCCGCGCAGCAAGGCGCCCGCGCCGCCCGACCCGCCGGCCGTGCCCGCGCGTCCGCGCCCCGTCTGACCGCCGCCGGCGAGGGGCGCGCCGGCACGTTAGCGTCGCGGTAGTGGAGTCAGCGCGCGAGTGTACATAGGGGGACGACGCGCGAGGGGTGACGCCCGTCGGCCGGTTTCACCGACTTGTTTTTTTCGCTAACACTTATTAGTGGACGCTTATGTTTGTTTTGTTGGCTTTCGAAATATCAGTGTGATTTCCTTTATAATAAATAGAGAATACTTAATAGTTATGGAATGTTTTACTCGATTGAAATATATAAGGTGATAACAGATCGCGGAACGACATTTAACTACACGATAGTCTGAGAGGAGTCGCCGCCGCGAAGCGAGCGTCGCCGCCGGCCGCTGTTGCGCAGCACGCCTCCGCCTCGGCCGAGACCAATAGCAGTATTGACAGTCATTTTTTTAATGAGATTATGTTTTATATTTGTCACATACTTTAGAGATAATTACATGTATTTTTATAAGAGCAACATCTCAACTTTGCTATTTCTGTGTGACTCCTCTCCAACTTCATATTCTTTAGTAATAAAGTTAATATAAAATTACTTACACTCGAATTGTCACTAGCTACCCAAAAATGCTTATTAGTTTGATTATTATACTCCAACATTACAAAATGTTTGTATGTACCCTAATTAAATTCTATAATATTAACATTAGTATTTTATTTCTTCCAAGTACCTACATACCCTAAACAAGCGTCCGTCACTATCTCAATACTACTATTGCCTCTCGAAATGTAGCATGGGTATTTTCTTAAGCTGGACTTTGTATTATAAATAAAATTTAATTAAGAACCTAAACGTGTTTTTCCTGAAAAAGCCATAAATCCTTGAGATTAAAATAATTATTTAAGGTGTCATTCTATTGCATAAACTGTAAGGTTATAATAAGATTCTTCTTATTCGAAAAATGTCAGAAACAAATAACGCAATAATTGATAATCATCATCATCATCACCAACCAATAGACATCCACTGCTGGACATAGGTCTCTTGTAGGGACTTCCACACGCCACGGTCTTGCGCCACCTGAATCCAGCGGCCCCCTGCGACTCTCCTAATGTCGTTCATTAGTGGGGGTCTTCCAAAGCTGCGCTTTCCGGTGCGAAGTCGCCATTCCGGCACCTTGGAACCCTAACGTCAATAGGTTTTTTGAACTATGTGCCCTGCCCGTTGCCACTTCAGGGTACTGGGTGGCGACACCCGCTGAGCTATGTCGGTTACGAATCTCCTTATTTCTGATTTGATCATGTAAAGTAACTCCAAGCATAGTTCTCTCCATCACTCTGTGAGTAACTAAGCTTTCTTATGGGGCCATAGATAACTATGGCCCCATAAGAAAGCTTAGTTACTTTTCTTTAGCTTAGTTCATAAAAATCTCCATGTCTCAGGATAACCTGAGACATGGAGATTTTTATGAAAAACTAGCTGATGCCCGTGACTTCGTCCGCGTGGATTTACGATTTTCAAAATCCCGCGGGAACTCTGATTTTTTGGGATAAAAAGTAGCCTATGTGATTAGTTAACACATAGGCTACTTTTTATGTGTTAATCCAGGGTATAATCTATCTCCATTCCAAATTTCAGCCAAATGCGTCCTGTAGTTTTTGCGTGATTGAGTAACAAAAATCCACACTTTCATATTATAGTATTAGTAGGATAAATATTAGCGTTGGGGACAACAGCATATTGGTATACAAATGATTGGTATGAAGATGAACCACCAATCCAGTTGGTACAGTAGCGACGGGTAGAAACATGTCAAACATTGGGGCCGATTCTCTTGTACACAATCACTAAACTAAGGTCTAAATCTAGTGCTATCCTTTTCCGCAAGCAAATTATGAAAGGGATAGCAATAGATTTAGACGTGCCATTTTAGTTTAGTTTATAGATTGTGTACAACGGAATTAGCCACACTGTGAGTTGATAGTTCAATGGAATTATTGGTTTATCCTGCTATTAAAAATCCGACTATAATAGTATTAGAGCAAAGAAGTTGGAAGTACTACTACGAGAGTTATACTAGTATGTAGTGATGTGTTTTTAAGAATTTGTCATAGGAGTTTGTAAATAGAAAGGCCTTAAAGAACTGACATCCAGGGCCGTAAAATAATAAATTAAAAAAAATAGTAATCTGTGGTCAAAACTCATATGTCACCAAATAAATGCTAAGAAAAGTCGAAACAACGAGACTGAAAATCAGGGAATATAGAAAACATTTCTAGTTTTCATAGCCGTGCTGTGTTTGTAAGTTGTTTAAAGTTACTGGTAAATAACAGATTTTTCCATAATGGGAGACTCTGCTTTAAGCGACGTCAGTAAAATGAAAGTACTTGATATACGAAGAGAACTTAAATCACGTGGACTACCGGCCTCCGGCGATAAAGCTGCGCTCCAGGCGAGATTACAAGCAGCGATGTCGCAGGACTCCCATGACGATCACGGAGATATCAATCTAGACTCGGATGAAATAGATTCAGATGGAGTGTTAGAAGACGAAGACGATAAAAGCCAGAACGATATACTCGATGATGTCGCCGTAGACACATTAAACGAGGAGTTAGCACTCGAGGAAAGCTCTCCGCCAAAGCAGCCCCCGGAAACGAAACCACTAAGGACTCTGAAAAGAAAAATCACATCTGAAACAAAAGCCACAGAAAATAAGGAGGCAGGTACAAAGAAAATTGTGTTAAACAGAACAATTTCTGTAACAACCAGTTCTGCCAAACCTGAAGAAGAGAAAAAGGAAATTACTCCACCAGAGCCAGATTTAAATGTAAAAACTGCAACTAATAAAATCAAAATAACAGCAGATATTGATCCTAAGACAAGATTAGAGATGCGGGCCAAAAGATTTGGTCTGCCAGTGACAATGACAGATGAGCAACGAAAGGAGGCAAGGAAACAAAGATTTAACCAAAGGACCTCATCAAGTAATAGCATGCTTAATACCATAGACACTGGTTCACTTACTGGTAACTTGGATAAGTTAAAGAAACGGGCTGAACGTTTTGGCCAGTCAGTGTCTGCTATTATGACTGACATTGAAAATAAAGAAAAAATAGAAAAGCGTAAAGCTAAATTTTCTAATGTTAAATAGATTTGTGGTAGCCAGTTGCAACTTATTGATGTATTGTGCATATTGCACTGGTTTTTTTTAAAATAATTAATAAGTAACATTTAACAATATGACTACTATCATAGTTACAGTTTGAATTACTTTTAAATTCTTTAATTTTAAGATTATAACTAATTAAATAACCAATTATTATTTTTAATTTATTTGGGCCAATAATTTCATACAGTATCTTTTTTTTTTAATAAAAAGAATATTAGCCATGTTAAATGACTACTATTCCCCTTTCCTCTCCAACGAAGCGTCAAGCTTGTGCTAGGAATAGGTACGACAATAGTGCAACGGGTGGGGTTTGAACCATCCACCTTTCGGTTTTCAGTCCACTCCTCTACCCGTTGAGCTATTGAGGCTATCATCATCAATCCATTGATAGCCTAACATGGGAATCCTCTCAGACAAGTGGTTAGGCCATAGTATGCCACACTGGCCCAGTGCAGAATAGCAGACTTCACATACTTTTAAGAATATTACGGAGAACTCAGGCATGCAGGTTTCCTCACTATGTTTTCCTTCACCATTATAGCAAGAGATATATTTTGACAAATAAATTTGATTTTACACTTTTAATAAGATTAAATTTCATATATTAGGTATGTAAATAAAATAATGAACAACTGTGTTAAGATTTTTATATTTAACAATTGTATAAAAATACTAGTAAAGTACTTACATTTAAAAAAAAATACAGAGGGGTTTGCAGACAGATGAAAACTGAAGTAGTTCTTGTTTTGGATTATCAAATTACCTAATTGTATTATTAAACTATTGGCACTCCGTTTATCCTAGTAGCATTAATTAGCATGGCGGTGAGGAGACCTAAACGATTTTACCCATCCTAAAATAGCCCAACACTCCTTAAGTTTTCACTTCAAAAAGGTTTGACTCAAATTATTAAATGGAAGTTCTCTAAAGTCCTCTATTTCCACTTTGACACTTGTAGCTTTACAGCGTACATTCTCTTCTTTATTATTAATATTGTAGTCTTGTGGAATATGTATAGAATAAGCCATGTAGGGTTCCTTATGCAGAGTTGCCCATCTCACTGCAACTTCCTTGTTTGAACACTTCCTAAAAGCCATACAATGCATATGTTTGAACTTTTCATACTTTATTCTAGAAAATCCCATAATAGCTAAAGTGTACCTCCAACACTTCATCAGTTTACTATTGGCACCGACATGTTTAGAGTCAGGAGTACTTATCAGTAACAGACCACCAACCTTCAAGACCTTGTATCCATTTTCGCATGCCTTTATTCTAAGTTCTGATGAAGGAATATATTCCAGGAGGAAACAGAAAGTCACTATGTCGAAACTGTTTTCTTTTAATTGTTTTATTTTGTTATCTAATATGATAGTATCTGTTTCTATTGGTACATGCAGAAAATCACCCTCGTAAACAGAGTTGTTGGCTGGACACAAGTCTATAGCTAACACATCCAAATAATCATACACTTTAAATGGATTATAGCAACTACCAACATCAAGCAGCTTAAAAGGTTCAGAAAATAATTCATTTTCAAAGTTTGTTTTTAGATTTATTTTGTTCCCAATGTCTATTTCTTTTTCTCTGTGTCTCATGAAGGATTTGTTAGCAAAATATTCATAAGCAAAATCAGCAGACCATTTTATCCGAGACGAGGCTAAACATAGCTGATCTGATGAGTTCTTTTCCCAGTGTGTTGTAGCTAGTTTCTCCATATATTGTGCATAAGTACTAAGAACATCTTTATTACTGATATGGTTGAGCCATGCTGTATTCACTCCGACAACAGCTGATGATTTTCTTAACGTTAGGTGGACATCTTTTAAATAGTCTGCTAAATGTCGATGTTCTTCATCAGCCATAACTAAAATTTATATTTACAAAGTACCTACTCTGTGCTAAAATTATTCTTCTCTGAAGTCGGAACATAATCCTACTCTATGGTCTGAACATGGTCTGTCTATGGTCTGGTCTGAACCAGTCTGAACAACACAAGCAAGTAGGTACCTATATGAAGTACTAGCTGATCCCCGCGGCTTCGCCCGCGTAGATTTAGGTTTTTAAAGATCCCGTATAGCCTATGTCACTCAGGAATAATGTAGCTTTCTACTGGTGAAAGAATTTTTAAAATCGGTTCAGTAGTTCTAAAGATTACCCCCTACAAACAAACTTAACGACATTACCTCTTTATATAATAAAATACAACGGGCCGTGCAGCAGAAATCGTAATATTTTAATTTCGCCATAACTTCTAAACCAAACGTCCAATTTTAATCATTCAAAGACCAAATATTATCTCCATAAACTGTTCTTAGTGATGAAATCATTTATTTTGATAAGGATTAATAGCATGAGTAAAATTAACGCGTTTAAATGTAGTCCAAAAAAAATTCAAGATTTTTAAATAAAAAAATGGTTGCTGTGCCTCACTCGACATAGATGGGTATAGTGTGTCGCGGACTTTTTTGTAGATATTTATAAGATCTACAATTAATTAGAACATTTTATGGTTCTATCTTTTATAGTTTAGGCAGCGTACGCAAAATAAGTAACTTTTCTGGTTGATTTTTTACACCTTGTGTCCGAAAAACCCAAATATCTTACGGAACCCTATTTTTTTCCAAAATAAAATATAGCCTATGTTACTCGTGGATAATGTAGCTTTCGAATGGTGAAAGAATTTTTAAAATCGGTCCAGTAGTTTTTGAGCCTATTCAGTACAAACAAACAAACAAACAAACAAACAAACAAACAAACAAACAAAGTTTTCCTCTTTATAATATTAGTGTAGATGAACAACAACCTTAGATGAATGATTACCATACAACAACAGTCATCAAGTCACCCGTAGTGATTATATACTCTTTGAAGTCACCCTGTGCCCTAATCTGAGGCCCTAATATAATCCTACTCACGTAGTGATTACCTACCTACCTACAGGTCAAAGAATTTGTATGTACTACTTCGTAGGTAGGTATACTCTCAGTGAGATGTCAATGAGAAAAATTTGCTCGTTTCAAAATTTTTATTTATTAAATATTTGGCTCGGTTATTCTGGAATAATATTGGCATCAAATTGGCACTTATTCGCGAAATACCCCGTGGTATTATTTTCACGCCTGATATGCGATACTAACAGCACTTTTTGTTTCAGGGGCCTCAACGGGCAGCGCCTGCTCTGCAGGCCTCCTGGTTGCCGCTGTCGGGGCTCCGCGCGCTTATAGACGCTATTGTGTAGTGTTTTAGTGTTTTTATTTTTACGTGTTTCGAAGTATGAACCCCAGTGCTTCTCAAGGTGAATACCTAGAATGCCCCCACTGTAGCGATGGCAGGCAGTTTAAGGGTCGCAAAGGCCTTAATATTCACATCGCACGTTGTCACGGACCGCCTACACGGCCTCTTACTTGCCCAAATTTGATGTGCGATCAAACCCAATCAGGAAGCGATAACCAGGTACCATTTGAAATTTTATTATCCAAATACAGTCAAAATATTCCATTAATAAAACGCATTCCGCGAGGAGCTAGGATATCGTTAGCTAGATCCTTATCACATACAATCCAAAATGTGCTATCAAATTCACTTTTAGATTGGCAAAACCTCTTTTTTTTTGCATATAGACATTTCTATGTTAATAAGTCAGAAATCGGGTCGCTATGTACAAAATTAAAAAAAAATAGTTTGGCTGATCGCGTTTTTCCAATCCCTGACTGCTCATTTCGAACACAAAATTACAATTTGAAGAAAATTGTGGAAAACAAGGTTATGGATGGGGATCTTAAAAACGCCGCCCGCATTTTGTTTTCTAGTGATACACTGGCTCCATTCAATGATATAACGCTGGAAGCCTTACGTGACAAGCATCCCTTACCAAATACCGATTCTGTGCTGCCAGATCCACCTTCTAACACTTCTTATTTACAGATAAAGGATGAAGAAACTTACGCTGCGATAATGTCGTTTTCTAGTGGCTCTGCTGGTGGCATGGACGGCATAACGCCACAACATCTTAAGGATCTTGTGGGAGTTACTGCTGGGGACGCCGGCAAGGCGCTACTGAGCGACATTACCAGACTATGTAATTTCATGTTATCTGGCGAGGTAAATTCATCCTTTCTACCATTCCTTTATGGCGCGAGGCTTTGTGCTTTCAATAAGAAAGATGGTGGCATCCGTCCCATCGCTGTTGGCTGTACTTTTCGCCGTTTGGCGTCAAAATTAGCGTGTAGTCACATAGTCTCTACCCTAAAGGATAAATTCCAACCTATTCAAGTTGGATTCGGCAGTAAAGGAGGTTGTGAAGCAGCAGTTCATTCGGCTCGTACTTTCTTAACGAATGGCGAGGTTGAGGTACTGCTGAAAGTAGATGTAAAGAATGCTTTTAATTCTTTGGACAGGGCAACTTTGCTGACAGAAGTCTCAACGCAACTTCCTGAAATTTACCCATATGTTTGGCAATGTTACAGCTCTGCTTCTAAATTATTCTTTGGAGATAGCGATATTAAGTCTTCTGTAGGCGTTCAGCAGGGGGATCCTTTAGGTCCGGCCCTGTTCAGCTTAGGGATCCATAACCATATCTCAAATTTAACATCTAAATTTAACATATGGTATCTTGATGATGGAACCATTGGGGGCAACGTGGATGACGTTCTAAAAGATCTTAATCATATTAAGCAACAGTTTGGGAAAATTGGTTTAGAACTTAATTTTTCGAAATGCGAATTGTTTTTTACAGAAAAACTGTCGCAAGAAAGAATTCTATTGGCCTCTGAATTATTCAATGAAATTTCACCTAATATTAAAATACTTGATAAACGTTCACTTTGCCTTCTCGGTGCTCCTCTTTATAATGAATCCATACAACCACTCTTGGATCAAAAAGTCAGAACATTTTCGGCTAATACCGACAAATTGGGCACTCTAAATTCTCACATTGCATTTTCGATCCTAAAATATTGCCTTTTTGTACCTAAATTAATTTACATTCTCCGCGCGAGCCCAATTTGGAAATTTCATGGACTACTCGATAACATGGATGCCACCCTTAAAAGTACACTAGAACAAATTCTAAATTTAACTTTTGATGAGCACTCCTGGAACCAAGCAACTTTACCGGTCAAGTACGGTGGCATCGGCGTGAGGAAAATTTCCAGTGTAGCTCTTCCGGCTTTTCTGTCCTCTGTGCATAGTATAAAAGAGCTTAGCTCTCAAATTCTCAAATCCAATTCATCATTGACCTATGCCACAGAGGCCCTAGAGAGTTGGAAGGTCAGATGTCCCAATGTCGACATCCCGAAGGAACGTACTACACAAAAACTTTGGGATTTGCCATTGGTTCAACTGACACATACGAATTTGGTTCAAAATCTTACAAGTGACAGAGATCGTGCCAGGCTTCTAGCATTATCCGAAAAGGAATCTGGGTATTGGCTGCATGCCTTGCCATCAAAAAATCTCGGCACACTTTTAGATAACGAAAGTTTTCGTGTGGCTCTAGGTCTCAGATTGGGAACACCACTGTGCCATCAGCACAGATGTCCGTGTGGAAAAGAGGTTGATAAATTTGGAATCCACGGACTCTCTTGCCAAAGGAGCTCCGGTAGGCTGTTTAGGCATGGCTCTCTTAACGATACAATTAAAAGAGCTCTTGCCACCATAAATATTCCTGCGCTCATTGAGCCGGCAGGGATTAGTCGGGATGATGGCAAGAGACCTGATGGATTGACGCTGGTTCCCTGGGAACGGGGACGGGCGCTAATGTGGGACGCAACTTGCGTTGACACATTGGCCCCGTGTCATATCAGGAAGACAGCATCAAGACCGGGAGCCGCAGCAGAAACAGCTGAAAACGGCAAGCGGCGCAAGTATGCCTCTCTTATAGAGAGTTACATTTTTGTGCCGTTTGCCGTGGAGACCCTGGGGCCATGGAGTCTTAGTGCTAAAAATTTTTTACGAGACATTTCACCGCGATTAATAGCCTCAACTGGTGACAGAAGGGCTGGCTCATTTTTTGCGCAGCGGATCAGCCTAGCTGTCCAGCGCGGAAATGCAGCCAGTATTCTTGGCACCATTCCACGCGGTCATGATTTATATAGTAATTAGATAAGGCTAGCTTTAAGTTTTATTGTATTAAAAAAAAAAAAAACATAACTAATAAAAAAAAAAAAAAAAAAAAAAAAAAAAAAAAAAAAAAAAAAAAAAAAAGGTATACTCTTTGTTTGAACAATATTTTGTCCGTAGATTGAGTAAAAAAAAGCTAAATTAAAGTACTGTGTAACCGCGTATGAGATAGCGATAGCGCGACGTAACGATGATTACACGACAATTACCATTATTTAGTAGTCATTGATATTTGTACTAAGTACCTAAGTAATGAGAAATACAATGACGCCACGAATTCTCAAAGTTTGTTTTGCAACTAAAGTTGTATTCCTTCCTTGTAAAAATCTGTTACACGATAAGGGACAAAAAATAGGTTAGCTGCGTCGCTGTTTATCACATTAGTAACTTTATCTGTGCTCTCTTTTTAGTGTGGATGAGAAAGCAAACGTTCTTTCGTCTAGATTTTTTACTCAGTCTACGATTTTGTCCTTGTTTTTTTTATTTTTTACACATATTGCACAGATATGTCCAGATTTGCAACTAGCGTGGCCCCCTCAGTCCCTCTCGCTCAAGCAGATTTTCTTACTTGTGAAATGTCATTCCTTCTACACTTCACGTTGTTTGCCAAAATCTCTTTACTTGGTTCATGACTTGCTTTGCCAAAAAAATGCCATTTACAGTTGCAGTACTTAACCTTTCACAGTCAGCATTAGTTAGTGGCATCTTCTCCTTGGAGTAAATGTATGCTGTGGGCACCTTTGCCTTAAACGTTGTAACGTAAAAGGCAAATTTCGCTTAATTATGATTGGAATCGTAATTACCTGCAGTGCCCAGAAAGTAATGTAGTTACATCGGCCTTTAGAATGATATTTCGGCTTTGTAGAGCGTTGTCTCTGTCCCTCATATATCTAAAAACTGACAGTAAGACTCAAAAGGACTTTAACCCAGAGCCGTACAGCCGTTAAAAAGCTAACAGTTGTTGTTGACAGAAGAAAAGGCAGCCGGCGTGAATTTTGTTTATAAATTGTAGATATATTCTTTTTATTAAAAAACGAAACATAATTTGGAAAATGGAGGAGTGGGAATCCGATAGTATTGTGGAGAAATGGATACAAGAACATGACAAAACTTTTGTGCCATTACCATCATTTGAATCTGAGCCCCATCTTCTTATATCCAAAGTAAGTTTTCCAAGAATGAAAATGATTAGATTTCTTATTAGCTGCTAGTAAGTACTAGATCAAAGACAACAGTGTACTAGATATCTTTACCTTCATTTCAACAGGTTCGTAAGCACTATATGGAATATCTTATCAAATTACTATCAGTAAATTATGAAAATAATCAGAAACTGCTTAATAAGAATATATATCTACCCAGTGCTATTTGGAGATGTGCAAAAATGATAGAGATGTCAGCAGCACAAGGTTCTATGGTGGTTCAACTATATAGAAAGAGTATTACTGATGTGGTAAGTAGACTTGGTTTTCCACATATTTTAGTAGATTACATCACTATGAACATAAGTTATAAACCAAATATAACTTAATCATTATTGACTATGTTTATTACAGATCAAAGGCTTAAAAAATGCTACAAGTAAAGGTTCACTGTACAGAAAACTATATGAGTGCCTTCACTATGCACCTGAAAATGAAAAAAAAGTACAGGCTACCTTGAGCAGGTCCAAAGACTGCACCTGTCCATGTTCATGTAAAAAAAGAAAGAAAGTGAAAAGAGTTTCTGAATCCCCCACAGATATCAATAAAAATGTTGGCTTTCCTAATAATAATACTATATTGGCACCAATCCCAAATAATATTGTGATACAGCCACAAGCAGATTTAAGTATGGTTAAACACAATAGCTCTTCACCCATGCCTAATATAAGAGCTTCAATAGAAATGCCTGACTCTGATGAATTAACACAGCAGCTCGATAAACTATTTCAAGGTGAGGATAATGATGATGATCTATTTGACAGTGCTCTGTGCATGACAGACAACTCCAAGATAAGTGATGAGAGTACAATGCTCACAACTATCGAAAGCCAACAAGTAAATATGCCAATTCAGCAAGAGAACCAAGAACCGCTGAAATGTTTAGATGAAAGACTAGCTTTATTGAGCGGCATATTAGTTAACAACACTGAAACTTCAACTCAGGATCCTGTAAATAACAGTATCAAAAAATCTAATCCAAGGCCAACTAAATGGCTTTGTGAAGAGTATTTCCAAAAAGTTAAACTGTATGAATTGCTCGACCAAATCAGAGATTGTGACAGAAATAAATTTACAAGGGTAGGTTTGTTATTGTAATCATTATTTTTCATTTATGAAACAAGTGACCTAGTCCTAATATTGTCTATACATTAGTATATGTTATTAGTATAGTATAATATTAATTATAAAGAGGAAAGATTTCTTTGTTTGTAATCAATGAACTTTGAAAGTACTGAACCAATTTTGATAATTCTTTTACCATTAACAGGCTGATAAAGTAGCTTAGATATAACATAGGCTATAAATTACAATATTGTAATATATATACTGCAGTTGAAGTAAAAGGTAGTATTTAATAATCTAAATATATAAAAGGAAAAGGTGACTGACTGACTGATCTATCAACGCACAGCTCAAACTACTGGACGGATCAGGCCGAAATTTGGCATGCAGATAGCTATTATGATGTAGGCGTCCGCTAAGAAAGGATGTTTGAAAATTCGACCCCTAAGGGGGTGAAATAGGGGTTTGAAATTTGTGTAGTCCACGCGGACGAAGTCGCAAGCATAAGCTAGTATTTAATAAATTCATAATGTCCCAACTCTAGTTACAACAATATTTCTTGCAATAGTAATTTGAACAATCAATTTGTTCAAATTACTATTGCAAGAAATATTGTTGGTGACAACTGATAATAGTAGTTAAAGGTATAGTATAGTAAGAATGTTATTCAGTAATGTACTTTTCATTACCAACCAATAATAATGGATTAAAAACTTTATAAGTAATTAAGTGAACTCTATATTTTTAACTAAAACACGAAAAAAAAAGATAGATTTCACTTAATTAATTGAATTTTAGCAAAATACTATGATTTGTCAAAAATGATTTTCATACCTATGTGCTCCTTGTAACATTATTTTTTTCAGGTGAAAGATAGACTATTGGATCTTTTCGGCGATGACAGTGATGACGAAGGTGTGGTCTCACCTCTGGAGGAGAGTCCTGATTTTGTAGCCAGTTGCAAAGAACGAATCGCACCTTGGGTAGTCAAAATATTGACACCTTATTATGTAAAGGGCAGGATCAGAGGGAAAAACCTGTTTAAATCATTGGCCAAACATTTAATAAGGCTTATATACCAGTGCAGTAAATACCCACGTAAGTATTGACTATTTTTACGTTTATGACAATGCAATCCACAATTTTTCCCTCCCTAAAAATATGTGTTCTTGGTTTATATAAAAAAACTAGGTACATTCTAAGCTTCTTTGCTCAATTTCAAGCTGCTATCTAGAACTACCAAAACTGAAATGTTTCTTTGCAGTACATATATTAAAATTTTAATTTCTAATATTTCAGAGGAGTATGAAGTGCAAAGCTTTGTCAAAGATTTTTTGGATACCCACAAAATGATCAGATGTGAAGCAGATTTCAAGCAATTTAGAATAGAAAATTTTTAGAGCTGTGCGAATTTGTTTACACAGGGTAAACCAAATGTAAATATTTCATATTACATAATGATTATATCCCTTAAGTTTGTTATTACAGAAGAGTAACAGAAAGTATTATGAATATAGAATTGTGTCATATGTTTAGTTAGTATTTTGTTAATCCTAGTGTTTATTGATCTAAAACTGAAAAGGGTCATTGTGGTTCAATGATCTTAAAAATAATCTTGGGTAACTACTTATACAGCTTAGTTTTAAGTGATCTTTTTACCCTATGGTAAAGTTTTTGCTGTACCTGTTATTATTCCCCTGGATTTATTTCATTGTACTTTGTTAAATACAAAATATACCAAGCCAGGTTATAATCTTTGGTTTATTCAGCAAAACTCTTTTGTATATTACCTGCTAGCTTATTCCTGCGACTTTATTCACATGGGATTACAATTTTAAAAGCATCGGAATTTCTCAAATTCCTTGCTTCCACCAGTTTAGGCTGTGCGTTATCAGTCAGTAATAGTACTGTTTGATAAATGTATAGATAATAATATATTATATCATTGTCCACATTGTTTTCTCATTGTGGAGAAAGTGTTCATACTTATTAGTTAAAGCCAAAACTATTTGGATAGGTTTATAGAAAATGAAACACTAATTCAATTATTATATTATCCATACTAATATTATAAATGCGAAAGTGTGTCTGTCTGTCTGTCTGCTAGCTTTTCACGGCTCAACCGTTCAACCGATTTTGACGAAATTTGGTACAGAGGTAGCTTGCAACCCGGGGAAGGATAGGCTACTTTTTATCCCGGAAAATTTAAGAGTTCCCACAGGATTTTTAAAAACCTAAATCCACGCGTACGAAGTCGCGGGCATCAGCTAGTAAGAAATAGTCTATAATAATTTTATTAATGTTAACAAAAATGTACAAGCAATAACTTATAGTCTGGAGCAGGAACCCAAAAAAACAGTTAAATGTTAGAATAAGTATTGTTAAGGAAGGGTTTCACAACCGCCAGATAAACTTTATCTAACGGATAAATTTGTCATTTTGACAGATTCCCGTTACAAGAATTGTCATAACGTCAAACTTATTGGTTAAAGTTTATCTGGAGGTTGTGAAACAGGCCCTTAATCTATTATAGTGCTTGCATTTCACGAAGGCCACTGACTCATGCTTGTGTTTAAGTCGTATCGGTATACGTAAGGCACACTAAATGTGTGCGTTTGACAGCGCTTGCTCGCGACTGATTGGTCCGACATGCACACACACTTACGCAATGACGCGTAGCCTTCGTGAATTGCAAGAACTGTAAATTGTGACTAGCCATTAAAGGTCAAACCCGCATTCGCCGACGGCGCGCGGCAGACAGGTATGCCTTCTGATATTTTTTAAATGGCACAATCGCTCCTTGTGTTCTAAACGAAAATGAATACAATAGGTATATGAGCGAATAGTGCGTTTATGCGACACGTATAAAATGACATCTTTTTCCGTGACATTATTGATTAATAGTTAGGTACTTTAATAGGTGCTAAAAAGCAATGTAAAGTCTTGGAAGCACAATACGCGGACACTGCGCACGGTAGGCATCCTCACATTAAACTGTCACATATTGTGTGATTTGTAATGACATATATAACGAACTAATAAGAAAGCATACCTACGAGCGACTGCGCAAATCGACCGTGTAGTTCCTTGTTACTGTTATCGCGTATTGTATGTCCAAGCCTTACATGACAATATTGCATGGCAAAATTACTTTTTATTATACTATAATATAGCAAAGATATGTCTATATAATTTGCAATGGATATATTTTATTTGTAAAAGGACCATCCATTATATTTTGGAGAAGGGAGCAAAATGTACACAATAGTTGAGAGATTACAAACTATGACAAGTGTAGGAGAGAAGTGTCATAGAAAATAGCCCAATCAAATTAAACATTCAAGGTTACAATAATTCGCATAGAGCTGAGTACGAATATTCGGAACACCATTATGAATGAAATGTGAAAACCAAACATTCATACAAATTTTCAGCTCTATGCGTATTATAGTAACCGTGCCCCAATCTTTTGAACTAAATTGACTGGGCATTAATGGATGGTCTTAAAAAGTGATTTTTATGTGCTGTGCCCTTGCCAGAATGACACATGTTAAATTTAAATAAACAGAAAAATATTATTCTTGTTTCATTTTGTTACTACCCTCTTTGTTAATTATCATTAATCAATAACATGCTTCTTTCATTTTCTAACTACCCTCTAATTTCTTTATTAGACTTTTAGACTTTAAGCATTCAAAAAAAAATTAAGTTCTTGCCATCTCATTTTTTGTGCAAAAATATTATTTCTGTTTCATTTTCTTACTACTATCACTTGGGTCTTCATTAGATTTCCTCTTTTCTGACTTTGCAAAGAATGCTGTAAGGGTTTTCTGTGTTGTTTTACTATCAAATTTTTTATTCAAATTATCAGATTTATTTCTAGAGTTGTTTACAGATGTAGATACTTGATGCCAATTCAGTAACTTGACAGGTTTTAAGTAAGAAATTGCCATATCTGCATCCACATTGTCAATGTCTAGCCAAGCCTTGAAAATAAAATATTTTTATGAGAAAATATAAATTTTTCAAATATAATTTCATACATAAGATATACTTTACGGTTCTATAAAAATTAATAAAACTAATTTAAACAATTGAAAATAACAATTACAGATCGAAAATATTATCTAAACCACCGCAACGAGCAGGGTGCCTTATTATAAATTGAATAGGTATTGAAAAGAGCAACCACTTTACACAATCATTTCAATTTTGTAATAGTAGTAAATACAATACCTCTATTTGTTCTTGGCTGTCCAAAATAGCTGGCATCCTATGGTGCAGCCAGTCTAAAGTGTGATTAGAGTCCATTGTGATGACAGAATAAGAGTAGATTATTGTGCCATCGTTTTGCCATGCATGGTACAATCCTGCCATGTGCAGTAACTTTATTCCTTTCCAACCTTCCGCTGCTGTAAATTCATTTTTCCATGAAGTAGGGTCATCAACCTGGAATGTTTTGCACCAGCTAGTAGTCAAATAAATCTACTGACTCGAACTCCCTTCAATTTAAGAAAAGTTTTTATTTGAAAAGTCTTTCCAATATTTAGCTAAGTCTAGTTAAGCTAGTGAAGAGGTAAGATATCCTCCTATTTGGGGGTCCAATCCCGGGCACGCACCGCTAACTTTCAGAGTTATGTGCGTTTTATGCAATTTCATGTCACTTGCTGTAACAACGAAGCAAACCATCCTGACGAAACTTGCGTGTCTGGGAGTTCTCCATAGTGCACAAAAGTCTGCCAGTATACACTTGGTCAGTGTGGTGGAGCAAGGCCTAACACTTCTATTTCTGAAAGGAGACTCGATTCAAATCCATACTATTTTATCATTATATAAAAATAGTAATAAAAAATTGTTACAATTTCATTTAACAAAATTCATGTAAAAAATAGCTATTTTGTCAGCTATATATGCACAGCTATTGCAAAGCAAATTAAGTCCTCACCTTTATGTTGTCACCTTGAGGTGCATAGATATAAAATGGCTGTCTAACTTTACTCTTTACAGTCGTTTGCCATTCATAAAATCCCTCCGCAATAATGATACACCTGCCTCCACTAGATAATATTGGGCTGTATAGCTTTGAGCTTTTTATGTTCTCAATGCGACAGTTGTTAGTACTGAGATTATGGTTTTTGTAGTCACCCTAGTTAGTAAAAATGTCTCTATAAATTCATACAAAAAATATTTAACTAAAGTAATAACTATAAAATATAGGTACCTACTGTTAATAAAACTATGCAAATTTTTATTTTATTAAATTATTCATTGATTGTGATTTCATCTATGGCAAGTCACATTAAAGATGTTATGTGTTAGAAAACTCCTAATTGATTACTACTTTACTTTACTTTTTACTATACTGGAATTCCAAATCAAACTCAAATCGTTTATTAAGTTTGGGTATTATTGCATACACTCTCAAATCACTTACCTTTGCATAATACACTGCTATTTTATTTATAACAATACTTGTAAGCTACTGAATAATCATGCAAAGTATACCTTATGCCATGGTGGTATGATTCCCCACATCATAGGCTTAATTGCTCTATTAGTTTTGGTAGTATTTTTGAACTTAGAAGCTGAGATTAATACTGGTGTAACATCTGTTGGTGCTATGTTGTAGGAAGGGACATATTCTTTACCATCATTATGTTCAGGGAGCCATTCTGGTATAATGAATTCATTACTATCTTTAGGTTTGTAGCCACAAGCACACTGGACGTACTCCCTACTAAGAGACCTATTAGAAAAAATATTTATTCAATAATTTGACTTATAAAAATGATATATTTATAAAAATATAAAATAGGTAGGTACGTACAAACCGGTTCGTCCGCACATAGTTCAATAACAAAAATTACAATTTAAGTTATACGAAAAAGAACAATGCATACTATAGTATCAGAAAAGAGTTAATTTTTTAATTTGTGTTTTTAATACACCTAATATTTTTCAACGCAGTTTTTAAAATAGTTTTGCCGCCTTTCGCCTTGTTAACTGTCATGTAAATCGTAGTGATTATATACTCTTTGGTCATGTCACACTACCACCAACATTAGGTAAGTTAGTCTATGGTCATAAACCTGTTACCGGTTTTTGTAATCGTAGTCTATCATATTATCCACAAAACCGTAGGTATCGGAATCCGAAGCAGTGCACAAGCGCTTTAACAACATCATTCTTGGGTTGTTTGTCTGTAGAATGCAGTCGTATTTAGCCAGAGCCAGACAAAGAAATTATGGAAAGAAGAAGTAATGGAAAGTTCACTTCCAATACTTTCTTCAAGCTAATTCTACTTATCGCTATTCCACTTCAACTAACAAATTAGAGCGAGAGATCGGACCCCATTGGCGTGCAATTTCTCGCTCTCGCTTGGCAGTCGAAGCGGGACAGCGATAGTAGGTAGGTTTTGCTCACGGATTTATGTTTTGCTTCAATTAGCTTCATGCTCTCAATCAAGTGCTCAAAATGAGTAGAGCCCAGAGCCAGAATCTGGCTTTAAATATGGCATCTGGAAAAAAATCAATCTTGGGCTACTTATCTGTGGCATGTGATGTATTGGTCTGAGGTGTAACGTTTGCGGAGTTTGCAATCTGTGCTGAAGACTCAAGGGCTAGAATCCAAGGCCGTAAAACCATTCTAATAAAAAAATGGTCTGACATTTGTAAAATTAAAAATTTTGGCTGCAAACTGCAAAGCATGCAAAGTGCTGCAAAGCAAAGCAAAATATAATTTGTGAATTTTCTGAATAGCAGTTATTTTGTTCATTCAAAGTTTTTAAAAAATCAATTCTTTTATTGCTTTACCAAAATGGAAATACTATAATTCTTTACTCTAATGTAGGGCACAATACAAATTATACATAAACATGTGGAAATATGTAACGCGTCGTATCAGAGATACATTTGAGAGGAGTGCTAACCATTTTGATAAACGGCATTCTGCTGTTATAAATAATACATCAAAGAATAATTTAAACGAAGAAAAAAATAAAAATGCTAACTCTCCATGCTGCTGGTTTATACCTAGAAAGTGTTGGAACAGTTATCAAAACGAAAACGATACTAACAACAAACAGTGGAACTTTGAGCAGCTAAATCGTACTTGGATCGGTGCCATAACATGGGTAAGCTTTGGCCACTTTATTTATAGACGATTTTAATAATAATTGGTTTCATAGTTTTTTAATAATTTGTCGCCTAAAGGCAAAGGAAAGCCTTGTTATGACCTGTTACCCAAGGCCACCTTGTTTGCAAAAGCGTTATTGTTGAGTTTGTTCCTGTATGAATGCCTTAAAACTTGAATACATTGAAATTTTACTTGTATTTTTAAAACAATATGCTTCTCTGTGCTAAAGTCTTAAAGAAAATAAAAATAAACTTGAAAAAGCCTGTATTAAACCATATGAATCAAGATGCAGATAAGATAATAAATAGTTTATGTTTATGTTTACAGAGTAGTGCTCTGGTATTTGGCTGGTATGCAAGCCAGCTCATTCACCTGAAATGTAAGAAGGAAACAAAAATTAACAAGATATGTTTGCCCAAAATCAGTTACTTGTTCCAAATATTACCTTGTTTGAATGATAACTCCTTACAATCACTCAAGTTACCTTCTAAACTAGAGGCATCATTTCAAAATGGGCCTCCAATCATACATTTGGTAACAAATGATCATAGTGAAGGTAATGTGGAAACTAGTCATAGCAGTGGCAGTACTGAATCTTCAGATGATTTGGGTGAAGTACTAAATTCAATTGAAAACAGGCTTGGTTTAGCTGCTATAGAGAATGGACAACATCAAGATGGACTCAATTTGCTAAGGTGATTATTTACAAGTTAATTGAAAGAAATTTTAAAGTCATACATGTTCTGGTTTCCAAGATGAAATACTACATTCTTATCCCTATCAAAAGTATCATAAGAGTTATGAGTCTTCTTTTTTATTTAATGTAATTAATTTAATAGTGGCTGTGACTTTGGCCATGTGGATTTAGGTTTTTAAATCCTGTAGGAATTTTTTGATTTTCTGAGACTAAAAGCAGCCTATGTTCATCTCTGGGTTCGGGGTTAAATGTATGGACTGTAAAAAGTCAACAGACATACACACCTTTGGATTTATGATAATTTTGTTTGTACAACTAATTAATATTCAAGAAGCTCAAGCTTTAAAGGGATGTTTCTTTTTTCAAGCTCAAGTAAGCCCGTTTGTCCTCTGAAATTTTTTCTTACATACTGCTAAGTGTTTTTAATTTTTAGATCTGCAGCCAACCGTAGCCATGCACCAGCCTTGTATAACTTGGGTCTTTGTTATGAACTGGGTATGGGAGTAGAAGTTGATGAAAAAACGGTAAATTTTACTTTTTTAAACTATATATTTAGGCTTGCTATTTAATATATAATTATATTATTAATTCTGTGTTGTTTACATTATTTGTTACTAAACTTCATAATATTGTTTATATTCCCTATGTTTTTATAGTATTTGTCATCTCATTGGATTTTGTCAAAATAACTTTTAATACATGTGGCAATTAATATTATACAGAACATATTATTTTAATAGGCAATGGAGTTGTACCGATCGGCTGCGGCGTTGCAACACCCTGGTGCTCTTTATAATCTAGGGATTTACTATGGTCAAGGACGCGGCGGCCTTTCTCGAGACCGCGCGACTGCAATCCGGCTTTTACGTCTGGCCGCTGTCCAAGGTCAACAGGATGCCATTACAGCTTTAAAATCTCTTGAGGAACCACCAGTACCGCCTGACAATGATATGGATGCTTGGACTAAGCCATTCTCAGCCTATCCCAAACATGGCAATATAATCCCAACACATTCAGCTTTGTTTGTTGAGAATGTGAATATGAATGCACAAAGTTATAACTATGAACCAGTGGTATTTTAAATCTCATTTTAGTTACTATGGTGGTGGTAATTTTATTTGCATTTAAAATATTATTATGCTGTTATATGGCTGGAAGGAACTACTTTTTTATTAAGATAATAAAATCAAAAATTATATAATTACTAGATGATGCCCGCGACTTCGTCCGCGTGGATTTAGGTTTTTAAAATCCCTATTAAGCTATTTTTTCCCAGATAGCTTGATCAACCAAACTAATAGTCTAACAGAATGGAGACAGTAATTTTGTAATTGTGTTGTTTAAAAAAATAGATGTAAGTTGTATATAGATTTCCGTTAGGTACTTATTTTTGGTCAGTTAAAAAAAATAATTTTGTTTGATATTTAGATTTTATTATTTTTATCAAATAAATAAATGTTAATGAACTGGTGATCCGATGACTTTATAAGATAAAATATTGACTTATGTATATTACACTAATAAATGGTATCTGATATTAAATTATAATTCAGATCTCTTGTAAATTCAAATGTTTAGTGATATAAAATAGATATGAACGATTAATTTCCTCAATTTAATTAAACGTGCGTCTAAACTGTAAACATAGAGCGGCAAATACTATGCTTAGTCAGTCGTTAAACCATGTGGCACCAAGGAGTAAATTTTACGCCGAGAGTAGAGTCGTATTATTTTACTTCTTCCTTACTCTATGTTTAATAATACAGAATGTAGCTACTACAGACTTACACCTTGGAATAAAGTTGATCTCGCTCTGGTCCAGGTTTATTAATAAGAGTGAATGTTTATAATACAAATTTTATATACCTTGATGTATGTAAACAAGTCTTCACTTTCTCTTGATTTATTCATATTGCAACTGTATAACAGTGTTATTATTTTAGTGAGATAAATAAAAAAGTTTTGATTTATATTATTATGTTTTAATCGTAATCAAGAAATCTATCTACTATTATAACCTTATCGTAATTTCAATGTTTTGAAATATTATATTACAAATGTTTGCAAAACAATTCGCTTCATTTGACATTTTCATACAAATAATGTAAGATATAAAATAACACATAAACCTACCACTTTCTCATATAATATAGAGACAGCAAATTATTTCTCCTTAGCATGTTACAATTATCTACAATATTATATTGTTTAGAAGAATAAAGGGAATGAAACTATTTTATATAACTATATAGCATACCTAAAACACAAACAACATGGCGAAAATTGTAGTTTACAGTGAAGTCCCATTAATGTACCTGAAAAAAGAGAAATGTGTATACATACTATAATATGCTTTTTCATACCATCTAATACTCTATTAGAATGTTAGTTCGTTTGATCGAATAAAAACATAGACAGCAGTCACTGGACATTCTCACTTCTAAGGCTGAATGATGATGATGTTAACTTTTCAATTACCTTATCGAGTGTAGTGTGCGGAGAGCGGTCAGTACTTGCGCGGCGGGTAGTCGCGGCCAGAGGGGTAGCGCTCGGGGTAGGCGGCGGCGGGCGGCGGCGCGGGGTAGGCGGGCGGGTAGCGCGCCTCGTACGCGCCTCCGTAGCGCGCCTCGCCGCCCGCCCACGCCTCGCCGCCGCCGCCGCCCGCGCCGCCGCCGCCGCTCGCGCCGCCTGCACACAATTGTTATTGTTATGGACCACTAAATACTTAATAGTACAGATGTTCTATTTCACGAAGACCGTTAGGCTACGCTTGGGTCTTCGGTGAATGTACATCGTACACGTACACATTTTTACAGTGTGCGTGGTGCTCCGCCTGGACCGCGACGCAGTTTACGTTACACACACAATTGCGGTAACGCTTGCCAGTACACTCACTACCACAACCGAGGCTGAGCGGTCATCGTGAAATCTATAACTATCTATCTATAATTTCCAGATACAGAAGGCTCACTCTGCAAAGATGTTTAAATAAACAAAGAGTAGAGATTCTTGTTAGTTGTAACAATGCAAAATGTGCAATTCCTCTATAGTATGAAGACATTCAAACTGTGGAGTGCGCGCAGGCACCGCGCCCCTTTAGTTCACGTTACAGATTGGCGTTGGCACTGCGTTCCTATAGTTTGCGCTACGGTTTGATGATCAACCTATCGCCGCTCATTACAGAGCACGGGTCTCCTCTCCGAGAGAAGGGTTTTGGCCATAGTCTACCACGCTGGCCATGTGCGGATTGGTAGACTTCACACACCTTTGAGAACATTATAGAGAACTCTTAGGCATGCAGGTTTCCTCACGATGTTTTACTTCACCGTTGAAGCAAGTGAAGTGTGTCATACAGTTCCTTGTAATACAAATTATGAACGCATACGTGCGCGTTTAGTGTGACGTCCTGCCGTGCAATTTTCATAGCTGATGACGTTTCAAGCTTTAAAGAAGTGAATCAAGTATTTTTCTATCTACTGCAAGGAAGAACATTGTAACTCATTTTTGTTGTTAATTGTCACATATCCAAGTTTAAAGATCCTATACAATGCAATACAATTTATGAAGTGTTAATAGTATAATTTGTAAATGAATCTTACGTTATTTATGAATCAAAACAAAATTAAATAATTGCATCTCTGAGATAATATGCCAACTTGACGTGTGGTTACTCAGACCTTATAAACTTGTAATAGGCTAGTTGACACTTTTTTTAAGTAGGTCTTAAATGGTCAATATTTGTCCTATTAGATCAAAAAAATTAACACTATATTTTTTTGCGCCCTAAAAACCGTAAAACTTTAATTTAAAAATATATTTTTCTTAGACAGGTGAAAACACTGTCGGCCATGTTTGGCCGATAGATTATCTGTGCTCTGACGTCATGCATTTGTAAACAACAGCATAACCTCCCAAAGTTTAATAAACATGACTTCTATACTAGTTTACATGAAAAATATAGTAATTATCGTTATTGTATCATCCGAAAATGTAAAAACGCATCGATAAAGACCACAGGAAAGTTGTGGATTAGAGTGCCCAGTGAAATAAATATACGTAACACGCGAAGACTTGCTTAAAGGGATCCTATATGACTAACGACTGCAACCCAAATTTATTTTTGCAAAGATCACTTTGTTGTAAGTCTTACTTAATAACTTATTCAATTTATAAAGAGAAAACGATAATTTTTTACGTTTACTATGAGTTTTTAGAAATATATAAAAACAAGCTTATGCTCGTGACTTCGCCTGCGTGGACTTCATAAATTTCAAACCCCCATTTAACCCACTCAGGGGTGGAATTTCAAAAAATCCTTTCCTAGTGGATACCTTCTCTTTACCTACAAAGAACACACCCACCAAATTTCATGTATCTAGGACCAGCTGTTTAGATGTTTAGGCTGTGCTTTGATATAATAAGTAGATAATTTAAAGTCCTGACAAACTTTTACAGACTTAAAATTTTATATATATGGATACTACGTTAGTCCACGCGTGACATAGGGATGACATTTCTTTGTTTACATATTTACATCATGGCTGACAGCGTTTTCTGCGTTTCAAATAAAAATAAAAATTGTATTTTTTTAAATTGGATTTATATATCCATCCTGCGTTTTTAATAATTGTTATTGATATATTTCGTTGTCTTAAGCAAAATACTATAATAAATAATCATTTATTGGACGAAATTAGATATGAGTCAAGTAGCCTATTCTATATTACCCCTTTTACATCCACTTCATTTCAAAGATTCAAATGCCGCCCCAAAAAAAAACTAAAAAAAATTGATATGCAAAGGAATTTAGTTATGGGGGTAAGAGCTAAAAAAATCAAAAATTGAAATACAATGTTCTTCCTAGCTGGTGTCAATTTCTAATGTACCTTTAATACCTTTGGAAGGCGCCGCTGCGTCTGGGTACCGGTTCGAAGCGTTCCAATTTCGTGGCTCCGGTTTGCCGGGCGGCGAGGGTCGGTACGAACGGCCTTCTCGAGCGTCGTACGATCGGCTGCAAAAGGAAGTGCATATTGAAGACTAGCTGACGCCTGCGACTTCGTCCGCGTGGAATTAGGTTTTATGAAATCCCGTGGGAACTCTGATTTTCCGGAATAAAAAGTAGCCTATGTCACTTTCCAGGTCTTTATCTATACCCATGCAATAAATCACGTCAATCCGTTGCACCGTTGCGACGTGATTGAAGGACAAACCAATAAACCAACAAACAAACACGCTTTCGCATTTATAATAAGGGTACTGATTATTGCTCCTATAAAAAGCGTAATAAACAATCGTGGATTTTGTAAACGCAAAAAGCGTGGATTAGCTCCAGCAAAGCGTGGGGCTGTAATTGCTTATTCAATATGGCATTATATGATTGTAAATTGAACATTTGAAAAGAGCAACTGCCGAGTTTCTTGCTGGTTCTTCTCGGTAGGAGCAGCATTCCGAAAAAGCCCTACTATAAACTAAAAACATGAATATAAATAAAATTATTTTAGTGTAAATTTTTTTTTCTTACTACACAGTCAGTTCCAAGAGTACATTATCTTGGTTGATTTATATTTTATAGCTACTTAGTTATTGGCCATACAATAGTCTATTTATAATATAGTTTTTTTAGAAATATATAGAAATAGAAACATACCTAGGTTCTTTAAGTCTAGTGCCAGGAGGTGGCAACTGCCTTGTGTCTTCATTTGTGTTGCCGTTGCTAGGGTACTTCATGTTACTAGCTGAAATGAAATTAGTTTTTAAATACTAATTTAGAAATGATATAATTTGTATGATCTGTATTGCTGAGTGCATATAGTGATATACAATCAGCAGAGCTGAGCCGAAAGTTTTGCCAAATTCGAATTTGCGAAAAATGTACAAACATACCATTCCTATGGGAAATTTGATTGTCTACATCTATTATATTCAATATAATATCAAAATTTTGCTTTGTTTGCGAGATATATTGAAAAAACCAAAAGGGGTGGTTTTTCACACCCATCTTCAAATTCCACCCTCTAATTTAATAGCACTCCGCGGTTTTTGATTCTTTTATAACCCATGAACGTTTCCTGAAATAAAAACCCGTGAACGTCTTAGTTACTTATTGCCCTTTTTTTCAAGACAAATAGCCTAATATTACATGTAGACAGGAAACCTACTAGTGACGTCATCTGCTTTTTCGGTTCACTGGATCTAATTAACACATAGATATCAGCTTTATCTTTACAGAACCCTTATGAGTTAAGACTACTTACAGGAGACGTGTCTCGGGTAGTCGCGCTTGTAGTCACGGTCGCGGTCGCGTTTGTCGTTGCCGCGGTCGTAGCTGGTAGTCATCTCGAAGCGAGGCGGCGGCGGTGCCTCAAACTGCCCGCGATTTGACGCCTGCGAACCAACAATGTTATAAATGCGAAAGTGTATTTGTCTTTCTATTTGCTTGTCTGTAACCTTTCAAGCAGCGTACTATGAAGAGGGCTATGTTTTGAAGGATAAGATCCACAGGAGAAATCTATATTCTCAAAGCATCAGCAAGTTGAAGTGGGCGTGGTCAGGTCACGATTTTAGGGTTCCGTACCTCAAAAGGAAAAACGGAACCCTTATAGGATCACTTTGTTGTCTGTCTGTCTGTCAAGAAACCTGCAGGGTACTTCCCGTTGACCTAGAATCATGAAATTTGGCAGGTAGGTAGGTCTTATAGCTGACAGTCGGGGAAAAATCTGAAAACCGTGAATTTGTGGTTACATCACACAAAAAAATAAATAAATTGTGGTCATAAACTAATAATTAGTATTTTCAATTTTCGAAGTAAGATAATTATATCAAGTGGAGTATCATATGAAAGGTCTTCACCTGTACATTCTAAAACAGATTTTTATTCATTTTTATCCATCATAGTTTTTGAATTATCGTGGAAAATGTCGAAAAAATACGACTGTATTACGGAACCCTCGTTGCGCGAGCCTGATTCGCACTTGGCCGGTTTTTTTTTAATTTTTAGGGTTCAGTACCTCAAAAGGAAAAAATGAATCCTCATAGGATCACTTCGTTATCTGTCTGTCTGTCGTGTCTGTCAAGAAACCTATAGAATCATAAAATTTGGCAGGTAGGTAGGTCTTATAGCTTATAGCACACGTAAGGGCAAAAATTAGAATACCGTGAATTTGTGGTTACATCACAAAAAAAAATGAAATGTGTTCATGAACAAATAACATATGAAAGGGCTTGACCTGTACATTCTAAAACAAATTTTTATGTATTTTTATGCGCAATAATTTTTGATTTATCATGCGAAATATAAAAAAATACGACTAGTACGGAGCCCACGGTGCGCGAGTCCGACTCGTACTTGGCCAGTTTTTCTATACATGTACAAGTTAGCCCTTGCCTGCAATCTCACCTGGTAGTTAAGTGATGATGCAGTCTAAAGCGAGGTTTAGATTAGCAACAAAACTTGCAGAAGTTGACTTCCGCAAGCTATTTCTACCGTGTAAACAATCACGTCAAGCTCACTTCCGCAAGTTTTGTATGTACATGTACAATATTGCTCGTAGTGTAAACAATTCTGTAAATACTTGCGGAATAACTTGCAAGAAGTTTTTGCTAGTATAAACCTCGCTTTAGATTCGTCAAAACGCTTGCCATAATAGCGATAGTTGCTGGCGACAGAAAATTCTGAAGCGGAGACCGCGAAGAAGTAAGCGTAACGTAGGGCGCTCTCCAACAATATGGACAGACTATATAAAGAGAGTAGTGGGAAGTGGCTGGATGAGGAAGGCTGAGGACCGAGTGTGGTAGCGCTCTTTAGAAAAAGTCTGTGTAGCAGTGGACATCCACAGGCTGATGATGATGTAAAAAGAGTTACCATAGGCGGCGGCGGGGGTCGCTTGTGGCGCGAGTCACGCTCGTAGGCGGGCTCGGGCGGCGGGCTCGCGGCCGGCTTGCGGTACGCGCCGCTGCCCTCGTAGCCGCGCTTGCGGCGCTCCTCCTCCAGTCTGTGTTCATCCATACTAATATTATAAATGCGAAAGTGTGTCTGTCTGTCTGTCTACTAGCTTTTCACGGCCCAGCAGTTTAACCGATTTTGATGAACTTTGGTACAGAGTTAGCTTACGTCCCGGGGAAGGATATAGGCTTACTTTTTATCCCGGAAAATCAAAGAGTTCACACGGGATTTTTAAAAACCTAAATCCACGCGGACGAAGTCGCGGGCATCCTCTAGTAATAAATAAACGTTCGGCTCAATGAAAACTAAGCCACATCGCAATGCGTTTTCGTTGTGGTCGAAGGTTACACGATTTTTTCTATGAGGTCATACACTAGGTGACAAGTCAACTTCGATGTAACGAAGGTCAATGTTGAGGGAACAAAGGTCAATGCCCAGGTTACGAAGGTCGATATCGAGGTCAAAAAGTCGATATCGAGGATACGAAGGTCAAAGTCGACTGTCGAAGTAACGATGATCGTGTCGATTGTTCAGGTATCGAACGTCGATGTCGACTGTCGAGGTAACGAACGTCGATGTCGACTGTCCAGGTAACGTTGAGGCAACAAAGATCGACGTCGAGGTAACAAAATAATGTCGACCTCGTGGTAACGAAATTCGATGTAGAGATAAAGAAGGTTGATGTCGAGAATAGAAATATATACATCGCAGTTTTGCGTTAAAATCGCTCTCCAGGAAAATCACATTTTTGTAGATAACCATTTGTTTTTTTGCCTGTCTGTATGCAAACCTTAATTGTGCTCTCTTCAACTCCAATCTCTCCAGTTCCAGTTTTTCTCTTTCTAGTCTATGCCTTTCGCGCTCCAGGCGTAACAACTCGTTCTTTTCTCGTTCAATTTTCTCTCTGAAACAAAATATATAAATTATAAGAATTCGTATATATATACTAGGTAAAATGTAACTTATTCCTTCCTGCCTTTTCGCTTTTGCTCCGATTTGAAATGCCATTCGCTAGGTAGTTTATTTAGTAATAATAATTAAAAACCGGTCAAGCGCGAGTCGGACTCGTATACTAAGGGTTCCCATCCATACCATCGTACAAGATTATGAAATTTTTATTATTTGTCATAATAGCGGCATTAGAAATACACTGAAAATTTAAACTGTACCTATTAGGTTCATGAGATACAGTCCGCTGACAGACGGACGGACCGACAGCTGAGGCTAAGTGATAGGGTCCCATTGGCACCCTTAGGGTAAGGTAACCTTCCGCAATCAAAATTAGTACTGCATACCTCGAGTCCCTACGTAATGTAATGTCTATAAAGATATATAATAATTTACCAGACAAAATTCGTAACATAAACAATGAAAATAAATTCAACAGAATATTAAAAAACTTTTTATTAGAAAAGGGCTACTATGCCGTAAATGATTTCCTAAACGACGAACAAAAAATAAATAATAATATCGGTCTCCCTAACTAAGGTCTAAGGACCAAATTGCGACACCCAAACTGGGTATCCATAATACTTTGTACATACTTAATATGATGTAGTTTATGGAAATGCAATAAATGAAAATTGAAATTGAAATTGGTATCCTAATGCCTAACATCCACCATCTTTTGTACCCTACTTGAGCAAATAAAACATTATTGATTGAGTGACAATAAGTACCTTTCAGCACGCAGCTTTTCTCGTTCGAGGGCGAGGCGGTTTTTCTCGACCCGCTGGCGGCGCTCGCGCTCGCGTAACGCTTCCTCGGCCGCGCGGCGCCTGCGCTCCTCTTCGCGAGCGGCTCGCGAACGTTCGCGCGCTCGAGCCACATCTCGCTCCTTCTGCAAATACCCAAGCAAACGGGCGTTATTTCCATCGAATATTTAGTGACATAATATCGCACCCATGGATCAAAAATGTTTCAACAGGGGTCTGAATTATGATAATATCATAGTGCATTATAAAAATATTGATGACTAGCTGATGCCCGCGACTTAGTCCGCGTGGAATTAGGTTTTTTAATAATCCCGTGGGAACTCTTTGATTTTCCGGGATAAAAAGTAGCCTATGTCACTCTCCAGGTCTTTATCTATATCACGTCAATCCGTTGCACCGTTGCGACGTGATTGAAGGACAAACCAACAAACAAACACACATTCGCATTTATAATAAGGGTACTGATCATGTATTTGTCTTTATTATTTCAGCGACACTTGACTTTTCGAGGCACAATCAAAAGCATAGTTGCCTGGAACACTGACCCAAATTAGTACCCATGTATTAACTAAGTAAAAAACAGTGTAGATTAAGCTATACACATTTAATTTTTTAAGCTTTACTACTCACCCATATCCGTGAGAACGAAAGCACGTCCCGCCCCGGTGAGCGTCTAGTCTCGCGGCTCCGAGAGCTACGCCTAGCTTTATCCTACATAAATACAGAACATTTTAGTACAAGTTTTATTAGGCTTTACTGATAAATAGTTGGACCTTTCTTCTTTTGAAAGACCCGTGCTCAGCAGTGAGCCGACGATGGGTTGATCATGATGATGATATGTTTAGATGTAGGTTTTTAAAAATCCCATGGGAACTATTTAACAGCTATATCCATGCAAAGAAATCACGCCAATCCGTTGCTCCGTAATCGATAGACAAACAAACACACCTTTCATTTTTATAATATGGCTAATGATGTTTATCTAATACACAAATCTGAACAGGCAATCTATACTCAAACAGGTACCCTTAGGATACCCTAAACTCAAAAGGTATGTGACTTGGCTAGCATGGTGGACTATGGCCTAAATCTCTTCAATACTGTCATAGAAATATGTTAAGGTAGCACGAGGAGTAGTTGCATGACTATAATGTACATGGGGTATTTTTAATCATGAAGTGCAAGTGTAAAACTGACCTTGTCCGACCGATGCGACTTTTCTCGAGACTGTGACCGGGTGCTCTCGGCGCCAGAGACGTCGCCTTCTTTCTTTACTTTTGGTTCACTACTTTTTTCGGCGCCTTCCTTATCGTCCTAACGGGTAACATGTAACATGTATTGAGTGGAAGTTCTCTTATTCAATTAGAATCTTCAGGCACAACGCACAACTGGGGAGCCGAGGTTCGGTGTCTCTTTGTATTTATAACTAGATGATGCCCGCGACTTCGTCCGCGTGGATTTAGGTTTTTAAAAATCCCGTGGGAAATCTTTAATTCTCTAGTTTTTCACGGACCAACAGTTTAACCGATTTACAGAAACCATATACAGAAACACGGCAAAGCACTCTACTTAAATTGATGGTTCATTTTATACAAAAGAAAGGAAATCTGCAAGTAAGGTAGATACAAAATTTAACATGTTTACACTTTAGACACTGCCAGGGCCCTTGTTACCTGACATCAACTGTAAGTTAAAGAAAATAGATATAAGTTTATATTTACATTTCTTTCCTTAGAATCGTCTTTTCCGTCCTTACTACTGCGGCGATCAGACCGTCCGGACGACAGCTGTCGGCGCGTTGACGACTCCGATTCTGACTTCGCCTTCTCCACAGATATCATACGACCATGAAGTTCTGCAATATTTAAATGATATTTCACATACAAAGAGTAGTTTATTTTCATTTACACAAACTTACAAAGTGCTTTCAAAACGTCAATGCCCTGCCATAGTTTCATGCTGGTTCTCGTCGGTAAAAACCAGCAAGAAACTCTGTGGTTACTTACTGGTAAAAATTCATATAACTATATTACGTTTGCTAAACGACTTCCAAAAAGAAGGAGGTTTTCAATTGAATTTAAATAATTGCAGTCCTACATAATTGCTTAATGTAATGTCAAACTCATGCTCTTTAGTAATTTTAACTTATTATAATCTTCTGTTGTATAAAGTATGTTTTCTTCCCTCAATTTTGCCCATCATGATGGTCTGAAGGAGGTACCGGTCATGTCTGAGAACATGCCCCAGATAACTGACTTTTCTGCGTTTGAGGGTCAAAATTAGGTCACTATTTTTACCGATGCATCATAGGACTTCGTTTATTTAATATTTGTCCAATATATTTTTATTATTACTTTACTTAGCAATTATATTTTACCTGTTCTATGTAAATTTTTGATGCAACTCTCCGCGTCCTGAGCGCTGGCCATGGTCACGTAGCCGAAGCACCGCGAGCCCGGGGTGCGGGCGTTTGTTACCACTTTAGCTCCAATTACCTATAATTTATACATTATTCAAAACATCTCTGACAAAATAGGTTTAAAATCTGTTTAAAGAATAACAAATTCTAAAATCGTGTTTAAATAATATCCAAATATACTAAATGTAGTACTTTATCCTACTTATATTATAAATGTGAAAGTGTGGATGTTTGGATGTTTGTTACTCAATCACGCAAAAACGGCTGAACGGATTTGGATGAAATTTGAAATGGAGAAATAGATTATACCCTGGAGAGTGACATAGGCTACTTTTTGTCCCGGAAAATCAAAGAGTTCCCACAGGATTTTTGAGAACCTAATTCCACGCGGACGAAGTCGCAGGCATCAGCTAGTTTTAAATAAACCCATTACATTTGTCATCTGTAGGTTCACTAGACTATGGTCAAAATACTAAAATAGCTTTTACTAACATCTTGATGGTGTTGATCTTGATTTGATTTAATTCAAAATAACTGCAATGCAAATTCATTGAACTAGACTTGATTAAATTCAAAAGAAATGAATAAATAAACTAACCAACATATATATGCATTTCAAGTAAGAAGTGTGTATAACTAATGTGTTAGTTTCCAGGAAACTTTTGAAGTGCAGTTATTTTCATAAATTTTAAATTTAATTTTCACAAGTTCAAAGATGTAAAAACCTTTAACGAAAAGCAAAATCTTACCTTGCCATGCTTGCTGCACAGCTGTTTCAGATCTTTAGCTCTGGTGTCCCCTGACAGTCCACTGACCCACAGATTTCGAGCCCCTCCTTCCTTACTATCATCCTTCTTTTCTTTTTTATCATCTCCATCTTTGTCTTTATCATCTTAAAGAAACAAATAAATTTAAAAATCTGCAATATGATGAGAAGTAAAGGTAGCAGATTTGTCTAAGTTTTAAAGGACTCAGATAGCTTTAATTTATTAAGAACAAGTCTGTTTAAATAATTTGAAGCTGCATAGTTGAGAAAACATAAAAAAAAATATTGTTGATGTATAGACAAATTTTTAATTATACAAAGGAAATTGAAGTTTCCTGGGTTACTAGTTAATTCAAATATCTTCAAAAAAAAATTGAAACATTTATTATTTACCTTTTTCATCCTTATCAGTTTTCTCAGTATCATTGCTGCAATAAAGAAATACTGTTTTAGTATTGAATGAATGCAGGAAATTAGTTTAGCTTAGATTTTGTATCCAACGTTTAACAAATATCTGTTTATGCAACACACACATCATCTACAAAGTTTTGCACCATTACTCCACCATAGAAGGATCTTCTCTTCCCTGAAGTCCCAAGTGCAGCTGCGGCTTGATGCTTGTGACAAAAATGTCCTCTGGAGGTGATGTCTTTATCAAAGGCCAAGCTCGGATCCATAGTTGCTTTCAGTTGAATGAGGTAGTTGCAGGTCTTGAGTCTTGATAGAAGCTGCTGTTTAGCTCGGCACATCTATGACTTGGATGACAGTGTCTTGACATCAAGGTGTTTCCACTGGGCTCGTACATTAGGTGCAAAACTTTGTAGTGATAACGATTGTAAATATGTGAGCGTAAATATCGTAGTATATAGCTGCAAGACGACGTCGCGGCGAGCGTTCGCTGTGCACCAACCTAGGGGCTGCGGCTTCGGAGGTTACTTGTTGGTTTTCTTCGGCCTCGTCAGGTGCAGCGGACTCCGGCGCGGGCTCGGCGGCGGCGGCGGGCGTAGGCTCCTCAGTCGCGTCGTCATCTACGTCAGTTCAATAGTCAGCAGAGTCAGCACAGGACGCTCGAGATGAGCGGCCCATCCTGGATTCCTTTCCTCTTCATAAACTTATACACAATAGACGTAAGATTTTCGAAATTTCCGATTGATGAATAATTTATTCTTCACCTGAAAACTTGATTTGACATTAACAGCAGGGCCTCTATGGCCCGTGGGCTGATATTACCTCCCAAGGCATTTTGTCCATGCCCATGTACGGATACACTATTAACCGGTGATAATTGGGTAGATGCAACAGGTCTGTTAAAATATAAAGATAGAAGAGCCACTGTAACGATGCTTTGGATAAAGATGAGTTCGGACAGTATTAATATGATGGTGCTAATTGATCTCCCATTTGGCTATTTTCTGTCTCTGGAACTTTTAATTTTCTTCATATTTCCATATTCTCACAGCAAGCAGGTTCTAGTTTTTTGTTTGATCCCTATTACTATTGAGGTTCTTCCTGGTTGTCCACTCCAGTATCAATGTCACTTCACAATACATATTATATCATTAAAGAACTTCATATGAGAACATGAGATAGGTATTATAATTTCATAAATAGAAACAAATATTTCTACTAACTACTTTTGAAAATAGTCAGGCTAACGCTGACTAAACATGTGAGTAAAGCCGGTTTGTCATACATGTATTTCTACTAAGCATAAGAAATAGCAATGACATTTTTTTATTTCTGGCATTGGTTATAATATTGACATGAACAAAATTATTTACATAAAAATATAATAGCATTCCCTAATCCTAGCATCAACCTAATAACTTACCTTTTTTATTTTTAGCAGTGCTGTCAGTCTGAAAAGGAAAATTAAATTTTAGAGTTTAGTTATGAAACATGCAAGAGGCATGTGAAATGTGAGTCGAACAAACAACTGTTAGATATATTGACTATTAAAAAAATAGAACAGTGTAAATATTAAATTATATATTTATTACTTTAAGTGTTTTGTGTTCTTGATTTGTCTTTAAAATATTTATTTTAGATATTAATCTAATCAATTTCCATCATAAATCCATTGGAAAGGTTTGCTTTAATTGGTGGCAAAGTAACATTCACCTTGAAGACATAAAAACATACCTCTTCATTTAAAAGTTCATCATCTCCAATATCTAAGTTGATGCTGTCCTCAGCGTCTGTATTGCTCTCCAATAATTTGTCTTCATTTTTAAGGTCTTTGTCAGTGCATTGTTTCTTAGCTTGTGTAGCTTCAGGCTCGTCCTTGCTCTCGCGTTTCCTGTTCACTTTTTCGGCTTCATCTACGTCCATTTTGACGTCAGATTTTGTCGAGCTTTCAGTAACCTTTTCTTCCTTCTTTGCTTCAATATAGTCAGTTTGTTCTTCTTCGCCGGCCGTATCTTGAACTATCATATCCTCCAACGCAGGAGTATCGTCCGCGTCGGCCGCTTCCACGGAACTTTCTGTCCGTCTTAACCTTTTTGAAGGAGTCTTCGACGACTCTGTGCCGCTCAATTCGAACGTAAACGTTTCCGGGTCATGCCCCTCTTCCTCCAAATGCTAGAAATATAAAAACATTTTGACTATCTTACCACGGTTAAATTGTATCTGGTAAAAAGATTTAACTTTCATTAGGTACCTTTGCCAATCGTTTAATGAGCACACCTCGAACGCCGCTCTTGTCTAGGTTGCGTTTCTCTAGTTCAGAGCGTAGGTCTATTACACGGAGATCATCTAGTAAGCGTTTTCGGTCCGACATCGTCCGAAGTTATTTTAAGAAAGTTTCTATTAATATCTTAGAAATTGCAGTTTTTGCTGTACTAAAAAAATCTCACAATTTCAGAAAATATGTGAGGCACTGTGAGGTACAAAATGGCGATCGATCGAAGTCTTTGCTCATTGACACCGACGAAAAAAAAGGTCTTTCTCTTTGATGGCGCAGGCGATGCACCACAGAACACATTTACTCCAGGAGAAGAAGCCCAACTACATACAAATAAAGTGCAGACTATGCACCGTCACGCCATCTATTAGTGATTCCATAGAATTAAACTTTTGGCGCGAAATTACGAACCCCGTTTTTTTTTTTTTTTTTTTTCTATATTAGGCCCGCATTTCAATCGCCAAATAATCTTTAACCGAGGAGTTTATTCCACAGTTAAAGATTATTATTTATGGCGATTGGAAAGCGGCCATAACAAAACTGGAATAAAACAAGTAAAAACTTTTTAAAATGCTATAATTTTTAGAAATAAATTTTTATATTATACTGTGAAAACCATACAAAGATTTAAGTTATGTTTTTACTTATTTTTTTTCTAAGCTATTAGATGAAGTAAAAAAATGTACTTTTAAATTGTTTTATTACAACTATGTCATAATCCACAGCATACATAATGAAGAAATTACAAAAACAGGTTAAAGTTAAACCAAAGTTGGATTACAGTAATAAATCTTAATAGAATTATTATCTTTTAAACAGATTAATTATTATTAAAGATCTAATACTGAAATGTTTTTCAAACTAGGGAATGTTACATAGCAAGAACTACTTATTCAATATATCATAAATAAAATAATGAACAGAACCAAGATAGGCATATAGGCATATTATTTTGGTAGTGGTTTGTGGAAGCACAGACAGGTCCTGAAATAAGGCAAAATACACAAAATTATTATATTTTTTTAACTGATGATTTATAAAAAATTGCAATAGAAACATTATATAACATACCACTGTGATGTATCTTATTACATACCACTGTGATGTATCTGGTGGCCGAGATAAGATAGGCACATTTGGTACCTAGTGGGTTGCGGAAGCCACACTGACTGTTCCTGGAATAAGGCAAAATACACAATCAATATATTGGTTTCTCTACTGAGAATGTATTAAGTAGGTACATATTGCAATAGAAATCTATATTATGTACCACTTGAATTAAATGTTGCTGTGATGTGTCTGCTGGCAGAGACAAGATAGACACATTAGGACAGGTTCTAAAATAAGGCAAAATGAACAATTGATGTTTTTCTGAGAATTTTTTACAAATTGCAATAGAAATGTATAGTTACTAGGTACATACCACTGAAATTGAATGTTGTTGCAATGTTTCTGCTGGTGAGCCAGGCACACTGCTGGTGTGCAAGCTTTTCAACACCTACTCAGTTACATTGGCAAAACAATATTCTGCCCAAATTCGAAGCCTGAAACATTATAATAATACTATATAATAAACCAAAATATCAAAAACACCAGCGTTTCTGACTTCTTTAGCCGGTTTGTAGACAAAAAGAACAGCTGGTACTTAAGGGACACGACAATATTTACCTTGCATAATTAGATGCCTTTCCGGCTCTTGGTAAAGAGTGGATAGTAAGTGTTGGGTCGAAAGCCAATGCACAGCACTTAACACGCTTTCTATATTTATCAGACATGATAAATTTAATCTTACAAACGAAAAGAGTCACAAACAATAAGTCACTGTCCTTATTTTTCTCTAGTCTCAATCACACTGCTGCGAGTTTCTTCAAGCTAACAGGGAGAGAAAAATAGAAGCAAAAACACTAAACCACATGAAATACAACTAAAAATATACAAATTTATCACAACTGTTGGGAAAGAAAACTTTCATATTTAAACCAACAACCTAAAAACAAACGTACCATAGAGTAGATAGTTGCCAGTTGTTTATAGTTTGAAACTTTGTCTCTGACTTTGAAGTCTAGAATGAGACAAAGAATTTCTTTGTTTCATTCTAAATGATTCCATAAAAAAGTCTGCAGTGGCCAGGGGGTGGCAACTTTGTATGGGGCCACTGCAGACTTTTTTATGGAATCATTTAGAATGAAACAAAGAAATTCTTTGTCTCATTCTAGACTTCAAAGTCAGAGACAAAGTTTCAAACTATAAACAACTGGCAACTATCTACTCTATGGTACGTTTGTTTTTAGGTTGTTGGTTTAAATATGAAAGTTTTCTTTCCCAACAGTTGTGATAAATTTGTATATTTTTAGTTGTATTTCATGTGGTTTAGTGTTTTTGCTTCTATTTTTCTCTCCCTGTTAACTTGAAGAAACTCGCAGCAGTGTGATTGAGACTAGAGAAAAATAAGGACAGTGACTTATTGTTTGTGACTCTTTTCGTTTGTAAGATTAAATTTATCATGTCTGATAAATATAGAAAGCGTGTTAAGTGCTGTGCATTGGCTTTCGACCCAACACTTACTATCCACTCTTTACCAAGAGCCGGAAAGGCATCTAATTATGCAAGGTAAATATTGTCGTGTCCCTTTAAGTACCAGCTGTTCTTTTTGTCTACAAACCGGCTAAAGAAGTCAGAAACGCTGGTGTTTTTGATATTTTGGTTTATTATATAGTATTATTATAATGTTTCAGGCTTCGAATTTGGGCAGAATATTGTTTTGCCAATGTAACTGAGTAGGTGTTGAAAAGCTTGCACACCAGCAGTGTGCCTGGCTCACCAGCAGAAACATTGCAACAACATTCAATTTCAGTGGTATGTACCTAGTAACTATACATTTCTATTGCAATTTGTAAAAAATTCTCAGAAAAACATCAATTGTTCATTTTGCCTTATTTTAGAACCTGTCCTAATGTGCCTATCTTGTCTCTGCCAGCAGACACATCACAGCAACATTTAATTCAAGTGGTACATAATATAGATTTCTATTGCAATATGTACCTACTTAATACATTCTCAGTAGAGAAACCAATATATTGATTGTGTATTAATTTTGCCTTATTCCAGGAACAGTCAGTGTGGCTTCCGCAACCCACTAGGTACCAAATATGCCTATCTTATCTCGGCCACCAGATACATCACAGTGGTATGTAATAAGATACATCACAGTGGTATGTTATATAATGTTTCTATTGCAATTTTTATAAATCATCAGTTAAAAAAATATAATAATTTTGTGTATTTTGCCTTATTTCAGGACCTGTCTGTGCTTCCACAAACCACTACCAAAATAATATGCCTATATGCCTATCTTGGTTCTGTTCATTATTTTATTTATGATATATTGAATAAGTAGTTCTTGCTATGTAACATTCCCTAGTTTGAAAAACATTTCAGTATTAGATCTTTAATAATAATTAATCTGTTTAAAAGATAATAATTCTATTAAGATTTATTACTGTAATCCAACTTTGGTTTAACTTTAACCTGTTTTTGTAATTTCTTCATTATGTATGCTGTGGATTATGACATAGTTGTAATAAAACACTTTAAAAGTACATTTTTTTTACTTCATCTAATAGCTTAGAAAAAAAATAAGTAAAAACATAACTTAAATCTTTGTATGGTTTTCACAGTATAATATAAAAATTTATTTCTAAAAATTATAGCATTTTAAAAAGTTTTTACTTGTTTTATTCCAGTTTTGTTATGGCCGCTTTCCAATCGCCATAAATAATAATCTTTAACTGTGGAATAAACTCCTCGGTTAAAGATTATTTGGCGATTGAAATGCGGGCCTAATATAGAAAAAAAAAAAATAATAATACGGGGTTCGTAATTTCGCGCCAAAAGTTTAATTCTATGGAATCACTAATAGATGGCGTGACGGTGCATAGTCTGCACTTTATTTGTATGTAGTTGGGCTTCTTCTCCTGGAGTAAATGTGTTCTGTGGCAGTGGCCCCATACAAAGTTGCCACCCCCTGCGATGCACTGAGCTACCCATTACCTATTGCTTTTGCACGAACGGAGGATCCTTGAAATAGACAGAGATAACAATACCTTGCTGACACATGGATGTCCAAGAGCGGCAACAAGTTATGACTACCAAGCATCTACCAAGCTACCAAGTTTGGCTACCAATGCCCTGTTTATCAAACGTTACAAGTCTTGTATTACAAGCGTTTCTCTTGTAAATTTGTGCATTTTTACAAGAATGCGTTTATCAAAACTACACTTGTAAACTACAAGCTACAAGTAATATCACTTGTAATACAAGTGTTTTTCACACTTGTATTTGTGGTTTTGTTCATCAAAAATGCCTTTGTAGCTTGTAGCTTGTAACTTGTAACGAAAAAGTTGGAGAACCTCCGTTGACTCTTAATTTATTTTACAAGTTGTATGCAAGTATGATAGAATAATTAGATTATCTAGTACCTAGTAGAAATAGGTAAAAAATAATTCAAAAAAAAAAAAAAAAAAAATTCAATGGTGTAATTTTATTAAACTTATGCTCAACAAACGTTTTCAAACGTGTCTCATATTATATACATACGAGTATGCTGGCATAATCTTTTTCGGCAGATACAAGTCCAAGCGATTGACATAGCAATAGTACCTATCTCTTTCCACTCTGCTATTTTTTGATCTTTAGATAATTTATCAGTAAATGCGCCAAATAAAATATCTTTTTTGTCACGAATTATTTAATTGAAGAATAATTGTAACTTTCGCATCAGATTTTGCCATTTTTTGCGGTGTAATTCGAATAGCGAATTTTTTTAAAGTCTATCTATTTTTCCAAATTTTAAGTCTAACCTTAATTCATGAAAAATAATGTATTATTTTTAATTTAAACTTTTTGTGTAGGTACTTCCTGTTGGTGTACCGAAATAGAATAAATAAAAGTAGGTAGGTAAATAAAATAAGAAGCAATAGGTTTTACAAATAGGTTATTTAACACAAAATTAAATTATTTGAAAAAAAGTTTTATTTTTAACAATAACTTGACTAGTTATGGTACCGTAATTTCTATTTTATCGACATTTATTACGGTTGAAAAATTATTTTGCAACTTAGCAAAAATAAAGTGTATAAATTAAAAATACAAGTTCTACAAGTCTTGTAAAATCCTACAAGTCTTGTGAAATTATTTGATAAACATAATTTACAAGAGTTTGTAAAAAAGTTCTTGTAACTTGTAACTTGTGAGCTTGTAGACTTGTAATGTTTGATAAACAGGGCACAAGTGTACCTCTACGAAGTAGTACATAAAATGTTCTAGGTAATCTGTTCTCCTTGTTTGTTTGTGGATTTTTTACTGAATTCAGTGCCCTGTTTATCAAACATTACAAGTCTACAAGCTACAAGTTACAAGAACTTTTTTACAAACTCTTGTAAATTATGTTTATCAAATAATTTCACAAGACTTGTAGGATTTTACAAGACTTGTAGAACTTGTATTTTTAATTTATAACACTTTATTTTTGCTAAAGTGCAAATTAATTTTTCAACCGTAATAAATGACGATAAAATAGAAATTACGGTACCATAACTAGTCAAGTTATTGTTAAAAATAATTTTATTTTTCAAATAATTTAATTTTGTGTTAAATAACCTATTTGTAAAACCTGTTGCTTCTTATTTTATTTACCTATCTACTTTTATTTATTCTATTTCGGTACACCAACAGAAAGTACCGACACAAAAAGTTTAAATTAAAAATATTACATTCTTTTTCATGAATTAAGGTTAGACTTAAAATTTGAAAAAAAGGATAGACTTTAAAAAATTTCGCTATTCGAATTACACTGCAAAAAATGGCGAAATCTGATTCGAAAGTTACAATTATTCTTCAATTAAGTAATTCATGACAAAAAAGATATTTTATTTGGCGCATTTACTGATAAATTATCTAAAGACCAAAAAATAGCAGAGTGGAAAGAGATACTATTGCTATGTCAGTCGCTTGGACTTGTATCTGCCGAAAAAGATTATGCCAGCATACTCGTATGTACATGAGACACGTTTTGGTCAAATTTAAAAAGAGCAGCATTGATAAGTTTAATAAAATTACACCTTTGAATTATTTTATAGTTATTTTACCTATTTACTACTAGGTACTAGATAATTTAATTATTCTTTTATACAATATCATACTTGCATACAACTTGTAAAATAAATTAAGAGTCAACGGAGGCTCTCCAACTTTTTCGTTACAAGTTACAAGCTACAAGTTACAAAGGCATTTTTGATGAACAAAACCACAAATACAAGTGTGAAAAACACTTGTATTACAAGTGATATTACTCGTAGCTTGTAGTTTACAAGTGTAGTTTTGATAAACGCATTCTTGTAAAAATGCAAAAATTAACAAGAGAAACGCTTGTAATACAAGACTTGTAGGCACTGGTCGGTGGTCTGGTACCCTTGCACCCATAGATTATCTACTATATACTAGAGCACCTCAGAACAAGGACTGTGCCTTGCACAGACCAGTCTATGGTCTACGCAAGGATGCTCTAGGGTCTTAGTGCGGTTACCAACTTAGGGGTTTTCCCCCCAATTTTAGGGGGTAAATAAGTCGGATGGGATTTTTTTAGGGGTATAATATTTTTAGGGACTTTTTGGCTTATATTTTTGATTTTTTTATTAACAAAAAATAAAAATATATGGCCTGAAGTAATTCAATCTAGCCCATCATATTTATTTGTTGACCTCGTGGCTTAGCGACATCTAGTATGGTTCTTCATTACTTAGTACGTGGGTACCATAGGTAGGTAGTTAATAATATTATCAGTATACTGAATACTGATAATATTATTAACTACCTATGGTACCCAGGTACTAAGTATTTCTAATCTAGTAATTTTCGGTTTAATTATTATAAATGCGAAAGTGTGTTTGTTTGTTGATATTCAATGTACTCAGTGGTTTGTTGGTTTGTTCGTCTGTCCTTCAATCACTTCGCAACGGTGCAACGGATTGACGTGATTTTTTGCATGGTATAGGTAGTTTTATATATTGTTAGTCAGTTAGTTAAAAACCTCAAGAGTGACATAGGCTACTTTTTATGCCGGAAATTCAAAGAGGTCTATATTATAAAATTTTGTTTTTTATTTACTAATTATTGTTAATTTATCTTTTATAATTTTTTATGGGGATTTTGAAGTAATTGTTGTGATTTTAGGGGTTTTTGACTTTAGCTTTAGGGGAAAATATGTTTTTGAGAGTTGGTAACACTCTGTGGTCTGACCTCTAGTACCATAGAGATAGTATACATTCATCTAAGTCTAGTACCCTATATTCATTCAATGTACTCTGTGTCTGTGCCTCTAGATTGGTCTTGGTACTTTCCATATGTAAAAAGTACTCTGTGACTAGTACCTCTAAAATATAATTAAATAATGGGGCCGATTCTCTAGTACACAATTTGTAAACTAAACTAAATTAACAGGTCTAAATCTAGTGCTTTCCTTTTCCGCAAGCAACATTATGAAAGGGATAGCAATAGATTTAGACGTGATATTTTAGTTTAGTTTAGAGATTGTGTACAAAGGAATTGGCCACATTGGCCATTTTGTGAAAATTTATAATTTTTATCTTTTATTTCTGGTCGGTGGTTAAAAGTGAGAGGCTTAATTATTGCCATTGGTTTAGTTTCCTTATTTAATCTACTAGCAAGTCAAACAGCGTTTAAACTTGTCATAATTTTAATATTGTGGCTCGGAAACAAGGTAAGTTAAGTAACTAGCTGATGCCCGCGACTTCGTCTGCATGGATTTAGGTTTTTAAAAATCCGGTGGGAACTCTTTAATTTTCCGGGATGAAAAGTAACCTACTTTTAAAATGTCACTCTCCAGGCCTTTAATAATTATACCTACCCATGACCTACCCATGCCAAAAAACATGTCAATCCGTTGCAACGTGATTGAAGGACAAACCAATAAACCAACAAACATTTTCGCATTTATAATATGGGTAGTGATTAGAGATTAAATAGATAAATTTAAAGCATTTATTCAAATTACTTGGTAAGTAAAGTGGCCGGCAAGAAATATTGTACATCAACCTTAAGAATGAGATTTTATCTTTGTAGAGCGTTGTCTCTGTCACTCATACTTTAGTGACGTTTTGTCTGTCTCAATGATAGAGATAACGCTCTACGAAACTGCTATCTCTTTCTAAAGGTTGATGTACAATATTTTCTGCAGCATACTAAAACTTTGATTGTCAATTTTGGAATTATAAAAATGTAATGGTGATAATAAGTAAACTGAAAACTAAAGCAATGAAGGTTTCAAAAATGCCCTAGTTTGAGAAGAAGCCCACAACAAACTCAGGCAGGTGTTTTGTCTTGTGAACAAGGAACTCTTATTCACCACTATTTGTACTACAAATCTGTCATTTGGATTAGAATATAAAGTGAAAGACAAAATGTTGATTTAATCTTAAAAGTACTAACTTTTGATGAGTCAAGTGTCAAAATCGATCCCCCTTCCCACCTCAGCCTGCTAAATGGTTCCTGCTAGCTAAATGGTTATTTTTGGACATTTATTGTAGTACTTCAATGTATAATGAAGTTAAAAGGAAAACTATCACAGCTATGTAGGCTTTACAAGTTTACAAGTAATACTCAACCACATGGGTGGTGTGGGTCTGTCATCAATGTACTCAACCAACTTATTACATGTACTTGGAGCTTTTGGACTCGTATAAATTATTTCAATTGAAAATTACTCAGAGAAGTTGCTAGTTCTGTAAAACAGCAATTTTTAGCAAATTTAAGCTATTTTACTGCATAAATAGCTACTATTATATGTATGCATGTAAACCTTTATTAGAAGGATCATATTAATGAAATTTAATATTACTTATAATTTGTAGTTTCAGATATGGCATTTGATTCAGAAGCTGTATGCAACTTGCTCGACAAACTGGTATTGCAACAATTGCATCTGATGGAGGATAAAATGTCTTGTGAGCTGAACATAGAAAGGAGTATAAATAATGGTAGCATTCATTTGGCAAAGTCTAGATATATTATGGGACAGAGTTCTGTAAGTAAAGAGAGACTTCCCACTGAGAGTAGCCCAGAGTTTTCTGCCTCAGTCACCTGTGAGTCAATTGAAGAAGACAATGGAAGACAGCTGAAGGTCATCGAAACAGATGAAGCCAGTGTGAATCCCCTGCATTGGTTTGGTGTGTTGGTCCCTCAGAATTTACATAAGGCAAAAGGTATTTTTCAGAATACTATAAATTTTATTGTTGAATGTGCTAATGTTCAATTACTAATATTTGAAAATATGAGGAATATTGAAGCCTTAAAATACTATAAAAACAACATTATTAAAGATCACTGAACTGGTATCATTGTTCAAAATTAAGTTGTTTTTTTCTAAAAGCAAAAAAATTTAATGCATTTGCAATAAAATTGGATTACCTTAAGTAGATTTATCTTCCCTTCCATAAACTTGTTGGAAACTATGTACATTCAAGTAAGTATGCATATTGCATATAACAAAGTGAGGAGCTGGCGGATAGTACCGCGGGGTGTTTACGTAAAACGTTGCAGTAGCGACAGCAACGCAACAGCAGTAGCAATGCGACAGTTCATTTGCTGTCTCTCTTCTTCTTATTTTGTTTTGTGGCTATTGCTGTCTCTCTAGCCGGACGTTTGACAGCAATGATCGCGAGATTTACGCCTGTCGCAAGCCTGTCACGAGATACGTAATCACCCCGCCGGACTAGTCTATGAAATTAAATTTTATTTTAATGGTCTATGTTGTAAGTGTTCCATTGTAGCCCCTAAACTACTGAATCGATTATTATGGTCCAAGTGACATGGCTGTATTATAAAATATATTTATATGAACAAAACCAATATGACCAATGTTACATCCAATAAAGCGGGTGGTCTCTGAATTTTTTTAGTTTCAGTTTTGAACTTTATCTTCTATTGAAAATAATAAACAGGGTTTGAGTCATGTGGATCAAAATACTACGCTTTAAAAAGTGCTAATCAGATTCTGTTTGCCAGCTCCTCCATTATAATTGAATTTTATCTGGTAAGCTATTTAAATGAAACACATGTTGTTTAAATGTAGATATTTATTCCAAACAGTGTGACAACTGCTAATCATATTTCATGTAACAGGTTAATACTGTACAGGCATTATTTTATCTTATTGACTCTTTATAATGCTATGAATTTATTCCGAGCATTAAAATAATAACTCTTACAATTTGTAACATTGAACTAGCAATTTAAATTGTGATGTCTTAAAGTGGAAACACATTGCATCTCAACCTAATGCCATATACATTGTCCTGAATCGAATAAAATTGTAGTATTTTCTGATATCAGAATAACACTACAAACATCCGAAGCTACATTAATATTGGCTTATAGGAATCTTAATATATATCCATGGAAACAGGTCAGATCTTATGTTTCCGTCGTAAAACTTAAAATATCATCCCTTTTGTTATTATGTTATTCATTTATTACTGGTGTTTAAGTTACCACAAGGCATTTTAGAGGAATAGTCAATGAAAATAAATAATGTGGCTAATTCTGTTGTACACAAACCAAATTGACAGGCTTAATCTAGTACTATCCTTTTTCACAGGAAGAATTATGAAAGGGATAGGTAGCAATACATTTAGGCCTGTCATTTTAGTTTGGCTTAAAAACAGAATAAAGCACAATGTAAAAAGTATTAACTTAATTAAATTATTGAGTACCATATAAGTTATAATTGTGCTTTAACAATTATGGTATTTCTGCAGGTATTACAGTGTTTACCAGTTCTTGAACTATGAGGTAGTACATACTAGTAAAGAAAGTTTTAAGCTCAGCTTTGGTTGATGCTAATTTTATTACCTACTTCTAAGTTTCAAATGTTTATTACATCGAGAATTGTTAGTGCCATGTAGGTACATATTTTTTAGCACCCCACTCCATATTTTGTGAATTAATTCATATTAGGTATGATTTCTATGAACAGAAACACAACCAAACACAAAAATTGTTGTCGGGTGTATGTATTAATTTTCTGGTCATAGAAAATACTAAGATTTGATTTGACTCATAAGACTCATAACACATAGTGTGGTGTGGAGTGAGGTGGCATGTTGTACAGTCCGCGGCAGAAAATAATGTACATCACCTTTGAAAATAATTAAAATAATTTCGGCTTTGTAGAGTCTCTGTCACTCATAAAAAAGAATCGGTTCATAGTTTTTTAGGTAAGCACTTATTAACTTTATGGACCTATAGATTTTCAGGGAGTTGCCACGACACTAAGTGTCTGGCAATGCATGACGTGATTTCTAATACTCATACCTATGTGACGTTTTGTCGGTCTCAAAGACAGAAGGGACAATGCTCACTAGTCTCTACAAAACCGCTATCTCTTTCTAAAGGTCGATGTTCATAATTTTCTGCCGCGTACTGTAGTAAATATATATACTGGCGTATCGCGTTGTGTCGTGGTGAATCAAAACACACTGGTTTCATACACGGAACAGAAAGAACAGTGGAAGTGCAATTCACCAAAATTACTATAGGAACCGCTGTCGCCAAACTCATACAAATATACCGATAGTCATATATTGCACTACAAAGAAACAAATCATTTGATTTGTCGTTTAAGTTTAGTCAAAACTAGCCTACGTCACAGATTTGGAAACAAACCCTGACGTTCTAGAAATAAGATTTATTTTGCTTTAGCGGAAGAACGTATTTACGAGCTATAGTCACACTCACGTCACACTAGATTCAATTGTCCAATTAATTCCGCTACTTGACCATAGATGGCGGTATTCTAAGTGGTAGCAATTATAAACTTAATTACGTTAAACATATGGTTGACATTTGCGTGATCGGTCGATTTTTTTACGTAGCTCAATGAATTACCTATCGATATCGATAGATACTCGTTATTTTGTTCATTCGCAAAAATAAAATTAAAAAGGTAATTATAAAATTGAATAAAAGTGCTGGTATGTATGCATGCCTTTTACAAGTATGCACAATAAATACTGCAACGTATGAAAATAGTTAAATTTTATTTATTGCCCTTGAAATAAAACATATTTGTTAAGAAACTGGCGTTTCGAAAGTCTTATTTTTAATTTTAATAAACGGTGTATGCGAACATTTATGTATATATTTTTCGACTATTGCCTTCATCAAATCGGTAACGTGATTAGACGCAGGAATCTCCGAATCACTTTGTCTTTTTGAAGAACCTGGAGTGACCACATTTATCATTTTGTGGCTGAAACCAAAATTAAATTTTGAGAATAAATCCGTACTAATATTATAAATGCGAAAGTGTGTCTGTCTGTCTGTCTGTCTGCTAGCTTTTCACGGCTCAACCGTTCAACCGTTATTGATGAAATTTGGTACAGCGATAGCTTGCATCCCGGGAAAGGACATAGGCTACTTTTTATCCCGGAAAGTTGAAAAGTTCCCACAGGATTTTTAAAAACCTAAATCCACGCGGACGAAGTCGCGGGCATCATCTAGTACCTATATAAAAATGAATAGGAGAAAAATTAATTAGTGTGTTTATGAATTAAATTTGATATTTAGTCAGTCAATCTTCATAAAAAAATATAACTAAGAGGTGGTGTTGTTTTGTATTATAATATCAAGTATTTTCAATAAAATAAGACAAGGTTACTTACTTGATTAAAAAACTTAACGATTTTCATTGATGGAAGCGCAGTAGGTTTCGTATATCTATATCCTTTATTTGATATTATAAAATCGACTTCTAAAAAAATGTTCAGAGCATAATATCATGCTTGATTTGGTTGGCATCCAATTAACTCTACCCGTTGCATCTATCCATTTCTCTTTGATGCTTGCATCTTTGGGAAACCTAAAAATATTTTAAATGAACGGTAGAGGAACTACTGATGTCTATTTAGTGATCAATGCAACGTCTCACTCATTAATAAATTATAATTATTGCGTTACTATTTATTTATATCCTTGTATCGATATCAATCGATAAATTCAATATTCGACTTGGCCACATCACTACTTGAGTAGCGAACACGGAGCGAAGTACTTTCGGAATAGAATCAATCCAAAATAAACTTTATCTTAATTGGTTAAGGTTGATTTTGACTAACCGTTCTATTAAATATTAGTAAATTGAAATAAATTAAGATTTTATAGAAAACAATGAAAATCGTACTTACCGATGATACGAAACACCTCCATTTTTAAGATTTTTTCTCCTACTATCATTTTTACACTCCAAAACGGAACAGTAACTGCTAGGGCAATATGAATTTGTCGCGAGACTACCAACTCCACGCGATGTTAGAACGCGACTGGGATCAGTTTTACGTAACTACGCTTAATTGTGGCACGCGTGCCACGCCTACTTAGCACTTCCACTGTTTTTTCTGTTCCGTGGTTTCATACAATATTTAGTGTATTGGTACAGTGTGTAATTCGTTACACACGTTACATGGTACACTGGCCCCACATTGGGCGCCAGTGTACCGGGTGTTAAAAAAAATGATATGATCGAAATGAAACGGCGAAAATAGCACACGGTAGGATTTACTAATATAAAAATGATGGTACAGAAAAACTACCGCGGCTTAGCTCATAGGTCGGCACACAAAATTTGTAGGGTCGTGGTGCTATGAGCTAAGCCGCGGTAGTTTTTCTGTACCATCATTTTTGTATTAGTAAATCCTACCGTGTGCTATTTTCGCCGTTTCATTTTGATCATATCATTTTTTTTTAACACCCGGTACAAGTGCCACCAACTGATCTGTTCGGATGACAACGTCGCTAGTGGAGAATTCGGTTATTGCTAATTTCTGAAATTCATCAAGAAAACGGAATTAAAATTCTTTCAACAATTCATATCATCATCATCATCATCAACCGATACACGTCCACTGCTGGACATAGGTCTCTTGTAGGGCCTTCCACACGACACGGTCTTGCGCCGCCTGAATCCAGCGGCGGCAATTCATATAGCTTAATTATATTGCAATATTAGCTGATACCCGTGACTTCATCCGCGTTGATTTTAAAATGGCGGCTGACGCGGCTCTAGTTCCGATTTTAACCACCTGGACAGATAAGTTGGCGGCACTGTAGTTAGAAAGAGTCACGACTAGGCGTCACGACACGCGACTCCACTTTATTGTGTCTCACCAATGCCTGATGGGTCACTACTCACGACACAACACGCTATTGTCCGTTCATCGTAACTGAGGAGGTTTCCAGGCAACGTTCGAGAAAATTTTCATAGATGGCGCTGAATACTACCACCACTAAAGATTAAAAATAATACCTATATCTATATATCTATATGATCTATGCTTTAATGTTTAGGTCATGTCAATCAATGACATAGATGAAGAGGATAAGAGCTAGCGTGCACTGCAATTTTCCTTACGTTTCTTCCCCACAAAATCTGTGAACTATAATAGAAGTAATTAATTAATTTCGTATCCGATTTAAATTTAAAAATTTAAAGCATAGATCATATAGATTTAGCGTATTATTATTATCTTTAGTGGTGGTAATATTTAGCGCCATCTATGAAAATTTTCTCGAACGTTGCCTGGAAACCTCCTTGACGCGTGAGTAGTTGGCAACATTGCAAATCACACAATAATAAACTGTAAGTTCTAAAGGAATAAAGAAACAAAGCAATGGTGCTTACATATTATTATTACCTACTCGTTTACGATGAACGGCCATTAGTATGCTCAATGTTCTGCTCGGCCCATTAATTATATTATTGTTAGTTAGTAAAATATAGATCGTAGGTACCTACCTATTACATTATTTGACGATTTGTATCGTAAAAAGTAAAGTAATACACAAGATTTTTAACCACAATGTGTTTTAATTACTTTATTATAATCTATGCAATGTACAGGTATTAGGTAGCAGTTTTACATTTTATTTTATGATTGTTAACACAAAAATTAGTTTTTAAGTACATAGGTACCTTCTGATTATTCAACCGCCAAAGACACTGACTCTTGACAGTTTTGTGATACAAAAACGGAAAAAAAAAAATTGCGATCGATATGATCTTTCCACGAGATCTTTCTAAGGGCCTGTTTCACAACTGACAGGTTTTCCAATATTCGCTCGCGTTTTACACAGCCACTGTTACTTTTTGAATTAAACGGCTAAGTACTTTGACCGCCCTTTTCAGTTTAGTTTACAACAAGAACAGAGAGAGAGAGTTAGGATCATTTAAATTTTGTAATGCTGTTACCTACTTTTTGGCAAGAGACAGCATTACATGAGTACGGTCCTTGTGCAAATGGGTCTGAGTTTCGACATTTTGTGAAAATTTTACACAAAACTTCAGAAAATAATTGACTTACAGTTTAAATAAAAATCATATTAAGTAGGTAAGTATATAATACATAATCATAATAATACGTAGAGTAGGTAGATACTTATTTACTGATACATTTACGGTGAATTAATAGTAGAACTTCTTACAGAAGTTTAAAAAATAATGCTAAAAATGCAAAAGTTAAAAGTTTAAAAATACTTATTAACTAAACACTTTGTGCTAAGTACATAATTTAAAAGGTATACAATAACATGGTTTAATATAAGTTACTAATAATTTAAGTAAATACCTACTTATGTAGTATTTGTGCTCAATTTACATGGTGCCATGACTAGACACAGGATGAGCATGCTTTAAAAGAATATTTATCCTGAAGTAAGCACTTAAACATGGCATTTATCCTTTAAAAAACGGAACACTTGTTATTTGTAATAATAATAATAAGATAGAATAAACCATGAAAACCAAATATTAGGTAGGTTCAAAACAGGCAAACAGTGTGAGCAGAAAGATTCGTAGTGGGGAAAACAAGGGCATACTGATAAACTAATCGCATGCTCCCGCGCGGATAAAAATCCACTTGCGCCTCCTTTGGTCCTAGAAATATCAAATGTTTTCAAGTTGTTTGCCGGTCATTGTACGGAAAAAAATTGTGTCTATTTCTTATAACTGGTCGAAAAACCTTGTTGTTGCCAATAGCTGTTATAAATAAAAACAATTTATAATAATTTTACTTATTATTTTATAAATCACATAAAAATAAAAAGGCATAAAGCTAAAAATTCAATCAAACACCAAAATCATCGATTGAAATACATTGTGAAAGTTACAAAAAGGTTATTTAATAATATAGGTATTATTAATAATAATAAAACCCTGTGAATAGAATTTCCTTAAAAATATTATATACTTATCTAAAACATACTTTTTGTATCTATGTACGAAAAAATAAGCACTTTATGAAACTATATTAAGTACTTTATGGAATGATAAGTTTTGAACTTAATCTCACTTAATTTGTGATTCGTTTACATATTAGGTTTATCAACAGGCACTCATAACAAATTTTTAATTTCAAACAAAACACAACAAAACTTAACAAAATTAGGTAGATACAGTAATCGTATTATACTTATTAGGTATATTACATAAGTAAAAAAAAATATACTTAATTGGTACCTTCGATATAATAGGTGTTCTTCATAATATGATACCTAATTAACAACGCGGTATTTAAAATAGTAATAGGTACCTAGGAAGTAAATAAAATTTGCTTCGGTCTCGGCTATTATTACCTACAATCAGGTCTCGTTCACGACTACATTTTGTGCTAACGACGACAAATGACGATAAAGCCACCTTATTTACCTAACCCTTTCATACAGCCGCACTCAGAGTCGCTAATCGTTACTGAAGATTGCGTTAAAACGAGACAGATTTATGTAAGAGATATAGATAGCTCTGTCTCGTTTTAACTAAACTTAAGTAACGATTAAGCGACTCTGAGTGCGTCTGTTAGACTCTTAAAGACGCCATAAGAATCTTTAAAGGCATTGCAACTATAATACCGGCTTCTCACGGATATTGCGGACGGAAGCGGACCAGCCAGAACCGACGCAAAAGTATCTTCCGTGGTAGCGCAGAGTGCAGACACGTCGTCGTTATCGGCCGAGCCTTGTGCGCGGTGTGTGGCTGTCCGTGGTCGTCAGCCGTGCGTGGTAATCAAAAGAACCACGCACCGTGGGAAGCAGGTATAACATGTATAAAATATTCTATTTGTATAGTACACCGGGTAGCTATACGTTATTATACTTATATTAACAATAGGTACCATTGGAACTTGCCATGGACATTATAATAATGGACGCGAATATATATATTATTATTATTATTTATATGAACATGGAATGATTCAAGTTTTTGTTATATTTTAGTATTTTCTACATAAAGCAGTATCTCCTACCTGCGAGCGATTGTTATTGGATACAGTGAATCAGAAACTTAATTTGCTATAATCCGCTGAAACAGATCAGAAAACAAATCTGTATGGTGCAACATAGCCAAAGCCAGCCACCAAGGCTGGCTTTTCCAGCATGTTTAGCAGCGGGAGGATGGGCATCGCATGCTGCATGCTGCACCATACAGATTTGATCTGTCAGCGGATTATAGCAAATTAAGCTTCTGATTCATTGTATGTCATGGATTTCCGCAAAATAACGCCTGCTTCTATGCAACATTGTTATTGGAATTTGGAACCGTAACAAAAGATGATAAGAGATTACTTATCAGTTTTGTTACGTTTATTTATATATTATTTTATGATCCAAATTATATTCTCCTAGATAGTAATCGCTTTTATAAAACTAAATCCAAATCCAAAATATTTTTTGATAAAACCAAAGCGATTATAGTAGGGTAGGTATACTTATAATAAATGATTATCATGGTTAGTACCTATAGTTCGCGAGATGGCAGGTCAGATGGCAATCGGGGTATGAGACGGGGGACGTCCCACACACCCGTACGTCATCCGCGCTATCCCGCACCGGGTTAGCGAGGGGCTGTGCCGGTTTGCCCTCCAACCTGTGGCGTACTATATGTGGTATACATGCAATCGTTCGACTTATTAAAAATATAAGATAAAAACTTATTTCAGTTTCTGTAAATTCACATTTGTATACTATGTCTTTGGTTAGATTGTGCTTAGATTTCACAAAAAGTAACTATTTGTGCATAAGACCCAATGACATTGCTTATTAGAATGTCATTGATAAGACCCTAAAAATTGGTAATTGATAATTCTTTCTCTATAATTTTCGACAATTTTACAATCGAATAATTAAGACTAGTAGATTTGGGCCGACACAAAAACTTAATAAAAATATATACCTAATTAGTTAAAGAATAAATAATAAAAACGATCGATAACATTATTTTAGCTCTCCCTGGCTTTGTCTTAATTCTAGAATAGGTTTCACCTAAACTTTTCCACTCGATTGTATATTTCGGCAAAGTATTGATTTAGTTTTCATGTAGATATCTACTTACTCGTGGATGTTCTATTTCACTAAGTCTACTTAGTTGTGTTTGTGTAAATGCACACGTACGTTTCTGTGTGCGTGACACTTGGTCTCTAGTCTCGACAGTTTACTTACTACGCACATAAATACGTACCTACTATAACCAAGCTGACCGAACTTCATGAAATAGAAATTATAGTCCGCGACAGGTCGAGATGGCAATCGGGGTATGAGGCGGGGGGACGCCCCGCACCCGCGTTCATCCGCACCGGGCTAGCGCGGGCCTGTGCGGAGCGTTTCCTCACCGATTGCGATCTCGACCTGTCGCGTACTAATAATGACCAATCTATCTGTAATCTGTCGTCGATAAGTAACTAAGTACCTAATAGTATTATTTCTCAAAAATACCATTCGATTTTTGACAAATAAAACTGTTGCTAAGTAACTTATCGACAGATTACAGATATGATTGATTACCTACCTATCTTAATTTCGGCCGTAAGTAAATTCAAGTTCAGTCCGGGAAGACAATATAGTCTTTTTTAAACAAAGATAGCGAGCACATGAGCAGGCGGTACACCTGATGTTAAGTGATTACCGCTGCCCATGAACATTTGCAGCACCAGAGGAATCGCCAATGCGTTGCCGGCCTTTCAGGAATTCGTCTGTCAGGATGTTGTCAGATGTATACTATGTCTAAATGAGTAGTAAAGCCTGACCAGAAAATTAAAAAACTTCGCCATATTGCGGAAAACTAGTGGAACTAATTTACCTGTACAAGACTGTGACTGTCTATTGCAATAATAAATGCTAAAGTGGCGCCCCCAGAGCAACTTTTTTATATTTCTTGTCAGGCTTTAAATAATTTTAGTTTTATCTGTGGCTCGGTGGCGGTGGTTGTGATGGTCTACGGAGGGTCGCGGACGCTGCGCGCCTCGCGGGCTGCGGCGCGCCACTCCGTGCGCGTGCAGGCGGAGTCGCGCCACCACGCTTGCACGTCCGTGTAGTGCGCGCTGCGTTGCCTGCGAGCGTTCGCATGCACCATTGCGCAGACGCGGCAAAAGAAGTATGTGTTTATAAACTCGCCTGTGCCCTGTAAAGTACATCATTGTCACTTCTATAGACTGTTAACAGGCCACCATGTTTTGAAGGATCCTCCTAGGTTTTTTACTCAAAGATTTAACAACGCCCAGTAAAGTGAACAGAAAAGAAATACCTAGTCCAATCTATTGCAACATGGCGATTTGAGCAGGTCATAGACTACAGATTAAATACACAAGCCCGGCTGAGATCTGTTTTGTACAATGCGCAGTCATATTCCTTCGTGTTCAGATTGGACTACTTGTTTTGCGTGCACTGTAACGGGTCACCATGTTTTGAAGCTTGCTCGCGGGTGTCGTTTTTAGGGTTCCGTAGCCAAATAGTAAAAAACGGAACCCTTATAGATTCGTCATGTCTGTCTGTCTGTCTGTCCGTCCGTATGTCACAGCCACTTTTCTCCGAAACGATAAAAGCTATACTGTTGAAACTTGGTAAGTAAATGTATTCTGTAAACCGCATTAAGATTTTTACACAAAAATAGAAAAAAAACAATAAATTTTGGGGTTCCTCTTACTTAGAACTGAAACTCAAAATTTATTTTCATCAAACCCATATGTGTAGGTTATCTATGGATTCAAAAATGATATTGAGGTTTCTAATATCATTTTTCTCTAAGCAGAATAGTTTGCGCGAGAGACACTTCCAAAGTTGTAAAATGTGTGCCCTCCCCCCCCCCCCCCCCCCTGGAACTTCTAAAATAAGAGAATGATAAAACTAATTAAAATAAGATGATGCAAACTTCTAACGAAAATTGGTTTGAACGAGATCTAGTAAATAGTTTTTGATTTATCGAGCAAAATGTCGATAAAATACGATTGTACTACGGAACCCTCAGTGCGCGAGTCTGATTCGCACTTGGCCAGTTTTTTAAAAGTTGCCTAAACACCGCGTTATAGTATCTCGCATTATCGGCTTTGCCACTACGCTAACGTACAAATACAAAATTGTTTTCACTTTTTAAAGCACGCACCTTTGATCTTAGATCTATCTGAAGTTTTATAATAATTTTGATAATACTTGTCTGACTGAAAAATTATTGCTCTTGAAATGCTTGATTTAATGCTAGGTATAAGATGCAAATAGCTTCACTAACGCTTGGTGTTTTGTCCTTTCTAGAACCTATTATACAGCGTTATTGCTTCATGTTTTTTCACTGTCTATATTTATATTTTGACATGCTTTAAACAGGATTAGGCACTTATTATCCTACTCATTTAAGTAAAAATTGCTTGCGACTGAAATGTTTGCTATAAAATCTTGCTTAAATCTGTTTGACTATACCCTATCCTCGGAAAGAAATTATAGCGCTCTCTCTGTTTGGCTCTATCATCTGTATGTATTACGTAAAAGAGAGAGCGCTATACCACAGAATATATAATAATGCTATACTAACTTAGCCGCCGAATTAAAACAATTTGAGCCTCGATAGCTCTACGGTTAAAGGAGCGGACTGAAATCCGAAAGGTGGCCGGTTCAAATCCCACCCGTTGCACTAAATTGTCGTACCTACTCCTAGTACAAGCTTTACGCTTAATTGGACGGGAAAGGGGAATATTAGTCAGCAATTAACTTGGCTACGTTATACTAACTTTATTCCGCGGATAGGGTATAGTAGGTTATCTGTTGTAGAGCTACTTACCTTCCACTTAAAGTACGAATTATAAAGGGCATCATCTTCATCGAGGCGACGTAAATAAGCGGCTAACTCCTCGGGGCCTGCGAATTCTTCAATGTGTATGTATGAGTTGTGTGGTGCCACTGCTGCGTACTCTGATGGGCGTGCCCCCATCACTATGGGCAGCACGTCGTGTCTGCAAACCATAAAAGAATTGATGATCTGACAAACAAAACGGAGTATTTGCATGAAATAAAATTTTACAAGAAGGAGAAATACTTAATGAAATGGCTGTTGAAAATTTGCTGCAATTGTACCATTTTGATCGAAACCATGAATTTCAGACTCAATTTTAGCATAGTTATAAGTTGTTTTCTTTAGAAATAAGTTCGAGTTTGTATTCAGTGGGCGAAAAACGTCCTAAATAAAGAAAAAGTATTTTAATCAGAAGTGTAATTAGATACTAACTAGCTTATGCTTGCGACTTCATCCGCGTGGACTACATAAATTTCAAATCCCTATTTCACCCCCTTAGGGGTTGAATTTTCAAAAATCCTTTCTTAGCGGATGTCTACGTCATAATAGCTATCTGCATGCCAAATTTCAGCCCTATAGGCCCAGTAGTTTAAACTGTGCGTTGATAGATCAGTCAGTCAGTCAGTCACCTTTTCGTTTTATATTAGATTACATCGCTTGTTCGCCAGCTCCTCTATTGATTCTACCAGTAGGTAGGTATATCATTGACGAAGTTCTAGATTTTTCTATACACGATTACATTACATATCCATACTAATATTATAAATGCGAAAGTGTGTGTGTCTGTCTGTCTGTTAGACTTTCACGGCCCATCCGTACAACCGATTTTGACGAAATTTGGTACAGCGATAGCTTGCATTCCGGGGAAGGACATAGGCTACTTTTTATCCCGAAAAATTAAAGAGTTTCCGCGGGATTTTTAAAAACTTAAATCCACGCGGACGAAACCGCGGGCATCATCTAGTAGGTAGTACATTACATATTAATAATATTTATCAAAATGAAACGAATCGTAATACATTGCAATACTGTTCATTAAAGTTAATGACTTATCGCTTTGATAGCATTAATAACATAATGAAGCAATAAAAAAATTAAACTCACAATGGCATTACAAAACAATCGTACCGTGCGCTAAAGATATTTAGATATATTAACTTATCGGTCCTTTATCTACAATCTAATCAAAACATTGAAGACTATGTACTTGACATTGAAACAATTACACTATATGTATAACAATAGCTAGCAGTACCTAGATAAAACTAGCGGAAACCCTGCGTGTGCTACTATGCTAAAAAATATCTCTAAAACCATCTCCGCATTATTGTCTTTCTGATGAAACTGGTTTGGGGCACATCGGTTGGACGATTCCAAAGTCTACGGCCACGGGAAGAATTTGTTTTTTGTTTTTTATAGCTATACCTACTTAGAGATTATTTGAGTAGGTACCTATCACAACACAACGATCATTTAGAATTTTTTAAAAGAATCCAAGGGACTGAAATTACTACTACCTAGGTAACTCAAGAAAAATATTTTTTAATGTAAATAACAGTATTAGGAGGTTTGTGCACTCACCCGTATTTGGTTCGTATCCGGGAATCTTCGAAGTGGCCGTCATACAAATGCGTACTCATTCGATTCGTATTTCTACGGAATCTTTGATTTCACGGAGTGCACAAACGCCTTAAGTGTGATTGAAAGACTAGTAAAAGCAACTTACTGAAGTCCGTTCACAAAGAACTTCTCTGTAACATAATCGCGACAATTTGAGTTTTCAAAAGCCAGGTAGAACTTGTATTCTTTATCGAGCATTTCCAAACAGTTGGGATCAGCGCGTGGACAGTGGTGTGACCCGCAAGCACCGTAAATGTCCACGGATATAAACTTGGATAACTGTCTAGCGTACTGTAACCGGCGGTTGCGGGCGTGGCAGTTTGAAACGAACCATGCTACCTGAAAATAATTAAATTCAATTTATAGGGTTTCGTACCCGGAGGGGCATCCTTCGGGTACGAAACGGGACCAATGAGATTATCGAGAGATGACGTGAAAACCAATCAATAACCTTATATTGTTTATCGGTTGGTTGGAAAAAAGTTTGATCATCATACCAGAGAGAGTAAATCAGTACCCTTATTATAAATGCGAAAGTGTGTTTGTTTGTTGGTTTATTGGTTTGTTGGTTTGTCCTTCAATCACGTCGCAACTGTGCAACGGATTGACGTGATTTTTTGCATGGGTATAGATATAGACCTGGAGAGTGACATAGGCTACTTTTTATCCCGGAAAATCAACGAGTTCCCACGGGATTTTGGAAAACCTAATTCCACGCGGACGAAGTCGCGGGCATCAGCTAGTAAATAAATAAATACCTTTTTTGTTTTATTTGCTGCATAATTCTTATCTGGCTCTTTATCCGTAAACAACTCATCATAGTAAACCCATTTTTCATATGGAGCGACGATGTCCGAATCGCGCCGATATGTCGACGTCCAGTTGAAAACGTCTAATGAGGTGGGTCTAAGAGACGCCGTGTGGTATGGACATTCCAAGTAATAGAGGATCCAAATCTGAAATGCAGTTAGTGGTTTTTTATCAATGAAATATTAAGATAATCCATGATATTATCGAGCGGTCAAATGTGAAGACATTGAATCGCTCCTTGTCCTTTCATAAAAAATGCGGGTTACTTAGTATACAATACAATACTTATACTTTGGGCAGGCTTAGACGGTTAATAAAACGAGATCGATTTATGTCAGCCATATGAGCAATATATTGAATTCTCGTTTTAACAGTTTCTTAAGTCTGAGTAAAGTTAAAGTTCGCTATATAGACCTCAGCCCTAAATTCACGCAGATAAAGTTGCGATAGGTACCACCAGGTAGGTGTACCACCTATCTACACTACATACCTGATTAGGAGGTCTTTTGACATTAAAGGGGGTGTGATGATCTTTGTACAGAATAGCATCAGCGGTAGCGGCTTCTCTAGCATCTGCAGTGAGGGAGCATCGGTCTACGGGACACTTGTTCCTGATGAACTCTGTCCTCCCACCTGAAACGCCCCAAGTCCCTAACCCGTTTGCTAATAATATCTTCTTAATGGGTATGTCCTCATCCTTTGGCAACGTATAAGAGAGCTGTTCGACAATTCTGTAAATAAAAAATAATAGACTGGAAATCCATACCTATTGACAAAACTACACCTCTGAACTGACTCCCTTGACAAAGGACCCCGGATGGGTTCGAAACTAGTCGGGCTAACGCCGACTAAATACGTGAGTATAGCCATTGAGAGATATTATATATAAAACTACACTTGCGGTCTGTTACAATGGTGCGTAGAAAGATAAAATATGTTGGGACTCTTGAGTTATAATTATGACCTTGGACAAGAACTGTGATGAGACAATGAGAGAGTTCTCCATAATGTTCTCAAAGGTGTGTGAAGTCTGTCAATAGATTACGAAACTGGGCCATCTTGGTAATCTATGGCCCAAACCCTTCTCATTCTGAGAGGGGAGCCGTCCTCAGTAGTGGGGCGGCGATGGGTTGATCATGATGCAAGCAAGGACTAACCTCTTAACATCGAAAGTTATAACAAATCCTTATATCGTTTTCTTACCTGTCGTCGCCAGGTGCATCTTCAGGGAACAGTTTAGCATGAGGCTCGTGACGCCAGGGCCGTTGTTCCCCGCCGAACATGAACCACGGCCGCCGGGGCTCCTCTTCGACATCTTTGTCGACACTATTTAACTGAATCTCATCTTCTATTATAGAGTTCTGGAACAAACAAGCAAAAAGTAAAATACCAAGTAAATCAGCCAAGTGCGAGTCAGAATTGCGCACCAAGGGTTCCGTACTACAGTCGTTTTTTTGTTCAGGAACACATTTTAAATTTTTTTTGTGATGTAACCACAAATCCACGGTTTTCGAATTTTTCCCCTAACGTGTGCTATAAGACCTACCTACTGCCTAATTTTATGATTCTAGATCAACGGGAAGTAGGTATCCTATAGGATTCTTGACAGACGCGACAGACATAAGGACAACGAAGTGTTCCTATAAGGGTTCCGTTTCTTAAAATCAAAATATTGTTTTTTACTAAATCTTTTTATCATCTTTAAGTAACTCCCTAAGTTTGTTATTCAAATACTTACTAGGTAGGTACTTATCGCCCATTTTTTCTGACAACAATCGTCTTCATTGCCTTACTGCTAGTCTAGGCAATATAGAAGAGTTTTCAGAGTACCGAATATCGTTCCGAATTTGCTATATGGCCTAGCAAATTCTAAATAACAGGTACCTATCTCTGTACCAAATTTTATCAAAATCGGTTCAGCGGATGTGCCGTGAAAAATTAGGAAACAGTTAGGCACAATTTGTGCATTATTATACCTAGCTTTTTAGTATTTCAAAATCAAAATATATTTCAATTTTCATGCAGGACAACTGGTGTCTCTTATGCTACATCTGTGACTCTATGACTCTACCACCTGTTGCGAATGCAGGTTCTACAGAGCCTGCAAGAAACTTGGCAGTTGGTCTTTTCAAATCATAAAATGTTATAATATGTAACAAATAACAATACAACTAAGTATTGTCATCTTGTAGGAAACTGGAAGCTCAGTCGATTGCTTTCACTTAACTTTGTCGCTCATCTATAGATAAAACGTATCGAACCTGAATGTGTATTTCTTCCTTCGGCTGCGGTGGTGCCGATGGCAACCTCGCGGGAGCGCTGAACGACGGGGGTCGCGGCAGCAGCAGCAACGCCAGTGCAGTCAGCAGCAAAGGGACCAGCAGTGCTACGCGCCGCAGCATCCGCGCCGCGCGCGCCCACATGCCCACTCAGCGCGCTTGCGCCTTCCGCCCTATATGCTCGCCCATCTCGTACTCACTATCGTGCCACGAACATCTGTGAAGGTACATATTTGAGTTGATTTATCAGTACCCTTATTATAAATGCGAAAGTGTGTTTGTTTGTTGGTTTGTCCTTCAATCACGTCGCAACGGATTGACGTGATGTTTCGCATTGGTATAGATAAAGACCTGTGACATAGGCTACTTTTTATGCCGGAAAAATCAAAGAGTTCCCACGGGATTTAAAAAAACCTAATTCCACGCGGACGTAGTCGCGGGCATCAGCTAGTAGTTTTATAAAGATTCAAGAGTAGAGCTAGTAATTTTATAAGTTGGAACTACTTATCAATCTATTTTTAAGCTTTCTTATCATTGAAATCTTATCAGTATGTTTATTTAAATAGGTTAACATAAGTTTGTGTATCCATCTACATGATACTCTTTATCACAGGGGTATGAGGCGGGAGGACGCCTCGCACACCCGCGCTGCCCGCATCGGGTTAGCGTGAGGGCTATGCGGGGCGTTCCCGCCCCGATTGCCATACTTCTAGTGGGATTTTTAAAAACCTTAATCCATGCAAACGAAGTCTGTTTATCCTTTATCCGGTTGCGATGAAACTTTGTACAGTTGTTGGGACTTGCGGGAAGATTTCTGACATATTACCTTCAACGTATGTACAATATATTGTGGTGCGCGAGTACCTACCTAGTTCATACAAACGGGCCATACAGAGCGAGACCAATAATTAATCTATGAAACGGGCATTGCAACTCATGCCGAGCGAGCTTAGCTAGTAAAACATAAAAATACATAGAATAGAATATGTTTTTATTCAAGTAGACTTTTTACATATATTGTGTAGATACCTACTTAGGTACATGTAGGTATGTTTGTGCGTAAATTCAAGGCTCAAAATGAGTTTAAGTATAAGTTTAAGTAACATAGAATTTTTCAATAAAACTTCATCAAAAACCCAATAGAAGAGCAAATTCCAAATTCAGTAAAAACGTCAAAATTTTCAAATAAAAAACGTCGTGATTTGACATACCTACTCCAAAGAGTATATAATCTTTGACAATGACCTGCTTAGACTAAGAAGACCTTAGGTTTTGCACAGAATGTGTAACTTGTCTATACCTACCAATAATAAGAACGTAAATTCTCTTATAAGTCCCGCAAATTGCTAATACGCGTGGCCGCGATTTTTGTGACGTCAGCACTAGACTGGAGTTTCGAGCTCATGCAAGCTGATGGTATTACGTAGTAGTACATGGAAGTTCTTTGGATGGTATATTTTTACTTAAATATACGTCAACTGACGTCAAAATGACGTCATTTCGATGTTAATGAGACATGGTTCCAGGGGCGCAATAGCAATTTGCGGGACTTATACAAATCAAAACTTATGTAGGTAGGTACTTACGAAAAAGTATACGTATAAGTATAACGTCGACATAGGTTTTTTGTGTTTTATATAGGATATGACGTATTTTATGCTATGAAATGTATAATTTCAAAATAACTGCTATTTGATTAGCAACCGTATGTCCGTATATAATGTTTGGTCAGTGGCTGCAGTAAGAGCTGGTACCTAACTGTGTACGCGAGGTGAGTACCTACGTCGCGAACACAGTTAGTTACGGGTCTAGTGACAAAACGGTTTCAAATTAGCGCTTCGAGAAACGCGGTTTCGTTGTTGGCCTTTGTAAACAAAATCAAGTTCATGAACGATCTCGGTATAGGAAGGTAAATATCTACTTTTAATAAAACTGTATAACTGGACGACTTTTGGATCTTCTATAGGTACCTATCAATATTTCGTTCAATTTTAACCTCGGATCGAATCCAAACCAAAAACAGCTGGCAAGAAACTTCCTTGTTCCTTGGCATCCTCAACAAAGTCAAGGGGTAGGTACTGAACGCCAGAACAGCTTCTAACCCTATAGCAAACTCAAGTTCGATCGTGCATGGAGTATTGCAGCCATTTGTGGCATGGCTCTAGAACGATTTGATGCATTGGATTCGGTGGATCGTTGCGCCAGATCATAATATTAAGTATTATGGCGACAAAGCGCTGGTCAATTCTAAGCTCCAAGGCTTAGAATCGACTTAGAGTCCTACATCGGTAGGTACAAGGTTATCTGCCTGACGGTATACTACAGGATATATTTTGGTTTGGAGAGTGTAGTTTCCCCTCGCCATTCTACTACCTGTCTGTGCAGCATCATCAAAGTCTAAATTCCGTACGAAGCGATCCGCTTTCTCGTTCCTAATACGCACTGCCAGATTATATGAAGAATGCCCGTCCGGCTTCCGTCTTCCCCGCCATCCACCTACAATATTGGGACCATCAAGAGTGAATAGGCTTCTAGGCAGGCGCGCTCCATCTTAGTCTGTATCATCATTCATCACATTTTGGTATGATTGCAGTCAAGCGCATGCCGGGTCACAGCTGAAAATCAGCGTCCTGCATCTTATGTGTGTTAACGCATATGATACAAGACATTATACGTGCATTATCAGAGGCGTCTTTACCTATGGTGCAGGGTGTGCGGCGCACACGGGCGCCGGGTCTAAGGGGGCGCCGAGCGCCATCTAATGCGACACCTCCAAAGATGCGTCGAAGCCGGCGCTCTCAAAGACCCTGCGCCCGTGTTATGGCCGACGCCGTCATCATTTAAAATCATCATTAAAAATTGCACAATCTGCATCCGAATTTCCGTTTGAAAATATAACTGTTAGTATTCCATTTTGACCCTGCTCCTACTAGACTAGAGGGCGCCAGGGTACTGGTTGCACACGGGCGCCACGAGGGCTAGAGATGCCTCTGTGCATTATACTGAGCTGTATACCCATTTGGGGTGGTGTCACAGATGAAAATGTTACATTTGTACTTTGTTTTTATCTGTGACACCGACAACAAATAGTAAATGCATTTTCTTTCTTTCTTTCTAAATATTATGTAATAAAAAAAACATGTTTATGAACATGTGGATTGTGGATGTATCATTTTTAGAAGGTAGACGTCTACCGTAGGGGGATATCACTAAATAGGTATGAGATGAAGCTGAAATGAACAACCAAATCATTTGACTGGCTTTCCGCTTTACTAAAAAGTTATAGAACCTTATCGAACATATCGTCGTTAATCTCTTTATAATCTACCTATGATAAGCACCTATTAAATATGCGAGTGAAAAATTGTATGTGTACTCGTACCAAGTTCTGTTATCATTATCACTTATCAGTATCGCCGTGGTTAGTGGAAAATATTTTTATTCTAACGGGGTCGATTGCGTGTCAACTGTCAATGTGAATCGATTCTTATACTTACGTTCTTTATTACATAACAATTCAATGAATATCACATCGATCTTCAGCTAAATTCGTCTCCACCTCGGATTTAATTGTTTTTTTTATTGCTGAGAGGTTTCCAAAAGCATAATAATTGTCAATGATAAAATACCATAGTCCAAATTATTATAAGTACTACCTACATAGTATTTAAAACTGATAAAGCTGTATTATTTAATTGAACTAAGTTCTGCATTATCTACTATTTCCATTAAACTAATCAAACGCCAGTATTTTTATCGATACGCTTAACAACACGTGTTACGAGGTATGTTTATGGTAGGTACCTACATATATTGTTGTGTGTGTGATGTAGTACATTTTAATAGTGCTATTACAGATTTCTGTAGGTAGGTATTATAGTAAAAGAATAAGCCTGATGTAAAGTACCTATCTTGTATTAAGTATCAACAATAACAACGTGACCGAGCCCACTAAAAGTTTTCACTTGCCTCGTAGCGTAGCTTGTGCTGATTGAACCAACTCATTAATTTAGAACAGGATATTGACACTACAATCCTTTTGGACGCATAGGGTTGAAATCATTGGTAATTCGTATAGCGCAGAAGAATAGGCGATAGAATATTTCAGGATCAGTCAACGCTGCCCCACCCATGAGTCATGACTCATGCAGTCATGCCCCATGTGCTCCAATCATGGTTCGCCTAATTAAGAGCTTATTTTATTTTTAGCTTACCGCCTATGGGTGTCATCCTATGGTTATGGAATCAATATCGACGCTTATTATTTTTATCGCCCTTAATTTGATAAAAAAGTAGGTAGGTATGTAGTTAATTAATCGTCTTGTTTAAGAAAAGCTTTACGATGTACCTATTTTTTGCATTTTGCATGCCTTTTGTTACTTAATTACGCTAAAACTGTTGGAATAGCCGTTTAAAACTAAAGGACAGATTTTGCAATTTCCAGATTAAATTAAATCTAATTAAATACCTCCTTACATACACTATTTTTGCACTTTTTTCTGTAGACCGTACGTATACTTATTCTATTACCGTGGGTTTTACGCATTTGAGTGTTTATCATGCCAAAATCTAATGTTGATTATTGACTTGCTATTATTAATACTCAATACACAAATATACCTAACGCATTATATAGGAATTGAACATCCAATAGGAATTGAAGGCGTAGGTACATTCGATAACAATATTGCATTTGCGCAAACGCAGGTGGCCTTTATAGCTGATACGAGACATATTTGTATTGCGCTGAAATGTTTAATCTGAATATATAAAAGCAAATACACTCACTAACTGACTGACTAATCACGAAATCTCAGGAACTATAAAGCCTAAAATCTTGAAATTTTGAAGGTAGGTTCTTCCTAGGAGGTAAGTGTCAGCTAAGAAACGGTTTTGAAAAATTCCCCCCTAAGGGTGTAAAAGGGGGGGTCGAAGGTTGTATGAAAGTCCTATGTATTTAAAGTTAGAGACATGAAAATCGACTTTTAAATTATTAGCTTTAAATAATGAAAATCTGTATAAGTCAATTTGGTAAATTCCCCCCTTGAGGGTGGTAAAATAGGAGGGAAATTTTTTTTTTGAAAAGTTCTGACAGGTTAAAGGTATGCTCCTAAAAAAAGCATACCTACTAAGTATACACAATCGAAGATTATGTAAATGATAGAAGAGCGTAGCGAAAGGCATTTCGAACTAGTGGTAGATGAATTTGACGATTCAAAAGTACTTGTACAAGTTTAATTGAACAAAAAATATTTTTATTTTTTTTAACTACTGATAAATAGTATCTAAGGGCAGCTTTATCAAACGCACATACCTATAGCTGTCATTATCAAAACGCGCGACGGTCACCTAATCTTGGAAATTTTAAGTTCCCCTCCAAAAAATACTGCCGAAATAGAATAACAACTGAACTTTTATATATTCTCATTTTTATTAATCTTCCTATTCTTACCTACAGGTTGTAACTAGTAGTTAGGTACATAAGCATTTAAAGTCAGGCAAAACAGAACTTGCCTAAGAACTAGAAGCAAGTAGTTGATGATGAATATATACGTAGGATAGTTAGTACGTATAATTTATTCTAAGGGCGGTGATAGCCTAGTGGTTAAGATTCGTGGATCAGTAGCCTCTGAGTGGATAGAATTCTGTTCGAGAGGTCGGGGTTCGATCCCGGACACGCACCTCGAACTATATTCGGAGTTATGCGCGTTTTAAGCAATTAAAACCAATTAGTAATAAAATAATATAATGTCTTCAAAGGTGTGTAAAGTCTGCCAATCTACACTTGGCCTTTAGTAGCTATTATATATTCTGTTACTTGGCCTAGTGCGTGGAAGCGTGGAATACCTATAGTCTACACCCTTCTCATTCTCAGAAGAGAGTATAGACCCGTTCTCAGGTGGGCCGACGATAGGTTGATCATGATGATGATGATGACTAATCCATGTGATTTTTTATCCATTTTACCCTACTATGACAATATATTGCAGGTACCTACAAAGATTTAATCGACGGACGGTCTGGGAAAATTATTACCATAGATGCCTACTGGCAGCTACTGGTTTGAAATAGAAATAGAAATAGAAATAGTTTTTTATTTGCCAGAATGTGGTACAATTTGGTCTTAAATCTATTTTGAGCCCTTGACATTCAACCAATAATTTGGTGTGCAACTTATTATAGTAACTACATTATCATAGAATAATAAAGTGTGAAAATTAACAATCAATAATCTACTTAACTTATTTATATTTAATTGTATCTATCTAGAAAGTACCTAATGTTAACAATATGATTTTATTCAAATATAAAAAACCCCTGTCAAGTCAATAATAATTATTAAAAAAAAAGAAGTATACATGTTCATCAGTTAAAAAAATAGAAATAACAATCTTAGAATAACACCACAATACTTAAGGTCATATCCATATCAATGAGTCAGTCATATCAATCATAAATTATTAAATATTTGGTTATTGGAATGTTTATACGAGCTCATCCGTACTCAATGTTATGTTTAAAACGTGCATGTAGGTACATTGCATAATAAATGGCAAGAGTTCGTGGTGATCGTGTTGATGGCATTTTCAAAATGCTTTCGTGCCGGATGTTACAAGTAGGTAACACAACTGCTACAATTGGAAATACTATTATAACAGACAATTTTATTGTACTTAATTCTATATAGGTACCTACCTATAATGAGAATAATAAATAATTATAAACTAATAGATACGAGACAGATTTGGATACATGGAACCCATAAGAGACAAACTTAAACCAGCCAGCCCGAGAACCGGTGATGGTTTTCATGCACAACATATTTCAAGATCCGCTTTTAAAACCACATAAATAAAGCGCAATACTTTAAATTCCAAATCTAAGCATCTATTAATAATGATTTCTATAATTAAAATTGGGTTGGATTGTGCAACACCACATGGATATTGTCGGGCTTTCACCATTATCGTGGACTACATCTCTCACACTGCGCGCGCGCATCGCTCGTCAACTTCAAACAAACAAAAAATAAGCATAGGCAAATGGGTCACCAACACAATGTTTGAATACCTCGCGATCGGATTATCATTAAGGGTCCGTACCTTAAAAGGAAAAAAGGAACCTTATAGGATCACTTTGTTGTCTGTCTGTCCGTCTGTCTTTCGTGTCTATCAACAAAACTTCGAATTGACCTAGAATCATGAACTTTGGCAGGTAGGTAGGTCTTATAGGACAAGTAAAGGAAAAAATCCAAAAACCGTGACTTACTGTTTACATCACAAAGAAACCGGCCAAGTGCGAATCAGACTCGCGCACTGAGGATTCCGTACTACAATCGTATTTTAACGACATTTTGCACGATGCAAAAACTACTTAGGTTTTTTTTTTAATATCATTTTTGAAGACCTAGTATGGGGAGCCCCCAAAATTTATTGTTTTTTTTCAACTTTTGTGTGAAAATCTTAATGCGGTTCACAGAATGCGTCTACTTCCCAAGTTTAAACAGTATAGTTCTTATAGTTTCGGAAAAAGTGGCTGTGACATACGGACGGACATACAGACAGACATGACGAATCTATAAGGGTTCCGTTTTTTGCCATTTGGCCACGGAACCCTAAAAATTAAAATGTGTTCACGATTAAAATAATTTACTAAATCACAATATTATTATCACGGCGAAGTCCACCATTAACTTGAATTTTTTTATTATTCCTACTGGGTTGAGGTTTCTTGTACGATGCAGATGGTGCGGAACCCTTGGTGTGTGAGTCCGACTCTCACTTGACTGGATTATAATTTTTTTGATACTTTGAAGTTTCACTCTAATAATATATAGCTAGCTAGTGATAAGTATAGTATGCAGGTACAATAATTATTAATTAATTAACATCTTATATTGAAAACGGTAATTGTACGTAGTAATCATACGGCTATGATTAACATTATTATGTGTTATAAATATAGACTGAAATAAACAATACCTTATTCATAACACATAATTTTCAATTCTTTTCCTTAAAACTAAAACTTCAGTACTTATTGATTAATTACCAAAGGCCACATCGCGTAGGTAATTGTTTAAACAGTAGTAGACAAGATTATGTACCTATAATATACCTATATATAAAGACTACGACAGTCCAAGTAAGCTTTTGTAATTCAGTCAAACGTTTGAGAAAATCATAGAATAAGATTAGGGCTGCCTCTTCCAATATCAATGGTGAAAACTGATAGAAGTTTATTCATAGTGCCAAATAAACGTACCTACATGCAGAGGCGTCTTTATCTATGGTGCAGGGTGTGCGGCACACATGGGCGCCGGGTCTAAGGGGGCTCCGAGCGCCCTCTAATGCGACACCTCCAAAGATGCGTCGATGCCGGCGCTCTCAAAGACAGTAGTGCGCTCGTGTTATGGCCGACGCCGTCATTATTTAAAATCATCATTTAAAATTACACCATATTTGCATTTTGCATCCGAATTTCCGTTTGAAAATATAACTGTTAGTATTCCATTTTGACCCTGCTCCTACTAGACTAGAGGGCGCCAGGGTACTGGTTGCACACGGGCGCCACAAGGGCTAGATACGCCTCTGCCTACAATATGTTATAGTTCAGTTCTCAATTAAATATTAAACCAGTCAAACTCAATGAAACTACTTACATCTTTTTCAGAAATGTGGAAAACAATAGATTTATAATACAATAACCTACACAGATATTTGTTTCTATAGAACGCGTTTACATTTCATCGAGTTTTGCAATCTGCGTTTATGTATGGGAAGCGCTGAGGAGCTTGCTAGCGAATTTTTTTTATAAATACTATAAAAAAAGCTATTATAAAAAACCAAAAATATTTTACATTTTACGCAGCAATGACGATTATATTAATATCCAGAAAGTGGTCATTTTGTTTGGAATTTAAATAGGGTAGGGCACGTTCACAGGAATCGTAACTTTATACGAAGACTGGGTGTCACTATAAGTACCTTCTGTACGCACAAACTGCCACACCACGCCATACGTATTGTGTCCATAGTCTTATATTATGTCTCGACCTCCGCCGACTCATTTATTTTTCACTAACATTCCCGTAACATTTGTCTGTAACAGTGACTTTCACACAAATTTTTTGTATAAGTGCTGTTTACAATTATTATTGTATCGAATTACTTTTTTGTAGTTAATTAAATAATTTCCGTGCTACTTAAACTAAGAAAATAATAATTATATTGCATTAAATACGTAGGTAGCTGGTAGGTACAGCTGTAAGTAGGTTGTATGGTTATAATTTTGACATGATTTTTTTAAACTTAGCGCTACATTATTGAAATTGTTTCTGCAACCCGTCTCAAATTGCATAGATAGGTAGGTACCTATAGTCCGTGGACAGGTCGAGATGGCAATCGAGGTATCAGACTGGGGACGCTCGCACACCCGCGCGTCACCCGCGCTCACCCGCAGCTGGCACCGACCGCATACGAATATTGTCCTGACTGCATAATATTTGAATAATATTCGTAACCAACACACAGGACATTGTTTTTAGATGAGGTACAGTGATAACAATAAGTTAAGAGAGTACCGGAAAGGAAACGGTATGACTGCCCAAGCCTAAATACTCGTAGCACCAAACTTGGAGCTACAAGTATTTAGGATGTACGCTCGCAATCCCTTCTGCGGGGCGATTGTCTAAAACCTGCATCAATCATTATTACAATCTCAATTGTTCTGATTGGCTGAATTTGTGCGATTCTTGTTGCAACAATGAGCAACAATGCATTGTGGCCAATAGTGAGCGAGCATTAACCAATCAGAGATGATTGCGATCGTGACATTGTAGCTGTCAAACAACCGTGGTAGGGCCACTGATTAGGAACTTAGTTGACAGTTGGCTCTAATTATTAGCTACAATGCATAATTGCAAATAATTCAGCCAGAAATAGAAATATCGCAACGTGATATTTAACAACTCCTGTGCTAGGTAGTACCATTGTTACCATTAAGCCGTCATATTAGTACTTATGGATAGACGGTAGGTATGTGGACGGCAAGACAAGGACTATGTTAAATAACAATAAGACATTACAAAGTTATGAAGATGGATAATAGGTACAGTACCTAAACAATCGTGTAACGTATCTATAGCACAGAATATATAATAGTACGGTCTATAGGTAATCGACGCGAACACTCGTTAGCACGTACCTACATTCTATTACCTACCTAAATAAGATGCAATGTATAATAGAAGGCACTAAGTACCTATCTATACACTATATATAATTTTCAATTAATCTTCTCGTACCTATCTATAATTTTCAATTAAGTACCTACCCTTTAAAAAAAATCTCTGAGTTCATTTAAAAAAAATACATCGAGTTTTCTTAAACATCCATAAAAATAGCAAAAATTATCTATCAAAGTATGTACTTACTTAAATAAGTAAGGTACATAGAATCATAGATAGGTAGGAGCTGTCAAAAGAGTCAGAACTTAAAATATCGTTACACTAGCGGCACGCTATGATGGCCGGTTTGACACATTACAATAGTGATGTGGAATGTCAATTTATTCTCGAACAAAAAACAATTAAGTTTTGTTTTTGTACCTGATTAAATAGGTTTAATAAAACAAAAATGTATATGTTTATTTAATTTATTTGAACGAACTGAATATTTGAACGAAAATGAATATACATACTTTATATGCACACAAGAAACATATGAATACAAAAGATACCGAAAAAGGTGCCACAAAAGGCCATAATTAATCAGATTCGTCCATACTACTATTTTCACTGTCGTCACTGCTATCATCACATACATTAATAATTATATGTTCGTTTTCTATAATATTATCTATTTTCACATCTCTTTCATAATCTTCCCTTATTAATTTAACAGTTCTATTCACAACCTTTTCCCAGTCTCCTTTAGTCACATGTTCACAAGCTTCTTCTAATAATTTTAGCATTTTTTTTGTGGTAAATGGGGGTTCTGTATTGTGTCTTGCAGCATATCCCTTAATTTGAGCCCACACCAACTCAATCGCATTATACTCACAATGGTAAGGCGGTAACCGTATAACTCTGTGCCCATGTTCTAATGCTATTTCGTCAATGACGTATCGGATCTTGGTTGGTTTGTTTTCTTTTAAAAGACGTACTAATTCCGCTTTTAACATATTCATGTTTGCATCTACGCCATTTTTACGAAGCCATGCGACGATATCAGCTTTCTTTTGGGATTGGGCAGGTGGCTTGTCAATTTGCATCGAGTGGTATGGGGCGTTGTCCATAATTATAATAGATGGTTCAGGGAGGCTACACAACATTGAGGTAAACCATTCAGTAAACTTTTCTCCATTCATGTCTTCATGATAGTCTCCAGTGGTTTTTGACGCAAAAGCCATGAGAGAACCTTCGACAAACCCGTTGATGGTTCCGGCGTGACAAATTATAAGTCGCGATCCTTTTCCTACAGGAACTTTGGAAGTAGATGCTGCTGTGTCATCGTTCCAAGAACGGCCTACAGTATGGTTAGCATTAAGCCATGTTTCATCCAAGAACACAACATTTTGCCAATTTTTGATTTCTTTCACTTGCCGTAAAAAAGTATACCTTGCCATCGCTATATCAAATCTTTCCATCAATATTTTGCGTTTGTTACATTTTTTGTATCGAAATCCAATGGTCTTCAAAATCTTCGTTAAAGAACTTTCCCCACCGAAGAATAATCCAGCTTCCTTCAGTGAATGCACCAACTTTTTTCTTGTTGGATACTCCTTCTGTAAATAGTAGCCGTAAACATGTCTTCGGATAGCATCGGCATCAAAGCTATCGATGCCTACGACTGGTTTTGCTCGTTTTCTCTTTTTTGGTGTGTGAAGTTTATTTTCTTCTGTGCCAGTCTCGCCATATTTTTTTTTAGTTATCCGTCTAACAGTTCGTTGTCCAATATTAAGCGCATCAGCTACGCGTTCAACCACTGACGTTATAGGTAAAATTGGCCCTCCATTTTGAGCTTCACGATCGAAATAGTTACGAAGGCGTATTAGGAACTCACGTGTCTGACTATTTAGAACAGTTCTCTGCGTACGTTCGGTCATATCGACGAAATCCACAACAAAGGGCTTGAACAGAGTCCAAATTAACGAGCAAGGGTCAACAGTAATGCAGTATCAATATTTGAAATCCAAAGCCAGGTCAAAACTATATCACAATCGCATTGCACTGACAGTTTATACTTTTCGAAGCAACGTCAATTCGAAACTGCTTTGTTTTGCATTGAGCATTGACGCGAGTTTGCCGGAGGTAGTAGTTGTGCTAGCCAGCGATCCTATGTGACGATCGTATTAGATTCCATTTTTAAAAATTTATTGATATTTTTTTGCGATTTCAGAGGTTTGTCCACATAGTGAAAATTGTTCATATTCACAAGTACATTCACCCCTTAAATGGTGCAAACTGATTTTTCTACACTTGTATACATTTAAGAAATCAATTTAATAAATAAATTTTGAGTCCTAAACCTAAAACTACATTCGATAAAATTTATGAATCTCTGCACATCACTATCGTCAATAAAGTAATACAATTATTTCCTTCAAAGTCGTTATCAATTAATACGGAACTTCATGAGCGGACAAACGTCAAACCGGCCATCATAGCGTGCCGCTAGTATAGTGTACCTACATGTCAAAGCGCTAAAATCAAGGACCGAAAGGTTAACAACCCGTATGAGGGTTTTAGGCGGGTTTATTTTTAGGGTTAGGTTAAAACCCCCACGATAACCGTTAACCGTATTATTGGGTTAATCTTGCCTACAGGAACCGGTTCACACATAAATGTTCATTTTTAGGGTTCCGTAGTAAACAAGGAACCCTTATAGTTTCGCCATGTCCGTCCGTCCGTCCTCGGTTAATCTCAGAAACTATTAGTGCTAGAAATCTGTAATTTGGCATGGGTATAAATATTAATCACGCCGACAAAGTGGTTAAATAAAATTGTGGTAATTTTTTTTTTATGGTAGCTCCCCTACATGTAAAGTTGGGATGAATTTTTTTCTCGTCTACCCCATAGTGTGGGGTATCGTTGAATAGGTCTTTTAAAAATACTGTGGGTGTGGGAACATCATTTTTCGATTTCTAGATCTGTGTGTAAAATATTATGTTTTAAAGTGCTCATTTTTATTAGAGTCAAGTGTCTCCCCCCTCTATCAGCCAAATGGTAGTATATAAGAAAGAACGTAAAAAAATTCACAGCAGTAGTATATATAATCAATTTTAAAGGAAAACTATCCTGGCTAAGTGGGGTTCACAGGTTAAGGAGTTATATCTGTTTTTCGAGGATTGTGACTACGAACCCTACACTGCGCGTGGCCCGCCACGCACTTGACTGGTTTTTTGTTCATAAAATGTGCAATTAAGTATAATTCAATGTGCACAATACTGTATTTAATTTTGGCAAGTGTTTGACTCTTGAATTTTTCCTGTAGAATCGAAATAAAATTGTAAATAATAAATCAATTATTATTTACGATTTTTTTCGATTCTACAGGAAAAATTTGAGTGTGAGAAGCCGATTGCCACATATGTGCAGTGTACTGCACTGGATTGAAGTATGAACACAGAATAGTGCATGAAACACTAAGCTCTTTCAAAGAATAGTGGATTGTGTAACTGTATACTATATTGAGAATACTGCGCCACCATAGGATAGGTACCTAGCGGCAGAGTAGACAGAGTGAAATTGTGGAAACTGAAACTGATTTTACAGAGATTAGAGACTGACATTATGAGAATACAATTAGGTTATAAATAGGTAGGTACTTATACTATGATGATACTATACTTTATATGAACTTAACTATGTATAGGTATAGTACGCGACAGGTCGACGTGGCAATCGAGCCCCGCGCTTACCCGGTGCGGGACAGCGCGGGTGTGCGGGGCTCATACCCCGACTGCCATATTGATCCCTACCGCGTACTATTTATACCTATACCTACGAGAAAAACCACCCCTAAAGGCCCTAAACCACAGAAAAAATTATTTAGCTATGTTTGTTACAGTCAGAATGTGGTCAGAATGCTTATCTTACTTTTAACTGCTAAAACCAACGAAAATACTTTTGATTACAGAGGTCGGTAGTCATGAAGTCATGATCAACTCTTCGCTGGCTCACTACAGAGCACGGGTCACCTCTCAATATGAGAAGGGCTTGGTCATAGTCTACCACGCTGGCCAAGTGCGGATATGTACATACTTCACATACTTTTGAGGACATTATGGAAAACTCTCAGGTATGCAGGATGTTTTCCTTCACCGTTAAAGCGTAATTAACGTGTAATTTCTTAAAACGCACATAACTACAAAAAGTGCGTGCCCGGGATCAAACACCCGACCTCCCGAATAGGAGGCGGACGTCCAACTACTAGGCTATCGCCGCTTGAGATCGGAAGTACCAGTTTTACGTATATAACTGTCGTAAAACTGTGGGAGTACTAACTAAAAAAAATGTTTACTAATATTTAGTGCTTTTGAATGAACAAAATACGGATTAAAAATGGTTTTTAATGGGGCTACACGAGAAGACTTGCTTCGTCGCCCCTTCATGCAGTTTCACCTACTCGACCTTCATATCGCTACGGAGGTCGCGGGGTCGCTGCCTTCCTCTTTCGTCCCACTGGACCTGGTAGGCTCGCTTCATTCAGGACCTCCTTTGCGATCGACGCTTTACAAAACCACTCTAGGGGTAGGACAGACGTCATGACTGCGTGCAGTTGGGGTGCTTCGATATCGTTTCACCATTCGACCGATTCGAATTCATATTATTTATGAATTTAATGGTGATTTACTCTAGCGAACCGGAATTTCGGCCAAAAGTACCTAAGTACTTATTTTTGACAGTTTTTTAAAGGTCGAAGTAATTACATAATATTTTTTATAGTTTTGACCGGATAAGTTTGACTGTAGTCTGTACCATTTATATAAATAGGTAGTTAAGATAAAAAGAGGATGGGCTCACGGCTACTTATCCGTATGAATCTATAATAATAATAGTTAATATCTAGGTAGGTAAGTACCTACTAAGTAGGTAGGTACATACATAGACTATGTCCTACCTATCTTAGATCGGTACTAAAGGCAGGATAACAATTAATATTCGTATAGTCAAAAGCTAAGGTCTGCTATATTAATTTGGCAATCGAAAATAGTAATATCAATATTAGCGAATGCATTTACCTAACTATGCACGTTCAGGTAATTCTAATTTAAAAGAATTACTAAAAAATAAACAATTACTTAGTAGGATCTACCTACCATAATAAATAAAAACGTGTGTAGGTATAGGAAGGTATCTTATATCTATTCTATTGACAGTTTTACCTAGAGGTATAAAACACGAGAAAATATGAAAAAGAAAATAATTAATTAACTTTGAGTAATCTTACTGTAACATTTATTATGCACCTATAGCCTTGTCTAGTTACGTTTTACGTCTTAAATATTTAATAGTGTATAAAACTTACATAAGTTAACAACGCAGTGAACGCGTGTAGATTTAATTGATTTTGTAGTAATTTGCAGTTTATATTTTTCAGTTTCACTGATTTATCAACACAGAATTTTCACGTCGGGTGTGTGCGCGTTTCACTCAACTAGGCATCGGGCATCGATAGCCTAGAGGCGCGCGCTTGCCGCGTTTTGCGATGCGTTATTGGCGAATGGCGGCGCGCGGTCCGTGCGCGCGCATCCCGTGCTGCCTGCGGCATATCTCTGCATTGACGTGACAAACGCCAAAACACCGCTCCGTGTTCAACATGCCAGTGCACACTTCCACGTATCAATGCCTGATATCTGCTGCCGAACCCCAAAATTATAAATCAACCGATAGCAGTGATATAGGCTAGTGGTTAAGACGTCGGTTTCCTATTCGAGCGCCTCTAGGCTCTTAACTTTTCGAAGTTATAACTATCACTTGCTTTAACTGCAAGGCTTTCCCCGGGGATTTCGTATCATAGGTACGTCTTCGCTTTATATACTTACTTACTTACCTACCTAACTTAGTTTAGTTCGACTAATTTAGAATTCATCTGGTTTTCTCACGTACAGGCCGTCCAGCTCAACCCTAAATTTTCTATAGGTACCCTATAACTCAGATTAAAAAAAAATATTAGCCAAGTTGCTGACTAATATTCCCCTTTCCCCTCCAATTAAGCGTAAAGCTTGTGCTAGGAGTAGGTACGACAATAGTGCAACGGGTGGGATTTGAACCGGCAGCCTTTCAGTTTTCAGTCCGCTCCTTTAACCGTTGAGCTATCGAGGCTTTTGTCGCAAAGCAGCAATAATACCTACCAAAGCTAAAAATAAATGGATAAGAAATATTATAAAACACAACACGGACCTAATTAATATACATACGTGACAACAATGCCGTCTAGTGAACGTCTAACTTTATTTAACACAAACTCTCAAAATCACAAATATTGATCAGGAAAAAAAGCATTGCGCACTCGGACTTGAAATACTTCTGACTTGATGACGCATGTTTATTAAGTAATACTTTTTTTTTTTTTTTTTTTTTTTTTTTTTTTTTTTTAAAGGGTTTGTTCAATCAGAACATGTCACCCTTGTAACAAATCACAATAGGTATGTATAATAATTATCTTCGTTTTAAAGTTAAATTAAATAGTTTATATAGCATTCTGGCCTCTCGCGATAATGGAGAGGCCAAAATGCTATTACAAACGCCAATATTCCTAATTTCTAAATTAAACATTATAAAAAAATTAAACCTTTCGACTTCATTGCGGGTACATTCCAAAAATATGTGATTTATATCTTCTCTCACTCCACATTCCGAGCAATTCGGGCTAGATGTCTTTTTCATTAGATAACCAAAAGTGTTTAGCGGAAGGTGTCCAGCACGAAGTCTTAAGGCAGTGACAATGTCACCCCTGCTCATATCAGCAGATTCAATCCACGAAACCCGTCCTATCGTTGGTTGGATAGTCCTGTGCCATATCCCCTTACTCAAAGATATCTCATCGAAATGTTCCCTCCAAATGCCAAGGCAATGCCTTTTTACCACATGTAAAACATCCGACCAGTAAGGTGTACAATTAAAAGAAATACCCTCTTCTACAGCTTCTTTGGCCAACTTATCTACAATTTCATTTCCAATCAAGCCGATATGAGCAGGTATCCACTGTAATAATACATTTTTTTTAATGCTTTTCAGCTTTTTTATAGTTTGCAAAATATTAAATGCTATCGGTGCCCCTCGATAGCCCAACGTACATTTGATTAAATACTGCAGAGCGCTTTTAGAGTCAGTCATAATGACATAATTACCTGATGACAGAGATTCTATGTAAGACAATGCTTCGGCTACGGCAATCAGTTCGACAAACATTATACTTATTATGTTGGATTTTATAGACAATTTTACAGAGATATTTGCTTGAGGGTCATAGAAGGCCGCTCCGGCGCCAGTGTGATCTTTTGATCCATCTGTGTAAATAATATAAAATTGATAATAGCTATTATTTAAAAACTCATTACACAATTCGACTGAAATTACTGTATTACGACTCCTTTTAGATTTTATATCTTTACCCATATTTATTCTTACTATATCTGACAAATCCAGACTGTTGACCCAAAAATCTAAAGAAAATATTTCCAACTGTTGACTCGAATTAAAACTTACTGTATTAAGTACCTCTAATAGTTTAACTAATAACGGCGTTTTTTTATTTCGCCAATACATATTTCCCTGACTACAAAAAAAATTATCTAATACATTACTTACATGATTATCTTTATACGATTTGGTTTTTAGCAAAAACTTGCCCGCCAGATAGCTTCTTCGAACATATAGTGGTTGTAAGTTCAGATCGCACTCCATAACGTGTATAGCAGTAGTTTTGAGATACCCTCCAATTATTCTCATACACTGATTTTGCAGGACATCTATCTTTTTTAAGTGTGTTTTGCAAGAACTGTCATACAGAAAACTCGCATAGTCCAATCTACTGCGTATCAACGCTATATAAAGGCGACGCAAATGCCTCGGATGTACACCCCACCCTGAACCTGCTAAAATTTTTAAAATATTCATACATTTAGACGCTTTACTTTTTATTTCGTTAATGTGTTTGGACCATCTAAGGGATTTATCCAGCCATACCCCTAAATATTTGATAGTATTTACATTTTGTAATGATGTCTCCCCAATTTTTAAGTCTACTACATCTTGGGTGTTACTTAATCGAAATACACACACCTTGCTTTTCGAGGGCGAAATTTCTAAGCCAATATTACCAAGTAGCTTTGTAAAGATCTTCAGTGCAGCTTGTAACTTTTTTGTTCCTTCCATTATCTGTTTACAAGTACAAAACAATATGAAATCATCTGCATATTGGGATATCGAAACATTAGCAATATTCTTACAAATTTTTGATGTAGCAATATTAAATAAAATTGGAGAAATAGGGTCTCCTTGGGCTAAGCCACGTCCAGTTTTTCTAGAAATGAAACCGTCCTCGGTAAAAATTTTGAGATGTCGTTCTTTAAGAAAATTGTAAAGATAGGTACACATTTTTGATCCAATACCCAAGTCGTTCATTATGTGCATCAAACTTTTGATGTCCACGTTGTTGTACGCATTGTCAACATCTATAAAACTGGCTATAGTCATTTGTTTTTCGGAAAAGCCTGATTGTATCGATAAAACTAAGCTAGTGAGATTATCCAAGGTCGAACGGCATTTTCTGAATCCTGTAGTTTTGTTAGATAATACATCATTCCTTTCTATAAACCATTCTAATCTTAGCATTAGAATGTTATGAAAAGCTTTGCATAAACACGACATTAATGATATAGGTCTCAATGCAGAAATGCAGTTAGGGTCTCTGCCCGGTTTGGGTATTGGAGCAATTTTAATTTCCCTCCACTGTCTAGGAATAAAGCCATTATCAAGAAATTGGTTAAAAAGTGATAATAACACCTGTTTACCGCTCTCTGGGAGAAATCTAAGCATAGAATAAGGGATATTGTCGCAACCTGGAGATGTATCTTTACTACGAAGTAACGTTTTTTCTAATTCCTGGATTGATATTTTAATTTCTATACATGAGTTATATGTTGGAAAAACCGGGTCTTCAGGGGGCACTGAGTCGGGTGCAAGATTATTTAGCAATTCATTTAATTTTTCGTTGGTTATGTGTGGTTTAGAGCTATAACCTTTTATCCAATTTAGTTTGCGATATATTTCGCTTTGTGATGTTGCATATCCTAGCGAAGAACAGAACGAGCGCCAGTCATCACGTTGAGCCTCTCTCATATTTTTTTGCGTTGTTCTAATTTTATCTTTCAATATATCTAGATTGTGAGGGGTAGGATTCCTTCTGAATTTGGCCAGAGCTAAGCGTCGATCAGCGACTGATCTAGATAAGTTTTGATTCCAGTAGGGTTTTGGCATAAATTTTCCTGTAGGGTCATTATTTATCTTAAAGTTAGGGATATAGGTATCAGCGGCTACATCTAGATATTTCGTAAAAACGTCATATGCATCTTGTAGATCTGCGGGTAATGTCAGATTAGAGTAAATATTATCCAGAAAGGTTGTATAAGACACCCAATCTGCTTTTTTGTAGTTTCTTTTTGAACAGGGTTTATTTATGCATCTTATTTTAGTCGAAATTTTGATAATTCTGTGATCACTTCCTAATGTTTCATTTGAAACATTCCATTTAAAGGAGAAAGCTATGTCAGACGATGCTAATGATAAGTCAGGGGAAGATTGTTTCAATTCTCCACTTACTAGTTTAATTCTTGTCGGTTTTCCATCATTCAATGTAATAAATTTGCTATCTACCAGGCTATCAAAAATTTGACAGCCCCTGTAATCTAGCTTACTTGACCAATTTGGGTGATGGCCGTTAAAATCTCCAAGTATTAGTGTTCTGCTCTGGAATTTCGATAGAATATTTTCCCAATCGCTGTTTATCGTCCGTTTAGATGGTGGACAATAGAGAGAAACAATGTTTTCAATATTCTTGCAATTGAGTAGTTTAATCGCGATAACTTCTATTCCTGAATTAATATTATGTGAAAAGTCCGCTATTTCATACGAATTTATAGAATTATGGATAATTATTGCCACTCCCCCATATGAGTCTGCTCTATCCTTACGATAAACTTTGTACCCACCAATGCTGAACAAGCTATCCGGTTCAAACCAAGTTTCACTAATTACACAAATATGAACTTTTTCTTGTATTAACAAGTTTTCTAAAGTTAACTTTTTTGGTCTTAAACTTTGCGAGTTCCACTGGAATATGTTTAACTGTATAGTTTTGTTGTTGTTATTCTGCATCAAAAAGGTCTAAAACAAACTTCAAACATGGAGAATCTGCAAAATTACTAGCTACAACTATTATCAACCACCGTATAAAACATCTAATTATATTTAATAACTTATTTTTGACCGACACTTCCCGTAGAAATAAAATTTCTTTTATTCTTGTTAAAAGTTCACTGAATTTAATAGGTGTATCTTGTGAACTTGTGGTAGGACCATCACGTTCAAAGGAAGGTGGAGTTTCATATGCAAAATTAAATGAATCACGCTCGTTGCCAGGTTGACTCTCGTTACGCTGTTTTTTTGTTTGTTTTTTCGTTGAGTTTTTCGGAGTTCGTACTGTAGGGTCACTCTGTGTTTTGTTCCTCAGAACTGCCGAAAAAGTTCTTTGACCCAACGGAAAAGAGTCGTCAACTGTGTAGCCAGGTGAGGGCGGCTCGTCGTACCCATGCATTGTCTCTTCATTTACTTGGGCTTCTGTCTCCGGCTCCACATACACGTCCATGGCCTTCCTATATGTGCAATTGAATTCTGCCATTATTTCCCTCAATCTCTTCTCTTTTTTATATTTTGGACAGATTTTAGACATTGAAATGTGAGAACCTGAGCAGTTAACACATTTGGGACTTTGTGTGTCACAATTTTCGTGATTGCCAGAGCATTTTGGGCACGTTATCTTATTTTTTGGGCATTTACGGGCTACATGCCCTAGCTGCCCGCAGCGCCAACACTGAGAAACGGGGAATATATACGAATCCACTTTTATTTTTAAGCCATCGGCGTACACGAAACCTGGTAAGCAAGTGCCCTTGAAACAGAGACGCACTTAAGTAGGTATCGATGTCGAGTTAACGCAAACTTGGAATAGGTAGGTAAATTGGGCGCTGCGCACAACCGCCTCGTACGCATACCCACAGACTACAGTGTATATCGCATACCGCGGCGAGACTCTCTAAGTAATACTTATTATGAAAACCTACCGTGCCTATTTTTCCTACCTACTACGGGGACGTCACACGAATCATTTAATGGGGATGATGCCTCCCCTGCCTTATGATGGTCAAAAATAAATAATTTCTTAGTTATTAAATAGAGGGTCTTCCAAAATTCATAAAATCCATATCCGCTGTTAGTTTGTTATTCATTTAAAATTATCGATTTAACTAAAAAAGTACGTCAAATGGGTATGACGTCACATCTGTGTATTTTATACAAGCTCCTAAACTAACCGAGCGTTTTCACGTTTGATAAGAACTCATCATCCCTAATAAGATCACAACCGCGCACAATCACAATTTAAATCGCCACGCGTCAGTGAGCCAAAGCTTCGACAGGAGGAAGAATGGATTTTAGGTATTGGGAAAGAGGAATGATAGTATAGACTATAGAGAGACTAAAGAATAAAAATAAAATAGGCACTTTGCTTAAATTTCTGGCACGCCTAGACGGACGGTTTGGTACGGTAACTATAGCCCGTGACAGGTCAAGATGGCAATTGGGTTATGAGACAGGGGGACGCCCCGCACATCACCCGCACCGGGTTAGCGCGGGGGCTGTGTGGGACGGGACGTCTCCACCCCGGTTGCTATCTCAACCTGTCGTGTACTATTGCTAGGTACTACAAGGGATGTCTACTCATGTACTCCAAGTCCGTAATTGCGCCCTAGTAATAATATGTAGACTCGAGAACTATTTTACAATCGTAAATGGAGCAAGACTATAAAAAAACAGCCCGGGTGAGGAGGCAGTGCCTCGAATCTTTGCCCTTTGGTTGGACATGATTTCTATAGGAAGAAAATTCTCTGCTTCCTCGATGAGTCATTGGTACAGCGATTGCAAAAGTATAGTCCAAAATTATAACCGACAGTTTCTAAATCCCATCAGTTTTGGTGGTCAGGTCCCCTGCAGCACACGAGTAGATATTCTATATCTACTCGTAGATCGTACGTCGAGTAGATATTCTATATCTACTCGTGTGGCTGCAGTATCAGAATTGAGGAGTTGGAATTCAAATTTTTTATGGGACAATATCGCAAAGTTTCTATATCGATTAAAAAAATTACGCAAATCGGTTCAGCGGTGACGTGCGGGTGTGCCGGGTGTCTCCCCGCCTCATACCCCAATTGCCATCTTAACCTGTCGCGGACTATAGAAAAGCGCAACTCCTTTTTTTAAGTGGGTTAAAAAAGTTTACGAAATTTGGTAGGTACCGTTCCCACGGGATTTTTATAAACCTAAATCCACACGGCCATCATCTAGTAGTAAATAAAATTAATGTTAACTACAGTAATCGGCAATGCTTTTACCTCTGAACATAGCGGCATCACATGAGCAGAACATTCACGTAAAGCGCGAAGTCTCCCCACACTCGCGCTTTATAAGTTCGAACTCGTTTGTTGCTCAGGGGTTCAGACTTCAGAGTGGTCATAAGGATTGCAGATTACTGTAGTTGTAGTATTGTCTGGTTTTTCACAGAAAAATTATTATTTTCTATTTCAGTATCGAACTTTGAATATTGTTTTATCAAAAAAAATTGCTCAATCTAAAGATATTTTATGTAACATAGATAAATGTTATCTTTATCCTATGATAGAAAAGGCTAAAAAATATATTATATTTCAGAGTTGGTCTACTGAAAGCAGAGATTAGCCTGGTCCGAGGCTGAGACTGATTATAATATTATATAACGTTTTTAGGAACTGCCAACTGCACACTTACTTTTATAACTTCTCCCAGTCTTAGATGTACCTATCTATTATTTAATAAATATTAAAATTCTATGGCCTATGAATATAACTGTTTTAAATAATGATGTAAACTGTGAATAGAAATCGCGTGGCAGCAACAGAACTATTCTGTAAACATATTATGATAAAATATTAGTATTAATTTTGATGTATCTAGTCTAGTTTAAAATCCTATGGAAACCCATAACAGCATAAAACATAGGATTAATCATGGTTCGCAATCAGCATAAATAATTACAATCAAAATATAAACTGGGAATACAAAACATAATATTTCTTTAAATCTGCTACCATGTTTCACTCTGCTTTAATCAGACAGACTACAAAAAACTGGACTCTGGAAGTATATCCTACTATTATTAAATTTTATAGACACAATTAAATAAAAAATATTTTTTTTACTTTTCCCACAATGTAATGTACAACTTAAGAGATAAATCATTACACAAAAATACCAAACCCACAAGGTTTTTGAATAGTTTCAAAGTTCAAATTAAGTTAAGGTCCTTATTCTAACATCAGGGATTTATATAATATTCTTACCCTTAAGTCTAACAATTTTGAGTCTCATAAATCGATTATAGGCATATTGAAGTTTTTGAAATTCTAATTAAATATTCTAAATGACTCCCATGTCATAATTTTATACATTACTGAACACTTCATATATATTGGCGCCAAGGATTTTCAGCTTCTCATTTAACGTAAGCTGTTGTGTAATTAAGTCTGGAATGTTCGTGTTATTCTTGCAAGTATTTTTAGTTATGAGTTCATTAACGACTGGCAGTAATTTAACAAAGTGCATTTCAACCTTGTTGACATCAACAAAGGGATCTACACTGCCTCCCAATTTCAATGCTCCATTAGTAACAACATGGTCCTCCAGTACTTCTAGATGGTTCTTCTTAGTCGGTACCCATTTTGATGCAAATAAATTAGCAACTTCATCTACAACTGTAGAAAAACTTCTGCTCACTGCTGACATTGCTACTGATGTCACTTCATCACTCTCCAAAATATCCATAGTCTCTTTAACAATGGTATCAAACTTAGCTTCGTTAATTTCTGTGTGATCAACCAAATAGTGGACCATTTTCTTAACAGGATCCCCGTTGTTTGTGTCCGTGCACAAAATAGTTTGTATGGACCAGAACACCTGTTCTACTTCTTGCAAAGTGATTTTCTTTTTCAATGAGATAGGTTCTACCACCCTTTTCACAGCTTTTTCTATTTGTCTCACCAAGTCTTCCACTCCAGGACCCACAAAATGATGACACAACGACAAGTATTTTGCTTGCAATTCACTATCAATGAGTGGATCCTCTTCATGCATAGAATCTCTGTATAGATATCCCCCAATAATATTTAATTGTACTCTCAATGTTACATTTAGGATAGACAATGCATAAACTAAAACACAAATCCTAGTAAAAATCATAATTTTCATCTGTTCCCATAGAGCAAGTTTATTGTCCGACTTATCTTGCAACTTCTGAACTATTTCCTCAGTATTGAGAACGCTCAAGATACTCTCTGAGACAATTTTTGAAAGCGAAAGTATAGTTTGATTACATGTTCGCTCTGTGCTTTCGAAGTGCTGTTTTTTGCGGGTCATATCAAAAAATTTCTTTGCTTCCTTTTCTTGCCATTCCCTGACCCTTTTTTGAGCATAGCTCATAAGCAAGTACAGAGATCCAAATACTGCACCCGTCACAATGAACTTTCTCTTGTGACGCTGTAAGAAGTTCTTAATGCTGGAGAACATTTCGAATTCTTTTTAAATTTTTTATTACTCAAATTCTAGTGGAGTATCAGAACGGTATTTTGTTGTGTTCATAAGACGTTTTGTGATAAATGTGGTGCAATCTATAAATCTTTCAACACAGTTCATAATGCATACTTCAGTCTTAGTGTCCAGACGGATTGAAGGTCGACCCATACATGTTTCCCAGCATGTATCTGTAAGACCGTGGACGAGAACCTGTAATGACACAAGTAAAAACTTAACTAGACTTTATGATAACACTCCCTTATAAATTTATGCATGATAAATTCAAGAAAACAGGGCAAAGGTCGTGTAATACAACTGTAATAAAATTATGTGCAAATATTCATTCGAGTGATATAGGAGAACCGCAGCCGACTACAGTACCACAAGAGGAAAAAGTATGATTCCTTAACAATACGAAATATTACTCAGATTATAATTATTATTAATTATTCATACCTGAAAACGTTGTCTCTGCGTCTCTGTAAGAATAAAGTTCTCGATTTGCGGGTCTACACGCTCTGTGTCACTCATAATCAATCGAAAATCAAGATTTTCATGGGTTTCCTCTAATGCTTTAAATAGTTATAAGATCGAGGATAACATTAAATTGAATATGTATTTTAGTATGTACCTATTGAAAAATAACAATGGTTCTCCTTCGCCACCACATTTGATCGAAAGAAATGTCATCAAATCAAATGTCATCACGAGCTGACAAGACAAGGCACTTGACTTGATTGACATTGACAGTGAGGCGCGTACAGTGCGACAAGGCTATCTTGGCGTCCTCTTTGTGCTTGTTTTAAATTTTCACATGCCCCCCCCCGCACACGGTCAAGCATGTTTGTCAAATTTTACGTTTTTTGACGTCATCAAACAAGAGCACGGTGCAAATACCATTCAAGCAAAGAATTTCTAAGTACTACTTCGTGGTAATCATTCATAGTCTTTCATAAAGGCTTGTAAAACAAAGCGTCACTTTTGACGCAGAATCCAGAAAGGGATACTGCGCTGAGCATAGGGGCTGAGTGATGAGCACCACGGACAAAGGATTTCTTGTAACTTTAACAATGTGTTTAAAAAAAGAAGACGATGTGCACGAGAATGGTTAAAACACCGACATAATATATTCACACATGAAAATTTACTGAGAGAAAAATGGAACGTTTGTTTGACAAACATTACCGTAAACCGTCAAGCATGTTTGACAAATAGACCGTCAATCAAATTTGCTATACACGTACCTAGTTTGTTTGACAAGCACGTAGTTTGTTTGACAAACACATGAAAAATGACGAACATGCTTGACTGTCTGCGGGGCCTCTAAGGAACATTCTATTTGATGACGTTCAAACAAAACGTCACAGAACGTAAAATTTGACAAACATGCTTGACCGTAGGCGGGGCCTATAAGTTTATACTTTATAATTTATATTACTTTACTCTATGGCCTAAGCAAAACCGTCATGTCATGTAGGTAATGACTTTGACGTATTTTGATTTTTAATTTTGAATGTGTTTTGTTCCCTTTTGCGCTATCTCTATGGTTTTGTGTTTTGAATCCAAATAAACTTTCATAAAATTAATTAAAAATGGGCGAAACAAATATTTGGAAGTTTATTGACGATATTAGTTTAGTGGAGTACACGTTAATTGTTCCGAGCGTGGCCGTGGGTAATGTCGGGCAGCTGTCTTGTGACTTGCTAATTTCATCATTAAAAATGGTAAAAATTGCTTCAATATACAGCCCTGCCGTGATTCCGGTAATTGGGTACGATCCCTACGACCTCAAGTCCAGTAGTCTTTCCACAACTTGTGAAGTTTACAAGTCAGTTTCTCGAAAAATATTGGTTCTACAGTTAAGAGCACCATTGGTCCATAAATACGCAAATAGTTTCCTGAAAGACGTTGTTAACACATTTATGGACAAGCAGATTAAGGATATATTAATTTTGACCAGTAGTTTCGCTCACGAGAAGAAACATATTTTAAGCTCACCTTTTAGATTTGTTGCAAGTGAAGGAAACCCTCATACTGAAAATCTTATAAAAGCAAACCTTGTAGAACATGAAGAAAATACTGGTGAATTGAAGATATTTGGAGGAGGTTTCGCAAGTCTTCTATATAAAATAAGTCTAGAGAATGGGCTACCATGCTTATTATTGTACAAATATTGTTCAGAAGGAGATAATATACCTGATGCATATGACATGGTTCATAATTTGGCAAAACTACTTCCTATATTCACAGAAGACAAGGACTTGCTTTCACAGTTGCAACAGCCTGTTTCATGGACTTTGCTATTTGGACGACCGCCACCTCAAGATATTTATTAACATGTTACCATTTTTTTTTAATTTTAATAAAAAATTACTTGTTGCCACTCTAACATTCAATTTGTTAATGCATAGGTGGTAACAGGTTATCAAAAATTATAGTATATTAATTCCATTCCTGAATTTTACAACTATTAATTTTAAAATAAAAATATTTTTTATTCAATTAAACTTTTACAAGTATTTTTGAATCGTCAGCTGCATCTAACACTGGTTCGGAATGCCTTTCCTACTATACTACTTCCTTTTATAGGATGACTTGAAATGAAGTACCTATCTAATTATTGAAATTGTTTCATGGCTAAACTTATTCTTATAAAATTTTAGGTTTAGATATTTCTTATATGAAATATAAGGTCTTGGATTTGGGACTGAGGACTAATCCATACTTTTATACTACATACTATTATAAATGTGAAAGTGTGTCTGTCTGTCTGTCTGCTAGCTTTTCACGGCTCAACCGTTCAACCGATTTTGACGAAAGGAGACTGCCCACCATTGGTATCGCTATAGATATAGGTGTACACCGAAATGGTTAAATTAGTAATTCCTGTTTTTAATTTTAAAAAACATTTAAAATGTTACGAAATAAAAAAACAGCCGTATAATTAGAAACTGACCGAAATAAAAGTTGTTGTTTTGTTCATTTTCCTGACATTAGCAAAACATGTACCTAGTGACGCGAATCAAGGAATCAATAAGCTTAGGTCGATTATGATGACGTCTTGCTTCGACTTCCGATTATTACTTTCATGCATCAATTCTTACAATCGCAATAATTGTTGTGATTGGCTGAATTTTTGGTATTCTTGTTGCAACAATGCAAATGCATTATAGGCAACAGTAAGCACGCCTCAACCAATCAGAAGTGATTGTGATCGTTACATTGTAGCGGACATTAATTAACAAAATCGAAACAAAATCGAGCCCCTGTCGTTATTACAATAGCAATAGAATTATTACAATAGCTCAGATTGGTTGAATTTATGGTATAGTCTGCGACAGGTTGAGATGGCAATCGGGGTATGAGGTGAGGGGACGCCCCGCACACCCACCCGCATTCGCACGCACCGATTAAGCACGGGGGGTGTTAGTGCGTTCCCTTCCCGATTGTCATTTCAACCTGTCGCGTAGGTACTATATTCATATTGCAATGCATTGTAGCAAATAGTGAGCGTCAACAAATAGGTGATTGCGATCGCGACATTGTAGCTGTAATTTCACCGTAATCGAGAGGTTGTCGAATGTCAAATCTAAATGATGAATCTTCAAAAAAAGATCGATTTTTAGATCGATTCGAATCGAAATCTGAGGAACGGATTTAAAAAAATCGAGGTCTGGAATATTTATTTCGCAAAAATAAATCTTCGATTTTTTTCGATACCTATATTTTAATTAAAAATCAAGTTACCAGTTATGAAAAAGATTCAAAAAATATCTAATAGGGTATACATATTATATTGATATTCTTCCCAACACTTCTCGGTTTCTGGGTATCTGAATTTGATCAACTATAGTCGAATTTTAATTTTTGGACGTTTTTATGAAAAATAAATAGTGCAGGGGGCAAAAAGATATAAATGGTATAAATGACCAACTAACTTGGTACAGTAGCTACGGGTAACTTTAAAACGTGTCAAACATTGTGAGTCAATAGTTCAATGGAATTAAAGGTAGAACATGCTGTAAATTGTTTAATAACATCAAATAATTACTCAATAAAAAACATATTTATGTAAAATAATATTTTACCAACCCTTTTTTAAAATAATATTATACCAATGTTACCCATATATATGTAGTTATTTTATTTTAGTAGTTATTTACAAGTTTTATATTGCTTCTTTTTTACTCTGTTTGCGTAAACTCAATCTAAAATAAAGAAGCAAAAATCGGAACGTAGATCGATTTTCTTGTCACAAGAATAGATTCTTTGAAAATCGATATCGGATCGATATGACATCCCTAATGTCAAATAAATTGTTTGTTTTTAATTCGTTCTCTGTGGTTTGTTCAGCTAAAGTACAGAACACTATTACTGCTGTTTAATTTTTTGTTTAATCACTATTTAATAATTAGACAAAGTGATCTAGGAATCTACAGACGCCTAGTTAGTTGTAGACATAGATAATACACATATTATGTTATGGAAAATCCATCATGTCGGTGTGGTAATTGTTCCTTCCGGGACTCTCCACTGCGACTTGGATCTTGGAATTCACCTGCACCAGTAGGTAAGTAATAAATAAATAACTATTTGGTTTATAAGAGTGTTAGGGCAGAGTGAACTAAAGTGAGGAAACTCTCGGCTTGATTCTGAATCGACGATATGTCATACCTAATCATGGAAAATAGGGCTACATTAGAGCTATATGCGTGATGTCGAAGCCTCGACGTTTTATTAGAAGTAACCTAACTGTCGTGAAATGTGGTTAGAACACCTTTTGAGAACATTACGGAGAACTCTCAAGCGTACAGGTTTCCTCACGATGTTTTCCTTCACATTTAATTGCTTAAAACGCACATAACTAACAGTTGAGTTGTGTCTTTGTTTGTGTTGATTGTGTGAGTCGTTGTATCTTATCATTATTCACTTAATTAACTGATTAAAAACAATTAACTGATCAAAGAAGAATTGCAAATGCTTTTGAAATTATCTAATATTGTAAATATATGATTTGACAGATTTCACATGAACATGTCATTTGCATGGAGTGTTTTGGTTCATCACAAAAAGCTCTCCGAGCCGGGCTAGCACCTGCTGCTTTATTTGGACACAGAGTGCGAGTTATGCATGTGGCATATCTCTACGTCCTCGCACAGCCTTCAGACTCTGAGGAAAGAAATATTATTCTGCGTTGGATTTCTGCACACTTGGTATGTATAATAATGAAAAGTACTACTTACCCATTAGACAGCCTAAACAGATGAAGTGGCATATGCAGATATGTTACCCGCTTAAATACCTGTATTTTACCAGTCATAGTACCTATACTATGTACATTCAATCTGTACTGTATGAACTATTATCTGTACATGTTGCAATTTTTAACATATAGTTATGTATTCTGTATGTGTTATTTCGATTTGTAACTAGTAATTACTTAATCATCATCATGATCAACCCATCACCGGCTCGCTACAGAGCATGGGTCTCCTTTCAGAGTGAGAAGGGCCATAGTCTCCCATGCTGGCCAAGTGGATTGATTGGCATACTTCACACATCTTTCAGGACAGTATAGTGAATGCATACAGGTTTCTTCACGATGTTTTCCTTCACCTTTAAAGAAAGTGATATTTAATTGCTTAAAACACACATAACTTACACAAGTTAGAGGTATGTATACCTATCTTATCATCATTCAATTCACTTAATTAACTGATTAAAAGCAATGTTTAACATATAGTTATGTATTCTGTATAGGTGACGCCTCGCTGTGGCATGACGCCGCGTGCATCGCTGCGGGCTTAGGTGTTCCACGTGAGCGCGAGGCCTTCTACACGTCACGGCTAGACGCGGTGCCTATATGTGTGCTACCAATGCCAGAGCGCAGCTAGCGGATACCCATAGTATGCGACAGGTCAAGATGGCAATCGGGGTATGAGGCTGGGGACGCTCCGCACAGCCGCACGTCACCCCGATTGTCATCTTGACCTGTCGCGTTCTATAGAATGCTGCCGCATCGTTGCCGACGTAGGACGAAAGCGTCAAGCTTGTGCTACCTGAGTAGGTACGACAGTAGTGCGACAGGTGGGGTTTGAACCGGCGACCCTTCGGGTTTCAGTCCACACCTTTAACTGTTGAGCTATTGAGGCTTCTATAATATAGATTTCTTAAGAAATATATTTAACTAGCTGATCCCCGCGGCTTCGCCCGCGTAGATTTAGGTTTTTAAAGATCCCGTATAGCCTATGTCACTCAGGAATAATGTAGCTTTCTACTGGTGAAAGAATTTTTAAAATCGGTTCAGTAGTTCTAAAGATTACCCCCTACAAACAAACTTAACGACATTACCTCTTTATATAATATAAAATATAGCCTATGTTACTCGTGGATAATGTAGCTTTCGAATGGTGAAAGAATTTTTAAAATCGGTCCAGTAGTTTTTGAGCCTATTCTGTACAAACAAACAAACAAACAAACAAACAAAGTTTTCCTCTTTATAATATTAGTGTAGATAAAGCGAAATATTTCAGTAAAACGTAAGTTAGCAGCGAATTAACAGTTTCGAAAATTCTAATTTCGGAGGTCGTTCTTCACCATATTTCTGCGGAATCCGGTGGTTTATAATTTTTTTTAATGTGTAATTAAATGTAATAAAACTATCCTAAAAAGTAAGCTCTATTTTATTACTGGACAACTTATTTGGTAGCGATACTGAGTCCCATAGTCACTTGGGCAATGTCCTTTGGTACAGAGATAGTTTGTATCCCGGGGAAGGACATGGCTACTTTTTATCCCGGAAATTAAAGAGTTCCCACAGGATTTTCAAAAACCTTTTTTTTTCCTTTTCAAAAAATTTTCATTTCGGAAACCTAAATCCACGCGGACGAAGTTGCGGGCATCATCTAGTTAATAATATTATAAATTCATATTTTTATACTTGCAGTGTCACAATGTAACAGCAAGCATAAACCAAGTAATCCTACCTATTATTTTTCGGGATAAAAATATTGTAGATATTGTTGACCCAGAGTATTAGCTTGTATCACAAGTTGCCTTAAATTTTCTGTAGTTTTAGCGTGCCACGTGCACACACAGACAAAAGTACTTTTTAGATTTCTGTAGGTATTGGTTAATAAAGCTTCCTTTGATTAAATTTTTTATTTTTTAATGTACTTATACCTACAGAAATCAACCAGCAGTTTTATTTTATTATACATATAGAGGTCACCATTCACCAAGCCTCCCTTAAAATAATAATGTACCATCATAAAATTTTACTTTACGACCGGCCCCAACATCAACAATTTTGTGGGTATGGTTGATTTTCATCCATTAGAATAAAACGGTTTATCTACAATGTAGATACTACACAAACATTATTATGTAGATTCTACATGTAGTATGTGGCAGAAAATATTGTACATCATCCTTTAGAAATGTTAGTGGTTTCGTAGAGCGTTGTCTCTTTCGTTAAGACTGACAAACCGTCACATACATGAGTGTATACACATGAGTGACAGAGATATCGCTCTACGAAGCCGAAATCTCATTCTAAAGGTCCATGTACAATATTTCTTGCCGGTTACTTTAATGAAGTTCGTGCGCAGCGGGCAGCTGTGTACGCTCGTGGCACGCTCGGGATGTAGCAGCTTGTGTCGAGATTGCCTAGGTGGAGTCCCGGCTTTCAAATTTTATTTTAGGAGCGGGGCTCATAATTTCAATATAATACACTCGGCGTCAAAAAAATCGCACCTTTCAAAAAATCTACTTCAAACAATTTTAAACCTTATTTGACATCAATAATGAGGGTCATGTTGGGTATCATTTGAAAGGGGATGAAATGGAGAGCACAAAAACAATTCAATTGATTATTTTTCTTTTACTGGAAGAGCACAAAAAAAGAAGAAGAAAACACTTACAATTTTGCTTCTTAAGACAGCCGCTAGTTGCGCTACCTTTTGTAGGTATAAAATGGTCAATACAGGTACAATCGGGGTCATTCGCTATCTAACCGTTGAAGTGGACACACGAGAAGCTCATTCCCAAGAAAAATACCTTTGAAGATGGATACCACTATTGATGAGGCCGCCCAAGTGATTGCACTACTGCAATCAGGCATGCGGCAGTGTGATGTCGCTCGGCAACTCAACTTGAGCCGTTTTTCGGTTCGAAGAGTGTACCAGCGTTTCCTGGAGACCGGTGGCTTCGTCCGAAGACATGGGTCTGGTAGACGTCGCTGCACCTCGGAGAGAGACGACCGATTCATCGTAGTGACGTCTTTGAGAAATCGGTTCTTAAATGCTGTTGAGTTGCGACAGCAGCTCCAGACAACTAACAGAAGAACTGTGAGTGTGTCTACGGTTAGACGAAGACTGAGGGAGAAGAAAATAGCGGCGCGAAAAGCTGCTACGGGTCCCAAATTGACCGCAGAGCATCGGCGAGCCCGCTTGCAATTCGCTCGCGAACACGTCAATTGGACCCTCGAACAATGGAAAGCTGTTCTCTTCTCAGACGAGACGAGAGTGTGCCTTTTCTGCAACGACAGACGCAAAAGAGTGTCCAGAAGACAGGGTGAACGATTCGCCCAAGCCTGCATCCAGGAGACGGTGGAATATGGAGGCGGTTCTTGTATGTTCTGGGGCGGCATGTCTGCCGACGGCAAAACCGACCTTGTTTGCGTCTCCCGGGCTCGAGGTGCTCGCGGGCAAGGGTCACTGACTGCTCACCGGTACATCACAGAGATCCTGGAAGAACATGTGGTCCCCTATGCCAGTTTTGTTGGCGAGGGGTTCATGTTGATGCACGACAACGCTCGCGCTCACACTGCAATTATTGTGCGCGAGTACCTTCAAGAGGTTGGGATCTCTGTCATGCACTGGCCAGCAAGAAGTCCAGACCTGAACCCGATTGAGCACCTATGGGACCATTTAAAACGCAAGGTTCGGTCTCGTGATCCCGCTCCTACGACTCTCCAGGAACTCAAAGATACTGTTATTGAGGAATGGAACACTATCCCTCAAGAAGACATTTTAAAATTGATAAGATCCATGAGGGATCGTATGGAAGCCGTCATCAGGGCAAGGGGGGGTAACACTAGATTTTAGATTATTTTTAAGATCATTTTTTGTATTCTTTTTTGTATAATTAATCTGTTTTAAATTAAGGCTTAATTAAGGATTTTTACTGTTTCATAAACTTCTTTTTTTGTGCTGTTCCAATAAAAGAAAAATAATTAATTGAATTGTTTTTGTGCTCTCCATTTCATCCCCTTTCAAATGATACCCAACATGACCCTCATTATTGATGTCAAATAAGGTTTAAAATTGTTTGAAGTAGATTTTTTGAAAGGTGCGATTTTTTTGACGCCGAGTGTAGTACGCGACAGGTCGTAATGGTAATCGGGGAAGGAATGCCCGGCACATCCGCAGAGCCCCCGCGCTAACCCGGTGCGGGCGAGCGCGGGTGACGTGCGGGGGTGCAGGGCATCCCCCGCCCCATACCTCGATTGATCTCGACCTGTCATGGACTATAGGTACTTTCACTGCCGATTATTGCCTTTTACTAATGTAACTAATCTAATCCATTTCTAAATTAGCCAGTAGGTACCTACTGTCTCACGACTGTGCCAAGGACTCTATCGGATTTTCCCACAATTCCCTATACTGTGCTTCTTAGTGCGACGTAGGAACTACCTATTTTATCTAATTCATCGCGCCATCGCTCGTCGTCTTGGCCTGCTGGCTGTCACGCTAAGCTGATGCTAATGACTTTGGTGGGTCCAGAAAGAAGCAGATTTTGCCCACAAGTCATCTGGCATATAGCACACGTATGACCTGCCCACTTCAATCTAAATAAAGCGGTAGGTAAGGCCAACGTTGGCTATTCGCGTTTTGGAACATATAGTCCGCTATATGTTCCAAAACGACCTTCCGAACGAGTTCCTAACGAGTTCTGCTAACATCTACCTAGGTACTAATGTTACTACTTTGTCCGCGGTTAGAAACATCGGTTATACTTAAAACAAAATGGTTCAATCTTAGTAACCGCATAAACAATCTGCGCCTCGTCTACGCGAGATAGATAAGTAACATCATTATTTACGTGGAACTTTGGAAGCATAAAATGTGTTAGCGCTTTAGCTGTGAAGCCAGGCGAGGGCGACGCAAGTGTTATAAATTGCCTGTTATCGTCCAGGCTATAACTCTTTTATGGCAGCATAAAAACGAACGTTTTCTATCGCATAAAGACATTTCCATTCCTATAATATAAGCGACCACGAGAGTTGGTGAACGATAACAACAAGAGCAATTTGTACCTACATAGGTACTTTCTCATTTACGAAGTAAAAACTTTCTTCGTTTTAATAATTGAGGTATACCTACAGGATTTAGCGTAAGTATTAACTATCTACATAATATCCATCCTAGTATTTCAATCATCATCCGAAGTAGTTGTTCAGCAGAGGGCAGATATGCGTAGTGTGACGCGTGATTTTGGAAGAAAGAAAAACAGAAATGCTTCAAAGCAGTCGAGCCACTAATTTAATATAAGAATCACATTATAATTAGTTAATTAATTATTTAACAATGAGGAATACAAAAAGCTACGTGTAAATCGAATGGCGGCCAGAGACAAGAGAGAGTCCAAACCAAAAGTCAAATGTCATTTGTATTAAGCTTGTCTATGGCAAGAATGCGTTCAAAATAAGAATGGATACATTCATTTTCCAACACTGCTCCTCATTCTTGTCAAGAAAAGCATCTAGGCTAACTAATATTACATAACAGCACAAGTTTTACATTAGTCATAAGCATTAAAAACAAAATACAACTTGTGTCATAGTCAAAACATTAGTCTACCAATTTAATCACAACATTTCAATTTAAAACATTTTACAAAGTTGCGATGCTTCTGTGAACACAATGGCTTGGTAAAAACATCAGCAATCATTTGATCAGTTGACTTACATTTTACATTTATTTTTCCTTCATGTATTAAATTTATGTAGCAACAATTTTTATGCACTTTGATTATCATTGTTTACAGTGACATCAAAGCGTTTGTCAAAAATTTCAGATAAGAAATTGTTAACAAAACTGACGTCCTTGCACACATCTCTGATTGCAAAATATTCAGCTTCAGTGCTGGACAAGGCAGTGCATCATTATTTTATAGCCTACCAATTGATAACATCTTCACCAAGTTTTATGACAAAGCCAGTATATGACTCGCGGTCAGATAAGTCATTCTCCCAATCGGCGTCTGCGAAGGCCAATTATTCCAATTATTGGTTTTTTTAAAGAAAAGAACCAAACTAATTGTTCCCGCCAAGTATCTAAGTACTCGCTTAGCAGCGCGCCAATGACACGCATCAAAACACGTACTATACTGACTCAGCTGACTGCAGGCATACGATATATCCGGACGAGTACATACAGACAAAATATACATAAGCGAACCTACCAGTTCTCTATACTTATATTCATCATTTTCTAAAGTACATTTCTCCGACTTATCTAGCTTGCAGCCGACAGGCAAAGGTGTGGCTACATGCTTACATTCACGCATATGTTGAACTTATATAGTAAACACTTTATATAATCAAACTGATCAAAAAGAAAAAAACAAAGTTGAATGCCTAACAACAGGTACAAAAGTATAGGCATAGTCAATGCCTTCTATTTGGCTATAACCACAGGCAACTAGTTTAGCTTTGAACTTCATGAATCTACCCGTTGCATCAAACTTTTTCTTTAAAAAGACATTCGTCTTTGACTACATTTACATTCCTAGGACGATCTACGAAGTCCCAGACTTTTTAATCATAGTCATACTTACATCTAATTGCTCTATGTCATTCATCCTTCTCAGGAGAATTAAGGCTCATCTGATATACTTACACCAGCTAATAATGAAGATAAGTGATAATCTTTAAAACGCTCAGGTACAATACCTCGGGTAATCCGTACGGAGCGAGATGGACGCGTCGAACACTTCCGACGTAATCCGCTCTGCTCCTCGAGACAAAGAGGGCGACAGCGTGGTCCTAGTGCCAGAGAGCACCTCAGCCTCATCATCGACATCCTCAGTAAAGTCTTCACGTACAGTACGGTACACATCCGACAGTGGTGACAGCACTGGAAGTCTACAAATACCTCGGGTACTCCATATAGGGCGAGAGATAGACACATCGAACACTTCCGACGTAATCTGCTCTCCTCCTCGAGGATAAAGAGGGCGACAGCGTGGTCCCAGTGCCAGATAGCACCTCAGCCTCATCATCAACATCCTCAGTAGAATCTTCGCTTGCAGTCACATCTGTAACCGAAACATACTTATTAGACTGGTCATTATTAATAATACTATTTCTTAAATTTTCATTATTATTAAAACTATTATCACAGCTAATATCACAGGTATCACTTATACAATTATCCTCATATTATGTAATGTTATCATTATTCATAAAATTGTCATTATTGATAAAATTGACAAAAACATTAAAATTGGCTCTTCTGCTATAAGCTTTCAGCATATTGGCATCCTTTGCATATAATTTATCCTCAAGAAAAACAACATTTCTACAATAAATAACCTTTTTAGGATCTAGCGGGTCGACCAGACGATACCCTTGCACGTTTCACAATATCCTACAAATACATACTCCTTCGCCTTAGCATAAAGCTTGCGCCGTTTTTCATCAGGTACAAGTAAATAAGCTATACAGCCAAAAACACAGAGGTGACGAAGATCAATACAGATCCGGTCCACTCAGATTCAGGTATTCTATCTGATAGTGCACTCATCGGAGACATATTGTTTAAATAAATAGCCATCCTAACAGCTTTGTCCCAATAACATTCACACAGACACGAATCCTGTAAAAAAGGCCATAGCTTTCACAAAAAACTGTATGATTAACACGCTCAGCAAACCCATTTTTGATGAGGGCAATAAGGCACGGAGGTCTTGTGAATAATGCCTTCCTAAAGGTAATTGGATAAATTATTATTACAACATTCCATACTAAGATTGTCAGTACGTAAAACTTTAATTTGCAAACCAGTTTGTTCATCAACTACATTTATAAAATTAATAAAATGGGCACTTACTTCCGATTTATTCTTCATAAGATATCCAAAGTCAGCAAGTAGCAGGCTCCTCCCCAACTGCTCACTTGAATCGGGCCGCATACATCACTGTGGATCAGATCTAGTGGATTAGCAGCACGTCCAGCACTTGACGTAGGAAACGATGACTTAAGCATCTTCCCAGTAAGCCAGGAGACGCCGCTGCCTGGTACGTTATCTTCACACTGAAAAACAACACCAACACACTGATTGCCACCACCAAGTATGTACATACCTTTAAAATTCAGGTGACCTAAACGCTGTGTGTCACACTCATGGACACACAAGCTGCAGCATTGGCACTCATGGTTCCCTGCCTAGACTGAAGGGACATAGAATGACCTACTATAGGGTCGGACCGATCTTGCAACTTAAATTTATATAACCCATTAGTTTTATTAGCAGTTAAAACCTGGTTGCCTGTGATTTTACAATCACTATATACGATACAACAATTCTTATGGAAAACTACAACATAACCCTTACTAGCAATCTCACTGACGGATATTAAATTATTTGAAAGATCAGGCACAAATAAAACATTACTAAGAGAAACATTACTTGAAAGAGTAGTCCTACCAACCATTTCACTATGTAATTCTTGCCCATTGGCCACTGAAATGGTACACTTCTTGTTCACTGCATCCTCGACCAATGTTGAGTGAGCACACATATGAGCAGTGGCTCCGCTGTCAATGATGAACTCGTTTAGATGGAAAGTGGAGTACGCAGCTGCATACAATGTATGTTGATCTTCTTCCTTTTTCTTCACATCATCACGTTTTTTCTTGAAACATCGACTAGCTGTGTGATTAGTCTTTTTGCAGTAAGTACAAACAAGCTTGTTAGTTCTCTTTCTATTGTTGGCTTCATAAGCTAAGTTCTCAGTATTGCAATTATTATTACGCCTATGATCCTCTTGAAGTAAGCGAGTGCGAACAACTTCACTTGAGAGTGACTTCGTCAAGCTCGCAGTCTCAAGACTTGAAACAAGAACATTGAAGTCCTCAGGCAGACCCGACAATAATATCTCAGCTATCTCTTCATCGTCAATGACTTTCCCAATATCGGATAACTGTGCGACTAGCTTCATGACGCCTTCAATGTAATCAGACATATTTGAAAAGTTGCTATATTCTACACGATGTAATTGTCGCAGTAGAAGTACTCTTCTGTACAAACCTTTATCTTCGAAAGTGTCTGACAATCTTTTCCAGGCATCTTTTGCGGTCGTAACATCTCGAACGAGCTGATATAGGTTAGGTTGAATCGTTAAACAGATGCGAGCAAGCGCGCGACCATCGCGTGCTAAGTCGGGGTCGGTGCCCTCGACACAGTTCCATAATCCGTCCAGAGTAAGTAACATTTTGATGGCGAACTTCCAATTCACCCAATTGGAAATGCCTTCCAATTTTTCAATTGAAATTATGTTGCTCGAGTTGGAATGGTGGGACGCCATTTTATCTTCTTCCAAATTATAGCTTGGGCACTTAACCTGTTCAGCAGAGGGCAGATATGCGTAGTGTGACGCGTGATTTTGGAAGAAAGAAAAACAGAAATGCTTCAAAGCAGTCGAGCCACTAATTTAATATAAGAATCACATTATAATTAGTTAATTAATTATTTAACAATGAGGAATACAAAAAGCTACGTGTAAATCGAATGGCGGCCAGAGACAAGAGAGAGTCCAAACCAAAAGTCAAATGTCATTTGTATTAAGCTTGTCTATGGCAAGAATGCGTTCAAAATAAGAATGGATACATTCATTTTCCAACATGTTCAGCAGAGGGCAGATATGCGTAGTGTGACGCGTGATTTTGGAAGAAAGAAAAACAGAAATGCTTCAAAGCAGTCGAGCCACTAATTTAATATAAGAATCACATTATAATTAGTTAATTAATTATTTAACAATGAGGAATACAAAAAGCTACGTGTAAATCGAATGGCGGCCAGAGACAAGAGAGAGTCCAAACCAAAAGTCAAATGTCATTTGTATTAAGCTTGTCTATGGCAAGAATGCGTTCAAAATAAGAATGGATACATTCATTTTCCAACACTGCTCCTCATTCTTGTCAAGAAAAGCATCTAGGCTAACTAATATTACATAACAGCACAAGTTTTACATTAGTCATAAGCATTAAAAACAAAATACAACTTGTGTCATAGTCAAAACATTAGTCTACCAATTTAATCACAACATTTCAATTTAAAACATTTTACAAAGTTGCGATGCTTCTGTGAACACAATGGCTTGGTAAAAACATCAGCAATCATTTGATCAGTTGACTTACATTTTACATTTATTTTTCCTTCATGTATTAAATTTATGTAGCAACAATTTTTATGCACTTTGATTATCATTGTTTACAGTGACATCAAAGCGTTTGTCAAAAATTTCAGATAAGAAATTGTTAACAAAACTGACGTCCTTGCACACATCTCTGATTGCAAAATATTCAGCTTCAGTGCTGGACAAGGCAGTGCATCATTATTTTATAGCCTACCAATTGATAACATCTTCACCAAGTTTTATGACAAAGCCAGTATATGACTCGCGGTCAGATAAGTCATTCTCCCAATCGGCGTCTGCGAAGGCCAATTATTCCAATTATTGGTTTTTTTAAAGAAAAGAACCAAACTAATTGTTCCCGCCAAGTATCTAAGTACTCGCTTAGCAGCGCGCCAATGACACGCATCAAAACACGTACTATACTGACTCAGCTGACTGCAGGCATACGATATATCCGGACGAGTACATACAGACAAAATATACATAAGCGAACCTACCAGTTCTCTATACTTATATTCATCATTTTCTAAAGTACATTTCTCCGACTTATCTAGCTTGCAGCCGACAGGCAAAGGTGTGGCTACATGCTTACATTCACGCATATGTTGAACTTATATAGTAAACACTTTATATAATCAAACTGATCAAAAAGAAAAAAACAAAGTTGAATGCCTAACAACAGGTACAAAAGTATAGGCATAGTCAATGCCTTCTATTTGGCTATAACCACAGGCAACTAGTTTAGCTTTGAACTTCATGAATCTACCCGTTGCATCAAACTTTTTCTTTAAAAAGACATTCGTCTTTGACTACATTTACATTCCTAGGACGATCTACGAAGTCCCAGACTTTTTAATCATAGTCATACTTACATCTAATTGCTCTATGTCATTCATCCTTCTCAGGAGAATTAAGGCTCATCTGATATACTTACACCAGCTAATAATGAAGATAAGTGATAATCTTTAAAACGCTCAGGTACAATACCTCGGGTAATCCGTACGGAGCGAGATGGACGCGTCGAACACTTCCGACGTAATCCGCTCTGCTCCTCGAGACAAAGAGGGCGACAGCGTGGTCCTAGTGCCAGAGAGCACCTCAGCCTCATCATCGACATCCTCAGTAAAGTCTTCACGTACAGTACGGTACACATCCGACAGTGGTGACAGCACTGGAAGTCTACAAATACCTCGGGTACTCCATATAGGGCGAGAGATAGACACATCGAACACTTCCGACGTAATCTGCTCTCCTCCTCGAGGATAAAGAGGGCGACAGCGTGGTCCCAGTGCCAGATAGCACCTCAGCCTCATCATCAACATCCTCAGTAGAATCTTCGCTTGCAGTCACATCTGTAACCGAAACATACTTATTAGACTGGTCATTATTAATAATACTATTTCTTAAATTTTCATTATTATTAAAACTATTATCACAGCTAATATCACAGGTATCACTTATACAATTATCCTCATATTATGTAATGTTATCATTATTCATAAAATTGTCATTATTGATAAAATTGACAAAAACATTAAAATTGGCTCTTCTGCTATAAGCTTTCAGCATATTGGCATCCTTTGCATATAATTTATCCTCAAGAAAAACAACATTTCTACAATAAATAACCTTTTTAGGATCTAGCGGGTCGACCAGACGATACCCTTGCACGTTTCACAATATCCTACAAATACATACTCCTTCGCCTTAGCATAAAGCTTGCGCCGTTTTTCATCAGGTACAAGTAAATAAGCTATACAGCCAAAAACACAGAGGTGACGAAGATCAATACAGATCCGGTCCACTCAGATTCAGGTATTCTATCTGATAGTGCACTCATCGGAGACATATTGTTTAAATAAATAGCCATCCTAACAGCTTTGTCCCAATAACATTCACACAGACACGAATCCTGTAAAAAAGGCCATAGCTTTCACAAAAAACTGTATGATTAACACGCTCAGCAAACCCATTTTTGATGAGGGCAATAAGGCACGGAGGTCTTGTGAATAATGCCTTCCTAAAGGTAATTGGATAAATTATTATTACAACATTCCATACTAAGATTGTCAGTACGTAAAACTTTAATTTGCAAACCAGTTTGTTCATCAACTACATTTATAAAATTAATAAAATGGGCACTTACTTCCGATTTATTCTTCATAAGATATCCAAAGTCAGCAAGTAGCAGGCTCCTCCCCAACTGCTCACTTGAATCGGGCCGCATACATCACTGTGGATCAGATCTAGTGGATTAGCAGCACGTCCAGCACTTGACGTAGGAAACGATGACTTAAGCATCTTCCCAGTAAGCCAGGAGACGCCGCTGCCTGGTACGTTATCTTCACACTGAAAAACAACACCAACACACTGATTGCCACCACCAAGTATGTACATACCTTTAAAATTCAGGTGACCTAAACGCTGTGTGTCACACTCATGGACACACAAGCTGCAGCATTGGCACTCATGGTTCCCTGCCTAGACTGAAGGGACATAGAATGACCTACTATAGGGTCGGACCGATCTTGCAACTTAAATTTATATAACCCATTAGTTTTATTAGCAGTTAAAACCTGGTTGCCTGTGATTTTACAATCACTATATACGATACAACAATTCTTATGGAAAACTACAACATAACCCTTACTAGCAATCTCACTGACGGATATTAAATTATTTGAAAGATCAGGCACAAATAAAACATTACTAAGAGAAACATTACTTGAAAGAGTAGTCCTACCAACCATTTCACTATGTAATTCTTGCCCATTGGCCACTGAAATGGTACACTTCTTGTTCACTGCATCCTCGACCAATGTTGAGTGAGCACACATATGAGCAGTGGCTCCGCTGTCAATGATGAACTCGTTTAGATGGAAAGTGGAGTACGCAGCTGCATACAATGTATGTTGATCTTCTTCCTTTTTCTTCACATCATCACGTTTTTTCTTGAAACATCGACTAGCTGTGTGATTAGTCTTTTTGCAGTAAGTACAAACAAGCTTGTTAGTTCTCTTTCTATTGTTGGCTTCATAAGCTAAGTTCTCAGTATTGCAATTATTATTACGCCTATGATCCTCTTGAAGTAAGCGAGTGCGAACAACTTCACTTGAGAGTGACTTCGTCAAGCTCGCAGTCTCAAGACTTGAAACAAGAACATTGAAGTCCTCAGGCAGACCCGACAATAATATCTCAGCTATCTCTTCATCGTCAATGACTTTCCCAATATCGGATAACTGTGCGACTAGCTTCATGACGCCTTCAATGTAATCAGACATATTTGAAAAGTTGCTATATTCTACACGATGTAATTGTCGCAGTAGAAGTACTCTTCTGTACAAACCTTTATCTTCGAAAGTGTCTGACAATCTTTTCCAGGCATCTTTTGCGGTCGTAACATCTCGAACGAGCTGATATAGGTTAGGTTGAATCGTTAAACAGATGCGAGCAAGCGCGCGACCATCGCGTGCTAAGTCGGGGTCGGTGCCCTCGACACAGTTCCATAATCCGTCCAGAGTAAGTAACATTTTGATGGCGAACTTCCAATTCACCCAATTGGAAATGCCTTCCAATTTTTCAATTGAAATTATGTTGCTCGAGTTGGAATGGTGGGACGCCATTTTATCTTCTTCCAAATTATAGCTTGGGCACTTAACCTGTTCAGCAGAGGGCAGATATGCGTAGTGTGACGCGTGATTTTGGAAGAAAGAAAAACAGAAATGCTTCAAAGCAGTCGAGCCACTAATTTAATATAAGAATCACATTATAATTAGTTAATTAATTATTTAACAATGAGGAATACAAAAAGCTACGTGTAAATCGAATGGCGGCCAGAGACAAGAGAGAGTCCAAACCAAAAGTCAAATGTCATTTGTATTAAGCTTGTCTATGGCAAGAATGCGTTCAAAATAAGAATGGATACATTCATTTTCCAACAGTAGTTACCTAGGTATCTATCTAGGTTCATCTCAAAAGTCAGTTTTCTTGGATTTTTAACGTCCCTAAGTTTGATGTATTTCTTCGCAAAGGCTTTTGTGTTTTATTTTGTTGCGAAATTTTTGTCTCAAGGTTTTTAGTAGTTCGCCTAGTTTGCTTGGGGCGGCGCTGGAAGGTAGTTACCTAGGCATTTAACTAATACCTCTGGTTGTATCTATCTGTGCCCATTAGCTACGATTGGTACACAAGGATAAACCTATTTCAGAGTGTCTCAATTGCCTCCATGTTAATATTCAGGCAGTGTGATCCGATTTGTGTCGCTGGAGCCCATAATGTCCGTGCGATTAATATTTCGTCAACGACTCTGGCTTAGGTACAAGTATATTATGATGTAATTGAAATGGAAACGATTCGCGTGGTCTCTGTTCCAGCTCGTTCCCACTTGTCGCCTGTCGCACCCGGATTTTCATCGGATGTTCCAGTGGCAGAACATTTTGACACAAAAACAGACAAGTGGGAATAGCTTCATAAAAAAGTTCTGCCACTGGAACTTCCGATTAAAATCCGGGTGCGACAGACAACAAGTAGGAACGGGGGGCTTGTATACGTAGATACATATCCAGAATCCAGATGGATTCTGGACCTTCTTAGGGTTCGGTATGAGAAAAAAATAGTACCCTTATAGGATCACTTCTCATTCTGAGAGGAGATCCGTGCTCTGTAGTGAGCTTGTCATTGGTTCTTGTCTTGTTAGTGGATCTTTTTGTTGTCTGTCTGTTTGCCGCGCAGTCAAGACCCTTTTAGGGAATTAACACCTATAGGGTACTTCTCTTCGACCTAGAATCATGAAAGGCAGGTAATTTTATAGCACAAAAAGGAAAAAATCCGCAAACCAAAAAATATCAAAAAAAATTAAAGTGCTTTTTTCTTGTATGATGGTACGTGGAACCCATCGTGTGCAAATCTGACTTGCACTTGACCATATTTTTAATAATTGTAAAATAATGCTCTAATACCTACTAGTTAACTAGTCGGCGGCGGAGCGTGCTGAACTATAAAATAAAGTCGAATTCTTGATTTTAAAACCTGACAAATATGTGGGTACCTACTTAACTAAAATATAGCTGTTAAGTTCTTATATTTGCACTTGCAAGCACTACACCTCAGTGAAGTCGGGCGTGTCAAAAGTCTGACATCCGCGGGATTCTCTCCTACCTAGAGAAAAAAACCGCTACACCCACTCTCTCCCTGTTGACCTCTCTCATTTGAATATCTACATTATTTACAATGTATATGTCCACAACGTAGGTACTTTGTACTGACGGGCTACAATTTAAAAAAGGGTTGTATCTCGCTCATTAAAATTCATTACATTCTGACCAAGAAAGAATTATTTACGACAGGCCTGAAAGCTTCCATTACCTACATAAAATGAGCTACGTGTTATTTGTTTAATGAATAAAAAATAACTAGGTATTTATTAATGTACAAGGGCTTATGGAAATGTAAATTTAATTAAAAAAATATGGTATTATAAATGCGAAACTCGTCATCATATTATAAAAGCAAAAGTATGTTTGTTTGTTATCTAGAGATAGGCTACTTTTTATCCCCGAAAATCAAAGAGTTCTCACGGGATTTTTGAAAATCTAAACCCACGCGGACGAACTCACGTTCAGCTAGTACGACTGCCTATATAAAGCACTGATATAAAGACTATAAAGCATAAGTACTGAATGAAGAGATCCGTAGAGAACCAGTGACCGACATATTATTTTTTTTTTTTTTTTTTTTTTTGTTTATTTGAAAGTAATCAACAGCGTAAATACATAATTATTATTTAAATTTAAATCTAGGTATAACAGAAGGCCAAAAGAGATTACTTAAAATTATAATTAAACTATTTTAACAGAGTTAGAATAAATGTAGGTATATACAATAATAAAATAAAATTACAACAGTGTGTGTATGATTGTATGTGTGTGTGTATGCGTGTGTGAGTGTGTGCTTATGAGTATGTGTGAGCGTGTGTGCATGTGTGTGTGTAGGTATAATTATCTCAACGAATCTCAAAGCTAAAGTGGCAATTGGTGAATTGATGGGTCACATAGTTCGGATCACCGATTGACGTTGTGGTTTAGCAACCACACAACCCAAACATTAAATAAATATACTTAAATATTTTTTTTTTTTTTATTCTATTAAACTTTTACAAGTTCTTTTGAATCGTCAATTGCTTCTATCACTGGTTCGGAATGCCTTGTCTGCTTGGCTCGGAAGAAACTCGGCGGTTGCTCAGATTGTGGGATTTTGTTATGAAAGGTTATTACTTTATTACGCATTCCCACAAATAACTTTTGGACTTGCCTGAGGCGAAGCGTACTGAGTCGCAAGCTTACCTATTCCGGTTTCAAGTTTGCCTATTATGTAGATCACATTTTTTTTGTAATTAAGCATTTATCTAACAAAAATTACATCATTCGATTAGAAATGGGGAAGTGACTCGCTTCGTAGGAAGCTCAAGCTACTTGTCCGTGGAATTTCGACCGCGCACGGGTGCAAAATGCACCCGTCGCGATGCGTGCCACCCCGCGCCGCCGTGCGTCGTCGATGTCTTGCTGTACGATAGAAAGGTGAAGTAGTCAACCAGGTCGAAAATTTCTTGGGCAGACTCTCCGAAACATATTATTCTGTAGAGACCACTTAATTAATTAAGTAGGTCATTCTAACCTCCATACAGTAAACTTAATATAAAATTGTCGAGAAAACTCTTGTTTAATTCTATTAGCTCACCGTACTGGCCTGATTAGATCGTTCTTCGTCTGATTACAGCTGTGTCTCTGTGTGTCTACTCGCCCCACATGGCTCTAAATTACTCTATAACGCGACCTCTTGCAATTTTCCGACAAATTATCTTCTATGTTTGATTTTATAATAGACACTTTTAGCAGAAGCGAAAATTTGGTGGATAGGTATAAGTAGGTACATATATATATGGTATGCGAAAAGTTTTACCTGAACTGATAACCAGAATAAAATGTTAAATACATGAGGATACTTGAAACTTTTTTAATAATAGGTATCTCAAATCTAACAAATCTATATAGAGAAAGCTATTATAAGTCAATGAGAGAAAGAAGAATAGGTACCTACATATTATCAGGTATTTATTCTGAGCATATTATGTAACTTTTTTTGTAGAAAATTGAATTTCGATATACTTAGGTACCTAACTATTTTGTTCTGAATATATTTGTTAAAATCCAATTTTTTGCTCAAGTTAAGGAAAACAAAAAAAAGAGGGTTACTGTAGGCTCACTAGCCGCTGTTATTCTCCTACTTCAATGGATTTATAGTAACTACCTACAGCCTACTACGCCGCCGAATTTCAACGTGAAGGAATTTAATTTGACAGTTCGCTTTGCTTACTGAGCTACTATGGGCACTAGATTACGGATATTATCTAGTCATGTACTATAGGCACGATATGGTTGGTACAACAAGTTTAGAGTTCTTGAGATCTAGACTCTAGAGCGTACTTCGACTTCTCGTTTTAACAAGTCTGAGCAAAGTAGGTACGCTCGATAGATTAAAACAAGATACAAAATTTAAAAATTTATAAGCTAAAGCTGTTTCTTTTCCACAGATTCTAAAAGCGACCAAGTTGTGACAACTTTGTAAGTTGATGATAATAATAATTTATCCTTTAGTGCGATGACATCAAGAGAAAATACTGAGTAGGTACTATATTGTATTATACTAAATATTATAATAATAAATTTATTTTTGCAACGACATATTATTATAAGTTTCATGTAAAAATGCAATCATTGCAACGAAAATAACATATTAGTTCCTCGCCAAGAGCAAGCACGTAAGCTCGAATTCCGTATCTGACCTCTAGTAATACAAGTACTTGCGATGTCCAACCTGTTTTTGAAGTAACTTGGTTTACGCCTGTAATTACTAATAGCAACCTTGAGCATCACGTGGGCGTACTCGGCGGAGCGCTTCGAATCGGGACAAAAAATAACTCGCATTTTGTATGGAATACCTCTTCCAGCGTACTTGTACGTAAATGACAATTTTAGTGCGTACCTAGTACCTACTGAATTTAATCAACTTAGGAAATGAATCCTTCTAAGTTGAATTACAGTTTTTGGTAGGTAAAGATACGACCGACAATAGGTACGATAGGTTTTGCTGTCAATTTTGCCACAGCCACTGTTGTGATTATGCTGTGGCCGATGCATATGAATCCTAAAACGGTGACTGATGTTTCCATAATAAATATCCAGATAACTCTCTGCTCTATTAATCATTTATCACTCACGTAGGGTATACTTATATGGCCTAATGGTATAAAAAACAAGGGCAGTTCTTGTTGATCCTAACGCAATCGTAGTATTTTCTATGACTATGAGTAGATTAGATTAGATTTATTTATTTGCTTTCATGATCGAGGTAAGTAATTGTATCTACGGTACCTAATTGTTGATTGTAGCCTACTCTAAAATATGCACGGGTAGGTACCTAGGTAAAATGGTTTTGGTGTGGGCAAATTCTAAAGGTGTCAAGTTTTAACCACTTTGTAAGTTTATAATCTTGGGGTGACAGCGTGAGAGAGCATTGAGCATAGTAATTATTTGTTCACCGCTGAACTTAAGTCTAGTTTCGTGTAAGTTTTAATTGGATCAATGCAATGGGCTTTGGAAAATTTACGAGCAAAAGCTTTTCGCTTGGTACGTTTTGTAAAGTTACGGGAAAGTTGTGACAACTTTGTATCTTGTTATTCCTTGAGTGCAACCAAGCACTGAACATAATAAGTTCTCGTTGGCCGGTGACCTATTCTTGTTAGTTTTAATCAATGCAGTATTGTAATGACCATGCTTTAGACTTTTTTCGTTGTAGAACTTTGTTCTTTAATATTCTTTGAGTGGTTTAGTAAATAAAAAAAAAACATTTAAGCCGTGAATTATGGTCAGATTTGCATCAGATTCTGGTAATATTTCGGTCAGATTTTGGTCGGAGAAATCTCAGGCATGCAGGCAAGCATACAGGCATGATGTTTTCCTTCACCGTTAAAGCAAGTGATATTTAATTGCTTAAAACGCACATAACTCCGAAAAGTTCGAGATGTCTTCCGAATAGGAGGCGGACTTCTTAACCGCGCCAAGCTATCACGGCTCATGACATCGACTGATAGACAATAATAGGTTTCTTGCATGGATCTGTAAAAACACTTCCAGGTCTTGCGTCTAACTTGAGTTTGTTCATCCACATACATAATAAAGGGTCCTCCAACGCTACATTTTCCGGTAGGTATACGAGGTCACAATTCCGGCACCTTAGGACTTTATCCTTGGGATCTGTTGCGTCTATGATATACCTATCCGTCACATTGCCGTTTACCGGCATGCATAGTAAATGCGTAAATGAAGGTTATTATCTAAAATATCCTCGATGAATAATGGAGGAGAATGGCCATTTGGATACAGAAATTGCCAATTAATGTATCCGTCCCACCCCCACACATCCCAACATACCCATTTCAAACTCGGTCGTTTTTTTGGAAGATTTATTTATCGCATGCCCGGAATATATTACACTTATTTGTAAATAATAATTATCATATCTCTGGTCGTGTCCTCCGCAATGCGGATTTCTCATTTTCTCAGATCAAGATTCAATTAAGTACTATTAGCATCTGTTGTCTTTCGTTATTGAATTTTACGATAGGTTTTATAATTTTATTTGTAACCATTTTGTAGATTTAATTTTGCAGTGTGATATTGTGTTTCGATTGCTCTTATAATTTATGATTATTTATTACTAGATGATGCCCGCGACTTCGTCCGCGTGGGTTTAGGTTTTCAAAAATCCTGTGGGAACTGTTTGATTTTCCGGGATAAAAAGTAGCCTATGTCTTTCTTCGACACACTTTCGCATTTATAATACTAGTATAGATTATGGTATGAAATCCTGTGCCACCAGACGTTATTTATTTTCTAAGAAACAAAAGGTGTGGGAGTTGTATAGGTAGTGTGAACTTTTAACGCACCTAAGCATATTTTCTAGCTTGTACTAACGGTTAATTTCAACTCTATGCTATCACGGCTCTGTATTCATATTCTAACCAAATATAAGTCATGCAACTAGTAATCAGCTTACTTACTTGCTAACGGTGAAGGAAAACATCGTGAGGGAATCTGCATGCCTGAGAGTTCTCCATAATGTTCTTAAAAGTGTGTGGAGTCTGCCAATCCGCACTTAGCCAGCGTGTTAGACTATCACCAAACCCCTTCTAAAATGTTAAGTTAGTATTAAAGCGACGTTTATAGCTAAAATATAATAAACGGGAGCTGTATCAAACAAAACATGAAGCAATAATCCACTCAATTTCGAGGCAATCCACTGAGTGACTGCTTGTTGCCACTAGCATGATATTGATAAACCGAGTTACAGCTACGCAAAATATTACAAGTAAATTGAACGTAACATTGCTCTTTTTGTTACCAACATTATCGTATTATAAGCTACAAAAGAGGAAATGTAGATAACGTAAGGTGTTTGCGTTGTTCAACGAGATATTCTCAAGAGAATTGGTACTGCTGTCGGGCACAGCATCTCGGCTACGGCAGTTGCCTACGGGACGTAGCTGTAGACGCTACGCGCTCAGCTACGTCGTAGCGATTTAAACATACGACTTTTACCGGATTGTGACGGAAAATTCGCGGTTAAGTGAATAAAAGTAGTGTTAATTTTAGAGCCTAATTTGTTTCACTCTATGTGTTAATTATATCTATATAGAGTTTGGAAGAAAGAAATAACTAGAATAATTTGATTAACTTTATTTTAAGCTTTGATTTTGAAGGGTATTATTCTTTGAATTCATAATACGTATTGATTTACCCCTAGTTAAGTTGAGGAAATTAGTAATGTAATTAATATAATACTTAAGTGATAATACTGTAAGTCAGAAATACTTAGAGATTTTTATTTTTCAACACACATCACTATTTTATTGCTATTTGAGTGAAGTTTTATGTAATTTAATATTTAATTAAACAGCAAAGTCCAAAGAACGATAAAAGCTGATTAAACAAATTAAGCCGCCAAATTGCTCAATTCGCTGAACAGAGAAGCGATTAAGTAAATGTGCTTTGGCGATGAAGTGAATTTACAAAATAATGCGCGTTGATGTGAAAATTATTCACCAATCTGTTTTAGGTGCTTTTTAAAATAAAAGGTTAAAGTGATTATTAGTCGATAAAAGTAATTAAAAAAAAATTGAACTGCAAGTAAATGAAAGTAAAAATGTGCTCGTTAAGGGTTTTAAGTATTATATCACTCTTTGTGGCTGATGTGTGGACCGGAACTTTACAACAGAAAGGTGAGTATTTTCATTGTAATATTAAATTATTGAATAGCCCTTTGCTGACTGCTGGACCTAAACGGAAGCTGTGACAGCCTGATGGCTAAGACGTCCGCATCCTATTCGAAGGTCGGGAGTTCGATCCCGGGCACGCATCTCTAACTTTTCGGAGCTATGTGCGTTTCAAGTAATTAAATATTACTTGCTTTAACGGTGAAGGAAAATATCGTGAGGAAACCTGCACACCAGAATTCTCAAAGGTGTGTGAAGTCTGCCAATCCACACTTGGCCAGCGTTGTAGACTATGGCCAAACCCCTTCTCATTCTGAGAGGAGATACCCGTGCTCTGTAGTGAGCCGGTGATGGGTTGATCATGATGATGATGATGTTTTTTGTTTTATAAGTAAACATGTTTAAAAATATTGGTAAAAAAATCTGTACGTCCGTCGTCCAGTATTTCCTTAACTAGGAATGACACGACAACACATGTTAGTCAACGCTTGAACCGTTGATTCATGCGTTGAGCTGTTGAGACTAATGGTGAGATCTATATCGCACTTTGATTTTGCTCAGACTTAAGACACTCTTAAAACGAGACAGCGTTATATCGCTGGCAATTGGCATAAATCTGTCTCGTTTTAACTGAAACTTAAGGCTGAGCTAAGTGAAAGTGCGCGCTATAGATCTCAGCCTAAATATTATCACACACAGCTTGAAAACTGTCTATTTATTTTTATATTACGAAACTTGTTTAGTGCTAGAGAGCTTCTTGAATATTAAGAGACTGTATTTTTAACATTTGCTGTGGACATGTCACATGGTCACATAAAATTTAAGACGTAGGTACTTTTAAGATGCTTTTCATTATTCGGATATTAGAATTTGTGTAATGAATAATGATTAGTGATCCAAATGACTCGGGCTCTTTAGCCCTTTATTTTAAGGCTTGGAGTTCTTTTTAGAGCTTAGCCAACGGAAGAGTCTAAAAAGAGCTCACTCGTTAAAAAGGTAACTCACTCACTCACTCGTAATGGATCATTATTAATGATCCATTTTTCATGTTAAAATACTTTTCATAAACAAGTAATTTATTAAACTTTGCTGCACTTAACTATAGTGTCTCTAATAAATATGGAAAGTTTGGTTTTACTTTCGCTGACCTGGTGCAGTGGTGAGCACTGTGGACTAGTAAGGTCCCGAGTTCGATTCTCGGCAGGGGAAATTTAGTAATATTTAATTTCTAAATAGCCTCTGGTCTTGTCTGGTCTGGCGGGAGGCTAACGCCGTGGCTAGTTACCACCGGCAAAGCTGTGCCGCCAAGTGATTTAGCGTTCCGGTACGATGCCGTGCAGAAACCGATAAGGGGGGGGGGGGGGGGGGGAGGGGTGTATGGGTTTTATAAAACTGCCTTACCTCTTTCAAGTTAGTCCGCTTTCATCATAGACTGCATCATCACTTACTACCACGTGTACCACGAATTAAAAATCTAGATGGAGAGTTTTTAATAGTGAGTAGGTTATGTAACTTCCTTATGGAAAATATTTTCTGTTCTATTTTAAACATTTTTACATGAAAGAGCACGAAATAATTGTTTTCTTATTATATAGTTTGCTCAGACTTATCACGTTGAAGCACACACGCTTACGATACAAAGTCTTGGCATAAAATGGCCAGCCTCTTGAGGATGAAAGGGAGTCAAAAGCACTTATTGAATAAAGTGAGATTTGTGCTCTTAGGAATAAGGTCAATCGTATTAAGGAAGTTATGAGATTTTCTGCATTAATGGGCACTACATGATGCCCGCGACTTCGTCTGCGTGGGTTTTTAAAAATCCCGTGAGAACTCTTTCATTTTCCGGGATAAAAAGTAGCCTATGTCCTGCCCCGGGATGCAAGCTATCCCTGTACCAAGTTTCGTCAAAATCGGTTGAACGGATCGGCCGTGAAAGGCTAGCAGACAGACAGACAGACATTTAAGTAAACAAATAATATTATAACCATCGAATTGACATTGTTTCGAAATGTCGCTTAATGAACTTTAAAAAACATTATTTTATTCACTTTACACTTTACAGTAGCCGATTATTCGGTTTTTGCTTCGGCTTCAAATCGACCTTTGATTGGACATTAGTACCTAATAAGTGATGAATGTATACTTAATTTAAAATTAATGTAAAAATAAATCAAATCTGAAATTAGCTCTAATAGTATTCTGGCCAAAAATAATAAAAAGCTTGACTTATCTGAGCCTTGTGTATTCATCTAAAAAACTTATGGACATTAAATTTAATCTTAAAAAAGTCCGTAGCTCAAAGCGATCTTAAGGGCTAAATTTAGAACCCAGTTTTTATAAGTAGATACAACTTCTTATTGTTTGAACTGTTTCTTTTTCTTCTCTCGTATCTAAAGGATATTAATAATCAGAAATGAACTTTATTAATTTTTGGAAAAAACCGGCAAGCCAAAAATACCAATTTTGACTAAGTATACCTACTTAATTTCATACAGTTATAAAGAGAATGGGTAATAACTGATTTCCATTTTGGATAAACCTTTATGTGATGTATCATGTATCTACAAAGTTGCTTAACCTGAGTCACTTTTCTATAGCTTTTCTACGATCGTATTGTATAAAAAGTATAACGTATGTATGCATCATACTTATATAAATTGTGTATTCGTTATAAAATGTAAGAAAAATCTCGTCCACAACTTGAGCCGTTTAGTCATCATCACCAGTGGCTCAGCGTGCGGTAACTCTTATAGCAGGCTTATCTGCGTTGAGTTATGGCTGCTCATTACAAAGATCTCCATCATAGGAGAAATGAATCGATCAATCTTTCTTTTCTCTTGATATGAAATTAAATCTGGTATGAGGCTACAAAGTTTTGCACACAAGCTTTATGATTTAACAATATTTGGATACACTTTTGATCTAATGGCGTCGAATCATGGGCAGGTGCCTTTACATTTTTATCTGGCGCATGGATATTTATTTAATTTTTTTGAAATAAACAATGGAACAGACAAGGATTCTTAGCAATATTAAATTCGCAGGTACTTTTACAACTATACTAGATTTTAGTCTATACTAGACTACTACTAGATTTTAGTGTACTAGGTCTTAGAACATGTAAAAACGAACCGAATTGAGAACCTCCTCTGATTCGGAAGTCGGTCACTATAGTATAGGAATCGACATTGGTTTCTCAAATCGGTAAAATACTTATCTATGTCAGTAATATTGTTAGTTAAATAGTTTGTTGCTCAACGTGAAAATTAGTATAAAAAGATTTCGAATTTTAAATTAGGCCCGGAAGTCTCCCTATCTAAAATCTAAATACGAATGTGCAAAAAGTTCTTATCAAACTTAAATTTTGAACACAGATTATTTAAGCTGGATCTTAGTGATTTCCGTAGGATGGGGAAATAAATGGGGGATTTATATTTTCACCAAGCGAAACCGTGGACGGTTGCTAGTTCACCGATAATAGAATCCACATTTTACCTCTGAATGTTATTTGTAGTGTGTATTATGCTTCTTAATTTTTACAGATTCATTGCCGCGAAAATGTCACCACTGTGTTCACAGCATCACGTCGAACTGTGAGCTCACTGCAGCACCGGTCTTGTGCCCAGTTGGGGAGCCATACTGTGCCACAATAGCTAGGACTCCTAGTAAGTTTGAGGAGCTGATTAACAAAACGGTGTGGTTAAACTTCTGATCAAAATACTTTTTTTTTTGATCCGCACATTTTTGGCTGAACTGAAAACTGAACTCATTTCCAAGCAAAACGACCTAAAACTATGCTAAAATTTAGTCCAAATTTTATAGTTTCCATCACTGTATACAAACTTAAACTCGTTTCCAAGCAAAACTACCTTTAAACTGTGCTTAAACTGAGTCCAAAGTTCGTAATTTCCATCACTGAATACAAACTTGAACTCGGTTTCAATCAAAACGACCTACAACTGTACTGAAATTGAGTTCAGAGTTCGTAATTTCCATCACTGAATACAACCTTGAACTCATTCCCAAGCAAAATGACCTAATTAAGCTGTGCTTAAACTGAGTCTAAAGTTAGTGATTTCAAAATGATATAGTAACAGTATATTTAGTATAGTAGTAGATATAATAACAGTAAAGTTTTAACAACTTTTACTCAGTTTTTGCTCCTCCTGTAAAATTTGATGCAATTACCTACACTGTTTTGTCCGTCAGCTTGTCGTTTATAGAATTCCAAGCTTCTACGAAACATTCACATAATATTATGTAGACCTAAGTCAGAGCTTTTCTCTAATGATGGTCATCCTTCGCCATTGGAAACTTCTGGTCTAATAGAGTCAACAACAAAACGAAATACATATCTTGTTCGTTTTGTTACAAGTAACCTACAGGAAATTCATATAGGTATTTACTAAGCTGCCTTCACATAAATCACGACTGACCTAATCTTTAGAATCTTTTGGTGATAATAATTGGGAACTTAAACTTGCCTAATATTTTTTTAATTATGTACAATAATTAATTTAATATGCCAATCAAAATAATTACCTATATATTATGATAAGTAATTATCTTTGTAATTTAAGCAACTTAATTGAAAAAAATGATGATGCCTGCTAACTTAATTAGCTTTTTGATCCTAAATGTGTGGGCTTAATAAGGGTTGCTTGTGAATGGTTTGCAGATGTTACCATTTACCTACCGGAAATTGCTTTGTTAATTAAATGTATAATTTTATGGTACTAATTTAATAAACCCTTCTCATTCTGAGAGGAGACCCGTTCTCAGTAGTGGTCCAGTGATGGGTTGAGACGATGAAGATGATTATGATGAATTTAATAAAACTAGGTGTTGATACTCTGTCGGTAAGGTTGACTTACTATGATTTTTGGGTTACACTTACAAATTAATTTCAAGGTTATATCCTGTTTTACTTTAAAACCTATTTTATCTACTAAAAAAGTATTGAATGTAGAAAAGCTTCAAAATAGACATATTATTTTATTAGAAGTATAAAGTATGCTCCCTACCCTAAGACCCCCTTAGGTTAACAGACGACAGCAAACGAGTAGCAGGGAGCCGCTGGATTCAGGAGGCCCAAGACCGTGGAGTGTGGTGGTGTGCAGTGGACGTTTATTGGTTGATAATAATGATGATGATGAGTACTTATAGTTACTTAGTTTTGTATAAAAATGCGAATGCAGAATATTATACTCCCAACCAGTATAACACCAGCAATCCCAATTCCCAGATAATTAAGTAGTTATAACTTAGTTAAAAAAGTTCTAAACGTCTCTATAACGCATAAGCGTGCTAATATTATTTTTCTTTTACAGATTTTACGTCATCCCTAACGTGCGCAGCTGCAAAGGATTCACCATGTTTATTAAGCTTTAATTCAAAACTGGAATTGGAGATGAGTTGCATATGCAGTGAACACCTCTGCAACGTGCCCTACTCGACGCAGTTACGGAATGAGCTACTCAATTTTTCAGCGAGAATTCCACGCAACGCCACCGAGCTCACTGAAATGTTTCTAAAATCCTCAGTTTTTGTGAACGTGACTAAAACGGAGTTGTACAAAGTGATAACTAAAGTGAGCGAGGCGACGGAACAGCCGACAGAGTGTTCCTCCCAATCAACGACGATTGCTTTAGTATCGATTGGTGTTTCGGAGATTGGGCCACGTGCAGAGGCTCTGAAACATGAAGCTACCGTTCCACCTGATGATGACGAGGACGAGGGAGAAGGAAGTGGCACTTTTGAGGAGGCGAGGACACACGCTGCGCCCGCCGCACCTAGCTCTTACCTTCCAGCAGAAGAAAACAAATCCACAGCCGTAGTCTTAAATTTATATCTACTCTTACTTGTATCTTCAATTTTTTATTTTCACGCGATACTGTAATTGATATTGACGTGAAATGTTCTTTTCATAGAGAATTTATGATAGTGTTGACTTTTAAAGTATGTACATATTATAATTATGGGAACAAAAGTTTGAGTCCGTGTTTCAAACTTTCAAATCCATTGAGGACTCATAGGAATAATTGCCAAAATATTTACCAAGTAATTGTGTCAATAATTTTAAACTGAGGAGCCTGAGCCGTTTTTGGTAAGTTTAAAATTGATATAAGAAAGAATATTGTAAAATAGCTTAGTCCCAACATTACCTACTCATCTTTATTGTAATTTAACTTTAAATGTTAAATACCTACTGAAAAATGTGTCGAAATATTTTTAATATTAACTTGATGAATTTTCTTTGGTCAGAAAGTATAGTATATTTTATAGTCTGCGATTTACTCTGCGATTTTTTCTTAAGGAATTTTAGAAAAGTAGGTAGCTGTGTCATTGTTTCAAAGTTTATTTGTTGTTAAGGGTTCCGTACCTCAAGAGAAAAAAGGAACCCTTTGTTGTCTGTCTGTCTGTCCGTCAGTCCGTCGTGTCTGTAAAGAAAACCTATAGGGTATTTCCCGTTAACCTAGAATCATGAAATTTGGTAGCTAGGTAGGTCTTATAGCACAAGTAAAGGAATAAATCCGAAAACCGTGAACTTGTGGTTACATCACAAAAAAAAATTAAAACGTGTTCATGAACAAATAATTAGTATTTACAATTTTCAAACTAAGATAACTGTACCGAGTGGGGTATCATATGAAAGGGCTTTATCTGTACATTCTAAAACAGTTTTTTTATGCATAATAGTTTTTGTTTTATCGTGTAAAATGTCGAAAAAATACTACTGTACTACGGATCCCTCGGTGCGCGAGTTTGACTCGCACTTGACCGGATTTTATCATAAAATGAGAATGTAATCTTACCAGCTATCGCGAAAAATTGCAATATCTTACTTAACTGAAATAATTGAGGATATTGATATTTTTATGATATTAAATTAAATAACTTATTTGTGTAGATAGGTCTTCATATCCAATAAAATGTCTTAATTTTTTTTTAATGTAAATATACAGCTCCATTTTATAAATTACTATTAAATAAATAATAATATAGATAGTATGGGTACACCTCACTGTCAGATGCACATTTTATCCACATTTTATCATAGCATAATATTATTTGTTTCTAGACCTCAGTTGTAGACATAGAGTCAATTACAATCTACGATGTACATTATAAAATACCCCCGTCGACCTTTCGATGCGTTGTTGTGATTTATTAAAATATTGATTAAAAACAATGTTGTTTCTGTCTGCCATGTTTCAGTTTTCCACGAATAAAATTCCGTGATCTTTTCATACAAACCAATAGCTATAATTTGATGTACCGAAGTGATGAAGCAGTTATAGAAGTTATTAAATAGGTACTATGGTGAGGTAAGTAGTAAGTAACTGACTAACTTCATCCAAAATCTTCCATCAGAACAGCTAAACTACGTCAATGTCAAAAAAAAAGTCACTGTAGAAATTAAATTCGAGATCCCGTGCTAATGAGGTGAATATACTTTTAAAAAAATATGAGAATCAGAATTCTAATATGGTACTTACATGCAACAACTCATTGTTTACAGCAAGAGAAAAATTGAACAAGATTTTTTAACTGAAATAAAGTAATTCATTGCCAAAAACATTACAGTGGATTTAAGGTATGATTCCGAACCACGCTGCACGCAGCAGCGCTGCCGCAACAGTGCTGTCACTAGCTGTCACAGTCCTGTCGCGGCACTACTGGTCCCCATACAATCTCTGTAAGCTTATATGACATTACATTCCGAGCTAGGCAGCAGTTTCGCTATATTGCTGCCGCGACCATCGCGAATCATACCTTTATCTTTTGCCAGCTAGTGCAAAGCTGCGGAACTTCAGCGGGGCGCTCATATATCAACTCTCACAGGGTGATCTCAATTTCGTTGCTCACACTGTCGGTAAATCAGACAGTTAACTGACGTTACAGAGCCGGATAAGACTGGAAATATACACGCCAATCATCAAGAAGCCTTTCTGCAAGTTTTAGTATACCTACACACTTGCACAGTGTGTATACTTAAACTACAGTGTTTACACAGTGACTGGGACTGCCGGAGCCAATTTCTGCAGGTTTTATGCGAGTGGACACTTAGCTTTAGTAGGCTATTAATAATTTCTCTGTGATGTCTTGTATACTAAAGCTACAAGAAGATATAATAAAATTTCAAATACCTATTTATAACAATATTGTTAGACGGCTTAATGTCTGCGAAGGAAACCCTTCAGCTGAGCCCCTCATAATTTTAATGAATGGTAGGTATAATATGCTTACTGCTTTAGACATCGCTTTCGTTTTATTGTGTCTGGCATTTCAGTACCTGACTTTAGCATACCAATTTGCATGCGGTTTGCCTTTAGGCTCTTTACGAACCATCCGATCAGAATTCTAGAAATCTCGATTCGAAGTAGTTCGTAATAGGTAGGTACTATTTGTAACAGGGGTTGCGCACTAAATCCAAATTTTGTTTTCGAAGCGTAGCATATTATTGTCCTCGTTTCAGAGCATTGCTCAAAGACCGAATTAACTAGAATATTAAGTACCTATTTGAATGAATGCTTGCGTATTTCGTCCGATCCAGTTTCCAGATCCAAGCCGTCAAGCGTCATGTCAGTGCAGTCTCAAGAAAACGCAAGCAACAAATCAATCGATCGATGTCGATTTTACACGGCGTGGATATCCACGACAATCGACTCCGGATTCGACCCAGTTTTCTAGATCTGAATTTTCTCGGATTCGGATCAGATACAGTACGCAAAGAGTCTTATACCATAATTGTGAAGACGCCAACCCTTTCGCTACCGTGTGCGAATACATCGGTGTGCTAAGAGCATTAAAGCAAAGTAGGTAAGTAGGTACAATTTCTATGAAATTTTGCGAATAATACAATTGTAATGTCATTAAGTACTTGTTACAATTACAAGTTACAACTTAATTTTAACTTACTACTCGTGTCGTGTTTTAAAGAAATCTTGAAAAGATATTCCCTGGTTTAACTTTGGCGTAATATAAGAGTCGTCTATGTTTGCGATAACAATCCTCACGAAAAGAAAATTGAAATGTTCGTAAGGGTGAACTGTTACGCTGATTTTCACAAAAAAGTTTGGGGCTTGAGTCCCGGGGTGACAAATTTGACCAAATAAATAACAAGGCGCACTTTAATGACGGCAGATTGTTTGTTCGTGTTTTCTGATATTTGTAGACGATTTTTTATATTTCAGAGATTTTTTCCTTATTGCACCTACCTCCTCCTACCTCCTCCCTACCTAATTACCTCCTTAATCTGTTTCCATTGCTACATTTACTTGCCAAGGTCTTTGGAATACATGACCCATACATGGAATAGTCTTTGGATATTAAAAAAGTAGCATTTTAGACTCACTATAAAAATTACAATTGTAGGTAATCTATATATATAAAAGGAAAAGGTGACTGACTGACTGACTGACTGACTGACTGACTGATCTATCAACGCACAGCTCAAACTACTGGACGGATCGGGCTAAAATTTAGCATGCAGATAGCTATTATGACGTAGGCATCCGCTATGAAAGGATTTTTGAAAATTCAACCCCTAAGGGGGTGAAATAGGGGTTTGAAGTTTGTATGAAAGTCGGTTAGTTTTGAAGTAAGAATCGTGAAATTTTGTATTTACACAAATTGTTATAAACATAGAAAACGTGTATCATGGTTTTTGAAAAATTTAGCCCCTAAGTAGAAAATTAAGGGGTTTGAAATTTGTATGAAAGTCTGTCAGTTTTAAAATTTGAATCAAGATATCGAGTATATAAATGTAAGTATATATTATAGAAAACAGATGACGTAGGCATCCGCTTAGAAAGGATTTTGGAAAACTAAACCCCTCAGGGGTTAAAATAGGGGTTTGAAAATTGACACTGTTTTAACCCCTGAGTCTTAGTTTTCCAAAATTATTTTTAAGCGGATGCCTACGTCATCTGTTTTCTATAATATATACCTACTTACATTTACATACTCAATTATCTTGATTTAAATTTTAAAACTGACAGACTTTCATACAAATTTCAAACCCCTTAATTTTCTACTTATGGGCTAAATTTTTCTTACTTCAAAACTGACAGACTTTCATACAAACTTCAAATCCCAATTTCACCCCCATAGGGGTTGCATTTTTAATGCCATATTTTATTAAGCTCATATTATGTTAAAATCTCATTGTTAAAGATCAACCCCAAGGGTGTAAAATAGGGGTTTAAATTTTGTTTACTCCACGCGGACGAAGTCGCGGGCATAAGCTAGTTTTTTATATAATAGTAACATGGCACTCATCTTTGATAAACATGATGGGCAATCCTGCTGCGCCGTAGAGCTCAAACAGTTTGATATGCTTAAACTTAAATGGCTGGGAATTTGGGAGCAGTTCACACACATTAACTAGGTACCTACGTTGTTTGTTAAGTGACTGTTGTAAAGCTGTGCCGCCAAGTTATAGTGCGGTGCAAAGGTCTGTCTCTACAAGTTACACTATTAAAGTCGAGCTCACATAGGTGACCGAATTTTTGTAAGCCCTGGTTCGTTGAGTTTAAGTTCGTAAAGATCGTTTTACGTAATAAGCTGACCTTGTATTCGCGTAATAGGTCGATCTATTCGGCCGTGCATTGTTTCGTTCAGTTAACATCTTTTTCGCGAACAGTAGGTTAAAGCAGTATACAACCCTATATCCATGAACAGACAAATCACCTCCACTGTCGCGGTCTTTTAACGTGAAACCAATGACTTCTAAACTGTAAAGACTGGTAACGAGCCGTTATGTCAGAATGAACTAGAGGGAGGGAACTTTCGGTTTGATCCTGATTATACATATTAGGCTGTGGGAGACGTGAAATAAAAAAAAATAGGCTATTCATAAGCTACCTAGAATGTATAGGAACATTTGAAGAAGATTTTGTCGCCTACCAGTGATGTCGAAGCAGCGACGTTTTGTTACAAGGTAGGTACTGTATTAGTCGTGAACTGTGGCCATGTTTTGAAGCATACTCAAAGCACATGCGTTATACACCGCGCCAGTTCAGTACTTAGTCGGCTAAGTCGAGGGTATGGATACCGGGGCACCTTTAACTTTTTGGAGTTAATACCTATTATGTGCATTTTAGACAGTTATTTACCACTTGCTTTAACGGTAAAGGAAAACATCGTGAGGACATTTCTATGCCTGAGAGCTCCTGTCTCTTTATTGTTCTCAAAAGTGTGTGAACTCTGCCTATTCACACTTGAAAAGTCCATGCTCTGGTGATCTGTTGAAAATGATGATGTTGATGATGATTTGACTCAACATCGTCGCATTTCAGTGACGTGTTTTCAGTTTACTCGCATGTTCACGCCAAAATTTCAAAATTACAAAGGCTTAAAACAGGTACTGAAAGTTATAGTTATGTTGGATGTTTTGTACTGACACCTAACTATAGGGAATTCATAAACTAGTTGAATGAGTTATGTTGAAGGGGACGGGTTGGAAAGTTGAGAGTAGTTCGCAAACTTGCTTGTTTGCCGAGTGGCTCTACTGAGGCCCTGCCTTCGGGTTATGACTTTGTAGTTTGAAGATATCGCCTCCTCTCCTAAGTCAATAGCTACAGGACATTATACCTTATAAGTAGACTTAGAACTAGCTTTTTCCATGGCTTCACCTACGTAGATTCGGATTAAGCGGGATATTATTTTGATAGAAGTTTAGGTAGGTATAGGTATGTATGTTTAACATTTTATGCTTACGAACTGTGAAATCACTGTGATGTGTGATTTTGCGTGGCGTGCTCTCAAACAATGATAGAACGATAGTTAATAAAATTTATACTTATTAATAAATGAAGTAATTAAAAAAATGTTCTACCTACTTCGAATGATGAAGTTTAGACATACTCGTGCTATAATAATGCCAACACTTTTTTATGTAAGAAAAATTCATCACTTATGTATGATACTGTAACTTTATTCAATTTGGTGATTCTTAAAGTATAAATAATCATGATTTAAAATTAAAGTGGATATAGTAATAATTCACGGAATTCTTCACTGCACAAAGGAACAATTCAGCGGGATAATTTTCATAAAGAAAATCGAATCCGAAGCTTGTGCATTTACGTAATGATAAATGTTCGAGAGGCCGCAAGCTTTTACCAATGAAAGCCATAATGAGAGCCAATAAATTTCTATGCCCAGTAAAAGCAAGAAAAATGCGGGATTTAATAATACTTAGCTGGTCTCAGCCTTGAACACATCATAGAAATGTGTGGATAATACGAAAATATAAGTTCGTTCGCCGTGATAGGGGTTGTAAATGGAGCGATCAGGACTTGAACCTTATTTTATGTTCATCAGTATTTCTATCCCCAGAGATGTTGATGTACAGATATAGTAAAATAGATTAATTTAGAAATTTTGGCCGGAGCACCCCAGTACCAACTCCTTTCATTTGATCGGATTGGAAGTCCGGCTGTTCGACTTGTGGACGATCCCAAACTAACTGGCTCGTTGGAAAGCCTGGAGCACCGCATAGATGTAAGCTCTCTTTGCGTGTTTTTTCGTCTTTATAACGGGGTAACGGGGAGTGCTCTGAAGAGCTGTTTGACCTCTATCCACCCTCCTTTTTCCGCAACCACACCGCGTGCCATGTGCCCTCACCACCTGGTTGCCTGGTGCTTTTCGACCGCCCGCTGTGCCAGATCCTTCTTGCCACGCACATGTGAACTGTGGAATCAACTCCCATCGGCGGTGTTCCCACTAGATTACAACATGGGGTTATTCAAGGGCCGGACCAACAAATTCCTGAAAAGCCGGCAACGCATGGGCGGTTCCTCTGGTTCTGCAAATGTTCATAGGCGGCGGTAATCACTTAACATCAGGCGACCCACCTGCTCGTTCGACCAACATCATACATTTAGTGATCATATTTATACATATTATCATATTTCAGTGATCCGTAATGAAATTCGTTACAAATAAGCCGTAGTCGAGCCGACGAGATTGAAACCTAATGGAGTTGAAATTAGCATGAGAGTTTATTCCGGTGCTCGACTATTCGGCTTGAGCTAACAAAATTCTACCAATTGACCTACATAAGTAGTAAGAACCTAATTATAATAAAATTAGAGACATAGTCACCACAAAAGTAAGCATGATACTACCCGCGTTTGCGATGACAAATTATTTGAAAATATAATAATATTGAAAATTAAGATGCGGGGTTCCACTAAAAACTATGTAGGTAAGTAAGTATACCCACCCACCTACATTTGGGTCTCATCAATCATCACTGTAGGTACATAAACAGCTAATACAGCACAAGTACATACTTACTGTGAGTACATTAGAAGAACGAACATTTTCTAGACACCCTATCGACTACTGTCCACGACTGAATAGTTAACTTAGTGTGGAGAGACCTTAGCAATAATTGTTTGGAACAATTTAATCAAGTGCAGTGTCTCTTCCAGTACGAGTAGATACCTACATATCAGATAAATACCTAGGACTTTAAAAGTATTAGTAAGAATGTATAAATTAATGAATATTATTCTTTCAGAATTGGTAAATAATCAAACATCATCATGGTATTCTTTCGGTTGATGATGACAATGACTTATATGTATTGGATGATGATGATGATTCTTTCAGAATATTATTATATTAAGAATTAGGATATTATACTAACATCTGTTACTAACTGTAAAACCTATAAGAGTCGATATCTCGTTCTTTTAATCAAGTGACCTGCTGTGGTAGGATTTGGGAACTACCGTCTTATTATCCTAAGAAAGCTCCTACCTACTTTGTGATTAATGGAAAGGAGTCTCTTCAATAATGAAGAATACGTGCAGAGGGTATGGGCTATGCCTAGGTATCTACTTCGAGAGTCGCTCATATTTTGATATGACGAATATAAGTCTCATATCCTGGTAGGTCCGTTGGATAATATTATTAGAATTGTAGAGATGGATGTCTAAGGTAGAGAGGTTGAATATATGAATAGCAAATCAAGCGTCCGCCTGCAAGCTCGGTTCAATATTGGTTAACCAGTGAAATGGCCGCGGCATCGGCAGCCCTCTGACATTTGATTTTATTAACACGGAACCTTGACGAAATCATGAGCAACGTGCAGGCTATAATATTTGGCTTAAATTATGTCCAGATGATTCCCGCGACGTCATCCGCGTGGATTTAGTTTTTTTTAATCCCGTCGGAAATCTGATTCTCCGGGATAAAAAGTAGCCTATGTCCGTCTCCAGGGTGCAAGCTATTTCTGTACTAAACAGACGATACCCATGACTTCTTCCACGTGGATTTAGATTTTCTAAGAATCCCATGGGAACTCTTTGATTTCCCGGTACAAAAGTTAGCTTATGCCCTTCCCTGGGATATCTCTGTACCAAATTACGTCAAAACCGGTAAAACAGATAGGCCTTAGTTTTTTTGTTATCAGATGTTAACTTGTACCTAATGTTTTGGAACCATGTCTCATTAACATCGAAATGACGTCATTTTGACGTCAGCCGAAATAAAAATATATCATCAGCTTGAAACTTCAGTCTAGTGCTGACGTCACTAAAATGACGGCCACGTGCATTAGCAATTCGCGGGACTTATAACATGGACCATAGTTAGCTGTTTTCTTCTACACTGATATGTAGGTATTTAGCAGAACACACATGGTTTACATGGCAGAATGCTCGAGAGACAAAACCATGGAAACTAAAAGCAAAACCTTATTATTGTTAAAATCCTTACTTGAGGTTGTCTGGAAGAGATCGCTATTTAGCGATAAGACCGCCTTTTTGTACCTACTTCTTAAGCTGTACCCTGTCATTTGTGTTTTTGTGGTGCAATAAAGTATATACTCGTACATACTCGTACATACATACTTCGAGTCTGTAAAATCCAGTCGGAGACAACTCTACCGGTTTGTGGTTTGTTCGAAAGTTTACGTCGCCTACGAGTGACCTGAGGTAAGAACTCAGTAATGTATGTAGTGTGTAGTAATGAACTGCCGTAAAACGCCTAAAACGCAAATAGATACACAAACGCCCTTTTAACGACTGTCAATTTCCCCAATGTATAGTGAATAGTTTTCCGTGCCGCGGAGAGCACGTTAAGCCGTCGTCGGCCCCGGTTATAATCACTAACATCTGATGATACCTAGATAAGTACTGAAAGTCGATATCTCGTTCTCTTAGTCGAATATAATTTAGGAGGAACTGGGATCCCTTTACCCATATTAAAACCCATCATAAAACCTATCCCAAGAAAACTACTATCATTCTGTGATTAATGAAAAAGGGTCATGACATACGATGCAGAGAGAGAGAGAGAGAGTGAATAGTTTTAATAACTATTTAAAAAAAAGAAACGAATTAAGGCAATGATGAAGAAGGAAATAGGGGTCATATAGCCTGTTTAGTTTGACCTTACAGAGTATAATTATTAATTTGCAATCTCAAGAAATGTTAAGCTATTTGAGGCAGTCATTTTGTTAAGGCATAAAACGATCTGTATTCGTCAGGTCGTTAACTAGCCGCTACAAGTTGTAGACAAAGCCCTCCGGCGTCTGGCGTTGTCGGAAATTAATGTTAGAGCTTCTTTAATATTTGCCCTTAATTTATACAATATTATTTTACTTACAAATTTCCTTAAAGTTGATCATTCTGTTCCTAGAAAATAAATTGTAATATTGACTCTGTAATAAGAAAACTAGGGATTTGTACACATAACTAAAAGATAAAAGAGCCTGGGGGATCATGATAATATTCTAACAAAAATATCAACTGAACCTAAAATTTTCTTTTGAATCTTTCCGAAATAGAAAGAGAAAGCCAGCGCGTGATGATCTAACCAAACATCCAAATAAACGTTCCTCCCAGTGTTGCGGACAGTGCGCAGAGAAACTTTCAGCTTTTGTAGGATAACGAAGATCTGGCACGCGCTGGCTCTTAGTCCAAAACCTCTGGCTATTTTGTATCTGTTTTCAATATAAAAATAGAATTCCTTCAAACGAAATTTACTGTCAACCAACGTATAGTACGCGACAGGTCGAGATGGCAATCGGGGTATGAGGCGGGGGGACGCCCCGTATACCCGCACGCCACCCGCGCTATACTACACCGGGTTAGCGCGGGAGCTGTGCGGGTGTGCGGGGTGGGGTGTCTCTACCCCGATTCAGCGTTTATTAAAGACCGGGACAAGAGTGAGTTTACGATGAATAAAATGCTCATGCCGCAACTCAATTTACGTTTGTAGAGTTCATTTGCGTTTGGAAATTGTGCTGAAATTTGTAAAGTTTCCAATTGCACTTAGAAATTTCCTTTTGTAAAATAAAATGAGTTGCGGTTCTAGTAATAGCTCTTGCTTTTTACCAATTACAAAAAAATATCAAAATTGGTGCATCATGGTTTTTGAGATAATCGCGAATTTACATACATAAGTACATACATATGAGTCGGAGTATTTGAAGGCTTGAACGGATGGGCCGTGCAAAGCTAGCAGACAGACAGACAGACAGACAGACAAACTTTAACATTTTTTAAAATGAAAATATTACAATAAAACTTAAAGCTAGCCTTATCTAATCCATACTAATATTATAAATGCGAAAGTGTGTCTGTCTGTCTGTCCGTCTGTCTGTCTGTCTGTCTGCTAGCCTTTCACGGCCCATCTGTTCAACCGATTTCCACGAAATTTGGTACAGCGATAGCTTGCATCCCGGGGAAGGACATAGGCATACTTTTTGTCCCGGAAAATCAAAGAGTTCCCGCGGGATTTTTAAAAACCTAAATCCACGCGGACGAAGTCGCGGGCATCGTCTAGTACTATATAAATCATGACCGCGTGGAATGGTGCCAAGAATACTGGCTGCATTAATATAATATTTGCAATTAGTATGGATTTGGTACAGAGGCAGCTTGCGTTCAGGAACTTGACATAGGCAACTTTTTATCCCGGAAAAGCAAAGAGTTCACACCGAATTTTTAAAAAACCTAAATCCAAGCTGATGAAGTCACAGGCATCATCTAGTTAAATTTAATTCATTTTGAGGGCGTAAAATGGATGTAAATTAAAATATTATGTAAACGGAATTTCCTTAATAAAAACAGGACTGTGAAATTGCTTTTCATTTTATGCCGTTGGAAATATTCTGTTGTTTACACACGCAGTGTTTATTGACGTGGTATAATTTGATCCGTCAGTATAAAAGCTTTCCCCGAGTTAGTTCGCGATGAATAAAATATTCACGCCGCAACTCGCCTTTCCTAACTTTGTTGGGTTTTCAATTGTGTTTTTACTTTGTATATTCCGTTTTAGAATATATTCTATTCTAATGGCGGCTTGTGTCACGACTCACGAGGTCGTTTTCGGAACCTCTGATTTCGAATAATTAACAAAACTGGTCAAATGCGTGTAAGAACACTCGTAACGGGTTCCGTAGTCATTCAACCCATCGCCGCCCACTACTGAGCGCGGGTCTCCTCTCAGAATGTCCCATTCTGAGAATGGGTTTAGACTTTAGGCCATAGTTGGCCACGCTGGCTCAGTGCTGATTGGCAGATTTCACACGCTTTTGAGACGCACACACGTCACACGCATTAGGTATGGACAACTCTCAGGCAAGCAGGTTTTCCCACGATGTTTTCCATCACCTTTAAAGCAATGTGATATTTAAGTAATTGCTTAAACCGCACATAACTTGAAAAGTTGCCCGGGATCAAACCCTGGACTTCGACTAAGAGACCGACGTTTTAACCACTAGGCTAAGCTGCGTAGTCATGCTAGTTGCTAAAAACTTTGACGATCATTATTTTTCCAAAAACTGTCTAAGAATCATTTTTTTTAGGTAGGTATCCTGAAATGGTTTTTATCGCCTCTGTATAGCGATAACAGATTTCTTATAACTGTGCTACATTTTAAGTTTACAGCTGTTACAGTTTATTTTTAAAATTGTTGTAATATACAAACAGATGGACTGGACCAAACTATATTAGGGTTCCTTGTTTTATTGCGGAACCCTAAAAATGAAGAAGTGGGAGTCAGACTCGCCCACTGAAGTTTCCTCAGTAACAAATCGCTTTTGTTTGGGACCGCATAACAAAGATTGTTTGTAAAGGTTTATACCTGATTTCTAAAACTGTGAGACTGTGAAACTAGTTAGAGGCTTTTTTTATCGAATTTATATATCGAATTTATTATCCCGCATAATATTTATGTACACCGAGAAAAACAGATGTGAGTTATAAGAGTTCTAATCACAATATACACACCTACCTACCATTAACTTTGTCAAGTGAATCTTATATGTATAGTCTGCGACAGGTCGAGATGGCAATCGGGTTGGGGACGCCCCGCACAGCACAGCCTCTGCGTTCACCCGGTGCGGGATAGTGTAAGTAGCGTGCCGGTGTGCGGGCTGTCCTTCGGCCTCATAAGCCGATTGCTATCTCAACCTGTCGTGTACTATGTATTGTTGTACTTATATCGATATCTTGTATAGTCACATAAAACACTAACATCATGGCTGAATTCCCTTGTCAGTGATCACGCAATACGAAACGTGGCAAAGACGAATTTTGCCCTGGAGATCCATGATAATATCTCTAATTTCACGTAGACACCCCTCTTCACCCGCCTTCTTTTTTTCATCAGCGTTTGCTGATACCCAAATACTATGTTTGCTTAGGTACTCGTATGAGTATGAATGAAATGAATTGTTCTCATAATCATTATTTTATACATAGAGATAGATTTTATATCTTTCTTCAAAAGTGCTTAGACAGTGCAATCTATCATATAGTGCGTCAGCAGCGTCACTTAAGTAATGGTACTCGCTAAGAAAAACAAAAGAAAATGTATAGACGTAATGCTAGTACATTTATAAAAAGGAGTTTTCTCTAATATGTTTAGGTTCATTTTATGTGTTTAATGAGTTACTTTCTGCACCAAACTACAATGCAAAGTGCAAGATAGAATGGTATGATTTTTTTTTTTTTTTTTTAATTTTTATTATTTAATAATTACTTGAAGATGAAAACAAATAAACTATTAATAAACTTAAATCTAAAAAAAAGAAAACAATATTAAATTAAAACTAAAATAAATTAAATTAAATCTAAAACCTCATCGAGACCACCGCAGCGAGGCATTGTACCCAAGATGCTGGCAGCATTACCCCTTTGGATGGCCAAACTAATTCTTTGGCCAAGGTAGCTGCCAGCTCTCGGGTCCCCGGTTGACTCGATAACTCTTTTCGCAATTTCTTCAAAAAGAGCTCGAGCCCCCGGGCCCCACGGCCCCAAGGTCTCCACACCAAAAGGCACGAATACGAAGCTCCCATCGAGGTTTTCATATTTGCGCCGTTTGGCCTGTTCGGCGCTGATGGCCGCTGCACCCGCCATAGAGGAGGTCGCCTGAATGTGGGATGCAGCTAAAGTGTCTACACAAGTCGCATCCCAAACAAGCGACCTGCCCCTGGTATGATAGATGTAATATGCATAGATGAATTTGACAAAATGAACTATAAAAACACGTCATGATGGATATAAGCAGTTGCGTGATTTTATCCCGTAGGTATATCTACCTTTCACTGCTATATAAAATTACTGCAGAATTACTGTACCTACTAGACGAAAACAATACCTTTAACGGAGGAAAATTATTGTTATTCTTCGTGTTTCCTGCAAACGATTTTTGCATTATTTATTCTGTTCAACTACGTGGAACAAGGAGAATATATATTTTGTCGCGATCGATCTTCTCGTTTTGTTTTGTTGCTGGGAGATGGGAGACCTTTTTGAATGGTAATGTGTCGTATAAATTTCCCTCGGCCCGAGTGCGGACGCCTGTGAACTCTCGGGTAAAAGGTGCTACAAATTAATTTAATCAGAAGTCAAGCTCGAGGGTCGTTTCATGGAATGCATTAGACTATACTATATTATAATGAAACGAACGTAGGTCTCATGTTCCTTTTTAATACCAAAAATTAAAGTTAAAATGAAGGAAATATATTTTTGATTAATATCAAGTATATTCACAGTGAAAACATTTTCCTGAAGTGTTTCCGATGGCTACAAACTACAATAATATTTATTGCTTATATAAATACGTGCTTGTATATTTAATAGATGATGCCCACTAATTCGTCCAGGTGGATTTAGGTTTCTTAGAAATTCCGTGGGAACTCTTTGATTTTCCGGGATGAAAAGTAGCCTATATTCGTCTCCGGGACATAACGAATCTCTGTACCAAATAAATGATGCCCGTAACTTCATCCACGTGGATTTAGATTTTTCAAATCCCGTAGGAATCCTTAGATTTTCATGGACAAATAGTAGCCAGTATCCATTCCCGGGATAAAAGATATCTCTGTACTAATTTTCGTCAAAATCGGTAGAACAGATGGTACGTGAAAACGTAGCAGGCAGACAGAAAACACTCTTTTGCATTTATTATATTGAGTATTTTAGTATTATACCTATATTACATATGAAATATGGTTATATACATACATAGATATGCTTAGTATCTTACAATAATAAGATACTTGGTCTTTCAATACTTTCCAAGACCAACTTTTTGCTTTGGTTTTACGTAGTAGTAAGTATTTATAAACGTTAGTGAACTCACTAACGTTATTATTTTTTTATCTGAAATGTACCCTTACATGTGGGGCTTCTTTCTATAAAACTTTCTCACACTTTCGGGCTAGGGTGAAATATGTTAGCAATATTTTTTGTTTGCCGGCCTCCGCAAAATTTACGTGTATTTTCCCTCTGGCTATGTTCCAGTCATCGTTATTGTGAGATAACGCAACTCGGTCGGAAAATAACCATTAACCGTTATGTTGCTTAGTGAGGATTAACATCGTTCTGTCGGGAATCGGGATATTTATCGTTATTCATACCACCTAGACGTAAGTATACGGAGCTATGTACGTTTTATGCAGTTAAATACTACAATGCTTTAATGGTGGCGGAAATTACAGAATTATAGGATTTTTTTAAATATATTCTTTCGCGTTTTTTTTGTGGTATCATATCAGTAAACATCAGTACTATCACCTGCTTCGTTTTTGCCAGCGTTCTCGTGCACATCTACGCGACCGTTGTAGTCTCGTAGATGTGCACGCATAGATCTGTTGTAGTCGTGTAGATGAGCATTCCGCCATCAAATATCATCATTAAAAAAGCTTGTGCTTGCAGGGTGAGGTGATGGTGTTTTGTTGTTTGATGGTTAATGGTGAAGAGTGAACAAGACGAACGTATAAAATATACAAGTAAATCTTTATAAAATCAACTGGACAAATCAAACACTTGCGAGCCTGTTTGTCGCTGAGTTGAAGCCTTGCTTTTATTGAAACATCTCATTATCCTTTAAGATTTAATAATGTAGCTACACTATAAACGTAAACGTCTAAAAGTTAGCGAACTTCAAAGTAACCGCCATCCCAATTAAGATTCTGGGTCGAGTTTGCGCTAATCATGCATAATATATAAGAGCTCCAACATTTCTGGAATTTGCTCAACTTTCACACCAAGAATTAAATTAAATTTTTATGAATCTTGTTGTACGGAAGATAATAAAGGTAAAATATGAAAAAATAAAGAGAGAATCAGTGGTGGGTAGTGCAAGGTGGTACTGTTGTACAGATTTATTTGACTTTAGTAGAATATAATTTCTACATTAGCTTGTTATACTTATGTACCTAAATGTACTATTACAATAACTTGTCTATTATAATCAAAGTTATCAAATGGGCCTAGCAAATGGTAGCCTATGGTCCGTGCCGGTCCAAGGCTTCTTTTAGAATGCACGAGCCAAAGTTTAAAGAAATATCGAAAAGCTAAGAAATACCTAATTAAAAAATATATTTTTCCCGTTATTGTTTACCAACGAGGTCCTCAGGTTATTGCGTCTGGAGTGGTTGCTCCGTTTGCCCTTTAGTAGGGCCGGCCCTGGTAATATAAGTATATATTATATAGGTATGGATCAGAGAAGTTGTCAAAGATTTGAGTGTTCGAGGGGATTCCATTGCATCTTGACTGATTTATAACTTATATAAGATTTAGTTTCCAACAACCGCAGCATTACAGAAGTGCAACATCAAATACACCCGGTCCAAAATACGGTCAGCAATCTCTGAGAATTTGGTAAGCAGCCAACTTATACCCGATTTGTAAAGTTAACGATACCGCGACGAACTTGCTACTAATTGCCAGTTAAAGTTAAGCGATATGTTACCTTGGCTTGTTAAATGTTTGTAGCTACTTAATCAGACTGTGAATTTATCACTTAAGTTCGAGAAGTCGTTGGTTTTACGCGAATTCGGAAGATTTCTTGTGAATTGATCGCGCAAACTTCTAATTTGATTTAGGTAATTTAAATTTGCTTTGATATTTCCACATGATGTCGCGGAACGAAGTCGCGGACATCAGCTAGTAGAATATGTTATATTATTATTTAATAGTCACATACCTAGCCCATTCATTTTTTCAATTTGAAATACTAAAACAGTTTTTATACAGTACCTACTGGTTTTGAGATATTTTTTCTGCTATTAATAATAATTGCTGGGTTCCCTTTAGGCGCAGCAGTTTCGCAAGGTTTTGCTTAGTGAGACAACGAGGCTATAGTAACCTGTAGGCACAGTGGCTTAAGCTGTATAAGATAAAAGCCTCCGTTCAAGGTAGCGATAGGTAGTATGTCCGCACAGCTCCTAGGTAAATCAAAGACTTGTAAGGCTCGCTTCTGGTGGCTTAGTGGAAATTCAGCCAATGTTGTAATGATTAATACGAGATTTGCAGAGAAATGCATGCAACTTATCAAGATCGATTAACAATCAGCTATCAGTGTCTGTTGCAATTTTATAAAGCTTTCTAATGCCGGGAAAACTCAACGGGCAAAGTAAAATAATGGTAAATGGGACTTCCATTGTTAAATCAAATAAAATTCCTATTAGGAGTGAAAAGATTTCCGATAACAGTCGAGATAGCGAACACTTGTCAGTTATCAGTGTAATTCCGATGTCAGGCTTTTGAGAGATTACAGCTGTAGGTACCGCTCTCGACTCGCGACTTCCAGAGGTTTGTTTATTAAGTATTTGCTGATTTTTATTGTGATCAAAGAATAAAGCTATGGCTCTGATTTCCCTTCAAGCATGACAAAAAGTCGAGATTACTTACCTAATATGATGGCTTGGCGACAAACAAATGCCTCATCTTATGGCATGCCAGAGGTTGAGTCAAGCTACCGACAAAGCCATGCTATGAAGCACAAAATGCATTCCAATTTATACCAAAGTCAAGTCCATCTGTTAAACCGGGTTTGAGGAAATTTACTACAGGGTTAACTTGCATTCCGAGGACAGATATAGGCTACTTTTTGTGCCGAAAAATCTAAGAGTTTCCATGGGATATATTTGGATAAACCTAAATTCACGCGAATAAAATCACGGATACCGTTTAGTAATGAAACTCATTGTACCTAAACTGAGAATGAAGAATTCTCCCAACTGCGTCAGCGAGGGTAGATAGTCCGCTTTCAAATAAAATAGAATTTATTACGGGAGGATTAGCAGAGAAATGCCAATAACAGCCGAGATCGGATACCAATCATCCGTTATCGATGTAATCCCGATGTTACGAGGAGACGTGGACGGGGTAAAACCGTCGCATCGTGTTGCTCGGTTACGTACGCTGACTTACTTACTTACTTAGTATATTTTGATGAACGAATAAGTAGGTATGATCGAAGTTCTTAGCTAGGAAGTTTGTGACAATCTCGATATGTTCAATCGTCGAGATATTGTACAGCCGACTAGCTAGTTAGCTCTATACGCACCACCCACTACCCTGGCTTTGCTCTGTTTAAAATGAAAATCCTTTCTGGGGTCTGCATTATCTACGTATGCAAAATCTCAAGGATATGTCAGTTAGCCAGTTTATCCTATATTATGTATAGTTAGAGGTTTAAAGAATTTAAAACAGCCTAAAATCTAAATGATAAGCAAAATCGCTGATTTTGTCGAACTATAAAGCAGTGCAGTGATGCCAGATATTGTTATGATTTTTAAGTGTAAATTTGGTTCCCTATGAACGGGGACCGTGCTTAGAGTGGGACGCAATGACCAATTTTCCCGTGTCATATGCGGAAGACAGTATCAAGACCGGAAGCCAGCCGGAAGCAGTAGAAATGGCTGAAATCTGTAAGCGGCTCAAGTTTATCTCTCTTAACGAGAGTTACGGTTTTGTTCCTTTTGCCGTGGAGACCCTGGCTATGGAGTTTTAAATGCTTAAATTTCTTTTCGAGACATTTCACCACGGTTAATTGCCTCATCTGGTGACATAGGACCGGCTCATCTCATATTTTTAAAGGATCAGTCGAACTGTTCAGTACGGAAATTCAGCCAGTACTCTTGGCACTGTTTCACGCGGGCATGATCTAATAAAATGTAAGCTTCACTATTTTCGCCTTTCTTGTGAATATAGGTACCTACTGCTCTATTTTTAATCAAATTCAGTCTACCAGAATCCGAGACTTACCCATAGTAATAGAGGGAAAACACTAGTAAAACATTTAGGTAGGTACTTAATAAAATATATGATATGGTTTATATACAGGCGCTAACATAAAGAAAAATATATGGCTGCTATAAAACCCTTATTAAGCATGTTTTAGACGCTGCCGATATTTTCCTTCGCCCTCCGAGTAAACTAGGCGTAAAGATTGCGGTAAGAGTGGGTACGACATTATTCAACAGAGTGAAAATTGTGGTTTAATTCTACATCCCATTACAATCAACGACACGTAAAAAGCAATTTGAGTGTCGTGTATTTTTGGTGAACGTCAACATACAAGCTTTCAGAAATTACACATTTTAGATTGTCTTCTAGATATCTATTTAGAGTTGTATTTTTTTATTTTTTTTATTTTTAGTAAAATATTCAAGAAAATAACTATTATTATTTTTTCAATGGCAGCCTGTTTGCTGATGAAGTCCAGCAGGAACAACACCTGGAGGAGGTCCATTGAGGCATACATTAAGAGTCGGATTCTTGTGGGTCGTGGAACCACGTCAAGAAGCCAAAGATAGGAGAACATGGAAAACTATAGCTGCAGCCAGGGTTGGAAAACAAAAAAAAAACCAGCCAAGTGCGAGTCAGACTCGCGCACCGGGGGTTCCGTACTCGAGTATTTTTTTTGGAAATTTTGCACGATACATCAAAAACTGTTATGAATAAAAATAAACAAAAATCTGTTTTTGAATACATAGGTAAAGGCCCTTTCATATGATACCCCACTTGATGTAGTTTGAAAATTGAAAATACTAATTATTTGTTCATTAACACTTTTAAATTTTTTTTTGTGTGTGATGTAACCACAAATACACAGTTTTCGGATTAATTCCTTTACTTGTGCTATAAGATCTACCTACTTGCCAATTTTCATGATTCCAGGTCAACGAGAAGTACCCTATAGATTTTCTTGACAGACAAACAGACAACGAAGTGTCTCTGTGTGAAAAAAGAACCCTTATAAGTTCCACGGGGGAGGAAAAGGATTTAATCAATCAATCATATGAAGAATAGAAAGAGATAAGTTACCACTTCTCTGGTAAGAAAACATCGCGTATGGTTCCAAACAATCATATTAGATGACAAACTTTAGGATGGAGGTTAACTTCGAAAGGGAATGTACGTCAAAAGCGGAGGTTACGACGGAAATGGTTGAATCCGGTAAGCGGCACAAATATGCCTCCGTTGTCGTGGGAATAATATATTTGTGCATTTTGCAGTGGAGATCCTGAAGCCGCTTTGTTTCTGGGTAAAACAATTGATGCAACATCGCATTTTTGGGTACCTAACAATTTCTGGTACAAACTACCACGACTCTCTGTCCCTCTTTTATTAATTAAACGTACAAAGATTTTGTACGTCCTTGTTACCTGTTATCTGAAAAAGTCACTATGGTCCAAACTTCATCGTCACTAATCGTTCCTCCCTGTATTGGGGACAATGCGCATAGAAACTTTCAGCTTTTATAAAGTAACGAAGGTCAAGATCTTAATATGGGCATAATAGTCCATAATATTTTATGGATTTTTTTAGAATATTTTGGATGTCAGTTAAGACGTCAATCAATCATTTTATTGCAGGATTAGGTACATACCTAGTGGTTTATTTGTAGGCTATTACAATAATTTTAGACTGTCCCTCAGTGATGTAAGTATAATAAGTCTATGCTGTCCCTCAACCGAGTAGGTACGGCGGACGGCCCGTGAATGATGTTAAATAATCGACCTTTTTGTTCAAACAGGTAGACATTATGACAAAAAATGTCCGCACAGAAGTGGTTAGTGGCCGGCGCGGCAGCTGCCGCCCCCTCTATCGCCGCATTAATCTATCTGCAAACAATAACTGCGCCGCATCGATCCGCCGCTCAGACAACAGGGAGTATGCTCAGCCATCCATAAATCTCATCTGTGTTTGATAATCTACCTTGCTGCAGTGGCATTCATAAATTTTAGTCAAAGCTGAATAGTATACTTAAAATTAAATCGCAATCAACGACTGTATTTGCTTAGGTATATCTCCACAACTTGTACGTTTTACATGAGTCACATCATCATCATGATCAACCGAATGAATAACCGACTACAAAGCACGGGTCTCCTCTCAGAATGAATCACATAATTATTATTATTTACAATACATAAACATAAGATAATATGTTTAATGTTCAATTTCGAACACAGACATTTCAACCTCTTAGCGTCTCAACTCTCAACTCTCAGTCCGCACGGCAGGTGAGAATTTTAAGCTAAACATGATTAAGTACCTACTACTTTGTTTGTTATATGTAACATATAGAATACATTGCCTTTTGAGAGTTAGGTAGACTGCTTGTTTATCTCAGTAGAATCTGTTTTTCGAATCGTTGGTAGAATCCTGACATCATTTTAAGCCCCTTTCAAGGATGCCTAGATACATAAAAATAGACATTTTGATAGGTATCTAAGTATATATAGATTATAGATTATATTAGAAGTATAGATTACGAGTAGATTTACCCAATGAACAATGGTAAATGTAAAACGTGACGAATTCACGATTATTTCTGCTGCGAAATTGTTTCAACGTATGCACAACCAACAAAGTTGATTCGAACTCCCAGCAATCAAACTCGGTAATTGGATGGGCATGTCCACCGCGGTTCACAGTAGGTACTGGGTAGATAGTTAGCTGGTAGGTATACTAGATATCTAGCTTTTTTATGCAACCGCGTGATTTTCCATGGGCCAATTACACGTGTACGCAACTTTGTCCAATTCCATCGATCATGGTTGAAGGAGTGAACTTGATGAAAGCTTTTACTACGGTACGACTCAATTTATTTATTACTAGCGACGGACCATGTAAATTTTAAAAATCCATCCATCCATCCATCCATTTGTAAAATTTAAACAAGTTTAAATTATACAAAAAGAAACCAGCCAAGTGCGAATCAGACTCGCGCACGGAGGGTTCCGTATTACTATCGTATTTTATCGACATACTTACTAGATCTCGTTCAAACCAATTTTCGGTGGAAGTTTGCATGGTAATGTTTTTTTCGGTGCTAAAAATGCATCGGGCTCCAGCATTGCACCTCCCACTTCTTGCCATCATCTCTTTAAGAATTTATTTTCTACTTAGGCTCCATTACAAATGTTTACTTGTTAGGAGAGCACCTTTAAGAATATTAATGTGGCGTTACATAAATTTTCTTCGTCTGACGTGCGAACGTCTCAAGTGACTTCAGCCACTTCAGCTAAAAGCTTAGTAAAATTAATTTCATCAACGATAGGTCACGAAACGTTCTGAAATAAAATAATGCTTACAAAAAGAATTATTTTAAATATTTGTATGTTTAAAAGGATACACTTTATGATAGATATATTCTACGTTTGCAACTGTGCGTCTTATAGGTAATCCTTTTTCATAAGCAGCTTATATTTATCCCTTGTTATTTATCTAAAAGGAGAAACTCGAAGATACTATCGCTTGGCTAGCATCAATTGCATCATGGCCACGAGTAGGTACTAGATTCAATAACTCTCAAAAGCCATGCCCATCTATTACTTGAATTGGTCGAGTCTCTATGGTCCATAGTTCTTGAGATTTTGGCTCTCTGCCAAGTTATTGTACCTACTAGATTTCAAATGTCAACGATTTCAAAAGAAGCTATTCTTATTGCAAGTTATTGTTCAGGTCTCCTAGGTACTTACTTATGATTACAATTTACAAAGATCTAACGTTTGGTATTAAGTAAGTAGATAGGTCTTCCTACCTACGCTAAAGTTATTTATTTGACGCGAGTGCTTGTGAATACCGAACACTATCTAAGCTACTCTGAGTTCAAAAAGAGAACCAGAAGCGTAAAGTTGTGTAACAAGGAGGTCTTGCAACACTCCATTTTTCGGTGTAAAGTCGCCAATCTAGCACTTTGGGACCACAACGTATTGGTTTTTTCGAACTATGTGCCCTGCCCATTGCCACTTCAGTTTCGCAACCCGTTGAGCCATGCCGGTTACTCTAGTTCTCTTACGTATCTCCTCATTTCTGATTTGATCACGTAGAGAAACTCCAAGCCGAAACTCCATAATTTTTTGATAAATGCTAAAAATTCTAGTGCTATACGTGTGAACGCAACCTTAGTATCTGTAGTAAGTGAATTCCCTTCAGACAAACAAGCCGCAGGTGCGCATGTTTGCTCAGCGAGCTCTAACCACATCCGCATTGCAAAGTCCACCACAGCTCCGGCCTAACTTCGACATCATACTACAAAACCGCTGCGGACGTTCTGTTGTTGATACTCGGTACATATTGTTCATTAATTGCTTACTGGTTTACCTACAGGGCACAAATTGAGTTTGATATTAGATTAATATTTAGTATCCTGGAAGTTGGGAGGTGTAAAACAATGTCAGGCCATTACATACTCTCTAACTACCTAATACTTAGGTATGCTTTAAACACCTTCGTAATTTAAGCTGATATGTTCAATGCTCTTACTGGATCCTATTCACCTTTAAAGCTCAATTAAAATCTATTCTTTATGAAAATATAGACAAGAAGAAGAATGGGGTAGGTAGTAGGTACATATTATTTGGTATAGGTCCCGCAAATAGCTATTGCGCTGGAACCATCTCTCGTTGAATCGTCAAAGATCAGTCAATTTGGTATTTGATCATAATATAGAAATTGACTCTACCTCTATGATATCTATTACAACAAACAATTTTTCTCGGTCTACGGTTATTGAATCTGCTTGCATATATATAATAACACTTCTTACATACTCACACCCGCACAGCCTCCACGCTAACCTGGTGCGGGCGAGCGCGGGTGACATGCGGGTGGGCGGGGCATCTCCTCACCTCATACCCCGATTGCCATCTCGACCTGTCGCGTACTATACATAAAGAAATGGTTTTTCATCCTGTTCAACACGGTTCAAAATAAAATATCTTACTCTAGAATTAGTACATAATTGATTAAAACTTATAATAAGCATTGAGCTTGTTTAATTTTCCTCGTAAAATATTTGCAATAATGCTTAACTTATACAAGAGGTACGGCACGGCGCCGAGGCTGCAGTAATTCTGGTAAAAGCATCCGTAAATAATTAATAGGGGTGACAGTAAAGCGCATTCAGTGAATCAGGGAATAAGTAGGACGTTTCTTAATGCCTATTTGCTAAGTACATTAACCGGAAAACTCACTTGTAACTCGTATAGGTACTCGTAAATAACTGGCTGCATAGAAAGCAAAATGTATACACCTACCTATTTATCTAAAATTTCAAAATTCATATTATTAGGTACCTATATAGGTAATACCGACCTACCTACTATGCAGGTATAAAATGAATACAAGTCCTCGTTACTGTAGAGGTAACGAAGTAATTTTCGAGTGAATGTGTGTGCGACAAAATTTTCTTAGTCTAAAAAATCATTATTTTGATTGAAGTGCTATTTTGGTGAAAGTTAAAAGTTAGCGCAGTATTTAATATTTAATTTAACTCCGTAAACTATTAATGCTCAAAGTGAGTTAAACCATTTGCTCTAGGCAGGTATGTATGTCTTGCGAGGTGTGAAAAGTAGAATATTGAACTTGGGGGTAATACTTTAGTCTTGGGCGCCCCTAAACCCCGCGCTTCACTCATGATTCTAGATGCAATACCCTCGCTACGCGCGGGAGATACTCTAACATAGGGATGTTAGAGTAACTCTAATCGCGGTAAATCCCAAGCGTAACCCCCTGGTTGCGCTTGGGATTTACCGCGATTTACCCCGGCGCCCGTGACGTAAGACATTACATTACCCCCATGTTGAATAATCTACTATTAAAGCCTCTAGGTACTGACATTCTATGCCTAGTAGGTAGAGACATTAATTTGTATACTATTTCGAAATTAAGTCAACTTAATGAATATATTGTTCAGTAAACTTGCAACAATGTTAATATGGAGTGTCACTTCTATATTACAATTTACAATATTACACAGAACATCAAATATAACTGTTAGTACGCGCCTGTTACATGTTCCACAGACATAAACGACATCTTGTCATTGACATTATGAATATGAATCACCCGGACATTACAGCACAAATTATTACGCGTTGGATACGCGACAGGTCGAAATGGCAATGAGGCGGCGGGGATGGACGCCCCGCACACCCGCACGTTACCCGCGCTATCCCGCACCGGGTTAGCGCGGGGGCTGTGAAGGTGTGCGGGGCGTGCCCACCCCGATCGCCATCGTGAACTATTCTTAATATAGTAGGTTTCTTCTTACACTAAGGCACGTCGTACGAAAAAAAAAATTCATCATCATCATGATCAACCCATTGCCGGCTCACTGCAGAGCACGGGTCTCCTCTCAGAGTGAGAAGGGTTTGGCCATAGTCTACTACGCTGGTCATGTGCGGATTGGTAGACTTCACACATCTTTGAGAACATTATGGAGAACATCTACAGTTGCTTAAATTATCATATTTCTTCATGCGTGCCGCAACAATCATTCGAAAATAATGTTATCTATATCAAACTAACTCAATAAAAGGACATAGAATGTTATTTTTCCCGTACCCACTGCATAATTTCTACTCACGAAAATAGTTTTCCTGTTTATTAGCCTCTGTATTTTTTGCTGTCCGGGCCAGAGAGGGGCCGTGTACTAGGAGGTGATGATATCCCACATTTACGGCTTCAACCTTTTTGGCGACCTTCCTGGCGCAGTGATAAGTGCTTTGGTCTTATTAGCGGGAGGTCCGGGGTTCGATTCCCGGCAGGGGTTTGAAATTTTATAATTTCTAAATTTCTGGTCTGGGCTGGTGGGAGGCTTCGGCCGAGGCTAGTTACCACCCTACCGGCAAAGCCGTGCCGCCAAGCGATATAGTGGTGAGGGCACCTTTTGACACCTAATTTTCGAGGTCTGAATCTCTATAGCCTAAAACTCAATGGTTCAGGACTACGTTATTCATTTATATGCGGCAATTTGTAGTGGTCAGCCGTGTGGATAATGTTTCAAAGCTACTCCACTCTAGAGGTTTCCAATTAGGTTACTGCTCCGCAATGTAGGGCATCTGTAAGCTATAGAATAGATATCTTTGATAGAATTTACCTCCTATCTATTAGTTGTCTATCAAAGGCAAAAAGACAATAAACTAAGTATAATGTAAATACGAACTTGGTGGTGGTCACCACCACCTGAAGTTCGATTTTACCACAAATTAATTAGATGTCAGAGTTCCACGGAATTAAATTCTTTCTCGTAAGTCGTAGTTCATTTTTAAGTGCCTTTTGCGCCCACGAAGGCTCGGTTTATTTGAGGATGTAATCTTGACTACCTACGTTGAACATTTCTAAGTTTATTTTTAGTTAATTTCAATTTTAATCATCTTGATGTGTTCTACTTGTGTGAACTAAATACTTAATTTTGGCCTATGTTCAATACGTCGTCGTCAAACGTCCGCAGGCAGACATGATGATGATGATGATGATGATGATGATGATGATGATGATGATGAGGCATGTGAGGTAACTACACTTTCCTGTCATAATGTTAGCCAGGCGTTTTAAATCATTGATAAAATTTCATTCACAGATAGAAAGAATTACATATAGTCACTTTAATTTTAAATAGACTGCAAGGGATTCCATTATTTTGTCATACAATGAAGAGATGTTTTTGTTTGTACCTAGTACTTAGTGGTAAAGTAATTAGTGCAGTCAATAGGAAGCGCGCTAACGTGGAAACTAGAAGGGGTAGGAATGTAGGATAGATTTTCTAATTTCAGAGTAGGTGAGTTTAGTTAAAGTGGAAGGCAAAAAATAAACTGTAGGTAATCGCTCGTGATGAGTGAAGTTAGCGCAAAATGTTCATCAGATTCAGGATAAATTCTTTCAGTTAGCAAGCACCTTCCTCCTAAATTCGTCTGTCAATGCTCTCGATTAAAGAGAGAGAAACAGCTCGTGCCAGACACCCTTAAACTTTAAACTTTAAGGGTGTCTGGAAAGTGGCAGGTTGCCATGATACTAAATGTCTGGCAATGCATGACGTGATTTCTTACACCTTTGACGTAAGATTTTTACAACTTTATTATCGGCTATCTCCCAAAGCCACCATGATCCAAACAAACATTCCTCCAAGTGTTGGGGACAATACGCAGAGAAACTATCAGCTTTTATAAAATAACAAAGGTCTGGCACGCGCTAGCTCTTAAGTTTCACGGTCGAGAAAATACTGTAGGTAGGTATAGGTACTTATATTATTTTAAATAGCATTCACTGAAAGCTTATTTAATTATTCATGATAGTTCCTGTTTTCCTGTTTGCATTAATGCACATGAAATTCGACTGAAGTGTTTAAAAATGAATTAGTATAAGTGCGTGGGTACGTACCCACGCACTTATAAATTTTATTTTATTTTATTTATAAGTGCGTGGGTAGGTATAATGTGTCAGTATTATGTGCAATATACATATTCCCATTTGCCTCCAGTTTTGTAATTACGTAGCTACTTCGCAATGCATAGCATCTGTAAACTGCCGGTGTGTCCCGATGGAATTTACTATTAGTTGCCTAAAATGGCGACAAGAGAATGTGACCTGTACAATGTACATAGAGTATTACATTTTTCCGTAGGAACCTTTACAAAAATTTAACTACTCGTAACATAAAAATTCGCACCTACCTACCTACTTTAATTTTTTTAGCGCTTTTGGACTCACTAACAGCCGCACTCAGAGTCGCTTAATCGTTACTTAAGGCATTCCTTATCCATACTAATTCATGCCTTAAGTAACAATTAAGCGACTCTGAGTGCGGCCGTAAGAGTCCAATTTGTGTTTCGCACGTTTTATTTTAATTAGAAAGGTCGTTGTTTGCGACTGGGCATGTTTTGTGAATTAATATTTCATTCATTACTCCAGGTAAAGTTGTAATACATATTTCACTTTTTTGTTTTGCTTTAATACTAATTATTTATTCCATTTTGTTAATTGATTTCACAATTTAGTTAAAGTCTGTTCACTAACAGTGTCGCTACCCAACTTGTGTTTATTATTTATTTTTATTTATTACAATAAACATAAGAATAATATAGCAGGTATTCTATTTTATTCTTAGAATAGAAAACATTTATTTAACAAACACAGTGAAAAATAATATAATAAAAGCAAAATAATAAATGCGCCTGCGGGTGTAGCGACACTAAGTTAGTGAACAGACTTTAAATGGTAAGCATTTTGGAATCGTTCACAGGTAGAGCCTCGATAGCTCAACGGTTAAAGAAGCGGACTGAAATCAGAAAGGTGGCCGGTTCAAACCCCACCCGTTGCACTATTGTCGTACCTACTCCTAGCACAAGCTTTACGCTTAATTGGAAGGGAAAAGGGACTACTAGTCAGCACGATAAACATGGCCAATATGCTTTTTTTTAAAGAGGAGTACACAATCATAAGTCTGCTCCTATTTCCCCAAGATTAGGGCTCCCCTTCAGTTAACTAGTAATTAGTGATCAATTTTGCTTAGCCAACGCAATTACTTATTAACAGTTTGAAACATTACCTATAATGTCGTATAACTAAGCCACAAGCAACCGGGATATAGATTAGCTTCAAGTTTTTCAGTTTGACATTCAACTATTAAAATTCCGTACGTTCGAATGAAAAAACAGATCCCTTATAGAATCACTCGCGTATCTGTCTGTCTGTCACATCCAATTTGCTGTAAATCTATAGGACCGATTAAGTTAAAGTTTGGTGCACCTATAAATTTTAAGTGGCCCAAACACGAACGTGTAGCGTAAATAGAATGGGGGGCCACTTTTGGAGGTCAAATAAGAAAATTTAAAAAAAAAACTGTATCATGTCACCTATCCAATGAAAATGCTTGTGGTCATGTGTGGAAGGTATCAAATATATTATTTTAGGAAAATAGATGAAAATTGACAATCCCTACTACTGAGCCTACAATTTAGATTACAGGAAAACCTACATGTAGACAAAGTCTATAGTATTAAAATAACATGGTAAACTCAATATTGTGCGTAAAAACTTAATAAGTACTTATTCATTGTAGGGAACCCTTTACCCTCTCCGCGCAAGTTCAACTCGTACCTACTTCTCCAATTTTTTTATTTTCGTTTCACTTTACTAACAGCAACTTTTATCCTAAGTGTAACTTCTTACAGGGAAGTATAACTGAGTCAGCTCACTAGCTTCAATAAAGTCTACGCTTCGAGCTTGTTAAATAGACAGCAAAGCAAAGCAAATCCGAGGACAGCTAATTAAATAACTTAAAAGTATCTCGTTCAACTTGAGAACTCAGAGTGACTCAGATTTTAAATAAGTAGGTATAAAAAAGTATAAAAAACTGAAACTGGCATCGGCGTTAGGAAAATTTCGGAAAGTATCCTAAGGTTTCTTGACAGACACGACATAAGGTATATGATCTTATATGGGTTCCTTTTGCCTTTTGAGGTACAGAACCCTAAAAAAGAAGCGTTCAGTCCAAATAATAAACCGGAAAAAATGATTTAATATTAGGCGTAGTATTAAAAAGGAATCGTTAAAGATAAAAAGGCAGTGAAAGATATGAAATGACTTGACCCGTGGCAGATGTTCCTAGGGACCGAAAATGTGCTTACGCAAGTGTTACGACGCGACGGCCGTACAAGACTCAAGGTTCCTGAGGATTATGATTTTTCTTTAATATCGTATATAATTTTACCTGCTTAATGCGATTCTACTTTATACATATATTTTATACAAGCTTATTCTCGCGACTTCGTCCGCGTGGACTACACAAATTTCAACCCTATTTTACCCCTTTAGGAATTAAATTTTCTAAAATCCTTTCTCAGCGGATGTGTACGTCGTAATAGCTCTCTGTATATGCAAATTTCATCACGATCCGTCCAGTACTTTGAGCTGTGTGTTCATAGATCAGTCAGTCAGTCAGTCAGCGTTTCCTTTTATATACTTATTTTTTTATATTCTTCATTTATATTCTAATCATAGTATTATATTTAAATAAGAAAATTACAAATCAAAAATATCATCTAAATCACCTTAGCACCCGTGGGCAGGGTGCCCAGAACGCTGGTGCCTGGTTGCTTTACCTTATTATTCTTAGCGTTAAATACCGTGGTTAAATAGTTAATTGTGATATCTATCAGCTTACAATAATAATTGTAATCCCGCTCCTGATTTAATAAAATTGAATTGATTGTCGACATTTACTATCGGTATCCAGTCATTTGAAATAAAAAGTTTATTTAAGCAGTAAAAAGACTGTTATGAAATTATTTGCCCCGCGGGCAGATGTTGCCGGGTACGGCGTCTAATGTGCTTACTGCTTACCCAAGCGATCCTGCGGCGATTGGGCGAGTCGCAGGGGTGGAATAAGGTTGGGTTGGAAGGGGCCGCCCTCCTCGGGCCTCGAGTCTGAGGATTTCTCAAGATTTGGACTTTGGCAGTCCAAGCCTTGAGAAATCCGCAGTAGCCAAATCATTACATACCAGGCCAAAATATTTTAGGTAAGTTAGAGTCATTGGTTTTATTGGAGACTCCTATCATTTCTATGAAATTATAGAAAAGTATTTGCAGTATATATATCAGTATCTGGTTGCTGATATTCATTAGGTTTTTAACTGCATTGATTTGACTTTGAGTGAGTTTCATTCAATGGTCCCGGGCCTCAAAACGTTTAGTCCGCCGCTCGCGACTCGTCAAAATCGGATTATTGCCCATCAAAATAGGTATAATATTGTCCAACAGACAGTACCTATATAAATAGAACAGTTGTTCCAGCTGAACCACTTCGCTCATTGTGAAATTTCTGAGTAACGACTACTTTTAACTCAACTTTTCTAGTCCCATCAGCAGTTTGAGTTGTGTATTGTGTATTGATTTGATATGACTGTCAGTCAGTTTATCCTTTTATTATTCCTCGATATGCTATTTAAATATAGAGGAATAATGATAAAAGTAGATTTTGAAGTACTTATTTACTTGATAGAATTAGAATGTCTCTAATTATTTCTTACTCCGTGGTCTCTACTGGTTCGAGTTAACGTTCGACTCTAGGTTACATAATTTGTATGATGTCTATCTACAGGTAGTTATCGAGACATCTAGCTTCTGCTGATATGACCACTAGGATCAACGAAAAATAGTAGCTACTCTTATGTCTTGGTTTTATTTAAACGTGTCGCGATAAAAACTTATTACGATTGTGAAGTCTTTCTAGACTTTTTAATATTATGGAGTACGTATTGGTGGATACAAGATGTTCCCTTCAACAGGGAATATGTTTCGTTTTCTGTTCAAATTCACAATAGGTATTAGGTTTAGGTAAGGCGGGAAAATCTGCTAAATTCATCAACTGACCCTTCCCGCTGAACGCGCTTTTCACGTTAGAGGGTGATTCGTATCTGCTCATGGTACGATTTATGCATAAAGTTATTTTTATGCAAATTATTTCGTTTTATTGTACTTTGGTCTGAACTACGAGTAAATTGACGGGTCATCTAGTGCTATCAGATTCCACAGAGAGCATAACAAAATAAGTAGGTACTTACCTAGCAAAAAATTATTAGCAGATGATACCAATGTTAAGTTCTCCAAGTTCATAGTAATCAGCAGAAGTTGACTGAGAGTATTTACTTAGGTACATAGTGCACAAATGGATCAAGAATTAAAAATGTGTTTAGACAGGAACCATTTTGCTCAAGCTATGCCAATATAATTTTCATGAGAAGCGGCTACAGTGACGCTGAGTCGTGCAAACAGGAGCATATGAATGCAGAGCGCGGACAAGCGGAAACTTAATAAAACAGGCGATGATGCTCTGCGCTCAGGATACTGCAATGTTTGTACACTACTCAGCCTTATATTATTTATGTACCCAGTCGTTTAGGAAATGGGTTCCAAAAACGAAATACTTATTCCTAGTCGAATCAGTAGGTACGCTCTACAGTCTACATAAATTAATAAGATATCGGGAAAGCAACGCATTGTAATATGCATTTCATTTATATTTCTCTTCATCAAAATATTCTGAACATTTAAATAACTGCCCCGCACAAAATAGCCCGTCAATAAAACAATGAAGTGAAACATAATTTACAAAGCCACAGGCATAAATTCAGCTCTATCGCGACCACAATATAGCGTCCGCTAGTTGTGTCGCGGAACAAAACTACAGGTGAAGTTTTATTATTTCGACACGTGAAACTCCCATGAGAAATGTGACACTACAGCAACGCGAAAACTGCTAGAGTTTGCTAAGTGCATCTGCATTATTAACTCAAGTTATGCACTCTGGCTGCAGACCCCATACCACAGAATTCATACTAATATGATAAATGCGAAAGTGTATCTGTCTGTCTGTCTGTCTGCCTGTCTGTCTGTCTGCAAGCTTTTCACGGCCTATCCGTTCAACCGATTTTAACGAAATTTGGTACGGAGATAGCTTGCATCCCGGCGAAGGACATAGGCTACATTTTATCCCGGAAAATCGTAGAGTTCCCGCGGGATTTTTTAAAAACCTAAATCCACGCGGACGAAGTCGCGGGCATCATGGAATATATAATAATACTAATGTTAATGTACCCATACTCCCAAATTCTTTCGTATGACTATTTTCTACGTACCGCCGGACGAGACAATAAAAATTGCGATAATGTCTCCAACCGTCGTATTATAATATATCTATGAACGATTTACTCATGCGACGATAGATAGATGAAGGATAGGTACTGCGCACAATGCATGTACCTACCTACCGAACGAAAATCAGAATATTGACCAACTCCTACAAACCTCCTCAGATCCGTAGACTCCTATACCGATCTGAGGAGAGGAGGTCGAGGTTTAAATTACGAGTAAGTACATACATATATCGTACCACGCGTATCATCATCATCATCATCAACAACCAATAGACGTCCACTGCTGGACATAGGTCTCTTGTAGGGACTTCCACACGTCACGGTCTTGCGCCGCCTGCATCCAGCGGCTTCCTGCGACTCGTCTGATGTCGTCCGTCCACCTAGTGACCACGCGTATGATCAAGTTAAAATGAAATTTACATCGAAATTCAATTCGATTTTCGACACTAATGAAAAACCATATAAAAACTTGAAAAAGATCAACCAAACTTTCAATCTCAGTAAGCTATTATTCCCCAAATTTCAATAGAAGACTTACAAATTTATTCTCGTTAGCAGTATATGTCTGAAACTGGCGCTATTAGTTCTTCCAATATTTTCAGCAATTAATCTTTTGTTTGTAAAATCAATCATGAAAAGTTATTATATAGTTTTCTCTATTTAGTAGGTACGTACCCACCACCTAGTTGATTTGATCATAGACGCAGAATTCATCTTACTCTGCTTATAATACTTAGTACATAACCTTTCTTTGTACTACGAAATAAATATTTTAGGATTCCTGTAAAACTCTCTCCTTGATTAAACAGTTGGCGAATTCTTTGTATACTTGCCTCTTTAAAAAGATTATCTTGAGATTATTAGGCAGACAGGTTTATATAGTTAATTTGAAGCAAATATTTTAAGAAGATAATTATTAACCTATCGATCTTTGGGTGTACAGTGTACTTAAGGGAAGATAATCGAAGTTTTATTTATGTTGGAGTTTCGAAAGAGCTAATCATTATTCTCTGTACCTACAACTACTTATTGTATTCTGATTAGGTTATGTTTACTGAAAGCTAAAACGGTTAAGTAAATACAGTTACATTTTGTCGGCATGTAGCTAATAATTACCTAACTATTTTGATTACCTACAAACTAGGTTAGCTAGTCTCCAATCCTTAAATTGAGAAACTATAGCTCCAACCCAACAAAAATCAAAAAATTAATAGGTACCTACCTGAAAAAATTAATTAGGTACCTACTTATTTAAACTTTTTAGACAAAAACTCAGTTTGGTATTAAAAGTTTATACATAGTCTAAGGTTTATATTCACTAGCGGGGTTGTTGATTCTTCGGTTAGAATATTGTTCTGTTTTTTTACTGTTGCAAGCACCAGCGCAAACAGTGGGGTCGAGTCGAATCTTTTTGATGACTCTCAAATCACTATTTCAAAGTTAGTGCTGTGCAGTTTCCATCGCGTTTTGTGTTTGTTTCATGATCACGATCGTAATTTAAATTTACAATGGCTCCTCTTACGAAGCGAGTCAAGCTCATAATATTATCGAGTTTTAAAGACCGACTGCACTCTCTCGTGGAGCTCGGCCAAGTGAAATGGGTCACGACCTTAGTTTCAGGTGCTATATATACATGTTAGATATATTTTAACGATGAGCATAATTCAATCGCTGTACCTACATTGTCATATTAGTGAAATAATACATTACTGCAGCGACCAGCATTGATGCATTGAGGCATTGATGGACGAACGTGTAAATGTGGGCCGAGGAGAGGCACACATACGTAAGTCCAATGAATGCCTAGTTGTGGCCAAGGCTTTTATACCTAGTACCTACTTTTCTCAAATAATGCGCGGAAACTAAAACTAAGTAGTACCTAGGCGGAACTTTTTATTTAAAAATAGAGAATAATTTTTCCCGCATTGTATTCATTTTTTTTTCAATAAACAGCTGTCTATTTGCAAGCCAGTTCGAAATTTAAATAAAACCTTTGATAAGTTACCTCCTTGTTTGCCATGTTTCGGAGTAAAAAATAGTTCCATTTTTAAATTACACGACAGATATGAATTTACAATGTAATAGTACTTAATTTATTTGGCCGCTAAACCACGACAGATATGGATGTTCATACAACTTTTGCAAGCCGCTGCTCGCAGCTCGCAATCGCATGTATTTGGCCAGATTGCGATTTATCTCGAACGAAGAAGGTTGACAAAATAATGCTCAAATTTCCAAGCACGTTTTTAAGAAAAAAATTGATTTTAAGTATATAATTGCATTTCCATTGTCGCAGGTGGAATTCTTTGAGTTTTAAAAGCTCTCTTGATTAGATACTTAGTACGATCTATGCCTAATATAATTGTTTTAGTACGCATAAGCTGAAAATAGTTGATCCGCCCCGACTTTGCTCGGCTTATCCGATACGACTCGCGTATCTCTGGGTTCAGATCCTGCCGGTTCCAAAATTATATTACTTAGGCGATACAATATTTTATTAATTATATTAATTTCTCCAACCAAGGACCTTTGGGTCCGTTTTACTATGACGTTATTGCGTTTTGAAGGTAGAGTCTATCATTGTTGCTTGGTGAGATGAAAAATATACTTACTTACTAACCATACCGAAAAGTAGTTTTCGACACAATGGGGAATATTGGCACAAGTTCATTGAATTACCTGTCACAAGTGATGAAGGCGCAAGGGAAAAGCCGGCAACATTTTGGGAATGTCCGTTACAATATATGTCAGCCCAAGTGACAATCCATTTCGGCGGAAACGATGTTTATCTAGCGGTAAAATGAATGTACAGAATATATATCGGAGATTTATTTACTTAGATTTAATTTTACGTGGTCACTTCCAATGTCTGCCATGATGCTGTGATGATGCTGCCATGTCGTTTTTCTTATTTTTAAGCAGTCAATGCGTACATCTCGCACACGATTGCTGAAAGTAGTTTATTATCTATGGATTGTACTAGGTTCTATTCAAATAATTTTAATGGGAATTATGACGTCGCACGTTCGTATGCATTATATTCTCCGACATATATAAAAGGAAAAGGTGACTGACCTGACTGGTCTATCAACGCACAGCTCAAACTACTGGACGGATCGGGCTGAAGCATGCAGATTGCTTTTATGACGCAGACATCCGCTAAAAAAGTAGGTAAGGTAGGTAAAACTTACGTACTTTTGAAATAGGGGTTTGAAATTTGTGTTGTCCACGCGGATGAAGTCACAGGAATAAGCTAGTAGGTAATATTATTGTATCTACTTTTAATTTATTTTTAACTAGATGATGCCCGCCATTTCGTCCGCGTGGATTTAGGTTTTAAAAATCCCGTTTTGGTATTAAAAGTCTCTGGTTTTCGGTAATAAAAAGTAGCCTATATGTCATTTCCCAGGATGCAAGTTATCTCTGTACCAAATTCATCAAAATCGGTTGAACGGATGGGCCGTGAAAGGCTAGCAGATAGACAGACAGACACACTTTCGCATTTATAATATTAGTATGGATAGGATAGATATCTAAAAAAGTTGAATCCATGGATCTCAGATGGTCTGTCAGCCCACATATTTTTGTGGAATAAAGCATAATGTTTGGCAGAGATTTCGACCACTCCACTCTGGCCCAGCTGGTCAACGTACAACTTTATAAACTTCGACCATAAATCTACCAAAACACTGACTATGTTTGTCACATCGTCATTGCATATAGCTGAACTTTACTCGGCCATTAGTACAGAGTTCATCGTATTTCACAAAACGGATACAACATGGCAAGTTGCCAAAATCACAGCAGGACAGCACTAGAGAGCAACTTAATGTCCTCATAAGCAACTCTTGACTGCGATTCCGCCTGTACCCTTTCACTTACCAAATCTGTATTATGTGGAGGGAGGACAAAGAAAAAGATGGGCACTCTCAAGATGCGGCGCTGGAAAGAATGCTGGGCTTTAGGAGCAAGTAGGTGCTTATTACTTATGTCAGTAGGTATAGGATCTTAAACAATATAATCCTAAACTTATGTTCCATTCCATTATTCAGGATTATATCATTTCGGTTTTTTTTAAACGAATAGAGTTACCCATTTATGACGCATCCTCCAACAACTCAGCATCTATGATCTATCCTCCATTGTTCAGACTCATCACACGCTTACTTGATTCGGTCGTTGTGCAAAAGGAGCGGTTTTTGGCGTGCTCACACGCCGGGAAGCGGGGGTGGGCTAACTTGACAAGCGGGCGGAAAATGAAAGGTAGGTATTGGTATTGCAGGCGTTTTTAGTGTGAGTTTGAAATGTGCGTGTGTGTGTATATATATAATAGATTATTATAATGTGTAATGGCGTATACAATAATATTATTTGTATATCATCAACAAGTAGTTCAAGGGAAAACCAAAGGCATCAGAGCACGTGACATATCGCCTATTAGATGGACGGATAAAATCAAGGCTACAGTTAGGGTTGCCAGCCATCTGGCTCTAGCCGGACGAGTTTGGTTTTTACAATCGTGTCCAGCGAAATGTTTACATATCTGCACTCTGCAGGTCCTGCTTTTGTTAAGCTTGTCACTGTAACGCGTCTCATGTTACGCCTGCCAAGCGAACGAAGCAATGCGGAAATCGGAATATGCTATAAGTAAATCTAGGTCCAAGAGTCACCACACATGGAAAATAGATGTAACAACCTCGTCCTGAAATCCTAACTACGAACTTAATGCCAGCAAACTTGGCATACCTAATTCCGTACAGTACCTACCTAATTAGTTTTGGAAGTGCTTACGTGGAACATAAAATTCGTCTCCTGCCGTAAAACTTCCCGAGCTGTTCAAGTAGTTTTAAAGCCTTTGTTTCGCTGTAAACCCTTTACGAGGCGTACAACATTAATTTTCGTTTACATACCTATATCGTTTTATAATTAGGAATGACTAAGATAAGTTACACTCCAAATGTGTGTTTTAGTTTGGCATTTTACTTTCAGGTTCCAGCCTTACGACTTTTTCATAGAATAAGTAGATATAAATATAAACGTTTGTTATTCAAATAAACTTTTGAAAATACTTATAGAATAGTCAAATCTACAACTCATTCGAAATGCCATTCATATTTCCTACCGGAAGATCCAGCGAGAAGCTGTTTTCAAAAACGATACTCCACTCAACCATACTTTTCTCTACAGATAAACTTTTTGTCTACTAAATGTGAAATCTCGCACTGCCAAGGGTTACTAGTAGAGATAAGTGCTTCCCTGTCCACTTTTACTCTCTTTTTCTCTTTACTGTAAATGTTTTGGTACAAATAAAAAAAATCTATTTAGAAAACTAATTACGTAACTAATTAGTACCAATTGTTGAGGAACATACAATACAGTTACTTTTCTTTTCAAGTTTAGTGCTTAAAACAAAAGCCTCATTCACGCCTCTCCTCGTTCAATCCAGTTTCTAAAGATATAAAAACGCGGACGAAGTCAGAGGACTTTGTCCGCGTGGTAGTATAAGTTTATAGCCTACCTAACTAGATGATGCCGCCACTTATTCTCTGGACTCATTGATTTCCGGGATAAAAATACATTGAACGTTTTCGGAATGCAAGCTATCTCTGTATCAAACACTCAAACGTCAAAATCAGTAATATGGATGGGTCGTAAAAAGCGTGCGTGTTTAGATAGTAGGTAAGTAGTATCGTTTTTGAAAAAAGCTTTTTTTGCAATTTTGCATTTTGTAAGGTCCCCGTTGTCACGTACGTCGAGTGTGGGGGAGAGTTTGGCGGATTCCGGATTTATGTGGTGTTGCGTAGGTGGTGGTGGTGGTGGTGGTGGTGATGCGTATTGCTTGCTTGGTGGCTGGCTTTTCCTGCATCTTTAGCAGTAGGAGGAAGGGCGGTGCATATCGCATGTTGCATGTTGCACCATAAAGATTCGTCTGTTTCAACCGGATTATTTGAATATTTTTTTGCGCGATATGTATCTACCTACATATTGATTTGGTCATCCAACCATTTTGAGTAATTGTTAGTGTAAGTATCGATCACGTAAGCTTGGCCAATTTCATGATAAAGATACCTACTGAAGTACCTATAGGTACGTCATCTAAATCCAGTAGAGCACATACAGTTGATTCAACTGTTTAACGTGGTTTCCGTTTTCTGAAATTCGCATTTAAGTATACTTATCCTGTTGTTTGGACTCCGCATAGTCCATATCTATGTAGTCGACTCTCATTGAAGTGAAATTTAATTTAGCAAAAGCAAAACGTGAACTTCTAAAGAACAAAGAAATCTGATGAAGATTTAAATGAAAACTACGTTTTAGAATTAAAACTCAAGTTTTTCAATGTAAAAATAAACAGCTAAGTAAATGGAAACTGTGATTGTTAATTACGATCTAACACAAAGAGTGAAGCAGTTACAAAGGATAACTAAGTAGGTACAGTACTCAAATTAATCGGGGCAAAATTGTCTGTTCGCTCTTACCTATAAGTCCGCGAGGGTACGCGCCGCACATCCGCACAGCCCCAGCCCCGCGCTAACCTGGTGCGGGCGAGCGAAGTAAATATTCATTGAGTACCTTAGGGGTGCACTAATATAAAAAAAGAACACTAAGAAAGATTTTGAAAAATTCGAACGGGATCTATAAAAAACCGGTCAAGTGCGAGTCGGCCTCTTTACTTACTCAAAGTATTTACGCAACAGGATTTTTCTCACCGTTAAATGGAGTCGCAAAGAATCGTCATCCAAATCAATCATAGTAGCAGGAAAATATATTATGTTACAGATAAATGAGATCGTATTCCCATGAGCATTGATTTTCCCTTGGATTGGGTATTAATCTGGACCGTAGGAAGAGGAAAAGGGAGAAGAGGGCGGGAGGAGGGGCGTTCGGGTTTAAATTATATGTATTTAAAATATCTTAATATCAAAAAAATTCACGCTCGCTGCGCTTGCTTTACTGCTTAGCCTTTTCCCGCAACTTCGCCCGCGTGGATTTAGACTTTTAAAAACACCGTATGGCATTTCTCAAAATACTTTCTTAGAAAGAGTAAAGTAGCAGGCAAAATTTTAAGTTTCTATAGATCCAGCGGTCTGAGCTGTTCACTATGGACCATTTTTCTGGAAGGTAAGTAGGTACTTACTGTTAAGTATTCTGTGCCATCATCTTATTTAAAAGCCTGCAGTATTAGAACCAAATGGTTTGGCACGTAGCGATGGCAAGAGACCAGACGTTATGACACTTGTCCCATGGTGGAAGCAAGGAAGGTCGCTTGTGTGGGATGCCACGTGTGTGGATACACAAAAGCTACTAGATTAAAACAAAATTGCGACACACAATAATGGGTAAATGTTGATATTATTGGCTGTCTTTGTTTGTCTAAAAAGAGTAGGTAGGTACGTAGCTTGTTAAAGGGAACCAATTTTAAACTCATGATTAAAAAAACGTGTTTATTTTGTATTAAGCCACTTGTATCGGCTTTGGAGGGTTGAAATTAAAATTGAAATTCTCGCTCCTCGCTCTACAGACATTTAGTTTCCAGTTATTTGGGGACAGCAATAAATATCGTGAGACGACAAACGGTCCAAATACTGTAAGAGTTTCTTTTAATAGATTTATTATATAGCCACATTATTAATCCCTTGATTTAAATTGTTTTAAATAAAGTAGAAAATAATGGGAAATCAATACCTACATTTCTTATTTTAAAAATACCTTTATGTACTTAAATAAAATAATTTTTAATGTTGCTAATTCTTGATATATTGTCTATATGTAAGGAACTACTAATTAGTACTTGTAATAGACGATGCCCACTACCTGGTCCGCGTGGATTTAGGTTTTTTTAAAATCCCATAATTCTTTAATTTTCCAGAATAACAAGTAGCCTATGTTCTTCCCCGGGATGTAAGCTAACTCTGTAGGTACTTACCAAATTTCATCAAAATCGGTTAAACGGTTACTGCGGTGCGCGCGTGGGATTGCATCATCACTTACCACCAGGTGGGATTGCAGTCAAGGCCTAGCTTGTATCTAAATAAAAATAAAATAAAAAACTAAAGTGCCTATACGCACTGGTTATAGTCTATAACCAGTGCTTGATATCACAGATTAGAAAGAAGGTATAGTACGCGATAGGTCGAAATGGCATTCGGGGAGGGAACGCCCCGCACACCCGAACAACCCCCGCGCTAACCTGAAGCGGGCGAGCGCGGGTGACGTGCAGGTATGCGGGGTGTCGCCCCGCCTCATACCCCGATTGCCATCTTTACCTGTCGCGGACTGTAGGTATATCCTGCGGCAATGTGTTTACAGAACCGTTCTTGTGGAATTGTAATCGGATTAGTTCCCCGTAATCGCCTCAGGAATTGTAACCTACCTACTCAATATTCACTAAAAGCCTTTTGGATTTAGATGTGCACACTTAAAATCTACTTTACACGTCATACACAGTCGTACATAGCTGAAAAACATTTATGAATCACAGAGTACTTGAGATTTGGATGTAAGTATGTACCTACTTACCTAATTAAAAGCTTGGCAGACTGAATTTGTGGGCCTCGCGCGTTCAATTTATAAAGTGAAAATTTCGATCGTAAATCCCCATACGATTTTGTATGGAGAATTTTTGTGGAAATATTTAGAACGTTTGGACATTTTTCATTAAATAATAAAAGGACACAAGTCTACAAAAAAATACGCACAGGGTCACTCAATACCTTTAGTTTGCAAAAAGGATTTTTGTTTCGTATTTAATGCAGTAGACAAGTCATAATAGTCCAAACGCCACAAGGCGTTTTAGTTGGTTTTTCGTGATTTTAGCAATGTTTTACATTTTTTCCCGGGATAACTGTGGTACTTTTGTCAAATCAGAAAACCCTAAAAGGAAGGTCACCTTTTGAACTAGCTACACAATTTTTTGTGTCTCAAAATATTTCTGTTTAGTACTTTGAATAGTCCAAACGCGACAGCATGTTTAGTATATAGGCCCGTTAAGTCCTGCGCAAATAGGCGGACAAGACGGCTTGTATAGTGCTGGAAAAAGAACTAAACTTTTGAATTAATCTATAAGAATAGTATGGCATATAATATAGGGTGTAATTAGAACGCTAGCAAAAATTTTGTGCTACTGTTATACTATCTAAACACAATCTAATACCAATAACCATTTGCCTTATACTCGTAGTTTTAGTGATTTAGTATTTTCCAAACCCGCAATGTATAGCGTGTAAAACTCAGGGTTAATGGCCCCCCTACGACCTCGCTTCACTAGTTCACTCGTCTACCACTACGCAACGTTCGTTGACCTCTAGTGTCAGTCAGATGTTTTATTTGCAATACATTGCGAACTTTCAAAACATACCTACAGGTTTTTTTTAAACCGCGTTTTTTGTGGTATCTTATCAGTAATCATCAGTACTATCACATTACCTGTCTTCGTTTTTCCTACTCACACCCTGTATAATTTAACTACTATTCTACAGTGGGACCGACCTACCTATGGTCTATACTTACCTACTACTTTATACTTTGGTACGTAGCGTGTGCTTGTAAAACCCAATAAGCTACGTACGAAAATGACGCAATTTACACATTTCCGTGCACAATTCCGATGGCACTAATGCTATTTCGACACTGCCTCATCCAATCACCGCAAGAACGATTGCATAAACATATTACGTGCTCCCCTTCCCTACGAATATATTCGTTAGGGTGAAATATTTCGCACCTTCTAAGGTATTTTCATTACCTCGAGCAAAGCTTAGGAAAATAAAGCTCGCATGGTACGAAATTTTATACCAATTCCTTAGGGTGCAAATATGTATAAAATGTAATCGATGTTACAGCTAATCTATTCTTCTCGCGTCGGTCCTTCTGCTTCACAACCACCTTTGTTGCTGATGTTTGGGCCGAGATAGGCAAAACCGTTCGCACTTCTTCCAACCATAGCTAATAGTTTATTTTTATTTATTTTATTTTATCGGTTAACTTACTTTAATTGAAAATATAAAGATACATTAGGTGATATAAGATAAACTCAATTGTTAAGAGAATATCAAGTTTTATCTGCTTTCGCATAGAAGAATTATGAAAGCTTTTAGCTTAGACCAAGCTTGGATGCCTATATAAAAAGCATTAGATACCTACATTATTCTTCATGAAAATATTTTATGTGTGTTTTACGAGGTACTTGGAGGGTGTTATTTGATGGCATTATGTACTGATTAAAGCAATTTCTCAGTATTATCCATGAATTTATTATGTTCACGTACGACCGCTTTCCGTGCAAATTGTTCCTTGTTTCCTTTTAGTACGAATGATAACTCCTCCATTTTGTCGTGAATTGGAACTTATACAATTGTGGTACATTTGTATAAGTTCCATGGTGAATAATATTTATACATATTATATGTACTTATATAAACTTATTATATTTGGTATTAATTATAATTTAAATTACTTAGATAAAAAATAATAGGTAAGCTAAAGGACATTTTGATTCTTAAATACACCATTATCATTAACTCTGAAAACAAAGTGTGTAAACTGTAAACAGGCAGTATACAGCTATGCTGTGTATGTTAACATGCTTAGTAGAAATATCAATTTAATATTAAAGCTCTACATGCTTAGTAGAAATATCAATTTAATATTAAAGCTCTACCAACTCTACCAAGTTTGTTCACAGCTCTGACCAAGGTAAAGGAAAGTTTGCATTAGAGACAGCTTGTGGTTTCATGAGAAAACATTTGCACCTGCGATTTTGTATCCTAAGTTAGGAATCGCATTTACTGCAAGATAGTTAAACAATAGGAGTTAGAAATAGTTGATTATTACATTGATTGTATCATGGTTTTTAGGGTTCCGTACCCGAAGGTGCCAACGGAACCGTATTACACCGTACCGTACACCGGCCGTATTAAAAAGAATCCCATTTTCCTTATTTCGAGAATAAAATAATCATAGCACTTCATAACGAGCAAACTCTACATGTACCTAAACACGCCTTTGATGTCAACATTTTTCGTAATATTACGTAGCACCTTTTAAATGAGCGTCGCGCTTTGAAAGTCTGGTTTTGTCGTAGTAATACGAGGAGACATTATGAGCTACATTATCGTCATTATCTATTCAAAAAGGTCTCTCGGCAACAAAATAAACTACGCGGTCGATGTCAACATTCGTCGTTCTTACATACACAATTTGGATGCTCGCGACTTCATCCGCGTAGACTATACAAATTTCAAACCTCTATTTTACCCCCTTAAAGAATGAATTTTCAAAAATCCTTTCTTAGCGGTAGTCTACTTCATAATAGCTATCAGCATACCAAGTTTCACCCTGATTCATCCAGTACTTAGCTTGAGCTATGCGTTGATAGATCAGTCAGTCAGTCAGCTTTTTCTTTTATATACCTATAAAGAAAGATAACAAATATAATGAGTTTATTTATGCATTATGATTATGCTAAAGAACCTAGAGTATTATACATAATTATGATAGGTAACCTTGATATTAATTGATAGGTTAACCTAGATAACTTATTTAATCATGTTTTTTTTTTAAATTTCCTTCTAGTCGTCTTATGAAATTTTCTTTTGCATAATCATTGTAGATTCCGCATGTCTACGTCCCACTGGGCCAGCTTGGCGGACTATGGCATATTCATTCGAGAGGAGACCCGTGCCGACGGCCGTAGTGAGCCGACAATGTGCTGATCATGATGAATTATAGATTCTACGAGTAGGAGTAGGTACTGGGTAAGTATCTAGTACCTATGCAAAATGCAAGTCATTCATCTATTTTGCAGCACGCTAGTCTGCAGAGCGACTATCCATTACAGAATAATTTTTCCGTTGCTGCACTGTCATGACTATGAGCTAACACTGCAGAAAACAGATTACAAAATTTAAGTTGAGTTTCATCATATTTCACTGTATAACAGCAATATTAAAATTACTGCTTGTATCATTTCTCTACAAACATTTTGATTCATTAGGTACCTATATGCGGTATGAGTTTCGCCCGCTGGATTTAGGTTTTTACGAAACTCGTGAGAATTCTTTGATTTTCTGGGATTAAAAGTAGCCAATGTCCGTCATTAAGGTGTATGGGTGTAAGTAATCTCTGTACCAAAATTTATCTTTGATAAAAGGATGGGCCTTCAAAAATTTTCCAGGATAAAAAGTATGTAAGTAGCCGATATGCTAATCCAGAGTATAATCTATCTCCATTCCAAATTTCAGCCAAATCCGTCCATTAGTTATTACGTGAAAGAGTAACAAACATACACACACACACATAAAAACATACAAATTTTCGCCTTTATATTTAGTGTGTGTCTTGTGTATAAGCTAAAAGCCTTTTGTTATAGGTAACGAGTTTCCAACGGATTTTGAAAACCTAAATCCAGGCGGACGAAGACGCGGGCATCAGCAAATACGTAGGTATATATAAGCCATACAACGTGCAAATTTTCATTACTAAGTTGTTTGTGTTTTTTGATTTGTGTCAACATTTTCCTAGCGTGATAAAGAGCTAACATGTTTAGAAAACTGAAGACAACAATATTTACGCAGTTGCGAGGGCACTAACGTGATTCCGGCACCACCTCATCCAATCATGGCGAGGAAATTTGTGTAAATAAATTTCTACCTCGCGACAAATCATTTCGTAACTCCCTCCGACTTTTTATGATTCTTATTAAAATATTTCATTCCATTTCTTTCAATTACTGCTATTTGGTAGAATATTATTTTTATTATTCTAAATGTTTTAAGGATCTCTGTAGCTCTATGCGATTAATCCTCATAATAGGTACCTACCCTAATTAAATTACAACAATTCTTAACTCTTTACAAATTGTAATGTTTCTTTAAAAAATTTCTTATTATACTTATCTTGCGGCTGAGAAAAAAGACGCGTGAGAACTCTTTGAAAAATATCCACAATATGGAAAGAATATCCAGATCACTTTTTCGTAAATTAAGTTTAACATTCCAGTATTTTTTAGAATATCACGAATATTTAAAATATGTGAATATAGTTGATTAAAGTTATTGCTGTTTAAATAATTTAAAATGTTGCGTATTTATTTATTTTTAATGCTTTCAAATTTCAATGAAACATCTGGTTTTATCAGAAGCACAAAACTGTTCATATAAATCACTAAAACTTTTCCAACATACGCTTTAAGCCATCATATTTGTGGATACCTACAAAAAAAGGATTTTCATTTTAGTAAGTGATTCGAACTTTTAAGCAATGAAAACCACAGATTTTAAAAACTTGGTTTTTTTTTTAGTTAGCACGCTTTTTTAATATCATATCATTTTTTTTCTCTTTTTTCTTGGGGATTTAGTCATAGGTCCATATCATCATCATGATCAACCCATCGCTGGTTCACTACAGAGCGTAGGTCTCCTCTCAGAGTAAGAGGAGTACATTATACTATACCGATACACTTATTATGATTTTTAATTTGTCTTTTTATTATGGCCTTCAACGTTGATAAAAGTACATAGCGTCGTCGTGTCATACGAAATGAACACCGTTTTAATCATGGAGTTTAAAATTAGTTCTCTTTGACGAGCATCGTTCCATTCTCTGAGCTTCTATAATGGAAAACCGACAGAAAATATATGTATATGTTACGGGAAAAGCGTAAGAGTGTGCAAGGTTTGAACTGCCCAGGTTACAATACTTTGCTTAGTCATTTTTCATTCCATAGATTGTACTTATCATGGCAACACTAGTCCCCATTTTCATTCGCGGTCTAGTGAATACCGAATAAGTGCGAGTTATTTATATTAAGTATTTATTAATAACTGTGCGTGGAGAGAGTTCTATACGATGAATATGTAAGTTTGTACGTTTGTTTGTGTTTGATTTACCATAGGTACTGTTATTTTAAGACTTCTAATAGTATTTCAAGTATTTCCTATAATTTTTTTCAAAATTTTAGGTTTGTTAGTTTCGAGATAACGGACGAGGGAGGATTTAAATTTTAAGTTTGTTATTTTTTTTGAGTTACGTTCATTAAAATTAGTATCTGGACTATTCCTAGAATACGTGTTTCAAGATTTTTAATAATTCCACCCCCGCACCAATTTTCAAAAATTTCACTCGAGTGAAACCGGGGTGGGTCAGCTACTTTTAATATTAAATCCATTGAAATCCAATCTACCGGTGTTAAGCCAAGGCGAGTCAGCTAGCAATCCATACTGCTATACTAATTTTACAAATGCGAAAGTGTGTCTGTCTGTCCGTTTGCTAGCTTTTTACGGCCCAACAGTAAACTGTTTTTGATGAAATTTGGTACAGAGTTAGCTTATATCCCGGGGAACGACATTGGCACTAAAGCTGTGGACATAGGCTACTTTTTATCCCGGAAAATCAAAGAGTTCCCACAGAATTTTTAAAAACCTAAATCCACGCCGACCAAGTCGCGGGCATCATCTAGTGAAAAATAAAATTGAAGGTACCAACGCTACAATCGAGATGTAATCAAACTCTCGTTAGTCTATACAAACCCTTCAGTTTATACATAAGCTAACAGGACGCCATTCGTCAAGTCTTTTGTTTAAAATTCAGCTTATAAACTCGTTTATTTCTGTCAATTTAGGGCAGGAACAAAGAAAAATTACTTTGTCTGCAGAAAATGAAAACTTGGCACGCTTGCCTACCTCGTTCACACGGGAGGTAAAAAACGTTGCGTTAAATCCAGGCGTGCAAGAACAAGCAGCATTCGATTGAACGCCAAGTTAGCGCGAGCGTTGAAAATCTATTTCCAAATCTCTATTTTAAATTCTAAAAAATATGTAAGTATAGGCCGGATACTGAAATAAATTTCGATGCTTATGAATTATTATTTTTGTTGACTATATTTTTAAGCTCGTGCCTCAGTGTTATTGAGAAAATGACGCTCTTTCCAGCGAGAGGACAGCACGGCGAGATGTACCAGGATACAGCGGTATATAGTGGGCTTCTTGAAATTTGATGATATTATGGATCACTTTGGATGTTTATGACGATATGTAGCATGCGACGGTGATGTGATTCAGGACGCGGCGAAATGTGGGCAGTTACAGGAAGATAAAATACTTAACCTGAGGTTAAGTAAGTATTGCCTGATATTCCATTTCTAACACTAATCATCATAATCAACCCATCGCCGGCTCACTACTGAGCATGGGTCTCCTCTTAGAGTGAGAAGGGTTTTGGCCATAGTCTACCACGCTGGCCATGTGTGGATTGGTAGACTTCACACACCTCCTCGGTTCCAGGTTTCCTCACGATGTTTTCCTTCACCATTAAAGCAAGTGCACATAACTCTGAAAAGTTAGAGGTGCGTGCCCGGGATCGAACTCCCGACCTCAGATTAGAAGGCGGACGTCCTAAGCACTAGGCTATCACAGCTTATACTTTCTAACATTGTATAGCAATTATCGGATTAATTTCAACTTTTTTTTACCACACTTTTAAAAACTTCTTGTGTGAAAGAGGTCTTAGAGCAAAAAATAAAAGGGACCTATACAGTTCTTGTTATATTCTTGGCATGACAACAGTGAACGAGGGGCGTTGGTTGGCGTTCTAACACAATAATTGTGGACCTCATGGTCAGAGCAAATTAAATCGCAATTTTAACTAGTTCTCGCACAGCGCGTTTGATTGAACTAGGACAACATTCCTACCACTCCTACATTTTATTTCTGATAAAGTTCATAGGACATATTATTTTTACTGTTACTGCTTTTCTTTGCAATTTTTTAAGTTTCTCTATGACTAAAAAGTGCTAGTAGATATCTAGAAAAAAACGAATAAGTAAGTAGGTACAACGGTTAATATTTTTATGCTTACTATTTTCCGTAAACAAAAAGAAGGCCTTTTTACGCGTATTTACACGACGCTGACTTGTGTTTATTGACGTAATAAAAACGCCAATCAAACTTGCGATATTACAAATAACTTGATAAGGGATGATTTATGCTAGACTGTGCCGGGCCCGAGTCGTGCCACTTTCGAGGCACGTCCGATGCGCAGACGATCCACGGATTGCAATTTTGTAAGAAGTAAATGTAACATGGACGAGGCTGGGAAGACTCAGACTGATGTAACTTCATATTATATTTTCCGATCTGTGTCTAGGACGTGGCACGGCTCAGGCCCCGCACGGTCTAGCATAAATCAACCCTTATTAAAACCATATACCGCCTCGCAGGCAAATCTCTCCGTCAAGATTGCAAATCTATACAAATAGAGCCATTTATTCCGCTCCGTAACAGCAGTGCCACGGAGGTGTGCGGAATGAAGATGGAACGCCGTCCCGCCTAACCTTCAAATAAATCCCGGCGCGAGCTCCCCTTGCCAAATTGAACACCCCTTTTACAACTTTACAAGCCTTTCTCGTGGTATATTGGACATCATATCCTTAGCTGGTAATCCGAGGTTTAAGGGCTGCCTCATTTCTTGCCTAGGATAAGCATAAACATAATATTATTTAGAAAACACTTTTTTTCCTGATAAATATTACTCATCATCATCATCAGCACGGATCTCCTCTCAGAAGGAGAATAGCCATAGTCCAATATGCTGACTAAGTGCGGATTACTAGACTTCACATACCTTTGAGAATATTATAGAGAACTCTCAGGCATGCAGGTTTTCTGACAATGTTAGCAAGTGATATTTAATTGCTTGAAACGCACATAATTCCGAAAAGTTTGTGGTAGTAGAGGTGCGTGGCTGGGATCGATCCTTGATCCTCTGAATAGGAGGCCGATCGCCGCTTTTATATTAGGTAGGTAATATATTATTATTATGGCCATCATAATCATAACTGTTATTAGCTGTTGCAAGTCCTTATGCAAGGACTCTGCTAGACTGCCAAAATCTATATTATATACGATTATAAAAGGAAAAGAATCTATCAACGCACAGTTTAAACTACTGGACAGATCGGGCTAAACATTGGCATTATGACGTAGATATCCACTAAGAAAATATTTTTAAAAATTCAACCCCTAAATAAAAATTAAAAACTAAAATAAAAAAGGGGTTTGAAAGTATAGTCCACGCGGACGAAGTCGCAAGAATAAGCAAGTTAGAAATAAAGACAGCTTCATTTCCATTTCTTACCTACTTATAGGTAAGAAATGGAAATGAAGATCGAACGTTTTTCCACTAAACTTTTTAAATAAATCTCGAGGCGTTCGCCTGGCAAATTATACACCCCTTTAACAATTTTTGTAAGCTTGATGTATTGCTTAGGCGTCATTCGTTTCCACCGCTTTACACGACTATTTATATAGACAAGCAGATATTTCTCGATTCTTCCACCATTATGTGGTGTACTTACCCATATTAAATTACGAGCTGATGCCCGCGACTTCGTCCGCGTTCATTTACATTTTTCAAAATCCTGAGTGTGGATGTTTGGATGTTAAGATTTTTGGATGTTTATTACTCAATCACGCAAAACCGGCTGAACGGATTTGTATGAAATTTGGAATGAAGATAGATTATACCCTGGATTAACACATAGGCTACTTTTTATCCCGGAAAATCTAAGAGTTCCCGCGGGATTTTGAAAAATGTAAATCCACGCGGATGAAGTCGCGGGCATCAGCTAGTTTTTAATTAAAAAAACCGGCCAAGTGCGAGTCAGGCCCGCGCAGTGAGGGTTCCGTACTACACACACATTTTTTCGACATTTTGCACGATAATTCAAAAACTATGATGCATTAAAATAAATAAAAAACTGTTTTAGAATGTACAAGTGAAGACCTTTCATATGATACCCCACTTGATATAGTCACTCACTTCGAAAGTTGAAAATACTAATTATTAGTTCATGACCACAATTTAATTTGTTTTGTGTGATCTAACCCTAAATTCACGGTTTTCAGATTTTTCCCCAAATGTCAGCTATAAGATCTACCTACCTGCCAAATTTCATGATTCTAGGTCAACGGGAAGTACCCTGTAGGTTTCTTGACAGACAGACAGACAGACAACAAAGTGATCCTATAAGGGTTCCGTTTTTCCTTTTGAGGTACGGAACCCTAAAAAATGATTGAATCAAACTCAACCCTACGTGGAACCGTGCTCGGAGCGTGCCGCGAGTGTGACGCAGTGCAATATTATTAGAACAGCTGACAAGGTCGGTCCACCTCGGATGTCCTGCACTCGCGTGTGCTCGCGTCACGTCACAGTGCATCCTGCAGTTGTTGTTGCATTCTACACTGTACGGCGACTAGGGCCTACGCAGATGATGATACGTTCGTGGAATACAATAATAATATTGGTCACATAAGAACTGCAACACATAACGCACACGATGGGACCAATAGTACGGCGAAAAACCGTAATAAAAGATGACGGACTTTTATTCTCCGCAGACAATAGTCCGTCGTCTGTGCAGACCCTAATATATTTTTATATTTTGTACTAACCATATATTTTGTAGCTTACGCTCGCGACTTCGTCCGCGTGGACTACACAAATTTCAAACCCCTATTTCACCCCCTTAGGGGTTGAATTTTCAAAAATCCTTTCTTAGCGGATGCCTCCATCATAATAGCTATCTGCATGCCAAATTTCAGCCCGATCTGTCCAGTAGTTTGAGCTGTGCGTTGATAGATCAGTCAGTCAGTCAGTCAGTCAGTCAGTCCTTTATACCTAATACCTTTTCCTTTTATATATTTAGATTACAGTATATCAGCTGAGCACGTAGGGTTGAGCTGATTCATCTCAGCTGGCGGCTGCACACGCTTTTTCTGTCATCCTATCTCTAAAAAGCTGTTAGTTAACTGCAAAAAATGCCAAGATTTCTCCGGTGAACAGTCACAAAAAAAACTGCAAACAAGTTTTGAGCCAAAAACATGGGGATTTAAAAAAACTAATGTTTCTAAAAAAAGAATACTAAGGTAGGACCCAAGATCCTATGTTGTTAACTTTTTAGATAAATCGGTTTTTGAAAATTGTCACGTTTTTTGGCGATAACCGAAATACGACTTTTTTCAGTTAACCATTTATTATATTAAATCGGACGGAAGTAAGTAGGTATGAATAAAGTATCAAAAATCAAAGCCGCTCTCAAGCGTAAAGAGACGTTTGTGTATTCAACCGTTAGAGATAAAAATATATCCGTAAAGTAACGCTTGTGGGAGGACTGTCCTGTTGTGTGACAATACTTCTTCTTCCTTCACTATCTAGAACTGCTTACCTACGCTACTACTTCTTGCGCTAACATCGCAGTATTACATATCGCTGATTGTAATGGATAACATCATATTCATCATCATCAACACATCGCCGGCTCTCTACTGAGCATTAGTCTCCTCTCAGAATGAGAAGGGTTTAGCCATAGTCTACTCCGCTGACCAAGTGTGTATTTGCAAACTTCACACACCTTCAAGAACATTATGGAGAACTCTAGGGCATGGAGGTTTCCTCACAATATTTTCCTTCGCCGTTAAAGCAAGTGATATTTTATTGCTTTAAAACTAGAGGTGCGTGTCCGGGATTGGACTCCCCGAATAGGAAGCTGACATCTTAACCAGCAGGCTATCACAGCTTGTATAATATAATATATGTAATAAGTATACCTACACAACAATACAATCCATAACAATATGAAAGGCTGGAGATGGCTGGAGTAATTATTATTAACAGCGGTATGGAATTATTCGTAGTTTAGAACAGCTGTCTCCGTATTATAGAGCCTACTGTGTGACAGCCTGATACCGCCTCATAATTAATTTGGATCGTGCTTGTAGTTAATGTACTTATCGTCGACATTGTTAGTAGATAGGTACTAAATATTAAACTAGATTATTATAAACTGCTTTCAAGATTTCTGATATGTTGCTGTTTACTATAGGTACGAGTAATAATAAGGTAGTCCAATGTCAAGCAAGTACACACTAGAGTAGTAAGTAGCAAGTAGAACATTTTTTCGACTTTAACATAAACTGTTGACCAATAGCTTGTGATGCTTTAGTTTTGTCCACATCGTTATTATAAAAGATTTGAGCCCTGAGGCTCTACCTTTAGTACTGTTTAAAAATCTGCCATTTGCATGAAAGGCGGTTAAAATTACCAATAAAACCAAAATGGGTTGTACATAAGTCAGGCTTTATTACTTTTGGACCATTTTACCTTCAACATTAATCATGAATGTATGAAAGTACACGCGGACGAAGTCGCGGGCATCATTTAGTACAAAATAATAGTAAAGTTAGGCTTCCAACTTGACCTGAATGTCAAGCTAAAAATACAAAGCTCGTTTGTTCTGATCTCTGTAAGCTCTTGTAGACATTGTGCGGTTGTTGTGACAATGTAGGTCATCGGTGCATCGGGGGACCGCTGCAATGCGGCGGCCTAGCTGCCTGCCGCTTCGCCGCCTCGACGCCTCTTCGCCTCTTCGCCTCTTCGCCACTCATAACACTCGTCATAAGATGATGTTCTTTTGCAAAAAGACCTATATCAATAACCTCCCTGGCGCTGAGCGCTATAAGTGAGGGGTCCCAGGGTCGATTCCCGGCAGAGTCAATATGGAAGTTCATAATTTCTAAATTATCTCTGGTCTGATCAGGTGGGATCTTATAACATCAAAGCGTTTACCACTGCGCTAGGAACATCTTCACAAATACCTACCGTAGATAGAGTTGGTAGATTTATAATCAGTGTTTACTATATTATTCAAAAATCAACTGTCGCATATTATGAAAGATCATTACTTTTAAAAAAGGGGTTGAATTGAGAACGGCCTCCTTTTTGAAAGTCGGTTAAAAACGACTCGATCGCTTTTTGTTGTCTTCGTGTGCCCGTGCCAAGCCGAAGCGGGTTGTTATAATGAATATCATTCATGTCATGTCAGTTTAAACGGTAAAATAGAGTCAATTTATTTTTCTCTTACTACAATGGCATCATTTAAATTCATTTGACACAAAAATAAGGACACAACAGGGGATAGCTATTAGCTACCTAAATAAATGTTTCTGCCCATTAGTCATACAAACTATTAATATTAGGTAGTAGCTGCCCCGGCGAACTTCGTACCGCCTAACAGTCGATTCTTTTTCAGGAATTTTTTAAATTTTTCTCTTCGTAAGAACCATCCTCGTACTTCAAGGAATATTATAAAAAAAAGAATACCTGTACAATTGACTATCATAAATAGCAACAAAAATCACTCAATATCAGTAATAAGAAAAAAAATTGGAAATCTTTTGCGTCCGTTAAAAAACTTTTTCCTTATTACAAAACTTTTCATTCATTTCCCGATGGAACGGGATGTTTTTAGCCACAAAACTTCGATTCATACAACACTGAAAGTAATTTAACAATATATTAAGTTAAAATATTGTCGTTTTATAAGCGTTAAGAAAGGAACAAGTAACTACATATTTACTTGTTCCTTTTTTAAAGCTGATAAAATTATAGCTAAGCGATACGAAATCCCGGGTTACAAATATTGCCATATGTAAAGAAATAAAAAAAACATAATATACCTAAATTCCGTTCTCTCTTCGAAGCAAATTCTATTAAACTTACCTATCTAGAAAATGTTAAAGACAGAAAACACATAAAAGCATATTACCTATACTACCACAATACAAAGTGCTAAATGTATCTATGAGGCATAGCTCCTAGGTTATTTTATTGGCATGTCAACAGTGAGCGAGGGGCGATGGGGTCACGCCGGCCACCCGCTATAATAAAATCAATGCGAACCTCATGGTCAATGCAAATAAATTGCATACGATTCAATTCGATCAATTATTATAAAATATGCAACGGATGTCATATCTGTACCTACACTACAAGTAAATGAAATATCTGTCTGTGATTTAAATTATATATTTATTATTACCATTATATCATTTTACAAATAAAGTCTATCTCTAGTCTATAAAACATACAGAAAAATTTATCACAAAAAAAAATTATATTCACAAAAAATATACGCCGTCCAAATGGTCATTTATGGGGATTGTGCCCAAAACACTGGCGCTATTACCTCGCTGAACGGCAAGGCTCAACCGTTGAGCGAAATAAGCACCAGCTCTTGGGTCACCAGACGCGTGGATCAGCTTTTGGGACACGACGTTTATAAAAGCTGATGATTTCGAAATAATCTTTTTGCTTTTTCACACAACCACTCCTCGTTGCTTAGGTTCTGTTGTAAGCACGGAAAGGCCTCATCAATTTTCGACCTATTTTAGGGGCCAGGACTCCATTTAAGTCAAAATGTAATAATTCTGGTAAATAAATATTCATTTATTATTATTTATTAATTAGGTGGTCTTCCGAGATTACTACAGTGCTGAACCGACTATCAAATATTATTGGGCGGTTCGTGTCCATCGGTAAGCAGCCTTTACTGTCCTCGAGGAGGGTTCTTGCAAGGAGTCCAGAGTCCAGACTCCCTATCGTTGAAGAGCTCGACTGTCGTGTCATTTTAAAATTTCTTCCTTATTATTATTCCTATCACAATAAAGACGAAAGTTTGTATGTGGGTGTGTGTGCGTGTGTGTTACTTTCGCCTTTTTAATATTAGTGTAATTAAGTAATTTCGGAAATACTTATAGTTTAAACGATTTTAGTGGGACTTTCACAAGCAGGTAGAGGACTATATAAAAAGTGATTTAAGTTGCGCGTACATTTTACGCCACTTTAAACTATGGTTACTTATGGAATTAAAAAAAATACATTCACGTGTTCATAATATGAAAGAGCAATACCTACCTACTTACTAGAATTTTATGAAACGTATCAGTTACGTATTTTCGCGTTAAAACTTCAAAAATAACTAAAATATTTACTACCCTTTTCTAAACATGTACGTAAATATCACTTTGTATTGCCATATATTACGCCATAAAGTTTAACTCATCTCGGAAACGAGGAATTGCGATCGTTTGAATATTTTATATGGAGTATGTTCTTTTCTGTATTTCGCTCGTGGCGTGTTTATATTTTCGCTATGAACATAAAATGATAACAGAATAAAAGCGTTGTGGGAATACAAAATATACTTAAGTATCTCTCTAAATACGACGAGTATAAAAAATACTAAGTACATTAGGTAAAGATCAGAAACAATTTTTATAAAAGGATTTTGCAAGTTCTCAACGCACGTGTCACGTTAGTTTAGAAGAAAAGTTATGAAAAGTTAACGTTAAAGCTACGGCTACACCTGAACGACATGAATGCAGGATACGGGACGCGATGCGGGAGCGTCTACGACGCGAATCTATACGTGCACACTGCACACTTACGCGGTTACAATGCGAATCGCGAACCTCATATTATTTTGTTGCTGATCACAGTGTGCAGTGTAGGGCGCCATTAAATGTCGTGAGACTTGAGAGGCGACTGCCGCGCGGCTGACGTTCCCGCTTCCCTTGGTTGCGCAGGTTTGGATGATGCTTTACGGTATGGATGGAACGGGATATGGACTAAGAGCCAACGCGTACCAGACCTTCATTATTTTATAAAAGCTGAAAATATATTGCGTATTATCATTAACACAAGGAGGAACGATCAGCGACTGTGAAGTTTGGATCATGGTGGCTTTGGAAGATAACAGGTAATAAAGGTGTAAAAAATCTTACGTCAAAGTAGGTATAGTCTAATTTTTTATATTTTCTTCGGAATAGTAGGATAGAAATCACGTCATGCATTGCCAGACACTTAGTATCATGGCAACCCCCTACCAGACACCCTTAAATTTTAATAAATTGTTAAAGTTGTTAATTGCTTTATTAATATGGTATTGTATTAATATTTTATTAATATGGTATTGATTTGACAACTGTAGGCACTAAATGATAGGTATTGCGCAAAGTTAACGTTAATTTGAAAAGTTACACTAATTAAGAAAAAGGTATGGCACCAAGTAGATACTCTACAAAACAATGAAGAAGTTCATTATTAAGGATAATAATTCAAAGCATTGGCGTCGCTCCAGAGGTTTCTAATTAGGCCACTTCACTTCTCCGTAGTGCATGGCATCTGTGAACTGCAGGTTTCCTACTTACTCCCCGAGGATTTGAATATTTTGTAAACTATCATAAACTGTCACACCGCCATAAGTAAGTACCTACGCCGGCCACCAAGGTATTGTAAATATGAAACTATAAAGTAAATACGTAATTTAAAATACTTATTCGTAGTTTATGGTTAAAAAAACCTTTTAAAGTTATTAAAACGAGTATATTCGTAGCGCGCTCCAAACAAACGTAGCCAGGTTGTCTATTTTTAATACTAACCAATTAAATTCAATGTGGTTTTCCAGATTTCTGAAAAATGTGTAGTATTAAATTTAAACAGGCTCAAAGATTTACGAACAATCCTTTGAGGCCTTGAAATTTAGAAAGTACACATTTTTATAGGGTTTTTAGGGGGGTAAGGAAGTGCGCCGCCACCCAGCGCTCCTATAGTAAACCTCACCTGACCGCGGTGCCTTCAGCTGGACTACTGGCAAGGCTCTGGCGACCGACAAATGGCGGTATAACCATTCAAACTGGCTAGACTGGATAAAAGACACAGACCGGGGATGGGCAGCAGCGAGACTGGTGCCACCATTCTAGCCCTGCAATGACCAACACGCCTGCCCAGCGCGGTCATTAAAGACAAACCCTTGTATGGGAGGTGACACAAGGCCAAGGCCCCTAGTCCCCGGCGGCCTCGCTATTCCTGGCTCTGGTAGCGATTATCGAAACGGCGCGGCGGGGCAAGGGATGCGAAGAATCTCCGGCAGAGATTCCCCTGGCAACATACAACGCACGCACTCTTTGAGGACAGACGAGAAGGTCATCGAGCTGGAAGATGCTGTGAGCAAGTTTCATTGGGATATTATAGGATTGTCAGAAGTCCGAAGAGAGGGGAGGACTTGATAATCCTCAAATCCAACGCAACACAACGCAACGCAACGCATCGCATCGCATCGCATCGCAAAGCAATGCAACGCATCGCAACGCAACGCATTTACACATTTTGGCGATTCATTTTTATATAATATATACAGACAGATAAGATGTCTATTCTCGTAGATTTTCCAAAAAAAATCTTTCTTACAAACCTTGTCCTGACAATAACAAACAATAAAAACAGAATTGACCCTTTGAGAATTGATATATTGTGCAGTGATTCGGAAGTTATGCGCGTACTCACATTCAGCGATTAATTTATATATAGATAGTTAAAAGATTCATTTTAAAGTTAGACTAGATTTAACTTTTTGTTGTATTTTAAACATAACACGAACTTTGATCTTTTTAAAATTAAGTATAATATATTCAATGGATTCTATACTAACATCGAACACTACGTCTGCTCTATTTTTATATTTAATCCAACAAATCCGTTAGACTCACCGATAAGACTATTCCAATTATGAACTATTTATTGACGCCAGCTTTTAAAATTATTCATGATATTTGATTCACGCGACTAGTTTTACAGTTTTTAACAGAAAAATCGATGTTAAATGACTGATATAAGTACTGATGAATTGTTACCTATTAGTAAGTAGATACTATTTATCATTCACCTTGATTGAGAACCAAAATACCTCATTAATAAATACATCATCGTGATCAACCCTTCATCACCCGCACAGGTCACCCTGTCAGAAAAAGAAGATTAGTTGGTCATAGTCCGCCACACTGGCCAAGTGCGGATTGGCAGATTTCACACACCTTCGAGATTTATGTGCTTCGCTCGAAGAGAAGAAAGAAAGTAGATGCTTTAGAAAATAATGAAAAATAATTTATTAATGGTGAAGAAAAATATCTTTAGGTAACCTGCATGTTTGAAAGTTCTCCAAGATGTGTGAAGACTGGCTGCACTTGGCCAGCTTGGTTTACTATGTCGGTTCTGAGAGGAGACCCGTGCTCGATAGTGCGCCAGCTTTGGTATTTCGTAGAAGTCTAAGCCAAATCCATTTATTCATTCAAAATAGGTATATAGGTACCATTGTACACTATAAATTTGATTGTGGATTGTTGAATAGTAAGATAATAATGATAATTAATTACGTAAACTTAAAACTACGAGGGTTCCAAACGCACCTTGGTCTGAGAAGATAGTTAGTTCTTAATTACTATTTATTTCGCACTAAGTTGCCAATGTTGTATTTCTTTTGCTAAGTAAAATGTAATTTTCCGTAAATATTCATTCATAAGTTACATGGTACGTCTACGATAATTAATTATTAATGAAGACTGTAGCATCCGATGTCCCTGTTATAATTTATAACGCGCACGTCACCTATACAACTAGGCTACGTCACCTCTACGAGGCACGCGCTACGCCGCCCGCGCGGTGCAGTCGGCGCGTAGCGTCGCGTGCGGTGGCGTCCCATTGTCCTATTGAGAAACGTGAATTGATAACTTGAGTTTTATCAAACTGGAACTGTTAACGTAAAAGGTACACATTCTTATCATTTCTTAATTAAGTACAAAGAAAATTAATTAAGTACAGTAATAAAATCTTATAATTAATGGTTTTTTTCTAATTACACGTGTGTGTGTGTGTATGTGTGTTTATTACTCTTTCATGCAAAAACTACTGGACAGATTTGCCTGAAATTTGCAATGGAGATAGATAGAGATACTTTTTATCTAGTAAAAATCCATGGTTCCCGCGGGATTTTGAAACATATGTCCACACGGACAAAGTCGCTGGTATCATCTAGTTTTATCTCCGTCTCCATATGAACTTTAAAATAACTAATTCATATTTTTACTGTTATAATGATTTTCCAATATTAGATGGCGGGTACGAAGTTAATTGGTTCGACGGCGAGATTGCTTCTACTGAGTTTTCCTACTTTCATTATGCTCAGTGGTGAGTTGAGTTATACACATTATTATAATACTTACGATGTATTTGTATTGAAGTAGCAAATAATTTAATGCATGACATTAGTAATAATTTTATTAACGTGAGTAAAACTTTTTGGCTCACTTACTTAATAGTTCCCCTGAAACAAGATGGATGCGTGAAGGAATAGTCTTTTATAAGTCATAAGCGGTAGGTAAAACTCCTACAGAACATAGGAATCGTGACCACTTTAGTGGAATTCTATTTCTCTATTATCAGCTGAGACTTTCAACTGCGGCTTACGGACACGTCCGATAGTTTGTTTCCGTCTTAATATTCATCAAACACTGTTTTTAGGGTTCCGGACCTTAAAAGGAAAAAAGGAACCCTTACAGGATCACTTCGTTGTCTGTCTGCCTGTCAGTCTTTCCGTCTGTCCGTCTGTCTGTCGTGTCTGTCAAGAAGACCTATAGGGTACTTCCCATTAACCTAGGGCAGTTAGGTAGGTCTTATAGCAGAAATAAAGGAATAAATCCGAAAACCGTAAATTTGTGGTTACATCACACAAAAAAATTATAAAATGTGATAATGAACAAATATTAGTATTTTCAATTTTCAAAGTAAGATAACTATATCAAAAGGGGTATCATATAAAAGGGCTTTACCTGTGTATTCTAAAACAGTTTTTTGTTTTTTATGCATAAGTGTGTTTGATTTATCGGTGAAAATGTCGAGAAAAATACTCGAGTACGGAACCCTCAGTGCGCGAGTCTGACTCGCACTTGGCCCGTTTTTTTGCAGTGAAAACGGCGCTCATACGTCATCCGAGGGAAGTCTCAAGAGGGTTATGACGTATAAAATAAGTTAGGTAAATGAGAGCGAAATCGAATTCAGACTCAAAGCAGACAATTGTTAGGTACTAGAAACATACTAGGATTACTAAGTCGTAGAATGTCTGCGTTCTGAAATCAATAATAATAAAATCAATAACACTTAGTATCAACTTAAATTGATTGATACAAATGGATAGGAATGAGGTCATCCATGATAATTACGTCGGGCATTTAATAGTAGTATTGGTGTAGGTACCAAGGTAAGGTAAGGTAGGTGTAGTACTATTGTTTAATAGGTAAGTAATAGGAAAAGTCCATAAACTTCTTTTCTTTAAATCTAAGTTTTATCCATCAATTTATTTATTATCGCCAAAATTTGTTATTCTTTACACCAATAAATCTCAGTATAGAAGTGAACTCTACAATTACGTAAATTAATAAAAAATAAATCGTGTAAAAGAATTAAAAGCATAAATTTGTAAATAATAAAATTAAAAACAAGTAATCTACTTTATGACTACTGCATGTCTGGGAGTTCTCAAAGGTGTGTGAAATCTGCCAATCAGCATTGAGCGAGCGTGGCAGACTGTGATCTAAACCTGTGATCTAAACATTCTGAAAAGAGACCGGTGCTCAGTATTGGACTATAATAATATAAGGCGGTGTTTACATAATATGTATAGGTAGGTTACTTAAACTTCAAAGTAACATTATTAGCCGACTTCAAAAAAGGAGGAGCTTCTCTATTCGTCGAAACCTTTTTTTTCTATTATAGGAGCCACAGGAGCAAATATTAACATTTTCATATTCATATCGTTTTCTCGAATGGTTCCCAAACATATCATTATTTCCATAACTTTCACTGGTATAAAGAAACACACGGAAATGTGTGGTTAATATTTTTGTTCAATTTCTTAGACCTTCATAACATAAGTTTCCTCCCACGACTCAGGTATAATTTAATTCGACTTGTAATTTTTATGTTCTAGAATAAGTTTGGTATTTTTGTTTTTTGTAATTTAATAATATATTATATTATTCTTTTAATAAAAAAAAAATAATATAGTATAATTTTATTTAAATGATTTGAAGTACTCAGTAAAGTAGCAGTAATACGTAGTCTAGACTCTAGAGATAAGCATTTTCAATGTAACTTAATTCATTATACTTAACTACAGTTTTGGTACATGAAAAATAAAAATAAATCCATACTTAATATTATAAATGCGAAAATATTTCTGTCTGTCTGTCTGCTTGCTTTTCACGGCCCATCCGTTTGGCCGTATTTGATAAAAATATTTGGTAAAGAGATTGCTTGCATCGCGGGGAAGGACATAGGCTACTTTTTATCCCGGAAAATCTAAGAGTTCCCAGTTCCCACGGGATTAAAAAACCTATATCCACGCAGACGTAGTTGCGAATATCATCTATTAATAAATAGATAATATTATTATAAATACCTAACCTAAGTACCTACTAATGATGAAGACAGAAAAGTCTTTTACAAAAGTTACCCTCTTTCTGCTGCATTTGGGTAATAAATGAGTGATAACAAACTGCTGATAGGTAGGTATAAGTTTGTGAGATCACACTTAGGTATATATACAGTCCTCAGTACAAGGCTCTCTTGGCACTTGAATGACATTGACAGGGGGCGCTGTTGGAGAACAAAGGCTTAGAATAAGCTTAGAATAGGAATATTCAAACAAACGTCACATACAAAAACTAATTTTATATGTTTCTCCATCTCCAATAAAACTCAGCCGGAGGCCGACTATAGCATGATATTGCACGCTCCTAACTATAATAGTAACTGTAATAATTGCTCCAGTATCAACAGGGTAAACTCCACTAAATATTTGGGCGTTGTAATAGATCATAGACTATCATGGCAGAGACAAATAGAAGTAATTAGTGGTAGAATACGAAAACTAATTTGGATTTTTAAAATGCTTAGGCATATAGCCTCTAAAGTCCTGTTAAATAAAATTTACATAGCTTTAGCTCAATCTATACTAGGTTATTGCATCCCCGTTTGGGGTGGTGCGGTTAAAACTAAATTCATTGATATAGAGAGAGCACAAAGATCTTTACTAAAGGTCATGTATCAGAAACCTTATAGATTTCCTACACACAAGCTTTACTCAACCAGTCAGGTATTAACTGTGAGACAGTTATATATTTTGCAAACGATTCTGAAAGTACATAAATCCACAAAATTAGAACCTTTAATTGTACGAAGGAGAAGGAAACTTAATGTCATTAATATAGCTGCAGCAAAAACGTCTTTTTCTCGAAATCAGTACACCAGAAAATCTGCTCATCTCTACAATAAAATCAACAAAATTCTCAATTTCCACACTAGTAAACAGTTTGATATTAAAAAAACATTGTCTAAGTGGTTACAAGAAAAAACGTACGACGAAACAGAATTACTTCTAGGAATATAAATAGGTAGGTTAAATTTGAAATTTGTTATTAAAAATATACACATGTACACACTCACACATACATACACACACTCGCACTCACAATACACACTGATACACATATGTACACACACACACTCATACACACACACACACACACGTATTTTTAAGTTTTATATTGTTGTTATAAGTGTTTATTTGTTAATGATAGAGGAAGCAGAGCGGGGACCCTGAGATACGGGTTTTACAAACTTACTTCAGGGTAGGGTGCCAGGGGGCACAATTTTAAAAAGACCTTTTAAAACAAATAAATCATTTCATTTCATTTCATTTCATAGGTATGAATGACAGAGGCAACGCTCTAGAAAGTCGAAATCTCATTCTAAAGGTCAATGTACAATATTTCTTGCCGGCTACTGTACCACTTTATGCTTTATCTATTGTTAAATGCAAATCTTTAAAAGGCCGTTTTTTAAAATCAAGATTTTTGGATAGTTTTGTTTTCAATGTGTGATTTGTTATTATACCTAATAGTCAAAGGATCCGAAAACTGATTTCCATACAGGAAATAAGTCCTCGTGGATATCAATAGCTCCATAAATAGACACAGCGGTCCCTTTTCCGGCAGAGCATCGCAAATAATGTTAGATTTACAGCCGGCTTCCGCTGGAGCCTGCAATCTAAGGAGGTAGAAATGTGAGCTATGCGTACGAAACTCCTTTACATTGTCTGTTTCCTTTTGTATAGTAGAGACTTCCTAAATAGCCTGACAGTCCTTTTTGCAACAAAAAAAAACCAGCCAAGCGCGAGTCAGACTCGCGCACCGAGGGTCCTACAAAAAGTAAAACTACCTTTGTTTGTAGAGGTTTATTGTTAATACAAAAAAAACTATGATAGAGCGTTTGTTTTTTTCTTGTAGAATATACATAAAACGCTATTGACCATAATTATTCAAGATTAGTGGATGCCCGCGACTTCGTCCGCGGGGATTTAGGTTTTTAAAAATGCTGTTTTAGGATATACAGGTAAAGGTACAGGTTTCATTATGATACCCCAATTGATATAGTTATCTTATTTTGAAAAGTGGAAATCCGAATTATTAGTTCATGAACACATTTAATTTTTTTTGTGATGTAACCACAAATTCAATGTTTTCGGACTTTTCCATTTAATTGTCTGCCAAATTTCACGATTCTAGGCTGATTCTAGGTCAACGGGAAGTACCTACTCTCTAAGTTTCTTGACAGACAGACAGACAGACGACAAAGTGATCCTATAAGGATTCCTTTTTTCCTTTTGAGGCACGGAAATCTAATAAAACGACTTACAAGATTACCTATTGTTTGTTACCTGAGTAATTATATACCTATAGGTATCTTAAATTGTGTTGAGGACCTATTGATAATTTTTCTACAAAAATTATATGTGTACATAGGTAGGTAAGTATTTGAAACATGAATTCTTCACAAAATCTCTGGCTCTTTTTGAATCTGAACCAACTATCGACGCGAGCAAGTATTTTCTTGCTTGTTTTATAAATAAATCTAACGTTCAAAGTAAAATGTTTACATTTTCATGTCATGACTTATGTCATGACTAATAGTTTACTAGACCGCGGGGATAGGGTTTCAAGAAATTCTAACAGAGATTCGCCAGACTTCTGATTCTATAAGTAGGTAGATAGGTAATACTTACATAATTATCCGATGTAGTTCTTCTTGTTGTTGCTTAATAAATTTTTTTCAAGCATTCACGATTTGTTGTGTCACCTAAAACAACCTGAATATTAAATGATATATTATTATAAACTACTATTGATAACTTTAAAGTTCATTAGACAATTGTATCTATAGGAAGTTTCTTTAGAAAGGTAGGACATTGCTGATTGCTCGGCTAATTATTTATTTATTGGTATACGATACCAAAAAGAATGCGGCCACGCGGCTACGGGGTTATATAATACGCAAGAAAAAAAAGATTTTGTGTTTTTCTAGATTTCAATAAATCTTTCTTCTTCTTCTTCTTCGTGTGCCTCTCCGGCTAGCGAAGGTTGGCAGTCAGCTTTATGTTTTCCACTCTGTTCTTCGCGAGGCGAAATAGTTCTGCAGCACTCGCGATTCCTGTCCACTCCCGGATGTTGCGCAGCCAGGACTTTTTTCTGCGACCGACGCCTCTTCTTCCGACGCCTCTTCTTCCGACAACTTTTCCCATTATGAAAATCATTTCTTTAGAAAAAAAATTATAGTAAGTAGATACTACATTTTCCCGGCATCAATGTTACCCTACACGGCAGAGACACGCGACTCGAGCTTGTTCAATTTATTCCCCAAGTGCTAAATTCTCTCGACCCGGCGTCGTGCTTCTATAAAACATTCAAAGGACAACTTGTACCTACTTTAACGTCAAGTGCTTACACAGTATCTCCTAAAATAGAGTTCTGTGTCTTCGCTGTCCGCTTTAAATTGGAATTTCTCGCAAATTAGTGAAGTTCTTCTATAAATAAGATATTTGATCGTTTCGAGGGCAATTAAGATTGTAGCTAATTTTCAAACAACTTACAGCTTTTTAAGAGCTTTCATTCCTATTATTTAGTAGAACTTTAATTATTGTACTTTTGACTGAAACGAAACAATACGCGACTAGAAATTGTAATTGCAAGAGCGGCAATTTGAGCCAGAATGAAAACTTTTGTTTAGAGTTCAATTATATGATAGCTATAAGTTATAACCATAAAACAAAAGTAATTTTTCTATTTGCATCCACCTGCATTCCTGCATTTTTACTTCATATTTTATTTAGCATAGAGACCATAAAGCAGCTGAAATTTATAGTCGTACGTGTGGCGACCGCAATATGTGAAACACTACAAAGAAACTAAAAAAAGGCAATACAGATTGCGTTTTTACGTCTCTGTTCCGTAGGTTTTTCATTCTTTGGAAATAGAACGGAAGAAGAATATCATCCCTTTTTCAATGCTTACCTAAAAAAACAGAGCGCACATAAACTTATTCAATTTGCAATGCGATAATGTATAAAGCAGTCACAGTGCAGCATGCAGCGTAGTGTAGTGTAACGTCTTACTATCTACGTTTTTAGGGCAAACATCGCGGGCCATTTGTTTTCTATTTTATTTATTGGTTGGTGATCGGCAAGCGTACAAGTGTAGCTACTAGCACGCAGGGGCTGTGCGGGTGTACGAGGTGTTCCCTCCCCGATTGCCATCTCGACCTGTCATTTACTAGGTACTCGAACCCAGGAGCCGTACCGCGCAGCGACGCGCGGCGACGCGTTGTGCAGCGCCGCTCTTGCGACATCTGTGCGACATGCACCGTACGAAATAATTGAATAATACTTTGACGCTATTTGTGCCGCGGTGTGCAGCGTCGCTGTAATGCGGTCCGGCAAGTGATTTTGTATAGGCACTTAGCGACTTTTATAACTCGCGCTAGCCGACGATAGCCGACGGTTGCCCTAAGTATTTAAATGTACCTACAGGATACAAATCTTACACGTCTATGCGCGCATTCAACGTCACGTCCTGCCCAGCGTGTAGTTCTTCGCGCGTTGAATTTGTTAAGCTTTAATATCTGTATAGAGTAGGTAGAAGAAAAACATGATGATTAATATAGAAACTTCACACGGATCTCTAACACAAACATTTATTACACGTAGAAATGACATCGTATAGAATTATTTCCCCGGCGCGATGTTATGGAAAGTAATCAACACACGGTCCTCTCGCAGCGCTGAATAAATGATGGCACTAACCGACGTTCATTGTTAACTGAATAAATAACAACCACGAAATATAACACTACACCGAGTAAACGGGAATTCAACAATGTTACAGGATATTATGTATTCTACGTATACCTACCTATAGTTTTACAGCGTTTGCCACGCTTTCCGCTCAGTTGTCGAACGGGAAACGTAATGTAGAATAGAATATAAATATTTTTCTATTCAATTAAACTTTTACAAGTTCCTACTTTTGACTCTCAAAATGCCTACCACTGGTTCAAAATGCCTTTCCTACCCAGAAAAACCAGCAAGAAACTCAGCGGTTGCTCTTTTGAAAGATTCGATTTACAATAATCACTACCCATATTTTAAATGCGAAAGTGTTTGTTTGTTAGTTTGTCCTTCAATCACGTGACAACGAAGCCACAGATCGACGTAATTTTTGCATGGATATACATAGTTAAAGACCTAGAGACTGGAGAGTGACATAGGCTCAGACTTTGTATCCCGGAAAATTAAATAGTTCCCACGGAATTTAAAAACCTAAATCCACGCGAACGAAGTCGCGGGCATCAGCCAGTGATATATGAATCTTAATTAACAGCTTTGAGGGTTAGGCATAGCAAAATAGGCATAGGTAGATACTTAATGCCTTTATAGGTAGATACCTAATGCCTTTATGCAAACTAACCCGAAAAGACACAGATAGCCTTTTATCCCGGGAAAGCAAAGCTACGGAATAAAAAATATCAAAAAATCCACGTGGATGAAAAGCACTACTAAAACTAGGTACCTACCTACTAAGGTAAATAGATGGGTAGGTAGGCTACCTATAAGTAAGTCCTAGTCATACTTAGAACAAAAGTTTCTACTTAGTTATTAACATACCAAAACAAATGCTAACTAACTACTACTGTATACTTACGGCTGCTAACTAAACTAAATTGTAATTTGGGTTTACCCAATGCCAAACCAAATATTACCTTATGTACCGAGGTATCTAACCTCAGAAAACAATTACCGAAGAAGTAGGTATAATGTGGAGAGAAACGGAGAAACAATATTTACTTACCTACCCATTTACCTAGGTACTAACATTTAAATAGTCGATTGTATTTAGGTGTATTAATTAATGTGTAGATCAGGCATCAGCGTCCGCAACTGCGGAACATTCGCATTCATTCAGACATTAACATCAATTAATGTGGAGCTTTTACGGATACGGATTCATGTTTGCAACAACTAAAAAGTAACGACCTGCAAAAAAAGGTGCCAATATAACCCTGTTACAAGAATCCGCTGTCCTTCCGTCCGTCCGCCCGTCTCTCTCTGTCATGTCTGTATCTCGTGAACCGTAATACCTAGGTAGAGAGGTGAAATTTTTACAGAATGTGTATTTCTATAACCGCTATAACAATAAATAATAATAATTTCAATATGATCGCCATGAAAATTAACAAATGTTATTTGTTGTACGATGGTACGGAACCGATTTTTTCGCGGAATATACTTGCCTAATGTATTTTGTTTTTCTAGCTGCCGTAGTAACCGAAGAGACAAGGAAATGCTACTGGTGCGGGCCACTGGCGGAGCAAGTGCACCGGAGTCGCCGAGCCCCAGCGTGCGACGCGTCGGCCAACTACGTGACCGCCTGCGAGCCCGGCCTGCCCTACTGCGCCGTCGTCGCTACTTCACCTCGTTAGTAACACTAACTACCTATCATCTGCAACCCTTCGTCGGCTCACCACGGTGCGTGATATTGCGGACGGACGCGGATCCGCCCGCACCAACAAACCATGGTAAGAGTAAGAGTGTCGTCCGTGGTAGGCAGACACGTCGTCGCCGTCATCCAAGCCTTGTGCGAAGTGCGTGCCTGTCCGTAGTCGTCGGCCTTGCGTGATAATCCGCAGAATCACGTACCGTGGGATGCCAGTAAAAGAATGACAAGGGGTTGGCCATATAGTTTACTACGCTGGCCAAGTGTAGATTGGCAGACTTCGCACACCTTTGAGAACGTCATTTTGGAGAACTTTCAAGCTTCAGGCATGCAGGTTTCCTCACTTAATGCCTTAAAACGCTCATGGCTCCGAAAAGTTTGAGGTGCGTGCTCGGGATCGAACCCCTGACCCCCCGAGTAGGAGTAATTTGACCTGATATTTTTCTACCTAATACACAGAATATTGAACCAATCCAATCCATCGGCCTGCTTGCATAGGCCTCATAAGAAAGCTCAGAGTCACTCATCGGACGATGAAGAGAGCTATGCTTGGAGTTTCTCTATACAATATGATCAAACCAGAAATGAGGAGATCCATAGGAGAACTAGAGTAACCGACATAGCTCAACGGATTGCGATTTGCGAAGTTGAAGTGGCAATGGGCAGGACAATAGTTCGGAAAACTGATAGACGTTGCGGTCCCAAGATGATATGATAGAATGGCAACCTCGCACCGGAAGCGTTGGAAGACCCCCCACTAGGTGGACGGATGACTTCAGACGAGTCGCAGGAAGCCGCTGGATTCAGGCGGCGCAAGACCGTGGCATGTGGAAGTCCCTAAAAAAGACCTATGTCTAGCAGTGGACGTCGTATCGGTTGATGATGATGATCTCGAATAAGCCTTTGTCCACAGCTGGACAAAGGCTTATTCGAGAGCGCGCCACCAAACGAATGCTATGTAGGATCAAGGTTTTTATTTTAGTCCTATGTAGCATAGCAACTTTTATAGCAACACTACAATTTTTCTACAAACATTTACGACAACGAATAAGCCACAGTCAATAAATCATTGTTTAAAGTGTGTGTATCCGCTAATAAAATTATGTTCCTATTGAAATAGTTCCTATGCGACGTATGCGACCCACTGACCAACATTTATCCACTTGCGGGTCCGACCTCAACCAGCATTAAAAAGGTTCCTATCAAAGCAACTACATAATAATATGTTTTTTCCTTTTCCTGTAAACTATTAAATACTCGCGTATGAAAATAAAAATCCCCTACATTAATGTTATTCTCACCCCTCCTCTTTTCAAAATTGTGTAAAGTGTTTATTATACCTACTTCAATTTCAATTTCAGCGTACGTAGAATCAAGACTCTGCGTCAAACTTTACCAAGATGAATGTTACCCGCTCTTCTGCAACTCAACAAAATCATGGAAAATGACGTGTCCCTGCCGCGGGGATTTGTGCAATGGCCCAAATACCGAACGAGAAAATGAAGCGTTTGACATCCTTGCCAAATTAGTCGCGAAAACAAGAACTACCCGCATAAGAAAAAGAACTGAAATAAACACAGTAAAATTCATACCTTCTGGTGATGAAAAAACTGTAATCATCACTAACATATCAGCGTTGGAGAGCAATGAACTTAATAATGTAGATACTGATATGAGTAATGATAAGCTAACACACATAATGTTGTCAGATGAACAAATGGTCACTTTTCAGGAAATGAAAGACGATAACATTATGTTAACAGATGTTACATCCACTAACGATGACATGGATGAAGTAAGTACAGAAGCGATGATTGAAATAATGACGGAAACAACAACAGAAAAAATAACTCCAGAGCCTGTAGAAAATATTCACGAGGTAAAACAAATTGAAAAGCGTATTGATGAAGTTCCGAAACCAAGCGAACCACTACCAACAGCGGAGGCTTTGCAACAAAATGCAAGTCCCAATGCAGCTAGTGAAAAAACAATTGCACTAACAAGCTTTGAAACTACTTTTCTAACCACCACTGATGATGATAGTGAACTAACAACGGAGACCACTCTACCATCAAAAAACAACTCCAAAACAATGCACAAAAACATCTTTGATACACTCGTATGTTTAAATATACTAATACTTACGCACACTTTTAAATACATGCAAATCTAATTTATTAGCTTTATTGTTGTACATGAACCATTGATCTCTGTTTTACTTTTAACACTTGATTAGTCATTATTTGTAGAATTATGTGATACTCACGTGATATTAGTTTAGTTGTTTCGTTATTATTGTCACAGTAGGTACTATATGTATAAGATCAAGTGTTATAGATTTTAATAAAATGAAATAAAATGTATCTTGTACTGATATACTATTTTTTATTTAAAAAGATATTATATTAATGAATTACATGAAAAAAAATCATCAATCGAACGTAAAATCGTAATGTTGTGGTAGTCTTCTATTACTCTCTTTTCGTTCTAAGCTTTTGTTCCCTTGGGCCATGGCTTCTCTTAAATCCGAACTAAAGGGTTTATCCGCCTTTCTGTGCTTAGGAACTGGACCATAATAATCAAATGTTGAAGGAGGTTCTATTTCAACATATTCGGAACCATCTTTTCTCTTATCAGGTTTAGATCTTGTGTTTACAGTTTCCTCTTCATCGCTCAGTTCATTATTTATAGGAACTGGTTCTTGGAACTTAACAAAGTTTTTGTATTTGACCATGGCTTCTGTTTTTTTCGTGGAGAAATAGAGGCCTTTCTGTGCTATATCAGTAAGGTCTCCTATAACTGGAGGTGGAGGTGTTTTCATTCGCCTAACATCTGACCAAGTTTTATCTTTGTTAATATCAATATCAGGTTTAATTCTCCTGCCTTGTGTATCAAACACATACATAGAATCATCACTGTTTGTACTTTGAATCGGGGCGAATTCGTCGATTCTTTTAGCTCTTTGCTGTTCAACGTATTCCTCTTGCGTCATTTCTTTAAACTTCTTCACTTTATCTTCAACCCCTTCCTTTCCGAGATCCCATTCACGTACATACGCTGCGCGTAACTTCTGTCTCTCTTTCTCTTGTTCCTCGCGAGTTTTCTTTTCCTCTTCTTTGGCTTTTTTATCTGCTTCGTCTCTTTGCTGCGTCAGAAATTGAAGGAGGCATGCAGTGAATTCTTTTTTCTTTTCTGTAATATAAAATTCAATTTAAAAAATGTTTTTAAGCAATATTTTATCGAGCCTCCAAGTAATGCATCTCACATCACGAAATATAAAGCTGGCTTCACGAAACTACCAGCGTTTTATTGTATGGGAATAGAGGCTCACTTTTGAAATTAACGGTAACTATGCGTGAATTAGAGAATATGCGTGAATTAGAATTAGAGCCTCAATAGCTCAACGGGTAAAGTAGTGGACTTAAAACCGAAAGGTCGACGGTTCAAACCCCGCCCGTTGCACTATTGTCGTACCTACTCCTAGCACAAGTTTAACGCTTAGTTGGAGAGGAAATGGGAATATTAGTCATTTACAATGGCTAATATTCTTTAAAAAAAAAAAAAAAAAAACTGTAGTATTGACGGGAAACTTATGGGAAAACGTCGTATATGATGCACAGGTAACGTTAACTTATAAAGTTACAACAACAATCGGTGTTTCAAGGGATATAATTATTTCGGGAGTGCGCTCAGCTTTTCAAACTTGTCCCCTGTTCACTTTTTTAGCTCCATACCGCAAGACGCAGTTTGTATCCTCAGTTCCGTAACCCACTTAGCTATGTCGGTTACTCTGTATCTCCTCATTTCGATTTGATCACTTTCGCCTTTGGTGAATACTAGCGACCCGCCTCGGTTTCGCACGGGTGCTTGAAAATAAAATAGCCGATGTCACTCAGGAAGAATGTAGCTTTGAAGAATTAGTTCCAGAGATTACTTCCTACAAACAAACTTGCAAACTACCTCTTTATAATATTAATATAGAAAAAAAAACGGAAGTTACCTTCAGGGTCTTCAGGCGGCAACCCAGCCCTGGCGCGTTGCCTCGCCCTTGCCGCTGCGACCCTGGCCGCGATGAGCTCGTCTCTCTTCTTGCGCTGTTCCTCGGCCTGCTTCTGAGCCTTCAGAGTCTCGTCGCGTCGCTTCAGGAGTTCCTCCATCTGCTCGCGACGCTCCGTCTCGTCTGTGCTGAACGCGTAGTAGCCGACGCCGTGGATTCTTGCCTCTGATGAACAAAAGTTATAGAATAGAATTAGAAAATAGAAAGATTTATGTTTATTCAAAAAACTTTACAAGTGCTTTTGAATCATCAAGTGAATCTACCACTGGTTTGGAGTGCCCTTCTTACCGAGAAGAACCAGCAAGAATTTTGAGCGGTTGCTCTTTTCACAAAACTCAAGTCAAACTACAATTATTGAAAAGAAAAGAAACCACATTTTTTCTGTAGCTTCACGTTGTGAGTCGACAACTGTAAAAAGTATCAACTCAATGAGTAACAGAATGTAAAAACACATAAAAATTCAAAAATTAATATTTTCAAAACATGCTTGGATCAGTCTAGGAAGTAAAAGATCTGCACAAACCATCAAATAGTAAATCTTGATAGTGTATATCCTTATCCTTTGATAAGAGTTCCATTTCTTTCTGTTCCCATTTTTCTCGCAAGGACTGAAGGTAGTCATTTGTCTTTTGGACTAATAGCGGCTTTTCCGAGTTTTGTGATGTCTGTGGTTCCTGTAATTTTAAACTATTACTAGCTTATGCTCGCGACTTCGTCCGCGTGGACTACACAAATTTCAAACCCCTATTTCACCCCCTTAGGAGTTGAATTTTCAAAAATCCTTTCTTATCGGACGCCTACGTCATAATAGCTATCTACATGCCAAATTTCAGCTCGATCCGTCTAGTAGTTTGAGCTGTGCATTGATAGATCAGTCAGTCAGTCACCTTTTCCTTTTATGTAATTAGATAATAGTAGTCTATGAAATGGTTGCATAATAGGGGTTATTAAAGCATAAGTGTGAGTTTACTAGTGTCACACAAGTGTTTTGATACCTAATTATGTAGAGTTACATGCTATAGACAAAAGATTCTAAAGTTAGCCATTGGTTGAATGAATACCGATCTCATGCTCAAAGATCCCACTGCCGCCAGATCTTCCTTGATTAAATGTTAATTATCCATACTAATATTATAAATGCGAAAGTGTGTCTGTCTGTCTATCTGCTAGCTTTTCACGGCCCAACAGTTTAACCAATTTTGATGAATTTTGGTAGAGTTAGCTTACATCCCGGGGAAGGACATAAGCTACTTTTTATCCCGGAAAATTAAAGAGGTCCTACAGGATTTTTAAAAACCCTAAATCCACGCGGACCAAGTCGCGGGAATCATCTAGTTAAGAATATTCTGTACAACATACATGAATATCAGCAGTCAGACTTTAAGAAAAGTGAGTAAATTTTTTAAATAGATACTTTCAGTAGCTAATATAGTTCTTACATTTCACAAAGGCCACTGACTCATGCTTGTATTTAAGTCGTATCGATATACGTAAGGTACATTAAATGTGTGCGTTTGGTCCGACATGCACGCACACTTACGCAATAACCATGTACACGATGTTACCACAAGTAAAGTTCAGTAGCCTTCGTGAATTGCAAGAACTGTACCTACCTATAAATTGGCCCACGGTACAAGCTAGCAGATATGCGTACGTTAATAGTGGACACTAACACTACTCAGTACTTTATCCCACACATTTTGTTTCTCAGAAAATAAAGGTCTAGCGGCAATGGTATCTTGCTCTATCAGATAAAAATCGGTTGTTAGTAAGCTCATATACTTACACTATCAGTAGAATCTTGGTGAGGTTTCTCATTAGTAACTATCTTCATTAGTTGTTCATCTCTCTTTTTATAATGCTCTAGATCAGATTTCAAGCATTTTCTAGTTCGACCCAAAAAGTCTGTGAACTCAACCCTGCAAAAGAATTAATGCTCTTAAGTTTTAACTTTTTGCCGGCCCAGTACAGAGCACGGGTCTGCTCTCAGATTGAGAAGGGTTTTGGCCATAGTCTACCATGCTGGCCAAGTGCAGATTGGTAGACTTCACTTCACACACCTTTGAGAACATTATGGAGAACTCTCAGGCATGCAGGTTTACACACGATTTTTCCTTCACCATTCAAGCAAGTGATAGTTCGAGGTGCGTGCCCAGGATCGAATCCCCGACCTCCAATTAGGAGGCGGTCGTCCTAACCACTAGGCTATCAGGTGGATATCAAATGGCAGTGTAGGGCCTTTATTAAGGTCCATAACAGGCACGATGCTTTTAGCATCGGTGTTCGGCGATTTAGTTGCTTTTCGGCAGTTCGATGCTGCGATTCAACCCTACACTCCGCACATATGTATACAAATTATTGCACTTCGTTGCACGATTTTTATTTTAATACACTAACGTACGGCTCGGCATCGGAGCGGCTCCGACTTTATTTACAGAAAGCCATGTGCCATTAGTGGAAGGGTCACAAAAGTCAGCAATCGCTGGAACTAGGCCATGAGGAACTAGCAACACAGGAATATGATGTAAAGAGGGACCATCAACTAACCATTCCCCCTGATCATCATCATATGGAACCTGTTCTTCTTCATCTTCAGGTTCAGGTTCCGGTCTCAATACTGCCTCCTGCTTTTTACCTTTAAAGTCTACAAGAAAGCGACCTGCCAGCTGTGAGTCACCAGCTCCGTCAGCCAAATGCTCATACAATTCCGCTTTCTTTTCTAATGCTAATCTGTAACAACGAAAATCATAATTAGTATAAAACAGTACTAGCACTGTATGAAATGATCAATGCCAGTTCACTACTGGTTTGAGTGTACTACTCTGACCAAGACGTGCCGATTGGCAGACTTCACATACCATTGAGAACATTATGAATTCTCAAGCATGCTGATTTCCAGATGATGTATTTCTTAAACATTAGCAAGTGATAATTAAAAAGCATATAACTGAAAAGTTAGAGATGTGTATCAGGAATTAAACCCGACCCTTCCCCCTCTCTTTCCCCAATTTAACCACAAGCATAGTCCCACAAAACAAGTAGGCCAATGACACTAGCATGATGAATAACATGAGGAATATGACGAGGCTTTATACAAAAAACAGATCTCAGCCAGGCTTTTATATTATTTAATCCTTAATCTATGACCTATTGTTTGTGCTGGCTATTTAGTATTCTAAGATACCTAGCTGGTGACAGAAATTTATGGAGGCAAATGGAGGAGGCCTTGCCAAAAAGTAGCAAACATACGCATTATAGATTATGGAGGCAGTAGAAGACTTGATTAATAAGTAATATTAGTAGATTATTAACCAAGGGGATAAAGCAGTGTCTTCTGTCGCGGGTGACGATTTAAGTTCACCCAAGACTAAGACAGCTTTATCACCAAGGAAAATACTCTACTTTTCGTACCATTTGCAAAAAAATTAACACAATAATAATATGAGATAAGCATTTATTAAACGTATTTTTAAAACATTAACTTATTTATAAAAATAAATTAAAATAAACTTAACGTTTATGTATTTGAAGAAAACAAAAACGCGGCAAATTCCTAGACTAATATTTTTTTGTTGGAAAAGCAAAGTGTCATAGAGGTCATAGATTTATAAGTAGATTCATGCCCAATCTCACCAACGTCCCATAAGATTTAAGGGACCCCTAAGCATATTTAGGGGCCAGTTAGGGGATCGTTTCTGTTTCACCAGTTTTTAAGAGTCCCTTACTGACTAAACGGTCTCCTAAATTTAGGAGGTGGATAATTGGTCCCATAAACCTTCACATAAGTAAAAGTTACTTAAAGAAGGCATGATGGACACTGATTTATTTGATTTCCTTGATAATTTAGATAGGATTGATACTATATCCTTCATACTAATACATAATAATGCGAAAATGCGTCTGTCTGTCTGTCTGCTAGTTTTTCATGGCCCATTCATTCAACCGATTTGGACGAAATTTGGTTCAGAGATAACTATTTCGATGAAATAGATTTTTTCGAAGATAGAGGTTATTTATATTAACAATAATTATTATATTTGTTGGGGGAAAATGATAGATATTTTTTTGGGATTTCCTGATAAAAGGTAAGTTTTTATATGTCTAACCAATTTTATATAATATTGAATGAAATAGGTATTGTAATAAATAACAACTCTGTAAAATAAACTTAAATCCAAATTAAAACTAAAAAAAAACACACATACCTACTATTGAAGCTACGAAATAAAAGCATAAAAGGTTAGGTAGGTAGTTTATTGCTCACCTAACGGTAAATTTTGAATGGTTTGAAGTCTGTTTGGTGCTAACTGCTAACTAAAAGGTACTTATTTTATTTATTGGAGATACTTAATAAAATATAATACAAAATGCGCGGTGAATAGAGTACTCGTAGTACGTGACAGGTCGAGATGGCAATGGGGTCTGAGGTGGGGGGACGCCCCGCACACCCGTACAGCCCCCATGCTGGCCTGGTGCGGGAAACCACGGGTGACGTGTGGGTGTGCGGGGCGTCCCCCCGCCTCATACCCCGATTGCCATCTCGACCTGTCACGTACTACAAGTACTCTATTTAATTAAATTCGCAATATATACCAAAACAGTCAAAGCACAGATCTAACAGAGTGTCAAACATAGACTAAAAATATGATGTTTTATTGTATATTCACACAAAATGATAATATGTATCGGTCAAAATACAAAAGAAATATTTCTCCGTCAAAATAATACATGAATTACGTATTTTTTCTATAAAAATTAATCATTTCCGATACAACCGGTAACAACAACTCTGTATCATTCACTATCGTCGTAAAAAATCTGTCACATACGAAGGAGTCCCATAGTAAGAGGCCTGTTGCGCTCGTGAAAACAAATTTTAGTTGTGGGTTGATTTAGGGGACCTTTTAGCTTAGCGGTCATCTAACTATGTGATTGTTTAGGGGATGTTCGTGAAATCGGGCATTAGACTTTTGGTTACTATGACTACTGACTAATGTTATTAGGTTGTCACAAAAATAAAAAGTCGTAATTAATTTATAAAATTGGTTTCTTGTATTTAATAATATAGAATGCACTGATGTACTCGTAATCCACTACTGATACTCTGCTCCATCTTATATAAGAGGTTATGGACCCATAAACGTGATTAAAAGAGAAAAAAATGAGTCATCACGTGCACATAGAGCCATTGAAACGTGAAAATTACGATACATGGAGGATCCATGCAAAAGCGCTATTGTCGAAACTTGGCCTTTGGAGATATGTTTCCAATAAAATTGTAAAACCATCCCAAGACGGTGATGAATTAACTAAATATTTAGAAAAAGAAGGATTAGCTTTAGCCGAGTTACTACTAATAATATCACCTAGCGAATTAAAGCAAGTAAAAAATTGACAAACAAGCAAAGATGTTTGGAATACGCTTGAAAGCATATATTATAGCAAAGGTCCTGCAAGAAAAGCAAGTCTATTAAAAGAGTTAATATTGAGGAAGATGAAAGATGATGATAATATTGTCGATCACTTGAATAAATTTATGGATATCGTCGATAAGCTAGCAGATATGAACATACTAATTAACAAAGATCTACTTAGCATAATGATGCTGTACAGCTTACCTCAATCTTTTGAAAATTTTAGAATTGCAATAGAATCTAGGGATGATCTACCAGATTCAGACAACTTGAAAATAAAGATAATTGAAGAAGCTGAAGCAAGAAAAAATATAGCTAGTATGAGTGAACAAAACTCTGAACAAGAGGCGCTATATAGTAGACAACGTGGCAAAAATAAGAAACATATTGTTAAATGTTTCAAATGCAAAAAGAAAGGGCATAAAGCTAATGAATGCTGGTCAAAAGTGGACCAAGGTAATAGAAATAATGCAAATCTATGTTGCTCAAAAGAAACATGCCTAAATACGTATGATAATAAAGAAAAAATTAAGAAGTGGTGTCTTGACAGCGGCTGTACGTCACATATGAGTCATGAATCGGAAAGATTCATTAATATGGATAAAGCTGATAACAAAACGTTAAGGTTAGCATCAGAAAACTGTCTTGCAAAAATCGAAGGATGTGGTCCAGCAAAACTTTACATTAATAAAATACCAAATCTAAAACTAACTGAAGCCTTGTACGTACCGTCGCTGACCACAAACCTAATGTCAGTTGGAAAGATAACTGATAAAGGTGGAACAGTCTTATTTAAACAAAAAAATGCTACTGTGATGCGAAATAATAAAATTCTGTTAAAGGCAGAGAGGCACACAGACGGTTTATACTACGTTAAAGAAAACTTAGAAGAGAAAGCTAATTACTGTGAAGCAAGTAATATGCAGCAATGGCATAGAAAGTTAGCAAATCTTAGTGAAGGACAAATGCGAATAGAACTTGATAAGAAAATTATGGAAGGCTTAAAATTCAATATAAGTGACACAGTTAAAGACTGTAAAGTCTGTGCTAAAGGCAAAGCAACAAAACTGCCGTTTAATGTATCTAAAAATGAGCAACGAACAAATGAAAGATTACAAATTGTGCATACTGATGTATGTGGTCCCATGAGACAGCCATCGAAGGGGGTTTCCAAATACTTCATCACATTTACAGATGATTATTCAAGGTATACAAGAGTATATACAATGAAAACTAAGGATGAAGCTCTAACAAAATTTAAGGAATTCAAAAATGAGGCTGAAAGATTTACAAAAAATAAGATAGTATGTTTACAAAGTAACAATGGGACAGAATACATTAACAATAATTTTGACAAATATTTAAAAGATAATGGCATCAAAAGGAGACTTTCCGCACCATACACGCCAGAACAGAATGGCTTAGCAGAAAGAAATAAATAGGACATTGCTTGATAAAGCTAGATGTATGTTGATAGACGCTAATATGAATGAAGTTTTTTGGGCTGAAGCTAACTACTTGGCAAACCGTAGTCCTTGCACAAGTATTGATAACATTTGAAAAATGCGTGGAGAAAGTTCCGTCTGTAAGACATTTTCACATATTCGGAACTAAGTCGTTTGTACTTAAAAAAGGAAAGAAAAACGGAAAATTTGAAGCCAGAGCGACACCTGGAATTTTTGTAGGATATTCGGAAAATCACAAGGCATACCGGATTTTCAACCCAAAAACAGACAAGGTAATGATTAGCAGAGATGTCAAAGTACTAGACAAAATGTATTATGAAAACGAGAACAAAGAAGAACGAAAACAAGATGTAATTGATAAAAATGAAATAGAAATTATAGTCTTTCCTGAAAAAGAAAATGTACAAAACAATGAAGGTTTGAAAGAACATGAAATTGATGAATCAGAACCGAAATTGAACAATGATGAAATATTTGTTGATGCAACTACAGAAATAGATGAAATAGATCATGAAATGTGAACAGATAATGAAGTCGAACCGACTAGTTCTACTGATAAAAGACAGAGAAACCCACCAGCATGGCATCAAGATTATGACATGGATGCTGAACAATCATTCCTCTGCGAAATAGACGAGAACATTGATGAATGGGAAGATGCAATAATAAGCGAGATTGAATCTCATCTTAAAAATAATACTTGGAAAGTTGTACACAGGAATGAAAGCAAGAATTTAATAGATAGTAAAATGATTTTAAAATATAAGTACAATGCAATGGGAGAAATAGATAGACGAAAAGCACGACTTGTGGCGCGTGGGTTTAATCAGAAAGAAGGAATTGATTACACTGAAACATTTGCACCTGTTGCGAAAATGAGTACTGTTAGACTACTTATTGCACATGCAATTGAAAATAAAATGAAATTATCCCAACTAGACGTGTGCACTGCATTTTTAAATGGCGATATAGATGAACAAATTTATATGAAGAAGCCGAAAAATCTGGATAAATATTTAAAAAATATAGTTACACACGGAAAAGACAAAGAGTTGATTAGAAAAGCAAAAGAAATGCTGCTAGATATAAATAGATATAAAAATAATGGGATATGTCAACTAAACAAAGCCATATATGGTTTGAAACAGGCAGGAAGACAATGGTTCTTAAAGTTACATGAGAAATTGTTGGAAATCGGATTTAAGAATTCTTCAGCGGATCCTTGCTTGTATATATTAGAAAAAGGAGGAGAAAAGCTATTTGCAAACATTTATGTGGATGACTTAATACTAGCATATAAATCAGAAATGTTGTTACGAGAAGTCAAAACAAAACTGCAAAAAGCTTTTGAGTTAAGAGATATGGGTTCACTCCATCATTGCCTGGGCATACAATTCACCCATGTAGGGGGAGAAATGACGTTGTCACAGGAGAATTAAATTGAAAATTTAATAAATAAATTTAACATGGCTGAATGTAAGCCAGTGTCAACGCCCATGGAGGCTGGTCTGAAATTGGAGAAGGGTAAAGGAGAAACAGAGATGGAGAATGTACCATACCGAATGTTAATTGGTTCTCTAATGTACCTCGCTGTAGCCACAAGACCAGATATAATGTTTGCTGTTAGTTATTTGAGCCAATACAATACATGTTTTGATAATTCACATTGACAAGCTGCAAAAAGGGTGATTCATTATTTAAAAGGAACGAAGAGTGTAAGCATCAAATATAAAAAATCAGGAATGGCATTAACAGGCATGGCTGACGCTGACTGGGCGGCATGTACCGTTGACCGTCGTTCATATACTGGTTATATTTTTAAGTATGGCGGTGGCCTAATCAGTTATGCAACAAAGAAACAAAGAGTAGTGGCTTTGTCAACAGCAGAAGCCGAATATATGGCGATGACAGAAGCAACAAAGGAAGCTTTACACTTGAAATATCTATTGGAAGATATTGGAGTTTTTCAACAAACTGTTCCGATCTACAATGATAATTTGGCTGCACAGATGTTAGCCAACAATCTAATGACTGGTAAGAGATCAAAACATATCAGTATAAAGGAACATTAAAATGTTCCTTTATACGGGATTGTGTCCAAAAGAAATTAGTAACCATCCGTTACAAGGACACAGAAAATATGGAGGCAGACCTTTTTACAAAGGCATTACCACAACCAAAGTTGTTAAAGCTTCTCAAGATGATAGGAGTCACTCAGACCCCAAGGTCATCGTGAGGGGGAGTGTCATAGAGGTCATAGATTTCTAAGTAGATTTAGACTTTTGGTTACTATGACTACTGACTAATGTTATTAGGTTGTCACAAAAATAAAGTCGTAATTAATTTATAAAATTGGTTTCTTGTATTTAATAATATAGAATGCACTGATGTACTTGTAATCCACTGCTGATACTCTGCTCCATCTTATATAAGACAAAGGCATCAAGCTCATACGGCCTCATCGGTTTTCGTAATTTTATTTAATAATCATAACTGCATAATAAAATATGCGTATTCCTTTTTCAAAAAGATGTATAATGCTTTATATACAAACTCAATGGTGTAAACACAGATGTAGTTCAGTATACATTTCGGTAAGTATTCTAAATTTAAATCACATTCTCCCCCTAGAGGATGAATGAAATTCAGTACAATTTTCTTTCCCTGTTTTTAACAGATTAAAAATGACTATTGTTATGTTCGCTTTTTGTGGCATAGAATGTCACTTTTTTGAGCAAGTGGTACGAAAAATATATTATTGAGTGTTAGAAATATGTAAAATCTTGTAGTTTATTTGTAATCTTGTACCTACTATTAGCAACTAACATATTATTGTAAAATTGAAACATGTCCGAATAAAGGCTAATTTATTATAATCCTGTGCAGACTGCGATGTTGTAACTTCAGATTGGACTCCTTGTTTTGTATGCATTATACCAAGTACATACCAACCGTGATATTCTAGAGGAAAGGCACAAACTCTATAGAACTAACCTGCAAGAACATTCAGAATTCTCCAGGTTTTATTTTTTTAAGAGCTAGAAAACAAGCAGATAATAACCGTTTCATATAAGAATAAAAGATAGATCATTACTTACTTAGCCTTCCTGCAAGCTTCAAATTCTTCTACATCAACAGCTTTTAATTTATCCTTAAAACTCTTTTTTTCTGTTTGAGGTTCACTTTTATTTTTCTTTTCAGCAGATTGGTGGGGCTTAAAAAGTTCCAAATTGTGCTGGGGCAAATGTTTTTTTTCCTGCACCTCCTCTTGTTTTTTAAGCAATTCCGCTTTGAGACTAAGTAACTAATATGAAAAATAATAACAACTTTAAATACTAAGTTCAAGGAATAACAAAAACAATATTTTGAAAGAAAATTAAGATTTTCTACTCACTGTTGATCTATTGAACAGAATTTTCTTAGAAGTTTGTTCGTTCATTATAACTCAATATTTTCTTAAAACTGCTGATGTAATTTCCTCGTTAAGAAAATCCCACTACAATCCAGCAAGGCAGGCGAAATCATAGATAACACAGGCGAAGTTTTGAGTGGTTTTGAGTAAAGTTAAATGGGAGTAAAAGTAGTAACCACAGATTAATAGGGATACTACGTATTTAGTAGGTAACTCGAGACTTGAGTAGGTACCTACCTAACTCATTAGGTACCTACTCAAGTAAATGACAAATCACAAATCACCGACTAACCAAAGAGTATATAATCACTACGTTTTATGTATTCTGCTGTGGTATTCTGTGAGTTTTGTTGTACAGCATATGAGATAGAGCTCAGAATAAGGACTGTTACTACAAAGTACCTAGTAGGTACTAGAAATTCTTTGGGACTGTTAGAAGTAGCCCTATTGTGACACTTACTGTTAGAGCGAGATAGCTAAATGCATTTAAGCTCTTGTTAGAACGTGACAAAATGATTATTTATTTATTTATTTTATTTTATATCTTATTAGAACGGCTGTGTTATATTATGTTTAGTCCTTATCACCGTGGCCACTTTTTTTTGTTTGTCAAAATGTATTTGTACGTGAGTATTTGACAAACAACGTGAAGTGTAGAAGGAATGACATTTCACAAGTAAGAAAATCTGCTTGAACGAGAGGGACTGAGGGGGGCACGCTAGTTGCAAATCTGGACATATCTGTGAGATAGAGTATGAGATACGTAGATAGAATAATAGGTAGATTTAATAAGTACTGTGTAACCGCATATGAGATTGCGATAGCACGACGTAACGATGAATAACACGACAATTACCATTGTTTAGTAGTCAATATTTGTATTAACTATTAACCGATCAACAGTATTTGTATTAAACCTTGTCGCACTGTTACCATGTTTCTCAGAACAAATACCTGCCATGTTTTAACTTGAAATGGACACAGCAGCAATCACAGAAAAAATACTTTATTCTCTGTGACTATATTTTTAAAATTCACTCTTTGGTCAAAATTCAAAATCTGCCGAGAATATTTTTAGATTTTTACGGTAGGTACCCAGTACCTATGTAATATGTACGAATTGTCAGTTTAACGTAGCATGTTCATATTAGCTGTAACATAAAAATGCAACTCCTCAATATAATATATCGAAGTAGGTTGCCTGCACATCGGATTGAAAGAGAGGTGATGCAAAATTATGTAGGTTAGGTAGTTAGGCAATAAGATTAAAACAATAGTATGTAAGATTTCTTTATTGGTATTGTTAGTCCATAAGCGAGAGTAGATCATAAGCCGGCTCTCAATAAACATCTTTCACCGTTGCCGCATTTAATTATTACCATACGGCCACAACATATCTCATGGCGACCCTGCCAGTCGGTGCATGCCTAATCTAAGTGCGTGCACCGGCTGGGCACCGATCAAGATGAAGACTACACAATTTTCAAAAGAATATTATCAAGATTCAAGACTCAATTAGAACAAAAAGAAGAAAATAATTCCACGTCCTATATTAAAAATCAAGAAACACTAACATCAAGAAATAAGCCCAAAAATGAATCGCTTATGAACAGAAGACATCTCAAGCTTGATTGATTGGTTGATCCCGAGCATTGATCGGCCCAGCATCATCGTGCGTCCAGGGTTATCCCGGCCACAACTAGGAGGTGTCCAGGGTATTCCCGGCCCAGTTCGAGGAGTCCAGGGTTTTCCCGGCCCACTAAGATGCAGTAAAGAAGAGGCGCAGGCTCCAGACCTCCGGACCTGATGACCAAAACCAGTCCTGACGACGACGGCGACTACACGGCGGTCACGAAATTGATTAATAAAATGCGTCGCTAACAGTTAAAGTAAGTGCAATTTATCTCTCGTAATGGGCAAATAGGTAGAATGTGTAGGTATTGTATTTTTTTGGGTAGATAATTTAATTTCGTACGTATAGGTTAGGAGAATATTGATATATATTTTTTTTTTAATAATATATAATACTTGCTCCGCTATCTACTAATAAGTTCCATTCGTGCTTTATTTGTAAGATTTTATATAGTGTGTAGGATAGTTTAAAATAATAATAGATAATTAATAAATGAATAAGTAGGTACTTACTTCTTTCGTAAATATTCGGTGTTAAAATCGAAATATAATAATTCAGAGAATTATAACGGTGTCATCGCGTGGTCAACGACACACGCGTACCCGAACATTTTGTATTGTTATACGAGACAATGGTTTTGTTCGAGATGCAATTTGCAAATACAAGGAAATGAATATGAAATAAGGAGAATTTTTTCCCCTACAGACGTTTTTCGTCTAGTTTCATGCTAGTTTTGACGATATAAGACTATACCCGGCTTTAACGAATTAGGACTCTGCAAACCAAAGGCTTGATCACCCTTCGGCTGTAGAAGTGCCATAGGTATAAAATATACAATATTTATTTTGGGATTGAGACATACTGACGTAGGAAGATGATTGTTATTTATTTGTTTAAACGCGATATTTTGCGCATATTTAGTACCTCCTCATTCAACTATATATTTGTCTAGACTCTTGATCATTATCTACCGCGCTGGTGTTAGTGAAAGACCTAGAATTTTTTATGAAAAGTTGAATGCTATTGAAATACTTATTGAAAGAAATAAGTTTGATGAAGACTATAAGTCTTATGAAAAATGCTTGCAAGCATGTTATGTTAAATATTAATTAGGAGAGTACGCGCCGCGTTTGTTGATTTGTTTATTTATTTGTATTATGTGAAGAAGTAACTTGAAAGGAAGATGAAGACTAGGAGAGATTTATTTTGACTGTCCAGGAAATATAAATACCTGAGATGTTTACTTAATAATAGGTATTATTATGGGTTATAGAATAGAAACCTTATATTTACCGTCTTACGACGATGCTATACGACAGCTGTATACTTATGATGACGACGATTTGATAGGTCAAAGAATCTTTTGAAGTCGATTTGTGAAATCGATACCTCAACTTATACATATCTAATACCTATGATGCTATTTTGAGATTATTTTATTATGATGAGATTTTTCGAAACTTTTGTAAAAGTTAAATCCTTGACTGTGCACTTAATAGATTACGATTTTTATATTTATATAAGTAAGGTTAAAAGTATGCCCATACGAAGTAAGAGATAAGATAAATTGCACTTTAAGCACAGGAAGTAACTAAAAAAAAATGTTTCCTTACATAATTTAATTTTATTTAGCATTAGATTTTATTTTTGTGATTGTCATCATCTTTTCTTCTGATTCGATGTAGCGTCTAACATTTTTTTTTCTTTTAAGGGGAGGGGTAACCGCATACATTTTCAGGGGAGTTGTAATATGTACGAATTGTCAGTTTAAACGTAGCATGTTCATATTAGCTGTAACATAAAAATGCAACTCCTCAATATAATATATCGAAGTAGGTTGCCTGCACATCGGATTGAAAGAGAGGTGATGCAAAATTATGTAGGTTAGGTAGTTAGGCAATAAGATTAAAACAATAGTATGTAAGATTTCTTTATTGGTATTGTTAGTCCATAAGCGAGAGTAGATCATAAGCCGGCTCTCAATAAACATCTTTCACCGTTGCCGCATTTAATTATTACCATACGGCCACAACATATCTCACCTACTACCTAGGCTACTGAGATACCTTGCATTGCAACCCAGGGACTTGCTACTACGGATAGGCTACTAACTACTTTTTGTCTTGGAAAATCAAAAGTTCTCACGGAATTTTTAAAAACCTAAATCCACGCGGGCAGCAGCTAATCCTGAACACTTAAATACATTTACTCTGCGTTTACCTCTTGATATACACTAATTCATGGGCCTATTTTTTTCTCGTACGTCCATTGGGAAAAAAATGTGTAGCTGGGATTACGTATTCCTATTTCCTGGCAGAAAGTGTTTTTGACGAATATCTCTTTAAGACCTTGTCCAGAAGGAGCGAATTCGCCGCGAAACGTTTCGCATGAATTCATTCGCGCGTTACCGAGATACTAGGCGCCAATACATCGCGCCCACAAGCATCGCGCGAATTCAAAATACGCGCGTAAATCGCGTGCACTACGCCAGCCTCTCGACTCGCGCGTAATGTGCGCGAACTCCAGAGCGAATTCACGTATCCAGGGAAATGGAGCGCCAAAATTTTGATACGGGCTCGCGCGTAGGTACTCTTTCTGGGCAAAACGGTCGCGCGTGATACGCACGAGAGAATCGCGGCGAATACGCTCCTTCTGGACAAGCTCTGTTGATTTTTAGTGTTTAACGTCGTGTAATTATGTGTGGTGTGTCCAACATTGCTGAAAATCAAGAAATTCAACATTATTCTGCTGGGATTACATACACGGTGATAACACGATTTTACATTATAGACATTTGACGGATTTTGTGAAAGTTGCAGAGGATGAATGGATATCAATAATTATGTTCATGGACTTAGAAACTACGTGCCATGCAGGTATATTAAATATTAATTTTATTCTTTGGTATAAATTAAAAACTGCACGACTTATCAGGAATTTGGTACCTACAAGATCTATCCTATCATGCGGGTGATGTTGTACGTTAAAGCTTGCTTTCACTGAAAAATAAAAGACAAGAAAGTTTAGTATATTTTATTTGTTAACAAAGGTTGGGTAAGTCCCTTTTGTTCTATAGAACTTGACGTCATCAGACTAATTTGTTGCATAGAACAATTATTGAGATTTTTCTTTATTTAATTGTTCTATAGAACAAACTAAACAAATTGTTCTTTTTTCTATGGCTGGTGGACGATTAGTAAAGTGTATCAGTACCCCTATTATAAATGCGAAAGTGTGTTTGTTTGTTGGTTTGTCCTTCAATCACGTCGCAACAGTGCAACGGATTGACGTGATTTTTTGAATGGGTATAGATAAAAGACCTTAAGAGTAACATAGACATGACTTTTTATCCCGGAAAATCAAAGTGTTCCCACGGGATTTTTTAAAACCTAATTCCACGCGGACGAAGTCGCGGGCATCAGCTAGTCTTTTCATAAAGATATTGAAAAGATCTGTGTATTGTGTGTGTATGAGTGATTATAAGACAAGTGTGTAAATGAGTAACCTGGGTGCGTAAAAATGTGACAAATATTAATTATTTAAAAAAAATATATTAATATTGTGAATAAGTATAGTAAATTAATTGATAGATAACTTACGTAACTTACAAGGGAAACCTCGGGACTAAGCCAGTGTGAGTCCTCATGTGGCTCACTAAATGACTCTTTTGTATACATTTATAATTGCACCATTTACAAACAAAAGGCTTTTCGCCAGTGTGAGTCCTCATGTGAGTCACTAAACTACTGCTTCCTGTACATTTGTATTTGCATAACTTACAAACAAAAGGCTTTTCGCCAGTGTGAGTCCTCATGTGCCTCACTAAATGACTCTTTTGTGTAAATTTAGAATGGCACAATTTACATACAAAAGGCTTTTCGCCCGTGTGAGTCCTCATGTGAGTCACTAAACTACTGTTTACTGTACATTTGTATTTGCATAACTTACAAGTGAACGGCTTTTCGCCAGTGTGAGTCCTCATGTGACTCACTAAACTACTGCTTACTGTACATTTGTATTTGCATAACTTACAAGTGAACGGATTTTCGCCAGTGTGAGTCCTCATGTGACTCACTAAACTACTGCTTACTGTACATTTGTATTTGCATAACTTACAAGTGAACGGCTTTTCGCCAGTGTGAGTCCTCATGTGACTCACTAAATGACCGCTTACTCTACATTTATAATCGCACAATTTACACACAAAAGGCTTCTCGTCAGTGTGAGTCCTCATGTGATTTACTAAACTACTTTTTTCTGAACATTTGTATTTACATAAACTACAGCCGAAAGGCTTTTCGCCAGTGTGAGTCCTCATGTGACTCACTAAATGACTGCTTTTTGTACATTTGTATTTACATAACTTACAGGCGAAAGGCTTTTCGCCAGTGTGAGTCCTCATGTGATTCACTAAAGTACTATTATGTGAACATTTATAATTGCAGAACTTACACACAAAAGGTTTTTCACTTGTGTGAGTCCTCATGTGTCTCACGAATTTACTTTTTTCTGTAGACTTATATTTACATAACTTACATGACAAAGTGTTTCCGTTAGTGTGCGCCCTAATGTGGGTAACTAAAGAACTTTTCCGTTGAAATGTCTTTTGGCAAACGTCACAGATATACTGTATCTGGTCAGTATAGTTTCCTAGCTGTGTACCAAATATATCCTGCGAATTGTGGTTGTTTTTTAAAAGATCACTTCGCCTCGTAGTTTGAAAATTTATATTATCACTTATTTTTGCCAACAATTCCTTTGATTTTAGTATGGAGTCCTGGGATTTCCTTGAATATTCAAAAATGTTTGTATTATTTTCAAAAGACAATATATCCAACTCGTCGTCTGTATCAGTTGGATGTTCTTCATCTCCGTGATTGGTCGCGAGTACCGAAGGAGCAACTGAAACAAGAATAGTCCATACTTAACTCATACTTCCATACTAATATTAGAAAACGAAAACATGTCTCTGTGATCATTGGCTAGATAATTTACATCCTTGAGATGCTTGATGCTAAAATTTAATGTAAACAGTAAGTACAAATTAACTTTGAACTTCGAACGTGTTAAATCAGTACGTAAAATAAGAAAAAGAAAATAAATTAATTTTACAAAAGGACAATGACTGAATTTCTATAGAACCGTGACCCATTTTATTATATAAAAATCGTTTATGTATGCTTTATGGAGCATTTTGTTGCTGTTTCATCACTGATAACTAAACAGGATTTAACACCTCTAGAACTTACGGTTTTTCATTAAATCTAACTTTAAGTCACAATGATTCTAGGTTATATGCAAGTCATAAACAATACGAATACATCGAAAAATAACAATAAATAATAAATAATATCAATAGTTAATTAATATAAAATTTGGAAATTTTTACATTAAAACGTAAGTGACGAAACTAGTCATAGCTTATTCCCGCGACTTCGTGCGCGTGGTTTTATGTTATTCATGGCACGTAAGGATGTTTTCGTTACGTGACCATAAGATAGCTGATTGGAATACAATGTTTAATGTATGTATTTAAAATCATTTGTTACTATTAACTAAGCATTTTCATAATATTTCCCAGTTAATCTTACTCGAATATCTATCTCGTTAATTTATCTCGAAGGTAACCCCCATCGTATTGTACAATAATAAGCTACAATAATTAATCTAAATATATAAAATGAAAAGGTGACTAACTGACTGATCTATCAACGCACAGCTCAAACTACTGGACCGATTGGGCTGAAATTTGGCATGCAGATAGCTATTATGATGTAGACATCTGCTCAGAAAGGATTTTTGATAATTCAACTCCTAAGGGTATCCTTAAATAGGGGTTTGAAATTTGTGTATACGTCGCGGGACTAAGCTAGTCTGTAAATAAATCATGTTACTTAAGTCCATTACAATATCAAGCCTGCTATTGTTATTTTAACCCTACACCCTACATTATTCAAAGAGCCTGATGAATTGTCTTATAATCCTTCCTTAGTACACCTAGGGTACTTTGAGGATGTCCTCCAAACAAATCTCCAGGTTAACCGGTTTAGGCTGTGCATTGTCTGTCAGTCAGTCACAGTGCTGTTTTATATGTCTACATAGACAAAACATTTGCGACAGACAGACAGGTTACAGACAGAAGTGTTATTTTTTCCAGTACAGAAAACTAAGATATCCGTCCCAACCAGTGGCGTGCATAGGGTTAAAAGCCAGGGTAAGCATTAGTTAGGTAAGCAAGCCAAAGGATGACCATTGAGCAATTTCAACTGAGTTAACTATCTCTTGGGTAAGCAGCGCTTTTATGCCTCTATGAGTTGCACGCCACTGGTCCCAACATAGGAGCTAAAACGCGTGTAAAGTTAGTAGTCTTACCCAAAGCTTGATCACAGTCTCCCGACGACTCTGGCTTGCGAATAATGTGCCTGAAACGATATACCTAATATTATATTTATATAACACGTGCGTAAAGCACCAAATTAAAGAGCCGAGCCGTTGGAGAGGGTCTAGCATCGTCAGTACTATAATCTATCCATGGTATTCGTGGAGAGAAGTTAGTATAGGGCTCTCTCTGTTACCCCAAAACAATCCCATACAGATGACAGAAGCCTTTTAAAATAGGTCTGCTTGAAACATAATAGTAAATCTAAATATATAAAAGGAAAAGGACTGACTGACTGATCTGTCAACGCACAGCTCAAACTACTGGACGAATCAGGCTGAAATTTGGCATGCAGATAGCTATTGACGTAGGCATCTGCTAAGAAAGGATTTTTGAAAATTCAACCCCTAAGGGGTGAAATAGGGGTTTGAAATTTGTGTATTCCACGCGGACGAAGTAGCGAGCATAAGCTAGTCTTATATATGAAAGGAAAAGGTGACTGACTCACTGATTAATCAACGCACAGCTGAAACTACTGAACAGATTGGGCTGAAATTTGGCATGTAGATAGCTATTATGACGTAGGCATCCACTAAAGGATTTTTAAAAATTCAACTCCTTAAGGAGTAAAGTAGGGGGTTACAATTTATGTAGTCCATGCGAACTAAGTCGCAAGCATAAGCTAGTAATAGATAAGTCAGCCTTTACGCCAAAAATTTTTTTGTGTAATTTCTACCAAAGGAAATATTATCTTGATCACAAAACACAGTATGAAGTGTCATACAGATGGGACCACTACTGGTTATATCGGAACCTAATTCAGAACGGGAGTTTTTAATTTGGCTTTATCGGAACCAGAACCTGAATCAGAGGCGGAGGCAAAAGAGAGATGTGTTAAGGGCAAGTCTATTAAAATAAAATTACACACATTTATTTATGAGTTATTATTCTTATTGTTACTTCAAAAAATAATACAGGTAGGTACCAAGGCGTTGAAAATAAAAACAATTGAAACTAAAATCTTAAACAGTACCTACCTACTAGAAGTGAAGTTAAGCAGCATCAGCATATTCCACCTTCTCCAATATAACTTCTGATTGTTCTTCTTTCAGAATCGGAATTGAACCTCCATAACATCTCTACTAGTTAGTATAAATTCAGTTAACTACAAATATTACACTTTGCATGAGTTTGTCACATATGGTACGTACGCAGTGGAAGCCTGTGTTTCGGCCGCAGCTGGCTCGTCTTCATCATCTTCCTGTTTCACTGCAACTGCTTCATCAGCATCGGAGTGTGCTATGTACACATCGCAGTAGTCAGGCTCCGACACTGCCGAGGCAATGTCTGACTGTAGTTGGTGTTTGACGCGGCTTATCAGTTTGACATGTCGTATTGTTATCTGAAATGAGTTCTTGGCTTATACCACATAAAGGTGACGACTGACGTGAAATGTCACTGTAGCGTTGTTGTTGTTGTTGTTACAGTATGTCATGGCGTCTGCTAAACATGTCACGTGGACTGACTAGACCAATGCTCACATTGTATCTGCTGTATGCAACACTACAGTCAAATGACACAGGTGGCACCCTTACATCCAAATAATATTATAAATGTGAAAGTGTGGATGATTGGATGTTTGTTACTCAATCACGCAAAAACGGCTGAACGGATTTGGAATGGAAATAGATTATACCCTGGATTAACACATTGGCTACTTTCTATCCCGGAAAATCAAAGAAGTCCCGCGCGATTTTGTAAGTTAAGTAAATCCACATGGATGAAGTCGCGGGCATCAGCTAGTATAACAATAAAGTACATCAATCATTCCTCACCACTTCATGTCTGTCAAGCAGCTCCATTATCAAGGAGCGTGCTCTTAAGCTCTTGTCTCTGAATGTGCTAAAGTTCACCAGTCTCTGGGCACATTGCACACAAAGTGTTGGTTTCAGCTTTTCTTGACCACACAACTGCAACAAACACAATTATTCATATACAGTTTCATCTTAGAGCGGCTGTGCACCGGTCTACTGCTCAAGCAGTTGACACTGCTCATAGACTGCCTATGAATCTTACATACTAATTATGAATGATATAAAATATACAACTTACAGGATGTCCCACTAAATGTTCATATGCTTCTTCCAATTTATATTTACTCATCAGAAACAGCTTGCTGCAAGTGTCCATGCATATCATGCAAACCTGTGGAAAGTATTGTGAGTATAAATAAATTATATTGTGTAGTACTAGTGAAAGTTTGTTTGAATGAAAAAATATTTCTATTGTAATCATTTACAACGTCCAACATGAACTTGATATGTGAACTTTTACTAAGGTTAGCCTTTGAAACAGAAAAATACATATACAGATAATAATTTGCATCAGAGGTTGAAATGAAAGCTGTGAGCGTTATGAAGGAGTTACCAGCACTGGTGAGGGGACGGCACCAGTATGAATCCGCCTTGAGCCACTTTCTGTCTCATAAATGTCATCCTTTAGAAAATGCTGCGAGCAGACCGCAGCACGCTCTGGCAGGAGAGTGTCTTGTTTGCCAAGGGCTCTGAGCCAAGCAGCACGGAGATGCACTTCTCTGGGGAACCTGGAAATTACAGCCTGTACTTTAGAACGGAGCTTACAGTAACATCTGACAAACAAAAGGCAAATAGCTCTGCCTGGAGGGGAGCTCTAGAGTTGGATACAGACTCGATAGTCGCTCGGCTTGTGGACGCGCTGTTGTGTGCCGGTTGAAACCGATCCGCCTGGGTTGGAGGGAAAGTGGCTCAGGACTGACCTCCACAAAGCACGGCCCGAGTGTCTAGGTTATATGTAGTTACATTCGTACTTATATATCAAACTCCTATCACTCACTCGTGAAATGAAATCCCCGTGGCTACTGAGACGACTTCCGTAGTGGATTTGCAGAAAGGCACATAGCACCGCATTTTACAAAAATTTATATTTTCCAGAATATTTATTTTTTTAATTTGCTTAGGCCCTCCCACGGCCCTCCGCCCCACAGAGTACATTGAATATGCTTTTCATCACAGAGTACATTGAATATAGGGTATAGAGTTAACACTCAGATTGATTGCATAGCGCCATCTAGCGATATGTGACATCCCTAAAGCCGAACAAATCGCGCTCCTCAGGATATTTCTTAAATAATATTATTCCCCAAAGTAATTTCCAAAAATCAAATATTAATTGATTTGACTTTTAGAAATTACTTTGGAGACAGTGGAATTTGAATTACTTTAGGCAAATAAAACAACAGTGTAGCGATTAGACAGTTTTTTATAATTTCTTTTATTAAATAGATTAAATGCCAACATTTTAATTATATCACCTTCGTCTTAATCTGAAACTTCAATTCAAAATAAGCATGGCACACTCGTCGGTTTCGATACACATAGTGAGGATCCAAAGATGTGTCTAGTCCAACAGCTCGAGTCCACGCAAGGTACAGATCCATTTCTTTTTCAGGATTGAGAAATGAATATAGAATTGTACCATCTTTGCCTGAAAAAAAATTGTGAGAACTGACCACATACTGTTGCATAAATCAATGAGTATTACTACCAGCTTCTGTTTATGACTTTGTCTGCGAGGACTTTAGAATTGGTGCATACCGCATAATATACCATCTCTGTTGCTAATTAACCTAATCCAAATTGTTTCTTTAATTGTGATGTGGTAACAAACATCCAAAATTACATATTATCTAAATATATAAAAGGGAAAAGTGACTGACTGATCTATCAACGCACAGCTCAAACTACTGGACGGATCGGACTGAAATTTGGCATGCAGGTAGCTATTATGACGTAGGCATCCGCTAAAGGATTTTTGAAAATTCAACCCCTAAAGGGGTGAAAGAGGGGTTTGAAATTTGTGTAGTCCAAGAGGGGTTTGAAATTTGTGTACTCCACGCGGACGAAGTCGCGAGCATAAGCTAGTTTATAATATAAATAATGAAGAGCAACATTTAATGAAGCTTTTATTAGACCAAAGGTCAGATACAGAAGGAGACGTACTCAAGACAGCAAATATAGTGTGGAGCTACCTTACTATGAAGCCCTAACCACCAGTAGCTTAACCGATGGACTCAAGTTTTTAATATATCAAACGTTTCATAACACTGTTAAAACTCCTCTTTTCGTGAGGAAATCTGCATCAGTTTTTAGCATAGACACGAAGGCGACGAAGACTAATAATTAGTCTTTGCTTTAAATAATAATTTATAAGTTGATTACTTACGAGTTTTACCGTATCTCGGCACACAACAAAATAACCTCTCTCACAAGCAGCTATAGTCCAAATCGTTAGGCAGATCAGTGTCCAGGGGTTTGCGCGTAAGTCCAGTGAGAAAAACGAAGCCGTCGGAGTCCAGGGAGCAAGCAAAATCGTAGAATTTATCATAAAAACACAAACAGAACACATTCACGGATCACAAAAGAAAACAAAATCACAGAACACAGACTAATAACATCTGAAGTTCACCGAAGAAATAATTCTCCGAAGTAGCGCCATCTACTGCAAAGTGACGAACTATTTTTCACGAAGAAAAAAGATTTGTATGGGCTGTTAGGACACTGCTTTTCATCACCGACCAGAAATAAACTTTTCATATATTACAAAGTACTCTGTGTCCTGTGAATAAGGCTCCGCCCTATGCACGTGGCCGTTTTTTTTTTAAACTGGTTTTACGGCTCTGGATTCTAGCCCTTTTTTTCACATAAAAAACGTCTATCTAATGAAAAAGGGCACTTTTTTTCACATAAAAAACGTAAATAACTGATGAGAAATACAATTACGCCACAAATTCTCATGGTTTGTTTTGCAACTAAAGTTGCATTCCTTGTATGTATTCTTAAAAAAAATCGGTTACACGATAAGGGACAAAAAATCACCAAAAAATATGTTAGCTGCGTCTCTGTTTATCACATTAGTAACTTTATTTGTGCTCTCTTTTTAGTGTGAATGAGAAAGCAAGTGTTCTTTCGTCTAGCTTTTTTACTCAGTCTACGGCACCCACCCACTTCACACCAAAGAGTATGTAATCACTGTGTTTCAGTTCGCACCAAAGAAACGTAGTGATTATAATTTTATTATACTCTTTGCACCAAAGAGTACGTGTTCACTGTTCGCACCACTTCGGTCGACGGTGCTTCGCAGCCGTAGATAGAGTAATAAAGGTAGATGCAGGAACGTTTGCTTTGTCATTCGCACTAAAAAGAGAGCACAGTTTTTTTTTTTTTTTTGTTTATTTGAAAGTAATCAACAGCGTAAATACATAATTATTATTTAAATTTAAATCTAGGTATAACAGAAGGCCAAAATAGATTACTTAAAATTATAATTAAACTATTTTAACAGAATAGAGTTAGAATAAATGTAGGTATATACAATAATAAAATAAAATTACAACAGTGTGTGTATGCGTGTGTGAGTGTGTGCTTATGTGTGTGTGTGTGTGAGCGTGTGTGTATGTGTGTGTGTGTGTAACTGGGAGTGTATGATTATAAAGTTACTAATGTGATAAACAGAGACGCAGCTAACCTATTTTTATACAAGAAGTTGCAAAACAAACTTTGAGAATTCGTGGCGTAATTGTATTTCTCATGAGTTATTTACTTGTTTTCACATAAAAAACGTTTAATACAAATATTGTTGATCGGTTAATACAAATATTGACTACTAAACAATGGTAATAATAATGGTCGTGTTATTCATCGTTACGTCGTGCTATCGCTATCTCATACGCGGTTACACAGTACTTAAATCTACCTATTATTCTATCTACGTTCGCAGCGTAGTGAATAGTGATCATATAGGTCGTTTTTTTTGCCAATTTCATGGTCATCCTAACAAACCTTTTATTGGTGGTGACGACGTCGTATTTTGCAAACAAAGAAATAAATGCTAGTTGACCTCACATGATAAAATTCATCAAGGAAGCAAATCTATGAGAGCCACAAGACTTATACCCTTTTGAGTACAATTACCCATTCTCCGTGAAGTGAATTGATTGTGAAACAAAATGTCAACTCCTGCAAGAAGACGTCTGATGAGAGATTTCAAGCGGTACGTATTTTTGCAAGTTAGGTAATTTGCACATTTGGAAAAAGCCATTGAAACTGAGCAAAACTAAAACTGTGCTGATTCATCAAATTACATCACAGTCACCTTCATCGATTTCCATTCTGTTCCACATAATTCACGAACAACAAATCGATTTTTATATTTCCATGCAAGCGCTTAGCGCGCTGTAAATGGTTGTGGTCGACTATACGTCATTCTTGTACTTATATTTAGTCACTAAATCACTTAAAAATATATTTTGCAAATAACATCTGGTTTACCACAGTTACTATATTCATTTATGTAGATTCTAAATAACAGTAAGTATTCTAATTTCTATTTTTATAATTACAGCTTACAAGAGGACCCACCAACTGGTGTGTCTGGTGCTCCCACTGATAATAACATTATGATCTGGAATGCTGTGATATTTGGGCCACATGATACTCCATTTGAGGATGGCACCTTCAAACTTACAATTGAATTCACAGAGGAATACCCCAACAAACCGCCTACAGTTAGATTTGTTTCTAAAATGTTCCACCCCAACGTATATGCTGATGGTGGCATTTGTTTAGACATATTACAAAACAGGTGGAGTCCTACCTATGATGTGTCAGCCATTTTAACCTCAATACAGGTAAACTTCTACTTAGTACTAACTATTTTAGAAATAACATCTTCTTTCTCTTCTTTGTAGTTGTATTCCTCATTGCTGAGAGTTGTGACTCCTTTCCAATAATCACACAATGGCATTTCTCTTGGGAAAATAATGTGGTGGGTTCCCAGATCATTCCACATCACACACTGAGCAAAAGGATGAAGGAAAGGAATGCTGTGGAAGGATCTGACATTATCACAAGAAAACTTTTACCATGTGATTAATGAATAGGGATCACAACCTTAATACACCAGAGACAACAAAATAATTTTCTCTTTTCTATGGGTCTTTTTGCTGCAGTTTTTGCGTGCAAAATGAATTATTATCAATCAAAATTTTTTACTATTAAGTTAGGTTAGGTTTTTCATAAATCCAATGGGAACCTTTTGACTTTCTAGGACAAAAATTATCCTATGCCTATCTTCAGGATACAATTTCCTCCTATACCATTTAGTATTACCCACAACTTCATCTACATAGACTAATATTCTTGGTTTTTTTAAGAATCCTGTGGGAACTCTTTGATTTTCAAGGAAAAAGTTGCCTATGCTTATCCCTGGGATGCAAGCTATTCATGTACCAAATATAGTCAAAATAGGTTAAACAGATGTGCTGTGAAAAGCTAGCAGACAGACAGACACTTTCACATTTATAATATTATTAGTATATTAGTATTAGTGTTAGTATGGATTTCATGTACAACAAATGTAATTTGATATGTAGTATTATTTGTGACAGTTTATCAGTAAATTTTATTATTTGGCCTTTAGAGCACATGTTCACAATTTGGAGTTCAAAGTGACTCATCACCATGATGTGAATTTATTGTTTTTGATTTAAAGAACTCCTGAGAAATTTAAAATAGTTCAATATTCAAGTATGATTTTTTGACTTTTCATGCATGATGGCTGTTAAAAAGGCTGTGTATCTTTAACCCATTTTTAGCACAATATAGTTAAAGTTATAGTATTTAGGGTTCCATACCTCAAAAGGAAACACAGATCCCTTATAGGATGACTTTGTTGTCTGTCTGTCAAGAAACCTAGAGGGTACTTTCCGTTGACCTGGAAATGAAATTTGGCAGGTAGGTTGGTCATATAGCACAAGTAGGAGGAAAAATCCGAAAACCGTGAATTTGTGGTTAATCTTTAACCACGCGGGAGAATGACAGCTACAATGTCACGATCGCAATTACCTCTGATTGGTTGATGCTCGCTCACTATTGGCTACAATGCATTGTTGCAACAAGAATCGCACAAATTCAGCCAATCACAACAATTGAGATTGTAATAATGGTTGATGCAGGTTTAGGCAATCGCCCCACAGATCTAAATGTGATGATACATCTGTCAACATTGAGACCAGTCAATTTTAATTCCCGGTATCTATGGGGTGCATTGAATTGGCACAAAAAATAACTCATTTTCTATGGCACACATCTTCCAACATACTTTGTCCATTTGAGTCCTATTTTAAAAATGCAAATCTGATTTTTCACATAGATGACACAAGTTCTATTTCTGCTCACATGTATTTGTTTTTGTATTTTCAGTCATTGTTAAGTGACCCCAACCCGAACTCGCCAGCGAACTCGATGGCTGCACAACTATATAAGGAGAATCGGCGGGAATATGAAAAACGTGTGAAAGCATGTGTAGAACAGTCTTTTATTGATTAGCAGGGAATAACAGAGTTAAAACATACATGTTTGGAATGCTCTGTTGGTATTGGCTTACACCTATACAAAGTCGTTGGGACATGTTTATAACAGATTACAATAATTAATATTTAATCATAAACTGCATTACTGCCATTTAGCCTTTGACAGTTAGATATAGTACAGAAAGCAATTTTTAAAGAAAATAATGTCACCAGTAGAATAATGTTATAATTACTAAAAAAATATACTACCAACATTTATGTATAAACATCGAAAATTTTGAAATTTATATTGCATTCAGTTTTCATAGAATAGTAGTGAGCTTCACTTTCAATGTTATTATTAAATATAACTTTATTTTTCTGTACAATTAACTTGTTATGCAACAATTGTTAGATATAAATAGCACACTAATGCCAATTAATTTGAATTGTACTTTTTCAATAAAAAATATTTTAGGATTGCCTTAGGAACATCTGCAGTTTCCTTAGCACCTTAAGCCTTGTGACAACTTGCAACGTGTATATTGTTACCTATTGCCTTATAAATGAAATGTTTACTCATTATTTTACACATCTTGCAAGTCATATCACAATGTTTTAGGGGTTAACTATACCAGCTGATAGTATAGAATTAGCATTAGGTACTCAAAATATTCATCTCATTTTCATTATCGTTCACTATCCTTTATTTACCACTGCTTCTCCAGAGCAAAATATTTTAAATTAGTTATTATAACAATATTATCATTTATGATTTATTAAATATTGATAATTATATTTTTTGGGAATATGAGTAGTCAGTCTGTATGTGTATGTACCCATATTTGAATAAAAAAACTTTAAAAAATAATTATTTTATTTAAATTTGCAATGAGCAATTTTGTAATGTTTACTTTTACAAATACACTCTTGTTTATTGAAATATTGTATTTTATTGCAAATTACACAAAAAAGATAGTATTTATATTATAAAAACATGTGAAATGGATGTCCCAATGAAGATACGCTGAAACTATTTTTAGAGTTAGCGTGCGCCACGATAAACCGTACGTTTTTTTTCCCGCAAAATCTGTGAACTATAGAGCTACATTTGTACGCGCGCACTGCGCAATCAATTCCGCACAGGATTTTGATAGATTTAAATTCAACTCAACGAATTTTAAAACGCACCGCAACTCACCGCACCATGGTGCGCGCTAGCTCTTAAAGGCTGGTTTCAGGTTTCAACATTTACAAATAGGTGTGTGTATAATGTTTGTCTTCTAGTAAATATTATTTTTGGTTTTAACATTTGTGTTTTAATTAATTTTAATCCTGTAAATTAAGGTATTATAAAAACTATCCTTATAAATTCTGGAAATTATTTACAAAAAGTAGGTAAGCAGTTACTAATAATAATTAGTATACCTTACAAACACCCGACTCCAATTATTTCTAAAGTTAAATATGTGGCTCGGATACTACAAAGGATTTGAGTTATATTGCATACATTATATCATGAGAATAATGTACTAATCAGTCTAGGTTGAGTGTGATATATAAATATCAATCAATAGGGAAGATAATAATATAACCATTTTTGTAACAAGAATGCATTATACATATATTATACATTTATTGCTATATATTAAGTTCGTCTTAATATCAATATATAAAACTATCATTACAATCTAAAATTACACAGTGAAAGGCATTGATAGATAATTTCTACATTGTGATTAAATAACAGACTAAAATTACACTACCTACCTAACTGTTAATTTGATTGAAGTGTTAATTTTTTTAAATACAAATCAAGACTATCATCTTGTCTTCAGATCCTCTTTTACTTTATAAATTAGGAGTTCCATACAAACAGTAGCATCTTCTGCACTGTCATGGCCATCAACAGAATTTTGTATAATCTTCTTTAAATATTCTGATGACAGATTTCTTAAGGCTCTCTTGTATGGTGGCCCCATTTTATGAGGATATAAGACACTGGTATCAATCACCGTATCATGAATGAGTTTCAGTGCCTTAAAATCAGATTCTAAACTATGACCTATTAATATAGTTTTACTATTAAACATATTAAGAAGTGTTGCTTGCACATCTAGTAATGTGGTTTTCACTTCTGACATTTGTTCTTCAGTAATACCTGAATATCTAGTATTATAGTCAATTATAGGATGCAAAGGTTTAATAAGGGTCTCATATACTACCTTACAAGCTGTATTAATCACAGTGACTCTAGTCAAATCTAAACCTTGTGTCGTGTAACACATTTCACAATCTAATGAATAAACGCCATAGTCCTCCATGACACAATCTGGAGGCAGTGTTTTGACATAACCTTTTAAGTTTTCAAAATCCACATACTCATACACGTGACTTGAAGCTATACAACACCCATCTGATGAGCCCTCTTGACTGCAGCATTGGTAACGAACCTCACCTCTAACTCTATATTTATTATTCGGATGATAAATACACTCCTCTTCAAAAGTTGGAAATCCTTTTTTATCCACAGTATAGTTCTTTTTACATCTACGGCAAGTTCTTATATATCCCTTAGGAGGAGTTTGTTTATTTTGTCCATAGATAATGGCTCTCCCTTTCACACCGCTGCTATGAGGTCTGGGAAAACCATTTTCCTTGAGTTGATCCTCTGTTAGGATCCACTTTTGAATGTTATTATAAAACTTTGCACCTGTAAACTGTTGTGGGTCTTCAAAATTTCTTCTGATTTTACTCTCAATACTCCATGAGCCAACTACATTTGATTTGCCCACTGCTCCTTGTGGCACTTTGCTGAGGGCTGCACAGTCACTTCCAGATTTCTTTACTCCATTACACTCGAGAACTTCTTTTTTAAGCCTGCTGATGGCAAGAACTGCTGAATTCTTATATATTTGCACTGTGGAACATTTTTTACTAGTAGCTAACTCTTCATGTTGCGCTCGCGCATAGGCATCAGTTGGTGATAGGTAAATTTTTAAACAATGATCGATCATCATGTTCAAATATGTAGATCTAATATTTGCTGCAATTTTTGAGCCAAGTGGCTCTAAAACTCCTGGCCTATCAATGAATTTTTCACTTGGCATGTGAGCAACTCTTTGAGTACCCTTCTTCACAGTTTGTGTGATTGTGCAACTAGAGGATGGATCATTTTTCTTTGCAGTAATAATTGTACTAGGAGCTATGACCTTTTTTGCCGACAGCATTGTTGAGGCATAAGGAACATGAGCAATGCGAATTTTAGAACTACTGGCACTGGGAGGTGGAGTACAGAAAACAGGCTTAGTAGATTCAGGTATTGAAACTAAATTTGTAGAGTTATTACTTTCAGAAGTACTTTTTAAACCATGGAATTCACGTACTTTAGCTAATCTCTCAGCCATAGCTTGCGCAGCATTTACTTTGAAATCTGGTTTTATGGGTGCTTTGGGTAATATTTTAATATTCTTATCAATTGTCCTAGATATTCTCTTTTTTGTAGGTAAATATTCCTCAATATCAAGCTCAGCCTCTAATTTTTCATGGCATTCTTCAGTGTTTTGTGATTTCTCAGTTGGAACATACTCTTCAAATATTTTTTTACATTGCAGTGCAATAGATTCCTCATCTGACTCTGATAATTCATTTAACTCATCTTCTAAATTGTCCTCATAGTTATGACTGTCATCATCAGATAAAGTTTTTGATGCACTTTTTTTGTGTTTTTCCTTATGTTTATCTTTTGATTCTTTGGACCTTCTGTGAGACTTAGAATGTTGGCTATCTTTATGTTTACCAATATCATTAGTTTGTTTTGAATGTTTTGATGAATTGCTTTTAGAGTGTTTGGAATTAGTGTGTGATTTTTCCTCTGATTTGTTAGTCTTTTCATACTTATTTATAACTTTACTTGAACTTTTGTGACTACTCTTTCTATCAGATGATTTTCTATCTTGTTTATCTTTATCACTAGATTTTTCTTGTCTTTCTGTTGATTTAACATAAGATTTTTCTTTTCTTTCTGTTGATTTATCATAAGATTTTTCTTTTCTATCTGTTGATTTATCACTAGATTTTTCTTTTCTTTCCACAGACTTATCTTTAGATCTTTGTTTTCTTTCTGTAGAGTTATTACTTGATTTTTCTGTTCGTTCTGTTGACTTATCATTTGATTTCTTGTCGATTGTCTTTGATGACCTCTCTTTTTCGGATTTGTTTGTATCAGACTTAGCAGATACATTGCTGTTACTAGCACATTTTTGGTTTTGAAGTTTTTCAGTAGATTCCTTGTCAATGTTGTTTTGAAAAATACTTTTAACTTCCTTTTCTGCTTTTTCTTCATCTAAAATTTGATCTAAAATATCAAATTCCGGTCCTAAATCATCTAAGCCATTTAGATCACTCGAAAACTTTCTTTTCTTATTATCAGGTTCATCTTCGTCACTGGAGAAGCAAGGAACCAATGACCTAGGTGTTGGCTGATATGTTACAGATGAAGGCATACTCTTAACCTTTGCTGGTTTATATTCTAATATTTTTTTCTTGCTTATAGCTTTGTCTGAGGGAATGTAATTAACTGTAGAGTTTTGGGTCTCCTTCGGCTTGTATTCTGGAATTGTCTTCTCTGAACCAGGTAAATACTTCTCACCGGACTCTGTTGCCCCTTTAGGAGTGTAGGGATCAAGCTGAGCAGTTTCAGAACCTGGATTATATTGTGCAGGTGGCAAATATGTAAAGAGCTTGGAACCATTTGTGTCTACAGGTCTTTTGATTGGTATACTGGCTGGTTTTCTAGGTGTGTATGGTACTGGTATATGTCTTCTTTTTTGTTCATTACTGTCATCAGTGTTTTCAGAATCTGTATTATTTATTTTGTTAAGCTCAGCTATCGGAGTTGGGTTATACGTAACTTTGGGTGAAACAGACTGTCCAGAGTTTTTTTCTGAGTCACTAACATTTTGCGAGGGTGATGAAGTACCTGTCTCCGTCTGTTGCAAAACCTTTTGTACCGCTGCCGATACCAATTTCTGCAGGATCGCTCCACTGTCCATGGCATCGTTACCGATATTTTGTGGTTCTTTCTTAGCATGACGAAAATGGCAATAAGGCCGCTCGCATAGACCACTGTCGTAGAAGGGGCAGTTGATTCCTTTAAAATAGCCTGTCGAAGGCAGCATCGTAAAAACGTCTTAATTCATTCATTAAAACTAAGTACTAAATAATAATCACAAATAAAAACAAATTATTTTTGATTATTCCACTACAGCAGCTTAACCCATAGAGATTTAAACACAGAAAATAAATTCTGATTTGATTTGACTTTAAGCAGTGTTGCCAAAGTCTAGTGATTAAATCGTGACCTATCGTGACTCTTTGCTATTCATGCTCTTTTGCTAAGACTTCTTCTTATTTTGATTTTGCTTTATTGCTCTTGCTCTCTTGTCACTTGAACTTGAATGACATTGACAGGGGGGCGCTGTTGGAGAACAAACAAAGGCTGTAGACCTTGGATGAATGATTACCGTAGACTGAGTAAAAAATCTAGACAAAGAAACGTTTGCTTTCTCATTCACACTAAAAAGAGAGCACAGATAAAGTTACTAATGTGATAAACAGAGACGCAGCTAACCTATTTTTTATCCCTTATCGTGTAACCGATTTTTTTCAAGGAATACAACTGTAGTTGCTAAACAATCTTTGAGAATTCGTGGCGTCATTGTATTTCTCATTAGTTATTTACTTGTTTTCACATAAAAAACGTTTAATACAAATAATGTTGATCGGTAATGACTAACTACTAAACAATTGTCGTGTTATTCATCGTTACGTCGTGCTATCGCTATCTCAGACGCGGTTACACAGTACTTTAGTCTAGCTTTTTTACTCAGTCTACGACAAAGGCTTAGAATATTCAGAATATTCCTTTATTCAAACAAGTACAAAGGGGACACTTGATGGCAACGTTAGTTCCGATTTTCACCACGCGCCAAGATAGCCTTGTCGAACTGTACAGTATTTGTATTGACAAGTTAACAAAAAAATTGCGTTTTATTAAAACAAATAAACTATAGTCCACAAGGTCGTGATGGCAATCAGGGAGGGAACGCCCCGCACACCCACAAAGTCTTAGCACTAACCCGGTGCGGGTGAACGTGGTTAACGTGCGGTTGTGTGGGGCGTCCCCCTACGTATGATTCATGGTCCACACAAGGACTTTTGAAAATTATACATAATCAAAATACAACCTTATTGCTTTGAAATAAGCGTTCGTTTAAATATTTGTTTTGATTCAAAATACCAACACTAAAATCATGTCATGGCTGTATCTATTGCAAAACTTATTTCACATATTACTACAGAGTGAACTGTGCTACTACGATGGAAGAGGTAGAAAATACAATAAAGGTTGAATTATTCAGTTTATCAATATGGAGATATTTTTAAAACTTTTATACTTGTGTCCCATAACTTTTACGGGGTTGTCAAAACTTGTGACAGATCTGTTTGATAAGATAGCCAGTGTTTTGGAATATTTATATCCCGACTTCGGCGTCTAACTTTTTTATTTAAATAAAAAAAAATGTTGCAAGAAGTTGCTAAAGATTATGCTGAGTATCTTAAGCTAGATCTAACCAGTGGATTTCAAACGGTTCAAGATGTTATCGATAACATGATCACCAGACTCGAGGAATTGACAAGTGTTCTTCAAATGATCAAACTAAAAAACAGCGACTGCAGTAACGCCGTGACCGAAGATATTAGTCGCTATCGACATGAAGTTACAATACTTTCGAAGAAAATTATAACCTTATCAGATGTTGTGTTCAAGTTACAATCAAATGTAGAAGTCTTGGAAAAGCGAGTGGAAAAAGCAGAAGCAGACTTTGGCGTTCAAGTTGATAATCGATTAAAAAACTTGTTGAAACCTTTTCTGAAGAAAAAAGATGTTAACCCTGGAATCATACAGCAAATAATTCCTCCAGATACAACTACTTTTTCTAGTGTATTAGATCATTTTGAAGGCAGCAATACAAACACCTCACATTTTTAATGCATGTGGTGAGAACTTTATTTATAGGGGTGACAGTACAAAACAAATGTATTTTTACGACATTTATTTTAATACAGCAATACACTTAATAATACTTAACAATACATAGCAGTTTTTTATTGGGCTCCTGTAGAACCGAAACCTCCATCTGCTCTCTTAGTTTCTGTAAGATTAGAGACCTCAACGAGTTCAGGGTAGTAAATCCTTTCACATATCAGCTGTGCAATTCTGTCTCCTTTCTTGATTATAAATTCTTGATCAGAATGGTTAAATATTACTACTCCAACATTGCCACGATAATCTTCATCAATAACACCAGCTGTAAATAAATTTTAAAAATCATTTGACTTATTTGTACAGCTTATTTTATTTGTATGCTGTTTCAGTTTTGAGTTTGTTCAAACAAATGAAATCTCTAGATGGCCACATTTCCTCGCGATGGTTTCCTACACCGTTAAAGCAAGTGATATTAATTAATTAAGTACATAAAATTCACATATCTCTAAAAAGTTAGAGGTGCATGCCCAGGATCGAACCACCGACCGCCGATTAGGAGGTGGACATCCTAACCACTAGGTTACCACAGCTTGAATTATGTTACTATCTCAAATTATGTTACTTCATGCTTATCATAATAATTTTTTATTTACTCTCTAGGAAACCTTATTAACAAAATCATATCCACTTCTTTGTTAGTTTGATACAAAAATAATAATTATTATTATATCTATGTTTAGTTTTGATTATGTTAAATGGTTTTAAAAATCAAGAACAAAAATTAAGCTGTGCAAAAACCAGTCAATCTTTTAACTCAAAAAAAAAAAAAGTAAATCTGAAACCGCTTGGATTTAAAACTACACATTCCCCGATTGCTTAAGCAGTTTTAGTAGATATGCATCTATTTACCTCCAACATCAATGAAGTTTTTGACGGCCAATCCAGATCTAGGAGCGACTCTGCCATAACAACCTGAAGGCAACTCTATTTGTAAGTCTGTCTTCACCAGTTCCTTGCCGCGTGCAGTAACAGTATAGTCATAGGCACTAGAAACAATTCATTCATATGAACAAATTTTACATGTTACTCAAAAGTTTTACTCATAATAATTTTGTTATGAAGCCCTTGCTTTGGATGACTCTGACAATCTCCTCTCAGAGGCCCATGTGGAATGTGGATTAGTTGTGATAAAATTGCAATTTAAAGCAATATTGACCCAAGTCAGATACTGGATGGATGATCAACTTAGGCCTTTTCATTCAAACTCAAATACTTTATTCGGATTGGGTATTATTGTATACATAATAATATTATTCTGATTGTCAATTGCTGTATTTTCAATACAATGACGTCGTGGTGATAATGTATTATGTGAACTTAAACTAAAGCTAGGGTTCCAAACGCACCCAGGTCTGAGAAGAACCCACAACAAATTCCCTCCGTGCCTCTGAGAGCTGTCAGTTTTGGTTATTATCGCTAACATCCATACTTCCATACTAATATTATAAATGCGAAAGTTTGTCTGTCTGTCTGCTAGCCTTTCACGGCCCATCCGTTGAACCGATTTCGGCGAAATTTGGTACAGCGACAGATTACATCCTGGGGAAGGACATAGGCTTTTTATCCGGAAAGTTCAAAGAGTTCCCACAGGATTTTTTAAAAACCTAAATCCATGAAGTCGCTGGCATCAGCTAGTCTGATCATAAAGTTGAAATTTCAATGTCTTTTTCTGGGAACCCACATTATTATCCAGTGACCCTACCGCGGTTGTTTGACAGCTACAATGTCACGATCGCAATCATCTCTGATTGGTTAATGCTCGCTCACTATTGGCCACAATGCATTGTTGCAACAAGAATCGCACAAATTCAGCCAATCAGAACAATTGAGATTGTAATAATGATTGATGCAGTTTTTAGACAGTCACCCTACAGATAGATGACACCTAACCATTATGTGACTAATGGAAAGGTGTCACATCACACCTCACACAATGAGGAACACTTAATAAAGAAAACACTCTCTTTGTCATAGGGGCTTTTTTTGTGGTCTTATCAATGGGAGACTGGGTCTGATTCCCAGCTTGAGTGATTTAGTAATTTGTTATTGGCTCGGGTATGGTCCCGTGGGAGGCTTTGGTCGTGACTACTAGCAAAGACGTACCAGCCAGCGATTTAACTCTCCAGTATGATGCTGTTTAGAAACCGATAGTTGTGAATTTACTATAGGCAACTCCAATTTCTACCATCTTAGACTGAGACCGCATCATTTACCATCAGGTAAGACCGCAGTGAGGGCTTTCTATTTCCTTCTGGGCAATTCAGTGCTTACTTGTCATGGAATGAAAAACGAATATACCTACTTTATTTTTTGATAGTGAGCCAACATAGATACCTTTTTAAATCGAATCCAGCTGCTTTTTCGGAGCCTTTTACAGGTGGGAAAGCATTTTCACTGAGGCGTGTGAATTTTAACACAGTTTGTATTTCAGAAGGCATGGTCTTAACCGTCCAGTTCAGATATTTTAGAAATTTGAAAACCAGGATGGTAGAAATAATGTAAATATATAACAAAGATAAGTTTGGCACTTCTTATGTTAAACAGAGAAAAATAAATTTTGTTAATTTTACTCAAACGAAAACAATTAGCAAAATAAACCACTAACTAACAAGGATCACAAAACTGACCAAAACTGACAAAACCAAAAACAGCAAGTAGGTAGGTACCTACCTACTTGGCAAGTAGCAACACACGTCAAAATTTGGCGCGAATCAAATGTGGTGGCGTCTTCTTTTTTTTTTAATTTATTTTCGGGCCTGGATGCAAGATCTATAAAGCATTTTTTAAATAATTAATTACTAACGTCACGCTGTACGAAATGAAACGACATGTGATTAATGACGTCACAGGGCGTGTTAATAATCTAAATATATAAAAGGAAAAGGTGGCTGACTGACTGACTGATCTATCAATGCACAGGTCAAACCGCTTGGACGGATCGGGCTGGAATTCGGCATGCAGATAGCTATTATAAGAAAGGATTTTTGAAAATTCAACCTCTAAGGGGGTGAAATAGAGGTTTGAAATTTGTGTTGTCCACGCGGACGAAGTCGCGAGTATAAGCTAGTTACTATTAATTATGTTAAAAATACGTGTGACGTCATGACTCATGATAGCTCATGAACCAAGTCATGAACCTAAATAGATTTCGGGTCGCGTTTTCGTGGTGGACATGAAAAGTTTAAAGGCATTTTTATTGCACTTGGACCTACTTATGCGACATGGAATCAACCCACACGATGATAGTTTTGAGAAAAAGCCGTTTAAGTGAAAATTTTGTGTACGTTTGATATGTTTGTTATTTTGAATAAAGTTTATTCACAATATTGTAGGAAATAGTTTATACTATCTATACAAATATAATATTGATGAAAAATATTAACAGTTTTAATAATAATATAAAAAAGAAGTCATGGTTCCTTGTAGAAAATTACCTGTGTGTGGGTTGGTTCCTTGTTACATTGCCATAATTTTATAGTAAAAATTAAAAAAACGCATATTATCTATTAATTATTGTTGAAATGAAATAAAAATCATGAATGAGTTATCATTTGTGCCCGTGACTACGTCCGCGTGGACTGCACTAATCTCAAACCCCTATTTTAAATTTCAAAAACCTTTCTTAGCGGATGTCATAATAGCTGTCTACATGCCAAATTTCAGCTGATCCGTCCAGTGGTTTGAGTTGTGTGGTGATAGATCAGTCAGTCAGTCAGCTTTTCTTTTAATAATAATAGAGACTTCTCACAAAGTTAGGCTAATACAGGTAGGATGGCTAAAATGGTTAGATTGCACGTATATTCTTCTGCTCCGTCGTAATATTCTTGGCAGAGTGGCTGTGGTCATCACGAAGTGACGTTTTCACGAAGTGATGTTTTACGCCTCAAGAGCACTCGCCACTTGTCGCCTTCTGGCTGATAGTCTGGTACATTCGTGCACGAGACCACCCACAGCGGACTTAATCTGGTCGGGCCATCGCTTAAGTGACCTTCCTCGCCCTCTGATACCTTCCACCTTGCCATGCACTACAAGACGCTCAATGGAGTCACTCTAATGCCGGGAGACATGTCCGAAGAACATGCGACTTTGCACTAGCGCCAAAAGACGTTGTTTAATGCCCAGTTCTTGGAGTATCGAGACGTCATTGGTGCGAAATTCGTTCAATGAGACTCTTCGCCTCCAGCACGACATCTCCAGAGCGTCAATCTTCTTCTCAATCAGTCGCAGAGTTCACATCTTCGCAGCGTATAAAAATTAGAAAAACAAATGTCCAAACAAGCCGGATCTTCGTAGCTTTTGTGATGTTTCTTTCTGTTTTTCCATATTTTCCTCAGCCTTTCCATTGCAGTTCTTGCTATCGCCATAGTCGCTTCACTTCTTTTACACAACCATCATTGTTCGAGATTAAAGCACCAAGAAATGCAGGATAGGACAACCTCCCAGTTCAGAGTTTGAGTAACTTCGGGCGAGTTATTGTTGGTGCGGTCTACAACCATCGTCATAGATTTACTGCGGTTTATTTTTAATCTGAACTCTTAAGACTAACACACTTCATTTTGAGAAGTAGCTCTTCCATATGACGAGCACTGGTGCAAACAAGGTAGTATCATCGGTGTAGTGCGATATCTTATACTTGGTAAGTGCGTATCGCAAATTTCGTTTATAAATTCGCTACAACTACGTTAAACGCTTAAAGTCATCGTCTTTTTATAGTTGCATCTGCTGTTGGACACAGGCCTCTTCTATCTTAAACTTTTTGCATTCATTTGATGGTAGCCACTCTCTGAATGTCATCGCTCCACACACAGGGGGTGCTCCATACTCGTATAGGGCGTCCCGATATACGTTTTCCAAGTTTCCAAGTCGCCACTGGGGAGCTTACGATTTCAGCAGCTATCAACAGTCTTTGGTTGAGCAGTTTTCTGACAAGCCCACTGCTACTTCATTGTGCTAGCCTCAAGAGCCATATTATCTATTATATGTGCTTTAGTTCTATGGCGAATTACTTCTTTTCGAACTTTTCTCTTCAAATGCTTCGAGCGATTTGGAATTTGTGGACTAGCCTGGCTGTCAGTGTCCATGTTTCGGCACCGTAAGTCATAACCGATATGATGCACTGACTGACTTTTGGGGTATAGGTGACGAAAAGACCTAATAGACGTATATTTCTTAATGTTAGAATAACTCAAGGAATATCTGTGCTAAGTTTTACTCTAAGGTGGTAAGGGTCAAAGCTTAATAAAAAAAATTAAGTGGCGGCAGCTAGAAATCATAGTTTGTCTCCTGATATTTATTCTCTCTTCATTGTTGGAAATAGTAAATTAATTTACAAATCACACAACGAGCTGATCTAATCTGCTTTAAAGCACAGTGTTGCCTTTGTAATATTACCTACTTATCTACCATTAAATTAGATTAAGTTGCCATATTCATACCAAAACAAAATTACCACTCAAAAAGTAGTTATTTTGGGAAAAATTGAATTGAATTTAGAAAAACTAGCGAATCACAATAATGTAACTAGGTATCACTGACTTTAAAAAATAATTTTTTTCAAGAAATTTATTAAACAACACAGATTCAAAGGACATGTTTTCTTAGATGTTGTAAATATTGATTTATATCAACAAGGGACCAAGTAATGTGAGTCTTTGTAAAAATATAGAACTATGACATATTTTTATTGCAAACAAGAACCAACCCGCATGGTTCTGCATAATTGATTTATAAAAAGGGACCGTGTGGTATGGGTCTTTATGAAAAAAATAAAAATTCAATGATTTCTTAGATTGTCAGGTTACCATGGGACATGGATCTTGTTAGTTTATTGAACAACTGTTAAAATGTGGACTGATAACTTTGTCATAGAAATGTTTTACTATGTTAGAATTGTCAGATCATTTTGATTTTTACAGGGTTGATAGAAGGTGCATTTTAAAAGCTTTCTGTATACTTATCTCAATTTTGGCATGTGTGTGGATTGGTTCCATGTTGCATAAGTAGGTCCACTTATCGATCGAATGAGGAGGTTTCCAGGTAACGGTCGAGAAAATTTTCATAGATGGCGCAGAAAACTTCCACCACTAAAGATGAAAAATAATACCTATATCTGTGACCTATATCATCTACGCTTTAAATTTTGAAATTTAAATCGGATGCGAAATCTAATTACTTCTATTATAGTTCACAGATTTTGTGGCAAAGAAACGTAAGGAAAATTGCAGTGCACGCTAGCTCTTACTCTTCATCTATGTCATTGATTGACACGACCTAAACATTAAAGCATAGATATAGATAGGTATAGGTATTATTTTCATCTTTAGTGGTAGTAAAATTCAGCGCCATCTATGAAAATTTTCTCGAACATTGCCTGGAAACTTCCTCATGGTATATTTTTTGGTAGATTCGCCGATCTAGAAGTTGGTATGTCTATAGCGTGCTTAACACCATAGACCACAACATATTTTTTTATAATTAGCACAACCACAGATGAATAATAAAAACCCACAAAATCCCTTGTTTCAATGTCGCCAATCCTCAGATAATAACATTTTTATACTCAGACTAAGAATCAAGAGACTTGTCAGACGCGTATACCCACATAATTTATCCCTATTAATTATACCGGGCGTACCCGAAAGGGACAAAACAACAAAATAAAACAAAATAATACGTAGGTATGAAAGGTTATGTTTCATAATTTGCGTTCGCTACAACTTTTACACAGCAATTCACCATAAATGGCTTCTACACACCTTCAACACTAAATTTAAAACAGTAAATTAAAGAAAAACTCGTAATATTCGCAATAAATTACTATCACAGATGTTTGTTGGGCACAAACTAAGACGTGCCCAACAAAAAAAGCTAAACTATGACAAAGACAAAAAACTGTGCTTATATCTCTATCACTCTTCAGATCTTTTCTATACACCTAGCTTGCTCTAACAAGGTATTATTATTTTAATGCCAAATCTACTTTTTTTTATACGATTTCAAATATCAATGCTAAATTAAAATTCCCATTAAAATCGTGACTATAAAATCGATATACAGTTTCAAAGTTGTATAAAAATAACTTTTTATTTATGCAAGTACTAGAAGATACCCGCGACTTCGCGTCACGCATGGATGAGGCGCGGAAATGCGTAAAAAAACATTTGACTTATATAATATATTATTACTTCGTATGGACAGGGCTATTGAACAAACAAAATGGCACCGATTCAGTGGTGCTTTAGCACCAATGCAACTTCAGTGACGTCTGGATTTCAAACGGGTCGTTCATTTGTATCTAACTCAGAATACAGAACAAAAGAGGTGGCGCTGATTTATTTGGTTCCAAAACCATGAAAAATTTTATTCGCTTGGGCATATCTTGTCATTTATATCGATGCGCAGAAACCATGGATTTTTACGACATAAAAAGTGGTCTATGTTAAATCAAGGTAGGTATAATCTATCACATTTCAAATTTCAGCCAAATCGGTCCAGTACCTATCTAGTTTTTGCGTGAGAGTGACAAACATACACTACCGGCTAATCCATGATCGTAATGTATGGCTGTATTTATGTGGTAGGCCGTAGGTAGATAAATAATGTTGGAGTCTATACTAATAATTAAAATTGAAGTGTCTGTCTGTAATTTCGAAATAACTGTGATCGTCACTTCCGAATGATTGAGCATTGCCTGTAGAGTAGGTGCCTGAGTAGGTAGTAGAAGAAAATTGAGAAAAGTAGATTAAGAAGAAATACATATCCACAGTTCAACCTGAACACCCGATTTTTTAAAAACATAGATTAGCGTTTGGTTGCTATGGGATAACAAGACTATTCCTATGTCAGTGCTTGGTTGCAATAAAATCTGCTGCCAAATGAAAAATGTAGCGTGATAGGTAATTGGAGAGTAAATTGGTGAACTTGAAAATGTGCATAATATGCATGTTTTCTCTTTATATTATGGTAGACCTCGACTATTTTTTTTTAGAAATAATTCCATCCGAGAGGAACGCAAGCGTCTGCTTGCGAGGTACACGGAAGTTACCATCGAAATTAAGACTGCTTGAATTTCAATAACGGCCCCAAACGCATACAGGCTTTGCCTGCGTATGACTTTACCTCCGGCGCTAAAAATGAGAACGATCGCGATACCTAATAGCACGAAAAACCTTACCTACCTACTTTTCGTATGAAAATAAGAGCTCGCTAGAAATGCAGAAATGTATAAAATAAGTGTCAATACAAAATATGCGAAGGGGAGGGGAATATTAAATTAACCTTTGTCTACACAATACGTATTACGGAAAAAATAGCCTGTAGATCCAACCAAATGCTAAATTAATAATTATCTATTATGCCATGCTTACCAATTTTACTAATTTAGCAGTTGAATTTTTAAAAAATCTGATTATAAAATTGTTGATAGGTTCACCGTAGAAATCATGTAGGTACAATTATATACTGCTTCGTCTGATCGTTTATTTTTTCTTTATAAACTCGTTTTAAGTAAAAACTACACATACCTACATACACTTTTCTAAATATATAGGTACAACTACAGTGCGAATCAATCTCAATTCATTTATTCTCAAATCATTTATTTAAAATAGGTACCATTGAACACTTTTTGAGTGTCAATTTGTAAGATATGAATTTGTAAGATAACAAACTTAAAATTAGGTATGACCAAATGCACCCTGGTCTGAGAAGAGCCCTCAACAAGCTTAGCCGGGTGTTACCTATTTTTATTATCACAAACTAAACGTATTACATAGGTGGGTATATCTAAATGATTCATTTTATTTACTGACGAGAGCCTGGTCACATACATTGTCGATAACCAAAGTCGGGAGCCGGCCGGGTGGTAATTGTGATCACGGAAAATCGAACTTGTTGTTGACGTCTGAAAACAAAGTTTACTTCTAAATACTACTACTACTAGATACTAATACTTGACGTCATTCAAACACTCTCGATAGCTCAACGACTACAATAGGTAGGCTTAGAGGACTTAAATCTGAAAAGTCGCAGGTTCAACTAATATCGTAGCGTAGGTAGCCTCAATGGTAGCCAGATTGAAAGAGCAATATTTATTTATTATTGGATGTTTAATTAGCATATTTTACAACAATAAGACTTTATTTTTAGCTTTAAGCATTAACATATTTTTGTCAAAACTGCAACATGTTATAAACTATTAATAAAATCGATGGAATTTCTGGATAAACTTTATTTTTTCTTTACAAGTTGAACGAACTGACGACCTATGTGATACTTTTTTGTTTCATTTAATATTGCACTTGGCTGTTTAAAGACCCATGTTTTTCAAAGTTATGACTCAAGATTTAGGTATGAATCATTAATTTTTTACCTACTCTAGCAAGCGACCCAAATAACACAAAAAATTTCTACCTGCTCTCTGAGGGTCTGGCTTAAATTTGGACACAATACGGATAGCAAGCGGCTGATCTACAGCGATTATCCACCTTCCTAAAATCGGTCTCAGTGAAAAATGTCCACAGACGGAGGGAGTCGCGTCGATCAATATTTTGTTAAGAGGTACACGGAAGTTAGCATCAAAATTCAAGACCGCTTAAATTTAAAAAACGGCCCCAAACGCAATGAAAGTACAGACTTACTCTATCGATTTATTACGTCTAATCGGATTGTAAATCAAAACACGGTACGAATAACTTTTGTAAATTACTGTGATTCATCCGGGTGAGCCCCCAGAAGGGGAGTTTGTCCATTTTTATATTTACACCATGTCCCTTGCGGCATGCGCGCCGCCTCGCCAGTCTCGCTACTACAGTTTCACGCACCAACACCAGTGCACCGAAAGTGATGTAAATATTACTCTTACTACAATATTTACCCACAAATCGTTGTTTACTAAATATAGACGAATTTAGTTTACGGAGTGTTAGTGTATAGAGTGAAAAAGTAGTGCATTTTAAGTGAAAATTAGTTGAAATATTCGCCAAGAACAGTTTAGCTTCGATCGGAATCAAATCTGACCGAGGACGGGCTAGTTCTGTGTATTTCAGGAAGCGTTTCAGCAAGCAACTTTATGTTCTCGTAACTCACGCTAGAGGTCAGTATTGAATTAAAACACAGCTTTTAAGCGTTAATTGCCGCTTTTTCAGAAACTTTCAATTTTGATTAGCTTGTATATAGCTATATGGAATTGGTTAGGGTTAAAGTACCGATGCTCTTCCCTTTGCATCCCTTCTCCGCCCTTTACGCATGATCGACCGGTAGAGTTTAGGGGTACATTTATAAGTAGGGTGCGGGTAGCTCTATACATACATTATACCTACACATTTAGGAACGCGAGTATATTGGACACTTGGGGTGAACTGATTTAATAATGTAGGTGATAGCAACTTGCAGGCACATTAAAGTAATAGGTAGATACCTACTATTGTATTTTCAGTTTCATTTTTACATCAAAACTAATTAGGTAAGTAGGTATGTAGAGTAACTAATACATATAATGGTATGGTAATGTACTTATATTTACTATTTAAGTCACTAGATAATTAACTTACCTACTACATAAATTGATAAGAAACTAAATAAAGCATAATAATAATCAAAATAAAAAGCATTAAAAAAAATTACATTAGAAATAATCATTGTATTCAAATTCACCTGCAAGTCCTACAATTACAAAATAATCATTATAGGTAATTGTTTATTTTAAAATTGACATCATTTTATATTTTTCAAATTTCTCAAATTTTTCAAATTTGAATAAAGGTCCCTAATAAAATGAACAAAAACACACAAGTACACGAATTTAATTTATCTAAGCACATAGTAGGTATTCATGAACTCTACATAGTATCATAAAAAAGAATTTCATGCGGTAGTTCAATAACTCATATTATTTTTATTCATCAAAATCCTTGAAAAGTTAAAATTATTACAGTTAAGTACTGCTTTACTGTTAATACTAATACTTTCAGTTAGGTAGTCAAGAGTCAAGACTCAGCAATTGTATATCTACGCTACCTACTAACATCATTTATCAAGAAAATCAAAACCAGATTTACTGAACATAAACGATAGAGTTAATTAAAATACCTAAAACCCTACGAGAGTTCATACAAACTGCCTACTGTAAAAACATATCAATTTAAATGCTACGGATAGCGATTCGGTGTAATCATATCAATCATAAAATAATGACCGTGGAGCAGTCGCGCAGATTGATGAAAACATTACATATTTATTGATAAAAAACGGCGAAGAGTGAGTGAAGTGGCGCGTCTATGCAGATAGTTACCATATAGAGCAAGACGTAGCGAACGACATCGGACATGTTTGTTTTCATACCGGTCCGAATTAACGTCGCGATTGGTTCAAAATCCATAACTGGCCTCTGGGAGCCAGGTGTCGTTCACACCGCGGCCTCGCGCGCCTCGTCTCGTTAATCACTCGTGTTCGCTATTGTTATAGCGCGTCGTACAGCCATCTTTGTCAAATTACAAGCAATTCATTTCAATAATTCGGTTGTGCTATCAAATGGAACAAAACGCAGATACTATTACCGATGCGTCGTGCGATAGAATCGAGTGCATTACTACATTCTCTTTTGTTTTATCGTTGACGCTACGCTGAATGGAAGCATTACGACGGCGTTAACGATCAGTCTACCATTAAAATGATGGATGATGTAGTCTTTTGCAAAAACTGTGTAAAGTGTTCGTTTCAATAAACAATGTGAGGGGTGCTATTTGTATTTATGTTTGACTGTGTATATCAAGAGAACTGCGTCGTAATTTGTTGTACACATTGCATAAATGAGTGGAATGGCGTTGCGGAGCGCGCGGGCCCGAGCATGCGCGCCAGTTTCCCTGCGACCGCTGGGAACACACTGAGTGTCCTTCGTTTACGTGCATATCAAAATGGGAAGGTCTAGGTTCCCCGGTAAACCCCTCAAATTCCAGAACAGAAAACGTATCAGTGTCCTATCGGGCGCCGTCTACCATGAAACTACTCCTGAGAATCATTCCGCCAGCCGTAGCTCGGCCTCCAATGATTTTGCTGGAGAGAAAGAGGTAAAGCGCATTTTCAGAAGGTTGTTAGATCAAGAATGTTATATAAAAAAGTGATGTTTTCGACGATATGTTCTGTTGTGTTTACGTAATAACTATAAAGCACTACTCAAACGCCAAGAGTACTGTAGAGCGCCAATACGGGAGCGTATTTTGACATTCAACCTTCTGTACAATACGTGTTGTCAACAAAGACATCTAAACTAAGCACATAAAGGAATGGCTGAATATACTACCTATTAAAACGAATAACGATATTGAATTCATGCTTTACTAATATTGTGAAACATCTAATTTCATCTAATATAACCTAACTTTATACACACAAAGCCTAGCATAGAGTTCTGTCATCATTCATTATTTCACAAAATAGTGTTTTTGTAAGTATACCTATATTGATATTTTATACTATACTCATAACTATTAATAAATTTTGTAAAAAAAAATACGCACACTGTATTAAACGGTTTACTTGTATGTTTTGATTAAATGACATGTAAACAAAGAAATACCTATGTACCTAGTTAATTCATGTAGACCTACTGTAGAGCTAATTGTTATTTCAATAAGAATTGTCTTCTTTAAATTAATAATAAACGAATTAAATTACAAAACCTTACAGATACATATACTAACTAATGAGTATGTCATCCTTATCTCAATATCTACAAATCTAATTAGGTATATTATTAAATCTGAACTAAGTGAAAAATATTACAATTAACCTTAAAAAATATTGAAGCTTTAAATGTAAAATGACACAAATTAAATTATTAGGTCATGTTACATCATGATACAAATGATAAATAATGATTTAAAATTTAATTTAAGTATACCTACTTACAGAAAACCTACTTATGGGTATATTTTTTAATGGACCCTATGATTTATTTGAAATAATTAGTTAGTACCTACATCATAAAATCTAAAATTTATTTTCTGTTAGATATAATGTAACATATCGTATTTAAAAAAAGTGCTTGTTAAGTAATACCTACAATTTTTAAATGATTCTAACCAATAATAAACAATATTATTGTGCTTATTTTATGCTATTTACTTGCTAAAGGTACCTACAAAAATAATTAAGTTGAATAGTTGTATACATTCGTTTTTTCACAGAAGTATAAATTATTATGTTAGCTAGTTGGACTTGTTTCACATTAAATTCAATTGATAATAATAATTCAAGCAAGAGTACTTACCAAATAGTTAAATTAACATAAAGAAATGCTTCATTTTATGGAAAAAAATATTTTTGCATTATGTTCTTAGCATAATGTAAAATATGCAACTATATTTGCCATAACAATAACATGAATTCATAACTCCATATTAAACACATGACATAATATTCCTACTTATAAATAGTAAAAGTTACAAAATAAATTTACAGCAAATAATTCGTTTTTTTTTTGTTTTTTTTTTGTAGTTTTTAAATACCAAAGATATTGAAGTCATTTTTAAGAAATTCAAATGTGCTAACAGTTGGTACACCTGAATAAATATTTGCACCAAAAAAATAAAATTACAATTTGTTCTAAGGTTAAAATTTTGATTGTTGTCTGTGGTTATTTTTTTTATTTTTCGTAGCTCAGACAAAATATAGGTATATCCCTAAAATATATGCATAAATTAATTTTGGTTTTTGTCAATGTCAATTGTCAACCAAATGGGTTGTTTCCTTCCTTTCATTGTTTACGTTGAATGATTTTAGCATGGATGTATGTGTAATAATAATTCTTTTTGATTATATAATATAAATAATGATTTTTGCCCTTTATCTACGTTTTGATACGGTTTTGATTGATGAAAATGATTTGAACAAACTCTTGAGTCTTGAATAACTAGGCACTAAAAAACTAAATAAACTTCCTTCACAAGTGGCAAGCGATTTGATATAATTCTATACCTACTACTATTAATGAAATTGAAGTCTGTCTGTAATTTTGAAATAACTACCTCATGTTAAGCTCATATGATTATTTGAACTGTACCATAAATGAATCACATGTTTTTAAAATTTTTGTTTGTTTGAACGGGCTAATCTTCGAAACGGCTGAACCTATTTTGACGGGACTTTCACATACACTGTATAGGATTAACCAAGGTCAAGGAGTAACATAGGCTACTTTTTGTTCTGGAAAATCCAAATTTCCCACCAGATTTTTAAAAACCTAAATCCACGCGGGCGAAGGCGCGGGCATCAGCTAGTATTTAATAAAAAAGGTTCCTAATCGGAATGCCCTTCCTATAGAGAAGAACCTGCAAGAAATTCGGCGATTGCTCTTTTCAGATACCTACCTATTCAATTTTCAATTGTTGAATGAATGAGAAGCTGGAAGAAATCTCTGTTTAGAGATAAACATTTCCAATGTATCTCAATTTATTATTACTTTGTAACTACAATTTTGGTACATGAAAAATAAAAAAAAAATAAAAAAAAAAATAACACTCAGGTATAAGTATTTGCAGTCCCGCGCATTGCTGTAGCAAGCTTAGCCAGTCCATGCCTTTTAATCATCTTTGATTGATCCTACGTAGGTACACATGTCTATATATAGAAATGATTTTTTTTTTTAATATTACAATAAAACTTAAAGCTAGCCTTATCTAATTACTATATAAATCATGACCGCGTGGAATGGTGCCAAGAATACTGGCTGCATTTCCTTGCTGGACAGCCAGGCTGATCCGTTGCGCAAAAAATGAGCCAGCCCTTCTGTCACCAGATGAGGCTATTAATCGCGGTGAAATGTCTCGTAAAAAATTTTTAGCACTAAGACTCCATGGCCCTAGGGTCTCCAAATGAATGAATCGCAAAATGTGTTGCTGATCACAAATCTCGAGAACAGCTGAACCAATTTCGCTAATTCTTTTTTCATAATATTCCTTGAAGTACGGGGATGGTTCTTACTGAGAGATTTTTCTTTTTAAAATCCTGAAAAAGAATCGACTATTAGGCGGCTGAGGGTCATTACTCCTTTCCAATAATCACATAATGGCAGGAATTCTTCTTATTGACCTACTTACTAGGATGCAGGTATTATTCAGGTATTAGTAATTTGACTTTCATTCAAACCCTGATTCTATTAGTGACTAATATAAATGAAATAAATACTAAGTAGTGCCTTTGCATTTTAGGTTACCTAAAATAAGTAATTCATGGTACATTTTTTGTAGTAAACCACTACAGTCCAATATTAATATTGCAGGAAGAAGAAAAGAAGGAAAACAACGGTGAGAATGATGCAAATGCAACCAGTGAAGATAAAACTACCAACGGTATAGACAAGAACAACCCGGATAATCAAGACAAAGACCCAGCTAAATCCCCTGTCCGTACTAGGTCTCAGAATAAAATGGAGCCACCAAAAAATGATAAACCAAAACCAGTGAAGAAAACTGTGACTTTCGGGACCGTAGAGAGCTGTGAAGATATTTTCTTACCACTGAAAAAGGTTCCAATAAAACATCATGCACCTCTAGTGTCTATTATAAAAAAGAAATCATCACTGAAACAAACCGAATATTCTACATTTAACAGTATACTGAAGCCAGCAAAACTGACAGATTTAAGCTCTAAATCTTCATCGGAATATCAAGAGGGGTACTTGAGGAAGAATTTAAATCCTCTCTCAAAACCTACTAATAAGTTCTCACAGTTTACCGAGACCCGTAGCACATCTCCTCCGCCCAGAAATCTTTCTCCAACAGAAAAAGAAAGTGGAAATGCTGCTAAATTCGTACTTCCTGTGAGGAGCAGTCACTCCTCGAGAGTAATTAAGCCTAACAAGAGGTTCATTGATGGTGATGAACAAACAATAGTTCCCAGTAGCGTATCCTCTGGCAAAGTCCTCAAGAAACCAAAACTGAAGCGACTAGTCTTCAATAATCTTCACAACGACGAGGACACACCAGAAGAAGAGGAATTGGACAAAATCACAGATAACGAAAAAGCAAGAGACAAGCACTCGCTTGCTTCAAATATTTTCAAAGATAAAACAACCAATACATTTTCCAATGTCAGCACCACAGGCCCAAGGAAAGTAGTGCGAGATTTATTTTCGTACGAAGAGAGGGAAAAATCATACTCTCCAGATGAAAATTCGAATGTTGACAGTCTTGAAAAGCTGAAATCTTCGGAAGCAAATAAAGAAGAAAGATCAGGACATGCTATGAGAAAGCTCATGGACATTTCAGATGCGAGCAGTTCGACTAGCAGTAGTGGGTCCGAGTCTGAAGAGAGTTGGGAGAGCGAGAGTGTTGAAGGAAGTGGCGAGGAAGAAGAGAAGCAGCCACCGACCAGTCCTGAAAAGGACAAGTCTTCAGCGTCCCAGTTGCTAAGTGGAAAAGTCATCATAAGAGAGGCAAGGCTGCAACTAACATCTCCCGCTCCATCTACAGCTGGGCTCGATGGGCCTTTCTCTGCACTGACAACAGTTTCATGTAAGAACTTATTTAGTTGCATACCATCATTTTTAATACACAGTTATTCAATAAGAAATTTTAGAGATAGGATTACTTTTATTCAAACATGGCTTAATCTAAAAATATAAAAGGAAAAGCTGACTGCCTAATCTATCAATACACAGCTCAAACTACTCGACAGATTGGGCTGATAGCTAGTACGATGTAGTGGATTTTTGAAAATTCCATCCCCAAGGGGGCAAAATAAGCATTTCAAATTTATATAGTCAATGCGGACGAAGTCTTAGGTATAAGCTAGTTAGCAACCATCAAACATCAAGATTGGTTTAGCAGTTTAGCTATGCTGTGTACAAATATTAGAGTTTAGATAAAGAATCTCAGCAAACCTAGTTTTAGGAAAAATATATCACTGATGACTGATATTCAAATGTCTATCCATAATTAGTAGATTATTAATTATTACAATCGCGAGCGTAACGAAGGACTCAAGGACTAAATCCCGAGCGTAGCGAGAGTGTTAAAAACTTAATTCACGAGCGAAGCGAGGGATTTAAGACGAGTCCTGAGTGTAGCGAGGGATTTAAGTTCACCCAAGACTAAGACAGCTTTATCACCGAGGAAAATACTCTACTTTTCGTACCACTTGCGAAAAAATTTACACAATAATAATATGAGATAAGCATTTATTAAACGTATTTTGCTGTGATAGCCTAGTGGTTAGGACATCCGCCTTCTAATCGGAGGTCGAGGGTTCGATCCCGGGCACGCACCTCTAACTTTTCGGAGTTATCTGCGTTTTAATTAATTAAATATCATTTGCTTTAACGCTGAAGGAAAACATCGTGAGGAAACCTGCAAGCCTGAGAGTTCTCTATAATGTTCTCAAAGGTGTGTGAAGTCTACCAATCCGCACATGTGCGGTGCCAGCGTGGTAGACTATGGCCAAAAACCCTTCTCACTCTAAGAGGAGACCCGCGCTCTGTAGTGAGCCGGTGATGGGTTGATCATGATGATGATAAAACGTATTTTTAGAACATTAACTTATTTATAAAAATAAATTAAAATAAACTTAACGTTTTTAACAGATTAAAAATGACTATTGTTATGTCCGCTTTTTGTGGCATAGAATGTCACTTTTTTGAACAAGTGGTACGAAAAATAATATAAGTACATACTACAATATTTTTACATTATAATTTATAATATATTTTTTATTACTACATTAATATATTTTTTTTTAGCAAATAACCCTCCAGCAACTGTAACATGTGGAGTCTGTGGGGCGGTACGCTTCTACAGATTTGTGCGACAAGCTCGCAAGTTCGGCATTTACTCGTGCGAGTCGTGTCGTAAGTTCATCTCCAAGTTGCTGAAGAAGGACAAAATGGTGCTGCGGACGTCGCCTGTGGTTACACACTGTGTAAGGGGTGAAGGTATGTTACATTATTTTTATGAATACCCTCCTCTCTTCTTTATAGTCGTATTCCTCTGCTGAGGGGCGTGATTCCTTTCCATTAATCACATAATGGCAGGAGTTCTCTGGGGATAGTAGAGGATTCCCAGATCCTTCTGCATACAACTGGGAGCGAGATTTCGTTTCTTAGTTTTTGTAGTTATTATTACTTATGTTAGTGATAATAACTGGGACTGACGGCTTAACGTGCTCTCTGAGACACAAAAATTTAAATTATACATTTATTTATTTTTATTTTTCAGGCAACTGCCATGTTCCCCCAGTGGTACGATCGCAACAGTGGAAGCTACTGAAATGCACTAACAAATCTCGTTGCCCAGCTTGTTGGCTCAAATTATGTCTCAAGGCGTTCCAAGTACCTCCGCACATAAGAGTCACCTTAACTGCTATGCTGCCTCCTTACATGAGGACTACATCCAAGCCTCCAGGGCCGTTAGCTCAAGCCCAACCCCTCAGAATAGGGTCCAGCAATACATCTACCACTCAATCAACATTCAATACATTGGGAACTGAAAATGAAAACATATTTGCTGTAAAAACTGCAAAGAAATCTTCTGAGGACATAGACAAACCTGAGGTAAGAGTAGTTGAAATAAGTATAAATAGGTAAAGTTTGTAAGTTTGTTTGTTAGGGTAAGTTGTTTCACCAGTAGAAAACTACATTATTCCTGAGTAACATAGTCTATTTTTTTTAAATTGAATTGGGTTATTAATAAATAAATTTATTACGACTTTGTTTACTACATCAATAATATTTTTATATTTTTTGGTGACATGAAATGTTCCTATTACTTATTTTTTTTGTCCTTATCCAAGTATGAAAGCTATTTTTGTGGTTTGATAAAATATTTCAGCAGCTTAGTTGTGAGTATGTACATAACAGATATACGGACAGACACAATTTCGCGTTTGTAATAATCAAGTATAGTGGATAAAAATGTGGATAAAATTAAAACTCGAACAAGGTTTTTAAAATCAAAGAATACAAGAATCACGTCAATCCGTTGCACCGTTGCGACGTGATTGAAGGACAAACCAACACAGCAACAAACAACGGTGCAACGGACTGACGTGATTTTTTGCATGGGTATAGATAAAGACTTGGAGAGTAACATGAGCTACTTTTTATCCCGGAAAATCAAAGAGTTCCCACGGGATTTTTAAAAACCTAAATCCACGCGTACTAAGTCGCAGGCATCAGCTAGTAATCTATATTTATTAATGTTCTTGAACATTTACTTTGTTCATAGGAGAAGGACGCTAAACAGCAGAAAGATCAAGATGCGAATGAGGAGAACAATGAAGATTTCAGTACCAATAGAAAGCGTCGTCTAACCAGGATTAAAGTCCGCAAGAAAGATAAAGGCGAATCCAAACAGGCGGAAGATCCCAAACGCCAGAAAATGGAACTCAAAGGTCCCAGGGTTAAGCACGTCTGTAGAAGTGCTTCCATTGTACTGGGCCAACCAATTGCAACATTCCCTACTCCAGAAGAGAAAGAGAAGAGTGATAATAAACCTATCTCAACCGATGAAGTCGGTAATATTATGCCTGTAGAAGAAAAAGGTAGAGTCACTCCAGACTTATTCGGCTGTGACTCTGAAGTTGACCCTGAGAACAAACTGCAAGTTGTTCCAGAAGTTTCTACTAAGGAGAGTGATCCAGAAGTCCAGACTGAGCCTAAGAAGAGAAAGACGGAAGTTGTGACAAAACAGAGCAAAGATTCAAGCGAGGATGAAACAATTATAGATATTGTACCGAGGAAATCAACTTTGAAACCATTCACAAATATAACAAACGTACGTTGTTTCATTATATTACATAGATTTGGATATTTGATTAGTTATGAGTTATTGTAAACTAAATAAGATGTCATAATTTCGTACTTTCAAGTTTTTACTATACTGTATCCACGGAAAAAGTTAGTATATCGCTCTCTCTGTTACGTAACGCCATACAATTGACAGAGACGAAAATCTCAGTGGGAGTTAACTGTTTTGAGGCACCAACCAATCACAAACATGTTTTCAAAAACACTTGAAATTCAATTCATTTTTGAATTGAATTTCAAGTGTTTTCGAAAACATGTTTGTGATTGGTTGGTGACACAAAACGGTTAACGCCCTCTGAGGTTTTCGTCTCTGTCATTTGTATGGAATTATGTAACAGAGAGAGCGATATACTAACTTCTTTGCGGGGATAGAGAATAGTTCCTTTTTTTTAACATTCCTCTAATTATGTTTCAGGTCCGAGGACGCGCTCAAAAATGTGGCCAAAATCGGCCAGAATTGATTTGTGTCGATTTTTGGGAAAGCTACGATCCAGATGAAGTGTGCAACTCTGGCTTTGGTCTCATTGGCACTATACCTTTCACTATCGCCAAACTATGTTTCTTGTGTGGAAGTGCTGGCAGAGAGAAGGTAAACTTCCTTTTTATAATATATATTATATGACTTTGAAACTTTTTATAACTTTGAAATGTTTTATTTTCCAATTGTTTCATATTTAATACGGTATTTTATACCAAGCAAGAAAAAATCTAAAATGTATAAACATGATAGTATCGGAAGTAATTAATCGATAAATGTTATTTTCAGTTTATAAAATTAATATAATGAATATAATTCATTTTAAAGATTTATTTATGTACTTCCCGTTGACCTAGAATCGTGAAATTTGGTATGTAGGTAGGTCTTATAGCATACTTAAGGGTGGTTACGCACTCATCCGATCCGAATCAGTCGAGTATTTTCACGGTATTGGGTCGGATGAATGCGTGCGTGATCGCTCTAAGGGGAAAAATCCGAAAACCGTGAATAATACGACTGTAGTACAGAACCCTCGGTGCGCGAGTCTGACTCGCACTTGGCCTGTTTTTTGGTTATACGATTTCTTTCCACATAGATTTGTCTCATTTTATTTCCCGGAATAATAACGTCCGAATGGAGGTTTCGCTTCAAAAAACTTGTTATGAGTTGGTTGTGACTATCAAATGAAGTCTCTTTGTGTAGGTCCCGAAACTACATAGTTTCATTCTGAACTTTTCGTCTATTCGTCCATTTTATGAAGAGTATTCAGTTTTTAGGCTTTGAACTTTATTTTGTTAGGATTGCTTGATAGTAAATATTAAAATGATCTCGTTTATTTGTCGTTTCCAGATGCTAGTGTGCGGCAGCTGCTGCGAGTGGTACCACGTGTGGTGCGCGGAGGAGGCCGGCGGCGGCGGCGCGTGGACGTGCGCGCGCTGCGTGTGGTGCGCGGCGTGCGCGCGCCCCGCCGCGCGGCTGCGCTGCCGCTCGTGCGCGCTCCCCTACCACGCCGCGTGCTTGCCCGCCGCGCCGCCCGACCACCGCAGCGACTGGCCACAGGTGTGTATGTTCCTATACAACATCCAGTGGGGATCCACACTGCCAACTTATCCCGACAGGTGGCGCGTAAGCGAACCGGTCATATCAACTGTGGAATCGGCTATGCTGAGCTGTCAAGCCCCATAAGTAATTTAAAAAAAATTGTCATGTAAACGGAAACCTCCTTAAGTGCCCTGTAAACGGTCAAACATGTTTGTTAAATATTACGTGTTTGTCAAATTATTTGGAAGTCTGCGGTTGTGTTTGATGCGTTTGTCAAACCAACTACGTGTTTGGCAAATTTGATTGACGGCGTGTTTGACAAACATGTTAAAAAAGTACGGCTGCGTTTGTCGAACAAACTACGTGTTTTGCAAACATGTTTGACTGTTAACGGGGCACTTTATTCTAGGTAAGAAACTATGAAGATGACAGCTTGCATTGGCCAGACCTCTTGTGGTACACTGGATACAAGCATCCAATTAAAAGAAAAATTAAACACCAATGATTTGAGAGTACTACATCAAAGTACTAAATACTACATTATGTTCATAATAGTTACCTACCTAGAATATTAGACTAAGTATTAACTACAGAGGAATGTGCAGTGCTCAGACAAGCCGCCAAGCGCTTACGAGCACGAAGAAACCAATATTGTAAGTTTTTTCTTTTTGTGTGGAAAAAAAAAGAGTTTATGCTATAGTGAAGGCATTCCTAAGACTCAATTTATCTTTTTAGATCTGCAGTTCATGCTTGAAGTGCAAGAGTTGCGACAGCAACCGAGTGAACAAGTTCGTGGGAAGCCTGCCTTTCTGCAGACCCTGCTTCAAGCTCCGTCAAAAGGGGAACTACTGTCCGCTTTGCCAAGCTTGTTACAGGGACAATGACTTTGATAGCAAGGTATGTATGTTAACAAGTAAAATTTTTTCTTCACATGATTTCTAAAGTTGTAGGTTAAGTTAAGTTTAACTTTTTTTATTCTATTACAAGTTAGCCCTGGACTGTGATCTCACCTGGTGGTAAGTGATGATGCAGTCTCACATGGTAGCGGACTAACTTGGCAGGGGTGTGGCAGTTTTTATTTCACCCATACCCCTTCTCGGTTTCTACGCAGCATCGTACCGGAACGCTAAATCGCTTGGTGGCACAGCTTTGCCGGTAGGGTGGTTTCTATTCACGGCCACAGCCTTTCACCAGACCAGAGACAATTTAGAAATTGTAAATTCCAAACTTTTAAATAATATACATTTTGTTTGTTCACAGATGATGGAATGTGGTTGGTGCGCTCGTTGGGTACACGCGAGCTGCGAAGGCTTGTCCGGGGAGGGCTACCAGCTTCTGTCCGCTTTGCCGCCGTCGATCGAATACATTTGCTGCAAGTGCATGCCAAATGATCCGCCGTGGCGGAAAATGCTCACCGATCATCTGAAGGGAAGACTTTTACACCTACTCAAACTACTCGCCAAAAATAAAAAGGCTTGTGCACTTTTGAAATTAACACCCCACAAGAATACGCCGGTGCCCAATAAACCCTACAGACTCATGTCTCCTCAGGCAATAAGAAAACTACATTTCGACAGTAGTGACGAATCATTGAAGAACACTACAGAAACTAAAGTTTACCGAAACACTGCAAGAGGACGCCGAAACAACAATCTTCCGCAGAATAAATTTGACGACCCCAACGCGTTCCAAATATGGCACTGTTCGTCCCTAATGACTGACGTGGACATGGAAAAGGAAGAAATTCCACACACTTTGCACAAAGTTGTCAATCTCCAAGAGCCCTTAATGCAAAACAAAGAAATATGTTTCTCAACTGGCCTTTTCAGCAACAAAACCGAGTTCAACATGCCTTGTGTAGAAGTTCATGAAAATAATCCTCCCCAAAACAAACCAGAGAAGGCAACTACCATGTTACCAACTACTCTGCACGACGACAAGTATGAGCCGATATCTGACGACGAAGAGCCCACAACGAGCTTCCCACAGGCTCGCAGTGAACAAGAGCTGAGCCCAGCAATTATAAGACAATCGAGCATATCTATTGAAGATACCACTCTTGAAGATATCAATAGAATTCTGTCGCCATCATTGCTCGATATAAAGAAAAGAGTAAACAGTGATGAATACATTTCTCTGAAAGACTTCAATCATGATATGAAAGATGTCATTGAAAGGACAGCGAGTGTAGATCTCCAGTCGATTTATAAGGACTTGTTTTCTGAGACCTTTCCTTGGTTTGACTGTGAAAACAATTGTCTTCAGCCTAACTTAGAAGTTGAAGGTGAGCTGGAAGATTCTGATTCCTTGAAAGATGTAGAAATGGCAGACACCAAAGGTACAAAAATAACCGCCCAAGTGGAAAGGCCGCTCGACCAACTAGTGCCTAAACTGGAATCTGCAGGGGAGCGAGAAGAAGAGGAACTACTAGAATTCTATCCTGTTGTTGACTCACGAATATGCGTGCTTTGCAAAACTACTGGCGATGGACCACCAGATATGGAAGGAAGGCTGCTCTATTGTGGACAAAATGACTGGATTCATGCTAACTGTGCATTATGGTCTGCAGAAGTATTTGAGGAAATTGATGGCTCCCTTCAAAATGTTCATTCTGCCATTTCGAGAGGAAAAATGATCAAATGTGCCGAATGTGAGGTTAAAGGAGCGAGTGTGGGTTGTTGTGCGAAGAACTGCAGCGAGACGTATCATTATGCATGTGCGAGGAAAGCAAGCTGCGCGTTTATGGATGACAAACGAGTATTCTGTCCTACTCATGGAAAAGACATTCCAAAAAAGAGCTTACAAAAAGATGCAGATTTTGAGCTAACAAGACCAGTTTATGTAGAGCTGGATAAGAAAAAGAAACGATACAGTGAAATAAATAAAGTACAATTTCTGATGGGTTCCTTGACAGTCCATAGTCTTGGCAAAATAGTGCCATCTGTCTCTGATTATGAAGAATTTTTGATGCCAGTAGATTTTTCGTGCAGTCGGCTGTTTTGGTCATGTAAGAAACCCACTAAAATTGTGAGGTACACGATAAAAACAAAACTTATACTTGCAGAACCGATGCCTGGCTTTGATTTTGGTGTAAATATAACTGTCGATCACACCATGGACATCCAAGTAGTCGAGCGTGTTATCGCGGAAATAGGAGCGTGGCATGAGAGTTTAGAGGCTGGCTCTGGTAAAACAGCGTGTATGATTAAGAGCGATAAGTCTCCTATCAAGTTTGGAAATACAGTAACTTTAGAAGATCTGGCAGTAAAACAAGTCGTTGAGTACTTATTAGATAATGTTTGCAAGCAAGAGCAACAAGATGAAGAAGAGCCTCAAAATACTGCCGACCTTCTCCCACCTGAAGTGAAAGACGCCATATTCGAAGACCTCAATCATGATCTTTTAGATGGCATATCAATGCAAGACATTTTTCCCAAGCTAATGTCGTACGAAGATCTCATTGCAATGGATTTAAAAAGTGAATTCTATGGAGCCATAACTCAATCCGACGATAGGTCGGACTCTCGCTCGAATGATTTTATTGACGAATTATTAAATGCACGATTAGAATCAGGTAATAAAGAGTTGAAAAGAAGTAAATCAGAGATGCTTTTACAAAACCATAATCTTAAAACCTTAACAACTGGGCGAGGACAGCAAAGGTCCACAAGTTTGACTTGGAATAATAAGTTTGACACAAGCTTATTGACATCTACTATAAAAAGGTGCAAAATGGGAAAATCTTCAACAGCTACTGGCAAACTTAGCCCTATTCAAAGAGCTACTGATACTACATTGGAGTCAATAAAAGAACTAGACAAAAGTAGCACCGATAAAAAAGCAAAACCAGAAACGATAACGAGCAATGAGTGCAATGAAGCGCCACATTCATCTGGTCTTAATTATCGGACCACATCTCCTAAACAGAAAGAGGAACCTTCTTCAGATGATAAAAATAAATCAGATGGATACTACACTGACGTAATTGATTTTTACACAAAGATTCAATGTAGCCCTATTTCCCAATTGGATGGTGCTGCAGACTGGTCAGGCTCTGAAAGCACATGCAGTTCCCGACCGGCTAGTCCTCAGGAAGATTTTACACCGATTCAGCAACTCGATGGCGCTGAAGATAGTCATCTTGGTAATGATAACACATCAAAATGCCAAACAAACCAGTTTCTGTACAGAGCTAGTGGATCCGAGAGTACATATACCGTGACTATTGCCGGAAACTCCATAAGTGGGCAACCGGAATTAGTCATGCGACCTCTAGATGACAATTCCAGCACATCCGGACAGATGGAACAATTAGTGAGATGTGATAGATGTCAATGCACCTACCGAAATAAAGAATCTTACGACAGACATATTCCATCATGTGATATGATGTCTACAAGTGAAAGTGAAAGTGAAAATCCGAAATCTCCCGAGAACAGGACATTGACCACACTCCAAAACGCTTTTCAAGGCGCGTTCGCTCAACCCATGATAATCCACGCAGGAGTAGTAAGCGGATCTGATAATACAGTAAAAGCAGAAGGTATCTCTGCAAGAAGAACGTCTATTAATACGAGACAAATAACAATTAATGGTACAATTGTAGAAACACCTTCACCAGGTCCAGCAAATGAGATGACTATGACGATTACGGAGCAAATGAAGTCAGGCACTGTAATATTCGATCAAAGCAAAACTACCAATGTTCAAGTATCTGCCAACCAACAAGTATTGTCTTCACCGCAGATAGTTGTAACACCGCAGATGTTACTCCCACCTAAAACAAGTTCGGCTAGTGGGCAAAAGATAATGACTCCACAATTAATTACGCAACAGGGTATAATTCCATACAATATTTGCGTAAAACCAGGTACTGGCAATGCAAACGTACAGCAAATCCAAGGCAGCGATATGGCACACTTGTTTCATACTGGATCAGGCGGAATTCAGGTGTTGTCGTCCAATAATCAAGTATTGACGATACCTTCTAACCAAGCTGGAAATATTACACCTATGATCCAAAGCAAAAATCAAGTTGCGAATTTTCCTAATATGGCGAGTGCATCATCTATCGCTCTACCGGTTAATTCTATTCAGGGAATGCCTAACGCTTCGATCATACAAAATATTCAGCCTATGATAAGACCACAAATACAAGGAAATCCTACTATTGTTGTACCCGCTATGACAGCGCAAAGGCTAACGTCGCCGAATTCCCAAACCAAACACCAGTTAATCTTGCCAAGTGCACCGCAGAAGTCGCCGAAAAAACAACCAATGCACATGCAACCAAAACCAATTTTTCAAGCCGCAAATCGAGGCAGAGGAAGACCAATTCCTAAACCAACTACAAAAATAAGACAAACAAAATTGGAGAAGACATTTACGACGATTAATCAGTCTCCATTGGGACCAGGTAACACTGTCATCCAGCTTCAAACAAACAATCAGACAGGCCAGCCTTCAATTATCGTGCAACCGGTCGCAAATCAAAATATTATGTCGGCGTATGTCGAAGCATTATCTCAACAGCAGAATCAAAATATGCAATATATCGCAACTATTGCACCTCAAGGAGATTTCAAAACGGGACCAACACAATTTATTTCACAGAGTGGACTTATGCCTCAAACATTTCAAATTCAACAAACTGAATCGGGCGGATTAGTTGCCGTGCCTAGTGGAGGTATACCTGTGCTGTTACCTCAGGGAAACGTAGGCATATTGCCGCAAACCATTCAACAAGGAGCTACGCTACTACCTCAAGGAGCTATTCAAACACAAGGCATAATATCTCAGGGTCCCAATGGGCCGACAATATTACCGCAAGCCATACATACTCAAAATGGAGCTACGATAATACCTCAAGGAACTATTCAAGGTCTGACCCCTGGCAATATAACATCTCAAACCTTACAAACGGGGACTGTAGTACCTCAAAGTGGTATCGGAAATGGACAAACCACTATAATTCCGAACGCACTATCGTCCCAAGGAAACACTATAATAACTTCTGCACCTGGCACGACAATTCTCCCTCAAGGGACAATATTACCACAGTTTTGCAATGATCAGGTCCTCTTAGGGTCAGCCCCAACTCTGGAAATGGTTACAGATCCTTCCGGATGCATGTATCTAACAACAACGCAGCCTGTATATTATGGTTTAGAAACTATTGTACAGAATACTGTAATGTCATCACAACAATTCGTATCTACTGCAATGCAAGGCGTACTCGCACAGAACAGTAGCTTCTCTGCAACTACCACACAAGTGTTCCAAGCTAGTAAGATAGAGCCGATTGTAGAAGTTCCCACTGGATATGTAGTCGTAAACAATGTCGGTGATACTGTAGTCACTTCATCAACTCCAAATGTTGTATCGGCACAATCAGTTCAGTCATCACCACAAGCTTTGAAAAATGTCAAAACTTCTGTCCCTAATTTGACATTGCAACCTTTACCAGATAAACAATCTAATAATAACCGACAAACTCCAAAAGTTATTCAAATGAGCCCAGCTCCTCTAACAATTGGATCCCAACAAGGAACTATATTAAATGGAAAACAAAATTTTAATCCAATTACATCCCAGATACACAGTATGACTTTGTCAAATACGACACAAAGTTTACAGAGGGTTAATATTTCAAAACCTAATATTGTCTCTATGTCGCCAAATGTGACTCTCGTATCATCAATAGGTCAACCTGTAATGGCAATTTCACAAACTATTCCTAATACGATGTCGTTTTCTATGCAGTCAATACCTTTGTCACAGCCAATTGTATCAAGTTCAATTGCACCATCTACTAGTAAAAATAACACAATGAAGATTGAAAACTCGCACATGATCGAAATAAGCGGTAACTTACATGATACGTCCAATTGTTCTAGTATGCCAACGATAAGTGTGACGCAGAGTATTAAGTCGCCGACTCCATGGCGAAACACACAAGCAGAAAATAAAATTGATCTGCACAATATTGGTGCAAAGGCTAATTCTGCATTAAACTCTTCAATGAATATTCATAATAACCTGCTTATTGGAAGACAAATGGCACATACTGAACTTGGAAAAGACAATCAGAACTGTTTATTATCAATGAACAACACTGGAAATTCTTTAAATAATATCCATCAATTCGAGTCCAGTATTAATGCTAGCCATCACTCATCTGCACATACTTCTAATAATGTGATACAAATTACAGCGGGAAATATTTATCCTCCCGCATCTATGAATAGTAATTTCGACGCTGATACAGCATTAAAATTGAGTAAGATAAATGCACTTTCCAAGACTGAAGGAGGTCACTTAAATTTCTCACAAGAAATAATGGCATCTCATTCTCAACACAACGCACAAAATGACAAAACTAATTATCAAAATATCGGTTCTAATGAAAATAAACATAATGATAACTTTCAAAACCAAATAAATATACACAAGTTGAGTAGTTGCCAAGTTCAAGGAAATATGAACAATTCGCCATCAATAAGTATCATCCCATCTAGCATGATTAGACCGCAGATGCAAAATAATCAAAACTCAATGACTGTTTCTAATAACCAAAATCAAATGTGCTCAGTTTCAAACAGTTCGTCACATGGACAAGTACAGTTAATGAATTCTGCGAATACCTCGCAAAATATAAATATGTCATGTCAGGAGATGGCTAATAATCGAGTTAATATGAATACGCCTAGCGAAAATAACCAGCAGCATGATTTGGCTAATACTTCTCTAAATACACCTAATTTGCCACATGGGAGTATGCAAATGATATCACACGATAATGGACAGCATACATCTTCTAATCAAATTCATATTATGAATGGACAGATTCAACACAATCGTCACGTAGAAAATAGCGGATCAATGCAACAGTTGAACCCAGGGCTCACTACCAGATCTTATCATGATAATCTTATTAGTGGTCAGCAAAGTCATAACCAGAACAATATGATTTCTAATCGAAGCACACCAGACAACAGTAACGGCTTGGGTCAGAATGTTAGTATGCACAATATTGGAAATAATCATAATATGAATCGTGCTGACCTGGGTGAATTGAATCACATGCATATGAATCAGTCGTTATCTAATATGAATAATATGCAAAATAATAGAATGATGATGGAAAACATGCAGTCTCATAATATAAACAATGCTAATCACCAAATTCACTCAAATAACAGATCTATGGAATCTTTACATAATCAGCAAATGCATTCTATGCAACAAATTAATCACCACATGAGTGGTAATAATAGCCGTTCGCAAATCGATAACAACCTGCATATGAATCAACAAATGACCATTCAACAACAAAATAGACAAATGGATAATTCTATACATCATCACCAGCATCAAATGTCAAACATGATGCAGTTACAAAATACTCGTCCTCATATAGATAATACTTTAATGGGTTTGCATCAACATGTTTCAAACCAAATGCATAATAGACAACAAACGGACAACAATATGCACATGCATCATAATAATATGTCTGGGAATAACGTCAATATGGGCCTCGGTCATCAATTGGACAGTTCAACTGTTATACCCAATATGCATAGTAACAGGCACGATAATAGTTCTATGGCAATGCAAAATCTGAACACCATGAACCAAATGCAAAATAATAGAAATTCGATGGAACATAACAATTTGATGCAACATCAGATTAACAATATTAATTCAATGAATAACATGAATATGCATAATAATCTTAACAATACTATGCAAATGTCTAATGCTAATCATCAATCGCTGAATAATTCATTGATGCATATGCCCAATATACCAGATATTAAGAATGAACTCCAAAATTCATGCAGTGGCAGTTGTTCAAGTTCTACCAGCTCACAGTTTACTAACAATCAGTCTTCGTTTGAAATGTGCGCAAATATGAACACGAGTAATAATATGAATATAAGCAACAATGCAAACATTATGCATGGTATGAACGTAAATAATACCAATATGTCTAACAATATGATGATGAACAACATTAATAACAGCTCTATTTACGGCGCAAACAACCAAAACGCTCTCAATGGTCACGATTTGTTGATGAGTTGCAATAACTCTACAGAAATAACTAATCTTATGTCGAATTCCAATCACATGATGATGAACAATTCACAAACTCATACTACTAATAACCAAAATCAAATGTTGACGGGTCAAGTTTCAAATAATTCGCAAATAAATTTGAGTAGCTGTAGTATGAATGGAAACAACTTAACCCAAACACCTATTACTAATATGGAAAGCCAAATAAATAGGACGAACATGGCAGTAAACGAACAACCTAAGTTTGTACAAGAGCCCGCAAGAGGAAAAAATATTATGGGACCACCGCCTAACACAACAATGCCTGTTAGCGACTGTGCTAAAGTTAATGTAGTCGGGACTGCCGATAAACAAAATCACGCAGTGCCAGGCAATAGTCAAATGGGTTTTATGCAGATGAATTCACAAAGTAACAACAGAATAATCAATCTTCCAGAGAGAAATAGACTGAACAATACAAATGTCGAGAATAATATGACCCAACACGTGCCTCAGCAGCACAACATACGTGTGGTTACAAATAATAGTAACAACAATGTAGCTGGAATCTCTAGTGATCCTTTAGCATTTCAGCAGAAAAGCGAAAGTAATACTATGATCAATGTACCTTTCCAAGCAATACCCAATAGCGCGCCTATGAATATTAACGTAAATTCAAGTAATAATACTGTGAACATAACTGTTCAAAATAATTTGGTCGATCCCAAAATCGCCACTAAGGCTGCAGCGGACTTGAACTTTCCAATTCAAGCTAACAGTAATTTACTACAAAACCAAAGTAGTAGTAATAACATGATTTGTATACCTGTCAACAACAACAGCACAATTAATTTACCAACCCAGAACAGTTCTAGTATAACTCTACCAAAGGCCCCTCCTACTCAGCAATCTGGTATACCGACAAACGTTGTAAACCCTATGACAATGAGACCAATGAATAGAGTTCTGCCATTACATAGAGATGGTCAAAGTAAATCTACAAAGACTTCCGGTACTAAAGCGCCCACAGTACCTAAGCAAAGGCCTGTGAGTCACGATATGCCGGATTTAAATATAAAAGATGAGAGTATTGACAGTGACCTCGAGAAGGCTATCGAAGAATCTAAGAGAATGCAAGTAATAGAAAAAGCTAAAAGAGAAAAGGAAGAAAGGGATGCAGCTCGAGCGATACAATTATCCAATGAAATGCAACAAGCAAACACAAGTTCAGGTTCGTCTGCAATTTCTGTTGCTCGCAGTGAAACCATCGAAAATATTCCCAAAATGATGTCATTGCCGAGTTTAGATGTAATAGAACCAGAACCGCCTAAAGTACTAATAGAAAAGGACACCAACAAATCAGTACCGACCAAAATGCCGAATCCATCGACTAAAGTTTTAAAACGGCCCTTAACTGATAAAAAACCTGACACAGAGACAGTTGTTACGAAGAAACTAACTAAAGCTGCGAAGGGTCAAGAAAACAAGCTAGCGCAACCTAAACAGGCGCCCGATCCACCAAAAGATGATGGTCCAAAACTTATATATGAGGTGTCTTCAGAGGATGGATTCATCTATTCCTCGTCGTCTTTGACAGATCTATGGACGAAAGTTATAGAGGCTGTGCAAAACGCCAGAAAACAGGCCGGGCTGCCTCTCATTCAATACAACTTACCATCTACTTTATCTGGAGCTCATTTACTAGGGTTAAATAATAACGCCTTGAGATATTTAATTGAACAATTACCCGGGGTAAGTTTGGAGTTTATAAAATATGATTGATGAGTAAGGACGTTATCTTTTTCTACAATGGTGCTTTGTTTGCAGGCAAATCGATGCACGAAGTACAAGATACGTCAAGATCGTCCGTTGAACAGCTGGGACAATGATTTAGATCTGAGCGAAGGTTTCAAGGAGAGCCCGTGGGGAAGCGCACGCACAGGACCAGTGTCGAGGAAACAAAATCATGACATGTTTAGTTGGATGGCATCTCCTTTCAGAGAGGAACCTCCGCCATTCGGTGGACAAGAGGGAGAAAGTTCCATTTCAAGGTTTATATTTAACGGAAATTATTGTTCTTTCATGCCGCTCATAATTTTCAGTAGGTAAACAAATCCTTGATTTTGTTACAGACGGTTGGCAACTTTGCCCCCCGCGATGAGGTTTAGACAACTCAAAGAGACTTCAAAGGCATCTGTGGGCGTCTACAGATCACATATTCACGGACGTGGACTGTTTTGCAAACGAGATATTGAAGAAGGTACTTGTAGTTACTAACAAAGTTTAGCGTTAGTAGGTACCGTCGTGAATGATATTTATGATGAACTCTAGTGAGTTTTAGCCGTTGATATGATAGTAAAGTACGCGACAGATCGAGATGGCAATCGGGGGGCACAGCCCCCGCGCTAACCCGGTGCGGGCAAGCGTGGGTGTGTGGGGCGTCCCCCCGCCTGATACCTCGATTGCCATCCCGACTGTCGTGGACTATATTCATGTGGCAAATTATTGGCGTGCGGACAATGAAGAGCTGATTATAGTCCTCTTTTACAGTCCTCCTGACTCCTCTTTCTGTAGCAAAGCAATTTATTACAAGTGGGAGTAAAAAATATTTCTATTATGTGTATTCATTATTTTCAGGCGACATGGTAATCGAGTACGCCGGCGAAGTGATACGCGCAGTGCTAGCGGATCAGCGCGAGAAGAAGTACGAGGCGATGAGCGGCCGCCGTGGCGTGGGCGGCTGCTATATGTTCCGCATCGACGACCATCTAGTCGTCGACGCGACTCTCAAGGGCAACGCTGCGAGATTCATAAACCATTCGTGTGATGTGAGTATATCCTATTTACAACATAAAACACAAAAAATGTTTCTACCTATAGTACGCGATAGGTCGAGATGGCAATCGAGGTGGGGACGCCTCCCCGCACACCCACACAGTCCCCGCCTTCATTGGAAAGGCAGTAATGCGAAGATGTTTTAGACCACTAAAACAATGCATTAGGTTAGGCACATTCTTTTTTCAGTGTAGTAGTACATAATGCTCTATTTTGAAATACATTTTCGCAATCTGTTTCCTACCAATTACAATCCGGGTATCTTTAAAATAAGAGGGAATATAGGCAAACGCACATCAAAGTCATATTTTAGTCAAATTGGGTAATATGATGTAGTGGTGATAATTAATTATGCAAACATAAAACTAAAGCTACATGTGAGGCCATATCATCACTCAGTGTAATTGTGGTCAAGCACCATGTACCAGCACATGTGTTAATTTAAGTAATTAATTAATGTAAACAGTTGTTAATTCTCGATATATAAGTGAACTGTTGTGTTCTTTATTGAGAAATAAATGTCTTTAAACCGAAGCGTGTGCCTATAACAAATTAAAAAACCCACCTCCGGGTTTGGAATTTCCTATTTGTATTAATGATTTTACTCATTTTCAGCCTAACTGCTACTCGCGCGTTGTTGACATCCACGGCCACAAGCACATCCTGATTTTCGCTCTCCGACGGATCTCAATCGGCGAAGAGCTCACTTACGACTACAAGTTCCCTTTCGAAGAAGTCAAAATACCGTGCACGTGTGGCGCGAAGAAGTGTCGCAAGTACCTCAACTGAGCAACTATAGTATGAGAGTGAGTGATTCGATTGTGTCAATTATTCTGGCTTTCAGAAAGAAGTGCGGTGTACTGAATGAAGATATTACTGAACTGATTACGTCACTTATATTTATGTCGTCTGTTCGTGTAAAATTACCGTCTTTGCAGTGTTTTTGGGCCGCGTCTAGACTGACGGATGCTGAAGTATAGTCCGCGCCAATTAAACAGTCGTTCTTGAAGTTAACTGCAAGACGCATCGCAATAGCATTTTTCAGGCGTCATTCAGTGGGGCGCGCGACGCTAGGGAGGGGAACACACCAGCTCGCGCGCTGCGTTCGCCATCTGCATTAGTGTGAGTGCAACATTCGTACACAGTACACGAGCGCGTGGAACAATACCTGTGCGATCTCGCACTTGCATGTCAGATGCGACTATTTAACTGCCTGGAACTATGCCAAAATACTTGATGTCTTCATTGTACGCGGCTTAGTACTGGTCTAACTTCACTGGTGCGCTTTCAACTTGCGTAGATATATGCATCATGATAACTACTCAAGCAATGCATGCAATATTGATTGCACCACAGTTTGATGCATGCACTATTGCCAGCGAACATGAGGCATGCGCACAGGCATACCTCTGGGTAGTTAGCGCGTGCGATTAACGCAATTTAAAACGCTAGTTGAAAGCGCACCAGTGTAGTTAGACTACTAGTAAATTGGTCATCTACAAGAACAAAAGTATGCAACTGTCAGACTGGACGCGGCCTTAGTCTACGAGGTTTCCCGTGCAAAAAACATTACAATATATTATATCGGATTAGTTACTAAATAGCATAATAATCAAATAAGTACATTACTGATTTAGACGTATTTTTAGAAGAACTAAGCGTTTGATGAAGAATATGAATGAAATTATAAGAGTTTGCGGGACGTTAAGGTGCGGAAGAAAATACTGGGTCGAGCACAATTTTCTATATGTACATAATTAAGACAATAAGTCCAATTCACATATCGTGTTATTCCCACCTCTTTACTTGACATTTTAGTGCCACTAGAGCCAATGGTCACGGAAGTTTTCATGAATCTTGTTATGATCTCTTATATGAATCTGCCCAGTGTTTAGAATTGTTGGATTGTAAGGCGTGTTCACTTAAAAAATCCAACTATGTGTATAAACGAACGTGGCGGCATCGCCAAGCAACTTGAAAACCTCGATCGTAATTGAGGCTATCCTATAAGCAAGCATCTAAAAATTGGTTAATTAACATAGTTACATTATGAAAAAGTGATTTTTCTAAAAAGTTTGCTACGTAAGGCCAAACTAAAAACCTTGGTCTAAGAAGCGGTTGACTCCCAAAAATAGTTTAAAGAGTTATCACCAAATAACACGAGAATTTAGTTAAACCGATGTTTCTAAAAAAAAGTTTGCTACATAGGACCAAATTAAAAACTCACTAAAAACTTTTGTCTTAAAAGTAGTAAAACGTTGGTCCTATGTAGCATGCTTTTTTTAAAATATTAGTTTTTGAAAATTTCCTCCCTCGTTCCTTGGCGATAACACAAAAACTACTTTTTTTTGCAGTTAACCGCTTTTTAGATATAGGATGGTAGAATGCGGATTATATTTTGGTGGTTAGGAATTTTTAAGTGAACACACTTATTATATTGGTTTTTATAGATATTTCTTATTTTGTGATAAGTTTTTATACATTGTGTACATATTTTTTAAGTTGTATCGTTTTAGCTAGGTCGGTTAGAGGTTCTTGAGCGGCTTTAGACTGTTACGGCTATCGTCAGCACCTAAAGCCGCGTCCACTCTAAAAAAAATTGCGTTTGGTTTCGTGTATGGCAAAAAAGATTGTGTGGATACCAATTTTAGGCAAAAGAGAATTCCACGTTAATGAAAATTTATGCTTAACACAACAATTTTTCGTACATACAAAAGTAGTTTTCTTTGTGTGGGCGCGGCTTAACATTGATGTGATATGCGTAAACCCAAGGCGGGATAAGTGAACGGTTAGTGCGTAGTATATTTGTTCCTCATTTGTTCAATGTCTCCTCTTGTGATCAGTTAAGTCTCGACTAACATAGCGGCGTACGTGTACATAGATGGAAATTAGTTGTTAATTAACATAAATACATTCGAATGAAGGTTAGCAAAGTTACAGTACAATGTTACTTTTTTTGTAATTTTAATAAGTATTGTATAGCTAATTTGTAAATAAGAGAAATTATCTGTCATAATAATGAGTTTAAGCGACAAATCGTTTTATCGTAGTCATAGCGGTAGGGTGTACTTTAAAGGAACATTACATACATCATGTACATAAAATAAGTTATTGGGTGTGCGGGTTGGCTCGGAACAGGTTGTTTTGACGGATGTTTTAAATGAGATGCTGACAGACTCCCGGCCAGGAACGATTTAACACGAAAATGCACATTTTTAGCTTTAATATTTGTTTCAACACGGCTTGAGTTTAAAACTAAAACATTAAGTTATATTGAAAGTACCAATTTTTTATTTGTATTTCCTAATAATACGGTTTTCGTGTGATTTTATTTTTATGTCTAGAGAAATAGAAATTAATGCATCACAGTGTCATCACAGTTATATGAACTATAAGTACCAGTGACTTTTCAAATTTTCACAATAATTCTAGTAATAATAATATTAGATGCAGAACCGAATGCGAAACTAGTTTAGGACCGAACAGTAACTGCATCTATTAAGCAGTATTAACATATTCTTAGGTGAACCAGTAAAACCGTTTAAATGATAGTTTTAGTAATAAAAATACATTCTGTACAGCTGGAACTGCACTGATTACTTCATTTGCTGTTATTAGGGTTGCCATCTCTAAGTAAGCCAAATAAGGACTCGGTGGTTTATGAATTGACCTCGAAAGGAGTACAATTTTACAACAGTAGTTATGTCCATTTTATAGTGTTATTAAATTCTTAAAACGTTAAATAAATTAGTTGGAGGAATGGCATCTCTAGTAATTGTAAGCAATGTTACTTTTCGACATTATTTTGTGACAATTCAATTTCAAAAATATACAATTTATTTACTTATTTTCTCAGGATTTCTGAACATACTTGTTATACAGTTTACACTGTTTTTAATTTGAAAAAAACTTAACAATTTTTATGGCTTTATCCATTCTGTCGAATTTCCGTCTAATCTAGCTTTACCACAATAAAGAAAAAAAGTAGTGGTACTATAGAGTTAGCCATGTTTTAGGTTCACCCGATGTTAGAATTTTTACATTATTTCACCTTGTTATTTTTTATGCACTAATTTTTGAAACAGTTGACTTGTGGACTAGTCTCTAGGAATTTAAAATCATACAATCAAGTATATTTTCATTAGTTAATTGTAATACATGTTATAAATAAATTGATCAGTAAACATAGTAGAAGTTGTACATCGAGTAACGATAATAAATAACAAAGTACAGGTAATTTTAATCAATATGACCTATAATTAACATCTATTTTTAATATAAGTTTTTTATTCAAATAATGTTAATCTGAATTATTATTATTTTCTGTTTTACCTCTTTTCTTTGTACGTTCCGTATTTATGAAGTTGTGTTTCTGTGCCGTGTCGCCAAGATAGTGCTTGAAAGTGTCAGTTTAAATATAAGTAGGTAGATGTATTTTCTTACTCTCGGAATATTAGTTTAATATTTTGTATTAAGTACTAGAAATTGGCTAATAGGTTCTATGGAATACTATAGTTCTTTTTATGTTGTAAGCCCATCACAAACATGTGTCTCAAATATAACTTCAAAATCATTGACACAGTAGTTTACGTACCAACGACTGTACACGAATAAACATCCCATATTTTAATTTGGGCCTTCGATGTACGATTAGTTTCATTAATATCAAAATGAAACAAAACCAGGGAACGAATTATAGATATTTTTTCGTAGCTTTACCAAAGTACTTTTATGTTGACGTTAAAAAATAACGATACCCATATAGCCACTAACCTTGTCTAGAGATATTATTAGAAAGGGCTTCACCTGTGCATTCTAAAACAGATTTTTATTTATTTGTACGCATCATAGTTTTTCTATTATCTTACAAAATGTCAAAAAAATACGACTGCAGTACGGAACCCTCGTTGCGCGAGCCTGACTCACACTTGGCTGGTTTTTTTTTTAAACGGAAACCGTCCCCGCAAAAGACCACTGGGTCAAAATTACGGGTGATGTACCTAGTTGAAAAATAAGAGCCTATCAGTATGTAGATACTGATAGGATAGGATCTGGATGCTGGATCCAGGCGGCGCAAGACCGTGGCGTGTGGAAGTCCCTACAAGAGACCTATGTCCAGTAGTGGACGTCTATTGGTTGATGATGATGATGATGATGATCAGTATGTATAGCCCGTACGAAATGGATTCCTCACGCACCATTTTAACTATGGGTCAACTGTCATGTCAAAAGTACGGTTCTCCTTTAAAATAAGTACTAAAATCGTACTTGTGACATGAAATTAGACACAAAAAGTTAAAATGTCGCGTGAGGAGTTAACAAATTTTACGCGTTATAGTTCCTATTGCCCTGTAGGTACTAATGGTTCGAGAGCTAGTATCAGCTATAGGTCCTTTACTGGAACGTCAGCGTCTATTCACATCACACTTTGTCACTAAGCCACGGCACAAAAACGCCTCTAGTTTTTATCTCTTGACCCTGACAGTGTTGTTAATCATCGATTGATTTATATTTAATATTTGAGTTGTGTAAAAATGAGATCATGCTTAAATTAAGCGCATGTGCATTTTATTAGTCCTACAAATATAATTTTTAAAAGACCAAATCACTTAGTGATGAATAATTTCGTTAATTGTATTAAGTAAAAAAATGTCTGCTCTTGATATTATTTTGTGTTAAAATAATGCTTTTATTTTTAATGTACACATGCCATTTTGCCTAATGTTATTATAAATTATATTATATTGCTTTAAAAGCACCAATTTTACAATGCATAGTTCTATGCCCTGTCTATACATTTTATTACTTTATTTATTTCTATCATTATTTTGTATTGTGGTAAATTTTACCAAAAATAAAAATACTAAAATGTGCTTTATGTTTTTGTTTTATTTATAGCATGTTTAAGCAAGCCCTAAGCTATAAAGACATTAAAATTAGAGCTGTAGCGCTAGTGCCCAAATATTAACTATGCAGTACATGTACTTGTTTTCCCAACGCACGGTGCACGTCCCATCCGTGGCAGTATCCCAGAAGTATGCGGCGGCCGTGTGCAAACCCGTGCCATTTTTTTGGGTCACCGTCATCCTCACTAAAAGCAAAGAGATTTTTTTTATAAAGAATATTAGCCATGTTAAATGACTAATATTCCCCTTTCCTCTCCAACTAAGCGTCAGGCTTGTGCTAGGAGTAGGTACGACAATAGTGCAACGGGCGGGGTTTGAACCGTCGACCTCTCGGTTTTTAGTCCACTCCTTTACCGGTTGAGCTATTGAGGCTAAATTATGGCTTATGTCGCCTCTAGGTTCTATCCATGACAATTCAGAAAGTAAGTTCAAACCAAGACTTGTAATAAGGAGGGTAGTTTAGTATAATTTACCGGTTATTGACTCACTTGGAATCTGGGGATCATTTTTAGGATTCCATACCCGAACGGTGCCATCGATGCCCTATCACTAAGACTCCGCTGTCCGTCTCTCTGTCAGCGGCCTGTGTCTTGTGAACCGTAATAGGTAGAGGTAATTTTTTTTACAGAATGTGTATTTCTATTGCCGTTATAACAATAGTCGCCATAAAAAATTAAAAAAGTGTTAATTCTTATACGATGGTACGGAACCCTTTTTTATACACAGGAAATGCCTGACGCATACCCCTCCGTCAGGATAAACGGAGGGGTTATGTGGGGCTTGCACCCACTAAAACCTGTGCTCCTCCCTCGACAGACTAGTGGTTGCACGGGTATCACTTAATAGTATTGCTACCGCGCTCCCGCCAGGTTAGACCCGCCACGAACTGGCAGGCGGGTCCCACCGCTAGCCTTGCTACCAACCTCTCGGAAGCGCACCCGGAACACGGCGCGCTTACTCCTGACCTGCTTATATTTCGGTTGACGAACAATGGTACGTAACCCTTCGTGTGTGACTCCGGCTCGTACTTAACCGATTTTTATTCTAAAATTAGGTAATATGTAGGAAAGAATAATAATTTATGATGTAGGTATAGGTAATAATTATGTTACTGATGTATTTAAACGGCTTGTTTAGTTTATTGAGTCTTGACAGCGTCTTCTCTGTGATAACAGTGATCCATTGGGGTGTTCGTGAATGACTGTAAACGTTCCCTCCAAGACAGAACTCGATATTGTCCCTTACAATGTTCTGCACTTCTTCTACGTTGAAAGTTATATCCTGGAAGGAAAATAGGTACAGTTTTAACATCGATATAAAGTAGGAAAAAGGCAGGAACCTAGGATGCAACCCTTGATGGTAAGTGGTAACGGTCATTACTCATTCAAGAATATTATCCGCCATGTTGGATTTGTAGTGACGTCAATCGTCATAGACAAAACTTGCCTAGTCTGGTAGCTACACCTACATAGTAACAAAAATTAATTAAAATTACTAACTATACCTATACTTACTTATAGTACCCGACAGGTTGAGATGGCAATCGGGATAAGAGGCGGGGGGACGCCCCGCACGAGGTTGAGATGGCGATCGGGATATGAGGCGGGGGACGCCCCGCACGAGAGTCTGCAGAGTGTCCCCTCGCCTCATACCCGTCACCCGCGCCATCCCGCACCGTGTTAGCGAAGGGCCTGTGCGGGCGTGCAACTGCAAGGAGTCCCACCCCGATTACCATCTCGCCCTGTCGCCTACTATACTAGATGCTTAGCTAGTATGCATGTATTTTGCTGTTAGTCAGTCTCTTACGCAAAAATAAAATAGGTGTACCTCTTCGTCGTCTTCCTGCGCCATTATTAAACTATGGTGATATAAATTAATGTACCTACCTAATAATTATATTCTTATATTTATTATGGTCAAATAATGAGTAATAAGTATAGAACATAATATAATCAGTCAGTGGTATAGAATTATTCTAATAAATTTATAGTCCGTACAAAATGACTTCTCACGCGCCATTTTAACTGTATGGGTCTCAGAATAAGGACTATTAGAAGTAGCCCTATTGTGACACTTACTGTTAGAGCGAGATAGCTAAATGCATTTAAGCTCTTATTAGAACGTGACAAAATGGTTATGTTTTGTCCTTATCACCGTGGCCACTTTTTTTTGTTTGTCAAAATGTATTTGTACGTGAGTATTTGACAAACAACGTGAAGTGTAGAAGGAATGACATTTCATAAGTAAGAAAATCTGCTTGAGCGAGAGGGACTGAGGGGGCCACGCTAGTTGCAAATCTGACATATGTCTGTGGCATGGGTCAACTGTGTCATGTCAAAAGTACGGTTCACGTTCACCCGTTCGCTCCTTGTTTATTAAGCCTATGGTTCACCCACGAATGTATTTAATTCGTGCAGTTGACCCATAGAGTTAAAATGGCGCATGAGGAGTCATTTTGTACGGACTATTACTCTTCTTTTCTTTGAATTATACTATATCTATGGTTATGGTATTATATTCTTAGGATTATATTATACTCTTTAAGGATCACATAGGATGTTTACTCTTTGTTTTGAAGTTTGAGGTCATAGAGATGCTAAGTTTGAGGTTTTGATATGGTTTTGATATCGTGATATTATTATACTCTTTGGGTTTGGGTTTGGTATGTAAAAAAATGTACTCCGTGGGTTTGTATGTTATTGGTCCGTGGTTTGTGGTGGGTTTATATCTCTGTGGGTTTGGTCAGCTCAGCTCAGCTGAGCTCAGCGGGCTCAGCGTATTTTGTAACAAATTCGTAATGTTTTTGTTATATTTCCACATATTTTGTATAGAAAAACAGTTGCATACAGACTGATTGCATTATAGAATGGAGTCGTAAACACAAGAGTTCTGTGAATTGATACATTAGTTTGCAATTCATGGAGTTAAAGGTCTGGGTCGAGGGAATACAAAGGATTGTTTGTGGGGTGACGGAGACCACGACTTGTCAGGTCAGTAGATTATTTCCCATCGCTAATAATTATTATGAAAGCATAGCTTTCTAATCTCACTTTCCATAAGCATAATTATATATGAGGATATTAAATGCAAAACAAACAAAAAATGTTCGACTGACGTTTTGTTTTTAACTAATGTAGTCGTTTTGTTTTGATCCCAAAATAGGAAATTATTTTAGACCCATATGAATTCTTCTAAAATTAAAACACATCTACATCCAAAATGACATAAATGTGAACTTGTTGATAAACCTTTGTTTAAGAATATTTTTATTTACATATAGGATGTAGTGTTTGCTTTGGCTCATGCCACTGGCAAAGTGGGCAGATTCACTTTGATAGAGAGATGGAGGAATAATGAACGACTTTTAGCTCCACAGGAATTTCCACTAAAGGTAAATAATTACTTATTAATTTTAATATTGTAATAGAAATAGAAATAGAAATAGAAATAGTGTTTATTTGCTAGAATGTGGTACAATTTGGTCTTAAATCTATTGTGTAAAGAAAAAAGCTATAGATAGTCTTAAAACTATCGCCACCTATCCATTTCTCAAAAGGCAAAATAATGGCTTATATTGTTACTTTCCACTTTTTGACATAATTAATATTACAAAATTAATGATTATATAAATATTATACTGGACTGAAATTTTTTAAGCTTTCCACTGCCATTTCTGGTGATATCTTTTGCATTGTATATTATAAGTTATCATAGATTTTTTCTATGTTGCATTTCTCAGGTACATTTTGAAAAATACATAGGTAATGTACATGCTATCTTTGTTATATGTCTATTGTTTTGGTTTTGGTGTACAATAAAGCATATTTTACTTACTTTTACTTTACTTTTAATGAACTAAATGTAAAATCCAAAGTTTTCTGCAACCAGTGAACTGCATAGTTGATTTATGTCAGTCTGTCTGTTTCTCCATTTATATACATGTCGATTTTATAGCTTATTATGTTATAATTTTAGATCCTGATGAAATGGGGTGAATACTCCAATGATATTCAATTTATATTAAGAAGATCTGACAATAGCAGCAACAACCAAAAACTAGTACAACCTACCAATAACTCTAGATCACCTATTGGAAATGGGTATGTTTATCTACATGACTATTATCAAAAACTAGATGATGCCCGCGACTTCGTCCGCGTGGATTTAGGTTTTTAAAAATCCCGTGGGAACTCTTTGATTTTTCGGGATAAAAAGTAGCCTATGTCCTTCCCCGGGATGCAATCTATCGCTGTACCAAATTTCGTCAAAATCGGTTGAACGGATGGGCTGTGAAAGGCTAGCAGACAGTCAGACGGACAGGCAGACACACTTTTGCATTTATAATATTAGTATGGATGACAAATATAAAAAAAAATTAAAGCCTGTATGTGATATATGTACATAAATATCAATATCTGCAAAGAAGAACATTGTATATCACTATATCAGTTTTTGGCAATTTTGAGTATCAATTATCACTACCTACCTATATTATAAATATGAAAGTGTGATTGTTTGTTGGTTTGTCTTTCAATCACTTTGCAATGGAGTAATGGACTGGCTTGACTCTTTGCATAGGCTACTTTTATCCTGGAAAATCAGAGGGGTTTCAAAAACTGGGTATCTGCAACTTGTTTGTCTTTTATAACTTTTATTCACAAAATCTATTGACATATTAAACATTATGTTGAAACGCTATTGTAGCATACAGGCAAATAATACATACAAACTTACATTCATACTAACACATATACTACATTCAAGACACTGTCGTCTCGAGTCTGCACCCCACGCAGTGTGCGTATAAAAAAATGTTATTATTTGGTAAGACTCAACATCTGAAATCAATAAGTGTTTCTATAAACAATGTAAATTGTTTATAGAAACACTTATTGACCTATACTATAACACTATTATTATGTATCAATAAGTAGATGGAATGACACTTTTTAAACCTTCGTGGTTTTTTGCTGTGTCTAAATTGGATTTGTTAAACGATCTTTAAAAAAAATAAATTGACTTGGCCATAAATATCTAGTTTCCTCAAGTATAGCATGTAATTATTGTCACCAGGAGTCATAACACATCCAGTCCAAACATATCAGACAAACAAAGCTCACCGAACAGGACTAACTCAACCCCCACACATAACAATGTAAATAACACCTCCCCTGGGAACCCTGTGGGTGTGGTGAAGGGGGTGCAGCAAACCAAATCCCCAGAGTCTAACAGCCCCGTGCTTAAAGATGTCCCACCTTACAGGTAAGGATCAAGCGATCAGTATCAGAAATCTATTTTATCTATATGTATTTATTTATAGACTAAAGAAAAGTAAATAAATAAATAAATAAATCGTTTATTTCTCAAAAGTATTGGTACAAGTACATATAAGTATTAATTACAATTACAGATTACAAGTGGTGATAATAATATGTAACTAAGTGTAGGTATATTATGCTTGCTTGCACATTTCATAAACTTTTACCAGTGGACCCTACACTAGGAGGTGACCTGTATCGTAGGGTCCGAGTTAATGTTTACCATGGTTTCCTGTTTTATTTCATTTATGCGGTTAAGCACGGAAAATTAGTGACTGAGGTATATTAATGGTATATATATGTTATAAAACTTATGAATACATATCATAATAAGGATTATAATATATAAGAGATCATTACATACTAAAAATAATAATAATAATGTAATATATTTTATAAATAAAAGTAATGGAAGTGTACAACAACGTGCGTATTTAGTTGATGCGTTTGAGCAAAGTAAACGTAAGTTACTCCTTACTTTGTAAACTAAAGCATTAGAGAAAAAATTGAGGTTGTTTGTAATTTGCAGCCCAAACAGATTAGTCTGTGCTAGGGCTGACAAAAAACATCAACCCATATTGATTTACGATTTTAGGAGTGCATATTGACTTTCTTTAGACTTAAGACAAAGTTAAAACAAGAAAGATTTTTGTCAGCGCCATAATTAATCTGTCTTGATTTAACTCTAAATAAAAGTCAAAGTACACTTTAAGGATCTCATACTTAGTTAGCAGTGTCTATGTATTAGCTATTATCATGTTATTAAGTTATATTTCATAACAGTTACACAGATTAACGTCACTGATGATACATAATATCAATGCTGTAAATAGTTAAGAGACCTTTGATTTGAGGAGCTGACAGGATACAGAACGACACTAGTTCACAAAATTAAACATTACAGGATGGCAAAAAAATTAGAATTCAATTGAATTTTAAAGTTCTTTAGTATTGCACTAATCTGATTTTGAAAGTAAATGCACTTTTTGAAGGAAACTCACTTTGAGGCTATTTTAATTGAAAATAATAGATCAAGACACTGCAATTAAAAAATTGAGTAAAAAATAGGTCTAGTCCAGCTCAGTTCACCAGTTCCTCATTTTATTAAAAAAGTTTTATTATTCATTAACACTTGACAATTTTATCAAATATCATTTATTTGTATTAATATATTCCCTGTTATTATTGCACTATCCTTCTAACTTTAATCAATATATCCGCTTAAGTGTCAATAATTTTTAACATTTAACAGAGACCCACCACCGCCATACAGGTCACCCCCACCGCCCTCAGCTTTAAGAAAGTCCCCTAACCGCACTACTCGCAGGCCTCCGCACATGTCTCCTGTCAACCTGACGGAGAGACCAGAGGAAGAGCGCAGTCCCGAGGCTGTGTGCTACAACAGTCAATACAGGGAACTGGTGTCACTAGTGAACTATCAGAGGGAGAAACTGTCCAGCCAACAAGTTGATCTAATCAAGGTAAATAATAGAAAGTCACCTAGGCCCTAACAGCACTACTTGCAGGCCTCCGCACATGTCTCCTGTCAACCTGGAGTAAAGAAGCCTTATATGCTTATAGGCTAGGCTTACTTTTTATCACAGAAAATCAAAGAGTTTGCCATGAGATTTTTGAATAACCTGAATCCAAATCATGGACATTATTTATTTGGCACAACTAGCTTGTATCCCAGAGACGGATATAGATTACTTTTTGTCCCGGAAAATCAAAGATTTCCCACTCAAGGAATTGTGAAATACCGAAACTTACGAACGCGGACGAAGTCGCAGGCTATCTATAGTTGATATGGCAGTCGGGGTATGAGGTGGGGGTACGTCACCGGTACGCCACCGCACGTCATCCGCGCTCGTCCGCACCGGGTTAGCGCGGGTGCAGTGCGAGTGTGCGAGGAGTCCCCTCCCCAATTGCCTTCTCGACCTGTCGCATACTATAGTATTTTTAATATTTCTTTTCACAGTATGACGCTGAAATTGGGTTTTGGGAGAACAAAGGACGGGAACAAGAAAGACAAGTGGAGTTATTACAGCAGCAGATCAGTTCCACTGATAATCAACTTCGAATCAGTACTGAACAGGTAAATCTATACTAATATATCCATACTAGCTTATGCCCGCGACTTTGTCCGCGTGCACTACACAAATTTCAAACCCCTTAGGGGTTGAATTTTCAAAAACCCTTTCTTAGCGGATGCCTACGTCATAACAGCTATCTCCATGCCGAATTTTAGCCCGATCCGTCCAGTAGTTTGAGCTGTGCGTTGATAGATCAGTCAGTCAGTCAGTCGGTCACCTTTTCCTTTTATATTATATTTAGATTAATAAATTGTGTTTTCATGTTTGTCTGTTACCTATTTGGGCTCATCCGCTTAACCGAATTTGACGAAATTTGGTACAGAGAAATTTGCAACCTGAAGAGCATAGGTTACAAATTAAAGGGTTGCCATAGGATTTTTAAAAACCTAAATCCATGCAGATGAAGCTGCGGGTGTACAAAGATAATCTCTCAAAATATTTATTCGGATGTGAAATAGAAATTGAAAGATTTTTTGTCAAATAAAAAGTACTTTTGAATCGTCAAATGCAGCAACCACTGGTTAAGAATGCATTACCTATTGAGAACCAGCAAAAAACTCTTTTCAAAGATGGATAAAAGTACCTACCTATAGGAGTAATTTTCATTCTAAACAGGAACATTATTATTGTCCTAGTTCAGTTATAGACAAGTTATTATATTACCATAAATTATAACACGGCATGGCATTAAAATTATACCTATTTAGATACAAACAAGCCATTATATCATAAATTGATACAAAAACTTTGTAATGAAGTTTTTGCCCTTGCTATGTCTTTTATAATTTGTATATAAACTTGTTTGAATAATGCTATGAATCAGTGTGCACCTTTGAATTAACCTTTGACATTAAGAATAAAGTCAGACCTAACACATTACAAAGCTTTCTGTTCTCATAAAACAGTTCCCATCATCTTTATTGTTTTTGCCACCACTTTTGTTTTTATTAGCTAGCTATGGTCTACGGCCTACATAATATACTTGACAAAAATGTTACATTCAGTCATATTTGTATAATACGCGACACGTCGAGATAGCAATCAAAGAGTTCCCACGGGATTTGTGAAAACTTAAAAACTCACGCGGAATAATTCGCGGGTGACATCTCTTGGCGGGAAGTAGAATTAGAAGACTAGCTTATGCTCGCGACTTCATCCGCGTGGACTACACAAATTTCAAACCCCTATTTCACCCCCTTTTGGGTTTGAATTTAGGGGTTGAATTTTCAAAAATCCTTTCTTAGATGCCTACATCATAAAAGCTATCTGCATGCCAAATTTCAGCCTAATCCGTCCAGTAGTTTGAGCTGTGTGTTGATAGATCAGTGAGTCAGTCAATCCTTTTATATATTTAGATGTATTACGTGTGTAACGAGGGATATACTAGTTGATATGTCCACAGGTACAAGCACTCAACTATGTGGAAGAAGAAAGTGAAATAGCCAAACAAAATGAAAAGACGCTAAAGTCTGAGATAGTTTTAGTGCGATCCAAACTCGCGAACTGCGAAACCGAGTTGCTACAGTGTAAGAATAAAATCCGGAAGCTTATGGAGGATATACATAATGAACAGCGCGTTGTTAGCAGTCGTCAGCAGGAGAATAGGTAAGAAAATAAAGAAAAAAACCTACAGTCGTATTTTTTCGACATTTTGCACGACAATTCAAAAACTATGATTCATAAAAATAAATAACAATCTATTTTAGAATGTACAGGTGAAGACCTTTCATATGATACCCCACTTGATATAGTCACTCACTTCGAAAGTTGAAAGTACTAATTATTAGTTCATGACCACAATTTAATTTTTTTTTTGTGTGATCTAACCCTAAATTCACGGATTTCAGATTTTTCCCCAAATGTCAGCTATAAAATCTTCTTACCTGCCAAATTTCATGATTCTAGGTCAACGGGAAGTACCCTGTAGGTTTCTTGACAGACAGACGGACAGACAGACAACAAAGTGATCCTATACGGGTTGCGTTTTTCCTTTTGAGGTACGGAACCCTAAAAATTACTGTACTCTATCCACGGAGAGATGTTAGCAAGGGCTCTCTCTGTTACGTAGTCTCATACGAATGACAGACCAAAAACTCAGTGGGCGTTAATCATTTCGAGTGGCCAACCAATTCAAAAAACATTCGAAAAACGTTCGGAATTCAATTCGAAAACATAGTCTCGTTTGTGATTGGCTGCCAACTCAAAATGGCTAACGCCCACTAAGTTTTTCGTCTCTATCATTTGTATGGGATTACGTAACAGAGAGAGCCCTATACTAACTTCTCTCCGAGGATAGAGTATATAGCGTGAATTTTAAAAACTATTCTAATTTTTTAGGGTTCCGTACCTCAAAAGGAAAAACGGAACCCTTATAGGATCACTTTGTTGTCTGTCTGTTTGTCTGTCTGTCTGTCTGTCAAGAAACCTACAGGGTACTTCCCGTTGACCTAGAATTATGAAATTTGGCAGGTAGGTGGGTCTTATAGCTGGCTTAAGGGGAAAAATCTGAAAAGCGTGAATTTAGGGTTAGATCACACAAAAAAAATTAAATTGTGGTCATGAACTAATAATTAGTATAAGTATATAGTAATAAGTAAGATAACTATATCAAGTGGGGTATCATATTATGAAAGGGCTTTACCTGTGCATTCTAAAGCAGATTTTTATTTATTTTTATGCATCATAGTTTTTGAATTATCCTGCAAAATGTTGAAAAAATACGACTGTAGTCCGGAACCCTCATTGCGCGAGCCTGACTCGCACTTGGCCGGTTTTATTTTTAATGATATGGCAGATCTTTTGAATACGATTTCTACTTATTTCATTCGTCTAATGAGACCTTAAGTTTAGCCTTGGCCTTGATGCAATTTCAGGCAAGCACTGGAGCGTTCGATGCTGGCGGAAGTGGAGAATCTTCAAACGCAGATACAGCAGGCGAAACACGCCACCGAAATCAACCATCTCACTGCAGAGAATCTTAAAAGAGAGGTGCGTACTTACTACCAACCCATACTTAATATTATAAATGCGAAAGTGTGCCTGTCTGTCTGTCTGCTAGAGCCTTTCACGGCCCATCCATTCAACCGATTTTTACGAAATTTGGTACAGTGATAGCTTGCATCCTCGGGGAAGGACATAGGCTACTTTTTATCCCGGAAAATCATAGGGTTCCCACGGGATTTTCAAAAACCTAAATCCACGCGGACGAAGTCGCGGCCATTAGCTAGTACCTAATAACATTAAAAAGGCTCTGCTCTTTTTCTTTTGAGCTTGTAATCGTTTGTAATCCAAATTACCATATTCAAAAACCTATCGCTAGATTTGAATTTAATCTATGGCGTCCATTAGATGGTAAGCTTTTGCTGTCAGTTTTAATAAGTTTAATAAGTCTCAATAGCTCAACGGTTAAGGAGCGAATTGCAATCCGAAAGCTCCGCGATTTAACCCCCACCCGTTGCTCTATTACTCGTAAGTTCTATCCTTTATATTATATCTATTCTCTATCTCCTAATCTAACACTACTAAGCTTTACGCTTAGTTGGAGGGGAAAAGGGAATATTAATCATGATAAACGTGGCTAATATTCTTTAAAAAAGTTTTGCGACAGTCTGCTGGCTGTGAGCACTGACCTCTGCTATTACAAGTACGCTGGACCTGCGATTGCCGACCTGTTTTGGAAGCTTGCCGAGTTGTCTGTGAGTGACAGGTTACCGTCCAATGGACGCCTCGCCTCACGCCTACCAAACTTCTAGTTAGAAATATATAGAAAAACCATAATTATGTATTTTAGGTTGGTGTCCTAGAGAATGCCATAATGGAGAAGAAGCGGCAAGTGGAGCGGTTGGTTCAGGAGATGAAGGAAGCCAATCTACAGAGTCTCACGGGCAGCGTGGATGAGTTACGACATCCACTAGATGGTAATTATCTAAATATATAAAAGGAAAAGGTGACTGACTGACTGACTGATCTATCAACGCACAGCTCAAACTATTGGACGGATCGGGCTGAAATGTGACATGCAGATATATATTATGACGTAGGCATCCGCTAAGGATTTTTGAAAATTCAACCCCTAAGGGGGTGACTTAATTGGGGTTTGAAATTTGTATAGTCCACGCGGACGAAGTTGCGAGCATAAGCTAGTTATTTCAATAAAACTTGAAGCTATCCTTACCTAATTACTATACAAATCCTGTTCGTGTGGAATGTTGCCAAGAATACTGGCTACATTTCCGCGCTGGACAGCCGGGCTGATCCGTCGCGCAAAAAATGAGCCAGTCCTTCTGTCACCAGATGAGGGTTATTAATCGCGGTGAAATTCATTTTACAAAAAAAGGTTACTATGGTTTTTTTCTTTTAGTTTAATATTATTACTTGCATAACTAAATTTTCAACTTAAAATGCGACTGCAAGGAGATATTCAGTCAAAAAACTGTTTCTGGGCGCGAGCGGCTACGAAACGAAGTGACCAAGTGAAAATTCGAAAAGAGCTCGTCGAAATATATAAGACTAGCTGTTGCCCGCGACTTCGTCCACGTGGAATTATGTTTTTAAAAATCCCGTGGGAACTTTGATTTTCCGGGATAAGAAGTAGCCTATGTCACTCTCCAGGTCTTTATCTATACCCATGCAAAAAATCACGTCAATCCGTTGCACCGTTGCGACATGATTGAACGACAAACCAACTAACCAATAAACCAACAAACAAACACACTTTGGCATTAATAAGGGTGCTGATTACCAATTTTCAAAACTCCCTGAAAACTTTCCAAGTTTATATAGTTTTCTCTCTGCCACAACATGCCTCGAGCGTCATCATATTATCCAATCATTGTTTCAGGTTTATGCAAGGCAGGAAGCGCACGTAGAATAATAGGTTCACCGAGGCAACTAGAAAATGCAGCACCGACCAATAAAAATCCTCACGGAGTGTGGGTGTGAATATATCAATCCGCCATTTATTGATGAACTTTACGGTGTCGATCACAGCCATCGGTCTAGAGGTTTTCGGTCAAAGTTCAATAATGAAAAGTCATAGACATTCTTATTTGACCATCACAGTCTGCATATTGTGTGTATAGAGAGATCAATGCAGTAGTTTGTCAGTTATCGCCAGAAAAACATGGGAATTGTCAAAAACTGGTGTTTGTGTGGTCTTATGTAGCAAACTTTTTTGGAAACATTGTAAACTCCCATTGTTTTTGGCAATAACTTACAAACTACAGTTTGCAGTTAACCAGATAAAATGTTTTTAGACACATTTGTCTGTGGTTTGCTGAAGTCATTACTACAACAAATCACAGATTATGTCTCTGATACACTTGTAAGTTTTACTTACGTAAGTAGCTTACATGTTTAACTTACGATAAATTTACTAATGTAAACATGACTCTTATACATTAGTCATAGTACATTTACCTTAGTAAATTTGCTGTTGATTAATTACGTAAGAAACTTACGTGAGTAAAAATTATTAGTAACTGTAATCGCGGCTTTACAGTGAATGGGAAACTCTAGACCGTTAACGTGAAACGATGCTTCTGTAAGAAAAGTTTTGATTCTATTGCAGATGGGTGTGCAAACAAGAGTTTATATAATTTTTTTATTGTTTAAATGTATTTAATGTGTTTGAGTGCAAATTTTTTAAAGTATTAATCAATTTTATTTACTGTTCTGTGACATTTTTTAGGTATTTTATGAAAGTGATTTACGGTTAAGACTCGAGGCATATTGTATTTTTGCTCGAATTTCAACTCTTACTTTGCTAGAGTGCAAAGTACGAGATGAAATTCGAGCAAAATTAGCACTTTATAAGTCCTGCAAATTGACGTCATTTCGATGTTAATGAGACATGGTTGCAGCGTAATAGCAATTTGCGGGACTTATACCACGCAGATTTCAAAGGGCAAAGAAATCCTTTCCGAGCGAGTAAGATGAAAAGAAATGAGTTTTAATTTAGGTTTCTTTTGCCTCAGTTCCATAATTCCCTATGCTTCAATAAGTAGATATTAGTTCAGCGTAAAAAGAATTAGAAGAAAGCTTTTATCATTTGAAGAAACATTTTATGTGATAATAAAGTTCTTTGGAAAATCACTTGCTTTTAATATGATGTTTTAATGTGCAATCCTTGCACAGTACAAAAATATTTTATGCGAACATTTTTCGCTATTGAATGTTAAAGCCTAAATATAATTATTATTACAATGTATTGTACTGCCATAGATTTTGTGTGAATGCTATTTTAGTTAATGTTATTTAATTTTCATTATTTGTTTTATTAATAAACGTAGACACTTTTTATAATGACCGTAATTCATAATGCTGATCAATATGGTGACTAAATAATAAAGATAATTAATATGGTGACTGTAAATCACAAAGTTGACCAATGTGGTGATTGTAACTCATTAGTTGACTAGTATGGTGATTGTAAATCATAGAATTGACCAATATGGTGATTGTAAATCATGACCTATTGATTTATAATTATAATGATTAATGGTTTATGATTTACAATCATAAAACCGAGCAATATGGTGACTGACAATTAACTGAACATAAATAAAAGCGTTATTTGTGATTTTAAAAGTAATCAATGAATGGGTCATTCATAAGGTGGTCTGTTCTATGTTTATTAATAACGCAAAATATAATTATGTGTAAGTTATTATTTAGTAGATAATTTATTAGATTTGTGTTCAAATTAGTGTCATATTTAATCTTTGTCACAAAATATGCTGTTTTGTGATTAATTTGGAATGTATTAGCGCATCTTGCCGTCTCATTAGGTATTGACGTAATATTGAAATGAAATATAATTTTAATTAAAAAAGGGAACAAAACAAACAGGTTTTGAAAACCATGTACATAAGTAATATAGTCTTTATCGTAGAACGGTGGTTTTGCAAAATTCTAAAATGACTTCTGCTATATTTGGATACTACAATATAAAAATATCAATCTACCATATTCTTAAAACAGACACTTTTTCGGATATATAGTACGCGACAGGTCGAGATGGACATCGAGGTGTGGACATCCCGCACTAACCCGATGCGGGACAGCGCGGGGAACATGCGGCCCCCCACCTCATACCCCGATTGCCATCTCGACCTGTCGCGAACTATACATATGTGAATTTTTATTGCTTGACAAAAATGGCTTCGGAAATCATTCAAAATGGCTATATTTTGGAAAGTTTCACTAAATGCGGATCCGTTACTTTTCTACGATCGTGACAATATTATCTTGGCCCTATATATAATTTACACACTGTTTATATATGATGACTTCGACAATTCTGTCAATTTAGACGTGTATATAAAGTGTGTTTTCACTATTTTATGTGTATATAAATATTGAAGCATTTAAATATGTATTTACAGTTTGATAAATAGATAAGCCTCCAATGTTTGGTCAGACAAAAGCTCATACACAGCTGACTATTGAATCCATTTAGTAGTCTGCTGTCTGAAACCAATTTCCTAAAATGAAATAATTATATCCTAAGTATCTATATTTTTTGGTTCAAATATTGGCATTGGACATGGACATTGGTTTTAATCGGCTTACAAAGAGTAGTGGTTGATAAAAATATATTGGGTAAGTAGTTGATCAAAAATAATATTGTGCCATGAGTACAAACAAATTTTTATACCATTATTATCTTAAAAAATAAATTTAAAAAGTACTCACCTATTTTCAAATACATAATTTTAAATTGTATCGGACTTTATACTTAATTGAAATTTGCAATATAGAAATAGTGTGTTGATATTGTTAATAGAATAATCTAGTCGGAAATATAAGCCATTGCAATATTTTATAGACAATTTTCATATAGACGTCGTAACTCGTACATACGGCCTAACGGTTCACTTGAAATGTATTCAAGCATAATACAAGTTTGTAAGTCCTAAATATTTATAGATTGTACTTATCTCACTCTGTGTACTCTGCATGGTTACTAATAGACAATTTGTGTATTATACAAAATATACTGAATTTAGAACAAGTTTGGTCATTTTATTTGCTTCATAGTTGATGCCCGCGACTTAGTCCGCGTGTATTTGCGTTTTTAAAAATCCCGTGAGAACTCTGTTTTTCCGGTATAAAATTAGCCTATATCCGTCTACAAGAGACCTATGTCTAGCAGTGGACGTCTATCGGTTGATGATGATATCCGTCTACGTATGAAAGCTATCTCTGTGCCAAATCGATGGTGCCTGCGATAGGAGCTATTAACAGTCTTGGCATATTCGATTATTATGATTAACGATTAAAAAGTAAATAGCGATCAACTTTTTAATCGTTAATCAGATTAACTTTTTGCCAACATTGACTATAAATATAATCTGATGTGTCCGCAGAACACCGCTCCGCATCAGTGGACAAGCAGCCTTATATAAAAATAAATAAATGAAAAACAATAAATAATTTAGAATCTTATATTTAAACTGACGAAATCAAACCTGTTAGCTTCAACAGCATTAGGAAACTGCGATACAGAATTATTATACATATCCGCTGTACTTAAGTCATTACAATATTATTATGTCATAAACTTCCTAAATTAATAGGAAACACAATTTACAGGTTTGCCAGCCGAACATTCATATATTACATCTTACGTCACTTAATTACTTATATTTTACGGGGCCAGTGTTACTTATTCTCGAAGGGGGTGACGCAGTATAAAGGGATTCCCTTCGGGAATTCAGGTATGGTTGTACCTACTCCTTGTTATAATAATACGTGATGTAATAAATGAATGATCTAAACAGCCGTACTCAGAGTCGCTAATCGTTACTTAAGATTGAGTTAAAACGAGACAGATTTATGTGAGAGATATAGCTCTGTCTCGTTTTAATTAAACTTAAGTAACGATTAAGCGACTCTGAGTACGGCTGTAGAATATTAAACAAAATGAAAATATTAAATATTCACTTTTTATTCTGTCAATACAATATTAAATTCTCTGTTCACATTATAAAATCTGAATATTTTAATCATCACATTATAAATACTCATGTGTGTTGGGGCTTAGTGAGATGACGTCATAATAACTCTTGCTTGAATTGTTAACCTAAAAGTTCGATTGTAATTTGTAGCACATGATTAATGATTAAGTAATCGCCTACTATAATAATAATAATAATAATATTATCTTTAACAATTCTTTTGCGATTGATATAAATAGGAGCTACTCATCTATACCTCCAAAAACTTTTAACTGAGTAATAATATGCAAAATAATATAATTAAAATATAAAGTATTATTAAAATCAATTGATATTTCTTGATCTTGATAGCCAAGACAAGTCCTATATATAGAACCCATCTTGATGAGTTCAACTGTTAACTCTCACACAGTAGGTACACTTTATAACACAGATTATCTCAGTGATTTATAACAACCATGTTGTAAACCTCTCTAGAATAAATAATATGTTCCTTGTAAACTGTACTTCAAGATATTTGCAATTCGCCATTTCTTGCAGTAAACAGATGATTAATTGTCATTAAGTAAAATTGTTTCTAATAAATAAAAAAGTAAATCTTCTAAATTATTTATTCTCTAATAAATAATTAATTAACTAACCGATATACACATAACACAATACATAAAATATATTATTATTAGAAACTTTCAAAGGATCAAATCCGTCAATCCCTTCCTGGCTACAACGGTGTGGTCTCATTTCTCATCACAGTAGGTATTCTACAAAAAATTACCTGTTTAAGTAATTAAATTAGTTAATTTTGTGTCATTAAACTTTTAACCCGCAAACTATTTTAGTGCTGAATTCAATGAAATTTGTCATCAAAAGCAGCTCGGAAGATTTTGTTGTTTGTAACAAAAAAACTATAAGACTTCCTATTTCTTTGAAATACCTAATAAAGACATTATAGTTCGCGACAGGTCGACATGACAATTGGGGCGGGGACGCCGCGCACTCCCGCACAGCGCCCGGGCTATCCCGTTGCGGGAGAACGCAGGGGCTGTATGGGTGTGCGGGGCGTCCCGCCATCTACGATTGCCATGTTGACCTATCGCGAACTATAGGTATATCGCTTTTCTAAGTATAATGCGTCCGAACTAGAAGGTCATTGTCGCAGAGGATCAATTATTATTGAATAATCTATGAATAGTTTTAGAGCTGCACCCCAAATATGATGTAGTAATTGTCACCTGCACCCTGTGCACACATAAATGTGACGCCATGGCACAGCCTTGCCTGTGCAGTGTGCAGAGTAAAATAAGCATGCCTCAGATTTGCCCATGTAACAAAATGTTTGGTCAAAAAAATTGAAACTATTTAGGGGCTATTTAAGTCAGTCATCTCACTTCCTCTCGAGCAATCACTATGCCTTCTCCTCCTTTTCCCTATTATACCGTTCTAGTTCTTTGAGGAACTGTCCTTTAGGTTTCATGACGTTGGGTCGGTCGCCGCGGCACTTGGGACAGAACCACCTGCCCTTGGGCTTGGTGGTTAGCGAGACGCAGGAGAAGTGGAACCATTCTATAGGACAGAGGTCGTTGTCGCAGAGGATCATCTCGCCGAATGAGATCTGGTCGCACAGGCAGTAGCGCGGCTCGTCGGGGTCGATCGCGTCCGCTTCCTCGGGCGGGGTTTCCGAGCGCTGCGCTGTTTGGCGCGCTTTGCGTTTTTTCTTTTTACCCATGCCTGTAAATAAAATTATGTGTCATAAAGTGTTGATTTTGAGAGAACAGAACCAAGCCAAAATGTAAGAAGGATAGATTTATTCACTGTAGTGTACCAAGAAAGGGATGGCAATAAAGGAATATTGGCCATCACATGATCAAAAAGTCAAATTATAGCATTTTAAAAATAAATTACATAATAAATGATATTAAACAAAAAGTAAACATATGACATTTTGAAAAATTGTATAGTAAATATAAGTAACTATTCACATAATATTTACTTATATTTACTTTACAATTTTCCACTCCACTCACACACTGAGGGTTCCATACTCGGGTATTTTTTTCGACATTGTGCATGATAAACCAAAAACTATAATGCATAAAAATAAATACAAATCTGTTTTAGAATATACAGGTAAAGCCCCTTCATATGATACCCCACTTGGTACAGTTACTTTGAAAATTAAAAATACTAATTATTTGTTCATTAACACATTTTTTGTGTGATGTAACTGCAAATCCACGGTTTTCAGTTTTATTCCTTTACTTGTGCTATGGCTATAAGACCTACCTACCAAATTTCATGATTTTAGGTCAAAGGGAAGTACCCTATAGGTTTTCTTGACAGACACGACAGACAGACGAACAGACAGACAGACAGACAGACAGACAAAGAAGTGATCCTAAAGGGGTTTCTTTTGAGGTACGGAACCCTAAAAAAAAATAATAATAATAATAACACACAAGCCGGGCACAGTCGAGGGTGTTTTTGGTGGACATCACCATTCCGTATGACAAGAACCTCGTGAGAGCTGAGACGGAGAAAAAGCGCAAGTATCTCGATCTGGCTCACGAGGTTTCCGACATGTGGCATGTGGAGTCCACTGAAATCATCCCAATCGTCATATCTGCGAATGGGTTGATCCCAGTCAGCCTCGCTCACCATCTGAGGCGACTGGGGTTCCGTGGCAGTTCGCTCGCAGCCAAGATGCAAAAAGCGGTCTTGCTGGACCGACACGACTAGGATAGTCCGCCGATTTCTTCACCTGTCGCCCTGACCCTCGGCCGTTTGGTCTCCCCTGCCGGGGTGTAATCCTCCGCCCGGTACAAATATGTATGTATATAATGTTTATGTAGGTTTATTTATTTTTGTGTATGTAAGTATATTATAACTCTTTTGGCTTTTATATGTATCTATTTTGTACACGGGCGTGAGAGTAGATATATCGAGATAATAATAATAATAAATACACTTTATTTGCACAATCACAAGAAGGATTACATTACATTAAGTAAATAATGTAGTATACCTTTCTTGTGTTGCGTGTTGTGCGTATGTCGCTCGCTGTCGCGCTCGCTGGAGTCCGCGCCGTCGGTCGCCGCGCCTGCTGTTGTGCGCGAGCGCCGCGCGCGCTTCGACCACCGCTCACCTAGGCAATAAACACGTGTCTGAAACTATAGTCTATATACCCCTATCTATCGTGGGGTGGTGGATGGAGAAAAGCGCAAAATCTGCTTACAATTTAATAACAACCAACAAAATTGTTGAAGAGGAAAATTAGAAAATCTCAATTAGAAAATTTCAGTAAAATGGATGGAAATGATGCTTGCTACCTGAGCAAAGAACTATATCAAAGAACATTGGAGCAGTAATGATTTACATGGCAAATAAAGTAATAATTGACTAATAAATAATTGACTAATTGACAATTGCGACTTGTAAATGTTTTTGAATAAAAATTCTTTCTATTTCTATAAAGTGAGCCTGATATACCTCCTGTAGAAATAAATATGCATTATAATTTTATGATTAGATTCTAATCAACTAGCAATAACGCGCGAGGCACACGTCACTCTGGCCCCCACCCACTTTCTTCGCAGGTTGTTACTCGTTTTAAATATGAATCACCATCCATGATAGCTTCGCATTAATTGATGCGGATGAGCACCTCTAGTTGTTATTACTAAGATCTGATAAATAATAATTGTAAAACCTAAGAGTCAAAAAACCTATTTGTTAAGTTGTATGCAGAACTATTTGGGAACCTACCATAATATTATCATCCCAAGAACAACTCCTGCAATGTGACTAATGGGAAGGGGTAAGAATCCTCAACAATGAGGAATACGATGCAGAGAAAAAAAGTAAACCTGATATCTTTACCTCCAGATTTATCCTTTTCTGTCTTTTCCTTTTCCTTCTCGATGGGTCTCTCTGGTGGTGGAGGAGGAGGAGGCACATGCTGTGGTTGCACTGGCTGTGTGACAGGTTCCTTCTCCACTGCACGAGCCTCGGGCACTTGGGGTGGAGACGCTTCTTTTGTTGCACCATTAGTGTTTACTTCCAGACAGGAAACTAAAAGAAACAAAATGTTTATTTATTCAAAACAATAAAAGAAGTGGACTACAGAGCAAAGAGCTGTAAAGAGCAAATAAACACTTATCATCATCATCAGCCTGTTCATCAGACTACTGTTTGACATAGGGCCTTCCCTAAAGAGCGCCGTTACACCCAGTCCTCAACTTCCCGCCAGCAAACAAAATAATTTTTTTGTCATTCCATCATGCTGGAGGGTGTCCCACACTATGCTTGTTTATACACTGTCTCCTATCAGGGATTTTTCAGCTCCAATGGCCATCGCCTCTGCGACAGGCATGACCTGCCCACTACCACTTCAGCTTGCTAATAGTTTGGGCTATGTTAGTGACCTTGGTTCTCCTATGTATCTCCTAAACACTCAAAACAAAATAGCTACATCACTCAGTATTCCAATGGAGCTTATTATTTTGCATGGAATAAATATATCTGAGTCTTATGGAAGCTGTCATAACACTTACCGAGTTTCTTATGATCGCCATCTAGTGAACGTTGCTTATTGTCGATAAGATCTTGCAGGAGCTGTACCACTTGCAGTTTTTCATCGCCTATCTCTTGTGCAGCTACTAGAGCAGTTTGCAAGCGTATTGCCGCCCTTCCGCGACGACGCTCTTCCGTGTTACTCCCTATGCATACTGCCAAGTGTGTTTCAGCATCTCGGAGGCATTCTGTATCAAAAAGAGAAAAAAAAAAACTTTAATTAAGATACTTTTTAATATTAAAATTTTGTTAATTATCAATTTATGTGAGAATAATATGAAGATAAACTAAAAAAAACATTACATTTTTTGTACATAAACAGTGAAAAAAGTTGTTATACATTTTCATAACACTGAATGAAATCATGCACAATATGAAGCCATGATAAAATCGATGTAGGATTACTTCGAATTTGTCCATAAAGCCGTTCTAAAGTCACGCTTGGGACAAAAAATGCGTATAAAATGGCCAAATGAGCGAATGTCAACACAACAAATTAACATGATTTCATAGTTTGTGCGAGATAGAATTTACTTGGAAAGGTGTGTAGTTGTAAAATATAAGTTACAAATGTTAGATGTTGTTCATATTACCTCTATAAGTCACGTCTAATTCTCGCATACGCGATAAATGTCTTTGCAGGTCATTGGGCAGATTTTCCACGCAATCCAAGTAATTTTCAACGTAAGTGGCCGAAAGCAAAGCTTCCGTCGAAGTTTGGTTCAACATGGTTATAGATTTTACACAGGTTTCATTATAGTTTAATTGAGAAATGATATTTAATTTACTTTCAAAGCGAATAACAAGTTATTACAATTTCAATTTTCAAGCCGTCAACAAAAGTCAAAACTATACAGTGTTGCCAACTGCGTTACAAAAAATGCACTAGAACAATCTCAAAAATGCAAAGATGTTATATTTTGTTAAAAAAGAGCTAAATGGTGGAAACCATAATAAAACTACTGGTTTTGTGCGGGTACCAAATCATAATTATCATGGAAAATGTTGGCAAATTTAAAAAAAATGTAAGTCATGTTTATAAGATAATAACATATTTAAGGTCATGTAGAAATATATTAACTAGAAATTTAAAACGTATCAACTTAAAATTTTTTGCTTCACACTAGGCACTAAAGTTAAATTCAAAGTACTAAAATATCAAAACAATGCACTGGATCTGGTAGGTCTAAAGCACTAAGTTGGCAACATTATAAAAAGGTTTACAAATTACCACAAACTAGGTACAAACTATGTTGAAAATCTTAGAGCATAAACTATGGAACTCATTCCAACAAATTCCAAATCCACATTAAGTATCACAGTCGAGATGGGTAACATTGTTATATATGCGACATAATATGGGTCTGTAATATAGACCCAATGACCCATATTAATATTATTATGGATCTATTCACAGATCATAACATAATATTTTAAGCTAAGCATTCCTTGCTCCATTGGGCTATTCAAGCCCGGTAAGGCGTAGAAAATTTAAAATCACATTGATATGGCGGATGATACTTTAAAAAAGTTAAAATGCCTGGTGCCAACTGCCAAGAGTCAAAACTGGCTTTCAATTTTCAGCCGAGTGCAGACATAAGAAGAACCAACGAAGATTAATAATAATAATATCCTCCCGAGTCCCCGACCGAATTTCGGCCACGGCGGCCAATCTCCATACAGATCAACCAACTGCGCAGGAGTAACAGTGCGACAAGGCTATCTTGGCGTGTGGCGAAAATGAACTACAAAGTCGCCTTTGTTTTTGTTTGAACATTCTAAGCCTTTGTTCAAGCTTTGTTCTCCAACAGCGCCCCCCTGTCAATGTCATTCAAGTGCCAAGAGAGCCTTGTCGCACTGTATAATAGTGCACAAGAGTGTGCGCAAAAACTCTCTATTCCCTCACTCTCATAGCCCGTTGTGATGGGAATCCGACATGACCGGTGAAAGATCAGGCGACGTAACGACGGTTTAACGTGCTCTCCGAGGCACGGGGTGAAGCACTGAAGAACTACATAAATCCGGCCTAGTTTGAATTGAAAATTTCTTAACAGAAAAATCCAATACCTAACTATTTTTGGCCCGACCCGGGAATCGAACTTAGGTTCTCGTCATCTGCAGTCGAACATGCTAACCACATAACTTGGTCCACCAACGAGGCAGTTTGATATAATATGCTTATCACTGGTACACTGGGCAACAAATAAACCGGGCCAACCGCTACCTTGTATTATTTTGTAACTCTGATTCGATATTTTCAAATAGTAGGTACAACTTATAAGAGCTATCAAAGTTATACCTACAGAAACTGTGTTGATGTGTTGAAAGTGAAACTGTCATGATGATTAAAATGAATGGAAACGAGAGCAATTGCAGTTGCATCGCATCACCCCTCCTCACCTCATCTCCTCTGGTCCCATCCGTTGCGCGTGCGTTGCGGTGCGGCGCCGAAAGACGTCGTAACGGGTAACTATATCCTACATCATGTAGCAGGGTGAGCATATTATAGTAATTTCTATGTAGGATGACGCGCATCGCCGACGCAACGCATCGTGTGGATTCTTCATTTTAAAACATCTTTGATAGCGCACTTATGAATCGTAGTGGTAATTGCATGGCAGGTCATCACACTGAATGCGCGCGTACTCGTGTAGATTTGTTCTACAAAGAATTGCATGAAGCCCTTTAAACTGAGAGCGCGCCTCCTGCATACCTACGGATTTCAGTGTGAACGTCTTCATGGCGTATGTTACACAATAAAATCGTTTCGCGATTTTGGTATCGCAGGATTTCAAGAACATCCAAATATATTCCCTTTCTCTCTAACTAAGCGTAAAGCTTGTGCTAGAAGTGGGTACGACAATAGGGCAACGGGTGGGGTTTGAACCGCTGACCTTTTGAATTTCAGTCCGCCCCTTAACCGTTGAGCTATTGAGGCTATATTATTATAGTTACATGAAACATTACGATTAGAGCTCATTTATAAGATGACATCACTGTTCTAGAAGTTAGAGCTACATAATACATTTGCACGGAAAAGATTTTCAAATATTAATTTATTGACGAATTTAAGAACAATAGAGAGGGAGCCCGTGACGTTATTTATAAAAGCTCTCTCTCTGAAAGTTAAAAGTTTCTCTGTGAATTTTGGATCATGGTGACTTTGGCAGATAACAGGTAGGTAATAAAGACGTATAAAATCTTTCATCAAAGTATAGCTGAGTCAATTTTTTAAATATTTTCTTCGGAATAGTATTAGAAATCCAATCATGCGTTGCCAGACACTTTAGTATCGTGGCAAGTCCCTGCCCAAGACATATTAAAGTTTAAGGTTTTGGGGACAACGCGCGGAGAAACTTTCAGCTTTTATAAAATAACAAAGGTCTGGCTCTCATGGGTCCACACAGGGAAATCATATTTCACAATAATAACTGCCATCTGAGGCCAAGTCGACCACCTACTTGCAATTCGCCCACATCACAATTTTGCCATAAACATTAAAGTGCCACAGTTCGCTTTATAATCTCGCACAAACTGGCACGTATAATATTTAAAAAGAAGTATTTTGAATGTATTTTGACAGACGTTATTATTAAATTTTAGTGTGAGTTTGTTATTATTCGTTTCAGCTTTAGTAACGTGAATTTATTCGGTTTTTGTGCGAAATTTTAGTGACATTTGTGTTTTGTAGTGCAATGTCGTCCACACTCATATTTGTTGGTCTGCCGGAGGATTCCAAGAGCTCTATAACAAAGTAAGTTTGTAAAAGTTGGAACCTCTTACTTTCCTCTTTTCAGAATAATTAATGAATAGTTGTATTATAATTTATTTGTTATAAGTAGGATAACTACTGAGCCGGGTCTCCTCTCTGAGTGAGAAGGGTTTAGGCCATAGTCTGCCACGCTGACCTTATGCGGATTGGCAAGATTGCGCACTAGGTAGGTACGCGTTTCTCTGAGAGGAGACCCGGCTCAGTAGTGGGATGGTAATAGGTTGATCATGATGAAGTAGGATAAGTCCATGGCTATAGGCGAGAAGGCCCTACTTGATTTAAGGTGCAGGAAAACATCGTGAGAAAACCTTTGACATGCCTGAGAATTCTTTCATCTTTAAAAAGGCAAATTATTCCAGATGGACATAGGCTTAGATACATAATGTTGTTCAACCGGGGCGAAGTCGGGGCGGGTGACGAGTAATAGTAGGTAGGTAGGTACCTAAAATCTACAGTGAAGAAATAAGCTTTAATTTTTATCAGACTACTTAGCAGGTACAGTACGCTGCAGAAAGTAATGTGCATCGGCCCTTAGAATGACATTTCGGCTTTGTAGAGTGTTGTCTCTGTCACTCATACCTATATGACGTTTTGTCAGTCTCAACGAAAGAGACAACGCTCTACAAACCTGCTATCTCCTTCTAAAGGTCCATGTACATTACTTTCTTACAGCTTAGCTGTAGACATGTGCTACATTTACCTACCTAAGTAGGAGCTTTGTTCTGGGGCCTCATCTTCACTTTCCAAGCAAAATTTTATTTAAAATTTCTACTTAAAACTAAAAGGTATAAAACTTTTAAGTAATAAGTTTACGCAAGAAACGCCAATATGGAAATGACATTGAAGCGAGAGTTTTTGCACACGGCGACCTTTGCACGTGCTGAAACGCGCTTAATTCTGCATTCCCACCTACGCTTACGAAATCATTATATGCAGCGTTTGTGAGACATGACTCATACCGCATGCGAGACTGCGCGCGTAAATGTGCTGTGAAAGCAAAGGCTCTATAGGAGACAAAAGTGTTGGCCGACCGACTTTATCATAATCATCAGTCATCATCATTATTATCAACCGATAGACGTCTACTTCTGGATATAGCTCTCTAGTGAGGACTTGCACACGTCACGGTATTGCACCGCCTGAAACCAGCGCCTCCCTGCGACTCGTTTGATGAAGTCTGTCCAGATACTTAGTGGGTGGGCTATCCAACACCGCGCTTTCCGATGTGAGGTCGCCATACTAGCACCTATGAGACCTCAACGTCTATCGGTTTCGAACTATGTGCCCTGCCCATACAACTGCTGCAACTTCAACTTCGCAACGCACTGAACTGTCGGTTATTCTGGTTCACCTACGGATCTCGTTCCTCATTTGATTACGTAGAACTCCAAACATCTCTCCATCGTCCGATTTGAGCTTTCTTATGAGTCCTATAGTAGAAACCACACTGCTCAAACCAGCAGGCGGAAATCCGCAGGCATATTCTACAATACTTAGGTAGTTTTTCTCGCACGCACGGCTGCAAAATTATTTGCGTGCCTTTGAATCCCTCACTACGCTTGGGACGAGCGAAGCGAGTGCTTAAAAAATAGAATCTTAGAATATCTCGCGCCATATAACAACTTTGCGCTTCATATCCTATCTATACAAAAAAAAAAATGAATCGCCGAAATGTATGTACGCGCATGAGTTCCAAACAACTGCACCAAATTGTTTTTTTTTGTGTTTGTAAATTGTCAAGACTTAGATACAATGAAAGATTTTTTTTGGAAAATCCACGGGAACACAGCTAGAAGACAACAGCTACTTAGTAATAAATTACAAGGTGAAGGTATTATTTCAACCTAATTTACGAGTAACGACGCCTAGAGAATAATATAGAAACCCAAGGGTACCCAAAGATATATTTAATTAAACTAAAACTAATAATTTAAATTACAAGAGCATTTAAGTCTGGCGCCAGGCTACCTTCATCATCTAGGATGTGGTCTTAAGTCTAATTGAACGTGTGGGCTGCACCAGATTTATTTGTACTTGCAACTGGTGCTGGTGGGTGGTAGGCGGGCCCGCTACCTTGACTCGCCCGGATAAGGAATACGATGTTGTTATGTTTTTGTTTAAATTGGGCATTGTCTCGTTTGTACTAATATAGTAATTGCTGGACCCGTAGTTGTCTATTTGTTCTAGTTAAGATTACGTAATAGAGATTTAACTAAAAATAGACTGTTCAAATAGCTAGGCTTCGCTTTTCATTTAAGTATTACCTTGGTATAAGATATTTGCTATTTGTGCCTCACTGTTTGCGGAGGCATACTCCATGTAAAAACTACAGAAATCTACATAATATATAAAAAAATTGTATTAAAAAAACGAAAGAGTTCGACTTTCGTGAGTATAAGTGGTATAAGTGAGATGTTTATCCGATTTGAAAATTCCTTTCACCATTTGAAAGGTATATAGTTACAGACTAGTCTGTATTTCAGATGGACATAAGATGGCGGGCCACTAGTACCTACGCAATAAACAGACTGTAGTTTATTATACCGACATCCACTGCTGGACATACTCTAGGTCTCTCTAGTAGGGATTTCTGTATCAGTTATTTGAATGTATGTTTATTAGTATATTACACACCACCTGCAGTCTAATTTTCCTTATACTTTCCAATCTTTAAGGTTAGGTTAGGCCTGGTAGAGATCGCTAATTAGTAATAAGGCCGCCTTTTGTATCTTCCTTCTGTCTGTGTTTTTTATTCTTTAATGTAATCCTTCTTGTGGTTGTGCAAATAAAGTGTATTTATTATTATTATTATTTTTTCTAAAGACTAGAGGTTACTGACTTTAATCCTAGCCTTATTTAAAGTTAAATCAGTGTTATTAGATAATTCCGTGATCCGTTATAAGTAAACTAGGCCACGTAATAGGATTACTGGGAGCTCAGACGTGACAGGAGTGTAACTGGATAGATTTCCGGGAAGCCTTGCAGTCTTAAGGTTCGTACGCACCTGAGCGGCGCGGCGCGGCGCTTCAGTCCGACTGCAGAACGCGTCACCTCAGGCCGCTCGACGGTGCCTACCGCACTATAACTTCAGTACGCGGCACCTCGCGTCACTTGCGCGTCACTTTTATACCCGTTCGCGTACGAGCGCGAAGCGCCGTGCCGCGCCGCTGGGTATGTCGCACTAGCGTCACTGCACTGCGCGTCGCTTCGCTGCGCTTCAAAATATTCTCTCCAGCCATGCCGCGCGGCAACGCGCGGTGAAGCGCTGTGCAGCGCCGCTCTAGTGCGATATGCGCCATACAAAATGATAGAAATGATATTTTGACGCTCTGTGCCGCGACGTGCAGCTCGCTGAAGCGCCGCGCCGCGCCGCTCAGGTGCGTACGAACCTTTAACCGGCGACTGAGGGCTGGGGGCAAACGCATAAATCCGCCTTGAAAACAATACTGATTGCAGGGGCGCGGCGCCGGCTTACAGCTCTTTTTAATTACGCAGTCAGCAGAAGCAGAGAATTTTTTAAAGGGAAGTTTTAAAGCGTCGTTTCCCACCGGTAACTTGACATTGCTAGTAGGTATCTACCTACTACTACCTAGTACGTACTACCTACATATACTTACACCATTTTTAGGGTTCCGTACCTCAAAAAGAAACACGGAACCCTTATAGGATCACTTTGTTGTCTGTTGTCTGTCTGTCAAGAAACCTATAGGGTCCCGTTGACCTAGAATCATGAAATTTGGCAGGAAGGTAGGTCTTATTGCAGATATGAGGGAATAAATCTGAAAACCGTGAATCTGTGCCATGCCGTGAAATTTCGCCGTGCGGGATTTCGCCGAAATCGCAAGTTACGACCGTCAGTTCGCTTCATGAAAAAGATCGCTGACCTTGTACCTACTTGCGCAGTTGACTATATTTTATCCATCTATTATATAGAAATATTGGGAACGCGCCGTAAGAAAAACTGAAGTGTAGTGAAAGCTTTACGTTGACGAGAGAGAAGGTTATTATCAGGAAGCTTTAAAGTTCAAAGCCGGCGTCTGTGGGTGCCTGTGGTGGGTGCGAGCTGCAATGAAGTGCGAATAAATTCGCAAACAATGCAGATTGCAGCGAAGAGACGCGGACGCGGCGGGGAGTGCTACAATACTTTTAATTAAAATAAACTAGTCCATTATATTGAAATAATGCTTCGTTACGACCATTGAAGATACTTTAGAGACGTAAATATGGTGGGTATGCAATAATTCCCACAGAGCTGACTTAATATTGATGGAGACCTTGGGCACGCCAATGTAATTCCTTCAACTTTTAGAATCACTATATCTGAAGAATGGTGATTCTTAGAATAAAAAGCATAAGACAATTTTTGTAGATAATTTTATGTTCTACAATTTTTGTCTCATCTATTTTTTGATAAAACTTACCGTTTACGAGAAAGCTACAAGAAACCAAAAATTTTAACCTTTGACATTGAATAACTTTTTAGCAGACATGGAATCGATGGGGTCTTTTGATGTTTTATTTGTAAAAGTGTACCCAAGGTCTCCATCAATATTTAGCTCTGTGGGATTTTTTGTTAGTTGAAATGTCTATTTCGACCGGGCTACTATTTTATTGATCTATAGCACGGTCTATAGTAAGTAGGTATACAGTACAAATATATAAGCGATATCGTTCTCAAACTAATGTTTCGACGACAATAAAACGATCATTAGCACATCAATACACACGTAACATATCGTTTAGAATGATTAAAAGCTTATAAGAGTCACGCACGTTCGCCGCAAACAATGGCCGCTGCGGCGCTCCCTCGCGGAAGCTGCGCTATTACATGCTCCGCTACTCCTGTGCTCGTCTGCCGCCCTGGTATTTTGGGCGAGGTATTTGGTATAATTATGAGCTATTTTCGACAACATTTATTAATAATTGCGGATCTTTAAAACATTCTTAGTAACATAAAGTAAAGTATTAGTAAATTAGCTTTAGGAAATGTATGATAATTCTGTGGTTGCCTATAATAAGCTTGTCATTTTGTGAATGTACTTATTTTAAATAGTTAAAATTGTTTTTGTGACTGTTTTTGTGAATGACTAAGCTGTTGGTAAACCCAATAAAGAAAATAAGAAGTATAATATATAATATAATAAAAAACACTAGAAATATTACAAAGATGTTTATTTTAAGCTTTACGACTTTTCCGAGATAGCTTACTTGCGTGTGATTTCTGTATTTTACTCGTATAAATTAGAAACCAGGTTTTGACACAGGTGTGATGCCCCACTGACATCCCTGTGACTTATACGTACTGTGGCCTGACCACTTTTCAACTGGCGACATATCTCGGTCAATCCATTTAGGCCTGGGCAGACAAAACGGTACAGGTGGTCGGTCACACAGACCGCGTAAGCGATTTGTAAGGTGGTATCGCTGGCCTCCTACGGCTATATGTAAAAAAGTAAGACTGCAAAGAGTAATTTGAGTTTTAAAAGCCAAAAACGTGGGAATTTTCAAAAACGTTTCTAAGTCAAAGTCAAAGTCAAATGATTTATTCAAAATAGGTAATAAATTACTCTTATTGATTGTCTGGTATAGTGTTAGATTTGTAAGATAATATAGTGGTGATAATTATAACGCAAACTTAAAACTAAAGCTACGAGGGTTCCAAACGCGCCCAGGTCTGAGAAGAGCCCACAACAAACTCAGCCGGGTATTCTTTTTATTATCACCACTTTACAAAATTATTGAAACTTATTAGAACTATCACAAAGTCGTTAAGCAACTCATTCCCAAGCTTCCTTATCATTTAAATAATCCTTTACATTGTAATAGGATTTTTCAATTAGTTTACGTTTTATGAAAACTTTGAACTTGTTGAGAGACATCTCCAATATGTCTTCTGGAAGCTTATTATAGAAACGTATGGAATTACGAGCAAATGAATTGCTAACTTTACTGAGCCTAGAGGCGGGAATTACAAGTTTATTTTTATTTCTAGTATTTATATTATGACAGTCACTTTTTTTTTTAAATTTATTTATGTTTTTATGTACGTACAGTAAATTTTCAAAAATATATTGATTATGCACTGTCATAATTTTAACTTCCCTAAATTTAGTTCTCAGCGACTCTCGTGGCCCCATACTGTATATGGCTCGAACAGCCCTTTTCTGCAGCACAAAAATAGAATTAATATCAGCAGCATTACCCCATAATAATATACCATATGACATAATGCTGTGAAAGTAACTAAAATATACTAGTCTCGCAGTTTCTATGTCTGTCAACTGGCGAATCTTTTTTACCGCATACGCGGCAGAAAATATATTTCTAAAAAATAATGCTACGTAGGGCCAAGTTTTTTAGATAGTTTTAAGCTTGGTCCTAAGAATTCTTTTTTAGAAAATCTGTTTCTGAAAATTCTTACGTTTTTTGGCGATATACACCGATATCCCAGTTAACTGCATTTCCGTAGTAAACAAGGAACCCTTATAGTTTTACCATGTCCGTCTGTCGGTCCGTCCGTCCGTTCGTCCACGACTTAGCTCGCAGACTATTAGTACTTGAAAGCTGTACTAATTTAAAATTTCTAGGATCCGCGTTGGACTCGTTGCCATCGCTTGTTCTGTCTATCCACGTCTTTACAGTCTGGATTTATTTTTTTGTGCAATTTTTTATAGGAAATCCGCTAAAGGAAGTAAGTTTTTCTGAAATAGAGGATTCAATGTACTTACTGTAATGTCTTGTAAACTTTCTGTTCGGAAAATGGGAGTTTATAGTTCGTTTATCTGTGCGTAACATCAGTTTTCTTGATGTCAAATAAATACCCATCTTTTCAGTACCTGTTAATTAGATAGTTAATGACTGGTTCACATTATTTCTAGTCGCTGGATCCAGTATGTTCATCCTAGTACTAGACTGGAACAGCTACATAATTATGGCTTCATTTCTATTATACTCTATTTATCTGTCGAGTTCTGTGGCTGAACATTTATTAATCGTACAGGATCTTTCTTATTTTGTGATCTTGTGGCACTTGTGTCCAAACGCAAACATGGGCTCTATAATGCATTCAGTATTCAGTACTCCATATTGGAATTAAAGCGTAACCCAATGCTTCTTCTATTTTGCTCTATCAACACAGAGTTTGATTAAATCGCTGGACTTAATGCAACTGTACTAATGTAGACCGGCCATTATCTATGTGCTCGGATCTGTCAAGCGGATGGTTTCAAATCTTTTAATCTGGTTATGTTTAGACAAACGCGTTAATTAGCTTGTCAAAATAGAAAGTGTTGTTTCTACGTACCTAGTTGTTTTAACAGTAAATTCATCGATTTCAGATGGCTAAGCCGATTGCATTGTTGCTTCACTTGCTATAGTTAACAGTTGTAAAGGCTGTCGTGTCTTGAAGGATCGTGATTGTTCGTTCGCCCCATCTTGGTTACGATATCTGTTAATTAATGGTCTCGATAGAGTACCTACGTAGAGAAATTGATAGTGTCAATTAGAGAGTGCAGTTGATAGAGGGTTTGTGTTTATTTCGGGCTACAAATTGGTTCGATGAGTTATAAATTAAGTAAGTAATGTTTTATTAGTTACTTCCTAATTGTATTCCAGATAAGGCACTCTTTACAGTTCTATTCAATGGTAGTTCATATACCTACCTACAGGGTGACTGGTAAAACGTCACCATCCCATTGAGGGAATGTAGAGAAAGTTAAATGCTATCTATCAAATGACTCCTAAATACCTTTGCACATCAGTGGCTTATTTTTTGGGCTTACCCTTCTCATTCTGAGAAGAGTGTGGGCTGGCTATAGGTTGATCATGATGAAGTAGGTAGCTAATTACGGTAGGGTGTAGTTGAGGCTCTTAATATTTTTCTATTAACTATCTAAAGTCAAATATTTGAAAAATTTAATTGGCAGACCCTTCGTTACGAATAGGTGGACAGACCGCAGACCACCATTTAATTCATGGCACGAACTAAATAAGAACTCTTAGAGTGAGTTCTACAGAGCGCACTGTCTTAGCTTAGACTTAAGACACAGTTAAAACGAGACAGAGCTATATCTCTCACATAAATCTGTCTCGTTTTAACTCAATCTTAAGTCTGAGCAAAGTCAAAGTGCGCTCTATAGATCTCAGCCTAAATATAAGAGTATACTGGCATAAAACAGTACAGTTCGCGGCAGACGACCTTTAGAAAGAGATAGCGGTTTTGTCGAGCATTGACTTTGTCGTTGAGACCGACAAAACGTCACATAGGTATAAGTGACGGAGACAACGCTCTACAAAGTCTATGCACATTATTTTCTGCCGCGTACTAAGTAGATTATAAGAATATCTACTTCCTCTGACCGTTTGCGCCAGATTCTGCGCTCAGGTAAAATCCGCTGTTGACCCGTAAAAGTACAGAGAATAGCTTTTACCATTAATGAAAACGCAATCCCGCAGCCCGTAGGCGTTAGACGTACGAACATACATTAAAAGCAGCCCATGTAATGACTTACCATCTATGTAAAGCCGGCTTCACAATACAACGCTAAAGCTCGCGAAATTACGCAAACGAGGATGCGAGCTTTCAATGAAAATCTTTGAGGTTTTTCGTCGTGAGTTTCTCTCACTGAAGATGTTTGTCTATCTCGCTTGCGCAATTAGGTTTCCGTACTACAGTCGGTATTTTTTTGATATTTTGCAGGATAATTCAAAACTATGATACATAAAAATAAATAAAAATCAAATGATACCCCACAATATAGTTGACTTGAAAATACTACTTAGTTATAAGTTCATGACCACAATTTAATTTTTTTGTGTGTGATGTAACCACAAATTCACGGTTTTCAGATTTTTCCCCGAATGTCAGCTATAAGATCTACCTACCTGCCAAATTTGATGATTCTAAGTCAACGGGAAGAGGGTAGGTTTCTTGACAGACCGACAGACAAACAGACAGACAACAAAGTGATCCTATAAGGGTTCCGTTTTTCCTTTTGAGGTACGGAACCCTAAAAATTGACTATGCCAAAATTGTTTTCACAAAAAAAGATCCAGTACCCGTAGTATAAGATTTTACGTCTCACCAAACGTTACTAGAATTCGAGAATTGAAACACTTCCGCGTTATAGTAAACTGGACCTTAAATGCCTTGTTTTAAAGCTCAAGTTTGTCTACACATCTACAGCCAGCGCTCCAAGCGAAAACGTTGCGAAATTAAAATCAGTGGCATTGAATTTTTGACTTAAATTCAAGGCAGTTTAGGTCCATTTTACTTTGATGTTATTGTGTTTCGACTCTCGAATTCTAGCGACGTTTGGTGAGACGTAAAATCTTATACTACGGGTACTGTATCTCCTATGTTTTCTCTGAAAGCCCACGGCATTATTATCTTGACGGTATAACTTTTACCAATTCTAAGTAGACTTAATTTTGCGATGCGCTCGGTAATGTAGAGCAGGCCTAATGTTAGGGCGAAATTCACTTTCGAATTGGCCTAAGTAATAACGCCTGTTCTCTGTTATTCATGATTGTAAGAAAATCGTGCCGATCATCTCTGTAATAGAATCATAAAATAGATTGCGTTTCTCAATTCGTCCCAGTTATCTGCGGAATAATGAATTGTATCTGCTATTAATATCTCGCACAAAAGCTGTCTATATTAAAAATGCATTATCTAATATTTTAGTGGTTGGTTAAACAAATAGTGCTCTATTGATTTAAAAACATTGATCTTTATCTATTTTAGAATTAGTAGGTCAATTAACAAGCCATAACAAGGATTTTAACAGCATTCCCTCATGATGAGGAATATTGTGACTATGACTGTATACAATCTCTAAACTAAAATAGATCTAAATGTACCTATTGCTAATATGGACTAAGAGCCAGCGCGTGCCAGACCTCCGTCATTGTATAAAAGCTGAAAGTGTCTCTGTGTATTGTCCCCAACACTATGAGGAACGTTTGTTTGGATCGTGGTGGCTTTGGGAGATAACAGGTAATAAAGGTGTATTAAATCTTACGTCAAAGTATAAAGTCTAATTTTTTAAATATTTTCTTCAGAATTTAAATCTTTTTTACTTATTACAGGTTTAAATTTACTTTAGGACTGTGTCCATTACAACTAGTGTACAAGTAGAATTATAGCCACATTGATTTTTTGTTTTATTTTATTTACAGTCTTTTAAGACCTAGTCACATTGTTTGTACTTAGCTATATACTTACAAGTAAAATATAGAGCTTGAAAAGAATAGAGTGGAATTGTTTTCATGGGTCTCGCTTGGATGCCGGTAGCTGCTAGCTACGGGCAGTAAACGGCTAAGTTTCACTAGCGCTAATGATCTATAATACGTAAAGGACCTTGCACATAGCACAACATGACGCTGCGTTTTTGAATAGGGACTGTATTACTTTCCATCGCTTTTTAAGTTATCTCAGAGTAGGTTAAAAAGTTTATTATTCTATCAGAGAGTGAATACGTTTAATGCAACGAGTAGCTAGTAATTACGTACTATATTATATACATAATACATTTAATCTACCTACACTAATATTATAAAGAAGGTTGTAAATTTGAATGTAGGAATCAGAATTGGATTATTGATTCCAGAGAATACCCCCATCTCCAGAACCAATAATCCGATGTTTAATTGAATAAACACTTTGCGTGCAGTATGTTGGTTGTAACCAGATATCGTTGTCATCATCAACCAATAGATGCACGTCCACAACTGGACATAATCTTGTAGGGACTTCCACATGCCATGGTCTTGTGCCACCTGACTCCCTACGATTCTTTTGATACCGCTGTCTATCTGGTCTCCCAACGCTGTGTTTTCTGGTATGTCATTCCAGTAGGTACCTACCATGACCAAATGCGTGGCGTTTAATGCTCTTGTGGAAAAGGTCTTTTATACAGTAGCGGTTTCATGCCACCGTGACCACTAGCTGCTAGCCGCTGACGTGGCGAAGTGGTGGCCATTAGTAAATGATTGCCAGTAATTGATTTGTGCCCTCTAGTTTATCCGGTCGGGCCGAGCGCTTTTTCATTTTCTAGTTTTCTGTTACGTTCTTTGACATTTCAATTATTATCGAGACATTATATTTTATCGTAGGGCAAATAATATTGTTTGTCGAAGGTATAGTCAAAATATATAAGTAGGCTATTAATATCCCACTTGTGGACATACATAGAATATTGACGCGGTATTTACGCATTTTTGTGTAAACTATATATACGAGCATGCCTTCAAAACATGGCGGCCCATTATCAGTCCATAGAAGTAGTTGAATAAAATAATAAAGCAGAGCCGCACCAACAGTTTCACGTAGGTACAATGTCTAAGTGCATAATTGCATATACAGGCCCAGGAAGGAAGAAAGAAATAGGTACGTATTCAAACTCCTACCATCACGGCTTCCTTGTCTATCCTTACTAAAATCCTATCCCACTGATTACTCCTTGCCTTCTCTTTCCTAACATATCCCTTCTTCTTTCACTTAGGCTTGCGTCGCCGGTACCTTCAGGGAGCGTGTGCGAGACATTGGTTTCACAAGTCGAAAACCAAAGTACTGCCGCCGATAGCGCCTCCATAGGGTGAGTAAAATTGACATCATCATAATCGCCAACCGATATGCCTACTGCTAGACCTACTCTTCTAGGGACTACAACACGCCACGGTCCTGCGCCACCTGAAACCACCGCAACGGTTGCCTGCGACCCAATATATTATTTTGTTGTAATCTATCTACCTTGTGACGGGTCTGCCAACACTGCTCTTTCCGGTGCGAGGCCACTACATGAAATTTATTTTGCTTAGCTTATAACGTAAGTACCTACCTATACTAATCGCAACCAGACACCCGTAAGCGATGTACCTACCTACCATGATTAATTTTGTTTTTATTTGTCGATATTTCAACCCAATAGCACGGGTCGTGGTCACGACGGGATTAATCGTGGTATGTACCCGTTATATACATTAGAAATATGAAATGTTTAACATCCGGATTAGGTTGAAATTAAGGTGGCATACTTTATCTAAGCATCCAGTAAAAATACGATAAAATTGAAAGCTTCAAGTCTTCTAAACCCCTGCAGAAAGCTATGTAAATTGTAAATAGTTAGTTCACATTAGACGTATGTACTTACATGCAGGATATTGCGGGTCGATGTGTGTCTCTTTGTGTTGCAAATGGGAAAGCAGTCGAGAAGTTTTAATTTTGGCTCACATCCAAACTGCAAAGACTGTTTATTCGTTTGACGGAAAAGACTAGCACTAACTATTAGGAAGTAATGTCGCGTAAACAAACTATGTAGGTATGTAATGTGTGAATAGAGTGGTATGTAAGGAATAGACGATACTTCATGTCATCTGTAAAAAAATGAGTATAAAACTGACATGCAGTAGATTTGATGGTAGTAAAAATTTCAGCAATAATTTAAATTGTAGGATAGAAATTCCATAAAAAATTCATCTTCATCATCTCGACCTTTCGCGTCACCGGCCCACTATTGAGCACGGGGCTCCGCGCAGAATGAGAAGAATCCACGACGTGTACCTAGGCACATAAGTGTAGATTGGCCGATTTCACACTAATTTGTAAACATAATGGAGAACTCTTAGGCATGTATATTTCCTCGCAATGTTCTTATTTTATTTGCTTACAAGTTAGAAATGCGTCCGGCGTACTGTGTCCGGGTTCGAACCTCTTGAATATAGGAGACCGAAGTCTTAAACATTAGGCCTAGGTATCACCATTTTTCTGAAATTATGATACGTTGACTCAAAAATATTCACTCATTTTTCTAATATTGATTGAACAGAAAATCATGCAAAGAAATAGCACTGAAATCTCGGTAAAGTTTTGTCGAACTAAATCAGCTTAATTGCCTATCAGAAAAGCTATCCCGCAAGACTAATCATAAACTAATAGATTACTTACTAAGACATTAAGGTATGACATTGTAAGGAGCAAACGTGAGCACGAATCATGCGAATCGTCCCGTCTCCGGCTGGCACGTCCCAATTCTTTGCGGGCCGATACCAACCGATCGATACGACAAATAATACCGTGATTGATGAGTTTCGGCTGGCGGAGTCGTTCCGAGAGTGATTGTGATCCCGACCTGGTTTGGAAACGAAATTATTTATTTGGGACGTGCGTGAGAAGTTATTATTTATTAAGGACATGTAAGAAGTTGCGAAGTTTTGTAAAGCTAATCCACCTACTTCTCAGCCCTCAATCCTTAATAGCATACAGAGGTCGTAAAAATGATTCCTCATGCGCCATTTTAACTCCACGGGTCAACTGTCATGTCAAAAAGTACAGTTCACCTCGTTCACCTTTAAAATCGTACTTTTGACATAAAAAATTAAAATGGCGTGTGAGGAGTTAAACTTTACGCGTTATTTGTACAGGTAGTAGAGAAGTTTTTTAGTTTGCAAAAATTTCGACATTGGAAGCTGGGTTTTTTAATTTATGGTTGTGGCAAACTATACTTGCCAGCCTAGGTGATAGCCATTGAATGATGCCGAAACCGGCACAGCCCACAGGCCGGTGTCGGACAGCAGCGACACCGGTGCGACCAGTCTAACCCTGCGATGACCAACACGCCTGCCCAGCGCGGTCATTAGGGGCAAAACCTTGTATGGGAGGTAACACAAAGCAAAGGCCCCTAGTCCCCAGCGGCCCCGCTAATCCTGGCTACGAGTCGTAGGGTGCCGCTAGATTCAGACGGCGCAAGGCCGTAGCGTGTGGAAGTCCCTACAAGAGACCTATGTCCAACAGTGGACGTCTATCGGTTGATGATGATGATCAATGAAATATGTATGATAGGTACCATATCATGGGTGGTTGAATTGTATGTTTGATCAAAACGCGTTAGTGAATGGTGCTTAATGTTGCATCATCATGTTTATTGCATTCTCTCTAGAAACTGTGCCGTCACTTCCTTACTTGCATATTTCGACGCATAATAACCGAGCGAAGGATCCATAACCATAATACGGGGTAATGAAAACTAGCAGTTATTTGTGTTTCGGTATTCAAAAGCTGATTAAAAGCTCGGCTTATATGGAAAAGCGTATACTTCATCATCATCATCATCATCATCATCATCATCATCATCATCATCATCATCATCAAGCGATAGACGTTCACTGCCGGACATAGGTCTCTTGTAGGGACTTCCACAGTCCACACACCACGTCTTGCGCCGCCTGAATCCAGCGGCTCTCTGCGACTCGTCTGATATCGTCCGGCCACCTAGTAGGGGGTATTTCAACACTCCGTCTTCCGGTGCGAGGTCGCCATTCCAGCACCTTGGGACCCCAACGTCTATCGGTTGTACGAACTATGTGCCCTGCCCATTGCCACTTCAGCTTCACAACCCGTTGAGCTATGTCGGTTACTCTAGTTCTCCTAGCGTATACTTCTTACTTAGTCATTAGTCATTATTGTATATCATTTATGCACCAGATTCCTCCTAATGAATTAGAAAACAAAAATCTTTTTAGAGATTAGAGAAGCTCTCAAAACTTCGACATCATTTCCTCACTTGCATATTTAGTGCATTGCATAATATTCAGTGAAAGTCAAGTGAAAAAGATGTAAATGGTTACACAAGATTTCAGAAGATAGGTAGTAAAAAGGAAGTACCTACCTACTCTATTTACTAGAAAGAGAGTCGTCATTAAAAATCAAAAAAATCAAAATCAAATAATTTATTCAAAATCCATACTAATATTAAAAATGCGAAGGTGTGTCTGTATGTCTGTCTGTCTGTCTGTCTGTCTCCTAGCTTTTGACGGCCCATCCGTTTAACCGATATTGATGATATTTGGTATAGAGATAGCTTGCATCCCGGGGAAGGACATAGGCTACTTTTTATCCCGGAAAATCAAAGAGTTCCCACGGGAATTTAAAAAGTCGCGGGCTTCACCTAGTAGATAATGAATTACATTTTTTGATTGTCAGTTTTTGGATTTGTAAGATACCTAGTGGTGACAATTTTTACGCAAATTTAAAACTAAAGCTACGAGGGTTCCAAACGCGCCCAGGTCTGAGACGAGAACACAATCGAGACACAAATTCGAAGACTTGCTTGTGATTTGTATTTACCAGTAACCTATACCACTTTACGATACAGCAGCATGGTCATCATTTTCGTAAAAGACATCTTAATAGACGTTTGTGAAATGCCAATGAACTTTATGAAGGCAACCTGGGACGATGAGTCTATCTCCGAATGACGCAGCAAACCATTGGAGCCCATGCTTAAATGCAGGCCCATTCATGTTTCAATACATTTATCAGTATTATCGGAATGCTCACAATAAACAACATAATTTACATTCTAGGACGATGTGTATAGATAAATAGTTTGTTGTAGCTTTGAATTATTTGCAATAGACTACTCTGAGTATATTGTTGACGTCGGTTTTATGTACCTACTTATTTACATTTTTTAAAGACGTTTGTAGACTCAAATAGGTTTGTCATCTATACTAGTGATAATAAAACTGTAACTGGAGGAACTATTCTGTCCATTAAATATATTTTGAAAATTTTAATTGGAGGAAACATTTATCGATATAGACCCCAAAACAATTTTTTTTGGAATTTTTGTCGGTCTGTCTGTCTGTCTCTCTGTCTGTATGTGCGCGCATCACGCGAAAACTACTGAACGGATTTGAATGAAATTTAGTACCACTTGGTAGCTGATACTCCGGGTTAACATATAGGGTAGGTAGTTTTCATTCAGAAAACAATTATTAGGGATTTGTCAGGATACGGGATCAATAATCATATGAGGTATCATATGAAAGGGCTTTCTTTACCTGTGCATTACAAAACAGATTTTTATTTATTTTTATGCAATATAGTTTTGAATTATCGTGCAAAATGTCGAAAAAATACGACTGTGGTAGGGAACCCTCGTTGCGCGAGCCTGACTCGCACTTGGCCGGTTCTTTGTGATGTAACCACAAATTCACGGTTTTCTGATTTTTCCTTTACTTGTGCTGTAAGACCTGTCTACCTATAGGTTTTCTTGACAGACACGACAGACGAACAGACAGACAGACAACGAAGTGATCCTATAATGGTTGTTTTTTTGCTTTTGTGGTACGGAACGGTAAAAACTTGCGATAAATCATAATTCAGTAAAGAAAGTATCTAAAAAGACGTAACAGGTACTCTCACTTTGGAAGCATAATTTATTGTTCATGTATTGATAAAGTATAATGGTTCGGTTTGGAAATCTTAAACCGCATAACCGTTTCAAGTATTTGGTGAAACAATGGAGAGTTTATGCCAATTGTGGCCACTTAGTGGTCACAAATAAAACGGAGGTGTCCGTTAAGATTCCAATTCAATCTATTTTACTTGTTAGTTTTTAGGACAGAGTATTTCTGAGGGAGAATCTGCTGCACCTTTGTTTGAGTTTCGACATAGACAGTCATAATAACTTTACTAAGTTTATGCTCTTGAGCAGAATTATCAATTATGTACTTTTTTAGGGTTCCGTACCTAAAAAGGAAAAATGGGACCCTTATAGGATCACTTTGTTGTCTGTCTGTCTGTCAAGAAACCTATAGGGTTTACTTCCCGTTGACCTAGAATCATGAAATTTAGCAGAAAGTAGGTCTTATAGCAGACATGAGGGGAAAAATCTAAAAACCGTGAATTTGTGGTTACATCACAAGAAAAAATTTAAAATGTGTTCATGTACAAATATTGCTGTTTTCAAATTTCAAAGTAAGATTACTATTATACCAAGTGGGTTATCATATGAAAGGGCTTTATTTTTACATTCTAAAACAGATTTTCATTTATTTTTAGGCATAATAGTTTTTGATTTATCGTGCAAAATGTCGATAAAATACGATTGTAGTATGCAACCCTCAGTGCTCGAGTCTGCCTCGCACTTGGCCGGTTTTTGACTAAGGAATCTCAGTTTAGCTAGAAAGGATAGATAGATAGATAGAAATAGTTTATTGCACACAAAAAAAATATATTACATAACATGACAAAGAAACTAAAAAAATAAATGTATGCAAAGGCGGCCTTATTGCTCACAGCAATCTCTACCAGGCAACCTTTGGTGAAAGGAGGAACTAGTAGTTATGTTTACAACAGTAAGCTAATTTTTAAGGCATTTATCATCATCATCATCATCATCGTCAATCCACTGATAGACATATTATATGCCTTTCTCTGTCCTCAGCCTTCATCATCCAGCAGCTTTCAGCCCTACTTTTTGGTATTAAAAAGTTAATAATTCCCTCTAGACATACTGACAAAAAAGATAGGTAGATAAACTTTTAAGAAGCATCAGAACGAAACCATGAAATTAATCAATATGAAAATTGCTGGTTGTCTGCTACTATTCAGAAAGTATTTCGTGGCCCGAATATGAAGACTATCTATAGAAATGAGAGATAGTGGAACCGAAGTTGATGTTACATTTTGTTACGGTATCATTTATCAAGACATCTCTTTCAATAATCACAAAGTTAGACTAGCCAACTTTCAAATCCAATTGGGTATTTGCCTACTTTTCAATTTGATAAATATTATTACTTTATTATAAATTAGGATAAAAATATTGAAATCTAACAAAGAATTACAAAGGTACAGGCATTTTAATATTGGAGTGGGAGGGTCTTCTATCCCTTTCTCGCAAAACGAAAATTTGTATGAAACCGCACGAAGCTACAATGGCATTAGTAGGTGTGACGTTAAACTGCTGTATCGCTATCTCTGTCAAATCAGAAATATTTAAATGCCTATAACTTTTTTGTTATTTGATCGATTTAATTACTTTTTTCAGTTTACGTCATTATTTTTATTCTAGTTTATAATAAAAAAATTGGAGTCCAATACCCAATTTAGGACGGCAGCCTTCCTTTCCAGCAGCCGACTTTTGTGTTAACTGAAGGTTTTTGAGGTTTGCTTAATTATGCAGCCCGGTTTTATTGTTATAATAATCACTATCACTATCACTGCCCATTCATATTACGAATTATACATACTTAAGTGTGTTGTTTGTTGGTTTATTGGTTTGTTCTTCAAATTACGCAGCAGCGGAGCAACGGATTTATTGGATTTTTTACATAGATATACCTAGTTAAGGACCTGGAGAGTGATATGGGCTACTTTTATCCCTAAAAATCGGAGTTTACACGGAGATGAAGTCGCGGGCATCAGCTAATAATATAATACTTATGTAAAGTAAAAATTTTAATCATCCTCGACAAATCAAGGTTGCCATACCATTGGATTGTAATCAGAATCGATTCCATAAGGCAAGTGCAAATAATATAATATCTAGAAGCCTCAAAAGGTTGAACAGATTTTAATCAAACTTAGTTAAGTTCTTAAATTAAGTTAAGTAACAGGCTTTCGAATAAAAGAAACCGCATTCAAATCGATCCATCCGTTTGAGTTCTAAAATGCTACAGACAGACACACAGATACTCAGACAATGGACACACACGTAACTTATGGTGTCGGAATTCGGATTAAGAACTAGGTTGGAACCATAGATAACAGAAGTTGGAACACAGTTTATAGCCAGCTTATTGATGCATCTATAGAAGTTTTAAATTCGAGTGGGTAGGTACTAGGTACCATTTCGTTTTCTCTCAAATGGAATTTATTAATATCCGTAGATCATCGGCGGAGATTGCACTGGATCCAAAGACAATTCCGAGCCTGTCGACACTTGAACACCTCTTGATAAAGCGAGCTATCGCAGACGGGCGACAAATATCTGTCATAACAATATACGTAAACCAACAAACGAACAAACAAACACACTTATTCGCATTTATAATAAGGGGTAGTGATACCAGTAATCATCAGTACTATCATCTGTCTTCGCTTTTGCTAGCGTTCTGGTTACATCCTGTATACATACCCTACAAACCCGTAGATTGTGGACACGGTAATATAATGTATAATATGTGTAATATATAATGTGTATAATGTAATGTAATGTATAATGTATATAGATAATATTACCGTGTTGTAGACGATGTGTATGTTAATGTTTGGCAATTTCCGATAGCCATTTCATATTCAAATAGTCTGAAGTGTATCCTGTTCCTTATCCTCCACAATGTCGATGAGTTTGCAACTTTTGTGCACAATCACTCAGCAATGTAAACCAGTCAATAATGATAGATTCAATCGATCAACATCATCAACCCATCGCTGGCTCACTACTGAACACGGGTCTCCTCTTAGAATGAGAAGGGTTTAGCCATATTATAGCCATTCTATCACGGTGCCCATTAGCGGATTGGCAGACTTCACATACCTTTGAGAACTCTCAGGCATGCAGGTTTACTCACGATGGTTTCCTTCGCCGTTAAAGCAAGTGATATTTAATTGCTCAAAACGCACATAATTCCGAAAAGTTAGAGGTCCGAACCTCGATTAGGATAGAACCTCCCGAATAGGAGGCGCGCGTCCTAACAACTAGGCTATCACGGCTCTCTATCAGCAATTACATCGCAGATGTACCCGTTGTCGGAAGGGCAATTTTGTTATATTTCTGTAACCAGACAATCGAGTCAATTATACATATGTTTAAAGTAATAATATAATTAAAACCGTTTACTTGTAGCGTTGTAGTACATTAATAATTGCAATCTGTTCAATAATAATTGCAGGACTGTTAGATATTATATAAGTACCTAAGTATTTTTCTTGAAGGCGTAATAATTTGTCTATCTATTGGAATGTAGTGCACAGAAAATGTTTAAAATCTTTTTACATTTTACGCAATATATACAACTATTTGAGATAAAACTTTTGCATTTCTTGTGGTCAACTTTTGTAATTAGATTTAAAAAATCAAAAATTAAAAATTATTCTTTAGGTTTGAAAATATAATGTATGTGAGCGAAAGGTAAAATAATATGATACAATCTTTTATATCATGCTCATAATAAAACATTAATAATATAGAAACAAAACATCCAATACAGGTGACAGTGACGAGTAGATACTTTTATTTAGTGATCTGAGGATTATTTATTATTTATTTATAATTTATTTACTGAGGATCTAAAACCTAAGAACAAAAACCATCAGTTTTCATCTAGTGCTTTGGTCTAAAAGCGTAAAATGTTCACTTTTCATTAAGTCGAAATAAAATTAAAATAAATCAAAATAAAATAAATAAAACACATCTGTCGCTTCGCACTCTCGCACAATGTAAAAGATACATTCCTGGTGGAAATGCTGTCCGGTAAACGAGCATTGATCAACGTTAATTAGGACGATCAAAACAGAAACCTTTGACAGCACCCTATTGTCGACGAATGTTTAACAGCGAAGGGCGTGTACGGTCGAATGCGCCGAGCTTTCGATTGTGACGCGATATCGTATCAGTTTCGGATTACACCATCGCATCGATGCGTAGTAGAGGAAAGTCAGTGTCAAGTTGTGCGTTAATTAATATATAGCGTGTATTACGAGTTACGACATGTAGTTTAGATCTTTTTAGGGTTCTGTACCTCAAAAGGAAAAAGGAACCCTTATAGGATCATTTTGTTGCCTGTCTGTCCGTCTGTATGCCGTGTCTGTCAAGAAAACTTATAGGGTACTTTCCGTTGACCTAGAATCATGAAATTTGGCAGGTAGGTAGGTCTTATAGCACAATAAGGGAAAAAATCTGAAAACCGTGAATTTGTAGTTAAATCATAAAAAATTTAATGTGTTTACGAAAAAAATATTTTGCAAAACCAGTTAAAGATGGCGTAGTCCGTTATTAACTTGCAGTATTCTAGATAGACCACCAAGTCAGTATTTAAAACAACCATGGTTAAAGGTGTGGTTTAAAATTAACAAACCCTGGTTGATATTCAAAGTTTACAGGTAACCGTAACCGAGGTTTAAGTTACGCCAGTTATTACCGCCTGCTAAGTCCTGAGAGACACGATCAGTAGGTAAAGGTATTTAAACTGCAAAGTGTCGCTACTAGATGGCATTAAACAGTCGCTTCGGTACTGAGAGAACATACGTATCACAAATTTCGTCACTGGCGGTAAGCGAAAGCGTGGCCGAGTTGGTCAAGGCATCGGGTGCAAACCCAGAAGATGCAGGTTCGATTCCTGCCGGTTACGCAATTTTTGATATGTATTTAAAATTATTTAGTAATTTCCTTGAAGTGTAGGTAAAACACTAAAAAATTATATAAAATAAGGTATTTAAAGTCTCGATAGCTCAACGGTTAAAGGAGCGGACTGAAAACCGAAAGATTTAAATCCCACCCGTTTGCTATCCCACTATTGTCATACCTACTCCTAGCACAAGCTTTACGCTTAATTGGAGGGGAAAGGGGAATATTAGTCAGCAATGAACTTGGCTAATATTCTTCAAAAAAAAGGTATTTAAAGTACCTACGGTTTTAGCTTTAAGTTAAAATGTAGGGTTAAGGGATAACAATTGGGTACTATAGGGCTTCTTTCTAAGGGCAGTTTTAAGGCAAGGTTAAGAATTAATTGTAAACGAATATACCCATCAAAATATTTAAGACTAGCTGATGCCCGCGACTTCGTACGCGTGGATTTAGGTTTTTAAAAATCCTGTGGGAACTCTTAAATTTTCCGGGATAAAAAGTAGCCTATGTCCTTCCCCGGGTTGCAGGCTACCTCTGTACCAAATTTCGTCAAAATCGGTTGAACGGTTGAGCCGTGAAAAGCTAGCAGACAGACAGACACACTTTCGCATTTATAATATTAGTATGGATTAAAAAAAATTAGTTAAATATTTTGGTTTGGTACCTATTATTTCGCCTCCCAAAGAAGAAAGCCATTAGATTTAATCAAGAATTGAATTGAAATTAAATAGACTATAATTGTACACTATTCGTAAAGCGATTAACTAATACAAAAATCATTACGACTTCGATACGTATGTTTAAAAATGTAGGCCGACAGCAGAAAATATTATGACTAATAACAGCAACGTCGTTATTACATTTCACTGGACCGTTCATCTTAAAATAAATCTAAAAGCAAAAGCTGACTGACTGACTGACTAACTGATGTAAAAGGAACGCACAGATTAAATTACTAGACGCATCGGGCTGTTTGGCATGCAGAATAGCTATTATGACTAGACATCTGCTAAGAAAGGATTTTTGAAAATTCAACCCCTAAGGGGGCAAAACAGGGATTTGAAATTTGCGTAGTTCACGCGGATAAAGTCGCAAAGGCATACGCTAGTTTATTGATAAATTAAGTATATGACGACTTCGTCCACGTGTATGTAATTTAATTTAAAACATCTATATTGCTTACTATGACAAAGAATAAAAAAAATCTGGATATGCTTAAAAACAAAGGGCGACCTTATCACTCACCAGTGATCTCTTCCAGGGATTTAATTTAGGTGTGTATTAGGCCTAGATATGTCCGCCTCTTGGATGCAAGTTGCGTCTGTAGTCAAAACCTAGCAGACAGACAGATACACAGTACACTTTCGTATTTATAATATTATAGTACGGATAACAGCAACGTCGTTATAGGTAGTAATTCCATTTCACTCAGCCGTTCATTTATTGATAAATAGTTATGATACACTCCTAATTCCATCATCTCGATTGAAATGGCCGAGTATTTCGTTGAGATGGATTTAAACGACAGTTACAGTCAGTTATAGATTATTTAAATGGCCCGCGGAATAGGTTTTATAGAAATCTGTTTTGGAATTAATGGCGGATCGCTAAATCTACTTTATAGGGTCGATAGTGAAGTCCTCCGACCGCTGATTGTAGGAGCTAGGACCACTTAGGGCAATAAAGCTTGGTATTATTCTTCAATCCGATTGCATAGTTGATTAGTTGATAAATTGATAGATTGCGCTCTGTAATGGCTCATTACTGTATCGGTCAACGTTCCCATGAGAGCACGATTACTTATGTAAGAATCTGTGTCTGTCATTATATTAGCCCGTCGACTATGAGCTTCAGCGTATCTTAGTGAAACGTCAGCCTTATCAATCAATCAATCTCTGACGAAATATATCCTCGATTCCATCAGAATCTGTATAATTTGTGCCTTGGTCATTTTGGTAAAGTTCCCCTACTTAGAGTCATCTGCAGTTTTAACTGTTTAGTTACGAGTACCATAAGGGGTGTAGAGAAAAGTAAGAACAGTAGGTACAGTTTAAACATTTCAGCAACAGAAAAAGCTTCTAGACTCTAGAAACTTTTTCTCTAGAAGCTAGACCGTATTTGCGTGGTTTTGCGATATGTAATTTTTGATTGTAGGTCTTAAAAAATATCTATATATAAAAATGAATCGCTGCATGTGTTGCTGATCGCAAATCTGTAGTGTAGAACAGCTGAACGGATTTCGCTAATTCTTTTTTTATAATATTCCTTGATGTACGAGGAAGGTTCTTACGGAGAGAAAAATTTAAAAAATTGCCTGTAAAAGAATCGAATGTTAGGCGGTACGAAGTTCGCCGGGGCAGCTAGTATTATATAGAAAGCTTTTAGAGTTCTAGTCTGTCTGCAACTTTTATTATAAAGTTATTTTCATCTGCTCTATCTGTAAATGCAGCTTTCGAAAAAATTGTTTACCTATAGTCAGCTACATAGATTCTTTTACAGATCATTTTTGAATTTACTTCCTTGTTTTAGGTTGTTATTACTCTTTTTACAGTGCGAATTCCTTTTCTTTTTTCCTGTAATATTTGTAAGTTACGGTGGCTACCTGTGTTAAGTGGGCATCATTATACCACGCAGATGCACTTCGCGGTTTTCATGATTGCAGCCTAATCGGTATTTCGTCTAGATTCTAAGCCATCACTCTAGATTTGCGGTAACTAGTTGTGAAATTGATATCGAAATAAAATAAGATCATGATTTTGTATATATTCTGTTTGATTTGCTCCTGATTCATAGTTTTGCAAATAATTTATCGAAAAATAACACCTATCTACTTATTTAAATTTTCATTGGATACTTTTTCAGTTTCAGTTGGATTTTTATCTCTACCAGTCTCTACTATAACTAGTTTCTGGATACCTACAGATTTCGAATCTCTATGACAGACAGTTTGTGGAGTTGTTACGATAGACTAGTATCTACCTATTCTAACAAGCCGAGTTTCTTGCTGGTTCTTCGTTTCTTGCTAGTTCTTCTCGTAGGAAAGGCATTCGAATTCAGTGCACGTGGTAGATGGGTTTGACAATGCAACAGTGTTTGTAAAAGTTCATTGAAATAAAAAAACCTTTCTATTTATTTCAATAACAGAATAAAAGCTGTTTCTCTAGTCTTTATTTTTGACTAGATGATACACGATACTTCGTCCGCGTGGATTTAGGTTTTGAAAAATCCCGTGAGAACTCTTTGGTTTTCCGGGATAAGAAGTTGCCTATGTCAATTTCCGGGATGCAAGCTACCTCTGTACCAAATTTCATATAAATCGGTTAAACAGATGAGCCTTTAAGAATCCCGTGGGAACTCCTTGATTTTCCGGGATAAAAAGTAGCTTATGTCCTTTCCTGGAATGTAAGCTAACTCTGTACCAAATTTCATCAAAATCGGTTAAACTGGCGAGCGGTGAAAAGCTAGCAGACAGACAGACACACTTTTGCATTTATAATATTAATATAGATTATTATGATCAATTATTATGATTGTCGATAAGACAGCAGTAATTACATTTACTAGGAAATATGTACTCTGTACCTACATAATTACATAATAGTACGATCATGTTTGATTGCAGTCATATTTTCTGATATTGCTCGTTAAATGCTCCCGCAGTTAATTAAGTATCCTTTGAGTTAAGTAAACAGGAAATATTAGAAATTGAGACGGCATTAAGTGCTGATATTATCCGGGCTAAATTGATCGGTATGAAAGAGGGCAACCATACACACGATTAGAATATCCTGCTTGGCCCTTCCATCATTTTATCGAAACTACCTAAGTACCTACTCAAAATTTCCTATTATTAATTGCATATTATTTTCAATCTTCATTACATTATTTGATTTAATATTATGCGAAGTTAAATAACATAAATAATACATAACATCACACAATAATTCAGTTTTGCATCATACAATTATTGCAGATTGCTCTATTGAAACGTACCATTCAACGGCGCATCGTTAGAAACGAGAAATTATAATTTATTACGCATGCGCTATGCGTGTCTATTACGGCGATTAGAATAATTTATTGGTATTCGATTGTGGCTGCGATACTTACTCGTGGCCGGCGTGTTTCTCATAGCTCTATGCAACGAGCTGAAAGGCACTTATGGAGATATGGCTCTAGTACACATTGCCTCAATGTTTTCGTCGAGCCCACAAGCGGATCCGGGTCCCTAGTATTGCCTTGTAAATGTGCCTTGCCAAAAAACCAATTAAAAAGTGAAAATTTTCACATTTGAAAGTGGCGCCATACCACCGGGCACCGCCTACTGGATTTTTAATCCAAAAATATTGTTCCAGTGCCACTCAGGATGATATACTCAATATACTCTCATATACTCACCATCATCCAAATCTGTTCAGGCATTTAGAAGTTACGGTGGAATAAAAAACTCACATACTTCTACATGAACCCCGAAAATATTACTTACACTTCTTTTTTGGGCAATCATGTAAAAATTAGATAAATACGGCACAGCGTAGATGTTTTGTGGCATTAAAAGCGTAAAAAGAGTCTCAGTTCCTCATTCCATGAATTTCCAAAACCTTGTTCTGGTGTAAAACTGGGTAAAAAGGGAAAATAAGTTCGTTCTAAGTATAAGTTTTACCTATTTTAAATAGTTCTGACACTGCAATATAAAATTATTAATGACAAAATTCTGTTTTTGCGACATTCTTTTTTTGCCCCTCTTCATTTATAAAAGCTGCTGCAAATTGTGGCAAGTATGTACTTATATAAAACCCACCTAACACAAAAGTCAGCAAAATATAATGCGAATGGCCATGACACATGACATTCGCCGAGAGTGTGTTGTGTGTATTTGGCTAGTGTGTTCTAGGTTTTAGTGGAATGAAGAATTGAATATTTAAGTCTATACCTAAGTTGAATAACTTAGTAAACAACAACAATGCCAATTATGTTTACCGCTATACACAAACTTGATGTGATTTATGAATTAACCTATCTAGCTAATCCCAAAAAGGTGGCATCACCGTCTATGGAGATGAAGACAAAAGATGATGTCGATAAAATAAAGTAACAATCAGTTGATAAGTTGGACAAAGAAAATAAATCATGTACACAGGTAATCGTAGAGTTTGATATGGTAAAGACATTTTAAAATAAATAAGAGAATCTTCATGAAATACTTAGGTACCTATATAAAGAGCAGTACCTTGTCTTCTTTGGAATATCTTAGTAGTTTAACACGTTTGAATTTAAAAAAATATTCATATTTTAATCTATTTTGATTTATTATTTGATTTTATTACTTAACTAATCGATCTTCAACTTAAAAAAATATCCAAAAGAATTTGTATACTTCTAGTTTGTTTTATATTTTGGAATACCTCAAAGTAACATCTGTTGAAAACATTGACTTATATATTACTTCATCTGGACAGGGCTATTGAACAAACAAAATGGGACCGACTCAGTGGTACTTTAGCACCAATGCAACCTCAATGACGTCTGGATTTCAAACGGATCGTTCATTAGTATCTAAGAAGTGGCGCTGATTTATTTTGTTCCAAAACCGCGAAAAATTTAGTACGCTTGACCATATCTTGTCATTTATATCGATGGTTGCAAATACCTACGAATTACCATCTATGAATATTCAAGGATACCTACCTTGAACGGAAGAGCAGTTAAAAAAGTTTTAGAAATAACAGTTTACTTATGCCATTACATATTGGCAAAACAAATTCACGATTGATTGATTCAAATGTGCAACATCATGGACATGAAAGAGCAATGAAGTCAAGAAATGAATTGAATGAATTAGTCGTTATATTTGCTACATACGAGTACGAGTGCAATTCCGCAACAGATCCAAAACGATGTGCCCAATAAATCAAGTAGGTTCGTTACGAAAGAGCCGGCGCGGCGGCCGGAGCCCTATTCGCGCGCCCTGAAGATGCATAGATTGTCATGATTTGTGGCCGGTAGCCCGTTAGCTTTTGTAACATCCACTTGTGTATCCGAACCCTGCCATTCTTCATTTATAAATAAGATTAATAAACTTATATTGCGGTACTGTAGCTCTGCAACACGTCTATCATTCTCGAATGTGTCCTAGTTTTTGATCCATTATAGAGTCCAATAATACTTCAATGATATATTTTTATTGTTATTAACATCCAGTGATGGACTGTTCGTGTTCATGGTGCGCCTCAGACGGTGTGCGGGGAATATATTGAGAAGGGTTCTCAGCAGGCGCCACTGGCTGGGTTGCACGAACGTAGCCCAGCCACCAGGCGATGCGTGGAACACCGTGGGGTTTTAGTGGGTAAGAGTCCGACATAACTTCCGTGTCTCCCTGGGCGCGGTAGCATCCATGCGGATTTCCCCACGAAAAAAAGGTCTTTGTAGGAGAGATGTGATAAGCGGGATCGTAAGCGAGCCGATTTTGCTGAACACAATGTCAACTTCTTGTACAGAATGATTAACTCGTAGATAAGACATCTAGATAAATTACGAAGCTTTCTGTTTGGAATTCAACGGTTTTGTTCAAATCTATTCTTATGGCAAGCGAGATTAATACAAAGCCATCACCTGTCGCCTACAGTAATTTAATTAGCTACGTAATAAATGTCATTGACGTAATAACATTATTTCCATTACTGATTCGCCTTGATGATATCTTGTTGATCAAACAATACCCATATTCTAATTCTGTATCCATCTATGTAAAGGATTTTTGAAAATCCAATTTTAAGGGGGTAAAATAGGGGTTTGAAATTTGTGAAGTCCACGGGTATAAGCTAATTAACAATAAAATTACATTTTGTGTGTTTGTAAATATTTATTTTCTTCTCTAAATCAATACTTAATAATGAAATTTGAATTTTACGATCATCGGTGTGTGGGCGGATGTTTGAATGTGGAATCAAAAACTAATAAAAATTTAAATCACTCAAGCTCAAGTTGCTCTTTGATTGATTGCTTTAGCTCGTTTTTGCTACTGAGGAAGCTCATTTAATTAATATTTGATTTTTTATTTTACAGGTAAGTGCCTCGTTGAGGTTGGAAAGTATTTTGGTTAGTATTTAGGTACATAAGTACTGTAATAGATTTTAGTAAAATGACATGTTTATAAATGGTTTTGATTATTTTAATTTAATAATTTTCAGGTTTTAGTAGATTTCAGGAAGGTAATTAAAAGCCTAGCGAGTTCCACAAATGTAGCAGTAAGTACCTATGTATTTTGCTTTGTATGTAGTCTCCAATTTATAACATAACTAGCTTATGCCCGCGACTTCGTCTACGTGGGCTACACAAATTTCAAAGGAAGGGTTTCCTTCTCTTACTCATGAGCTAGTCGGCAAACTCGGTTCAGTTAAGGATGCCGCAACTACTTACTATATTAATAAAATAATTACTCTAAAGTAATAATTCATTAGAAAGCGCATCCTAACTCAACAGAGAACGTCCAAACAGCCGCATTAGCCAACATTAACCAGAGTTGTGCGTCGAGCCCCGGGGTGGCCGTTAATAACTTTACGGTTGCAACAGCGAGCGGCGCGCGGACGCATCCAACTCGTAAACTTACGAAACGCGTAAACAGAAATAGATGCGAGCAACAAAGGGCTGTAGGCTAAGAGCTGATCACACAAATATTTATAGCATTTATACTAGTTAAACTATTATTAAATTTTCTTACTGTACTGTATTTAACCAGAGATGGCCATCCGCTTAGTTTGGTTTTAGTAACATAACGTTGCTTAGCTGGTTTTTAATAATTTTACGGTTGCAATAACAGCCAGCGGCGGGCGGACGAAACGCACACAGTTACAACCTTTTCACACGGCGGCATCCAGTTTTTTGCAGGATCCCGTTTTCTGCAGGATCCCGTTTGATGGCGAATGTGTTTGTATGCTAGCGTTCACACGAGCATCCCGCCAAAAACTAGACTGTCGTGTGAAAGGGGCGTTACAGAAGTTAGTTAAAGAAATAGATGCGAGCAACAAAGGGTTGTAGGCTAAGAGCTGACGACCCAAGCATATATATCATTTTGTAGCAATGATCAATAACCACTAGGTTAAGACATCGGCTTTCTATTCGGGAGGTCGGCGGTTCGATCCCGGGCACGCATCTCTAACTGTGCGTTTAAGCAATTAAATATCATTTGTTGTAATGAATTCTTCATCGAAGTTTAACGGGGTTCGGGTTGAAACTTTGAAACTAGCAATTGGCTCTTAGTTTATTAAGCTGAAATAGGCCGGCTTCCTAGTAGAGCGATCTACTAATTTTAGTTACGGAACCCGCTGAACTGTTTAGGTGAGTCGCCTGTACGCTTCCGTGAAAGACTTGCAATATGATGAGTTTGTTTAGAAATCTTGTTTTTAAATTTTGTAACATACTTATGTTTTTTATTCTTAAAGTCATGAGTACCATTAATTTTGTACAAACATGAAAAGGAAGCAGCTCTAGATTACACAATTTGATTTTATATATACCTAGACCTAGTTTTTGCCCGTGACTTCATCTGCATGAAGTTAGTAGTTATAGCCTATCACTCGGGAATCTATCAGTGAAAGAATTTTCAGAAGCGGATCATTAGTTTCGGAGATTACCTCCTACATCCAAATTAACAAACTGCATAGACCCCGCGCAAATGTTACCTACGTTGTCTGTGTTATAAGCAAGCTCAAAGTCACTCAGCGGGCGATGTAGGGGTGTCAAGGTGCTGGAATGGCGACCTTGCATCGGAAAGCGCAGACCCCCCACTAGGCAGAGAGACGATATCAAACGAGTCGCAGGGTGCCGCTGGATTCAGGCGGCGTTAGACCGTGTGGAAGTCCCTACAAGACGCTCTCTTGGCACTTGAATGACATTGACAGGAGGGCGCTGTTGGAGATCAAAGGCTTAAAATATTTAAACAAGAACAACTTCACGGCAACCTTAGTTCCGATTTTCGCCACGCGCCAAGATAGCCTTGTCGCACTGTAGTTCAGTGTAGAAATCATGGGAAGGTATTGAGTAGAGTAGTACTAGTAGTAGTAATTTATTAGTCTCACAGGAGCGAATCACTGGCCTTTGCCCCGTTCCCACACTAATTCGAGAGGCGTTAGAAAGCTACCTGCGTCTGCGCCGGTACATGGTGTTTTAATGGTTCCTCCACATCAGAGAGCTGGTATATTACTAGAGCGTGAAATATCCCGTAAAATGTTTCTTGACGGCTTTTCTTTGTTGTCTGTCTGTCTGTCTGTCGATGTCGGTCTGTCAAGAAACCTACAAGGTACTTCCCGTTGAAGTAGAATCATGAAATTTGGCAGGTAGGTATGTTTTATTGCAGACATTAGGGAAAAAATCTGAAAACTGTGAATTTGTGGTTATGCCACACAAAAAAAAATTTAATTGTTGTCATGAACTAATAATTAGTATTTTCAATTTTCGAAGTAAGCTAACTATATCAAGTGGGGTATCATATTATGAAAGGGCTTCACCTGTGCATCATAAAACAGATTTTTATTTATTTTTATGCATCATAGTTTTTGAATTATCGTGCAAAATGTCGAAAAAATACGACTGTAGTACGGAAACCTCGGTGCGCGAGCCTGACTCGCACTTGGCCGGTTTTTTCGCACCTGATGAGTTATTTATCAAGGTTTGCTCTTCCATAGATCATCTCACTGCCTCCACATAAGGTCACAAATCCCGTTCACTAAAATGTAACAATGTTTCACAGTGGGAGGTGCACCTTACCGTGTTTTTGATTAATGAAAAGAAATCAAAATGGCGGAATAGTTCGACATTTAAAAGAGGAGAAATAATTTAATATTTTTACACGCTCTTGTTACACAAGCTTTTATTTAACTTGCCGTGTTAGTTAGTATTGTGATCAAATCTTGCAACTGAATTTTAGACCAGTTGCCGCCAACCGATTGAGCTGGGAACACATAATAATATGTTACTTAGATGGCAATGCAGTAATAATGTTGTACAGTACGCAGCAGAAAGTAATGTACATCGACCTTTAGAAGGAGATAGCAGATTTGTAGAGCAAGTAACTTGACATTCTTATAGCCATAATATCTAATTACTCGGGGTTAATATTATAGTAGATGATAGTTTTTATACCAAAAACAATTGGGATCATTCGCAGGATAGAGAAAGATATTTTTTTGTTGATGTTACTCAACTATTAATATGTTACTCCATAAGGGAAATGTCCCAATACTCGTCGGTTTCTCAATTTAGCTGACTTTGCAGCTTTGCCACGTTGCTGTTAGTGAATTTAGAACAAAACAAATTACATGACAAGAAAGCAGATATTATAATGTATTTATTAAATATAATTTTGGAATTAATAAGTTTCATTAATGTTATTAAATAGTTAAAAAATACAAAAATGAGTGATTTGTACCAGTATCCGTCAGATTTGTCCTAATTATCGTCAATGCGTCCCAGAACTCGTCAATTTTTAACAATAATTTAAACTCTATTGCCGGAGACATAAGGTTTATTTTAATTTCATTTTCGAGTTGTGATTTTTTTTTACATCGCCACTCGAGCTGAGAAAATGTGTAAAATATAAATTTAACTAGTCGTTTTAAATGAAAAACTATTGGATTCTGGGCTTTCAAGCCATGGCGGGAAATCCGCGCCTCGTCCTTGGCCGTTTACGTTGTCTATGATATATCATCATCATCAACCGATAGACGTCCACTGCTGGACATAAGTCTTTTGTAGGGACTTTCACACGCCACGATCTTGCGCCACTTGAATCCAGCGGCTCTTCGCGACTCGTTTGATATCGTCCGTCCACGTGGTGGGGGGTCCACCTACGAGTATTAGGTAGCATTACCTACTAAGTATATTGTTCAAGTTGTTTTTAGATATTTTTCAAATAGGGATGATGACTTCTAGTCAAATAGGCATCTTTTTAAATTTTTTTTCCTGTTGCTTGTTATATTTTAATATTTATATTTATGAACCCCAAATTTTCTCGCTCTCTCATTTGAAACTCCACTCAATTCGATAGCAAAAAATACCGAAAGGGCTTCAGGACCTGGATCACATCCACACGCTGCGGCAGGTTATACAGAAGACTGAAGAATATAATCGGCCACTTTGTTTAATGTTTTTATGAAAAAGCCTTAGATTCCTTGGAAACATAGGCTGTATTGAGATCGCCATAGAGGTGCCAAATCGACTACTGGCATATTCAAGTGCTGAAGTGCTTGTACGAAAACCACCACGATGTCAGTCCGCATTGAGGACCAGGCAAGGAGTCGTAACCCCCCCCCCCCCCCCCCCCCCAAGCCCTTTACCGCTGCTTTAGAAGGCTGTTTTAAGTTTCAGGATTGGAACGGTCTTGGCATTAACACTAATGGCGAGTACATCACTCACCTTTGATTTGCCGCTGACAATGTATAGTCGTTATTGCAGAGACTCTGGAAGACCTTAATGCAATGCTCAATGACAGCCGAGCTTCAGAACAGGTGGGCCTAGAAATGGACATGAGCAAGACAAAAATCATGACTAAGGCTCATGTCCTGCCCCACCCAGTAATCATTAAGAGCTCTGCACTCGACATTGTAGACGAGTAGGTATGTATACCTGTTGACATATGGTTCTGACAGACATGATTGCTAACTATGAACTTCATAAAAAAGCTCAGAGTCTCTCCATCGCCCAGACCCAATTGCAACGATCGTGCAATTGGGTCGAGATATCGACAAATAAAATTAATAAACTAATCCTGGAATGTAGCCGTTATCTACATAATAATATGTCGTAAGACCACGAAATAAGCTTGAAATCATTAAATCACTTGCTTTAACGATGAAAGTCGTGGTCAAAGGCCGGTCAGGCTTCACAGACTGTGGCGAAGCCCGGGTTAACTCGCAACAAGGTGATGCTGTGTGTGTGGTGGGATTAGAAGGGCATTATTCATTATGAGCTGTTATCAGCAGGCAGGACCATCGATCCTGAACTCTACTGCGAAACAACTGATAAGATTAAAGCAAGAAGTTGAGAGAAAGCGGCTGGAATTAATCAACAGAAGGGGTGTGGTTTTTCATCATGATACCTCACACATCTTTAGCCACTCGGCAAAAGTTAAGAAAGTTTGGCTGGGAGGTGTTAATGCATCCGCCGTATAGTCCTGACCTTGCACCTTCAGATTTCCAGCTGTTTCGGTCTCTTCAGAATTCTTCAGGCAGTGTCAGGTTACAACATCACTAGAGGACTGCCAAAACTACTTGTCGCGGTATTTTGATCAGAAGTCCCAAAATTTCTATAGCAATAGGATCATGTCCCTACCTACAAGATGGCAAAAAGTTATCGAATAAAATGGTACAACCATTCTTTAGTTAAATGTAAATAAACTATACTAATTTTTTTTTTTTCTTAAAAATGCGAATAAACTTTGTCCCCAACCTAATATTAAGATTATTGTAAAATTATGTTAAAAATACTGATGCCCATTAAAAATTAAATAATTTCGTTTCTTTATAACATATATCTGATTTTAATTTTTGTTGTTCAAGTGCACGATATCATAGATTAATTATTGGTCTCGATGCATGATATAACTGAAATTATACACACGTTTCAATCTCCAATATGTCACCGTTTTTCACATATAGCGTCGAATTCAATCGCCACTTTAAAACTCCCTATTTCATATGAGAGCCCCACTGAAATAAAGCTTTTATATTTTTGTATGTATTTTTGTAATATTCGGCTGAAGGCCGTCAGTTTTCATATTATGTTTAAATTTGAAGTAATTGCGGTCAGTAATTCAGAAGTTATAAGGCTCTGACGGACAGACGGACAAGTGCCATTACACTCAAGTAGACTCAGAGACCTCACTTCGCTCGGTCAAATATATACGGGAACAGATAAACATTACACAGCATGCTAAAATTATAAAACTTTAACTTCGTCGTAGTCAGGTTAAAAAATAAAAACATTGCATCTTCAATTTAAAGGTCAATTTAAGTACAGATTAACTGTCCAAAACAGTCACTGTCTGTGTACCGCAACTGAAACTCTTATCACGTTGCAATAAGGTTTAAAATTGAACAGTGTCGGTATTACGTTCATTTTTCTAGTGTGTCCCAGTAACCGTCAAAATAGTATGAATTTTGACGAGTATTGGGTCAAGTAGGGATTTCAAAGTACCAATAGATGTCACATGCGTTAAATCATAAATAATAATAAAATAAACAAGGTTTTATAGATTATTTCGTTAGAAAATTAACTTGACTGTTGTATAAAATAATCAGATTTACCAGAGTGACCAATAGATGTTTCAAAACTTTCTTCGAATACTAGCATGTAGGACTACGATTGAGTGACTAAACCTGGCTAAAAACACAAATTTTGAAAATGCTAACTTTGAATGCGTTTTTCTCCAACGCTATTATAGTTTGGATTAAATGTTTTTATACTAATTTATGGAAATACTATCACAAATATGTGGCCATAAAAAGTTTTCGTTTAGTTTTTGCTAGAAATTAATAACTGACCATTTTTTACAATCTGACGGGTATCGGTACACTGACGACTATACCAGCGTTTCCCTTAACTCCGTCGTTTTTAACAATTCTTGTGACCAATTTAAAAACGGAGATTATGTAAGTCGATCCGTACGTGAAAGGCCGAGATGGCAATCGGGGTATGAGGCGGGGGGACGCCCTGCACAACCGCACGTCACCCGCACTATCCCACACAGGGTTAGCTATATTTATGTTCGTGATTGTTTCAAAGATCAATAAACCGTTTCAGATATTTTTTCACTATTTCTATAATATAATAAAAATGAATCACTAAATGTGTTGCTCATCGCAAATCTCAAAAACAGCTAACTAAACAACAAACAGCCGATTTCGCTAATTCTTTTTTTATAATATTCCTTGAAGTACGAGGATGGTTCTCACGGAGAGAAAAATTAATTCAACCTCCCCCTCAATTTTCTAAACTCCACCCGAAAGAACCCGAGCGAAGCCGGGGCAGGTCAGCTAGTTCTATATATAAAAATAAATCGCAAAATGTGTTGCTGATCGCAAATCTCGAGAACAGCTGAACCGATTTCGTTAATTCTTTTTTCATAATATTCCTTGAAGTACGGGGATGGTTCTCACGGAGAGCAAAATTTAAAAAAAATCCTGAAAAAAATCTGTTAGGCGGTACGAAGTTCGCCGGGGCGGCTAGTATTATAACTACTAACTAACTATTAACTATTTACATAATTTCAGCGGGTGATAATAATCATAAAACTTCTGCAAGTAACGACTCTTTCTATTCTATACTATCGTTTATTAACGAATCGCCCGTTGCGGTTGTCCGATGATTACCTTTCTAATCCCAAGTCATATCTGGCATTATGCTTTTCATCGCTTATGTAATGGAATCGGCTCAGAAATCTTCGGCATAAGCAGTGATTTATCAATATAATCCGGTCGAATTTAATTGTACTTGACGGTATTATAATCTATGGGTTCTATGAAGTGACTACTCCATCCAGTTCTATAACAAAATAAGTAGGTTTAATGCTTCGAATCCACAGATTTGAAAGCGATTCTTAAAACGATTGGAGATATTTTTAGCTGTTTAAAAGGTTAAATGGATTTGTTTAAGAAAGTAGTAGGTATAGTAGCATAGCTTCCAAAATAATGTTAAATTCCTATTATGTCATATTCTATTTTATTTGTATATGCTGCTTATTCTGTTACAGTAGGTAACTACAAACATGTTATATTCAGAATAGGAACCATTGTTGCCTTTTTATTGTCAGTTGTTGAATAGATATAATAAGAGGTGATGGTGATAATTATTTAATTACATAATTAAAAATTTATTTCCTTGTCATATTTTCCCTATATGTTACGGATACAAAAAAAAATACAAGTAGGTACCTACTAACAGTTAATTACCGATTTTTAACAAAACGTTTATAGTAAAATATCGGAAAGAAAACAGTGAGTGGGTGCCCTTATTGTGCTATTCATGCTTGGTTTCATAATCGAGCAAAAATAAAGAATCGAATCAATATAGATCGGTAATTTGATTTTATGATCGAAAGTTCAGACAAATGATCGCTTTGCTTTAGGGTTGTCCATCGATATTAAATGACAAGATATGCCCAAGCAAACAAAAATTTTCACGGTTTTGGAACCAAATAAATCAGCGTCACCTCTAGATACTAATGAACGACCTGTTTGAAATTCAGACGTCACAGAGGTTGCATTGGAGCTAAATAAACATTTTAGGACCAATGAGTCGGTGCCATTTTGCTTGTTCAATGGCCCTGTCCTTACGAAGTAATATATATGTCAATGGGGTTGTCATATCCTAAGTTTAAAAAGCTGGACATAAATTCTACGCAAGAAATATTCATATACCTATTATACCCATAGGTATACTCCGAACGTCACGTCAAGCAAAAATATAAAATTGCATCAAGCACGTAAGATTGAATCAAGCAGACTCAATCACTCATCGAGTAGATATAGGTAATATTATTAGGATTAGAATTATTAGGATAGGATTAGGATTATTATTAGGATAGTGGGAAATTCAAAAAATTTGTAGATACATGTCTTACAATCAGGACGATGCCAATGAATAAGTGACTCTATGCGTTTCGCTTTAATTTATCATTATTACGTCTCAAGAGGAAAAACTTGTAACTTTTAATGATTAACAAAGAAGTGTGGTTCGGATATCGGGTTAGATTATTATTTAATGAAAGTTAGCGTCGGTTTTATGTAACTTGTGTATAATATGCTTGTAGAATGTAGGCAGTATTGCTAAGTGGTTCTATTAAGTACGAGTGGATTCCTTGAAACGTGATAGGTATAGGGAATAGTTAGGTGTGTACTCAGTAGATAAATATACAGGATGAAAATAAAATATGCCTGCTTTTGCAACTAATATTACTTATCCGTTTTTTACCAAAAGTGGGCAATAATCTGATGTTGAATTTTTTAGTTAATAAGTAATATTAAAGCGACTGATTGAAACCAATTAGGTTAAAATAATAATATAACACGTATATTATAAAGCGCGAAAGTGTGTCTGTTTGTTGCTGTTTGTGCCTTGTGGGTTACCTTTTCACGGCCTAATCGCTAAACCGATCTTGACGAAAGGCAATGCAGAGATGGGAGGCATTCTGTAGGGAAATCGGGAAATTAAAAATAATTAGCTGGATGGATTTTGCTTCGCGTGGATTTTGTTTTTTTAAAACCATCTTTGATTTTCTGGGATAAAAAGTAGCCCAGCTCCAGGTCTTTAACTATAACCGTGCAAAAATCACGAAGTACAAACAAACACACTTTCCCATTTATAATAAAGGTAGTGATAATAATAAGGTAACGATTAATAAAAAGTAAGTAGGTATTTCCGACCATTCGTAAATTGTGAATTCATTCAATACATTCAATTTGACACATAGTTATAATAAAGTATGTCTAAGTTTTCTATTTCCCTGTACAAATATGTACGTATAAAGAAGTTAATTTAAGTAAGTTACGTTGAGTGGTTTATTGAGATTTTATTCATAATATCATAAAAACTCATGCAATTAAAATTTATAGATTCCCGCGTCGTATTACCGAGGAAAGCTCTTACGAATGGCTTGCAACTGTTACATGTAAAGTTAAGCGAAAATAGCAATCATAGCACGTGGCGGATTGAGAAATTATTTCCTTTATAGTCGTAGAGAAGCTACTACCGGACTCGCACCGTGCAGGAAAATTGCAAGCTTTTATTTCTTCACAAGTTTTTGATTTCTAAGGATGCGGCTGGCATATAGATTATTTGTAAAAGCCCCTTACAAAATATCAGATTTAAAAAAAAAAGTTTTTGAAGTGAAAATTTCTCCAATGAAATCTAAACACGCATAAATAAGCGCGTTGAGCGATTTTGGGATGGGTAAACGCTTCAAGGTCGCGTCACCGACATGTTAATGTCAATATAGGATATCTGTGAGATCTGTAGCTCTAAGTATGATGTGCTGTATGATATGCGCGTTCGATAATAATATTATTTCATAGTTTTAAGTTTTAACTTATGTGAGCACTGATGTTTTTTATCTACTTACTTTAAGTAGTATAAAATCTACGAAATCTATTAGGAACTATAATGAGTTCAGCCAATTACAGATCGCGCGGCGAGAGTTTGGCTTTGACCTTCGGGTGGAGGGGATTACTGCGCATGGGTACTGTCACGCACACAATACTTTTCCTTTTTTATGTACCAGGTTGGATATTTGAGTGGGTCAAAATTCATGTACAGTGGTAATAATGCTAGAAAATAATACGAAATAGATAAACTTCTTCATTTATTAAAACTATTGATAGTTATTTTACTTATATAAAATGTTTATTTCCTTTTAAAGTTTACAGAGACAGCGATGAAAATTCTAAATAATTGTTTTTTAATAAATTATTTATTCCAAGATACATGTAAAATTGGTACATACAAACAAAAGAAAACTTAAAATAATTATTAAATACAAAAGTTAACATTAAAAAAAAGTCTTAGCAGCAGTGCTATTCAGATTCTTATATAATAAACAATTAACGAAAATAGCAATTCACTTGTGAACGTGATTGTACAAACAGAGGCAGGGAACGACTGGAGCAGTGGAGCGCCAATCAGAGCACCGCGTGCGCCTACACACCCGCCCCGCACCCCACTAATTGCCCGTTGATACCCAATTTCTGATTTCTGCGCAATAACGGTCAAAGCCAAACTCTCGCCGCGCGTACAGAATGTGATAATCCAAACTTTCGTGCCGAAAAGGTATATTCTACCTAAAATATAAATTTTGGTAAATTTCCTATCTTTGACTTGTCGAAGATGGCATTTGAGAGTGTTAGAAATTAGAATGGATATTTTTTTTACAAAATGACGCTTTAGGTCGGTATTCTACTTATACTGTATAAAGTTACTAGTTAGATTTCTGTTAGCAGTCACTAGCTCTCCTCCTATAAAGACTTCGCGCATTAAACTCAACTTAGCGGAAAATGTAAATCGACTTTGAAGTCAATAAGACATGAATAACGCGTATCTCTCCGATTATAATTTGTTTGCGGGTTTATAAGTATGTACACTAGGTACCTACTTACATGAAATAGAGCCTTCGGAATTTATCTGCCAATAGGTGTCAGTAGAAATTGCTGATGTCAACTAAATGTTAGCGGTTTCTCGGTAATTTGCTAATACGTTGTTTCATTGTTTGTTTCTTGCACTTCACGGGCCTTACATATTCGTAAATGTGATTCTACTTGAAATGGTGGAACACACACTACTTGCAGAGTTCAGTGAAGCTGAAGAGCAGCATCTTTTTTAATAGGTACCTACAATTTAAATAAAGAATGTAAACGCGGCGTTTGGCGTGCGGCGCGCAGATCTACTCATGTGGTGCGACCAAGTGCGCTCGGGCACAGAATAGCTCGGGCGCGTATAAAGCTTTGATAGCCTAGCTAGTGGTTAAGATGTCGGCCTCCTATTTGGGAGGTCGAGGGTTTGACCTCGGGCACGCACCTCTATCTTTTCGTATAGTTAAGTGCGTTTTAAGCAATTTATATATCACTTGCTTTAACGGTGAAGGAAAACATCGTGAGGAAACCTGGATGCCTGAGTGAGTGCCTCCATAATGTTCTCAAAGGTGTTTGAAGTCTTCCAATTCCCACTTGGCCAGCGTGGTAGACTATGGCCAGACCGTTCTCATTCTGAAAGGAGAAAGGGCTTTACCTGTACATTGTAAACAGATTTTTATTCATTTTTATGCATAAATAGTTTTTGATTTATCGGGCAAAATGTTGAATAAACACGACTGTAGTACTTGACCCTCGGTGCGCCAGTCTGACTCGCACTTGACCGTTTTTTCCTAATAACTATTCTAAAATTACAAGCAAATCTCAATAATAATAATTGTTCAGAGAGTGAATGCATCTAGCGAATCCTTATCGATCCGTATCTCAGCTGAGTTTCGAACTAAAGATACAATAAATCATTGTCGAAATTCCACGGTATTGTACACTTTCTTCTAAATATTTACTAATTGTAGTCGTTACGGGACCGATGCAGATCGCTTATCTGTTACCCCGCCCGATTTGTCATAAAGGCGCGGCTACATTGAATAGATACGATACGATATACGTTAGATACTGCTGGTACGTAAGTTGGACATAATGCCGGAAAGCAAAGCGTTAGCAGACCCCCTACTATGTGGACTAACGACATCTAAAAACTTGCAAACATGCTTGCTTTTAAATGAGTCCGTACAAGAGACCTACATCCAGCTGTGGACGTCTACCGGGTGACGACGTAAGTTGGTGTTCGAAATAAGTCATTGGAAGAACAAAGATTATTCATCAAGCAGGCTCCAGGCCTTTACATTATCAATTTCTGAAACCCATAGCGCTAGGTATAAATCTCGAGTTGTGATAACTCAGGAAGATAGGTACTTAGATATGGTTTTATTCGGTAACAGGAATATTCTAATAGAATGTCAATAAAGATTTACCTTTTTCGCATACTTACGATGGAAAATGCATATCTAAAAGAAATAGGTACCCACCTTATAAATAAAGTTTGCTCTCAAGTAAAATACCTTTCAGCAGTTTCAAACTTTGTGATAGTAACTGGCAGTTGTCAAGGAGTGAATAAGGGTTTTAATATCCGTGCAAGTTAAAAGGTATAACTCATCAAAATATTAGATACCCGTTAGATGTGGAGAACAATAGATAGTGTGTTCCGTCGTGATAATTTCGTTCCTTGTTACATCGCCGTTCTAAAACCATTGCACCTAAATCTTCTGGTGGTCAGGCAGCTCACGCGTCCGCAGCACGACCGCTCGTGCTGCGAGAGACAAAAAGGCTAAAAGCAGGCAATAAACTGTAGCCGGACAACGCCATTACTTTTATTGTTGACTACAATAATGGAGTGAAAGAATTATTGAAAAGTTTCGCGCAATTATTTTCACGAAAATTGCTAAAAAAATTACCAATTGCGTATGATTGCGTACCTATTAATAAATAATTCATACATTAACAAGCCTGCAAATAAAAACCACATTTCACCACAATAGGCTAGTTGACACTTTTTTTAAGTAAATGGTTAAATGGATGGTGGTCTTAAATGGTTAATATTTGTCCTATTAGATCAAAAAAATTAACACTATATTTTTTTGCGCCCTAAAATCCGTAAATCTTTAATTTAAAAATATATTTTTCTTAGACAGGTGAAAACACTGTCGGCCATTTTTGGCCGATAGATTATCTGTGCTCTGACGTCTGCATTTGTAAACAACAGCATAACCTACCAAAGTTTAATAAACATGACTTCTATACTAGTTTACATGAAAAATATAGTAATTATCGTTATTGTATCATCCGAGAATGTAAAAACGCATCGATAAAGACCACAGGAAAGTTGTGGATTAGAGTGCCCAGTGAAATAAATATACGTAACACGCGAAGACTTGCTTAAAGGGATCCTATATCACTAACGACTGCAACCCAAATTTATTTTTGCAAAGATCACTTTGTTGTAAGTCTTACTTAATAACTTATTCAATTTATATAGAGAAAACGATATTTTTTTACGTTTACTATGAGTTTTTAGAAATATATAAAAACTAGCTTATGCTCGTGACTTCGCCCGCGTGAACTTCATAAATTTCAAACCACTCAGGGGTGGAATTTCAAAAAATCCTTTCCTAGCGGATACCTTCTCTTTACCTACAAAGAACACACCCACCAAATTTCATGTATCTAGAACCAGCTGTTTAGATGTTTAGGCTGTGCATTGATATATAAGTTAGTCAGGAGGACTTGAAATTTTATATATATGGATACTACGTTAGTCAATAGGGATGACATTTGTTTGTTTACATATTTAATGACGTCACATCATGGCTGACAGCGTTTTCTGAGTTTCAAATAAAAATAAAAACTGTATTTTTTTAAACTGGATTTATATATCCATCCTACGTTTTTAATAATTGTTATTGATATATTTCGTTGTCTTAAGCAAAATACTATAATAAATAATCATTTATTGGACGAAATTAGATATGAGTCAAGTAGCCTATTATCATAGTAAATATAAATACTTACTATAAATGATTAACTGTTTATTAATGCATTCAGTAGATGTACATAGGCTACTATTGAAAGCGAGTTAGCGGTTGAATTAGCAAAATCCTACGAAACAGAAAAGTTTCTTAATTTTAAGTGAAGTGAGTCAAGTGACCAATAATTTTTACTTGGAATAGCTCTATTAGCTGGTAAGTATTCGTTGACGATATAAAATACAAGTAACATCCTATAAAACAACAGCGAATATCCTAATAAAACTAAATATAAAATATAGGTTATTGCATCTCCATAATATTTCCAACGCCCTAGTCAGTTTATAACAGTCTTTGATCTCTCAAAGACTTTAATATATACGGTGTAACTATTAAGATTTAAATATAACCTGTTAGCAATACCATATCATTAGCGTACCCTACGATTTACAATGTCTGAAATGGTCTTCTATAATGGACTGTTATAATTTTTTGATTTATAGAATTTTTAATAAAAAGTGGTCATATTGTGACTTAGGTGTCTTTTACATCACCCGGTAAAAAAACTATTAAACAAAAAACTGAACGGTCTACTTTTTCAAACTTTTAATTTCCCAGGTTTGTTTGTATGTTTGTTAAGTTCAAATTTTGCAAGCTAAAATATAGTCTTTGCTTCCTCTTGATCAACTAAGTTGTAATTTCATTTAGATCTGTTGTCTATATAGTACCTACCTATCTATATAGTAGAGATCCGGTATTAGGAATATCTACAGTCATCTGTTATTTAATTGTGATAGAGAATATAATATGGTAGATAATGTGGCTAATTCCTTTGTACACAATCTCTAAACTAAACTAAAATATCACGTCTAAATCTATTGCTATCCCTTTCATAATGTTGCTTGCGGAAAAGGAAAGCACTAGATTTAGACCTGTTAATTTAGTTTAGTTTAGAGATTGTGTACTAGAAAATCGGCCCCAATGTGTAGATGCATAGGTACCTCGCGCATAGGTCGCCTAGCTAAATCACGTGCGGATGATGATAAGCAATCAATCTATACATTATCTAACATATTTTCTCTATCACGATTAAATAACAGAGGAAAGTAGATTTTTCTAATAACGGATCTTAGAATCCTAAGAATTTTATAATAATTTTAATAATATAAAAGTTTGGATGTTTGGATATTTACTACTATTCTTTCGCTCCACAATAACTGAACTGATTTGGCTGAAATATGGAATAGAGATAGCTTATAGCCTGAATTAACATGGCAAATCTTTATTCCAGAGTTCCCGAGTTCTGGTGCTCCTAGGAATCTCTTCATTTCTGATTTGATCACGTAGAGAAACTCCAAGCATAGCTCTCTCCATCGCCCGCTGTAGATATAACTGAGATATAAATGATTCAATTTTCAAATCCAACGCTTTTCCTTGCTATGGAAGTCGGACCGGTCTATTAAACTGTATCGAACGTTTAACATCAGATATCGTTGATATCTGTACAAGTGTACAAGTTGAACTGAATTGGAATTAATCAAGTTTGACTCCATTAAATAAGTCCTAGATAATGTCCGCTTTGCGGTAGGTAAGTACCGCGGAAAGCAGAGAGCTGTTACATTGCTAGAGCAGCAATTTCTCTCAAATTACATTTCGAGGGACATAATATTAGGTATATTGGGTTAAATATTGGGTTTAGTCAACCCAAGCTGACTAGTGTAGCAGTTCACTAGTCGAGCTTAGATATAATTGGTGCTGGATAATTAAACAAGTCCTAGATAACGTCCGCTTTGCGGTAGGCAAGTACCTACCGCGGAAAGCTGAGAGCTGCTACATTACTAGAGCAACAACTCTAAAAATCCATTTCGAGGGACGGTGTTTAGGTTGAGACCACTTAGGCTGACTGATGTACTTAAAAATCTTTTTAGATCCAAGCTTATATCCTTGAAATTTATAGAACATCCCCTGATACAGGAGGATACCTGCGTAACCTGACTTTTGCTCCTATTAGACTGACCTTGCTCCATAGGGAGGAATTACTAAGTATAGCGGACGCCATCCGACTTCCTGGTGGCCTCTGCTGGGCCTCCCCTTCATACAGTCATTACCGGCAGAGCCAGACAGTGAGTGCATTAGGTAACCAAACCGATAGACCTTATCAGCCGACCTCAGTATCTTGGCAACAGAGATCTTATAATTTCTAAGTATCGTAAGACCTATATCTCTTGTACACCTTCTTCACGCTTACACACACACTGACAGTCTTGGGGAGTTGGTAAAAATCTCTATTAAATATATAATAGAGATAAGCTGTTCCTAGATCCACCTTTATTACTAAGTAGTACAATATAAACTGCAATACTTATTTGGTACAATAATAAAATAATAAATAAATTACTTGCAGGGGCTGTCTCGACGTAGATCACGCTCTTAGGTCTTACGGGCGTCAGTGCTAAATTACGTTGCGATCTTTATAGTATAGTGCATTCAAAATAAACGGGCGTGTTTCCACGCGAGCCCGTCATTAACAATAACAATAGGATTAAGTCGTGGCGGGTGAATTCAAAAGTATCAACACTATGAGGTTGAACCGGCTCCTTTAAAAATGAATGATTTATTACCCCTATTGTTTACGTGGCATGTTGAATGTAATCCTATTGTTATTGCTAACGACGGTCTCAAGTGGAAACACGCCAGTTTATTTTGAATCCACTATAAAACAAATGCATAAAATTTGCTACTCCACGAATTACGAGTAACACAATGACGAAAAGGCTCAAAACCGGTACGAAGTTGATTGGAAAACAGCATCACCGGTGGCTTTATAGGTTTTAATGAGTAATCGGTATCTGCAGTCGGTATCTTTCAAACATTATACAGTTGTATCAATATGCTCAAATACAAAACATACATTAGGTACCAGTTCAGTATTTGTATTAAAACACTTATAAACTAAGTAGGTACTTACGTATGATATATCACACGATCAACTCATCGCCGGCTCACTACAGAGCACGAGTCTCCTCTCAGAGTGAGAAGGGTTTTGGCCATAGCAACTGCATACATGACTGTTCTTGATAATGCTTTCGAAGGTGTGTAAAGTCTGCCAATTTGCACTGGGCCAGTGTGGCAGCCTTAATCTTCTCATTCTGAGAGGAGACCCGTGCTCAGTAGTGAGCCGGTTGATCACATCACATTCACATACTAAAAGATTTTTCTACAAAACAAAAGTTGAACAAGGCCGGATATTGATAGTAAAATGTGTGCTAGGAAATAAAGCAATCATCATCATCATCATCATGATCAACCCTAGTCTAACACGCTGACCATGTGCGGATTGGTGGACTTCACACACCTTTGAGAACATTATGGAGAACTCTCAGGCATGCAAGTTTCCTCACGATGTTTTCCTTATATTTAATTAGTTAAAACGCACATACTCCGAAAAGTTAGAGTTGCGTGCCCGGGATCGAACCCCCGACCTCCGATTAGAAGGCGGACGTTCTAACCACTAAGCTACCACAGCTTGCACAATACATATTTACATTACACAATATATACAACATATACATTGTGTTATACTTGTTAGATAAAGATTAGAGCTGAATAAACAGTACAGACATTCAGTACAATGTGATACACGACAGATACGAATGTTGCGCGGTTGTAAGCAGTTTATCAGACAGTACGCCAACTAAAGGTTAGCTTGCGACACGCTGTGGTGGTGTCGCCCGCCCCTTATCTGTTTACGCCGTTGTTCGCGAATGTTGATAAGGTACAAGTAGGGATATCTACTCGTGAGGTACAAGCGTATGCGCAGACGTAAGATAGGTGAACATAAATATAAAGTCTGGATATATCTAGCGAAATTCTGCGTTTTGAGCCAGTAACTGATCTAAAATTTTAAATTCTTTATCTTCCTTCTAAATTTCACTTCTGAATATCCAAAAACAATAGATGCACATTTATGAAATAATGTTTTTAACAAAAAATCAAAAAACTTGTTGCGATTTTCGATAATTTTGGTTTTTGGTTACGTTACGGTAGATTACGGTTACGGTCATCCGGTTTTCTAACAAGTTTAAAGATTGTTCTTCGAGCAGGCCCCATACAAACGTAGTTTGATTTATATTTAAATACTCAGCAAAGTTATGTTATTGTAATGATCCCCATTTTTGTATGAAATGTAATGTAATAAGGGTTTCTATAAACAATTTATATTGTTTATAGAAACACTATTATTATTATTATGTATTAAGAAGTAGACGGAGTGACACACTTTTTAAACCTTCGTGGTTTTTGCTGTGTCTAAATTGGATTTGTTAAACATTCTTTATGTTGGTATTTTAAAAAAAAATGTACACAGGCTCAAATATTTAATACATAGGTACATATTATCTTGAATCCGTATAACATTGACATGATATATTTTACGGAAGTCTGAGAAACCATACGCGGATATTAAATATTGTAGAGCGTGTCTATAAAATTTCATAGCGTTTGATTGCTCAATATTCAAACAAGAATCAAAATTCCTTTCGCGTTCAATTACACTTCTTTTAACACCAAAAAAGCGTTTTCTTAAGTAAACTCCTCGAATTTAAAAAGCCGTCAATAAGTTTTAATTACACCAACAATGACTAAATATAAACATTCGCGTTCGTAATAAATAGATTCAGAAAATGTTTTTATCGCATTCCTTAACTTTCGAAGGGGCGCTACGCTACAGGCGTGAAATTTATCACAATGAAGATCGTGAGCGCCGCCTGCGCACAGTCCAAATGTTTACGCGATCAGATACTATCGACTACAGATAACCTGGGTAGTAATTAGAACGTAAAATACAGTAAATGTTTTTAAGACTTCGAAATTATGGAATTAATACCGACTTGCGTTTTGAGATATAAATCTGAGTGGCTAATGGACCTATAGAAAGTCGAGAAGCCAATACAAAGAGCTGGTATTTCGTGATGATCTTAACAAAGCAGTAGCCAAAGCCAGGAGGGCATAGAAAACTACTGTTCTACTACTACTACAGGTGTACTAATGACAGAACGAAATTATGTAGGCTGACCTTATGTGTAAATAATCAAATTCAAAGTCTTGATTGACTGACTGACTTATAATATAATTAACGCACAGCCTAAACTGCTGGTCCTAGAGACATGAAATTTGGAGGGTCTGTTCTTTGTAAAGAGTAGGTAGATATCCATTAAGAAATGATTTTTCAGAATTCCATCCCTGGGGGCGTTTGTGCACTCATCCGTGAAATCACGGATTCCGTAAAAATACGAATCCAATGAGTACATATTTGTATGACGGCCACTTGAAAAATCACGGATACGAACCGAATACGGATGACTGCACAAATGCCTTCAGTGGGAAACATGGGGGTTTGAAATTTATGTAGTCCACGAGGACGAAGTCGCAAGGTAAGCTAAGTACTGATACCTACATATTTTTTAATTCTAATTTTTTTGTCTTTGAATCAATTAATTAAATTGACAGGATAGGCATATCACATTAACAGGACAGGATTTAATGATAGCCATTATATCAATATGAAACCTAGTTAACCTGCTCAACCCTTGAACATCCGTTATGAAGATTACCCACTTAATTTGACCGTAATCGCGACGACAGAAATAGGTCTCACATCCTGAAAATCAATTATCGTGCTTAATAGGCACTGGAAATTCTAATCCACACCTTATAATTAAGAATGTCTGTTTGTCTTGAATTTTTATGATGCTGAGATAGCCCGAACTCTGGAGACAGAAGTTTGACTGTGATATAGGCTACTTCTAACCACAGAGTACTTTTTACGTCACGAAGAAACAGACATTCCTAATTTGCATTCTAAATAATATCTGTCCCGGCTTTACTCACGTGTGTAGTCGACGTTAGCCCGACTAGTTTCGAACCCATACGGGGTCCTTTTTCAAGGGAGTCCGTTCGCGCCCGCGCCGCGGTTTTGACTCAACGGACTCCCTTGAAAAAGGACCCCGTATGGGTTCGAAACTAGCCGGGTTAACGTCGACTACACACGTGAGTAAAGCCGGGACAGATATTATTTAGAATGGTATCTATTTATTATTTATTAAATCACTCACGGTAGTTTAAATGCTAAAATTCCTAATTTGATTTGATTTTCGTGGAAAATCTTTGATTTTTCGGGATAAATAGTATTTAGAATAAAGAGTACCTATCATATCTCCTAGAATACATGCTATCCCTTAGCAAATATCGAAATCGGTTTTGGCTGTTATAGGTGGGAAAAGGTAATAAAGAGATAGCTACTTTCGCATTTAGGTATAATAGAGAGAGAGCCAGCGCGTGCCAGACCTTCGTTATTTTATAAAAGCTGAAAGTTTATCTGCGTATTATCTCCAACACTGGGAAGAACGTTTGTTTGGATCATGCTGGCTTTAGGAGATAACAGGTAATACAGCTGTAAAAAATCTTACGTCAAAGTATAAATTAGAAAACTTAGTGTCGTGGCAACACCCTGACACCCATAAACTTTTAAACTTTAAGGGTGTCTGGCAGGGCGTTGCCATGATGCTCAGTGTCTGGCAATGACGTGATTTCTAATAGGTACTATTCTGCAGAAAATATATAAAATTAGATTTTACACTTTGACGTAAGATTTTTTACACCTTTATTACCTGTTATCTCGCAAAGTCACCATGATCCAAACAAACAAATGTCCCTCCCAGTGTTGGGGACAATACGCAGAGAAACTTTCAGCTTTTATAAAATACCGAAGGTTTGGCACGCTCTGGCTCTTAGACCGTAATATTAAAGCATGGATTTGGTTTTGATTTGGTAGACTGTAATGTGGGTAAGTATAATTATTTGGCATTTTACTTTTTTACTTTTACTTCTTTACCTATCAGATGTCTATAAACCAAAAAGAGAAAGTAAATTACTATTTCAAATTGAATATGAAATTACTTAAAAGGTAACTAATAACAAAGATAATAAATCAAAGTAGCTATCTATTTTTTTTGCAGGGCTAATAAGTACTCTCTAATTTAAAATTGATATTTATAGTGTAATTTAAGCAATTAAATATCACTTGCTATAACGGTGAAAGAAAACATCGCGAGGAAACCTTCATGCCTCCACAATGTTCTCAATGGTATGTGAAGTCTACCAATCCGCACTTGCGGCAGCATGATAGACTGTGGCAAAACCCTTCTCATTCTCAGAGGAGACCCGTACTCGGTAGTGAGCCAGAGATGGGTTGACGATGATGAGATGATGAACGATGCGTTTCCACTGAAGCGAGTGCAAACTGTTAAAATCTTACCACCAGGTGAGATTGCACTCAAGAGCTAACTTGTGTCTGAATAAATTAATAAAAAATAAAAAAACCAGCTAAGTGGGAGTCAGGCTCGCGCAACGAGGGTTCCGTAGTACAGTCATATTTTTTCGACATTTTGCACGATAATTCAAAAACTATGATGCATAAAAATAAATAAAAATCTGTTTTAGAATGCACAAGTGAAAACCTTTCATATGATACCCCACTTGATATAGTTATTTTACTTCGCAAATCGAAAATAATAATTATTAGTTTATAACCACAATTTATTTATTTTTTTGTGAAATAACCACAAATTCGCGGTTTTCAGATTTTTCCTCTAATACCAGCTAGGTATATGACCCACCTACCTACCAAATTTCATGATTCTAGGTCAACGGGAAGTACCCTGTAGGTTTCTTGACAGACCGACAGACAGACAGATAGGCAGATAGACAGACAGACAGACAGACAGATAGATAGGCAGATAGACAGACAGACAACAAAGTGATCCTATAAGGGTTCCGTTTTTCCTTTTGTGGTACGGAACCCTAAAAAATGACGTAAATCCTTGTGTGTAGTTGTGTACCTAGTTGAAAATTTAAAAACTGCGTCGTTGTGCAGTTTCCGAGCCACCATTAATTACAGCCCTAATGGAAAGCGAGCCGGATAATGCTAACCACATCCCATCTGTTTTATTACGAGCATTAAATAATTAAATCCAATGCGTTAAATAATACCTACTTCCAGCTTGATAATTATTAACTCTCCGTCTCATATGCCTATGCTGTTTTGTTAGGGTTGTATACCCGTATGATTACATACGGGCGTACAAGATAGCTTGTAATCTCGAAGACGGACATAGCAGTAGGCTACTTTGTATCTGTTATCCGCTAGGATATAAAACGCCCTTCCAGCATCAGTTTTCCCCTTCCAGTTTTAATATAAGTACCTTCAAGTCAAGAGTGAATAGGGCATCTTCTAGGCAAGCGCGCTCCATCATCACTTGCCAACAGGTCTGATTGCAGCCAAACGGTGGTCTATATGTTAGACAAAAACAAAGACTTCCCTCGTCATTTGTAAAAACCCAAGTCCATGTGGACGAGTTAACTGAATGTAACTATAGTACACGACAGGTCGAGATGGCAATCGGGGTATGAGACTGGATACCGCCCCGCACACCCGTAGGTCACCGCAGGCTCGCCCGCACCGGGTTAGCGCGGGAGCTGTGTGTCACGTACTACTGTTACCTAATGATTAATTTGTTAAAAAGGTTCCGAGAAAACAACAAACGCTTGCTTACCTAAATAAAATAAAATTAAATATTTAAAACATGTCACTGACGCAAAAGCCAACTTAAGAGATGACTTATGCCAACACGTGGCGTCTACGGGCCGTGTCACGTACGAGGCACGGATTTAAAACATCACGAACATTACGTCAGCGTTCCCCACTTGCTGGGTCGCGACCCAGTACTGGGCCATCAAATCAAAATACCGGGTCGCCACATACCTGCCTTGTTTTAAAAATATTACCTACATTTCTATCGACACGTCGTAAATATTCGTAAGGGGTATTTTACCTAATTGTTTAAAAGTGTGTTTAAGTGGGTCACGAAGAAGCAGTGTGAAAATTACCGGGCCATGGCAGAACCATGTTTGGGAAACACTGGTTTATGCTGCAACGTGCCGTATTCGTACACGGACGCCACACGTTGAAGCATGAACTGCTTCGTTCGTGATGTTTTGAACTTCGTCCGCGCCTCGTGCTTGGCACCACGGCCCGCGCCCGCCACGTGTTGGCATAAATCATCCTCCGTGATATTATTACAAAAAATATCATTAAATAATTCTTGCTGATGTAAAAATTAAAATTAGAGGTACAAATAACAATTCACATTCAACTAGGTCAAATTTACACGGGAACGCAACTCTCCAATCATTATTTATGCTAATTTATCAACAAGAAGCGTAATATATTAAATTACCGTACACAATTCATTACAAAGTGAGAATGTTCGGTGCTATTGTGAATCATGTTAAATGTTAATCAATCGGTTATCGGAACCCATTGGCTTGTACCTAGGTCCTAGTACCTACTCACCTACTTGCTTCTTTACAACAGCTGAGTGGAAGAAATCTCTGTTTAGAGATAAGCATTTCCAATATAACTTAATTTATTATTACTTTGTAACTACAATTTTGGTACCTTATACGATCGAATAAAGTTGTATCTTAATACTAAAGATATTAGAGCGTCTCAAACGCTATGGAAGACGTATATTTTATTAAAAAAATCTGACAGTAGATAAAAATTTTGTTAGAGCCGTTATTGCTTTAAACCAAGATTGCATCACCATCAATATTCACAACCAATTATATCCTCTCAAAATGAGAAAGGCTTAAGGCTATAGTCTATCACGCTGGCTAAATACGGAATAGCAGACTTCACAGACATTTGAGAATATGGAGAAGGCTCAGGCATGCAGATTTCGTTACGATTTTTTCTTCGCCGTTATAAGTACCTATTATAACTCATTTTTTTTTATTTAAAACACCAAATTCCAAAACCACTACAAAGTAAAAAATAACTTTTATTTCTACACGTGTATGGGAGCCTTAGGGGCTGATTTTCAAAAATCCCTTCTTAACGGATGTCTAAGTCATAATAGCATGCCAAATTTCAGCCTGATCCGTTCAGTAGTTTGGCTCTGCGTTGATAGATCAGTCAGTCAGTCAGTCAGCTTTTCCTTTTATAGACCTATGTAGATATATAGATTCGAGGAAATAGACCAGAAAATAAAATAAGCACAGGTAGATACATAGAATATCATTACTACATTGCTTTTCTATGTATCTACCTACGCTTATTTTATTTTCTGGTCAAATATCAATTAAATATTTAGTAAGTAACATATAAGTATGTTTTATTTGCATTATAAATGAAATTATTTCACTTTTAATAAAAAATCAATTCGATTTCGATTAGCCAACCATAATATTTTGTTCCTCTTACGAATGACAAATGACTGGCCATCGATCCATCCATCTGCTATAGTTTGGTAAGCTGTGATTGACAGACGAACATGTTCGCACGGGTATATCTTCTTCATAATGATATTCCGAACGCCTAGAGTAGATAGGGACCTTTGAAACTTTATATTGTGTATTTAAGTCGACCTACTGGAGATGTACCTAATTTTTGTTTTGTTTTAAATTATGAAACCGGATACCTACCTCCTGTCTGACACACCCTAATTCAATCCAATGGTTGTATTTTTAAAAATTCTGTAGGTAAGACCTAGATGGCTTGGCTGGCTTGAGTTGTGTGTTGACATGCCATTCAGTCCGTTTTTCCTTTTATACAATAAATAATATTTATAGGTATTGGTTTAATGAATCTCTATGGATTATATATGTGCAGATTTGCAGGACGTCCCCCCGTCTCATACTCCGATTGCTATCTTAACCTGTCGCGGACTATTCACTATATGCATTTACCGGGCATCACAAGACAAACGTTAAAAAGTTCAACCTAGCATGCAAAAATCACAGTTGCAAATATATATTAAGGTATTGTATATATTATACTATTTAGTTGCAAACTTCGGTCAAACCATCGCTATTAATGTTATTCCAAATAGAGCACAAGTCATAATACACTCGTAATTAAAAATTATACGTCATTATTACGCCGTACTCGGTTATTCTAGTGTTCGTTCATCTTGTATGGAGACTGCAGAGCCTCATTTGAATTAAATGGGTCACACAGCCTTTGTTTAGCCGCGTCTTTGTGGTCAAGTACCACTTGTGAGCTCGCTCCACATGCATGTCTACACTTCCTATCGGTTTTATTTAACTTTTCACTTGAAGGCTACACAGGAAAAACATGAAATTCAGTTAATATTTAATGGCTTTCAAAAAATTTAGAATATAATAATTACGTAAAAATTATGCAGAACAATAAAAAAAATTAAAATTAACTAAAAGTTTGTCATTAGGTACGTTGCAAATAAGACTGGCGATGTTCTTGATATTTGAAACGCAAATTGATGCAATAATTATTATCGCATATATAATATATATCTTATTTTGCTTTGTGGCTTTCAGTAGTGCCACACCGAGCACAATGCACTTCGCCAATGTCACGTAGAAGCAATAATTATTATCGATGGCATCAAGCGTAAAATCTGTTCTCAATAAAAATAATTCCTCTATTCTTTTATACTCTATGCGGACGTTACTAGTCATTTATTCAACGTCCCACCATGACTGTTTTGATCAACCTCATCAGATCAGCGGAGTAATCCGTTTATTACAAATAAAGTTTATTCTCATTTAGATGGATTTACTTTGATTAATGAAGAGGGGAGAGAAAGTGCGGTCGCGGCTGCTATCGTTCGCCGGCTTTGTTTGGCTCTCGGTGTTACCTTTACTTTCATATTTTACAATAATTATTTATTTACAAATATTAGGGCAAGTGCACATCATATTGCAGCTACCTGCTTTACAAAATCAATGCCAGATTAGAAACGACAGTTAGGGAACTTCTAACAAAACTTCAAGGCTTCAACGCCATTGGATGCGTCAATTTTCTGTGATTTTGCGTTACCATAACCTCATACATATGACATATCTGATACCGTCGATTCAGGATAAAACCGAGAATTCTCTCACTCTAGTTCATTTTGGAAATGTTCAAAGCCCTCAAGAGCAAAGCATTTGCGACTTCTCCGAAGTGCTTAGAATTCGCGTGAAGTACATCCATCACGTACATCCACGTATATCCATCGCTCTATTAAATGCTTTACTTACTCTAAATAATATTTTTTACGATCACAGATTTAAATTAGATAATGTCCAAGAAATGTGGGCGACGGAAACGCTGTCGTTACTCGTTATCTTACGGAATAATAAAAACACGACTTTCCATAGGAAATGTAAACCTCGAAATAAGAACTAAAACCTGTTAACGTTTGATGATTAATTTCTAAAAATTAATTCATGTTTAACTATCTTAATATTTATGGATTAAGAGCCAGCGCGCGCCAGACCTTTGTTATTTTGGTAAACGACTCCAATCACAACTTAGCCTTCCGGTACGATACCATGAAATCAATGTCAAAATACTTAATATTAATAGAGAGAGCCAGAGCGTGCCAGACCTTCGTTATTTTATAAAAGTTAGATCAGCGACTATGAAGTTTGAATCGTGGTGGCTTTGTGAGATAACAGCTAATAAAGGTGTAAAAAATCTTAAGTCACGTGAGACAAAACCGCTATCTCTTTTTAAAGGTACAATATTTCTTGCCGGCTACTGAAACTTTTTATCATTTTACTTAACCAGGTAGGTACCTATTTTTATGAATCACTTGCATTAGAAAGATTTCTTTTGCACGGCTTTTATTTTCACTTGCAAGTCACGGAGGTATGGCCATAAAATGATAAGTAGGCAGATAATTAGATCTGACACAAAAACTCTTTTTGAAGTGGCAGTAATTTTTTGGATAGTGGGTCACCACACCGCTTATTATTTTACCGTTTATGTAGTCTTTTGTAAAAAACGAGTTTATGGCATGTTAAAATGCATCACAATAGAGCACGTCAATTGCCACCTCAGACTAAAGTTATAATGTCATAGATGGCTGCCAGTAATTGAAATGGGTCAGGTGAAGCCGAAAAATATTAATTAACGGCATTAGGCTTGTTTTTCATAAAGAGGTGTCACGCTTAACTATCGTCATAATACGAGGTTTTATAGCAAGGCATTTGGTATGGTATCAACAGGATAGTTTTTAAAAAGCTTATTTAATTACTACGCATTAGATTGCGGTTTTCACTGAAGAGGAGCAACTCCCTGATGGAATTGCTTGAACATCCATTAATCTGTGAGGGGATGCTTAGTCCTATCTTTTATTATATTTATTGATACCTATATTAATATGTTCAGAGAAACAAAAAACATTAGGTAGATAAGATAGGTAGGTACCAACCTGTGACATCTGAAATTAGATTTTAGCCGTTTCAGTTTAAAGTTTTAATGCTCATGTAATATTTATTATTATTTAGTAGTTTGTAATAAAATTATTGACACATAAAAATATGTGACATTGAAAAAAAGTACACCTCTAATAACAGATTTTATTTTATTCTTATTGTAAGGCTGCCTTTTTACCACTAGAACGTCGTCTACATGATACAATACAACGCTATGGGCGTGTTAAACACACAACAAGCTATGAAGTATGAAGCCAATGACTGTAAACATGTTTGCAAGGCTCCATCTATCTTTTCAATTTAGTCTGTGTTGCCATTATGGACGTTGCGACCAATTTGGGTATTTTCGAATCTCACTTTCATCGTCATTAACTGTAATTTCGCTACATTTTACGAGCCGTTAGGCAGCCAACCATATTATATTTGACAGTTTTAAATGCACTTTTAGAATGACGAAATGGTTATTTTATTACTTACTTTCCCGTGTCAGTTTTTCTTTGTGTCTGTGACTTATTTCCCTTTTAGTGTGTTTCAATTTGGGTGTTACGTGTTTACGTATTTAAATGTTTTTGTCCTGTAGCTATTTATAGTCATTAAATAAGAAGCATTTTACAAGCATTATTTATAACAATCTTTTAAAGGCACCATAATGTACCTACAAATGCATACGTATTGCACATTAACCTCTATTAATACAAGTACCTACCTACGCTGGACTTATCATTGCTGACATGTTTTTGAAGCAAATTGGTTACCCCCTTAGGGGTTGAATTTTCAAAAATCCTTTCTTAGCGCATGCCTACGTCATAATAGCTATCTGCATGCCAAATTTCAGCCCGATCCGTCCAGTAGTTTGAGCTGTGCGTTGATAGATCAGTCAGTCAGTAAGTCAGTCAGTCAGTCACCTTTTCCTTTTATATATTTAGACTAGCTGACCCGCCCCGGCTTCGCTCGGGTGGAGTATTTCGGACTGGGAGTGTCATCGTGAAGCCGTTCCTTGATACTTAAAATATCAATTCACTATCAGAAATTCTAAAATCCCCACGATTTAGGACTTTAGTACTTTGCAGCATCAGGATTGAGGAGTTAGGATCCGAAGTTCAATGATGTAGCCTATGCTTGGTACCTAAATTAATTTTGCATCATCCGCAGTTACTGAAACATTATAGTTTAGGAGTGCTGTACCCTACATTATCAGGGTTGAGGAGTTGGGACTTGAAGTCTGAGAATAAAGTCGTTGCTTGGTACCTACAATATGAATTCACTATGAACACTTCCTGAATCTTGATAACTCAGGCGGGCAGTAACCCTGCAGCATCAGGACTAAGGAGTTGAATCCAGAATTTTTTATGTGACCACCACGAAAACTTTTTTGTTGATTTAAAAAAAAATTTTGCAAATCGGTCCAGAAACCTCGAAAAAATCGATGTAGAAAAAAGAACCACCTCCTTTTTGACAGTCGGTTAAAAACCGATGACCTTGAAATATTTACGGAACAATCTTTAAAATATCCCCTTTCTAACAAAAAAAGAATGAATGAAATCGGACTACGCGTTAATGAATTACAACTCAGTATACATTTTAACTTTCATCCCCTCTCCTACGGGAACCATGCTGAATTTTGGGATAAAAAGTATCCTATATTCTTCCTCATAGTATGACCTCAAATTGTACCAAGTTTCATTGGAATCCATTCAGTAGTTTCAGCGTGATGCGCGGCCGTGATACAGACATACAGACAGACAGACAGACAGACAGACAGACAGACAGACAGACAGACAGACAGATAGACAGACAGACAGACAGACAGACAAAAATGAAAAAAATTACAGTTTTGGGTTCAGTATAAAGTGCCCTCGAAAAAAAATTTCAAAATATCTTCAATGTACAGAATTTGACCTGTTACAGTTTTATTATAAGTATATTGATATGTCTATATTCTGTGCTACTGTATCCCCGCCCCGCTCCCGCCGCAACTCGCTCCGCCCAACGCTGTCGTCGAGGCCACGGGTCTATAGAGATAAATCTAAAAGTTTCAACTTTCCCGCCCAAATCGCTGTCATTGTCACAGATAATAATAAGTACTGCGGCGCGCCCTCGTTGTCGTTTTGTGATGAATCTGTGCAATTAGAGTAAAACGCTATTAAACTGCAATTTGGGTGAATTCCACTGTTTAAAACGGCGTGTAACTTTCTTTTTAGATGAGCACCGTCCAATGGGTTAAATAGACTGTGAACCAGGCTGTAAACACTGGTTATATCTATGTATAGTTCGCGACAGGTCGAGATGGCAATCGGGGTATGAGGCGGGGGGACGCCCCGCACACCTGCATGTCACCCGCGCTATCCCGCACCAGGTTAGCGCGGGGGCTATGCGGGTGTGCGGGGCGTCCCTACCCCGATTGCGACGATTGTCGACCTGTCGCGTGCTATAGATGAGTTCTAGGACTACAGAAAGTGAATAATCTTTTCATAGTTGACGAATTCCTAGCTGCATCAAAGTTTGACAGCGACTGGAGAGCAGCGGCTTGATTGCAGTAGAATGACAGCTGCAATGTCACGATCGTAATCATCTCTGATTGGTTGATGCTCGGTTACTGTATGTTGGCTACAATGTATTGTTGCAACAAGAATCCCATAAATTCAGCCAATCATACGAAGTAATATATATAAGTCAATAGCCAATCACAACGATTGCGATTGTAATAATGAATGTTTTCCCGCAATGCTGCTACGAAAGTTCGTCATTTTTCAACTTACTTACATGAAAATTTATATGTATACGAATTGCAGGAGCCCAAAGGAGGAGATTTTGAAAATCGGCGAGGGCTCCTGCAATTTATGATTGGTCTCAACTCTCAACAAGTTTCGCGTGGCGTCAAGTCGGTGGCATATCATACCTGTGCATATTAATGGCATAGTAGGTATGTTTCCAGCCTTATGTTAGTGCATTCCATTCCATCATAAACTATCAGATTCCATCAGATGTGATTGTCTAGTAAGTAGCCACAGGTAGCAGCCAAGCGCTAGTCTATCATGTCATTATTTTGTAAAAAAATAAGTAAGGAAATACCTACTTTCCAAATCGCCCGACAATCGGATACCGTTTATCTTGACATCCTGACAATTGCATTTAACTTTTATGTTATTGTATAATGAGACGTAGGTATATTATGCACCTACACTCCAATTTTGTGGTAATTAACATTATGTTATTAACGAAAGTAACAGTACGCAGTGGAAATTGGCAATAATTATAATTTAAACCAAAACACAGTTGTGTGAAGATGAACTGTTTACACTTTCACTTTATTTTTGAATTTTTAATACACTAAAATATTATACACTAAAATATCGTTGATTAAATCTGCAATATCAATTATTATTATCGTAATGCGTTTTTTAAGTTCTTAATTATATATATTTTTAAAATTATTATTAAATAAGCACACTTTCAAGTTCCATAAAGTTTTATAATCAAAATAAGTATAAAACAGACTATGTATATTATACACCTGATAAATGCTGATGATGCAGTTCATTATAACATGGTCTTCTGTACAAAAATTTCCTTAACACTAACACAAACAAATCTGATACAATCGGCCGAATAAGACATTTAATCCATTTACATTCAGTGGATCCTCTCGTACTGAATCAAGGGTATTCCTAGTTAATGTGCTAAAATCCTCATTACTCTATCACTTCACTAAAAGGTGATACAATGTTAAGAGATTTTCCTCCAGTAACAAAAAATTAAGGCTACTATAAAAAAATATTACAATAAAACTTAAAGCTAGCCTTATCTAATTATTACCTATAGTACAAAATCATGCCCGCGTGGAATGGTGCCAAGAATACTTGCTGCATTTCCACGCTGGACAGCCAGGCTGATCCGTTGCTCAAAAATGAGCCAGCCCTTCTGTCACCAGATGAGGTTATTGATCACGGTGAAAATATGTCTCGTAGTCGTAAAAGGCTTTACTAAACTACCTAAGGTAACAAAAGGTACCTACTTACCGACTTATCAAGCTTTTCTTCATTATTATCTACAGCATTAACAGTCTTGGGTTGCATTGTACAGATTTATCACATTATTGTTGTGTATATTTAATGTATTAAGTGTTTGCATAAATATTTTATTATCGTGTTATGCAAATCTAAAACGTTGTCTCATGTGTGAGAGTTAAAAAGTGAATGTGGTTGTTCAACAGGTTACTCCTCATGTGTACCTTGTCATTTAGCCGATCTATTTTTTACTCTTTTGGCATGATAGTTTAGAGCCAAACTTTATGCCTCTTTAAAACGGCTTTTCTCTTAAGTACCTCTCTTAACATTCTTTGATGAATAAATTTTTCTCTTACTAAGGCTACTAACGCTATGATAAAAATACTTCGTTAGCTATTTAGTTAATCTAAGGCTAGATATGGGTCAAGGTTACGTATATAGCACTCTCTAAGACTCTATAGCTAGTAAAATAGCTATGAATACGGAATTATTAATATTATTTCATTAACAAAATATTTAGAGCTATTATTTTCGTTTGGAGTTTGAGAACAACAGAATTAGCCACATTGGTACTGATTCTGATGCCATCTAAATTTTAGAGTATTCGCATCTTTTTCTCACCAATCAATAGAATATAATAAAATAGAATAGAATAGAATAGAAAAATATTTATTCAATATAATAATAATAATAATATATTCATTCACTTTTACAAGTGCTTTTGAATCGTCAACTAGTTTAATTTACCACTGGCTCGGAATGCCGTTCCTACCGAGAAGAACCAGCAAGCAGTAGCTGAGAATGTTATGTCGAACAAAAATTATATTATTGTAAATATATTGAGAAGCTACTGTAAGAATACCTATTTCCTTAAATTTCTCTCGTAGGGAATCGCGCGGTTTTAAATTATAAATGGCACGTATTGCCCTTTTTTATAATTCGATTTTTTTTCCAATATCTGCCGCTTTACACCACAGCAAGATTCCGTAAGACATAATACTGTGGAAATAGGCAAAATATACAATTCTTGCAGTTTCCACGTCAGTTACCTGTCGAATCTTTCTAACAGCGTACCCAAACAGCAGAGCTGAGTTTGCCAGCAAGTTTGGCAGACAAACTTTACTGAGGAAAACGGACAAAAAATATGAATAAATGCATGAAATCATATCATAATATCATAATCGTACGTATTAAAATTTTTATATTACCCTTAGATGCTACGTCATCTTATACAGTTGTATTCAAACGTATTATAGCTATGAGGAAGTAAAATATCACCAGTACAAACTCAATACGCGCTTAAATCTAGATAATATGAGTTCCTTGTCGCGTGTGCGGGGAACATTAATTGTTGTGTTCGCATCCGTTATCCAAGCCAGCTGCTGATGTTGTCTTCTGGAAATAGTATATCTCTCGTAGGTACTTGGTGTGGGACTTTATATTTAGGAGTTGAGATTGCGGGAATAGTATTTATTGGTTTATTACTTGAACATTGAAACTTTGTGTTAGCGTCACTAACCTATGAGCAGTTCTAAAAAATATGTTTTCATATCCCTTTTACTCTTTTTTATTATCATATAATAATGTGAAAATTTTTGAGTGTGTAAATGATACTCTATCCCCCAAAAAAGTATGTCCTTGTGGTAAAGTCGTGACTTTATATAAATTCGGTTGAGATGGCAATTGTGGAGGGAACGCCCCGCATAACCCTCGCGCTAACCCGGTGCGGGCGAGTGTGGTTGACTTTCGGGTGTGCGGTGCACCCCCCGCCTCATACCCCCTTTTGCCATCTTGACCTGTCGCGTACTATACCCACCTATTCTGCTGAAGGTATGAATTTGCCGGAAAAACTAAATAATATTATGTAAAGGTTTGTAAAGTTTACTAGTTATGTAGGTAAAAACGCGTCAGTCTGGTCAACTCACCACCATTGTACCTTTATTTTGTTTATTAGCACGTTATAAACTTTTATTTAACGAGTGTTCGCCGTGGCCACTTTCCTGGTAATAATTAATGCAGTTGCTTATTTAGCGCGATTATTGTTGTAAATTTGTTGCGCCCGTTATCGACCATCATTTTCCAATATATAACCGAGCTGTTACTTGCTAGTTGATAGTAGGTCCTCCTACCTAGAGCCATAAACAGATACCAGAATAGTGATTAAATGATAGTTCTACTTGTACCTGGGTCACGGTAGCAAGGAAATCGAAGTTGTTGGCAGTTGGCAATCACAAGAGTCGAAATGACACAAGGACTTAATTTAAGAACCTAGATATTATGAAGAAGAAGAAAGATAAAGAAATAATACTTATGACAATAATACAATAATATTTCGAATAACATCTAGCCAATACCACAGAATATAATATAATAGTACTAACGTACAATACAGTGACATTCCAGGCATGCAAGTCCCTGCTATATCTTGTGGCAACAAATATCAGTGCAGAAACTGAAGATGGTAGCGATCACATAGATCGGTGACAGTCAATCTAACACAAGGATTTAAACTAGATAAGATATGCATAGGTGCATCCCAAAAGAAAGCGAAGAAGAACGGAAACATCAATAGATATTGCATTTATGATAATAACATATTGGTAATGTTTCAAATAACATTTAGCCGGTCGATAGAAAATGAATAAGTCTTTGTTCGAGCGGGCTGCGTTAATGTATTGGCTGCTATCGGAACATTTCAACAGCAAATTGTCTGCTCTAAAGCGCGTTGTAAAGATCTCGCGATAGCCCGTACATTGTCCGTGAATGCATTTACAGTGAATGTTTAAATACTATAGGCAAGCTCTATTATGGTCTGCTTCAGTTGATCTTATTAAAATAATACAAGTAAGTTAACATAAAACTTTTTTTAAATATTTTTTTGGGTTTTGTACGAAAAATCCCAAAAAAACGGTGGTACGAAAAATTTATAGCAATTCAGAGTCCAAGTCGAAAAGAGCCAAGTAGAAGACTTTCTTTTATTTGTGCCACGCACAACTATAAGCGCACGGTACTGAAATGGACATTCGATACGCTGGAAAAGTTGTGCCATTCAAAATGACAGCTATTTCTGTTCCAATTCAAAAGCGCTTCACCGAGCGTACCGTGAATAAAAATTTGCATTTTGTGTCAAATGCTCCTGTTGACAAGGTGTTGGCAGATGTCTCATCACTAACATTTAGCTCCAAGTACACTCACATGACACTCATTGCTGCTATCAGCGCCAAAATAGTGATAATCAAGTTGCTTCAAAAACAGATCAGCAATTGCATGTCCAGTGTTTTAGTAGAGGTCAGTGGTGTTCGTTTGCGTAACATTCAGCTGTAACTCATAATAGCACTGGGCCGTGTAATTCTTATTTAAGCGTTGGCTTGCTAACCCAATCTGTACTAAACTGCTATTATCTAACATCTCAATGCAATACGTTTTCTATGGGTCTAATTTTTTATTGCACAAATTAGGTAATCGATTCGGTTCAAACTAAGCTCCATTAACACGCCCTAAGTTTCGTAAGGGACTTAAGAGATAGTACTTTAAAAGAAATTACGTAAGCAGGTTTTCTAAGCGACAGGTTGAAATGGCAATCGGGGAGGGAACGCCCCACACACCCGCACATCCCCCGCGCTAACCCGGTGCGGGCGAGCGCGGGTGACGTGCGGGTGTGCGGGGCGTACCCCCGCCTCATACCCCGATTGACATCTCAACCTGTCGTAGTCTGCCTGTCTATACTTACTAACGACTTGTGTACCCTTAACCCTAGGAACAAATTAGATTTAGATTTTGTTGTTTGACAAAAAGTTAAATGAAAGTGAAGGAGTGGAAAATCAAAGACTTTTCCCATGAAAAGTCTTTGATTTTACTGAATAAAAAGTAGCCTATATCTGTCTCCGGAATACAAGCTATGTCTGTACCAAATTGCGTTTCTGTTAAATGAATAGGCCATGAAAAGGTAACAAATATACAGACACATTTTCGCAGACGCATCTCACGCATCAGTAGGTAAGTACCTACACGTAATTCCTATAGCTTTTAATAGTAAGTACTAAGTCATACAAGGCTTGTTACAAATTCAATTTTACGAGTCCAATTATCGGCAGGTGTAGAAGAATCTAATCGGGACAGAAATTAATCGACAAATAACAGTTTGTAATACTGTAATTTCAGGGCTGATATGATTGCGCGCACGCAATTACTACTGCGCCGTAATCACAGATGCACTGTGGGATACATTTTATAGTAATAAGTAGGTGCTATGGGGTTTTAAAATTTTAGCTTGCATGTGTGAAAATCTATCTATGGAAGAGTATTTATAGATCTATGCTATGGAACTAGTTTTTGCCGTCAGCATCGCTCCAGTGAAATTCAGATCTTATTTTTTTAAATTAAGCCTCAATAGCTCAACGGTTGTAGGAGCGGACAGGTCGAGCGACGGTTCAAATCTCACCCGTTGCACTATTGAACCGATTTTAAAAATCCGTTGAACTAATTTTAAAAATTCATTCACCAAGAAAAAGCTTCATTATTCCTAAGTGACATGGTAGCCTACTTTATTTCAAAAATTAGAACCTACGAAAATTGTAATAAGCTACCCGTGTGTAACTTTTTCCGATAATATTATAAGTAGTTGACTACAGTAAAAATCTTAATGCATCTCCAAACTTTGTTCAAACTGGTGACTTATTCCGTTGTACACAAACTCTAAACTAAACTACAATGACACGTCTAAATCTATTTCTATCCCTTTCATAACGTTGCTTGCGGAAAAGGATGGCACTAGATTTAGACCGGCTAATTTAGTTTAGTTTAGAGATTGTGTACAAGAGAATCGGCTCCACCTCGGAAAACAAGGTTACCAACTCGGTGACACAATTTTGGGTATTTGACTTCTTAAATCAAAAATAATTTATTAAATAGAGAGTCTTCCAAAATACGTAAAATCCACTTCCTTTGTTAGTTTTAAGTGTAATAACCTTTTTAAATTATCGATTAAACTATAAAAGTACGTCATTATGATGTGAAGTCACATTCCAGTATTTCAAAAAATATCGCAAAGGTACTAAGTGTGCGTTTTGACGTTTAATAAAACGGTACTTTTTTGACTAGTTGTCGAATACCGAATTAATAAAGAAAAGTGTAGGTACAGTGCGACAAAGCTATCTTGGCGCGTGGCGATAATCGGCACTAACGTTGCCGTCAAGTGTCTCCTTTGTTTATGTTAGAATGAGCAACAACGGCGCCCCCCCGTCTGTCAATGTCATTAAAGTGCCAAGAGAGCCTTGTCGCACTGTATGCGTGTTGTGTGTTGTAACCACAAACCACTAACTAACTGTAACTTTATGGGTGCGAAACAATAAAAAGGATTATTAGGCTCAACGCAAACGTCCTACTTCTGCATCCGATTGCCTGTAACAAATTGTCGCGTTCCAATTAAGGAACTACATACATTTGGGCTCACGGCCGTGATAATTGTCGTTCCACTTGTATTAGTAACTGTTTTGTTAGTGATACGGAAAATCGACACCAACGTCAATAAGTTTGAAAAATGTAAAAAGAAAAAAGGTAACTTTAGGACACCGGAGTCAACGGAGACAACGATTAGGTACACTACTTTTGTAAGAAGTAATCTCTGAAAATACTGAACCGATTTAGAAAACTCTTTTACCAGGAGAAAGCTACATTATTCCTGAGTGACATAGGCTATAATTTATTTCAAAACATAAATTAGAGATGCCTACGAAAATTGTAATAAGCTAACCGTGCGAAGCCGGGGTGGGTTGCTAGTCAATTATAAAGTCGCTGTTGCTGTCGCTAAATGTTACTCAGGAATAATGTAGCATTCTACTCTACTGGTGAAAGAATTTTTAAAATTGGTTCAGTAGTTCCAGAGATTACCCCCTACAAACAAACTTACAAACTTTACCTCTTTATAATATTAGTATACTTAGATGGAGTTTTTAAAAGGCTGCCTCATCTGGTGGCACGGTAGTGCCACCGCCAAGTCGAGCAAGCAAAGGCCCAACCGTACCATCCTTTTCTCGATTCTATTGTTTTTTAACAGTCATAAGAACATTAGGCGTCAAAAAGAAGCGAGGACATCTGAATGGCTTTCCCTGACTTGTTTTTTTAATTTACCTCCAACTATTAAACTGTCTCTTCATTATAGTTCTACTAACAGAGAACAGATACTCTGTTATACGTTGCTTAATTTTCCAGCAATTGAATTTCAGTCTAATCAGCAAAATAATAGGGTTTAAATTAATCTGATTAGGTTATAATCCCCTTTGTAGCACAAAGCATTGTTGATTGAATATACTGAGCTGGCTCTATTCAAATATGGCCATTGTTTCTTTGGTGTTTAAAAATAGAACGTTGAGACGTTGAATGAGGGTTGCCACATTTTGCGGTTACACGCTTGTTGAACGTCGACGCACGAGTAGGAACTTAATCAAAAAAGTTTCTATACCTTGCTCACAAGTCACAACTCACAAGGTTACCTTGTCGAGTCCCGTTTTCTTGAGAAATTTTTGATTTAGAATCCATATTGTAAAAGTGAGTTGGAAAGGGAATTAGAGGTTAAAGTAATGCAAGAGCATATTAAACATGTATGATCATTGATCTGAGATGATAATATGATACGAATCTTTGTTGCGTACACGCTAAGTATTATAGCATCAAGAAGAAAATTAATTGAAATGACATTCGTTTAAGAGAGATTTGCTTGACTACTAACATTTTATATTATACAATGTGATCTTAACCTACATGTAGGTACCTACTGTTTGTATAAAAATGGTTTTTGTCTTGAACCCTGCTTGAACTCCAGCACAATTTGTAATCGAAGTTTTATTACTTTGACTCGTGGTGATTTTCTTAATTTTATTTTATTCTTTATCATCATCATGATCAACCCATCACCGGCTCACTACAGAGCGCGGGTCTCCACTCAGAGTGAGAAGGGTTTTTGGCCATAGTCTACCACGCTGGCCATGTGCGGATTGGTAGACTTCACACACCTTTGAGACCATTATGGAGAACTCTCAGGCATGCAGGTTTCCTCACGATGTTTTCCTTCACCGTTAAAGCAAATGATATTTAATTAATTAAAACGCACATAACTCCGAAAAGTTAGAGGTGCGTGCCCGGGATCGAACCCCCGACCTCCGATTAGAAGGCGGACGTCCTAACCACTAGGCTATCACAGCTCATATATTATTTTATTACTTACTGTTAACAGCGGAGTATTCTAAGTACTTCCAACAATAATTTGTACAAAATACAAAATGCCGGAAATCGAACACGATTTTAAGCGGTGATATGTAATAATAGTATCCTGAAAGAAAATATTTAAAGGCAACCCTAATTTAATATAATATAAAATATAATATGAAAATGTAGGAACGGACAGCAAGCGTCGTAAGATGGCTATGAGACGTCCCATAGAATCATGAAGTCCATTAATATCATGCATATATATTATGGTAATAAAATAAAATATTATGTATGAAGCTGAGGGACTTAATGTAGATGGTATCAGCCTTAAAGACACACTTTATTCTTGTACTTTGATATTGAATTAATTTAAATGCATTGAAACATGTATATCAAAACGAGCTAAGTGCTAACATGTTAAGGAAATCCTTGACTAGGACCGATTTATTTGATTTAAGATTTCCAGCTATCTATAAACCTCTGGCCCCATTATTTAATTGATTTGTGACAAAAAATCATAAGTACCGGTGTCATCTGTGTGCTATGCCTATTAATTACGATGCACCTATTCCTTAATCTAGGGCCTAGATTAAGGCTTCTAGGCTATCAAAGATTAAATTTATTTGGTGCCTGATTACCAATGTTGGTTTGAACAGTTTTAACCATCCTGCTGTCTAATCGAAATCATTAACAAATGGGTTTGTTGTTTATATACCTACTTTGTTTATTTACCTACTTTGTTTATATACCCACTTTGTTTATATACAAACCAACTCATCTTTAAGGTGGTAACCTGATTGTACTGGAAGTATCATCATAACTATACGTTTACTTTAGAAACATATCGATTGCGGCCGTCGTGAATTCAGTTATCCCTTTACCGTAGATCTACGAATGAGCATTACTTTAAAGAATTGCAAAGACACTATAAAAACGACTAAAGCTCTATGTATTACAGTAAGAAATGAGAACTGATTGAAAGTATTCGTAAATACTTGACGCGCCATCCATTCAAGATGTTTCCGAAGCGCTTATGAGCTCGGTAAATAATCAATGTCTCATGACGACACGTCACGTATTTAACTCTCGGAAGTTAACTTGTAGAATTTTGGTTAAATTAAAATAGCACATTTTAAAATTTTACCCAGTTAGTGTTAACATTTACCTACCCGAGGATTATAATCTTCGCGAACTTCTGGCTTCACGCTTCATAAAAAAACTTTAGCGTAAGGAAAACCAAGGCTGCGTAAAATCGGTACTAAGAGTGTCGTTGGACGGAGCCACATACCTATTTGTAAATATGAAATAAATGTCTGATATTTATGAAATTACTTCGGGAGTTCGGGACGGATAGCCCGTTGATATTTACTATGTAATATGCGAGCTGGTGTCGTTGTGCTCTGCAGCATCCTTCTGATATAGTTTCTTGTATTAGATACAAATTGTACACGCGTTTAGTGCAACGTTCTGCCGTGCTGCTGCAGTTGCGTTTTGTGTCTGACCAGGCCTTTAATAGAAGGGCGTTCCCTTCAGTATACTTACTAATAGTTGTACCTTCACAACTGATAAGCGTATTCGGGCACCAAGCGGGTAATGGTTTGTTTAATCGTGTAATAGATACTTGTCGTCGGCACTCTCAGATCGCAATCGCGCACCGTGCGCACGCATTACGGATAACGCAGTATACCGTGATATAGGTGCATACGTTAAATTGAAGCTTAGTGCGTAAGGAACGCGTATGAATAGAATACCTATAAATTATAAGAACAGAACATGCATGCAAATCCCGATGTCTCCGTTAACGGGGATATGGCTAACGGGGACAATGGGACTACATGATAAGAAAGTGCTAAGGGGTACGATATTTTTGACCTTTATTTTAGTTTTGGAAATTACTGGAGCGCATTTTAACCATTTAACAGCGCGTTGTACAGAGGACGCATCTTCGACATTTTGTTCACACTGCGATAATGTCATGGGAAGGTCAAGGGAAGTGGTTTAGGGTGTTGTCGAGTAGCAGTACCTACTTTGTAATTGTAAGCAGTCTGTCTTCCAACGCTGCGCCTTCCGTTGCGAGGTCGCCATTCCAGCACCTTGGGACCCCAACGTCTATCAGTTGTAAGAACTATGTGCCCTGCCTCTGCCTCTTCAGCTTCGCAACCCGTTGAGCTATGTCGGTTACTTTAGTTCTCCTACGGATCTCCTCATTTCTGATTTGATCACGAAGATAAACTCCAAGCATAGCTCTCTCCATCGCCCGCTGAGTGACTCTGAGCTTTCCTATGGTGCCCATAGTTAGAAAATATATAGGTAGGTGTAATAATATAAAACGACCCTTTGAATATTTTCAAAGATAAACTTGGATTACGGTAGCTTTCAATGAAAGACTAAATTAGATATCTACACATTTCCATTGAGCTACTGAAATTCTCTACACACCATATTCTCTTTGAACATTGAGATTGATGTAAAGCTCTGACAGTGTGAGAAAGCTTTCATGTGAAGCTGATGTTACGTCACAGTTAAGAGTTAGTGACTGCGACCTCCAGTAATGATTCCGAGCTTGACCTAAGCGTGGGAATGCCTGCGCGTTAAAGCTGTTAGGGCAATATAAAATCAGATTTTATATCACCAAGTAAGACCGGTGGAGATTTTACGAGTGGGGTATATCACCGGGTAATCGTAAAATCTCGTATGCCAACGACTTCGAGTTCCTATAGCATGATAATAATATTCGGTGTGATGTAGGTAGAGAGGTATGATCCGCGACAGGTCGAGATGCCAATCGGGGTATGGGGCGGGGGGACGCCCCGCACACCCACACTTCACCCGCGCTCGTCCGCACCGGGTTAGCGTGGGGGCAGTGCAGGTGTGCGGGACGTTCTCTCTTCGATTGGCATCTGAACCTGTCGCAAGTAAATCTTATATTAATATAATTTAATTATTTTTAATTATAAAGATTTAGTAAACAATTTGAAAAGAAACAGGTTCTCAGTTATGTATTGTACTACCATATCTGAGGTTCGATTGCGTTTATTATGCATCATTTACCCAAGTCGCTAATTTGGGGGTGACCTTTTTTATTTTATTTTTTCGTGAGGAATATCTTTCATGGATACCACCGGCCGACATACATAATTACTGTGCTCCCCACAGTGATTATGTCGGACTCTTACCGACTAAAAACCTCATGAAATTCCATACCACCGCTGACGACGGAGCACTAGGGTGAAGGGACCAACAACGTAACGCCTTGTTACTCCACCAGCGCATGCCTGCCGCAGCAGAACTACCACTGGGACATGCTTTACCTCACAAAGCATGTAGTCATATTTTTAGGTTATATTGACTACCTATCCAAGAATGTTATAATAAGTATTACGTTACGGTAGCTAATACAAAAATTGGGCACTAACTCAATTTACCACGTTGAAAGCAAATGAATAAAGTACATTAAAAATGTTAAAGAGAAAACTATTATTTGCATTTCTACTTTCGAATTGTTCTCTACGGACCTACATAATCAATAGGCGACTTAAAACCAGAATAAATTTGAATGCAATAAATACGTAGAAATAAATACAATTTTAAGATGGCGAATACCTACATGCATGTATCTGCATTACAATGTACCAATAAACAAAATGTGCAGTCATCTATGTAACATGGTAATATAGACCGTAACAATTAAACACGCATACCTAAATTAATTTTAGCGAACAAACACCATACTTTAATATAATTTATTTACTAGATGATGCCCGCTACTTCGTCCGCGTGGGTACAGGTTTTAAAAATCCCGTGGGAACTCTCTAATTTTCCGGGATAAAAAGCCTATATTCTTCCCCGGGATGTAGCTGACTCTGTACCAATCGGTTGAACTGTTGGGCCGTAAAAAGCTTGCAGATAGACAGACGGACACACTTTCGCATCTATAATATTAGTATGGATAAACGAAAGTGTGTCTGTCTATAAACACCCTTTCACAGCCAAACAGTTAAACTGATTTTGATTAATGATAAAATTTGCTACTGAGATAGATATTACTTTCCGGGGACGGATAGGGGCTACTATTGTTCCGGAAAATCAAAGAATTCCCAGGACACTTTTAAAGAACCTAAATTCAAGTAAATAAAATTGTGGGTATCATCAGAGCTTGCATCTCGGAGAAAAACAGACTACTTCACTATACTAAGTAAAATACTTCTTGTTTCCATCATTCTTAGATATTAATAATAGAAGCGCCAACGACTTCTATGTATGCCTATATAGAAGTCACTGAGAAGCGGAGATAATGTTAGATCTTGAAGTCTCGAAGTGTTTTCCTCTACCTAGTTATTACTATTCAAACAGATATGTGTAGTAATTGTTCCATCAACAGCACGCTACAGAGTGCAATGAGCTCTATCTATGCGCAGGATGCAAGATGTAAACAATTATTTCCGTGAAAGCGACCGAGGTTGTTGATACGTTTCAGATATATTTTGTGAACCCAGTCAACTGCGGTGCGTGCGCCGGTGATTACATATAAACAAAATACCAATTACAATGTTTATTATCAAAGGTATAAAGCTCAAAATTGGTTAAATTTAAGTCAAAATTCAACGTGTGTTGAGTTAAAAGCTGATCGCAGATTATAGCTGTGACGCACGCGCCGATTGAAAAGCTATTTTTTAATTTTCAGTATGTTTTACGACCTCCTAGGCACAGTGGCGAGCGCTGCAGACTAATAAGTCGATGAAGTCGGCTAAATCTGGGTTCGGTTTCGGCAAGGGCAATTTGAGATGTGGAACTTTATAATTTCTAAATCTCTTCTGGGTACCATCGAAACCGGAGTTCGCTTGTCACCTCCTGGCATTTCTAACCAGGATATACCTACCCATACTTTTGAAAATGATTGTAGTTTTCCTTTTTTCAACTAGGTACATCACAAACACAAAAACAAATAAATAGTCCTTGGCGCTCACATACTAGTTACGCAGGCCATATTATGTGCACCCCGATCGAAATATTTTGACACTTACCCTTAGTACGATCTCGGCATCGTTTTACCTTGACTGTAGTGTTCCGATACTCGAAACGAAATCTATGAATGTTGTTGAGAAACATTCCGTTCGTTATATGCGGTTCATACTGTTTACATCTAGTGTGCGAGCTCTATAATATTTAGTTGTACAAATCGTGCATAGTGCATTGTGTAATGGGCAAGTGTTGAAACAGGGAAGCCCTCGATTGTTTGACGCGCGCCGCTTCGGAAGATGGATGGCGGTTACACGGAGGCGAGATGGGAAACATATGGGATATTGATTGATTTACAATGGGTGCGAAATTGATGTAGGTACATCATCTTCTGGCGTACGGGGAGAGAGTAATTAATAGTGGCGGACAATGGCTTTGTGTTGGTGGTCATGTCTTTTATATAGATGATGTTCGGAGTGAATGTAGACACCTGACACATTTCGTTTCGAATATGGCAGCTATCATGAGTTAATTTAAAAAACAGTTTATGAATGACTATACTCGCCCCGATTTCACATGGGTGGGCAGCGGGCTCTTATCTATTCAGTATACTAAAATATGTGAAAAATGAAAATGAAAATGAAAATCTTTTTTTATTCGTATAAACTTTTACAAGTGCTTACGAATAGTCGGATGCATCTACTGGTTCGGAATGCCTTTCCTGCCGAGAAGAACCAGCAAGAAACTCGGCGGTTGCTCTTTTCAAATATTTGAAATACATGTAAACCTTCTTCGTGAAATGCTCTAATCATGGTGAAAACTCCATAGAAATACACCAAGATGTTAGAAGTTATAATCGAAACATACAAACGGAGCTGCGATTTTGTTTTTGTATTTAGATAACTAATGGTTATTAATTAGTACATTTAATTATTTATTTGGCAATGTTAAATTTTGAACCGAATAAATGCTTTTAAGTAATAAATAGTTTGTTGTTAATTTTTTTTGTAGTAAAATACACTTGTGATAAAAATATTACAAGCGAATAAAAGCGTTATAATTTATTTTTATTTTTATTCAGGCACAAGTTAGCCCTTCACTGCAATCTCACCTGGTAGTAAGTGATGATGCAGTCTAAGATGGAAGGGGGCTAACCTGGAAGCATAATGGCAGTTTCTTTAAACCTACACCCCTTGGTCTCTATACGCCATTGTACCGGAACACTAAATCGCTAGGCGGCACGGCTTTGCCGGTAGAGTGGTAACTAGCCACGGCCGAAGCCTCCCACCAGACCAGACCAGAAATTTAGGAATGATAAAATTCCAAAGAAAGAAATATAAAATTATAGAAAAGAAAAGATTAAGTAAAAGTTTTCTTTACCGTTTTAATATAAAAAATATCGGAGTAAATCAATTTCCTACGAAACTGATAGCACGGGTCGTGCGAATCAACGGGACGTCGCGATTTGCGGCGTGAAATTGAGTCGTGTGTTTCTGCAGAAACATTAGTCCAATGTTTACGGTTCACCAGTTAATGGACTCGCGGTGATTTAAGCCCGAATACCACAGTAAAGAGCGTAACTCTTTTAAGAATGGTCTGAGAAAAAGAAAAGACGCTTAAGTGCGAGGCGGACTCGCGTGATAGACGGTTCCGTATCATCACTGAGCAAAGTAGGTACGAGTGATGGCAGCGACTCCAAAGCGGCTCCTAAAAGAGCTGTAATACAAAGAGTTAAACTCGCTGAGCTACTTCTATTACTGAACTAGCTGATGCTTGCTACTTCGTTCACGTGGATTTAGGTTTTTAAGCTCCCCGAAGGAATTCTTGGATTTTCCAGAAAAAAAGTAGCCAATGTCAGTCTCTCTCTCCAGGTCTTTAATTATTTATTATACCCATACGAAAAATCACATCGATTGGTTGCTCCTTTGTGACGTGATTAAAGGACAAACCAACAAACAAACCCACTTTTTCATTCATAATTATGGATAGTGATTAATTATTATAGGCGCATTAGTTTTCCAGTTCCCTTTCACTAGGTTTTGATTTATCCATGAGTGGGATGTTTAGATTGAGCGTATTTTCTATTTTCAGTGAACGGTCTATTTCCAATGATCATCACTTTATTTTGTGTCTTATATTACCTTGTATTCGATATTTTCCACTTTAAAAAGATTTCTGAATAAAATAAGCCTTGTCATAATATGAACAGACAAGAGTGTGATCATATGCAGGGGCCAGGCAACGCCCGGGCCCCGGCCGAGGAACTGACTATAGTTGTGTCCCCAGACGAGACTCAAGCGCGCGACTCTTTACTTTCCACGCAGAAGGGTGTAAGATAATTCGTACAAATCCATGCTACAACTCCTCGATAGCAGAGGATAGTGCTTCTTTTGGAAATATGCGTATGCTCGACCCAGGGCACAGTCGTACACAAATATACCTTCAAAATTATGCTTATCCATTAAGAACTTAGGTACGGAATCCTAATAACGAATTGACCTAGTGCATTTCTTCGAACTAACGTTTGTGAAGAATTAATGTTTTCAATTGTGCTGTTGGGGCCGGCTGAAGACATTAACTTTCGAGAATCGCTCGTCTCTTTCAATGCAGGTTTTACATTCGTGCGTGAGTCCTTTATCGCTGCACTGGTTTATTTTTACTGTTTACATTACGATAGTTGGTAGGTATGTTCTTATTCTTGCCTTCGTGTTGACTAGGGGCAGCCGTGTTGAGGAGTAACTTCGATGCACGGCTCAAATGGAGACGCTTTCTAAGTTTTTTTCTCGATGGTAAATTCAGTTATACATCCCGCAAGGAAGCAGAGTAGGCGTTGTTTTCGATTGTGTATGTGGGACTAACTGGAATCGCCAGAATATCCACTAAAACCGTATGACGTATGACGTTGTGTCGAATTGACGTAGCGTAGACTTCATGAATTATGGGAACTTCTAACAAAACGTCGAGGATACGACGTCACTGGCAGGCGTCAAATGTTAGTATATTTGACGCTAGATAGCCCTACGGTAGCACTATTTTTCTTTGATTTGTCACCATAGCCTCATATTTGAGACATCGTTGATTCAAGATCAAACCGAGAGTTTCCTAGGACACTCTAGTTTACTCTATGTAAGCTGCGAGAGCAATGTGTCTGCAGTCTGCAGTTACTTATTTTTCAGCTTCCTAGGTCTAAGAGTTTGCTGGCTGACACGGCTGGTCGTTGATGAGTCGGGCATGCTATGAATAGCCTATTTTTTGTTTGATTTCACGTCACGCATATTTGACATAATATCGTCGATTCAGGATCAAACCTAGAGTTTTCCCACTCTAGTTCACTCTGACAGTATGATCTTAGTTTAACCGCTCCTTATATGGGTCACCACAGCTCCATATCCGGTCTAAGTATTAATAAATTATGACTCTCTTCTTTCTCACGTGAATCCGAGTAATCAATTGAATTGTATCTTAATACCTGAGATCATAGGAATTAGATAACACTCGAGAACGCATTAATCAACGTCGGATCGACGCGCGACGCCGCGGTAGTAACGTATCGGATTGCAGGCATCGGCCATTCATCGAACAGTAGTCGATTATACGCCTCGAGCGAGAGCCAGATTAGCATTCCCGCTGAAGGCACGCTCAAATAGCTCTATTAATAAACAGTGCTTAGGATTTATCCTAATCCATTAATACTTTCCATTGTTATTTACGATACTTCCGTACTTACTTTTATCCGTACCTACTAAAAAAGTATACTCATACTAATATTATAAATACGAAAGTGTGTCTTCTGTCTGCTAGCTTTCCACGGCCCATCCTTTGTCATTTGGTACAGAGATAGCTTGCATCTCGGGGATGGAAAAATAGGCTAATTTTTGTCCTGGAAAATCACAGTTCCCACGAAAATTAATAACATATCTAATTCCACGTGGGTAAAGTCGTGGATACATAGATTTAGTGTAGAGAGTAAAATCGATTAATTCAGTGTAAGAGGAAGTTATTTCAGAAAGCTCCTTTGCGAAAAAGAAAAGCTTTGTGACTTTCAATTACTCCCGTCTCATAGGCGTATCTACTCGTAGAATCCATTTTCATCATCATCATTAACTCATCGTCAGCTCACTACTGAACACTCCGGGTGGGTCTCTTCTCCGGGTGAATAGTCCACCACGTTGGCCAAGTGCGGATTACGGCCAACTTCGCACACCTTTGAAAATATTGTGGACACGTCTCAGACATGCAGTGTCCTCACAATGTTTTCCTTCACCGTTAAAGTAAGTGATATTTAATTGCTTAAAAAAGCTAAAATTCACATAGCTTTAAAAAGTAAGAGGTGCGTGCCCGGGATTGAGCCCTAGACCTCTCGAATAGGAGACCAACATCTTAATCACTAGGCTATTACCTTTTTTAAACGATACTCAAGATTAATGGACAGCCGGTGGACACGACTCGCGATGGCAGCACCGTATCGAATCGCAACGAGTGTTCGTTAAACAGTAGTTGATTATACGCTCTGAGCAAGTCGGATTAGCATGCTTAATTACTGGCCTTTCAATGTATCGATTAAAGCTATGTTTTCAATACAGACTACGAGAAAAACAGGAAGACTCCTGCTGAACAAACGTGTTCATCGAAGTGAAGTCGTTTCTCAACATGTGCAAAGTCATCCGTTTTCTTTTGTTGACTTTTCCGTACCTATTTCATATCCTAACGCCTACTCTTTTGTCTCTTTTCCTGATATTTCTCAGGCACTGACTTTGGTCTCTTTATCTTCCTAGCATTTTTTACTAGCCCCCTTGTTTAGTAGCAGACTTTAGAACTGTAAACCCTTCCATAGCTCCGAGTTCATTTCACATTTATCTCTGTGATATATATACCTACACGTTACAAAATAAGTAACTAACTACTTACTCGTAAGTAATTAATATGTTTTCTCACTTAACGGCTGCTGGAAGAAATCTTCTCCAATAGATAGAGTAAGTTGTCCTACGTCTTTTTCATTGTATTTGTTTTAGTTTCAAGTTATTGATACATGAATAAATAAAGATATACATGTTTCCTAGATTGCTTAGTAGTAAACGCAGAACGCAGAGCTCTGAACTATGTTGTTAACGTGCCACGATGTAGTTTTTTATTTTTTATTATTATACTCTATCATTTTCCTTTAGTCTTTGGTATTCAATCGTTATGGATAAAAGCGTCGCGAGGTAAGCTTTCGTCGTAACACGCTCTAATCAAGAGATTTCTCGAAGAGTGACGTGATGGATTGAACTGACTTATAGATTGATATGCAGCGCTTTTCTAGTTCTACATTACTATAATTTTTTAGGGATAAGGGTCGTTGCGCACTTGTCTTAACAGAGTTTAAGAAATTACGGTACGAAATGGTGAAATAGCTAAAAGATTATTTCCTCGGATTTGGACCGGACTAGTGTACAAGAACTATTATAAGCTAAAATTTTAACAAATTATATATTAATAATAATAACTATTAGGTGCAATTTTTAATAATAATGAAGTAACTAATTCTCTTTAAATGCAAAAGGAATTCTAATTGTTCGTAAAAAGCCTTTAAAATAAAGAAGTCAGATATTTCACAGGCCTTCAATAATCCATCGTAATCCATACTTCCATACTAATATTAAAAATGCGTTATTGTGTCTGTCTGTCTGATAGTTTTTCACGGCTCAACAGTTTAACCGATTTTGATAGGTAGGTACCTACAGAGTTAGCTTACGTATCAATTAGACACGTGCGAAGCCGCTGGCATCATCTAGTCTATGTAAGTATATTTTAAGCTAATTGACAAGGGAACTTTTTTTTGTGTTATTTGTCAATAGCGATCATAGGTATCCGCTTAATATCCGTCATCGGACACTTACGAAGCTGTATCCCTATCTGTTGACACAAGTCATCTGTAGGACAGATGTCACGAACAGGAAGGGCCAGGTGCCGGTTGTTGAAAAAAAAGGAAAACAAGAGGTGCGGAAGCGCATGCGCGAGGTTCACTTTTCACGCGCGGGCGGAGGGTGGAAAGCATCGACTCAAACTTAAAGCGAGGGTTCAATCGGCGCGCGCTCAGTCAGCTGACAACCGTCGTTGTGTTAGCACGTACTTTTTCCGGCGAAATCGCGCAGTGTCCGCATTTCAGTGTTTGAAAAAAAATCGTTGTTTTTTAAATTAAACATCACAATGGCAACCTACGCTCAGTTCAAGCACGTCGAGCTCTACAAGATCGGTCATGGAAAGAACAGGTGAGTTTTCAAGTGACGGTCGATTTTTCAGATGCGCGGATGCTGTGATTTTCAGTGCGGGATCTTTGTTGTGGACGAGGTTTGAGTGATCGTTTCTGTTTTATTGCTGAACAATTGTAAATAATTGTCGTAACTTTGAATATAATATAAAAATAATTTCAGCATATTTTAATGTTTGAACTTAAATTAGATTAGATTATAGAAATGCGGTCAAATTCAGTCGAACTCTAACTATAGTTTTTAGGTCTTTGAACTCTACCCATAAATTAATTTACTCTATTTTTTGATAAATGTAATTAAATTCATTTATGCTTTTTCATGACAGTGGTAGATTTAATAAAGTAATTTAGAAAAAAAAATGAACGAATAGGATAGGTAGTGAAAAAATGGCTTAAGAGCCAGCGGCTCCCAAAGCCACCATGATCCAAACAAACGTTCCTCCCAGTGTAGGGGACAATACGCAGATAAACTTTCAGCTTTTATAAAACAAGTAAGTTCTGGCACGCGCTGGCTCTCTCTAAAAGGTTTTACCAAAAAGAAGAAGTTTTTTTGCGTGACTTTTATATTTCACATTTTTTATAACAAAAGAATATAGGTAGGTATTTGAATCACTAGGTAATATTCAATTTCTATGTCAGTGTGTGAAGAAAATGCTAATTTAATAATTACCAAGAAAAATATACCTTTTTACAAAATTACAATTTTTTAATACAAACTTTACGTCGTTTCGTCGAATCAAGTGTAATTATTATAATTAACGATATTTACGTTACTTTTTGAATAATTCATTAAAATATATTAATTTTCATTGTCTTTTGTGAATAAAAAAACGTATAGGTGTAAAGTGTATTGAACTGTAGGTCAATGTAATGCGGAGGTCACCGGTTAGCCCGTTAGCGCTGTTTCGTGATTTCAGGTTCAGACGGCGAACATGAAAGCTCTAGAAAATACCTGAAAGCGTTACAACTTACAGCACGATTATGATTTATGACTTAACATGATATTTATCTGATTATTTAGTTTATTGCTCTTACTTTTATAAAGAAAGTGATTATTCATACAATGTTTTCTTTTTTTATAAATCTTTATTATTTATTTATTTATTGTTATACCAAACCTGACTGACTGACTGACTGACTGATCTATCAACGCACAGCTCAAACTACTGGACGGATCGGGCTGAAATTCGGCACGCAGATAGCTATTATAACGTAGGCATCCGCTAAGAATTTTTGAAAATTCAACCCTAAGGTGGTGAAATAGGGGTTTGAAATTTGTGTAGTCCACGCGGACGAAGTCGCGAGCATAAGCTAGTGTTGAAATATGTCTAGAATAGCTTTTCGGAACATATTGTTATAGGGTATTACAATTCTATTAATAGGAGCAGCCCTTCACAACAAGTAAATAATTGAGTAGGTACTTAAGTAGGTAGGTATAGTGGGTAGAAGAGTTTTTCGAAAGATTGACTTAGAAGAATTTGAACCCGCGAGCGCTTCGTATAGATCTACACGATCTGACTACTAGGCTACCATGCATTGATACCTAATAATTGGCAAAGAAGTAATAAAATATTAACAATAAAAGTTTCCCAAGGGCTCAGTAGGTTATTGAATTGTTTATTGGGCATGACCAAAACTTTATCAATTTGGTAGGAATGTGAATGATGCAAAACCCATAAACCGTCATGCGAAATGGTGTAATGGTGTAAATACTCATACCAACATTTTTACAACAGTAAAATGTTAGTAGATATGAGTATTTATAGCTCACGCACAAATGCTTTTATATGAATCTTTTTCAAATGGACTCTTATTTGGATTTTCCTGAGTTAAGATTTTCTATACTTGTAAAAGTTTTAAACAGTTTTTCACTTCAGTGTTCTATTAAGTAACTAGGTACATTAAAGACGTCTGTAGCAATAAATAAAGAAAACATTCCTTTTTGTATACTTTAACAATCCGAAAATATCTAAGGAATCATAAGACTTCATTTATGTTCTTGCTTTATGTTATCTAGGGGCTGGAAAATAAAGGATTTCAGACTTGTAGCGTTTTTACCCTGAAGTTTAAAGTAGGTACTTAGTAGTCTACATCTGTAAGGAGTGAGTAGTTATAGATTCGAATTTTCCATATATTACCATTATATATTTCATATATTCCATATATTTCGCAAGAATTGTTCGCAGAACAAGTTACAATAATATGAAAATTTACAAGATCGAAATACCTATACAAATTTTTTCTTCACTTTCGTTGTCCTGATTTTTATTTTACTGAGAAGTATTTTTTTTTAAATTAAACTATCACAGTTTTAATAAGGTAGGATTAATAGGTAGTTGGTGTTAAATAGGTGTTTTAATCTGTCTTAATCACCTAGTTTCTTTCGTATACCTTGTTCGTTTCAAATCTTGCACTGGATTTTTGAGTTAGTTACTTCAACTGAACCAATTGTTATGAAACATTGCACACAGAATTCGCTCCGTGACAATACAACATTTTTGAACTACCTACTCAAACTATTTAGCCTAAAAGTTTTGATGTTATTTACTACTTAGATTTTGTCTATTCGCACCTTGAATTGAATGATCCCGTATCAAATCTTGTCAGTCTGTTAGCTTTTTATCTAGTCTGTAAAAACTTTGCAATCAATTTGATTAATAATTGGCAATAGGTATTAGCCTATAGAAAGGTAATAGGTAGGTAGCCTTTTGATCTACCACCAAGTTTCTTCTACTGCATTTTCAAGTATTAGTTTATTCCAAATACATTTTTTTTAAATATATAATATTTTGTGAATTGGTAAAACGCGGTATATCTGAAACGGCCTTTAGAGTCGCGTGCCGCCGAGGTATATTAGCATATCAAGTGCCGTGATTACTTAGGGCGAGCAGACAGACGCACTACGCCCGACGGGATTCACACAAATACATTTTTTCTATTTGGTACTGCTTATACTTTTAGGGTTCCGTACCAAAAGGGTAAAACGGGACCCTATTACTAAGACTCCGCTGTCCGTACGTCTGTTCGTCTGTCACCAGGCTGTATGTCGTGAACCGTGATAGTAGGATAGTTGAAATTTTCACAGATGATGTATTTTTGTTGCCGCTGTAACAACAAACACTAAAAAACAGAATAAAATAAGTATTTAAGTTGGCTGGCTCCCACACAATAAACGTGATTTTTTTGCTCGTTTTTGCTCTATATTGATATGGCAACAGGTAGACGCTTGAAATAGTCACAAAATATTTAGTTATATATTCACGTTATAAATAAATAATTAAATTAAAATAAACTTATTCGCATTCATAATCGTTAGCTGAAAAATGAAAATCATGAAAAAGTAGTAGGTATTAAAGCTTTATTAAAAAAAACTCTTATTTAAGGCTGCGAAATCCTACAACTACCTACGTCATATTATGTTTTTTTTTTTAAATTCTACTTTACTTTTTCATATGCCAATAACATCTTTATTTTATTCAGTTGTAAGTACAAAAAAAAAATCAAAGAAAAGAAACCTTAGTAATGTATATTATTTACAAAAACGGACTTAAATTCTAAAACCTATTTCACATGAATATAGAGCTTTAAAGTAGAGCAGCGGACAGGCATGTGAAAAAAGGCTTGAAAGTAAAAGGCAGCACTTTCTGCTCAATTAATTCCCACCTAATATAATTTAGGCGATATGCGTCCCAAAAGATACATTTTGGATGTTCAAAGAATCAAGTTTTGGCCTCAAAAACTACAAATTTGTTTATTTGTTTTGTAATAATATAAAAATTAAAGATATTCTTTAGTGAATTACGAGAGCCAAAACACAATTGGCACAATTTGGCTCGATACAAAAAAATCGCGAAGTTTCCCCAAATTACGCATTTTTAACACGACCATTAGGAGAAAAACCAGTTTTATTCGATTGATATAAAACTAATTTCAATAAAATTTAGTATTTACGGTCAACATTTAATACACTAAGGGATTACGGTATTATATTATGGTGACAGAGCACATAGAATTTTGAATATAAATATTTATAAAAAGCGTGCAATAAATTTGCGCTCAGGCGGCCCACACTTTTCCATACATTTCGCCTTTGTGATCCCATTTCGCTTAACTCTTAGTAGGTTTTGCTAGAAGTTTTCCGTCATTTGATTTGATGTCAGTGAAGAGCCCTCATTAGAGTTTAATGGACTGTAAAATACTAGATTTCACGGTCCATTAGGCTTCAAACTTGTCCTCGGCTCGATGCGAGTAAATAGTAGATACGCGACTGAAATTTGCTGCTTGATATGAAACAACGGGGTCATTTATATAGGGTGTTAATGTAACAGCAGTCTGTAAGGTGAGCATTTAAATTTTAAACCAACGGCAACGAGCTGTATGTACTTAGCGTCGGTTGATAGAAAAAAAAATGAATTTAATTGTAATTGTTGTGATTGCTTGAATTTATGATATTTTTGTTCCAACAATGCATTGTAGCCAATAGTGAGAAAACTTCAATGTATCAGATATGATTGCGATCGTCACACTGTAGCTGTCACTTTACCGTTAACAAGCCTCCGGTTTTCCTCATGGTAATCGTTTAAACGCTAAAGATGACGTGATAATTGTTTCACGTCATCTATCAATGATCTGATTGGTCTGCTTAACACAATTTCGCGCTCTTTGATGGATAACGGACCTTTGAGTATAATTTTCGCTCCATTGAATGCTCTCAAAATAGCACCCCTGTATACAACTGCTGCTTAATATGTAACAACAGGGTCATTTATGTAACCACGATCAAAACGTTAGATATGCTGATATATATAGGCCGTTGGAACACCAAAGGTCTCACGCTAAGGACGTCTGAACACAGCCATGAATCTTGACTGCCTTAAATTACTACTTTCAGTACTTTCCTCTACATTTTAGTCTACCGATTACCTAGATTAGATTGACTAGTGAAAATATGAATGTAAATGTTAGTAGGCATTTCTAGTTTCCGTAATAATAAATATACATCGGGCATTCACAACGGATTTACGATAGCTATACAAAAATGACTCAAATGTGGACACAGCTTTATGTGTACAAAACACCATAAAACCTCCTTTATCTTGTAACTAGAAGACGTCGCGTCGTATAATACGGGCAGTTTATAGTGACGAAGTTACTATGTTGTTCCCGTTAATGGTGATAGGATGGTGAGAGATTTGACGGTTAATTAAATGAGTTTGTAGATAAATATATAGATAGAGCCCACCTTGAGTAAGTCCTCAATAGTAATTCAAAATTATTTCTCTAGTGTATGTAATTTCTTTCTTGATATCAACATTATAGCTGGTTGCTGTGAATAGGCATCTTCTAGGCAAGCGCGTTCCGTCATAATCATCACTTGCCACCAGTCTGATTGCAGCCAAGCGATAGTCTATAAAATTAAAACAAAAGGCTGCTAATTATTATTTTGAGACAAATTCAAACTGAAAAAAAACATGGGGTATAATTGTTGCATAATAATATATCTACTAGAAATGGTTCTTAAAAAAACCTTGAACTTATTTTATAATCGTAGTTTCCATCAGAATTAACCCATTAAATTGCTTAGAACTTTTTTGACCCTGATTTTTATAATTCTTAATGTTGTTTATTAAGTAATCAACACAGTCGAATCGTTTCTGATTTTAATTTCTAAAAGTAAATATATGTTATAACTAGCTGACCCGCCCCGGCTTCGCTCGGGTGGAGTATTTCGGACTGGGAGTGTCATCGTGAAGCCGTTGCTTGATACCTAAAATATCAATTCACTATCAGAAATTCTAAAATCCCCACGATTTAGGACTTTAGTACTTTGCAGCATCAGGATTGAGGAGTTAGGATCCGAAGTTCAAAGATGTAGCCTATGCTTGGTAACTAAATTAATTTTGCATCATCCGCAGTTCCTGAAACATTATAGTTTAGGAGTGCTGTACCCTACATCCTCAGGGTTGAGGAGTTGGGACTTGAAGTCTGAGAATAAAGTCGTTGCTTGGTACCTACAATATGAATTCACTATGAACACTTCCTGAATCTTGATAACTCAGGCGGGCAGTAACCCTGCAGCATCAGGATTAAGGAGTTGAATCCAGAATTTTTATGTGACCACCACGAAAACTTTTTTGTTGATTTAAAAAAAATTATTTGCAAATCGGTCCAGAAACCTCGAAAAAATCGATGTAGAAAAAAGAACCACCTCCTTTTTGACAAACGGTTAAAAACCGATGACCTTGAAATATTTACGGAACAATCTTTAAAATATCCCCTTTCTAACAAAAAAAGAATGAATGAAATCGGACTACGCGTTAATGAATTACAACTCAGTATACATTTTAACTTTCATCCCCTCTCCTACGGGAACCATGCTGAATTTCGGGATAAAAAGTATCCTATATTCTTCCTCATAGTATGACCTCAAATCGTACCAAGTTTCATTGGAATCCATTCAGTAGTTTCAGCGTGATGCGCGGCCGTGATACAGACAGACAGACAGACAGACAGACAGACAGACAGACAGACAGACAGACAGGATAGACAGACAGACAGACAAAAATGAAAAAAATTACAGTTTTGGGTTCAGTATCGATTATAGAGTGCCCTCGAAAAAAAATTTTCAAAATATCTTCAATGTACAGAATTTGACCTGTTACAGTTTTATTATAAGTATTGATTGATAAGTATTGATTGATTTGTTTCTTGATATCGAAAATAAAGCATACCTATTCCTTTGAGATAAATCCAAACATTAAAAAAATCACGTGTATAATATTATAATTTTTGCATTTGTTTATTAGAAATCTCGTTTAAAAAGCGCTAAATGTATTTTATTTTAGTTTCCACCATTATTAAGAGTGTATATAGGAGGATGTTCCTATATCTAAGTACCCAAGGCTGGGGGTAAGCCCTAAGAGAACCACTTAGTCTTGAAATATGGGAACGAGTCAGCTAGTGCTTATATTGTAAACTAGTTTCTTCTGTTCTGACAGTTGAGCAATTTGTTCTGTAGGCTCCTGGGCTATAAGTTGTTTAGAATATAGATGTCAATCTTTATCACCCGCTATTATTATGGTCACCTTTAATCGCCGATATCCGCGTAAATTGCCTATAAATATAGCCAAGCTTGTGATCAATCGATTTTTTATCTTTTTACAACTTTGATCTGGAACGTACGGTTGATATTATATGGATGAAGAATATAGTAGTAGTAGGGCGTCGTCGTCCTAATATAACGTGTATACCCGATCATCGCGCGAATGTCAATTATTAGGACACCTATTCGAGATCAATATGTTTGATCGCGCGTTCGTACAAGTAAAATTCGCGCGAACTTGCGAATTGCGATGATCGCGCATTTACGTTGTATTTGGACGACACCTAATAGTAGAGATAGCTAACAAACATCATAGTATCATTAACCCCCGTTCCCATTTGTCGGTGCCGTTTGTTTTTACACAAAATCGGTTTCCGAAATTGTGAATAGCTTCATGTAAAATGCTCTGCCACTGGAACGTCCGATTTTAATCCGGGCCCGACAAACGACAACGGGAACGGGGGGTTAGTGTTGTGTGGTAAAAGCGAAACTATAAATCAACATAAAAGTATCGAGTTACAAAAGCTTAAAGCTAAAGTGTTGTATCCACAGAAATCCTAATAATACCTATGTACATATTAACATAAATAATGTTTTGTCTGCAAGTGTTGTCGCGTGCAAATAACTAGCTAAATAAGTGAGACATTTCAAAGAGTGTCGTTAAATGTTTGAAATGTTCAACAACTTTCACGCCATGCCGCTTTCAGACGCGAACACTTCCGATCTGTGTTCTTTAAGTGGTACCACAGTGGAATTAGCAGTTTCACGTAAACACCTCGAGCATGCATTCTTTATGTACCTAGTTTACCTCCCTATTTATTACATTTTATAAGAAAGTAAGAATGGATGTTTTTTGTTACTCTTTTAGGCCACAACTAGACGATGCCCGCGACTTCGTCTGCGTGGATTTAGGTATTTAAAAATCCCGGGGAACTCTTTAGTTTTTCAAGATCAAAATGAAATTCGCGAATATTTAAAGATTTTATCGTCACTAAATAGCTATGATATCTACGCCAAAATTATCCACAAAAACGTCGTTTCATTTTAAGCTCAACGGAGAATTTATTATACAGAAACCTCCCTAAATAGCAAGGTCGCTGTTCGCGTGCGAAACAAATACACGAAGATGCCATGCCGCAGTACATAATTCCATGACAATTCGCAGTCAGTAGACAGAAAGGCACATCTGCAAAATTACATAAGCGGATTCGGTTTTGGAATTTATGGCTGATATAAAATCATGCAAAGGAATAAACTGGTATTTTTCAACGATTTATTTTGACCGTTTCAGAACAATTTGTCGGTTCCACCGAAATCACTTGGCTATGTACAAACCAATTTTATTTTCATTCGAAAGGTTGTTACAAAAAGTGGTAGACTCTCTGCCTATAGTGTTCCACTTTACTTGGTACGTAAAAGCTTGAGATGGGAATAAAAATTGAATTATATATGAAAGGTATTGACATAATGTATTTATTTCATATACCTACTACAACAACTTGTGTCACTTGATTTATGTCAGGACTCTGCAACCGAATTGGAAAACAGATTCTGAGAAGACCCGGCAAGAACCTGTTTAGCTCTGTCTAAAAAGCAATATCCACATGTAGATATTCAATCCAATAAGTAATTAACTATAGCTCTACCTTGGGCTAGGGGGCTGCTAACTGAAAAGCCTTTTCCGCGCACATTTTGTCACTAAGAAATTTGTCAAATTTAATAATCCTAAGATTTAACAAATGTTCTTTAGAGACTCAGATAATATAACTCCGCCACGCGATTATAAGTGGATAAGTAGAGTAAAGTCCATTGTCACAAGTTAAGAACCATGATGACGAAGGTAACCAGTTTCAGCACTCTACTTACTAGAAAATAATAATAAAGATCACTTAGGACACTTAGGTGAAGACATTGTGATGTTCATCGTACCCATAGAGGTACCAGAACACGAAAGAGAACATATAAGAAATAAGCATAGACTAATGAGCTTAGCCTCAGGAAAAATAACAAAATTTTTAAACGTGACTTATTAGTTATAAAGAAAAATGAATTAAGGGCTTTGTGACTGACAGAGTAATTATTAAAATAGAATGATAGATGACCTTGAGGGCTTGTTTCTGCCGTTTGGTTAATGCCGTAATTATGAAAACATTCGGTATAACAAAATTGTGCCTTAAGGAAATTTTTATTCATGCACAAGAGATTTATTAGATCTCGATAATACGAGTACCATTCATATCTAAGGATGAATAAAATTAATAGAATCCCGCTCTATAACAAGTCTTTTCAGAAAATATTGCCTTTTAGGGATTACCTTTTTTATTGTGATTTGTGAGATAGGCTTGCTCTTGATGACAATCATGCGGCATGCCTGAGAAACAGAGCAATGATGAGGTCTAAGTTGGAGCGCGCTTGCCTAGAGAATCCTACTAGATGTAGTAGCCAGCAGTAAGGCCGCCTTTGCGTGGCGATATTTATATTTCTTACTAGATGATGCCCATAGTAGATTATGTTTTAAAAAATCCTGTGGAGATTCTTTGATTTCATAGGATAAAAATATGCCTCTGTATCTCTTTAGATCTTTAACTATTTCTTGTACTTAAACTTTATTTGTTATAAACTATCAAACCAACATTTCTTTACATTATATTTCTAGCATATGGAATAAGGCATTTTCTTCTTCTAAATAGTTAATGAGACATAAAACATTAAAGTATACCATACAATAGATTTCGTAGTCGATCCGACAACACGAATGATTCCCACACTAAATCCGGCTACAAACAAGCTTTCATTACATCAATCACATAAACGTGCTTTGTTTAAACGACCCTTAACGCCGACTGTTCCTCGTAAAAACTTAGACGCTGACTATATTATTGTAGAATCTAATAAGACGACCAACGAAAATAATAGAAAAGTCTTTATAGTACCTATAGTTCAAGTAACTAAAGATTACTAGATTAGATTATTAGATTCAGACTATGGATAGAAACTATATCTATTCTATACAATATTTCAAGATAGAAGAGTGTTATCATGAAATTCAAAGTGAAACACCTTTAAATAGGAATAAAAAAAATGTGTTATGTAAAGAATATTTGAGTAAGTAAAAAAAAAAATAGAAATTCGCTTGAACTTGGAAACATCAAAGTGAAGAAAAAGTTAAGATGGTGTGAAGGAAGTATGGGTACTTTTATTATGACTTCAAATATACTTTTAGAGATAAGAACGCTGTAAAGGCAACAAACGAATGATATCAATCTTCGGGGAAGTCAGGTATAGTGTAGGTAAGCAAACGCGTTTATTGTGACGACTGAAGAATATCGATGTTACTTTTACTGTCTAAAAACAGATCTGTACCCATAAACATCATGTTGCATATTATGTAAAACTATAGAATATTTTATGACTATTGGCTATTAAAATAATATTTCAAATAAGTTCACGTTCAAAAAATTTTAACAGCCGATATTCGACTAAATTAGTGTGCAAATATTTTAACTCACTCAGCGGACGATGGAGAGAGCTATGCTCGGAGTTTCTCTACGTGATCAAATGAGGAGATCCGTAGGAGAACCAGATGTAACCGACATAGCATTGGGGCTGGTCAGAAGCAGCTTTCTTCCAGCTCCGAACCCCTAAAACCCTCATGTCCTTCTCCACTCCATCTATCTGCCAACCTCTAGGTCTCCCTCGGCCTCTATGGCCCACTAGTTTGCTGTCCAACAACTTTTCAGGGCTCTTGTGTCGTCTATGCGTTGAACATGTTATGTTACATGGTATGTTTTACCGATATACCTATCAATAATTTGTGGGAATAAATTTAGTGAAAATTCCTGCAGGTGTGCTTATAAATCTTCCAAGTTGTCGGTTGCAGTAAAAGAAAACAGCAACCGCGTTCACGATGACGAGCGAAGCGCATCGAGATCCGTTATGCGCGTTTTTATTATCTATGCACTGGCTTTTTATCTGTGTACCTAAGTCAGAGAGTTGTGTCTTTAACTAGAGCCACATTGCATTCGAAGGACTTTCAAGTTTTAAGCTATTTACTAATAATATACGCATGGCTTCTTAGAATTCTTAATTTTTGCTTGTATTATTGCAATTAGGTTGAGATCTATAGAGCTACTTTGATTTTACTTACAATTTCCTCAACGTTGACTCGTGTATCAATCAATGGTCACCAGTCTAGTCGTGCCTTTTGAGATTCAGTAAATTGACGGTGAAAGTTCGCGACAGGTCGAGATTGCAATCGGGGTATGATGCGAGGGTCGCCCCGCATGGCGCTCGCACTCGCGCTCGGATCTGTGCGGGTGTGCGGTGCGTTCCCATCCCGATTGCCATCTCGACCTGTTTCTCTACCTGTACTCTATTCATCAACCAGCTTATGCCCGCGACTTCGTCCGCGTGGACTACACAAAATTAAATTAAATTAAATTTTTAAAAATACATTCTTAACGAATATCTACGTCATAATAGCTATCTGTATGCCAGATTTCACCCTGATCCATCCAGTAGTTTGAGCTGTGCGTTCACACATCAGTCACCTTTTCTTTTAAATATTTAGTTAATATAGCTATCTCTATGATATGACATAGTTCTTACAGCAATGTAACAACAGTGAAAGATATGTTGCACGAGGTATGCTCCTCCACGGTTAATTTTACTCAATGATGTAAGTACGTATTCTGTTTTTATCTGTGCGATTATCGCGCGCCGTTAGAGCGCACGCGCCGAGCAGGGACTGAAATACAACTGTCATTACAATGTCTAATTGTCGTTGTAATTATACGTTCGGGTTACGCGCCTTTTACGCTTTGGCAAGCCGAATTCTTTATCTCGTCAATCATATTGCTTACAACTATGTATGTGAAGTGAATGTAAGCTGTGATAGCCTAGTGGTTTGGACGTCCACCTCCAAACCGGAGATCGGGGTTTCGATCCCGGGTACCCACCTCTTACTTTTCGGAGTTATTAACCGACTTCAAAAAAAGGAGGAGGTTCTCAATTCGTCGGAATCTTTTTTTTTTATAATATGCGTTTTAAGTAATTAAAATTATATTCTAAATTTAAAATAAAATATTATTATAAAAAAATATATCACTTGATTTAACGGTGAAGGAAAACATCGTAAGGAAATCTGCATGCCTGAGATTTCTCTATATGGTCTCAAAGGTGTGTGAAGTATGGCCACACTTCCGCACTTGGCCAGCGTGGTAGACTATGGCCAATACCTTTTTCGCTTTGAGAGGAGACCCGTACTCTGCAGTGAGCCGGGTTGGGTTGGGTTGACCATGATGATGACATACCTACCTAAGTATTCGTGGTACGGAATCCGCTCCTTGGATTGGTAGGTATTAAGGTATGTATGTACCTACGCCCTACGCACAATGTTTAAGGTTAAGGTACTATGTTATATTACTAGACTTCTTATAGACTTTCCTGTAATTTGTAAGTAAAGAACTATTTTCTTTATTTACTTCTTTCAAAATTTTGGACTCGGTAGTTTTGGAAATAAGGAGCAGGAATAGTCAATGTTGAACTTCATAATTTTGAATGATCTGATAAGGAGTGGGTTGGGTTGAAAATTAAATAAAAACAAGGGTCACTGGTAGAGGTCTCTCATAGAGATAAGTGCTTCCCTGTCCACTTTTACTCTCTTTTTCTCTTTATGTAAATGTGTTTGGTACAAATAAAAAATAAAATAAATAAATACTAACATTAGATTTCAAAAATTTATTTTGCTTTCCTAAAAAAATTGTCCCGGAACTATTTCAATGAAATGTGTTAATCGTGATACACTCAAATGAACGCAAGAAATGCACTTAGGTACCTACTAAGTTACTCTCGTCGCACTCGCAAGTCGCATGGAACGGATGCCAGTAATCGGTTATATTTGATTGATAACACAGCATCTGTGGTGATGCATCGCATTCGCCATTTATGCGTGAGAGGTGGAAATTGCATTCATGTACTGTTTCATTTAATAAAGCCTTTTCTATTATAGCGTTTTAAGTAGTCGTTAAATGGTGTTTGCTGTTACGTTCTAGTCATTATTTCGATGGATCTAGTCTGTATTATTCATTACTAGACTTCGCGACTTCGTCTGCGTGGATTTAGATTTATTTAAATCCCGTGGGAACTCTTTAATTTTCCGGGGTAAAATGTCTAAGCTAGCCTATGTCTTTCCCCGGGATGTAAGCTAATTCTGTACCAAATTTCAACTGTTGGGCCGTGAAAAGCTAACAGAGAGAGATACACTTTCGCATTTATAATATTAAGTATGGATTATTATAATAGTCTGAAAATTATTTTATTGTATACCTATTTGGGTGTTTACAGAATCACATGGTATAACTAGGCTAGCTAAAATTTTATCGTAAAGTCTAAATATATAAAACGAAAAGGTGACTGACTACCTGACTGATCTATCAACGCACCCAAACTACTGGACGGATCGGATCGGGCTGAAATTTGGCATGCAGATAGCAGTTATGACGTAGACATCCGTTAAGAAAGGATTTTTAAAAATTCAAGCCCTAAGGGGGTAAAATAGGGGTTCGAAATTTGAGAAAACAAAATACCCAACCTATTTTATACAGGTACCTATAGTCATAGTTCACGACAGTTAGGGAACTTCTAACAAAACTTCGCTGCTTCGACGTCACTGGCAGGCGTCAAATGTTAGTAAGTAGGTACATGTGACGCAGGTAACCCTAAAGTGGCCCTATTTTTCTTTGATTTTACGTCACCATAGCCTAATATTTGACGTATCGTCGATTCAGGATCAAACCGAGCGTTCCCTCACTCTAATTCACCCTGGTATAATATACCATAGAATGTATAACAGCTTGATTTACATTACAACTCTCTACTTGTTTAGAATGTGGTTGCAATCTATTTAAATCAGTAAATGTAAGTACATGATTTCCACTTACGTAAATACCTCTAATTCAATTTACTAAAAAAGCCATCACTTTCAACTTACATAAACTTTCATGTCTCTGAACGTCTATATAGTCGATAGAATTGTTATATCGCTTGCATAAATAATAATGCATTTACATTTAAATTCATACTGTTCAAAAGTGTTTTCCATTCAAGGCAGTGAAAGAGCCGACTGTACTAATTTATATGTCGATGGCGGATTGGCGTTTGATGGATTGAAACTAAAATCAATTCTGTCCAAATATTTTGTCAGTCAAGGGAAATAAAAATTGAAAGTACGTAATCAAAATACCGTTATTTGATTGCCCCATAAATATATTAAATTAATATTATATCTAAGTCGGCATTTTTATGTGACATTTATAATATCATCTATTTTCACTTTTTATTGCATTTTGATGTTTTAATAATAAATGTTGTGATTGAAACTCCTATTTTATGTGTATAAAACCGACTGCTTTGTGTTACTGAAATATCTGTAGGAAAATCAAAATTAAACTTTTGAATTCATGATCAACCCATCGCCGGCTCACTACAGAGCACGGGTCTCCTCTCAGTGTGAGAAGGGTTTTGGCCATAGTCTACCACGCTGGCCAAGTGCGGATTGGCAGACTTCACACACCTTTGAGAACATTATGGAGAACTCTCAAGTCTCAAGGCATGCAGGTTTCCTCACGATGTTTTTCTTCACCGTTAAAGCAAGTGATATTTTAATTACTTAAAAACGCACATAACTCCGAAAAGTTAGAGGTGCGTGCCCGGGATCGAACCCCCGACTTCCAATTGGAAGGCGGACGTCCTAACCACTAGGCTACCATAGCAGATCTTTTTTTTCTGTATATAAAAATGAATCGCTAAATGTGTTGCTGATCGCAAATCTCGGGAACAGCTGAACCGATTTCGCTAATTCTATTTTTATAATACTCCTTAAAGTATGAGGATGGTAAGGAGAGAAAAATTAAAAAAATTGTAAGTATTGAAAAAAATAAAAAAATCAAAGAATAGGCGGTACGAAGTTCGCCGGGTCAGCTAGTTAGCTATAATTTTTTGAAAAAAAAAACAAATTCATAATATGGCTTTATAGCGCCTTTTTCATAATGTGAATTTAAGTATTATTTTTAGTTCAGTTTTTGGTAGAGCAAGCGTGTTTTCAAATTTTTCTTATGTATGGATTGATTGATTGATGTGTAGAGGTAGTGTTATAAGCAATATCTACATAAAGCCATGATTAACTTTGGAATAAATGAGTTGGTATACCTAATATATTTTGTGTCAGTTCAAGCGCACCACCATCCAATGATATCCAAGTCTCATGCGTGTTATTTATTGCACATACATTAATCAAACAGGTGTTAAGTGGAGTGTTCTCTCTGCGCCCGGTTATGATAATCCGCGTTCATTAATGAAATCGTAACGACTCAATTTGTGTGTAATTAATCGTAATTTGATAGCTTATTGGCTCGTAAACAAATTGTTCAAATGGATATTGCTATTTACTATTTGATAGAGTCATCATAATAATTATGTTCTAGGTTAGTTATGCAAAAAATAAATTTTAGAATTACCTGATTCATCTTAATATTATTATTAGGTAATAGGTATGTTCTAGTTTAGTAACAGTTATGCAAGAAATACCTTAGGTACTTGATTTGATTACCTGATTCATACGCAAAATGATTTTCGATGTTAACAATTTTATTGACAGTGAAACCTGCTGCGCGATTGCGGGAGAATGACAGCTACAATGTCACGATCGCAATCATCTCTGATTGGTTAACGCTCGCTCACTATTGGCTACAATGCATTGTTGCAACAAGAATCGCACAAATTCGGCTAATCAGAACAATTGAGATTGTGATAATGATTGATGCAGGTTTTAGACAATCGCCCTACAGGTCAAAAACTCGTCCTTCTCGATTTCGATTCTTGAGACATTATTCATTTCACTAAAGTTAATAGAGCAGGTTCGTATTAGTTATGTTACATATGGCGTACCTACTTAGTAGCGTGTTTTTTCAATGAAATTTAAAACCAACAAGCATTAAACAAACAAAATGCCGTGGCTATCGAATTTCCTAAACCTCACCGAGTCACCGAATTCTTTAGCTACTTATTTTAGTAGGAACAATATTTGTGTATGATAGAAAGTCGGAATTTCTCATTTTTATAATGTCCCTTGTATACATTAGCCAAACATGTTTGGGGACGGTACTCAGCCAACTTGGACTGGGTCACATAGTGTATATTTGTGGGTTTCTCATGCAAATGTCAAAACCTCGAAGGATCCTGGCGTAATTTCTAAATTTTTACACATTTAAAACTACCCCCGACACTTCACACAAGTGGACAGTTTAATCATTTACTCTTGACAAGGATAGCGATACACATGTTGGTCCTTCAATCACGCCGCAACCATCGATATAAATGATTAGATATGGTCAAGCGAACAAAATTTTTCACGGTTTAGAAACCAAATAAATCAGCGCCACCTCTTAGATACTAATGAACGACCCGTTTGAAATCCAGACGTCACTGAGGTTGCATTGGTGCTATAGCACCAATGAGTCGCCATTTTGTTTGTTCAATAACCCTGTCCATACGAAGTAATAAATAAGTCAATGGCCGCAACAAAGCAACGGGTCGATGTAATTTTTTGGTTGGATATAGCACGACTTAGAGAGTGATAGATAAAAAAAATCAGACCTAAATCCACGCAGATGAAGTCACGGGCATCATCTAATTTATATTATTAAAAACCGGCCAAGTGCGAGTCAGGCTCGCGCAACAAGGGTTCCGTAATTCAATTGTATTTTTTCGACATTTTGCACGATAATTAAAAAACTATGATGCGTAAAAATAAATAAAAATCAGTTTTAGAATGCACATGTAAAGCACTTTCATATGATACCCCACTTGATATAGTTATCTTACTTCGAAAATTTAAAATACTAATGTAAGAGATTCCAGCTGGGATGCTGGATCTTGCCTCACGTTGGATAGCTGGACTGCTCCACGTTTGTTAACGGAGTCCGGATGGCACAAGAGAAACAACGTCGTAACAGCACCACGTTTATTTTCGCGTTAAGAGTTAAGAGTCGTGTCACAGCGTCGTCCCACGCAGTGGAAGCGAGAGGTCGGAAGCGCGACTAGTAGTGTACGACGCGACAGCCATGTCCCGTGCACACGTCCCACGCGGTGGAAGCGAATGCCGGAAGCGCGACTGTGCTGTACGAGTAGCCGATAGCCATGTCCCGAACAAACGTCCCACGCAGTGGAAGCGCAGTCGGAAGCACGACACAGACACAGCGTACTCGTACGTTGTACGTTGGTGAATCCGAAGACTGGCGAACTCTAGGATTGAGTCGGATTGACGACCGTTGGCTGTGGCGGGATCCTATACTAAGGCCGGTCAATCTCACTAGCGCAATGCGTTTTTGGCCAACCTACAGCCAACGTCATCTAGTAGCAACATGGCAAGTTCTAGGGAGTGAGCGCGATCCACACCTTGGCTAGCGCCATCTGGTTATCGCTTGTGTTACACTAATTATTAATTTATGACCGCAAATTAATATTTTTTGTGTGATGTAATCACAAATTCACGGTTTTCAGATTTTTCCCCTAATGCCAGCTATAAGACCCACCTTCCTGCCAAATTTCATGATTCTAGGACAACGGGAAGTACCCTGTAGGTTTCTTGACAGACAGACAGACAGACAGACAACAAAGTGATCCTATAAGGGTTCCGTTTTACCTTTTGAGGTACGGAACCCTAAAAAATGGATGCATAAAATTAAAAATCCTTCGAACAACAGCGAAAGTGGCTTGTCCGAGTAAATAACGGACTGGAGTGTGGTCGTGACCGGCGCGGGCGCAAGCTACGTCTTTATTTATAGTACCAACTACTTGTACAAGCATAATTATTATAGAATCAGTAGGTCCACCGGCCACCTTATACAAGTGATCGAGACCATAGTTAGATAAAAATATTTGGATGCTTTCGATTAGATGCATGTAAATAACTCTCACCATACTTTATACTCTTCATCTGCATCATCATTTCTTCTTAGTGCCGGCGGGAGTAAAAATATCTTATTTAATTTTGATAAGTATCTTTTTTGAGTGGTGATAGCCTAGTGGTTAAGACGTCAATCTCCTATTCAGAAGCTCGGGGGTTTCAATCCCAGGCACGCACCTCTAACTTTTCGTAGCCATGTGCGTTTTAAGCAATTAAATATCACTTACTTTAACGGTGAAAAAAAACATCGGCTTGTCTGAGAGTTCTCCATAATGTTCTCAAAGATGAAATCTGCCAATCCGCAGTTGACCAGCGTGGTTGACTATGGCCAAAACTCTTTTCATTCTGAGAGGAGACCTATGCTCTGTAGTAATCCGGTGATAATCATGATGACGATGAAGTATCTTTTGGCGTAGCGCGGTTGCTTGATGAGAGGCTTTATTCAGATATCCATCACTATCGCCGTTACAGTTAGATTGATGCACTCAAAACATAAATACGGACGAATAAATGACACGATTATTATTTTTTGTCTGTAATGCGGTGTGAAATTAACGTCGCGTCGATATCGAGCCAGTGTAAGCTCATTCTTAGAATGCACAGTCTCATTTCAACGCTGACGCAACGATGGAATGATACATTTACTCTTAAGCGCAATTTATACAAATCTGATTGTAGGTAGGTAGGTAGGTCAATGGCCACTCTTTCTTGACCATTAGTGTTCTTCCGGATGTGCCGGAACGCGACGACGGCAGCAGGGGACGACCCCTGTCGTCGACAAAGTGTCGCTGGTCTATAAGAGCTCTTATTTTTAACCGACTTTCCACAGAGGAGGAGGTTCTCAGTTCGATGCGTTTTATCGATGTCACACACACCATCAGTAGGAATGCGAAGGTAGGTACGTAGTTAGAAAAAAAATTCCGACGAATTGAGAACCTCCTCCTTTTTTTGAAGTCGGTTAAAAAGGACTAAACTATCGGTATTAATCGACTACTAGTGTTGTACACAGTAGCACCTCAAGATATGGAACGTTGAAAATAACGTTCCTATCCGTATAAGGGAACGCATTGGAATCTGCGGTGATAAGTTTTATTAGATGTATTACCTACTCTCCATATTATGTTACTACTTACATATACATATTTTTTAAAGAAATTAATTCCGAAATGAATTTTAAATGAGAATTATACAACGTTTTATTTTTCATCTGTAGTATAGATCCTTTTTAAGGACAATAATATAGTTATCTACGAGTACATATCCGAGAAATCATCTACTATAAATAGACGTAAAAGCATCTCTACATTCTTTCTAAATGACATGTCTATGAGCATATGGGTTAAAATTAAGATATCGGAGACATAATATTATGTAGGTCATAGAAAAATACCTAATAAGTAAGTTCAGTAAAATCTGACCGAAAAATATAGCGCTCTCTTTTGTTTTTTAATCAATTCGTAACTTTTTGCCACTTACGTAAGCTTTGAAAATGTTATTGTGCATTTCCTGAAACGTGCCATTTGACAAAAAATAACCGTGACGATAAAAAGAGGGCCAGACCAATTAGACTTTATTACGTGATGTCGAATAATTTCTTTCAAAAACGTTCCGTAATTGCATCAGTCCAAATCGACTTGGATTCGATTGAGCACAGGTCTCGAAAATAATGTGGTAGTTTTAAAACTGTATAATTGTTTCCAATTGTCGTTGCTTAACTTCCTTTGTTGTGTTGACCTTTTTTCAGAGATCGTGGCCACAAAGAAAGGAAAAAGTCTGTAAAGTTTCAATAAAGAATTAGTATTCAATATTTTTGTACATTTTCAAGAAGTTTATAGTTTTAAAATGTTCATAATTTATAGCGTCTAATTAGTAGGCTCCACTTTAAGTTGGGCTGTATCATAACTTCTTAACATTTTATCACGTAGGTATGTAGGTAAAGCAGTCAAACTTTTTTGATAAAAACTATTAAAATGGTCTTTATTGTTAAAAACTTACTGCTAATTCTAGCACTCATTAAACTTGTATAAGCGGGCATCTAAACTTCTACAGGCCGTTGAAAACATTTTACATAGGTGCTAATGATGAAGTTTTTTTATGTTTTTCTCAGCAAACAATTATCTTTATCACTCTCTATATAGCGTGGTGAAATAAAACATTGCGCTTCAGAAAAATCCCTAAAAGGCTGGACAATGGTGAATCGTGACATAAAGAGCATTTTTTTTGTCGAATCTCACTAAGCTATATAATTTATTATTATTAAAATATGTAAATGCAATTAATATTAATTTACCAAATTAAACATTACACAGAATGCAAGTGAGAGGCGTTTCGCGTTCTTGTGTAAATGTGTACATTAAAATAACAGTTAGCTATCATTGCAATGCGCCACTTTCCTGAGATTTCTAACGCATGACTGTTGAAATGGGATTTTTTTTTCATGATCAGTAACAGAAAATGAACGTGCATAATGACCAACGTGTATGTATGTGATTATACTTAGGGAGTTGGTGGTAATATCGTTGTGCTTGATGGGGGAATGGGATAGAGGTTTAAAGCTTGTGAATTAATCAGTATAAACAAGGCGATAATGCCAGGTGTCACTTATTTTTAAATAAGTTTCAAAATTTAAAAGTTAAAAAGGTGATCTAAATAATTTGCTCAAGGCGTATGATATCTATCTATCACGTTAATTTGAGTAGACATATTCACAATACCATTTGCTAGACGTCAAATCCTTGACATTCTGATTCTTACTTAGGTATACTAAAATTTTTAAAAGTACAGTTAAATGCTCAATGCGGGGATAAATTTTTTTTGCGTGTATGTTTATGTAGAAGTTCTAGAAAAATGCGTGCCAGACGCATGAGCAATTAATGATATATTTATGATCAGCTTAGCGATAGTGGCAATCTTTTCTGGCTGCATCAGCACTTGCCAGCAGATTTGATTGCAGTCAAGCGCTAGTCTGTAAAAAGTTGCAGGTTAGAAGTTAATTTTACTAGTTTTTATAATAAGAACTTCCACTTATTTCAACTTCTGGCATGATTGATTTGTTTCTACCATCAGCTCCTTATCTTTTAATGGCCGTACTGTATTTGTCTCATATACTCATTTGAAATGCGTACGAAATGCGTTTGCCGTTATAATGTGGACACTGTTAAAAAAATGAATGTGACTTGTTTTGCTTGGGTTGTCAACTAGGATGAATAAATTATGCGCGTTGTTTTGCTATCTGTAGTTAATAGTGTCAGTTTATTATATTTTATTATCTTTGACAGGTTTGCGCTTGACTACCATCTCACCTGATGGTTATTTAATGATGGATGAACACCCTAACTTGAAATAGATAAAAACAGGTACAGTGAAACGAATACCGGATATCTGCATTTGTGAAACTTGTGCATTTTTTACACCTATCACGCCTATCCATCGTCGGAATTTCTCTCTCTTTTTCGGGCGTATTTTTTCGACTTTCTTCGTCTCTTCTAGTCTAGTAGGCAATATTAGTCCTAAGCTTACGTCTTAATCTTACGCTCACTTAATATACTTATCTAGTTACGGCAAAATAATACTATCATGTACTTACAACAATTGTATATAGGTATCTGAGAATAAAAACGTTAACTAATTCTAAAGTCCAATTCTTTACAATAAGAAAGAATAGAATTTCAAGCACGAGAGATATTTCGTTTTTCAAATTGTATCCTTTCATGGTCATAAGGATTGTCACTATTAAATATCTTAGTTCTGAAGGTCGATTTCTTTACGTGTTAGTCTTCCTTTAATCGTTGGTAGGTATACTCTTTAACTTTCATCAATCAGATTTTCACTACCTATTAAAATATTTATTTTCACCAAACTCTATAAAAATATTACGTCGAAAGCTCTTCAAATCGTTCAAAGCACACTCAACAAATTATGCGTGAATCTTATGCTAATAGAGCGGGCTCTTGTATGATCATACAGCTATTGTATAAACAGTATTGTCACTTGAGTCTTGACTGTAGGACTTGAGGAGAGCTATAAAATCTATTTATGTAACACAATAGATTGATTGCTTTTATACGTACTACCTTTGCTTGAAGTACCTATCACTGTAGTTTTTTTTAATTACTTGCCTATTAATATGACTGTTAAAATTATTCTTAAATATAAGCCGTAATTAGGTAGACTTTGCGTGACGAATGATTGTGTAGTTAAGTTGTAGCTAGAGATTAAGATTTTTTCAGACCTTGGCAATTAAGAATAGGCCTTACATGTTAAAAGTCCAAAGACCTATGTAACCAAGATCCGTCCCATGTACCTTTCAAAAACGATAGGACCAATTTCATGAATTACCTACCAAATCCTTTTATTTATCAAACTTTAATTAATATTGTTAGTCTGCATCGACAGAGTCAAATCATTGAAACATTTAGTCATTTAATTTATTTATTTTTAATTGAAATGATGATGGTAGGTAGGTAGGTATATGAATAAAGTAGTTTTGTGGATAGAAATGCACGAAGCATAAATCATATTCATTAATAATAATCACCACCTGACGATGGTAGACAATGGGGCCGATTCTCTTGTACACAATCTCTAAACTAAACTAAATTAACAGGTCTAAATCTACTGCTATCCTTTGCCGCAAGCAATATTATGAAAGGGATAGCAATCGATTTAGACGTGTCATTTTAGTTTAGTTTAGAGATTGTGTACAAAGGAATTAGCCACAATACCCGTCTAAAGAAATGTTTAAATTAAAACTTTCTATCGCAAATAATAACAGTACTTGAAATATAAGAAAGAAGGTAGCCGTACGTTGTAATTTTCGTGGCAAAACTGTTTATGTAAGTGGCTTTGTGTATAATCGATTCATTTTTGCTATGTCATTGATTGTCAATTGAGATGTAGATTTTTGATTTCACTTTCTCAAAGCGCAGCTTGATGTTTCGGACATTGAAAATTAAAATCTTTGGAGCTTTTTTTGTTGAAATCGTAATTGGTCTTTAGACCTTTTAGCGTTATGGTAGATGGCATACTGAGATATATTGCGTGATATATTATTGTTTATTATGTAATCGAATTTAGATTGTTGTTTAATTGAGAGCTGATTCTTCTCTTGTGTGATTTTAGTATGATCTGGTTTACATTACATGATATTATTTATAAGTATATCTGCTTATTGAAGTTTTTTTCGTCTGGGAATCTTGCGAAATTGTTTTACACTCAACACTTGACGTATTTGTAGTTTGTACTCATATCTGGTTGTGTTCTTAAGGCCATTGCATTCGCTAATGACAGTTGCCGTTTCACCTTGAAACTAGCAATTTTTGTTTTGGCGTTTGGTTTTGGCGCAATTTATTAACATTTGATCAGCTGATACTAATTACTAACACGCACTTTTAGTACTTTAACGTACTAGGGTAAAGGACTCCAGTAAATGAACGAATACGAAACCTCGAAAAAATCGGTGTACATACATTTAAAAAAACGGGCCGAATTGAGAACCATCTCCTTTTTGGAAGTTGGTTACTAAATGCGAAAGTGTATCTGTCTGTCTGCTAAGGCTAATTTTTAACCCGTAAAATTAGAGAGTTCCCACAGGATTTTCAAAAAGCCTAAATCCACGCCCACGAAATCGCGGGCATCATTTAGTATTTTTTTATTGTTTTGTGTATCTATATTATAGTCATAAATTATTTAATAATCAAAAAGAGCAAAAATAATGCGCGGTATTAATTATTGTTATACTTATATTTTTTTATTTAACAGGAAAACTTACAGCTAATTGGAAAAGTAAATTGATAAGAACAGAAGAAAATTGAAGCTGATAACAAGTTTCACAAATAGAATTTATATAAGACTAGCTTATGCTCGCGACTACGTCCGCGTAGACTACATCAATTTCAAACACCTATTTCACCCCCTTAGGAGTTGAATTTTCAAAAAATCCTTTCTTAGCGGATGCCTACGTCGTAGATAGATAGAAATACTTTATTGCACATAAAAAATATTACATAACATGACAAAGAAACTAAAACGAAAAAAAGATTGTATGCAAAGGCGGCCTTATTGCTCACAGCAATCTACCAGGCAACCTTTGGTGAAAGGAGAAACTAGGTGTGTTGGATAGTACTTACACGCAATACAGAAAAATGAAGTAGTATAAAACAATATAATATAATTAATTAATAAGTACCTAACTATTTCAGTAATACATACATAACTATCATACATATACATATCTATTATAAATATCAATATATATACAACCCATATTAGTAATATATATATATATATATATATATATATTACTCGACTACGACGACGATAGGTATATACCTATCGTCGTCGTAGTCGTAATAGCTATCAGCATGCCAAATTTCAGCCCGATCCGTCCATTAGTTTGAGCTGTGCATTGATAGACCAGTCAGTCAGTCAGTCAGTCAGTCAGTCAGTCACGTTTTCCTTCTATATATTAAAGATCAAAAAACAAAAAAAAAACTCGACTGAGGGAGAGAGAGAATAGAGGCAAAAGTAGTAAATGTTTGTCGTATACCGTCAATTGTAACACCTACAGTTGACGATTGATTTATAAAAAACCTAATTCTACGCGGACGAAGTCGCAGGCATCACCTAGTAGTTTATAAGTCACTTAGGACCTTTGTAAACAGCGTCATACTTACTCATAGGCGAGCAAAATCCGACACGATTTTATTCCGAACGTAGAGGGCTGGCAAAACACCCGACATTTCTTGTCGGCGCCAACACAAAATCGGTTTTAGTCAAGCGTGCATCATATAAAATGTTCTGCCACTGGAACATCCGATTAAAATCCGGGCCCGACAACCGACAAGTGGGAACCGACTCTTACGGAAATAATCGACTGTGATAGACAAACAGACGGAAGGACGGAGCAAATCGAACCATAAGGGTTCCATTTTTAGGGTTCCGTAGCCAAATGGCAAAAAACGGAACCCTTATAGATTCGTCATGTCTGTCTGTCTATCCGTCCGTATGTCACAGCCACTTTTTTACGAAACTATAGGAGCTATACTGTTGAAACTTGGTAAGTAGACGTATGCTGTGAACCGCACTAAGATTTTCACACAAAAATAGAAAAAAACAGTAAATTTTGGGGGTTCGCCATGCTTAGAACTGAAACTGAATAATTTTTTTTACCATACGTGTGGGTTATCTATGGATAGGTCTTTAAAAATGAAATTGAAGTTTCTAATATAATTTTTTCCAAACTGAATAGTTTGCGTGACACTTCCAAAGTGGTAAAATGTGTGTGTGTGTGTGTGTCCCCCTGTTACTTCTAAAATACTAGAATGATGAAACAAAAAAAAAATATGATGATATTACCATGAAAGTTTGCTTTCACCGAAAATTGGTTTGAACGAGATCTAGTAAGTAGTTTTTGATTTATCGTGCAAAATGTCGATAAAATACGATTGAAGTACGGAACCCTTAGTGCGCGAGTCTGATTCGCACTTGGCTGGTTTTTACGATTATGGTACGGAAACCCTTAAAAACTCTTATTCATAAAAATTTGTATCAGCTGGTTTAATTCCTGGTAGTTTTTATTTATGGTAAAAACCTGTGATTTGTTCATTCACTTGAGTCTTTTACCCTAGAACCTGATTAAACCGACCGCCCCATATCGAAACCCAGTAAATGACATTTTTTGAAAAATCGTTATCTTATGTCATAATTTTTACTTCAATAGTATCTCCCATTATTGTAAGGAAAACAGCATTAAAATCTATACTTCCACATCCATATCTATACTCCATACCTACTTAATATTATAAATGCGAAAGTGTGTCTGTCTGTCCGTCCGTCGATCTGTCTGTCTGTCCGTCCGTCGGTCTGTCTGTCTGTCTGCTAGCCTTTCAAGGCCCATCCGTTCAACCAATTTTGACGAAATTTGGTACAGCGATAGCTTGCATCCCGGGGAAGGACATAGGCTACTTTTTATTTCGGAAAATCAAAGAGTTCCCACAGGATTTTAAAAACCTAAATCCACGCAGACGAGTCGCGGGCATCCTCTGGTTTTCCATATAACAGAAATTTTGATACCTCTAAAGTCTAAACCTACAGTACGCGACAGGTTGAAAAAATGGTAATCGGGGAGGGAACGCCTCGTATACCCGCACAGCTCCTGCGCTAACCAGGTGCAGTCGTGCGCCTTATGACGTGCGGGTGTACGGCGCGTCCCCTTGCCATATCCCGATTACCCTCTCAACCTGTCGCAGGCTATATATAGTAAGTGCACCTTTTCAAAGCAAACCAATTCAAAGCCTAGTAAGTCGCTGTGACCATTTTAAAAACATAACCCATGATCTAAAATCCAAATCAAAACAGTAAAGACGTTTAATAATGCATTAAAAGTAAGAATAGGAAAGGCAATAAGCTCTATAGTACGCGAGATGAATGATGAGAAAATGACAGATGGAAATCGGGGTATAAGGCCCGCACACCCGCACAGCCCCCACGCTAACCCGGTGCGTGATATCGCGGGTGACGTCCCCACCCCGATTGCCATCTCGACCTGTCACGTACTATAGGTACATGTTAAATGTTTGCAAGGAAAATACTTTGCATACAATAATGTTTTTTCTGCATTATTTAACAAAGTCTAACTACTAGAAAATCTACTGAAAATACTTAGTCTTAAAATAAAATAAATTAAATTATCTCCCTGCGATCTCGTCTGATGTCGTTTACAGGGTTTGGATTTTAGGCAGCCGAAATGTCACTGTTGACGCTATCAGAAGACCTAAAGCTTACGCTAGAACACAGAACTGTCATAATTCGTGTTCACTTAACCTAACGTCTCTCAGAGGGCTGAGAGGCAATAAATCTTTTTCTTATAATCCATACTAATAGTATAAATGCGAAAGTGTGTCTGTCTGTCTGTCTGCTAGCTTTTCACGGCCCAACAGTTTAACCGATTTTGATGAAATTTAGTACAGAGTCAGCTTATATCCCAGAGAAGGCTACTTAGGCTACTTTTTATCTCGCAAGAGTTCCCAGGGGATTTTAAAAAACCCAAATCCACGCGGACGAAGTCGCGGGCATCATCTAGTTTTAAATATCAATTTAATTTGAAATAGCCTTAATAATTCTCGACTCTAGTATCATAAGGTCGGATGTGTACTTCCGACCAAACTCACTTTTTTACATAAAGGTAATGAGCATTTCGGGCTCTTTCTGCCAAGCTGACACCAGTATTTCTATCTCTTTTCGTTGCAAAGATAAATACATGCATAATGTCGTATCTGAACACATTCTAAAAATTTGGAGAACCATAATTATATTTTTTGACTTGCGTATGTATGCACCAAAGCAATGGAGAAAAATTATAGGTGTATTTTGAGTTCAACCATTATGCTACGAAATAAGTTTATTTGTCATACTAGCTGGTACTGCAGTTACGCACTTCTGCTTCTAAAATATGTAATAATTTTGTTAGGTAAAATCACAACAGATGTTATGCTTCGAATTTTTTGTATTAATATTTGGACTGTGAATCATTTAAGACTTTTTGCCTTGTAATATAAATAATTTTGCAATAAAATTCATGGAAGTAAGTTGAAATAAAGCTTTTTGTTTGTGACTACATTAAAGTTGATGTGATTAATAGGTAAGAGATCCATCCTATTTCACCAAAATTTTGGACTAAACTGCGGGAAAAAAGTAAAGAGCCAGAATAAAGCTGAAGACATTTTGAAAATGTAGACTAGAAAATCTTTTAGGACCACGAAAATTACACCATGGAAATCTAAACATATATTATAATAATACCCCACTAAGCAAAAACCGTGCATTTATGGTGTTTTTTATGAATCATAGTTCAAATCATCAGTTCAAAAATTTATTGCACTAGTTTTTAAGGTAGCCTTAAAAAATGAGAGTACCTAATCAATTTTTTTCTTCTTTGCCCGTCTTATAATCGACCGAATTTGATATCAATCGAGAGCAGAAATTATAAGGCACCTACAATATGTGATGATAGTGATTCTAACGAAACATTCCTAACTATAGGAAGCTTTAGATTATGTTAATTTAAATATATATGTAGTATAAATTAATTTATTAATTAAACAACTAATAAAAGTGAAAGTAAAAAAATAAAAAAACTTAACTAAAACACGAAAGAAACAGTTTAAAAAAGTATCTGTTAAAAAAACAGTCGAAACAGAAGCAATGGAATTTTCAAAAAAGCAGAAAGTATTTTTTTTATTACAAAAGTGGCAATGCCAGATTTGACTAACAGTAAATCCTTATACCTGCGTAGTTTCTGCACCTTAAAAACGATTCATGATGCTACCAGCAGTGTTGCTACTTTAATGTAGTCTGAAAACATCAGCTGCAGCGGAAGGAATAAAACAGTATCTTGTCTTATTTCATTAATCTACTAGAGAAGAAACAAAGTATTCTCGAAATTGTTAAAGAATTGACTTTGTGGTCTGATATTTGTGTCGGTCATAATTGGAGCATGATAATCGTTATGGCTTACTTATGATTATTATAAGGATTACCACACTAAAAGGTAATAAATCACAAGCTTTATGCTAAAATGCAACATGTACCTACGTGGAGTAAGATGTAATCCATGCACAAATAGAAAAAAAGGGAACAGCTGAAAACAATGCAGATTACTAAACTAAGAGATTGGTCACAGACCACAGTTTACAAGAACATGCGAAGGAAACAAAACTTTTGATAAGTTTGATTTGGCACTACAACATATTTTTAAAGACCACATCCCTTCACAAAGGTGATATCAGGACCGTTTGTTATATCAAAAAAAAAATAAGAACGGCGGGGATTTTCAGATTTCGGAATATATTACCTGGCTACAACTAACGCAATAATGCTGGGTGTTATTATTTTATATAAACTACTTTAAAGAAGACTTTTTTGTATTTCATTAGTAAGTTATAGGTACATATAAACTTAAAATTCTTCCCCGCTTTCGCCCAATATACGACATAATGAGAAACCATTATCCACTATAAAATATAACCAATTTTTGCAGTAGGTACCTGCTGACCTCCATTCTTACTTTACGTACCTAATCATTATAAGGAAAATCAGGCTGTTGGCATGTTTTAGATTTCTATATTGATGTAACCGCAATGTATGCAATTCCACAAAAATTTTTGGCCCACTGTAGGTTTCTAATTACTTTGTATTTTTTTTTTTCCAATTTTTGGCCGTTGTTTTTAATTAATGGGCTTTATTTGTGAATTTGTAAATGTTATTTTCATTCATTCAGAAGTCACAAGGTTTACACGGATGCAATGGTCAGACTATCGGGCGAATGCAATTATTATGTTTCAGAGCTAACTAATCAGTTTCAGAAAAATCAGATAGGTACATTATTGCTATCTCACAAAACTCCTAAATGATTTTTGTGAGATAACTACTGTGATCTTTTGTCCGAATATTACTTATGTATAATCAGGTAAGACGTATTATGAAATATTAAGTAATAGATCCGACTTTTATTTCAAATTTGTAATAGTAAAAATTGCAGCCATAAAGTCGGTTTACAACTTATGCACACAATTTTTTAGCACAGTTACGAATATTACCAGCATAAAGTCGCATATCGTCCATTTTGAAGAAATTGTGAGTTTATATTTTATTTATTAATGATAAAGTATTTCTAGTAATGGTTAATGATAGATACAGTTAAGTGTTAAATATTACAAAAACAACTGAAATTGTATCTCTAGTAGTTTAGAAATTATGACCCGATTTCCCTAGCATTTTTGTTTTGGCTCTCCTGAAAAGTAGCAAAAATCCACATCCGACCTTATGATACTAGAGTCGAGAATTATTATTAAGGCTTCAAGTTAACAGGTTATGCCAGATGCTTTCAATTTTTTTTTTCAAAATTGAAGAAGAAGAAGAAAGGCATAATCATCATCATCATCATCATCAACCGACAGACGTCCACTGTTGGACATAGGTCTCTAATAAGGTCTTCCTCATGGCACAGTCTTTCACCGCCTGAATCGAGCGGCTCCCTGTGACTCGTTTGATTCGTCTGTCCACCTAGAGGGGGTCTTCTAACGCTGCGCTTTCAGGTGCGAGGTCGCCATTCCAGTACCTTGGGAATTGGGATCGTATTTGTAAATATATATTTGGCTTTTCGAATTACGAGCGCTCATTGCCACTTGAAATGAAATGAAATTAAATGAAATGAAATTCAAATATGGATCTGACACATAGGTATAATACTTACTTAGAAAATATTACTGTCTGTCAACATAATCTATGACAACCTCACAACTAGTACGTAATACTACGATAATTTTAAAATAAATTTGAGTAGTGAGCAGGCTTCATTTTGAGATAAATAAATCCCTATTTTATTATTCAACCATTACCAGTACATATAAACACAACTTTCATTCAAAAATAATAAGTTTATAGCGTAATTTTACGAAGAAATGGATGCGCACAGCTCCGCCCGCCATGAAAGCCAAAAGGCTACTGACAGGATTTAGCGCCTGCAAGAAAATGAATAATTTCCGTTCGTTTTAGATTATTTAAGAAATGAAATACATTTAGTTTAAAACCAATAATTTAAAATGATAAGATAACCTAAACATATTGTTTTGTGATGGTTTGAATTTAACACGTTTAGCCGTTAAAGAAAAAAACAACAAAACAAGTAGATCATAGCAATGTTTTCAACATCAATTCTTCAAAAAACGGGATAATTTGAACAAATGTGATATAGGTCATTATGATCTTCACAAATTGAAGTTTTTTATTACATGTATTTAATAGCTATTAATGCTTTAGGAAAGAAAATCTTTTTCTTCAAATTTACAGCATTTTCGCGATTTGACACTTCCTTTCCCCTTAAAATTGTTTTGAATTATTATACTGTCATCATCGTCATAATCAACCGATGTACACCCACCGCCAGATATAGGTCTCTTGTAGTGTAGGGACTTACACAAGCCACGGTTGGCCACCTAAATCCAACAGCTCCTGCGACTTATTTGATGTCGTCCGTCTACCTAGTGGAGTCTTCCAACGCTGGGCATTCCAGTGCGAGGTTGCCATTCTAGCACCCCAACGTCTATCGGTTTTTCGAACTACAGAATATGTGCCATTGCAACTTCAGCTTCGCAACCCATTTAACTATATCGGTTCCTCTGGTTCTCCTACGGATCTCTTCATTTCTGATTTGATTACGTAGATAAACTTCAAGCTTAGCTTTCTCCACTGCATAATACTGTACTTAAATATTATATCTACTAATTTAATAACTTATAATATTACTATATAATACCATGAACTATTTATTGTATACTTTGCGAAGAACCTACTTATCTAAGTAGGTTCTTCGCAAAGTATACAATAAATAGTTCATGGAATTATAGTCTTTATTGTAAAGCTTTAAATGTGGTAATTGAATGGATTATTTTGAACAGTAGTAATATCGCAGTAATGCTAAATGCGGCGGTGATACTTGGGACAGGTTTATTGACCGTAATTTCGCGTTCAAATGAAGATGATCTGGACATGGAGCGCAATTGAAGGCGATTTCCGTTTGACCGGTCCTATTACGATCCTACATCTTAAATAACATTTGCTAGTTATCGTAGCGAAGAGAAAATTAAATTTGGTGTCGAATGCAAACCTATGAAGGTGTTATTTAATAATTTTTGACTGGTTTGTAGTCTTGAATACAATCTCGTATAGCCTAAGTCATAGATCCGAGATAAATGCTAAATATGGTATTGGCTAACTTTTAAGTCTAGAAATACCTACTAGTATGGGCGTAGATAACCAATAGACTATACGCCTAAAACCTATAAATTAACCTACCCACTTGGGAATCTAACATGCAATGTTACTGATTCACAAGTAGATACACAAATACCTACCTAAAGGTCTTTTAGTAATATATTTTCAGAACATTCCCTGCGATTAGCATTAATTTTAGAACTATTTATTTACTTATGTAAATATATTAGTTTCGTTTTTTGCTCTTAAATGCCTAAACTCTAAAAATGAACCTAAAAATGCATTTGTTAATTAAAATCTGGATCAGTCACTCCAATTATAGGAACCGTGCAGATTTATAAATGACATTTGGCAAGCAGTTGGCGCGTGGCACAAAGTACCCCACGCTTTTCATTGTTTTACCAAAAAATCTCAATTATGAATTAAAATCCCACGGAAAGGTGTCCATTGTTTTCAATAGGCGCGGCCTTTATCAACAATGCTCGATTGTATTACGCTCGAATGGTTGATTTTTGTTAATTTTCCTGCCGGTATATTGCGCATTGTCGTTATCGCACATGTCGTTTGAATATTATTGAAGTTAAAAAATTCTAAATTGGACCCACGTGATATAAAAAATGTAATGAGTACGGTGTATACCTTCTAAAAGTAATGCTTTCTTCTGTTCTTGAAATTGGAAATACGATAAATCTTATGAACGTTCCTTATACATACAAATTCAGTTATTTGGTATCACACAGCGCACACTTGTGTCTCATTTTGACTGTCAGAAAATCGGTTTTCATTAAATCGGTTTCTCCGACCATGTTTCGTTTTATGTCTATCTATTTCTTTTAATTCGGTTATAGTTAGGGAGGCGAATAGGGGAATTTTCGGCAATACTCGAGCGTGGCAGTTTAAGATATGAGAGATACCTTAGACCTAATAGAACAACCTTGTAAAGTATTTAGCTCTATATGTAGTGACGCGCGCCTAGGATAGACGATCAGATTAGTAAAAAAAAATCGATAGTCTGAAATACTCGAGCGCGTCAGATTAAGATATTGGGGGTTGATTTTAGTGTTTTAAGACTAAATTTAACTAATCTGACGATAAGTCCTTGACGCCGCCGAGTTATAGGGTCGCGAACTTGTAAAAAAAAAAACGTTAATCCGGAATTCTCGAGCGCGATTTTTTATTTTTTTACTTTGAAGAATATAATCTAAAATTTACTAAAAATACAAAATCTGCCGGTTTCCGCATGACCGGAAGTGTGGAGGATTCATTTCGTCTTCCGAAAAACGCGTTGCGGCATATAAGTCGCGAACGATACATTTTACCAAAAAAAGTTTAAATAAACAAAAAAGGTAATTTTATTTTACACAAAAAAGGTCTCTTTACATTTTTGTCCAAAGTTAAAACTTTTTGACTTGAAGCATCATAAAAACTCAAACTCCCGGTTTTTTGAGTATATCTCGAAAACTGAGGGTGTTAAAAAAATTGATATGAAATAACGATAATTAAATTATGTGACTTTTATTATATCTCAATTTTTTTTTTCTAAAGCTTCTCGACAATTTTCGTGGACTCGGAAAAAGTTACGCGTATCTGTATACAAAAGTATCATTAACATGTAGTTTCATGTATGTATATTATTCAATAGCCTGTTGATCCTCAAATTGTTTTTTGGACGTACCGTAAGCAAAACGAAGTGAAGAATTGAAGCAAAAAAGAGGAATTTGCCATAAACATGTAATTCAGACTGAGCGCTTCGCGGAAATATGCCGTCCTACCAGTATTTTTCCTTAATTTCAATTATCAAGGAGAAAGAAAGGAAAAAAAAGAAACCAAAAAACCTTTTTCGGTCAGATTAAGAGAACCCACCAACATTTTTGTCAGATTAAGAAAATATGCTTTCAGGATACCGAGATAAACCTCCCCTATGAAAATCTGACGCGCTCGAGTATTTCGAAAAAACTTTTTTTTTTTGCATTTTCAAAAATTCATCGTAAATTATCGTCGCGCCGAAATCGTCAGTTTTTTTAAAGGGAGCTTCCTTGGGGCCTACTCAACACCCCTTCCGAAAATCTGACGCGCTCGAGTAATTTTTTTTTTTTTGCATTTTTGACTACTTTATATGCCTACCCCCACCACACAAACCGGCAGATTAACCAAGTACCTGTTTTTTTTAAACATTTTTGAAAAACCGTACACGCCAAACCCACCGCTAAAATGGTTTTTACCATACGAGCTTTTCTTTTCGAAATTATTTTATCTTTCGATTTTGATAGGTCTCGACGGCGCCGTTGAATTACGCCATTTAGCTACCTCGCCTCCCTAACTATTATATAGCAGTCATTGTTTTTACATCAGACGGACTCTGTCAAATGATCTCCGATCCATATCGTGGCGGAAGAGGGTTATTACCTTCGGCAAATATCGATGTATCGCCAGTTCTGGTATTAAATCAGACCAACATGCCTCTTCCGGTTATTGTTTAGAATGCAAGCGCCATTGTCTGTATACTAAATGTAAGGGATTTGATTTGGTTTATATGATTATGTGCACATGAAAATAAGCAACTCCGCGATTAGCTAACGAATAGTTATTTATGCTGGGTTCAAAACGGTGTATTGTTTTTTTTATGAAACTAGCTGAACCCCCAAGGCTTCGCTCGAGTGGAATTTTTGAAAATAAATGTATAATTGCTCTGTTGCTTTTTCAATTACTTATGTTGTTATTTTTCTTTTCAGGTAAGAAATAATTTTTATCATATCACTACGTGAACGGGCTTGATTGAGCATCAGCGTCGTACGTGATTCTTACATTTAAAAGTGAGTAATTGCATTTAAGACTAAATTTCTAATTACCAATGTGAAAAGCAAATATCGTTTAATTAATTTCCTTTTATAATTGTATGCATATTTTTTTAATACAATGTGCCACGTCTTCTATAAATCCTCCGTACTATCAAGATCCAGAGATGGGAGAAGAGTCGTAGACGGAGCAATAAAATATTTAACGGGTAGCTTGTAGCCGGTGGAGGAAATCGCAGCTGTTACAGGCGGTAATGAAAATTAATGGCAGCAGTGCCATCTGTTGGCCGAGGCTTGTCGGTTATTATTAAATCTATACAGATTGTTACTATTGTACTATCTATATGAAATCGCTTTACTGATTTGTTTGACTTTACCTACCATTTATGTTGCGAGTATAGTCAGGACATTTATGTAGAATTGTATACTAACGATCGTTTCTGTAAGCATAGATCATTGGTGTACCCAGCGATCTAATGGATATCTATAACTGAAAAAACGAATTTTTAATAATCACCCGTTCGACTTTCAACTGTTATGTCTGTCTTCCTAACAAATAGGAACCGTCAAAAATATCCGTCACAGAGATCTAAAGGATGTCTTAAAGGGGTTAGAATATTTTAGTAAGAAATTTGGCCTGCCTACATGTCCGCCATTTTTCTTTTTGCCTAATATTTACAATATCATCCCGAGTGATACTGGCTATACATTTTTGAAATATTCAATATGGCGCCATTTTCAAATGTGGTCTTTTTAAACTTTTTTCGTTTTTTGGCAAGGGAGTCGTGTTTTTTAAGTTTTTAATTATGATTTGTTTATTAGACGATTTGATTATTTTATCATGTTTTTGTACATTAAAGCGTCAGCTCCCCTTCGCCTCAGTAGAAACGCACCCTTAGCGCAGATAAAAATATAATATCAGCAGTAGCAATACCGCTATCACTATAAAGGATTCTAATATGCAAAGATAAACGTAATAACAATATAGATTGACGGACAATCAGATAACGGTTACAATGTAAACTGTAAATATACGATACTTTTTTACTATCCAATTGCAGCAGTGGGCTTAATGTATGCAAATAGCCTGATATGCAAATATTATTGATCCACGTCGTGTACTTAAACCAGCAGGACTGGCGTAGCGGTGCGAACACGTAAGCTAGAGGGGTTCTAGGTTTGATTTCTAGAAATTGATTTTTTTTAAATTTTTTATTCTTAAAGCTGTGATAAAACTTCCTCTTATTTGGGAACCGAAGCATCCTCTAGCATTTACTAGTTACTAGCTGATGCCTGCGACTTCGTCCGCGTGGAATTTAGGTTTTTTTAAAATCCCGTGGGAACTCTTTGATTTTCCGGGATGAAAAGTAGCCTATGTCACTCTCCAGATCTTTGTCTATACCCATGCAAAAAAATCACGTCAATCCATTGCACCGTTGCGACGTTATTGACCAACAAACAAACACACTTTCGCATTTATAATAGGGGTACTGATGTGCGTTTCATGCAATAAAAAATATATCACTTGCTTTAACGGTGTCGCGAGTTGATCTGATTGCCTGAAAGCTCTTTATAATTTTCCTAAAAATGTGTATACAACTAGAATAGAATAGAATAGAATGTTTTTTTATTCATGTAAACTTTTTACACGTACTTATGAATACAGGTAGTTTTAATTTACCACTGGTTCGGAATGCCGTTCCTACCGAGAAGAACCAGCAAGAAACTCGGCGGTTGCTCTTTTTAATTTTTCAATTTACAATGTTATTAGGTATACCGTACTATACAAGCCATTGCAGCCCCGTACATTGCTGGAGCGAGTCAAACCCAAGCTTTTTTATCGTTTACATAGTCTGCGACTGTATAATATGCTTTTTTTAGGAGCATACTTTTAACACATTTTTTAAACTTGTGTAAAGGCAAGTCGAAAATTGCTTGTGGAATTTGTGGAAACTGCCAATGGATTACGGACTACGGTCTAAACTGGAACGTGAATTTGTGCTTCATAAAATGACACAGAACTGTGTACTGTGCACTTCACGCAATATAAATTCGAACAAAGCGTAGAAACCATAAAAATGCCCGACATTAACGATCGAAAAAAGACGTAAATCTCATCACAGATGGATGCGTGTAACCATGTCAAGAAATCTAATACGGAAATATTTTTGAAACAAAAACCAATTTATCACCTAGAGCTACTAACAAACCCGAAGTTATTATTATCGAAAAAAACCCTCACTCAGATTACCGAATAAAAGGAGAATTCGATGATTGTTTTCAAGTTCTTAAAACTTCGATAATTCCATAGAACTTGTAAAGCCTAAATGAATAAAACAAATTTTAGACAGTTGACCCGTTCCGGCTTCGCTTGGAGGCAGTTTTTGAAAATGTCTTACCTAGTCCCAAAGCGTGCGGAATGTGCGTCCCCCACCTCATAGCCCGATTGCCATCTCGACTTGTCGCGGACTAAAAGTACGGCAACGAAAAACTAATTCGACTTCCAAGTAGCGAGTGAAAGGATATCGAATTCGGCCCAAATTATCCACCCACTAAACTAATATTACAAATAATAACGACCCATAAACATCCCGTTATTCCATGTAAAGGATGCCATTATACGTGACCGAATTGCCGAATAGATCAATGCCTATTAATATTGAATACGTATGGATATGCATTGAGTTTATATTCCCCATAGAGTATGGGCATTTAGTTATTTAAGAGTGAAAAACACACGATGCGATAGTAGGATGTTACACTGAAGGCGCGCGTACCTGGGTACAATTTTTAACACAACTATATCAAGCATATCAAATCGTAGATATATAATATAGCTAATAGTATATGTAATATGTTTATTTTAGTAAGAGGCGAACCGCGGTTTAAAAGTTATTAAAAATGTAATGTTTGAAATTATATCAGAACCGTCATAATAGCCACAAAAACGTCACTGTAGCTCAATGATAAAATAGTAACAGACAGATTAGAATGACTGAAAGACAGACATACCGACAGAGACACTTTCGCATTTATATTAGTATCTAGAGCCGCGTTGGACACGTTATGGTCGCGCGACCATAACGTGTCCAACGCAATTGTATGTGTTTCACGCTCAAGTTATTCAACTGTTTGGAAAGTGCATCTGGAACGATGCGAATAGTACCTATGAGGCTACGATGTTGAATAGAATATGAATAAGGGTTATAAAATGCGTAGGTTGTTGCCGATGATATTATTCTTGGCCGTGAGCGGATTACGATCGCTTAGGTGTCGTCTTGTAACAGAAATCAGAATGGACGTTATACAGCTCGTTCTATTCCTTGTCGTAGTTATTTGCATTTAAGTTTATTGTAGGTAGCAATTTGCCCGGGCTGGAATTGCTTACAAATAAATTGCAGAAATGAACTTTATTTATCGGCGCTCGTTATTTACTTTCTTACGCTTATTGCTAATAACATAAATAATGCTAATGTCTGTTATATCTCTTATCTTTACGCTTTTTATATCCTGAGAAACTGTTTGAACTGCGGCAACTGTGATCTTGGCAGATGCAATACCAACATTAGAAAAATCGATTCAAAAAATTCATAAGAAGCAAAAAATGGAATTGGCTACAAGCAAAATCAATATTGGGCAAAATGGATCATTCGTGATACTATAACCAAGAAATCATCCAATCTGTGCTTCGTACAGATGTGATTGCATAGTTTTTGTTCTATCATTACACTTTTATATTTATACTTTTTCACGTAATAAAACTTTCTAACTTAGAGATTATGACTGTATTTTTTAAGCCTTCCGCTCTAGTGCGCAAAACTGGAACAAGGAAAGGAATTTTAATGCACATTGTTTCCGTTGTTCTCAAAACCTGTTTTAATATAATCAGTAATTAAGTTAAATATAGAATACTAGATGATGCCCGCGACTTTAGGTCGGTCGAACTGTAGGTGGATTTAGGTCTTTTTGAAATCCTGTGGGAACTCTTTGATTTCCCGGGATAAAAGTAGCCTATGTCCTTCCCGTCCCGGGGGGCGGGAACAGCTAGCAGACAGACAGACAGACACACTTTCGCATTTATAATATTAGTATGTTTGCTAACAGATATAATAGGTAAGTACCTATACCTACTAACTAATCGGCTGAAACTTGACATGCAGATAGCTATTATGACGTAGACAACCGCTAAGAAAGGACTTTTGAAAATCAACCCCTAAGGGGGTAATAGGGGTTTGAAATTTGTGTAGTCCACGCTAGCATCACGCATAACTAGTTATTATTAAACTAGATCTAAAATCATACATATTCAACGGAGTTACCCCAAGGAAAAAGAAAAAAACGTGTTAAAAAGGTACCGTAACGTTTTCAACTAACATGATTTGCAATTCAAACCATAACATTATGTGTTTCGCGAATAACGAGTCATTAAAATGTGCATTATAATTAATGGTGTACCGCTAATAATCACGACTGAGTCACGATCAAGGTCGCCAGTTTGCAGCTCGTAAAATTGTTTATAGCAATTAATTGCTAGGTTATTGCTCCTTACTTGACTTTTAAACATTTACAGCTGCAGTGCTTATTAGGACTTAGCATGTTGCGCATAATATACCTAGGCGAAGACTAGACGTTCATTAAATATTGTGATCCACAGCTATTTATTCCGTGATATTTACTGAGCGTGTAAACTAGAGTACTGACGGATCACAATATCAGTCACAGGATTTCTAGATTCCTAATAATATTGAACGTATAGTCTTCGCCTGAGTGCCGATTTCACCAATTGTTCGTAATGTCAGTTTTTGTATTGAAACCTGCCAAAATCAATTTACTCCCGGATAAGACTTATTTTACGTTGGTGAAATTGGCCCTGATAGTGTCATTGTCTAATGTCTAGAACTTGTGGCCAAAGAAGAAACTCTGGCATGCGCTGGTTTTCTCTGTATTGGCTCGATTGCGGTAAATTGACAGCCACAATATTGCGATCGCAATCACCTCTGATTGGTAGACAGCCTCACTATTGGCTTGGCTACAATGCATTGTTACAACAAGAATACCATAAGTTCAGCTAATCATAACAATTGCGATTGTAATAATAATCGACCAGGCGGGTCTTCTTTCTGTCTGGTGATGGTGACGTGCCATGGCATGGTTTGGGATGTTAAAAATTTGTGCCTTTCTTGTCGAATATTATTTTGTAAAATTTAAGCTTTGATTTAAACTAAGTACATATTTGGATTTTCATAATGCTAAAAAAACATTTAGAAATCTTAGATTTAGAAGATTGAAAGATACTGGACTCTTAGTGAAAGTTAACATTCATCAAATTTTCAATAAAAAGACACCTCTCTGGGTTGGTTACAATATCACCGATTTCACAATCTGACTACAACATCGATACGTATGAATAAATAGCTGTGAAAAGAGCTGTTCAATTTACTTACTAGTAATAGTTATGTTGTGTAATCATTTTGATAGGATACTTTATCGAATTGGATACAGTACAGAAACGCAATCTGCCTTAACGAGAAACGTGAACTAGTTAGAGATGAACCTTCGCGGTATTTGTAAAGCTGGAGATTGACTTGTACCGTTTGTTTGTAATGTTACTATTCGAGATACTATGGGCCTCATAAGAAAACTCAGAGTCACTCAGCGGGCGATGGAGACAGCTATGCTTGCAGTTTCTCTACGTGATCAAATCAGAAATGAGGAGAGCCGTAGGAGAACTAGAGTAACCGACATAGCTCAACAGGTCGCGAAGCTGAAGTGGCAATAGGAGGGCACATAGTTTGTATACAACCGATAGACGTTGGGGTCCCAAGGTGCTGGAATGGCGACCTTGCACCGGAAGACGCAGTGTTGGAAGACCCCCCACTAGGTGGACGGACGTCATCAGACGAGTCGCAGGGAGCCGCTGGATTCAGGCGGCGCAATACCGTGGCGTGTGGAAGTCCCTACAAGAGACCTATGCATGTCGAGCAGTGAACGTTTCCGATAAACGTTCACTGCTCGACACTTGATGATGATAATGATGATGATTCGAGGCGATCTCTCGGTACATTACACCAAAAGACCTGGGCGCGTTTGGCACCCTCGTAGCTTTAGTTTTAAGTTCGCGTAAAAATTAACACCACTATCATCTTACAAATGCAACAACCGACCATCAAAAAGTGTAATTTATTACCCATTTTGAATAAAACATTTGATTTTAACTTTAACTTTAGAAAATGTTATAAGTCAATGTCCAGCTTAAGAAGTTGATTGACCTACATGTAATTAAGATGCGTTGCATTGCGGAAGCTCTACGAATATTAATGCTTAATAAATAGTTACATACCTATAAATATTTTGTTGTTGTACATAGAATGATCATGGCCCATTTCGTAATGCTCACGTAACAGCGTAGATAAATGAATTTATTGATGAACTATTTATAATAGCAGGTCTTAATAATATTATAGTGATTATAACCTTATTTAGTGGTTTAACGATGTAGATAACGGATACATACCACGATTAATTTGATGTTTTTATTTGAGGGTAGTTCACTACTGCTCTTGATAGCCCGAACTTCGTCTCTAGTAGCACCGCAGTTCCGTCGTGACCACGACCCGTGCAATTAGGTTGAAATATCGACAAATAAAAACATCAAATTAATCGTGGTATGTACTATGTACTCGTTATCTACATTAAAATAGGTCGCAATATTTTATGAAAGTATAAAGTACTAGCTGATGCCCGCGACTTCGTAGAAGTACAGACACTTGAAGTAAAATAAGCATCGCGACGTCTTCTCGAAAGAGGCACTTCCCAGGATCCTCTCGTTAAAATAAATGAAACAATGGAACCCCCATACTCCAATTAGGATGATCTCGGGAGACACAATCTCACCCACCTTCCGGCTATTCGCACGACTTGACCGCTGGGGGCGACACTGACGCGACAACATCACGAGGAGAATGTCAAGTGATACATAATATTAATGAGATCAGAGATGTACAGAATAGGGACGCAAATGCATTCAACTCCTAAGCTTTCAGAGATTCACAAAAGATTTCATTTTAAATGTGCTATTGTTTTCGTTATTCATTATTGTATTGATATTAATCTGTACATTTAATATTTTTGATGGTCTCTTTGGCGTAACGGCGCGGGCGCAACCATATCCACTTCGCAAGAATGCTGTACCTATAATTTCGTGGTTTAACGACATATTTTAATGTATATAACGGGTACATACCACGATTAATTTTTGTTTTTATTTGTCGACATTTCAACCCAATTGCACGGGTCGTGGTCACGACGGGACTGCGAGCTGTCAAGGGTTAGTTGGGTTAGTTTGGTTTCTATGATTAAGAGTTTCACATTTTTGGCATAGCCTTACCGGCTATCAACTTATAGTTAGTGTTTGGTAATGATATCAGATATCTATCTAGATAAATAGATCCTCGGTTATGAGTTTTTAAACAGTGTAGCGTAATTTCAGTGATGTACCTACCTAATATCCAGATTCACTGGCTGAAATATTTTTCGTTTAACGTTCTTGAAAAAAGTTAGTACTTTTTTAATTTTTTATTCCATTACAAGTGCACCTTGACTGCAATCTCACCTGGCGGTAAGTGATGATGCAGTCTAATATGGAAGCGGGCTAACTTGGAAGGGGTGTGGTCGTTTTATGAAACCAATACCCCTTATCGGTTTCTATACGGCATCGTACCGGAATGCTAAATAGCTTGGCGGCACTGCTTTGCCGGTAGGATGGTAACTAGCTACGGCCGTAGCCTCCCACCAAATCAGACCAGAGATAATTTGAAAATTATGAATTCCCAAATGGTCCCTGCCAGTGCCACAATCCCGAGACGTTCCTCTTATAAGACCATAGCACTTACTACTGCGCCAGGGAGGTTGTCTAAGAGTACCTACTGGAAAAGCTATGGGAAAGGATAATTTATTGGCGTCAAGACAGCGGAATGACGAATCGCCCGTATCATGTTTCCGAGTCAGAGCTTAGATCGTTGAAACTTGAAAGTGCTACGACATCTTGACTATCGTGATCACCTTCTCGTTCGCAATCACGCTTCGTTAGCGAGCCTTCTAATAAAGATATAAGCAACCAACAAAAACTTAATTAAACCCTTATCTTTGATTTGGGCACGCCCTCGAATGAGCGTGCACGACGCTACGTAGATACCCCATTAGAAAATTGGAAAATTTATAAGTGAAAGCTTTAAACATATTATTAAAGGCAAAAGTATTTTTGTTTTTTAATTTTGCTTGACGAACTCCTTGGTATTTGTTTTTAAAAAAACTCGTTAGCAAGCAAAATTACATCTACAAAAGTTCTATTTCTATCTACGATCATCCTCATCATCATCTTCTTCTTCTTCATCGCAACCCATCGCCAGTCCACTAGAGAATGCGTCTTCTCTCAGAAAAGGGTCTTCTTCAGGTCATAATCCACCTCACTGGTCAAGTGCTTAGTTTGAAAACATTATGAAGACTTACAGGCATGTAGGTTTACTCACTATGGTTAGATTGCTCATAGCTATGAAAATTAGAGGTGCATATTACCCGGGATCAAACCTCGGCTGCCCCGGAGCCGAAAGCTCGGAGGCGGCAGTCTTAACTGCTAGGCTATCGCCTCTGTGTGCACAATAGTTATGGGTAAAATCAGTACCCTTATTATAAATGCCAAAGTGTGTTTGTTTGTTGGTTTGTTCTTCAATCACGTCGCAACGGTGCAACGGATTGACATGATTTTTTGCATGGGTGTAGATAAAGACCTGGAGAGTGACACAGGCTACATTTTATCCCGGAAAATCAAACAGTTCCCACGAGATTGTTTTAAAAACCGAATTTCACGCGGACGAAATCACGGGCATCAGCTAGTTACTTATAAAATTTCTGTCTACGTTAGATATTTCACGTTTGTAGCTGGTGCAATGCCGTTTAGTGTCAAGAAAACTAATAAAAACACCGTATACTATAAACAGCAATAAATATTCCAATTGTAAAACCACTTTGAACTATGGCCTGTTGGAAATTACATCTGACCGATGGCAGAAAACAATTAATAGTGCATTCAATTCCCCGGTTATGCAAATCCCTGTTGCTCTACTTTCACCTGTTACTTCATCTGCACCCGGAATAGAATCCATATCTACCGCCATGGTTAAGACAATGGCAAAATTTTTGCGAAATCCAATTAATCGCAATGTTATCTTGGCAACTCATATACGCGACAGGTCTTATTGGCAACCGGAGTGTGAAAGAGAAAGAAAGTGTGAGGATTTTGTGTGGTGTAACCACAAATTCACGATTTTCATTTTTTCCCCGAACGTCTGCTATAAGACCTACCTACCTGCCAAATTTCATGATTCTAGGTCAACGGGAAGTACCCTGTAGATTTCTTGACAGACCGACAGACAGACAGACAACAAAGTGATCCTATAAGGGCTCCGTTTTTCCTTTTGAGGTGCGGAACCCTAAAAATGAGTAAAAATCGGGCAAAAATTAATCATAAGGTTTAAAACAAAACCACGGGAAAATGCGTGATAGAATCTGGCCACGGAAAAAATTCTTGGGAGCATTATGTCCATTTTGCGGCGACGTACGTCGTGCGGCGTGCCGGCCATCGTTCATTGTGAGGATAGCCCCAGCGTCCAACTCTAACGGAAGAATGACAGTTATCGCGCTAATGCATTTCCGTATCTGAGAATCGAGTGAAATTAGACATTGGTTTCGTAGGACTAGGGCTGTCAACATACGCGAATTCTTAATTTTTTCGTCAACTCCAGTTTTTTTAGAGAAACCCTTCGTCGTCTTCAATCAAAGACTGGCACATGTGAAGTTAGGTTTGGTAGTATTTCTATTTGGTCTAGCATGTTTCCAGCATTTTTTATCTCTGTCCACTGTCTGTCCACTCCCTCACCCACACCCTCTATGTCTGTGACTGTCCACTGCTCTCAGAGAGCATCCATCCTTAGGATGGATTTATGGATGGATGTATTAGGTCTTAGGGTTTAACCAATTTTTTACAGGCTAAGTTTTAGTTTTGTTGTAACTACGCGGCAGATCGTGACTCTAAACGCACTCATACGAATTTATGATATGGAATTGTATGAAACTGCAGTGCTGTTGCGTAATCTTTTTATTTCAGCCAATATGGCATCGCTTCCAAGACCCCCGTGTAAGACGCGTGCGGCCAACGCCGTACATTTTATTGTCTAGTAGGTATTGTCGCATTAGTCACGGCTACTCCTTTACTCACTAGTGTTACTGCGGCAGTGACATACAGTAGTCTAGTTTACACTCTCGGCAACTTATTTATTCAGCAGGATCACACAGCCCTATCTTTCCCGTGATCGATAAAAGCAAAGCTTCTAGTTGGATGGTAATTGTCACGCTCCAGTAAATTTGAATAAAATTTGCACTCTTAATGTGATGACAGGAGAAACTTAATTAGAACATTTTATGTGGTACTCTTTTTTACGATTAAGATCTTTACAGTTTCTAACATTAAAGCATGTTACGGCGTGCCACGGCTGGGCAATATTTTCATCTCGTTTCGTGCCCGAATAGAGCACGGATGCGGCACAATCTAGCAGAAATTATTGAGTACCTCATAAAATGCTTACAATTCTTAGAATTGTACACCGTCCGGGCAACGGCTTATTGCAAAATAAATTCACCATGAAGTAAGATTTCCTAAATGTTGTGAAGTCTTCGTTAACATCATCCCAATATAGAGTTTTAAATGAGATCTGGTTCATTATTCCAAATCAGGGCACAATGCGTTGGCTATAATTTAGTTTTCGCTAAATAATTTCAGATTGTAATTGAAATAGAAGACTTGTAATAAATATCGCCTTTAGTTTCGTAGTAGTCTTTATTCTCACTTTTGTAATGTTTTTTTATAGAAACTGCACTGTAAGAAATTGAAGGGAAGCGAACGGGCAGACGGCTAGCTATAAAGTTGACAAGTCAATTTAAGAGAAGATGATTGATCGTGTATTGCGCGATTAGGTCATAATTCTGATATCTATCCATTAATAATAATGTAACGTAAGCTTTTACTTAACAAAAAATAGCAGTTATGAAGTCAATAGACACGTAAGAAGATGTAATCACAACTGTAAAATATGAACAGGTAGAAGGAACCAAAAAAACAAGATAGATAGTACAAGCTAAGCATGACATAGTGTGGGAATACTAAATCTATCTTAGGGCCATAGCATACGCGATGGTTTAAGTAAGCATTAGCGGCGACTGCATCGAGCGACGCTGCATCGCGTTTTCGACTTACTGCCGCGTTTTAGCGATTGTTTCGATTTAGTATCGCCTTTTTACAAATTTCTGTATTCGATCGCTGTATTGAAATAATAAAAATTAAACTATTTGATCGAAAAGCAACAAATCGCCGATCGCTGATGCTAAAAACATCGTGTCTGCTATGACCCTTAGTAGTGTTTTGCTGATAAAATTATGATCGTGAATTAGGATTGAATAAAGCCCAAAAAGATGTTCTATAAGCTAATTTAAAAGACAAAGTTTAAAGAAAAATCCATTAGTGTATGTATACAGTGGCGTGCACAGGGTTTGAATCCAGGGTATGCATTAGTTATGTAGGAACCTGTTTTACTGGAAGGTTATAATGAAAAATATGCACTGAGCTATTACAACTGGGGTAAGCAGTGCATTTGCGCCTCTGTGACCTGTACGCCACTGTATGTATATGTAATTGTGGTTATGTTCAAGAAAATTTCTGGCATCAGATTGGTAAGACCTACTGGCAAAGCTGTACCGAAACCTTAGGAGGACGTTGCCCCCCGACCTCTCGAATTATTTCTTCGAGCCCTAGGGCTCACCCCCAGGCGGAGCTTCGCGCTCGCCAACCCCCCCGGTGACGCTGTAGCGGCCAGTAGGGCCTACGCAGCATAGTCAATCCGAAACAACACAAAAAGGTAAGTTTAGGTTTAATAAAACTGTAATACGCCTTCCAGGTTAAACCGCTTCGATCTTAGACTGTAAGTGACTTAGCTTACCACCAGTTTGGATCGTAATCAATGGCCTCCTCAACGAAAAAAGCAACATTAATGGTCTGAGGCGCAGAAAGAAACCGTCAGATTTTAAAATAACTATTGACCTAAATTTTACTTCCTGAAAGCTGAGTTGGTTTCACCTGATTAAAAATCGTCAACATGCATGTATTTTAGTCGGTCATTAGTCCGACCATACCATTAGAACGATACAAGAGAATTATTAATGGTCTCCGGTCGAACTCGCGAGCTGATAGCTGGTGAACTTTGTCAGTCCATCTTTTACTATGTCTGGATGAAATTATATTAAGAGTATCTCATATCAAGCACTTATGAAGGTGAATTCACACTTTTTATCAAAAAAATAAACTTTTGAAAAAATGAGGAAGGACTTTTAAATAGCAATTCAGTTCCATATAGTCCGCGACAGGTTGAGATCAGCGCAGGGTTAGCGCAGGAGCTGTGCGAGGCGTTCCCTCCCCGATTGCCATCTTTACCTGTCGCGTACTATAGGTAGGTTGTCTTTGAAACAGACCAGACCAGAAATTTGAAAATTATAAAATTCAAACCCCTGCCAGGAATCGAACTCGGGACCTCCCACTAATAAGAGCACAATTCTTACCACTGCGCAAAGGAGATCGTCAAACTCCTGAACAGAAGCCTTACGTCTTAATATATACATTTAAATATGCATGTAGAAGGTAAAAAGAGGAGAGGACGACAAAAAAAAGTTGGATAGATTGTGTGAAAGGATATGCGTGTAAAAGGGGTGGATAATGCGTTGACGAATGACAGCAGTGAGTGGAAGAAAAAGACATGTTTTGCCGACCCCACGTAGCGTGGGATAAGGTACGGAAGAAGAAGATAATAGTAGAGCACATAAGCTCAGAAAAGTTAGAGATGCATGCCCAGTATTAAACCCCGGACCCCCGGCGTCTTAACCACTAGGCTATCACGGCTTTTTTATCTCCAGCTATAACATACAACAAATCGTTCTCGTGTGGTAGATTTATGTGGCTCATTAGGCGTGTAAAGATGAAGACACAAGTGCATTTTATTAATGGAGTCGTGTCGGCCCCGCGACCTAATCGCTTATGAACTTTAACCGCGGACGTACATCTTTAACAACCTCTTAAATCTCACCTCTACTACATGGATGACTTTTATATTTCTCACTGCATTATTTATTATTAGCTGATGCCCGCGACTTCGTCCGCGTGGATTTAAGTTTTTTATACAAAATCCCGCAGGAACTCTTTGATTTTCCGGGATAAAAAGTAGCTTATGTGTTAATCCAGGGTATAATCTATCTCCATTCCAAATTTCATCCAAATCCGTTCAGCCGTTTTTGTGTGATTGAGTAACAAACATCCAAACATCCACACTTTCATATTTATAATATGAGTACGAATAGACTTCATTTAATATGCTGTCTGTTTAAAATTTGCCAACTGCAAACATGGCATTGCGGAATCTATAGCTTCTTTAAGTAAAATAAAAGTAAAAATTAAAAACTAATTGGTACTAAATCTACGTTTTAGTAATTAATTGTATGTAAATTTTTGAACCCGTGTAACTTTAAAACTACACATTTTTACAAAAATCTGAAACTACGTACACAGATTTTTGTTTCTATAGAACATCCATGTCAAAATCAAAGTTACTGGTGGGTCAAAAGCAAGAAAAACGTAGCCGCAAAAATTGTAGACCAAGATCCCTTGTGCCAGATCTGTAGTAGGTATATCTATAGTATAGGACATGACAAAAAATTGCTTTGAGTTTGATTGGTTAGTATTAAAATGAGAACCAAACTACGTTTATATGGAAAGCGTTATTGGGGAACGCGTTAGGGTTAAGTCTTAAAATGAAGGTAGAGCTATGATTACGTAGATCAATTATGTACATAGTATGTTGTATGCAAAAAAGAAGTGACTCATAAAAAATTGGAAAAAATAAAATCAAGAGAAGTAATTATATCGTCTTTTTTGCTAGAGGATGTTATAACTTTGAGCGAGTGTAAGTCGCTACAATTCACCATAATAACTAATAGATATTGTTTCCGTGCTAAGTTTTTGCAGTTTCCTGCTATCAATATGATAATATTATTTCAATTAGTTATACTTTATTTTGCACTAATGGTACTTAAATTACATTTCGGCGACTTTTGGCGGCGAAAGTCTATAAAATTTTATGATTATTATGGCTTTCATTATTTTAATGTTTATCAAATACATTAGGTAGGTACAGTTTTTATAACATGGAGTATGAATGGCATGGTTATAAGTTTTGTCCATTTTCCATATCTTTAAAAGTAAATTGAACAGGTAAAAAATAACTAATACTAGCAGCATTTGGAGACTCTGATCAGAAAAGTCTGCGATATTATTTACCTACTAACTTTTTCCTGTCACTTCATCCACGTGATATAATTTATAGTCTAAAACACTCGGGAACATAAAAACTGCTATATCTATCATTGAAAGAATTTTTAGAATCGAACTTTTAGAAACTTACAAACTTTACCTCTCTATAAGATTAGTGTGGATATACCTAGATTTCACCATGACCGAAATTAGCAACCAAGCTCATACCTGACATTACAGCTAGTAGATACCTGATACATCATGTCAGATCATCATCAGCTGACAGTTCATTCAAGAGCTCTTGAATGATTTCTGTCGATTTAAAAAGCTTATTTGGTACAATTCTCTGTGAAAGTCGAGGTCGTCGGGTTACATTACATGTCAAACGCTTTGAGCTTTTTCATCGCTCTTCGAATTTTAGACGAAGTTTTTAAATGCTTCAATGAATCGGCGTTTCGCAGCCTTTGATACAAAGTTAAAGGTTCTGTTTAAATGTTGATAGCGAAGGGGTTTTAAAATTAAACTATTTATTGGAAATTCAGATGAAAGGAATTAATGGTTTTAGGGCCTGTTTCACAACCTCCAGATAAACTTTATCTAACGAATAAATTTGTCGTTATAACAGTTTTTGTATGGAGAATCTGTCAAAATGTCAAAATTATGCGTTAGATAAAGTTTATCTGGCGATGGTGAAACAGGCCCTTAAAATGATTGATAGTTTAAGTAAACTATATAAATACATATTATAGTCCGTACAAAATGACTTCTCACTCGCCAATTTAACTCTATGGGTCAACTATCATGTCAAAAGTACGGTTCACCTTTCAAATAAGGAAAAGTAAAATTATTTTACTTTAAAATATAACTTTTGACATGAAATTTGACACAAAAAGATGTGAGGAGTTAAATTTTACGAGTTACACATACCTAGGTCTAACTAACGGATGAAAAGCTAGCAGACAGACAGACACATTTCCGTATTTATGATATTAGTAGGTATGGATTATTTAATTAGTAGTAACTAGTGGTAACTAGTAGTAGTAACTAGTGGCTAAGCTCAAGATGTACACTGCGACATGGCTCTCTTGGCACTTGAATGACATTGACAGGGGGGTGCTGTTGGAGAACAAAGGCTTTTAGAATATTCAAACAAGAATAAAGGGGACACTTGACGGCAAACAAGAGTGAATAGGCATCTTCTAGGTAAACACGTCCCATCTTAGGCCACATCATCACTTCCCATCAGGTGTGATTGTGGTCAAGCGTATACCTATAATGAATGAAAAAAAAACAAAAAGTTCCGATTTTCGCCACGCGCCAAGATAGCCTTGTCGCACTGTACCTACCTATTTCATGCTCAAAGGAAGAAATTGTTTTCGTAGAACCAATTTATTGTAATGTTTTCGGCTACATTAAACAAACGTGTCTATCAGTTAATGGTTAGGCTTTAGAGGGCAGAAAGTAAACGTTTAGAAATAATGCACTACACTATTCCTCGGTCGACAACACTTCCACTCTACAAATAGATCTCTACAGACGAGCCGTTATTAGCTACAAAGTTCCAATTATAGTTTAACTAGCCGGCCGCATATGGTTCCGTGTTACATGATTGCCTACGCCCTACAGGCATGTGTTAGTTTTAGGTAGGTAACAAAAATAGCTAGCCGGCCATATTCCTATGATTCGCGTGAGTTTCAGGCGTTGATAGTTGATTCTGATGAATATCACGCACGACAGGTTACATGCTAAAAATACTTATTACTGTTATTATAATAAGTACTCGTATATAGGTATATACGAGTACTTATTATAATAACAGTAATAAGTACTCGTAGGTAGGTAAGCATTGAAAATTAAAATTTCTAGGCTGAAAATTAAAATGACTCCAGTTCACATTGGCTCAATACGTTCGGCATAATGTCAGCCGATGTGCCGCTTGCAAATTGCGCCCAGGCTTTTAGTATTTGTATGAAAAACCATTTAAGGCGAGTCACCGAGGCGGGCAGCGCGGCTTTGAAGTAAACCGCTTGGCAACGTTCAAATTCTGTGTTTCAAACGTTAAAGTCGTTGCCAAAATTAAATTAAATAATTCGTTTTAGACTTTTATTTCGGCTTATTTCAAGATTTTATTTGATCGAGTGAAGTACTTCTTATTGTGTATCAAAGTAGCACATTCTTTAGACAATGTCTTTAGGTATATTGTACATTTTTAGCAAGGCCATTATTTAATAGTAAATACCTAAAACATTTGATCTAGCAAACCATTTTTTTCCGCTTAGCCTCGGTGACTCGCCTTAAGTCGGCAAGTTACATTAGGCAAAAAATATGCGCCCAGGGGCTCTGGAGGTACACGTTTACCGAACGCATTCGCCAAGGGTCAATGTGTTCTAGAGTTTTCAGAGAGAGTAGAAAACGAGAACACTTTTAGATTGAATTCAATTTCAAAAAAAATCTCTTATAGTTTTATTATGTCTATTTGTAGCTAGTTCAAAGAAAAAACAATGCAAAAATACATGGGTCTATTGAATTCTAAATTGCTATCAATCACTAGATGATGTCCGCAACTTCGTCCGCGTGGATTTAGGTTTTTAAAATCCCATTGTAACTCTTTTATTTACCGGGACAAAAAGTAGCTTTTTTCCTTCCCAATATTTGGGACAAAGATAGATTCACCTGGATGCAAGCTATTTGTGATCATCAAATTCGGTTAGGTAAACCAGATGGAAAAGCTAGCAGACGGACACACTTTCACATTTACAATACTAGTACCTATGGATATGGATTATGTACCGATGTTTAACGATGGAATATTAAAAGTTTTTTTATTATCTTTCTAACTATAGGTATAATCACGGTATAAAGCCACAATGCGAATTTCGCTTTGTAACAGCCACAGCGAATTGTGGTCAACTTTCGTATGTAACAACTCGCGAAAAAGCTATTGCGGTAGGAAGCTGGAAGGTACGCTGATGTGGTATGGTAAATCACTCTTCCTTTTTGCGATAAGAGAAATTTTCTAAACATACAGGGTGTAACCAGAACGCTAGCAAAAACTTAGCATTATTGTAATACTACCTAAAACACAACCCAATACCAATAATCATTATTAGCCTCATTTTGTAGTTTTAGTGATTTAGTATTTCTCAAACCCGCAATGTATAGCGTGCAAAACTCGGGTCAATGCCCCGCCTACGACGCGGCATTGACTCTCAGTGGCCTACTTACACAACGTTCGTTGACCTCTAACGTCAATCAGATGTTTTATTTGCAATATATCACTTTTAAAAATTATAGGATTTTTAAAATATTTTGTCCGCGTTTTTTATTTGTGGTATCATAAATCAGTAATCATATCAGTACTATCACCCGTCTTCGTTTTTGCCCCAGCGTTCTGGTTACACTCTGTATAACTAGATTTTATGTAACACATTTCAGGCATGGTATAAAGCTAGCATGTGATCGCCGCGTGTTCCTTGTCCACAATAAATAGTTACTAAGTGAGTAATTCAATTTCAAAATACCTTTTTATCAACCTTGACATGTAAGATGCCTAATTGTTTCATGTGAAAGCTCAATAAATGGCAAAAATTGTTCTAATTTCTTTCATATGTATGTCAATAGGTGCTACTGCTGAAATTGAAGTTTATTACTTTTTTAAGGAGTGTATTGGTACTGATTCTGAGCACACCTAAATTCTAGTGGAAATGGGGTGAAATACTGGTTTGAAATTTTTGTAGTCCACGCGGACGAAGTCGCGAGCATAAGCTAGTTATTATAATAATACTTACATAAACCAATGTAAATTATTAGGAAGTAATGGTACATTATTTTTATGATAAGTTTTTTTTAATTGTAGAGTTTAGATAAGTATCGCGATATTCTATTTGCTTTTTAATCCAATACAAAATAGAGGCAGGAAGCTATCATGCAACTCTGGATTGTAAGTTTTTTTTGGATACAGACATTTCTTACAAGAAATGTCTCGTATTGATTAAAATTGTTTTTTCTCTTTTTGGGAGTCGGTTCATCATGATCAACCCATCACCGGCTCACTACAGAGCACAGGTCTCCTCTCAGAGTGAGAAGGGTTTTTGCCATAGTCTACCACGCTGGCCAAGTGCGGATTGGCAGACTTCACAAATCACACACCTTTGAGAACATTAAAGGGCACAGTCATGTAAGCAAAGAAGAATAAAGATTTTTGGGAGTCGGTTAAAACATGATTTTTAATTTAAAACATTATTTTTTCTTTATCAGTTTACACGTGCATTTGAATTGTGGTATCAGCTTCTGTTATTAATTACGTACTAATTAGTAATCATACGGTTGATAAACTTTTAAATTAAAACATGTTTTATTGAATAACACTATAGAACGTAACAAGGCGTGACTTCGTTGAATTTATGATAAGGTAAAAACTTTTTCCGCGATTTTGAAGCTAAGGTACTATGAGAAAATCAAAACTTTGATTGTAATTTTCGAAGGCTATGTTTATAGTAAAATTCTGATCTTTCATAAATAACAAAAATTTGCAAAAAAAAACACATAATCACTTAAATCGAGTTTAATGAAAGATTTCCTTAAAGGGACCAAAAGGATTATTTATTCAAGATTATTTTTTTAAAAGATATTTTACGTATAACGGTTTTTCTTATCATAAAATATAGCAACAACTGCGACATCATCTGCGTGGATTTAGGTTTTTAAAAATCCTTTTAGAACTCTTATGATTTCCGGAACAAAAAATAGCCTATGTCATTGTTCTAGGAATGCAAGCTATTTAGTTAAAATCAATTAAACGGATGGGCGTGAACAGCTAGCAGACAGATAGATAGTCGGACAGACATCCTTTTGCATTTATAATGTTAGTATGGATTGGAATTCCAAGCAAGTTTTATTAGTTCTCGAAAATACTGATATTAAAGTGACATTTCGTAAATAGGTCTGTAGGCAGACAGATACCTACGTGGTTGAGAGCTTGGGGTACGGGCTATAGAGTACACTTCAAAAATTATTGATAAAACTGTTTGTTGTTAGGGTTCGTGCCTGGCAGCGTGATCGCGGCTGAAAAAACGCTGTAAAAACCTACCCTTTGCACGATATCGTGCCATATGCCAGTATTTTATGGCTCGGCTCGCCAAATGTTAATGTGCGTTTTGCCTTTTGTGGCTCGTATTTGATTCCATTTTGTAGGCCTTTTTTATGATTGACGTCAGATTTGACTAATATGGAACACGCTAAATTAGAACAGCTGGTACCTAATACCTATGGCATGTTTACAGACCTAGCTGGTTGCGCGTGTGCAAAGGGTAAAATGTTTTCTAGGTAAATTGTTTAAAAAAGGATATACTCGTATAATAACATAAGTATAGCCAACGACGGACTGCTCAATTTATTTTTGACATATTCTGTACGATAAAAATGCCAATAATTAATAACTTAGTTCTAAAGAAGCCTCTTCTTCTTCTTAAGTTGACGGTCACCTCAAATACGGGCAGCACAAAAAGCCGCAACCGCGATAGCTCGGTCGGTAGCTCCTCGTTCGTGCAGGTTGGCGGGCACGCAGGGCACAGTCATGTGCGCAAAGAAGAATAAAGAAGCTCTGACGTAGATAGACTAAAATGTATCAGTATTCGGTTGTGTAACTCTTTTAAGCTTCGGGGATATAATGCCGGAGACGGTTTCGACCAAAATTATCAGGCATGCGCATCACATAAATACCATAATTAAGGACATTAAACAGACGTGACAAGGTCACTCCTAGTGACAGTTGTATAGGTCGCACACGTCTTTAGTGCAAGTGTTATTCCCGACACAAACCAGACACATGCAACTGTCACTAAGGCAATAATGATTGGCAATATATTCTGATGTTAAGGCTGAGCGCACATTGGCTTCTGTCGCCTGGGCGTCTTTTCTAGCAGCCATAGCGTCTAAAGGAGAAGCATCGTCAATCGATATAGACGTCCACTGCTGGATATACGTCTCTTCTAGAGACTTCCACACGCCACGATTTTGCGCTGCCTGAATCTAGCGGTTCTCTGCCACTCCTGGTACCTCGAAACCCCAAACACGAAACATTTTAGTTGCCGCCGTCAAGCTTCTATTTCTTCCTTTCTTTCAAATGAAAGCTTAACTAAGACACTACGTTGTTAGGTATATCATAACATATTGCATGCTAATAGGCAGAATTTGGCTGTACCTTTTTGTTTTTGTAACTTCTCTACTATTTACCCATATTCGCAATAAAAAAAAATTGTATTTGAATTGACGATTTTGTAGTTAGGACGCCAGAGCATCTTAATGGAAAGCTGCTATTAATCAGAAAAAAGCGATCGTTCAGGAGATAGTATAGTCAATAGGCGTTCAGTCTAAATAGGCAAATAATATCCATAAGTACTGGGTACACTTTAAAGACCTACTTACAATAATTGAGTCGGCTCCTGTGTACGAGGTAACGTCTGAATGCAGTTAAATGTTATGCAAATTTATCGATGGGCTATTTTCGGTGCAAATGTTTTGAGTCTCTAGGTACACTTAGGTCTTTGAAGAACAAATAAATTGTTTTTAAAAGGTTTCAAATTATTTATCATCAACCATTAACCAATAGCGTCTACTGCTTAAAGAGGCCTTTTCAAAAGTGCGCGTGCCACCATACAGGGTTTTCTGCCTTCCTCATCCTTCAGCTCCTAAAGGTCCATCACGGTTGCAGGTCATCCTTATTCCAGATGCGTTTTCCCGCGTTTCCGTTCTGCTAGTCTGCGACAGACACTACCAGCTGCCCATTGCCACTTCTTGCTTAAATCCTTAAGGCTTCTTTACGAATTCCTATTATTATAATTATCTTAAAAATATCGATTTACAACTCTCATTTATCTATTAAATACATATAAAAAGGTGACTACTGACTGATCTATCAACGCACAGCTCAAACTATTGGGCGGATCGGGCTGAAATTTGACATGCAAAATGCAGATAACTATTATGACGAAGACATCCGCTAAGAAAGGTTTTTTGAACATTCAATAAAACGAGGGTTTCAATTTTGTGTAATCCATGCGGACGAAGTCGCGGGCATAAGCTAGTAGTATAATAATTATGGTAATACCACAAAAACGAAATTATGAAATGCTAAGCATTTTAATAACGTCGGTGTTATATTATTTAATCATTTTTCCTGCAATAGACAAAACACTTTCTTTACAAAAGATAGATTCTACTTATGCATAGATAATACTTGAACATTTAACACTATAAAAATACAGTTAACTGGTAAGGTGTAGAGGCACAGGTAGAGGACTTAATTGGACATAACAGGGCGGGCGCGCGCGTTTATGTCACCGAGAGCAGCCTTTGATAGCGCCGCCGTGTCTTTGTGGCAATGACAGGCCGAGTCTATAACTATGTCATTCAGTCGATGTTGGAGGGGAAAATGTTGGAAGAATTAAAAAAATAAAATTGAATAAACTAGAGCATCGTTTTTCGACGATTATAAATCGTCGCTTAAATTGTAATACTACTAAGTGCCGATTCCACCAACGTCGAGTAACGTTTTATCAGGGGAAAAAATTGAGCGTAATGACAGATTTTCTACTTTCTGCCAAAATTTGTAAAATCATTTTACATTGGTAATTTTTAGCTTTTAATTAAGGAACAGAATATGCATTTTTAGCGGTTTTGACATTTGATGTAATTTGCTAGAGAATCGATAGACGTATCGTTTCGCGCCAATCAAAACAAGAAAACGTCATTCAAAAACTCCTAATGAAATAAAAAGTAACTCCATTATATCAACCAAACAATCCAAACCTCTGGAAACAGGAAGATTTTTAGCTCTCCCAAGTTGCTATTTTTATCTCACGCGGTGTTAGAACTAGCAAGGAAATGCAAAAGTTTGTCTGTTTTGTTTGTTATCTTTTAATATATAAAAAATTTTTACAAAAAAAATAAAAACCGACTTCGTTACACAAACACTAAAAATTGAAAAATAATTTAATTTATTACCGATTATATTATGTATACAAGAGTTAATATAGTTCCATAATAATACTTTTTGGTGCCGGTGCCAATTAGCTTTAGCTGCGCGAATCGTCTAGACTTCATATTTTTATGGGACTCCACAATGGCACCTCATTGGCACCGACCCCAAAAAATATTGTTATGGAACTATATTAACTCTTGTATACATAATATAATCGGTAATAAATTAAATTATTTTTCAATTTTTAGTGTTTGTGTAACGAAGTCGGTTTTTATTTTTTTTGTAAAAAATTTTTATTTCACAATTTTTAGTGGCCCCATGGAATTATGCTATGACTGGTTAAAAATCTACTGTTTACTAAGCTATTACACTGATCGCGAGCAATTTACTCTTATCCGTTGAGGAGTTCCAGTATCTATCTTCGAAGATGTTCATCAGATCTTCACCAAATTGAAATGGGACCAACTTTGAAGTATACCCTTTCAAACAAAAAAAGAATTTTCAAAATCGGTCCAGGCGTTTTCGAGTAATCGGGGAACATACATAAAAAAAAAAAAAAAAAAGATTCCGACGAATTGAGAACCTCCTCCTTTTTTTGAAGTCGGTTAAAAATAGCTGTCAACTTGTAAGACAGACAATAGTTCAATAGGCCAGAAATCAGAGAAACAAAAACAATAGAAGTAGAACATCTAATTTATCACAATGCAATTTATTGCGCACCTTTTTCAAGGAAGTATGCCGATTTATTATTAGGTAGATATCTATTTGTTTCAAGGATTTCAAATTATTCATCTCGATCACGCAAATGGACGGAAGGTACATGAATATTCAAAGGCGTCAGGTGCGGTGAGAGACGTGTGCTCTATATACCTATTTAGCGTCTGCTATTTACCGTAGTGGCCATGGAGTTGATCATGGAACAGCGAACCATCATGCATTAGGCTTCACAAAAGCGCTCTCACCTAATTATTATAAGCATATACAGACTGACAGACATACAGTCAGAAAGACTAAAATATTGTTCCCATCTTCAAATGCTAATTATAATTATATGTACAATTATAGACAGCTCCTGCTAACTTTTATTACGATTTCTTTGAATTAATAACATTTACCTACAGAAGAAGCAATAAACTGGGTTTGCTATAATCCGCCAAAACAGACAAATATGTATGGTAAAACATGGGTAAAACGTGCAGAATGACAAAATGCAATGTTATTAAACTTATACGCCAGTGTGGTTGAATCCATACGAAAACATTGCTGCTCTAGTAATATGATAACTCTATGGTGGTGAGTCATTTTTCTATTTAACCTACGCAAATGTCATTTGTACGTCAAAAAAGGCAAGGAAAATAGAGCTATTTTAGCCCAAATATGGTAATTGGTACCTAGTGGAAGATTGTTATTGTGAATCCGTATAATTATGTATTATGTAAATTGTAAAGATTATACGACAAATACTGAACCGACTAAGATAATCCAGAGGCAACGTGGTAAAGTGAAACCCGTGAAACCCGAAATAACCGCGAGGTGCCATACCCGTAGGCTTTATTTTGTTTCTATAAGGTTGAAGGTCTCTGAGCGGAGACCCGCCGTGCTATGTAGTGAGCCAGCGATGCTGGGTTGATCATGATAAAATTACTTTTTATTTACTCTTTTAAATTATTTATTTTAATACACTAACATGAAATATCTTCAATTATTATAAAAGTTTTATCATATAGGTATCATATAGGTTTTCTTATAAAGGTTTTTTCCTATAAATAACAAATTCAAAGTTAAGTCAAAATATAAGATTTTTATGTTTATGTACGGTTAAATATGAAGGAATCCGGAGTGTTCTAAGAAGATATAAGTCCCTGTTGATTCCTTTGATGTTCTGTGAACTGAACTTTGACATTTCAAATACACAAACCCTTACATCAAAAGGGATTATTTCCAGTTCTCGTCTAAAAATAACTGCAAAGCCAAAGGGAACGAAGAGGAGAAAATTGCTAAGAAATTGAATTTCTAATATAAATGTAGGATAAACTATTAAGTATTAGAACAACGAATAATTTGCTGAATTATAAATTGTCTAGCTTTTGTCAGTAACTTCATCTTCAGAGATTTATCCTTGTTTTCAATGATCCCGTAGATAACTGGTATTTATGGTTTTGTTTTCCAGGAATAAAAATTATGTCCATTTGTCACGATATAAGCTATGTTTTGCCAAATATGGAATTAGCGGTTGAACCGTTAAATGTTGTATAAAAGACAGACAGGTACATTTTCACATTTACGATATTACAATACTAAGGACACGGATAAATCTAGCTACAGGTACTACAATAGCGAAAAAATTACTATTTTTTTCTAGCTAAAAAATTTCTATTTTTTTGGTAGATAGGTACTTAAAATTTTTAGCATAGTTATCATAATTTATATTATACACATAATAACGATTACAAAATATTTTCTAATAGAATTTTTTTTGGGTTAAAGTTTTCACCCATACTTTTTTTCATTACATAAATCCGAATGCTTTAACATCCTGGTTCAAGTTATAACATAAAATATAATAGAGGTAATAGTTCTATAATAAATGTGTTATGTAAAAGTCATGCCAGCAGCGTGCATAATCTGCCAATTATTTCACACTTTTCCATTACAGAATGGGAGAATTGGTCGACTGTGAAGCTTCCGTTTGATCGGATCGTGTCGATTTGTTCCGTCTTCGAATGTTAAATCACGTCTTATTAGGATGACCAAGAACTTTATGCGGATAACGAATCATACTAACATCAACCGTAAAATTGCTTTACCACCCTTATGAATAAATGAATCATTTATTTGTTCCATAAAATGCAGGTATATACTAATATTATAAATGCGAAAGTGTGTCTGTCTTTCTGTCCGTCTGTCAGTCTGCTAGCCTTTCACGGTCTATCCATTCAACCGATTTTGACGAAATTTGGTACAGAGATCTTGGATCATAGGCTACTTTTCATCCCGGAAAATCAAAGAGTTCCCACGGGATTTTTAAAAACCTATACGCGAACGAAGTCTCGGGCACCATCTAAGTACATCTATAAAAGTCTGAGCCTTATTCAAATTTTGCTTTTGCAAACTTGAAGTTGTAGTCAAAAATAGTAAAGCAAGGTTAAGGAGGCCAAATAATATTAATTGAAATTTTACTGTTGACCATTTTGCAAAAGCATCACAATGGTACCTAGATATGTGACTCAATCAACTTGAAAAAATTTAAAATAACAAGTAAACTGTGATGTGTATTGATTTAATTTTAAATTTATCAAATTAAAATCAAACTCATTACGATTTTTCGCCGAGACTTTTTTTATTTTAACTGAATTTATTCGCGTTGTTCTCAACGATCCGTGTTTTGAACACTTTTTACCGGCGCGGCGTCATTCAGAGCGCGACCGGTTCGGTACCGTTCCTTACCGCTCCGACGGTCAAGCGACCGGAACGACTTTACGAGTTCTTTTTGTTGATTATGATAGTAATATCATAATCGGATTTATCGATCGGAGAGAGAATTTCTCTAGGAAAACTTTGTGCACCTCATTGCTAAATCATTAAAAAAAACTAACTAATGGAGATGAACCTGGTCCCATACAAGCTTGGGCCCAGTGCTGAACAAAGTTCAAATATGCCTTATTTTGTAGGTTTAAACATTTACTACTTATATCCAAAAATCATATTTTTGTAGGACCTGGGGTTTTGTTTTCATTTCATGTCAAAACACAGCCACAATGCCAAATGCACGGGAATGAGAAGTGACAAGTTGATTTTTTTTTCTTTTTTATTATTTTACGGCCCTGGATATCAGTTCTTTAAGGTCTGTGACAAGTTAAAGCTAAAAGTTACCACAGACAATGAGTTTTGAAACATTTTAAAACGTTCCGTTTCTCGTATAAAAAAAGCATTGGTCTTCGTTTTTCATTTAAAAAAATGTTTTTTATGATTGTCCCATATATTACAGAAACAAAAACCATTCAATTATGCATAGAATTTATCATTTTATTACCTACATATTTTTGTATAACTGTTACGAACGATTTCAGGCACCCAATTTGGCACATCTCCTTTTACCCAAAAGTGCGAAAATACCGCGCCAATAGGGGTAGGGGATGATTTATGCCAACACGTGGCGGGCGCGGGCCGTGCCACGTATGAGGCGCGGACGAGGCACGGATGCAAAACATCACGAACATTTGCTCCGTTGCGACGTGATTGAAGGATAAACCAACAAACTAACGAACCAATAAACAAACAAACAAAGACACTTTTGCATTGGATAGTGATCCGATTCATCAGTAATAGCATTACTTTTCGATTACTGTTTAATCAACATGTATAAATTATCGAATTACAAGCTGTGAAATTAAGTATGGAATTGTGATTTACAGAACTGTCCCACGATTACCAGTGAAAGTGTGGGAATATGATTTTTTCGTACTCTACTTAGTTCGCGAAAAAGCTTTCCTCTGTGTATCTTTCGCGGCTAAAACCTGAACAACCTATTTAATTGTACAATTATTACCTGAGTTGTACAGGTTTATTGATTCTCTAGAATGTCTAATGTAATAACTAAGTAATAAGATTAATAATAGAATCAATCAAGATACCTATCAGTTTTTTCCGATAACTTTGTTTTTGACAAACAGACCTTTTACTACATACCTACTATATATATTATTATACTATATATAATACTACTTACTTCATCCATAATATCCATCCCTACTTCCACACTATAATATTATAAATGCGAATGTGTGTTTGTCTGTCTGCTAGCGTTTCACGGCCCATTTGTTCAACCGATTTTGATGAAATTTGGTGCAGAGATAGCGTGCATCCCGGAGGAGGACATTAGGCTACTTTTTATCCCGAAAATTCAAAAAGTTCCCACGGGACGAAGACATCTTCTAGTCATCTATTAAAATAACAACGTTGCTAAATAACTTATCGAAAGATTACAGATAAATTGATTATTAATTTCGGTCGGTAGTGAGTGGACCGTAGGTACGATCGATTAAGAAAATTATCAAAATATGAAATCAAAAATTGAGTCGTGATACCTATGCCTACAGAAAACAGAACTGTCGCACGGCACATCATAGTGAAAGCTTGGGAATATTTTTTGTACCTAATTACGTTTTGGAAAGGGCATGTCTGGGTAGGTGGTGTACGTTTCGCCGTTACTAACAAATTGGTCTCATTAATTTTTTGCTGGCCTCTCTTCTAACCTCAGCGGTGGCCGATCCTATGAAATTAACTTATCTCGTGGTTTTTTATCATTGATGAATATAATTTTAATATGAAAATATGCTATTCATAGCGTCGTTTCTCGTTTTCTATGACTATAGTATCAAGCTGTGATAGCCAGTAGCCTAGTGATTACGACTTATGACGTCAGCCTCCTATTCGGGAGGTCGGGGGATCGATACCGGGCACGCACCTCTAACCTTTCGGAGCTGTGTGCGTCTCAAGCATTCGAACTGCTTTAACGGCGAAGGAAAACATTGTGAAGAAACCTGCATGCCTGAGAGTTCTCCATAATGTTCTCTAAGGTGTATGAAGTCTGTCAATCCGCACTTGGCCTTCGTGGTGGATGGTGTGGACGTGGTGCGAGAAGAGACCCGGACTTATTAATGAGCCGGCGATGAATTGATGGTGATGATGATTCGTATTAAACTCGACAAAAAAGTAAAACAAGGTGCAAGTGTATGTGTAACTGATAAGATGTTTTCCTTTTCGCAGGTACGTGGCAACAGTGTTGGTATAATTGAAACAGAGCCTCTTTCGGTATGTATGAGCTTATGTCGACGTCGGCGGAAGATTTTCATTTAAAGCTGCTTTCATTTAAAACTAGTGGAGTTGAGGCTAGGGCACATGAGTGGGGTATTTATTTGTGTTTTGAGCAATGAGCTTATTCTAAAATTACTAACTATTTGTGTAAGTTTGTCCCTTTCTACTCCAACAGGCCTCTGTTTCAATAAGAATCGATGAACATGGTCATCCAAGGTTGTTTTAGGACTCAAAGTCGAAATCTTAAAATTCGAGATTTCTATGATAGGTATAATAAAACTTTGAAATAATCTTTATAATTTAAAAGATGCAATTTGTAGGTAAATGTCTTCTATCGATGTTTGGATAATAAGAGATGCAAAAACGGGAAAATGTCAAAATGTCGGATGCCACGCCGCGTAGACTTGTAGCCCTTTGTAATTTCATTAGTGTACCTACCTAATAGGTACACCGAAAGTTTCCTAAGATAATTTAAACCATTTTAATGTTTTGTTAAATGCCATTAAAACTTTAATAATACCTTGATGCTGTTGTTTTAAGCCAGTTTTTCTTGTTTCATATAATATCATTTTAATAACTAACGTTTAAATGTAATGAGACTGGTATGAAAGTAGAAGTGTAAACACGAGAAAAAACACATACTTACGACAAAACACATAATTACACGTGCAAAGCAACAAGAACAACCGGCTTCAGGTGGTCAAGTCACCTGCGGCAATACCACCGGTCGTACGTAATTTGATAGTTTTAATTAATTATCATAAACTAGATGGATTAGTTCAATTTCAGTTTATACCCTACTTGTAATCTTTTGCTTGGAGTTACTCGTAAGTCGTAGTTATCTTAAAGGCAATGATACTGGGATTTGTAACTTAACTCGTTCTCGAAAGTCGCACTAATGCATACGAAATAAATAAATATTCATAATATTTTGAGTTATTACTTATTACATCTTAATGAGTACACCACTACCTACCTACTTCCGGATTTGCATAGTGTTACTGTTTTAATTTTTTACGACATATTGGTAGGTACTTATATAATCCTAATCACATAATAATATAGCCGATTATTATAGTCTTTATCTATGCTTAGAAAGGAAAATGATTCGCCTTCAATTTTTAATGTATTAGCGTGATTGTGAGTACTCGGCCTTACACTGACTCCCCGTAGCGTTTGCGTCGTTTTTCAGTCCAGAGCGTTTAATTTGCAATAACACAGCCGTAGGTGGAGCTTTGTCACTAGAACAAAATACTGGTTCCAAGACCTTCTATAGAACTTGTGCCCTATTTGGATACCAATGCTTTTGTTGACGAAGCTTACAACCCCTCACTTTCTTAATATAGAACTTGGTTCCTTATTCACATAGGTAAGTATATATATATATATATATATATATATATAAGTATCCCATCAAAAACATATATATATATATAGTAACCCATCAAAAACATATATATATATATATATATATATATATATATATATATATATATATATATATATATATATATATATATATATGTTTTTGATGGGTTTAGCTTAGTGGATTAGAACGATGGTGAGTACTCGGCCTTACACTGACTCCCCGCAGCGTTTGCGTCGTTTTTCAGTCCAGAGCGTTTAATTTGCAATAACACAGCCGTAGGTGGAACTTTGTCACTAGAACAAAATACTGGTTCCGTCTAGAAACGTTTAAATGGGTGTATTTAAATGCAATTTAAAAGCAAATCGTACCATTGTAGTTCTTCGATCAATTTGTTACAAATAAACGTGGGTTTTAGATTAAGATAAGGTAAATACGCCATATTTACAACAGATGTCTACACAAATACATATAAGCTCACTAGCTGCCCCGGCGAACTTCGTACCGCCTAACAGTCGACTCTTTTTCGGGAAATTTTTAAAATTTTCTCTCCGTAAGAACCATCCTCGTACTTCAAGAATTAGCGAAATCGGTTCAGCTGTTCTCGAGATTTGCGATCAGCAACACATTTAACGATTCATTTTTATATATAGAGATGTACCTATCAATAGGTAGAATATACCTATTCTTAAGGTACTGCGACTGACTGACTGATCTATTAACGCACAGCTCAAACCAGTGGATGGATCGGGCTGGAATTTAGCATACAGATAGCTCATAGCTGTTATGACGTTGTCATCCGCTAAGAAAGGATTTTTGAAATTTCAACCCCTAAGGGGGTAAAACTGGGGTTTTCCACGCGGACGAAGTCGCGGACATAAATAATATTATAAAGCTAGTAAATAAATAAAACGTAATTTACCTCCAGAATCACTAGTTTTAAAGTGATTATATCTAAAGCGCTACGCCAGAGGGTCACTAGGTAGGTAGGTAGTCCGTTGACCGATACCCTCATTACCAACAAGGCAGAATTACAGAGTTACAGACATGTGGCGATGTCACCTTAATCCAATTAAAGTCCGTCAAATGATAGCGCGATGGCTTCGGTCATTCGCTGATTTGTGTTTATTTTTCTTTAAATAATATGCCCGCGACTTCGACCGCGTGGAATTAGGTTTTTTAAAAATCCCGTGGAAACTCTTTGATTTTCCAGGATAAAAGTAGCCTATGTCACTCTCCAGGTCTTTATCTATACCCATGCAAAAATCACGTCAATCCGTTGCACCGTTGCGACGTGATTGAAGGACAAACCAACAAACCAACAAACAAACACAATTTCGCATTTATAATAAGGGTACTGATAGTACGCGACAGGTCGAGATGGCAATCGGGGTATGAGGCGGGGGACGCCCCGCGCACCCGCACGTCAACCGCGCTCGCCTGCACCGGGTTAGCGCGAGGGCTGTGCGGAGCGTTCCCTTCCCGAATGCCATCTCGACCTGTCGCGTTGGTACTATACGTTCCTAATCAGTGACATGTATACCAAAATACTTACTACGTTTCGTCCTCCTGGAATTCCCGTTTTTCCGAGGGGCTAAGCTGTAAATTAGGTCGAGAAAGGGGTTGTAAAAAGTAACCTATGTGCGTCACTAAAATAAATGCTAAACACAATGTGCTAAATAACGAAATTCATTAGGTTCAGCCATTGTATATAGATGGGTTCAGTTTAGCAAAGGTAACAAACAGACAGATCCTCAGAACATAACAGTTAAGTAAGTTTTTTATCGTTAAAATGAGGATTCTTTTAACTTAACGTCATCGTGAAATAATGATTAATGCAATTTTAAAATTAGTAGGTACGCTGATTTTTGCTATTTCTCATCCCAATATACTCCATCTATATATATAAAATTCAAAGTCCTGACTGACTGACTGACTGACTTATAAATCAACGAACAGCTTAAACCGCTGGACATAGAGACATGAAATTTGGAGGGTGTGTTCTTTGTAAAAGGTAGGTATCCACTAATAAAGGATTTTGAAGGAGGTTTGAAATTATGTAGTCCACGTGGACGAAGTCGCGAGCATAAGCTAGTACAATATAAGGGATTTGTAGTGCATTTATATACTTAGTAATCTGAATACTGTGTGAAATAATCAAGCACAAATAAATTTAATTAGGTAAATAACAAGGTTTTCCAAGCACACAACTTGTTTTACTATAGGTACTCTAGAATTGATTTTCTCTCAACGACTTCCGTGCTCGGGTGTATCTAATCCCGCAATTTGCGGGTAATTTCGCCACCTTGTCGGGCTGCGCATACCCACGTAGTAACCGCGACGTTCTAATCACCAAACAGGCCAGAGGTGATCATACAGACGTGTCTTGTAGTTGTACTACCACAATCAAACTGCAATGTAACAAAGTTCCATGTTCTATGTTTACAGCTTCTAACGTAGAACGATAATTCGTGAGCTCACTGTTACAAAGTTCCATCTTATATTGGTAGTTTCAACATTTACAACCCTGTCGTTGTTAGGCAATAAATTATAGGCAATAGTATTGAATTACCTTACTTTACTTGATTGTGGAAGCTCTCACTTATCGGCAATACTTCGTGAAGATCGTCTTGTATTACTGCCTGGCATTATGGTTTTATCTATGAGAGATATCTGAGTAGAAACGTGATCATAACCCGTGGAAAGAAGAGATGTGTTTATTATTAAATTTCACAAGCCGTGGGCGGATTTATTGCCATTGAAATTTCCTCGTTTTTAACCAGCGATGGATTAATTACCAACCTTTGCTACCAATTATTCAAAAGCACCGTGTAAAATTAAATGATCCGTTTGAAAAATAAAGTTTTATATATGAAACCGTTATAACTGCTTTAATAAACCTCTACTAGTCTACTAGCTGATGCCTGCGGGCTGAGACTTCATTCGCGTGGATTTAGGTTTTTAAAAACCCATGGAAACTTTTTAATTTCCAGGATAACATGTAGCCTATGTCACTCTCCATACAAAAAAATCACATCAATCCGCTGTCTCGTTGCGATATGATTGAAGGACAAACCAATAAACCAACAAACAAACACACTTTCGCATTTATAATATGGGTTAGTGTAGTGATACTCGACTCTTCTACTTTTTATAGTTTCTGCAGTTTTCAGTTTTCTAAGAAGAAAAGGACGATGGCTTATTATATCCATCATCCTTTCTTCTTTTACATTTTTTTACGGTATAGAATAGAATAGAAATATTTTTTATTCTATTAAACTTTTACAAGTACTTTTGTATCGTCAAATGCATCTACCACTGGTTCAGAATGCCTTTCCTAACAAGAAGAACTAGTAAACTCGGCGGTTGCTCTGCGCTCTCTATATTTTGCTACCTTACTACTTATAATAAGTACCTATGAAAATCTTACCTTAACTGTATTAATCAACTCAGTTTAGTTGTAACCATTTCTCTTTTACGTTTACAAACATGATTATAGTGTAATTAGACATGTAACGTTTAAATTAATAAAATAAATAATATCTTTTCTCCTCAGCTAATACAGCATGTTTGTAATTAATTGAATGTATTTTATTCATCACTGCCAATAATAATAAACAAGAGTTTATAATTGATGACTAGAAGCTAATCGATATCTTAGCAACTCTCAATCATTGTCTTCATTATCTTGGAGGCTATTATTTTGATAGTCATATTTGTTTAATCTAAACACTTCGTTGTCTGTTGTGTCTGTCAAGAAACCTATAGGTTACTTTCCGTTGACCTAGAATCATGAAATTTGGCAGGTATGTAGGTCTTATAGCACATTTAAGGGATACAATCCGAAAACCGTGAATTTGTGTTACATCACAAAAAAAATTAAAAGGTGTTCATGAACAAATAATTAGTATTTTCAACTTTCAAAGTAAGATAATATACCAAGTGGGATATCATATGAAAGGGCTTTACCCACATTGTAAAACAGCTTTTTAAATATTTTTATGCATAAATAGTTTTTGATTTATCGTGCAAAATGTCAAAATAATACGATTGTAGTACAGAACCCACGGTGTGCGAGTCTGACTCGCACTTGGCCGGTTTTTTAATAATATGGTAGATCATTTCCATCCATCAAGATAATATGGTCACAGTTCCCTAATTTTCCTATAATAAACTCCAAAAAATTGGATTTCATCCTACTGGTTTCAGACTCAAAATAGAAACTTGTGATTTCTAGTTTTGCACTTATGAAATTTACTTCTAAACTAATAGATACAATTAGACTAATAGGTAGAAGAGTAATACAAAAAAGTATCAGTTTATTAAATCAAAGATCTCAGCATTGATTTAACATTATTAATACGGACATGAATGAGAGACTAGAATGATTCATTGCCTTTCTATTGAAATATCATATTGACAATCGTCGAGTTCGCTTTGTGATCTAAGAGTTGGTGGGTGAGCCCGTATTTAATAGAAGCAGAAAGATGTTAACAGTCTGGACTTTTATTGTAAGTTTTCAAGTTAAAAAACGTAACAACATTAACAGTTGTGATTTCGTTTTGTGCTCTAAAATTAGTGCGTTTCATTGACAGATTTGAATGACAGTTGACACACATGTTATGTTACCATGTTGATAACTTGAAAAGATGGTCTCTACCCAAACTTACCTACAGCAATCGGTGTATGAGGCGGGGGACGCCCCGCACAGCGCCCGCGCTCGCCCGCACTGGGTAGTGCGTGGCTGTGCGGGTGTGCGGGGGTTCCCACTCCGATTGCCATCTCGACCTGTCGCGTACTATAATATATACAATCATAGACCAAGAAGGGCCTGCAATAGACAGAAGAGCCGTTTTCAAAGCTGGTTTCCTTACAGCACAATACAATATGGCGGTCTAAAAAATTGGCACATTAACCTAAAATTAAATAATCATGACGCGCGTCCCCTGCGCTGGCATGCTTCGGTTTCTTTTCCTAAGTAAAGTTGAGGTACAAAGTTCAAATGTCTACCTTTTGTTCATCACGTCCACTGCTGGACATAGGTCTCTTGTAGGGACTTCCACACGCAACGGTCTTGCGCCGCCTGAATCCAGCGGCTCCCTGCGACAATTTAATCAATGTCGTCCGTCCACCTAATTGGGGTGTCTGCCAACGCTACGCTTTTCGGTGCGAGTTCGCCATTCCAGCACCTCCAGCTTTTATTACCTTGCCAAATTTTTCCACCAGCTGAATATTATTTTGTCAGTCATCGAGTGCGCTCTGGGTTTTTTGTGCGTTTTGGTTCGCTTAGGTCGCAATTTAATTAATTGCCTCTTGGAGAAACAACTCTATCAATTAATGTAATCGAAATGCCAAATGGAATTGAAATGTAATTGATTGAATTACTGTGTTTGTACAAGACCACTCTGAGCCGTATATGTGAAGCTGTTTATATGTTTTTAGAGACATCCATATCAGTCCGGAAACTCTACTGGACAAGTATCTATACCTATATATAAAATGAAAAGGTGACTCACTGACTGACTGACTGACTGACTGGCCGACTGACTGAATGACTGACTGACTGATCTATCAACGCACAGCTCAAACTACTGGACGGATTGGGGTCAAATAGGTATGTCATGCAGATTACTATTATGACGTAGACATCCGCTAAGAAATAATTTTTGAAAATTCAACCTCTAAAGGGGTAAAATAGGGGTTTGAAATTTGTGTAGTCCATGCGGACGAAGTCGCGGGAATAAGCTAGTTGCGAATATTTCCGGAACTAAAGAAATCTCAATTTCATTCTTATCATCTTTTTATCCACCATAGAAACATCTCGAATTGGATTTCTATCAATAAAAATTTCTTCGAGAAATAGGCAACCGTCAGAGAGGAGTGGAGAATGGAGATGGATTGTCAAGCGAGTCACAGTTGTTCAAATGATGACAACAACCGCACTTGGCCAAGACTGTATAGTGCCTAAGAAGAGGCGAAATTTCTTCGTTATCGATTCAAAAAGTTCTATAACACATTGATTCCTGTTTCTTGGAACTATTAATTAGATGTAGTATGAGACGCCCTCCAGCAAGATGGACCTATAGAGTGAGTGGTGAAATTATGAACTATATAGGTATATTGAATGTTGTCTACACGCAATATTCCATAGTTAGTAAACATCAATAACTCTTCACTTTTCCTCCTACGCGAGCGTTTAGCGGTGCTCTTGACTGTTGTAATGCTCGCAAGTTGTAATTTACATTAGATTTACTTTTATTGATCGTACGGGTAATTTATTTATGTCTTGTTTTATTAAAATGCCTCAATAACATGTATGTCAACGTTTAAGGAGCGGATTGAAATCCGAAAGATCGGCAAACCCCACCCGTAATATTGTACACACTCCTAGCACAAGCTTTGTTTAGTTGAGGGAATAGGAATAATAGTCATGATCACCGTGGCTACTATTCCTTAAAAAAAAAAATTACGTGCAAATTCAATTATCAACTTTGTGTTATAAGTCCCGCAAATTGGTAAAGCGCGTGGCCGCCGTTTCGAGCTGATGGTATCTTTTTATTTCGGCTGACGTCAAAATGACGTCATTAACATCGAATAATGAGACATGGTTCCAGCGCAACAGCAATTTCCGGGACTTATATCCATAACAAATAAACTCCATTTCTAAACTATCCAGCTCCTAGATACTCATATATCAGTCTGAGTAGGTATAAGGTCTGCGATACTGCAAGTATTTGCATATAACGAATGGTAAATTTAGGATGCTTAATTATCATCTGAAAACTCTACCAATCCGTACTGTACCTGCATACTTCTTAATTTTAAAAGTGTGTCTGTGTAAGATAGATACTAGCATTCCTCGTGGTAAAAATCGTACGTAACAGCTAGTCCTAATATAGTATTATAAATGTGAAAGTGTGGATGTTTGGATGTTTGCTACTCAATCACGCAAAAAACGCTGAACGGATTTGGATGAAATTTGGAATGGAGATTATACCCTGAATTAACACATAGGCTACTTTTTATCCCGGAAAATCAAAGAGTTTCCGCGGGATTTTGAAAATCAAAACCCCACGCGGACGAAGTCGCGGGCATCAGCTAGTATATCTTAATAAAACCTTGCTGCCAAAGAATAAGATGCTAGGATAACAAATATGATGAACGAAGAAGCCAATAGGCAAAACGTGAAGCAAAACAAGCCCAAAACTTAACAGCTATAAATCTTCATGAATGTCACAGTTAAGAACTTCGATACAATATGTAGGCTTTATGAAAAGTGCTTACAGCCAGCAAAGTTCCCTTGTTCAGCTGGCCGACCGCCAGTGCTTACGTACGGGTAAAGTTATTATTGATTGATGTAGGCCGACTTTTGCGCGTAGGTGGAATACGAGGTCGGCGTACTCCACCTCTGCTCCACTAGACATACATATAGCTAGATTTTGTTTAGACTTTCCTATTAAATATCTACATTCTTTAATCTATATCTACAAATAAATAAAAATTTTCGCTAATTCTTTTTTTATAATATTCCTTGAAGTACGAGGATGGTCCTTACGGAGAAAAAAATTTAAAAAATTTGAATCGACTGTTAGGCGGAACGAAGTTCGCCAGGGCAGCTAGTTCTTAATAAAACTTCAGCTGAAAGCATAATCGTTTATTCATTTGTTTTAGAAATAAAGTGGTTTCAGCGCCCGACGACCTCACTTGTCTGTTAACCAATTGGTGTTTTGTGAAATGGCTTAGGTCAAGGTGTTCTTTGTGGTGGAGGCAAGTTAACACCGGAAAAGCGCTAGCTACTGGCACGCCACTTAGCGTTTCGAAACTATGCCGTATAAAAGTCAGTTACCTAGGCCCTAATAAAGTTAAATAGAATTCTATAATAGTGCTGTTGGCTAGCCGCAATAGACAAGCTCAAACTTCTCTAAGAATTGCTCGAATGCTTCTGTTTGGACGGCTGAGTCGCCCGAAGCTGCTAAAAATTGGAAGGAAAGAAGATATCCCTGGCGATTAAGAGGCATCACCCACAGACGGAGTGGGGTGGCGTTGGCCATGTGGCGCCGCACAAGGAGCCACGCGACACTCACTCATAACATTCATTATAGCCGGCGGCGCACCGCGCCGCGCTTTCTGTGACAACACTCGCCGCAATTGGGTATTTGACTAAGTACTTACATCAAAAATAAATTATTTCTCAGTGATTATTAAATAGATGGTCTTCCAAAATACGTAAAATCCACGTTCTTTGTTGGTTTTAAGTGTATTAACCATTTTAGCTTTATAAAATATTATTGCTGATCATACAATCAAACAACTGTAGCGTCGTTAAACTTTACAGCACCAATAATCGGTCTATAATAGACCGTAATACCTATGTCCGCAACGGAAATGCATCGATTAGCCTAAGACTAGTTCGTGTACCTACGCCTATGCTCTTGTAAATTTTATCACCGATACCGTGCGCCAAATCACGATCTTATCTTCCCGATTCCGACGATAATTCGCGGAGAGATATCGATTTCTCCCCGCGATCGGACGTCAAAGGACGAAACGCTTGATCGCTACACTGCCGAGATTTTATCGATTAATTTCAAACATCGAATAATGCAGCGAATAATGAATACACCAACCTACGTTTGCTTAGCCAATTGAAGATTTTATCGCTATGGCTAACATACATTACGCGTTTATTGATTGTCGTCCCTAATGGCTGTGTATACTAAAAGTTCAGTGGATATAAAGCAAGTTAATTTTTTGTGTTGTTATGAGTGTAGTTGTAAAGGAAGGTCGTAGACGCTTGGCAGACGGGCGCCGGGGGTAATGACCGTGTTTCATGTCTGGCTGGAACTGCAAATAACTGGCCTAGCGCGCTGACAAGGGGAATCGCTGCCACTCGAGTTGGTAATCGGAATCGATGTGCTTGTAACCTAGATCGTTTTGCGCTGCAATATTTCACGGCTAAGCATGATTGATACAAATAATCCTAGTAGGTATTTTGCACGGTTTTCAATCATTGGATTTAATTTTTTTTATTGAGTATAAATATAGGTACGTGAGAGGTAGGTACTTATAGCTATATACCTAACTAACAGTACGCGACAGAAGGTTATGTCCATCGACCTTTAGAAAGAGATAGCGGTTTTCAGATTTTTCCCCAAATGTCAGCTATAAGATCTACCTACCTGCCAAATTTCATGATTCTAGGTCATCGGGAAGTACCCTATAGGTTTCTTGACAGACGGACAGACAGACAGACAGATGGACATAAAGACAGACAGACAACAACGTGATCCTATAAGGGTTCCGTTTTACCTTTTGAGGTACGGAACCCTAAAAACAAATAGGATAAAATAAAATCGGGCAAAATTAGTAAAAGCAGCCCAAAACTTTCTGAAAAACCCTTATTGCTTTAGTGAATTCGTTTTACAACGTTTTTCAAAGTCGGCCCTTACGCGACCTGCTTCGCCTGTAAGCAATTCATCCTTTACCGCATTTAGAAGACAAAGCCTTTAAAAGCCCTTCTTTTGAGGCTTTTTCTTTGAGTGTAAATACGTCCGTATTAAGTTCTGTGGAAGTGTTGCTTTATAGAGCCTTATGTGAAATAGTCTACTTACTAATAGGTGTCCCATCGTTTTTACTAGACTGGGATGTTTTTCATACAATGAAAACTCGCGTGTAGGTTTCCTCACGATGTTTTTCTTCATGTTAAAGAACGTGATATTTAAATACTTAAAACGCACATTTATTTATTTTATTTATCGAACCCCCCGACCCCCGATTAGAAGGCGGACGTCCGAACTACTAAGCCATCAAACTATACGATCGCTATAATTTTACGTATTTTCACTTAAAGAAAATAATATTATCTAGTATCCACTTATACTATTAGGTAGTAGAGGACTAATTGTGTTTGAAATCTATGCTTACTACGTATAAAATATATGTGAAGCGGTAGGTAATTAGTAATTACCATACAATTTAACGTTTGAAAATATTGTTACAAGGTGTATGGCTGCATTCGAGTTTTTGGTCTACAAAAATATGGGTTAACTTATGTATACTTTTCTTTATGTCTTTAAATAAATATCTATAAAATTTTATGTAGGCCAACTCTACCATAGAAGTTTTATAATTTGAGACACAACACATGGCTACATTGTTGTTTGAAACACGGCATACAATAACAAAAATTTGCTGTGAAAACGATCGCAGATAGTTTATCTAATAGATAGTTTCTACACGGCATCAAACCAGAACGCTAAATTGCTTGGCAGCACGGCATTGCCAGTAGGGTGGTAACTAGCCACGGCCGAAGCCTCCCACCAGACCAGACCAGAAATTTAGAAATTATAAAATTCCTAACCCCTGCCAGGAATCGAACCCGGGATAATAAGACGACAGTGATAATAAGACAACAGTGATAATAAGACGACAGTGCTTACCACTGGGCTGCAGGGAGGTCGTCTAAATAACATGAAAAATTCGTGGCATTGGACAAAAATATCACTGAGCACAAAGACTAGCTGGCTGTAATCGTATCTAAGAAATATCTATCGCTACACGTCCATAATATTTAGGACTTTCACTGAACCAGACTCAAATCTTGGACAGTCCTAGTCGTACTAAGGCGCATGGTTACTCTACTTATTACGGAATAAGCTGGTATTTTCCTAATCTAAGCATAAAATGCACGCAAGCATGTTAGTTCTTATTAGTGTACAAGTCGCTAAGTGGAGCTAATTAGAAACGAAAGCCTCATAAATGCGTGGAATGTGAGCACTGAACAGGTTCAAAGAATGCCTCTTTGAATAACTTCAAGTAACGCCGGCAATTGACAGCTTTTTGTAACATCGTGGACTTAGGAACAAAAATATTTTGGATGACGATTTTTCCATAGACCGTTTGTCCAGGTAAGGTACTTAGTGCTAAGTAGGTAGGGTCTATTACCGCAGGTTTGCACCGACGCGAAGTTTGATTGATAGCAATAGTGTTATGAATGACGATCATAGATTGGTTCGCATTCACTCTTTGTAGGCTGGAATGCACAATTTTATTATAGCAAGAATATCTTAGAACTGTATTGAACTAGCTAACACCCGAGACTTCGTCTACGTAGATTGAGGTTTTTAAAAATCTCGTTGATTGTCTGGGATAAAAAGTAGCCTATGTCACTCTCCAGGTCTTTAACTATACCCATGCTAACAATCACGTCGATCCGTTGCTCTGTTGCGACGTGATTGAAGGATAAGCCAATAAACCAACAAACCAACGCACTATCGCATTTGTGTAGCGTTTCGGTCAATTACAACAATTGCGATTGTCCCAAAGTGGCAATCAGTATGTACCTAAGGAGGCTATTGCAGTGTTTTTTTTCTACTTTTTTAAAGTGTAGCGTAACACTTACTCGCAACTGTACACCTTACTTCACTAGCTAACTGAATAGATAAAATTGCAGCACCTATGAATAGAATGTAAATGTGTATGAAGGAACAAAAGACGAAAGGAGAAAGCTTCATATAATTTTTTCTTGACCTTCACCTCTGCTAATGACTCTCCAGTCCACAGAAGACTAATTGAGTTTTCTTTAGATGGTGTAAAATCGAAAGTCACGTCGAAAACAAATTATATTCCACACGCCCTTAATGACCTTGGTACCTTGGCTTACCTGAAGTTTATTATATACCTGAATACAATATAATATATAAGCTATGTTTTTAAATATCCCTTTATCGTTCCTAATACAAAAATTCTGTTTCAAGCCGGCAAGGCATCTCTAAGAGTTCATCCAAAGGCATTCGGAATTCAGTCCCCACCTCCACCGTTAAGCTTTTGAGGCTTTTATAAACATTATAATTATTAGTTAAATAATAGAATCAGTTAGAACTAAGATTGGCATTTAGACAAAGTGTGTCAAAAAATATGTGGTATTTACAATTTGGATTCGAAGACGTGTCGGTAACAATAAAAAGTTAATGTAGGGTACTGTAATCACGGAACGACAACTTAATGATACAGTATAATGCTCCAGCACAGAAATATTTGGTTCATTCTGAACCGATATTTTCTATTGTGCTGTCTAAGTACAAATGTAATCAGCTTAGGTTTACTACACACAACACTTTATAATACGTTAATCCAAATATAATATGGATAATGTAAAAGCTTTAGCTGTTAACTAAAATGTAGCTCTCCAAGGGGTACCAACTGCTAGTACAATCAATACTTCCATACTAATATTTTAAATGCGTAAGCTCTGCTACGTTTTCACGGTCCATATTACGTTTAGGTAATTGGTTAAATATTAGGCTTTGGGTGACGTGAAATCAAAGAAAAATTGGCGATTCATAGGCTGCCTTCACATCAAATGTAGGAAGATTTGACGCCTGCTAGTGACGTCGAAGCCTCGACGTATTGTTACAAGTTCCCTAACTGTCCTGAAAGTTAAATCTGTATGGTGCATACAGATTTCATCGGTTTCAGCTGATTATAGCAAATTAAGCTTTTGATATATTGTATATCATGGATTTCCGCAAAGTAATGCCTGCTTCTATACAACGTCAAACAGCTGTCAAAGGTAGATTAAAACTAGAAAGAAACAACAATAAATAATTGAACACAAGCTTGAAAAAAGTTGGGAAAGGAGAATCGTGATATTATCTCAAATCTCCGTTTGTAAGAAACCTTACGATAAAAATTGAAGTTTGATAGTTAGAAACGAAATCGTCGGTGAAAGAAGACAAGTAGCCTCGTACCTACGACTCGTGTAATTTCATCCAATTTGTTTTTTATTTACCTAATTTGTAGAGACGCGTGTTATTCGAAGCTTTCTTCACACTGGAGGCGAGGTTTGAGAAATCGATTCAATTACAAAATAAGTGGTAGTATTACTTCCATCGGCCCAGTGGTTGTAGTATGTTGTCGGTCGGTATACCGGGGGGTCGGAGGTTCTATCTTGGGTATGCACTTTTTTTTCCTTTTTTTCCAAAATAATTTATTTGATTCGATTTATCGATAAATCGAATCACGCGATGTCCAAACCCGGGCGCAATGCCGTGGAATGAAAATTATATTATAGGGGCATCTCTGGTGGTGTCGAAATGCCTATGAGAGATCTATGTCCAGCTGAGGTCATACAATACGCGACAGGTGGAGATGGCAATCGGGGTATGAGTCTGCGGGACGCCTTCACTCCCACGCTATCCCGCACCGGGTTAGCGCTGGAGGTGTGCGGGGCGTCCCCACTCTGATTGCCATCTCGACCTGTCGCGTATAGGTATATGTCTGATCTACGTCCATTGTTTAAAATGACGACTAGACTAGGTAAATAACACGCAACATCCATCATTCCAAAGTTTATCAAAAGTCAATATATATCACAAAGACACTGGTACGTCGTCGATAGAACCAATTTTGAAACCTAATTTGCCTAGGCATGACATGACCGAGTTTTCGTCCAATCACCGACGTAAATTGACTTGTTTTATTATTTACTAGTACGTTCCCACAACCTTTATGTACAGACAGGAAAAAAATTGTAGGTTAGGTACATGAAATTTTAGGTCAAACTCATTGTCTACTAATAAGTACCTACAAGTGGTATCTAAATAAAAAATCCGGTGCTATATGAAAATGTTTGTGTGACGTAACAAACACTAAAGTTGTTAAGTAAACATTTCGAATGTAGAACTGAACAAATTTTGATAAAATTTTGGTGTCCAATGATGGTGATTATCGCCTTTCTGACCACAACTAAATTTATTCGCATCCTTTTCTTACTAATGTAATACACAGAAGGACACAGTTTGACATGTTTAAATTTAACTAAAACTGTCAAACTTCGTGATTTTAGCTGCCAGTTGCGAGCCTATTGATTAAATTTGAAGCGTCCACTAAAATTTAGTCTTTAAATTTAAAATTCATGTTCGGCCTTTTTTTAATAATAAAAAAGATGCAGTTACTCTAAATTTAGTTTAGAGTAAGACAACAAAAGCGGCGCCTATTGTTAAATTAAATTTTGTTGAGAAAATTTCATATTGTAACTAGCATGTACACACCAATTCAACTTTCCTCATCCTTGTAAAAAATTAAATTCACATATAAATCTACTAGATGATGCCCGCGACTTTGTCCGCGTGAATGTAGCTTATTAAAAATCCTGTGGAAACTCTTTAATTTTCCAGGATAAAAGGTAGCCTATGATGTAAGCTAACTCTGTACCAAATTTCATTAAAATCGGTTAAACTGTTGGACCGTGAAAAGCTAGCAGACAGACAGACACACTTTCGCATTGATAATATTAATATAGAGTATGGATATTTCAGTCAGTAGGTACTTAAAGCAACAACTGGTGCTCAATATAATTCGCCACAGAACAAAAACATATTTCAATTTACAGAAACGATATCAGTAAGCTATGCTGTCATCTTTTTTGCTGACCTTAGGTAATTGGTTGGCTACTATGACAGAATTTATTATTGAAATATTGTGCAACATATCAATCATCTATTGCAATAAGTAGGTATTTTAATGAACAATACTGGTGGTGTAATTTTCTTTTGTTAAGAAACTGAAATTGAAAATAATAAATGAACAGTTTCTTTAGTGTTAAGTCTAGTTACCTACCAACAGTTCATTTCAGTTAAAATACGCAACATGGGTGCTTCTAATTTTAGGATTGCATATCCTAAGAAAGTGTAAGGCGCAAAGCACACCGGCATAGTCAAGATGGCCGCGCGTTGTCCGTGTTTGTTTTCAGTACTTATCCTATTTTCAAAGTTGCTGTTTTGAAGCTAAAAGCTGAGTTTATGTTGTTATAAAAAAGACTTGGCTCTACTCCCTCTGCTTGTACTGGCCCTTACTAGGCCACCCAAAAAACTTTGACTAGTCTCTAGCAAATCTACTAGATGCGTATTAATTTACTAGAAGACTTAACCCTTACTATTTCTCTAGGGGTAAAAGGCATATAGAGCCGAGAGCTGTGATAGCCTAGTGGTTAGGACGTCCGCCTTCTAATCGGAGGTCGGGGATTCGATCCCGGGCACGCACCTCTAACTTATTGGAGTTATGTGCGTTTTAATTAATCAAATATCACTTGCTTTAACGGTGAAGGAAAACATCGTGAGGAAACCTGCATGCCTGAGAGTTCTCCATAATGTTCTCAAAGGTGTGTGAAGTCTACCAATCCGCACATGGCCAGCGTGGTCGATTATGGCCAAAACCCTTCTCACTCTGAGAGGAGGAGCCGTGCTCCGTAGTGAGCCGGTGATGGGTTGATCATGATGATGATGATGATAATGAAAAGGCATATGCTGGGTGGTGTACGACTGTGAGGAACGTCTATTGACTATTCAGTCTGTTACAGCTAGGGATTGCTTTAGCAATCCCTGGTAAGCCGATGTTTCGGCTTTTGATTAAAACATAATTACAGTAAGCAGTAAGCGGCAAAAATATTGTACATCAACCTTTAGAAAGGGATAGGCGGTTTCGTAGAGCGTTGTCACTGTCGTTGAGACCGACAAAACGTCACTTAGGTATGAGTGACAGAGGCAACGCTCTACGAAGCCGAAACTTCTTTCTTTCACACTTTTCATACACTTCTTTCTCGATCCTTTACTTACCATTGCTGACTTAATAATCAGAAAAACTCTTATATCATACCTTCCATTTCCCCTTATCGAATCGGATAGATTCAAGAATGGAAACGCGAAATGGTTTAATAAAACATTCCATTCCACTCGTTTGCTATGAATGTTGTATGAATGCTATTAAAAACGAATTGCAGCGAAAGTGCTCTCTACTTCTCTACATACTCGACGTAGTATAAAACAAAGTCGCTTCCCGCCGTCTGTCTGTCCATATTATGTACGCTGAGATATTTTAAACTACGGAAGTTTAATGCGGTTTTCATCAATAGATAGAGTGCTTCAAGAGGAAGGTTTATGCGTATAGTTTTTAATATTGTTTTGTGTTAATTTGTTGAAATGTTGTGAGTTGTGACAATTGTTCAAGATGTCGGAAGAAATCATGCCGACTGAGAGGTTTTATCGAAAATGCTTTCTTATTCTTTTCAAATAATTAGGTATAATAACATAATACCTATACCTACCAGGCGCCGATCCAGCCCTCAAAAAAGGTTGTGGGCACAGTCACCCGAAAATCGGCCAAGTGAAAATATCAAATTATTTAAACGCTACTACAATACATATACTTACTATAATTTTATTTAGGTGCTTACTTAATTAAATTACAAATTCAAGCTTCGACTTCAATGGACCGTGAAAGTGTGACGTCACAAGTCTATTAGGGTTGTGGGCATGCCCATCGTGCCCACAACAGTGGATCCGCGCTTGATACCTACCTACTTATGATGGAATTTGACACCACATTAGTATCTACATTGGACCCGCGCGAAGCCGGGACGGGTCGCTAGTCTAAATATATGAAAGGAAAAGGTGACTGACTGACTGATCTATCAACGCACAGCTCAAACTACTGAACAGATCGGGCTGAAATTTGGTATGCAGATTATGAGAGCTATTATGACGTAGGCATCCGCTAAGTAAGGATTTTTGAAAATTCAACCCCTAACGGGGTGAAATAGTGGTTTGAAATTTGTGTAGTCCACGCGGACGAAGCCGCGAGCATAAGCTAGTATAGTATTAAACGTAACGTATCGCCTTTCGTTCGGAAACTAAAAGCATTTTCTCCTGTCGCTCCACATATGATAAAGTTACTGGCTCTCATTACCATGGATAACATGGCATTGCCGTGTTTCTATGAACAGGTGGCTAATTGCGCAACACGGTTGCTATCATCATACATTTGAATTTCATAAAAGCCAAACAAACACAACACGCTGTTGGACATAGGCCTTAAAGGCCCTAAAGAGCGCCACCACTCCCGGTCCTCAGCCATCCTCATCTAGCCACTTCCCACCAGCCTTTTTATATCGTCGGTCCATCGTGCTGCAGGGCGTTCCGCACTACGCTTGTCTCCACTCGAGGACTTTCCGGCTCCAACGGCCATCGCCTTTACGACAGGCATGACCTACTTACTCCCACTTTAGCTTGCTAATACTTTGGGCTATATCAGTGACCTTGGTTCTCCTGGATCCCCTCATTTCGGATCTTATACCTCAAGGATACTCCTGACATAGCTCTCTCCATAGCTCGCTGAGCAACTTTGAATTTGTGAACAAGGCCGTTTGTCCACGTTTCAGCACCATTGGTGAGGACGGGAAGGACACACTGGTAAAAGACTTTCGTCTTCAGGCACTGAGGAATGACGATGAGAAGACTCACTGACTTGACTCAATTTCCCAAGAGCTGCCCAATCTAGTCGAATTCTTCTGTTGGCTTTCTCGTCGAAATTGCTTCTACCTAATACTACTAATGTTATATTTAACTAAAAAAGTAAAAACGAATATAAATTTTTGGGTTTGACCCACTGTGCACAACCTGTACAGAACTGACAGTTTACAGTTTTTAGTTTGTATCACTAGTTGACTTTGGATTATTTTAGTCGATTTTATAGCCCGTGAGGAAGAACATGGTCTCAATAGTTTTCGATCTAAGTTATTTTCAAATTTTTTTTTGGGGTTTTTCAATAGGTAGTGTAATTTAGAAGTTACGAGAATATGCGACTCGCGAAAATAGCATCTTTTGAGTTAATTTTTTTCGTAAACGGTAAATTCGAGCAGCTCTATCGAAAGCTAGGTAAATGCATTTTATACCTGATCGTACTTAATATTATAAAGCTACCCTATCTCTCTCATTACCATGAATGTTATGGCTGTTTATAATAACATGAAATTTTATGAAAATTAAGTAAATGTTAGAACCGTATCTTTAGACCATTGGTCGTCAAACTGCGGCCCCCGGGCCGCATGCGGCCCGCCGCTGGTATTTGTGCGGCCCGCGAACAAAACCAAATAATTTTATAAAAATATACTAATTATATTATAATTTATACTTAACTATTCAGAGCAATAGCACAGAATAAAATATACTAAACGGCATGGGCAGCAACTGGCGCGGGTGTAGCGGGAAGTGAGTCGAGACTCGAGAGTCGAGACGGCGCGGGCGGCGGCACTGCCCCCTCCACCCTCTGCCCGCTACCGCCGCCCGCTCGGCGGCACACAGAACTGGACGCTTGTTTCTTTTCATAGATTGCGAGTTACGTACGTATTACTAATGGCTGGAGTGTCATCAAAAAGTGCTTCCAAAAGGAAAATAGCTGATGAAAATAGGAGTTTTCAAGAAAAATGGGAGGATGAATTTTGTTTCATTAGTGGACACAAGGAAGGTACTGCTATTTGCTTAATATGCCGCGAAACTGTTGTCGGGATTAAGCGGTACAATTTATTTCGACATTACACAAGTAAACATAGCTCGTTTACAGAGGCTTTTCCTTTGGAATCTAATGAAAGGAAGAATAAAGTAGCTCATTTGAAGCTGTCAATTCGTCGTCAACAGAATATTATGACCACAGCGGTCGGACAAAATGATGCAGTTACAAAAGCTTCGTACCAAGTTTGTAACATTCTTGCAAAAAGGATGAAACCCTTCACTGATGCTGAATTAATTAAGGAATGCATGCTAACTATTTCGCAGACTTTGTTCCAAAATTTCTCAAATGGTAAACAAATAATGGCAGAAGTAAAAAAACTTACGCTTTCTGAATCGACCTGTCGCCGCCGCGTTGAAGATATTTCAAAATCAATGTTTGATGCAATAATTCAAAAACTGAAAGATTGCAAATTCTTCAGTCTTGCGTGTGATTCCAGCACAGATATAACATCAATGGCCCAATGCTCATTATTTGTGCGTTACTGCACAATGGACGGGATCATAGAAGAAGATTTCCTGGCTCTCATAACCATGAAAGGTCAGACAAGAGGTATTGATTTTATGGACGTAATAAAAGAATTAGTGGAAAAATACGATATACCTATAAGTAAATTGATATCAGTATGCACTGATGGTTGTCCGTCCATGGTGGGTGCAAATAATGGTTTGATTGCTTTAATGAAGAGAGAATGGAATTTGCCTAATTTGCTGCCCATTCACTGCTTACTGCATCAAGAAACTTTGGCATGTCAAATCTCAAATAACAAATTGAAGGATGTGATGAAAACGGTCATAAATATTATAAATTTCATTCGTGCGCGTGAACTTAACCATCGAAAATTTAAAGAACTTCTTGAAGAATTACAAGCTAATTATGGCGACGTTGTCCTGCATACTGCCGTCAGATGGTTAAGCAAAGGAAAAGTGCTAGAACGATTTTTTAATTTGAAATTTGAAATAATTCAATTTTTACAACAAAGTGGTAAAGAATATCCCCAACTTGAAAATGATGAATGGTGGGCACTTATGGCTTTTTTGACCGATATTACACTGAAGTTTAACAATCTTAATTTAGAATTGCAGGGACCTAACAAGATAATCGGAGAAATGACGAATAAAATTTTCGCATTTGAAGCTAAACTGCAATTATACATAAGTGAGCTTGAAGCTAGAGATTTTTCTAATTTTCCTACTGTTGCTGCTCTGCGATCCGACGTATCTATTGGTGATAGTGTCTATCAAGATATGGTCCTCTTTTTGAAGGAATATTTGGCAGAAATTCAAAAAAGATTTAATGACGTGAGAAATATTAGGAACTGTTTTATTCTTGTAGAAAACCCTTGGCATTTTGAAAATGGTGACATTAAATTATTCAGCCAGTTTGGATTTCCGAAACCACAATTGTTGAACGAAATTATAGAACTTAAATTCGACACACAACTTAAAGCCCACTTCATCGAACATCGCGAAAAGCAGGAGTACATTGAATTTTGGAGAAATGTGCCTAGCAACTATAAATGTTTACGAGACTGCGCACAATTTATTTTAACTATATTCCCTTCGACCTACCTCTGTGAGGCTTCATTTTCGAAAATGACATTTTTAAAAAATAAATATCGTAATCGCCTTTCCAGTCATTTACAAGACACCATGAGGATTTCATGTAGTCCCAAAGACGCGAACATAGAAGAAATTGTAAAAAAAATGCAACATCACAATTCGTGAAGTGTTAACTTTTTTTTTTTTACTTAAGTACCTGTTTTTCTTTGTAATAAAAATCTTGAATAAACATTTCTGTTTTTATTTAGTTACATTTACTTGCACCCGCGTTGCTAGTTTCACATACAATTCACAAGTGTGCGGCCCCCAGTACTGTCTCACATTGTCCTATGTGGCCCTTGACCAAAAAAGTGTGACGACCGCTGCTTTAGACCATTAATATCCCGGATACTGTACCTTATCTTTTTCTTGTAATGGTTATAATGCGTTTAATGCATTAGCAACATTATAGGTAGGTACATAAACATGAACAGAGATACATTTAGAAACGTCTATGTTTAGTGCCTATATCCTGTTTAAATAGGAATATTTAGATAACATCGTAGCAACATTAGAGGAAAGCGAAAAAAAATGCTGTTTCCAGAAGTTAGTTACGTTTCTGGCCATTTCATCCGCGCGGACTTAGATTTTTAAAAATCCCATGGGAATCCGATTTTTCCGGATAAAAGTAAAAGCTGTAAAAAGTTAAAGCTATAGTATCTAAGTCGGTTCAGTGGTAGTATGGATACTAACCACTAACAAAGTAAATAGGTAATCAATTAGTGATTCTTTAAAAACTGATAGTGCCTAGGTAATTATTAATATAAATATTATTAATATATTATGAAGGAATGAAAGCCTAGTGGTTAGGACGTCCGCCTTCTAATCGGAGGTCGGGGGTTCGATCCCGGGCACGCACCTCTAACTTTTCGGAATTATGTGCGTTTTAATTAATTAAATATCACTTGCTTTAACGGTGAAGGAAAACATCGTGAGGAAACCTGCATGCCTGAGAGTTCTCCATAATGTTCTCAAAGGTGTGTGAAGTCTCTGTCTACCAATCCGCACATGGCCAGCGTGGTAGACTATGGCCAAAACCCTTCTCACTCTGAGAGGAGACCCGCGCTCTGTAGTGAGCCGGTGATGGGTTGATCATGATGATCATGATGAATTATTATCAAGTGATTAATTACGACATTGTAACTGCGCACGGGCGTCCAATAAATCCTAAGGCATATCAAATGAATCATTCAACGGTGTTATGTTAAATGCCTACCACTGCCACATATCCTCCATGTGACATTATCTTCTTCGCGATCGGTAAACGGAGACGTTACAGTACAGTATTTATAGAAAGGATTTAGTATTTACTCAGTTGACATTTCTTGTTTCTGGGACTAAGAGCAAGCGCTGTGCTAAAAGCTGTGATAGCCTAGTGGTTAGGACAGGTACAGAATTGTACCTTTAGATATGCGTGTTCTGAATTCTGATACGAACTTTAGAGCCTCAATAGCTCAACCGGTAAAGGAGTGGACTGAAAACCGAAAGGTCGACGGTTCAAACCCCGCCCGTTGCACTATTGTCGTACCTACTCCTAACACAAGCCTGACGCTTAGTTAGAGAGGAAAGGGGAATATTAGTTACTTAACATGGCTAATATTCTTTTTTAAAAAAAAAGAATTTTTGTTAACTTATTTTATGGTTGTATGGACCCACCTACATTAGTCTTGTTAAGGCACTCCATCGTAGGCCTTGACCTGGTGAATAAAAAGACGATTAGTCACTAACTGAAAGGGACAAAGTGTGTTTTCTTTTAAATGTATAGGATAGCTGCCTAATGTAAATTAACCCAGGTAGACGTATCAAGGTTGGCCCATACTAAGTGTATAAAACTAAAATAAATAGTGTCATTTATAAAGAAAGTAACTAACAGATAGTCTACCATGCTGGCCAAGTGTCAGACTTCAAACATCTTTGAGAACACTATGGAGATCTCTCAGGCCTGCAGGTTTCCTCACGATGATCTTTTACTACAACCATTTACAAGGTCATCATCATCATCATCATCATGATCAACGCATCTCCCGCGCCGGCTCACTACCAATCACGGATCTCCTTTCAGAATATGAAAGGTTTTGGCTACGGTCGACCACGTTGGCTTAGTGCAGATTGGCAGACTTAACACACCTTTGAGAACATTATGGAGAACTCTCAGGCATGTCGGTATCTTCACGATGACTTATTAGTTACCAAAAAATGTTAAGCAGATAGAGCAACGGGAGAAGGCGAATTGTCCTAATGATAACTGTCTTACATTAACAGTAAAATAATATTTCGAAACAAAATGGCTTTTGTTGTCTTCCGGCGTCTGTTCCATTCCATGGCATCCGTTTGACAGCTGCCTATTTCTGTAACGACGCCCCCTAGCCGTCCAGGGCTGCTAGGTGTCCGGTTACTGAATATTCAATACACATGGTTTACTTACATCCTTTAAATACCAGGTACCTACCTAACCATTGACGCCCTGCCTAGCGCAGTGGTCTTGTTAGTGGGAGGTTCCAGGTTCGATTCCAGGCAGGGGGTTGGAATAATATAATTTCTAAATTTCTGATCTGGTCTGTTGGGATGCTAGTGGCCGTGGCTAGTTACCACTCTACCGGCAAAGCCGTGCCGCCAAGCGGTTTAGCGTTCCGGTACGTCGCCGTATAAAAATACGTTAATAGATAATACGTTTATAAATGTTTCTTCATTAAAATAATTTAAGATTAAGGAAGTAGGTATGCAGGCAACCCTTGCCGCCGCCGCGTGTGGCGCCCGCGCATGCCTGTTATTTGTATTACAAAATAACAAAACTACGTTAGATATATTTTACTCTCACGCACTTTCTTATACGCAATTATACCGGCCCAGTGTGTATGTTAATGTGTGTTGTTTGTTATTAAGGTTTGTGCTGTATAATGTAATTATACGTTTGCTTTTCATACTCCACCAAGTCTGGCAAAGAGGCTCTGTAGCGCTTAAGCTCTCTAAAATTGTATTTATACAGTTACGCAGCAGAAAGTAATGTACATCGGCGTATAGAATTTAGAATGACATTACGGCTTTGTAGAGCGTTGTCTCTGTCACTCATACCTATGTGACGTTTTGTCGGTCTCAACGCCAGAGACAATGCTCTACAAATCAGCTATCTCCTTCTAAAGGTCGATGTACATTACTTTCTGCCGCGTACTGTACTTACAGTACGCGGCAGTACCAACCTCTTAGTAACCTACGTTCAATAATGGCACCTATTTATACTAATACTTACCTACCTAATTGAATTTTACGCTTTACCTAAACGTACCTAAGTAATTATTTCAGCGTGGAGTTTATACTTTGTCTCATATTTTCCGAATCCAATTACCTACCAGCTACCTATTTGATTCTTGAAAGTTTTGTTAGCCATTTATTGCCTACGTTATCTTATCATATTAGTTATATTGCTTATCAATTATCATGTTCCGAGCTTGTCCATTCTGTTGTTCTGAAGTAAATATTATGTCAAGTAAGAAAACCTTTTAGGTAGCTTACGTATAGATTTTTTGTACCTATCTAACTAACCTACATAGTATTGCTTAAAGCAAGTCAAGTTAAATGTCAGGGCAAACCCTTTGTCTATAATTAATGAACTTCCAGAGCCTTACCCTCAGCCTTTAGGCTGTTTTTCTTCGTATGTTTGACCCAATTTACCATGAAGACCTGAGTTTTCATAGAAGACAAATATACGTAAATAAAATACGACCATAAAGCGAATCTATACCTACATAGTAAATATTCTTTGGACTAGTCTGTACCAACTACTAACTCAAATAATATGTATTATAGATATCACAGATGAGAGAAACATAGATATGATGTAGGTTATTTTTGACAAAAAGAGTTAGATGATTAGGTGACGTCTATGCTCAAAGAAAATACAGTATGCGGCCGAAAGTGATGAACATCGGCTTTTAGAATGACATTTCATCTTTGTAGAGCGTCGTCTCTGTCACTCATAACCATATGACGCTTTGACGGTTTCAACGACCGAGACAGTGCTCTTCAAATTTGCTGTCTCCTTCTTAAGATCGATGTTCATCACTTTTGGCCGCGTTCTGTAATCAGTTTCTTCGCAATACTTAGGTTGATACCTAATACAAATTGCCATAGATAATCCTCCTTCCTTTAGATGTAATTATAAATGTAGGTATCTATAAAACCCATCTATTCAAATTACAAAGAAATTTCCGCTCTTCAATAAGCAAACACATTACAGACGGAGCGTAAACTAATTTGAAAGGCAGGCGTTGCGAAGGCAATTTTCTAGAAAACATCATTACAAGCAACATCGATGCGGTGTGGGAGAGAGACTAATAAGCTCTCGGCGAAGCAGAAAACACTCGATTATACTCGTAAATCTAGACGCCTGCTTAATGCGAACCACCTGATCGCCAGATATGAGACCGCAAACGTTGTAAGTGGAAACGGTTTGAGGTTAAGACTAAGGCCGATAACAAACTTTGCCTACTATTATTATCAATCCATGACCGGCTCACTACTAGGCACGGGTCTCCTTTTGGAACGAGAAGGCATAGTCCGCCACAATGACCAAGTGCAGATTGAAAGACTTCACATACCTTTGAGAATAATTATGGAGAACTCTCAGGCACGTACCTCAGTGTTTCGGGCATGCCTGACTCCATTGGGCTTGCAGCCCCACGGCCTATGGTCTAAAAACCTCCTCCCCTCTATTTTTTAGGCATACTTATACCTAAAATATACAATGCCTTTGCATTCCATCTGAAAGATGGCATGTCATGCATTAGAATAGATAGAATAGAATTAGGCGGTTTCTCATCTCTGATTTTCTCATTCGTCCTTTATTTTTGTATGTGTAAATTTATAATAGCACGCAACGTTTCAGCGTAGGTACACGCATGAGAAATAAGATGTTCTCTACCAATTTAGGCTTACTGTAGATGAACAGACAGAACAGAGTCTGGTACTATCTACTCACCTTCCTACTTATCAGTTCAATTATGGTAAGAAATATAACTAAAATTCCAACCTGCTCTCGACTAAGTAGGTATACAGTAGATATACTCCTCTTTTCTATGTCAGAGTTTTATCCCAGCTGTAGGTAGGTAATAGGTAGAAATAACATTAGGAAAAGGACTAAATCCTTACTTGAATTTTTCTACATGGAATAAAGTTTATATCTTGGCTAGGCTCACAGAATCGATACGCCAGCAGTGCAGTGCGGTTTCCGGCCTGCCGACGCTATGATCCACTGCCTTCTGTGACTCTAGTACTGAAACTATTTGTAAGCTTCCGCAAACTCAAGTCGTTCAGTATTAAAATAGGGCTGAGAAAGTTATGGCAACAGCAGTCCACTGACTCCGAAATGCATAGACAGATTGAATAGATTGCCAGGCTAAGCCCGGACACATTTGTCTGAAATAGATACAAAGTATTATTTATTTTCACCTAGAGCTCAACACAAACATTTTCATTGACTTTTCTGGCGTAGCGGTGACGTGACAATGCGTGAAAACAATCCAAAAAAAGTCTACCGTTGCCTGAAAACTTACAAAAGTTTCCGGGTGCGTAGGATAAATTTTCAATCGATAAACCGACTTCTAAAAAATAAAGTGCAACTTAACGCATATGTTAATTTTTATTTAGAAATCACTTTAGATCCTGTTTCAATAACTTTTTCCTCTCGTCCATTATATTGTTTTTTTTTTTTTTATATATCTTATTAGAACGGCAGGACCACTTACACTAACTAGATGATTAATAATAAATTTAAATACAAATAAAGGTACAAGAAAAAAGACAAAATACAAAACTATAAAAGATCAATCGATTATGTATCGATCGCACTTCATCATCATTAGCCTATGGACGTCTACGGTCTACTGCTGAACATAGGCCTTTTCCAAAGAGCGCTACCACGCCTTGAGCCTTTCTCATCCAGCCACTTCAGGCCATCCTCTTTATATCGTCGGTTCATCTTGCTGGACAGCACCCTATACTACTTAACGCTTACTTGTTCGGGGTCTCCACTCTAGAACTCGCTCCTACGGCAAGCATGGCCTGCCCATTATTGCCCGATCGATTCCACTTACGTAGATAGTAATATTAAATGCAAATAGTTAGTTACTTATAACCAAATCCCTATCCGATTACCGAAATTCGATCCTAGTATGTGTTATTATTAATAGACCAGTGGTCACCCCACAGTTGACTGGACACGCATAGCCATTACCTGTGTAAGGGCCGGGGGCTCGCCTCTACTTCCGTAGGGGAACTTGTAGTCGACAAATACCGCAAACAAATCGCTCAATTCGATTTTGAAAAACCAAGTTATTGTAGGGCATAGTAGGGTGATACAGTTCATTGACACGGCTACCTGAGTGAATTTCCGATCCGATTACGCTTTGTTAGATGGGCCGACAAATCGGTAGCCGACTTAAGTTGGCTGTTGGACGGCGGTGTGTCTGTAGATGCTCCAAATGTACACTTAGAAGTGATTTAGTTGACGTTATAAACATAAAGATAAAAGCACTTTCGCTATTTTATTGATACTAGGAAGTAATTAAAAACATGTGGGTTAGGTACCTATCCTAATGTTACACAACTCGGTAAATTTTTTAAGGAAACTCGATTGATAAGCCTTTATCGAAAGAATTTCTTTCGGGATTTTCTCGTTTTATATCCGGTCACGTAACTTAATTACTATGACATGCCATACTTACACTATCTTATGGAAAATATAATATCATAATTCGTTTTGGCCACAAAAAAACTCGTTTCTTATTTCCAAATCTATTTATACTCTAGGACTTACGTTCCTAATGTCTGATTTCAATAGTCCAACCCACTGGTAACAGGCCACTATTTTTTGAAAGGTGCGTTTAGGTAAACCCTGCACCCAGTATACGTCTCGGTATCGCTACGTGTACAGCTATATTTTTAATAGAAATTAGCCTTTTTAGCGTTTGAATTCTCTTATCTATACTTATAATTGTATGAGCATTGTCTATCTGAAGTTGTATAATATTTACTATGTAGTGATCCTTGGGTCAAAAAAAATTCGCCCTATATCAAGAAACACCAATCATCTCCTAGCGATGATATTTCTTATCAAGCATACGACCATGTTTCAGAGCCGTACCTACTTACCTAACTCCTTTTGAATTCAAGTTATTTAATATGTCTATCGTCTCATTACAGAGTTCCCAATGCGCCCAAGAGCTGCATCGCGGAGATCTTCAACGGCGGCGACACGATGGACGGCGGCAGCCCCATGAAGAACGGCTCCACGCGCCCCCGCGTCGTCAGGGATACTCCGACGCGTCCGCGGGACACGCACACTAGGCTCTTTGGTCAGATGAAGGTATGTCAAATTTCTTCATCCCAAATTTTTTACCCAGGGTAAAGGCACGACAGTTGTAAAGGGCTCCAAACTGTCCCTAGGTACGGCTCAATGGTAAGACAGCAGCTCTAGATCGTAAGTTTAAGAATCAAGAATCTATTTAGTCCTGCAGTGGACTGCAATAGGCTTCACCTAGATGATGATGACGATGAAATAAATAACGAACATACTTACTACATAGGGTATTGACTACGTATAGACAATGTTTTGGAAATCTGTCAAAATGTCGAATTTATTCGTCAGTTACATTTTATTTTGCGTTGGGGATCGATTGCGGTAGAATGACATCTACGTCACGATCGCAATCCCCTCCTGACTGATGGTTTATGCTCGCTCTCTATTGGCTGCAATGCACTGATGCAATAAATTCAGTCACAACAATTGAGATTATAATAAAGATTCTGTTTGTCCGCAATCGACCAACAGGCCTTAAACACTTTTTGCACCTCTGATTTCAGACCGCCGGCAACTCGTCAGTGTCGCCAATGATCACGGACACCATCCGCAGCCACATCCAGTTCGGCGACGGCGAGATGAACGGCAGCCCGGCTCACTCCCCCAAGATGAACGGCAGCGCTTCCTCCACGCCCAGCCGAGGTGAGACGGAGCCCGCCGACCAGTGTGAGTCGTACTCAATGTAGGCACGTGAAGCATTGCCAGCACGTAACGCAACAGCCTAGCTAAGCCGGGACGAATGTGGAATCGAATTTCAGTGGCGTAACTGTAGGGTGACAGGACAACACAATCCTTTGTTCAATGTATGTTTTTTTTAATCATTCAAAGACAACGAAGGAGAAAATATACAAGCATTCCGTACGCTGCATTATGGCGTAACGAGAACTCTACCGTAGTAGGCGGTGCATAATAATATACTACCGCACGCGACTTCAATTCAATAATTATTGTAACTCATGGATGTTCATAATTATCTATTGTCGCTTGAGCGATCGCTTCTTGTCAACACAGAGCGTCTGATTTTTAGCAGCATAAGCTTTCTTTGAGATGCTCGTGGGCGTCCGAGTGGAAGTAGCATTTCATTGCTGCCGTGGAGAAGCTTAGCATCTTTTTTAGACGTTATGGCTGCTTGACAAGCAAACATTTAATATAATAGAACGCTGTTAACACTAATTTAATATAGACTGTGCAAAAATGTAGTCCCGTGCGTCAGAATTTTTAGGTACCACTCTTTAGCAATAGGCAATTATTGCAGAAGCCAAAGAGTTATCTCTGTTTAAACAAGGTGTCCTACACTTTTATGTTACGCCACAGTCTGTCAGTGTTGTTCTTCAATTTAGTGCACTTTCTTAAACAGGCAGGTCCTATGTTCTAAGTCACTCAATATGGGAAATCATTTATTGCAAGCCAATTTTATGTTTTCGTTTGTTATTATACCGTTTCAATACGTCATACAACCAAGATTGTCGAAAGTCTGATGTTCTAGCTATAAAGTTTTGCAACATAAATTCACTTTAGTGCATTATTCGTAGATTATTCTGCTTATAAAGCTTCTATTTAATTTTCGATGCACTTCATTTACACAACTTTACTGCTGTGCTAAATGTTAGAATTGCAAACATTCACACATACCTTGTAAAGCACTGGAAAAAGCACGGTAGTTGTTGTTTTGCAAGAACCACTAGAATGTATTATAATAGAAAGTTCTGAGTTCTGACAAGAAATGTTGTAAATTAAAAATTCATATAATTCCACGAGGAATTTCAAAGAGCCTAAGGAAATCCCTGAATTCTATTCCACTTTCGAACAAGTTGAACTGAACACCGAGCATGCGCGAACGTATACTTTGACGATTTTAGTCTTGTGACATCGTCAAAGGGACGTTATATCATCTTATGCAATTAATTAGGCACTTATGCACGCTAGCATTGAATTATAAAATTATTTCGCAAATCATTATTAAGCTCGATATAACTGTTCATATATATTAATATTATCATAATAAATCATAACTAAATTGTTCACAGTTTTAGCATATCTAATCATCGTCGGTCTTATAAGTAAAGAAGAAAAGTATCTTCAGTAGAAACTTAGACAGAGATTAATGAGAAAAACCAAATAGATGCTGGGGCTGATTCTCTTGTACACAATCTTTAAACTAAACTAAAATGATACTCCTAAATCTATTGCTATCCCTGTCATAATGTTGCTTGCGGAAAAGGACAGCACTAGATTTAGACCTGTTAATTTAGTTTAGTTTTAGAGATTGTGTGCAAGAGAATCAGCCCCAATATAATAGTTAATTTTCAGTGAAACAAGTTTTATTTATGAGACCCAAATGATATTAAAATAATAACCATGGAAGAGCTGATTAATCAAATAATAATTACTTATGTAACTAATATAATTTACGCAAATTTACTTGTCAGAGATAACAACTTAATAAATAGCGAATATAATAAATTGGTTTAGTGACGCAACCAATTCTTATTTTAATACTTAACAATATGACATTCAACTACGAACAGTACGAATTTTTGGTGTAAAATAAAGAATATTTTACTTTTTACGAAGTTACGAATTTTCAGAAAAGAATGGAAGATGTGGTGGCGTCGCATTCTGTTCAAGTTAAAGCGATATATCCATAGATGATAGATTTTATGAATTAATGGTCAACTTAAAAGTATTAGCATTAAAAATCCTATGACCGTATCTCTATTAAAATTTTAGGCTCACCAAAACTATGCTCAATTGCATAAGGGTTTCTTGTTTTTATTGCTAATACTCTTATGTTGGTCTCTGTCCATGGTACAAATGAAAACAGAATTGTTCTAAATGGTCAGTATCGTACACGCCACCGAAGAGGAACCCGGTGACCGGGGACGGAGTGCCCTTGCCGACTCCGCGCCGCCGACATCCGGCCGCCAGCCTGCGAGGTGCCTCACCAATCTATCCGAACACCTACCCATTCGACGACATCCTCGAACCACAACCCACCCACCGATACTTCACTCGAGAATGGCCACCAAAACCAGCTCAGTATTACGTGGAATCCACCACGAAGCCACGTATAAACATTCCACACAGTCCGTACACCTTACTAGGTCTCAAAACTGACGATCCCGAAAAGGTCCATCCTGTAATCGATCCGAATTCTCTTTCGCCTCAGCTAGTTCTCGACAAACATTGGCCACCTTTCCCAGCTCAACACTACCTAGAGCCGCAGGAACATTACATTCCTCATCACCCTTTGCCACCACACGCTTTTGTTGGCATGACCTCCGCTTTGGGCGATAGTCCCCAACCGGACTATAAATACAATCCCATTCCTACTTTAGATGGACCTATAGATCCTTTTACTTTTGCCAAGTACGATCCTCCCCCTACTCTTTTTAAATACGAACGTGATGGCCCAATCCCGGACGTTACATTGCTTCCGACATCTTCGGGTCCTGGACCCAGTACGCTCACCGGTTTTCCTCCGATATTCCATAAATACGTTCCTGGATACCTTTTTAATCTCAACCGGCATGCAGAAGACTTCAATCAAAAGACGTATTATGTAGACTATGTTCGCCGAAGAGAATTGGGTGGGTGCTTAATTTAGACTGAAGACACTGATTTGTCTGACAAAGTATTTAAGCAGACAAATATTTTGTCAAACCGTTTTGCACCGTCACTGTATGTACAAAATGCTTCAACCCTAACAAAAGAATTACAAGACTTTCCATCAAGTCCTCAATTAAGCACTCAACTTCGTTATTATTTGCTTTTTGAACTTTAATATTAATATAGTTCGTTATGCGACTTATATTTTTATAGTTATAACGTAATTTAGGTAGTATTAGGTACTCTTTAGTTCAATTTTATTGTCTTCTATTACTTTTGTCGTGTTGTCATTGTCATAGGAATTAGCTTTCTAAATTAAAACTGTATTGTTTGTTTTAATCTTAACTTTCTTACTATCGCACGCATCTTCTATGATTTTCGGTAGTTTAAATATTATACAGCTAGTAGTTTAAACGCTAAAATTATACAGCTGTTTCGTAGTTAGTGTGTATTACTATGTCTATGTGATTATAACTGTGTAATTCTAGTTTTAATTAAAGGTATTTTGATACTGATAGATCGCTTCAACAAAAGCTAGAGCATTTATGCAGTTACATGATCCACATTTAAGAAATAATATTTTTGACCGCGGCGCTGTTTTTGACGAAAAAACGTCACAAAAATACTTTTCTAAAACGAGTGAATGAATCGTAATGTTTTTTTTCAATGTGGAAGATTTAAACGTAGATCTTAGGTGTAGCAATAGTTATCAACTAAGATATTAAATTGGATGTATAAGAACATTTTCGGTAGATTTGCATGAAGTTACTTTTATAAAAAAAATCTGTGTACATTTTACCTAATCAGATTAATTTACTGTAACGTATATAATATTTATTATTTTTGAAATTTGATATTTGCACAGAGATTTTCAGTAGTCTATTTTGGTACTATCATATTGATTTATTCATGATTTCTAATATCTAAAGTATTGTCTTAGTTCGCAGAATCTGATCGGGCTTAGTTTTAGTCAGTCATATTCATACAATATAGTTTGTTCAAGCCCAGTAAAAGCGAATCCCAAAAGTTAATCATAAATACTTTTTTTATGGTATCTTTATTAACTTATTTTGCAAATTTACAGAGGGCAACCCGATCACAGGCGACGGCTACAAATCTTTGAACGGCCAGATCAACACAGTCACATCGTTAAATGGCAACAGCTGCAGCATTCTGCATAACCGCGTACCCCCTGGCGGGTACTCTTCAGGACTTTGGTAGATTGCCCTGCACCTGATCCAATCACAGCGGCCAAATAATATCAACCGCCGCACGACAACTGGCCGTTGATACTTTCAAACGAACGATTCTAATTAGAATATACTTAAGGTCCATTTTTGGTAATTTTAATATCAAGCATTAACAAATAATCTTTTACTAATACAGTATAAACGGATATGCCATTGACTTGCTCTTGGAATTGGACTATAAATTTAACAATAAGGAATTTTTCACTGTATTATTCACTTAGCTCTTATTCTAATTAGAATCGCATTTTTATCGGAACTATAAATAGATTGATTTGCGGTGCATAAGAACGCATTTATTTCATATTGACGACATGACATTTTATTGCATCTCTTAAAATAAAATAAATATAACAGTAGAATTTGAATCGTTAAAATAATAATAAGTAATAACTTGCACAGAATTAAAAAAATAGAATGTCCACTAAAATTGAAAGGGTATTTGTTGTTCATAAAGTCCTTAGCCTGTCCCAGTAACATTTTATTGGAATAATTTTAGAATAGATTATAGATATTTTTGTAACAGTAACATTTCGATAGATTTAAAATCATTTGGTGGGGAGATTTGAATTTTTTATCAACAAAGCTGGCAATAATAATTTTACGCTCAAATACTTCGTAATAAGAAAAATAGGTAGTTGGAATTCAGATGTATAAAGAATGTACGCGTGAAAGTAGTTTCCAGTTGATTAGAAATTCAAGCCCTCGCATCAATTTATCGTTTAAGGACATGCAATTTGTAATCTATCACACTTGTAAGCGCATGTAACGCTACTGATATTGAGAACTAGGAGTGAGGATACGTATCAGCAATATACCAAAATGAATAGTGCCTTGATTGGTGATGAGATGAAATTGAAAATTCTATAAGAATCCAGAGTACGAATGTGTGTAGAGGCGTAATGTGCATTCGGAAAAAGACAGTGATTATATTATCTATATTTCACAGTATAGAAATAGTAATCATGCGGCACTCGGGCTAAAATGATAATAATAAATTACGTGACTTAATAATATTCGACACTATTTATATTATAATCTAATCGCGTTTGTTGAATTTCATTATCGTAATTTAAAAATAGAAGGTTTATAGAATGCATTTATTTTGTCTGTTTATACATTTTTTAGTTTATTTTCTACTCGTTTAGAGTTACTGTAAATGTTTGAATCTTGGTAGATTATCTGTTAACAAATTAAAGGACCACTTTGTTGTGTATTCGTATAGGCGGTGTTATTTGTATTGACTATTTAACTGTCGTTTAGAATTAGCATATCATCTTTGTAAAAACGTTTAATACCTATCTAACACAATGTCGCTGCCATTGGCCTAACTTTAACAATTAATGTTAATAGATAATAACCACTATTTCAAAATAAAGTTTTTTTAATTATTTGTATCTGTATTTATTTATACCAATATCTTAGACCTTACTAAGGCTTTCGATTAGGTACATCAATCAGTTGAGTACGAAGTTTTTTCAACACCTTAGGTGGTAGGTACACGGTTTTAACACTGAGAAGTACAAACGAACATGCAGATTCAGTAATATAACTACTGCATGGCTATTGCTGAACTACTGAGACTTAGAAGTGCGGAGTGGGGCAAGGAGGACTGATTCCACCTAAGCCTTAATTATTCTGTTTAATTTTTTAATAAAACTTATATCAGAGACAATACTAAAGCTGCATCTTTAAAGAAGAATGATTTTTATCGATGGTACTCCATAACTCCGATTCCAAATCTTAACCGATTTTAACAATTATTCTGTTTTTACAATGGTATTTTGTAGTCCCTATCCTGAACAAACTCTTATAATTTTTAGGGATAAAAACTATCCTTTAATACGCGGAATATTAGCTATATAAGACGTATGCCAAGTTGCGTTCAAATTCCATTCTATAGTTTTGGCTTGAAGCGTGCACAAAAATTAAAAAAAAAACTGTTTTGGGCTGATAATAGCAATTAACAGAGTAAATGCAGATGCAATCAGCATTGCTATTCAAATGCTACCAGGTGCGATTGTGCGTGCGCAATGGCTACAACAGTCAGCAACAGTACCTAGTAGCTTTCTAATGGTAAAAGAATTATTAAAATCGGTTCATTAGTTTCAGACTTCCATACATACAATTTTTTCTCTTTATATAACATATATATAATATAACCCGCGACTTCGTCCGCGTAGATTCAGGTCTTTAAAAATCCCGTGGGAACTCTTTGATTTTCCGGGATAAAAAGTAGCCTATGCCAAATCCGTTGCGACGTGATTGAAGGACAAACCAATAAACCAACAAACAAACACACTTTCGCATTTATAATATGGGACATAGATGAACTTAACATAACTATGCTGTAATAATAATCATTGGGTTAGAATCAGATACACGCCAGATAGAATTAAGGAGTTTAATTCTCATATAAAAGCAATGTACATGAGAACATATAACATAACTAAGGTAAGTTAAGCTAGCTTATCTGTATAGATTAGAGGTTAAAAACGCATCCTATTCAGCAGGCCTGGGATTCGAGCCTGGGCATGCATCTCTAACCTGTCAGAGTTACGTGCGTTTTAAGCCATTAAATATCACTAGCTTCAACAGTAGAGGAAAGCATCGTGAGGAAATCTGCTGCTCGATTGCGGTAGAATGACAGCTACAATGTCACGATCGAAATCACCTCTGATTGGTTGATGCTCACTCACAATTGGCTACAATGCATTGTTGCAGCAAAAATACCATAAATTCAGCCAATCACAACAATTGCGATTGTAATAATGATTGCAGGTTTTTCGGAGTCGACCTAGTGCATGCCTGAGAGTTCTCCATAATGTTCTCAAAGGTGTGTGAAGTATGTCAAACAATTCTCATTCTGAGAGATCTGTGCTCAGTAGGAAGCCGGCGAGGGGTTCGATGGTGATAAGGAGTTTAATATTATCTCTCTGCAATATCTCCTGCTTCTTCAGTGGTTTTATTTACATGAGCGGACATGTTTTTCTTTGAAGTTTTTTCCGTTTGTGCAGGCGATTCGAGTTCCAACGTGACTGGTCCATCGTTTTGTAAGGATACTTGCATGTATGCGCCGAAAATGCCATCTGTAAATAAAAAAATAACTTCGAATCCAACTCAACAGATTATGTGCGTCCACTGCTGGATGGACCTTCTTCATACACCCGCTTCGCGCCACCTTCTTCAGGTTATCGGTCCAGCGGGCTGAAGGTCGTCCTACACTGAGCTTAACTTAAGGAAATTGCTAAATGTATTTTATTTAACTTATTAAAGTTGAAGAACACCAATTATATACAAAAATGTATTATGTACTTAGGAAAGTTCACTTTATGAATAATTAGCTGATGCTTAGGTGGTGCATTTTTAAGTCTATCCATGTATAAATTTCCTACTTTAGCGTTCCGGTACGACGCCATGTAGAAATCAAAGGGGGTATGTATGGGTTTAATAAAAACTGCCATACCCCTTCCAGGTTAACCAGCTTCCATCTTAGACTACACCATAGCTTACCACCAGTTGAGATTGCAGTCAAGGGCTAACTTGTCCTGTATATCTGAATAATTAACAAACAAACACACTTTCGCATTCCTGATTTTTGGGTAGTGATTAAATTTGACTACACAAAATGCTTTTATATTTTTAAAACAAGATTTTTTTGTACTTACCTTTGACTTTATCTGGTTTGTATTTACTTTTTAACATTTCAATAAAGTTTTCATAAAATTCCTTTGAATGTTCTGATGGCATTGCAAGATGGAAATCCGGTTTGAGACCCTGAAACCAAAAATATATTTTTTTCAATTCATTTTAGATTTCGATAGGACACAAAAACACACATGTTAAAAGTTTAAGAATAAGTATTGTTTTTTAAATGGGCTACGCTAGAAGATTGGCTTCCTCGTCCCTTGATTCAGCTTCACCTACTCGACCTTCGTTTTGCTACGGAGATCGCTGGCTCGCTAAATACCTTCGCGAGCTTATGGTTTCGCGCCTTACAAACACACTCTAAAGTACCCAAACGAGATTGCATGCAGTAGGGGTACTCCGATTTCGTTTCAGCTCATTCAACCTTGAGCCTTCAAGTGAGTTCAAGTACCCAATAAAATTTTATGAAACTAGTCTGTCTTACGTCGACTAAATACATGAGTATAACCAGAATAATCTTTATTTGTAACCAGCTTATCCCCGCGACCTCGTCTGCGTGCACTACACAAATTTCTAACCCCTATTTTACCCCTAGCTTGAATTTTCAAAAATCCTCTCTTAACGGATGTCTACGTCATAATAGCTATCTGCATGCCAAATTTTAGCCCGATACCTCCAGTAGTTTAAGTGTGCGTTGATAGATCAGTCAGTTGGCTTTTCTTTTCATATAGGTATATAGACTTATAAGGATTTATTCCAGTCAGAAGTACTTTTGACCAAGTCTACTGGAATTTCAGTGATAAGACTGGGCAAAAGTTTTGATTGTAACATAAAAAGAATAAACAAGCAAAGTGATTACTGCCACACCAGAAGAAATTAAAAGAATTTGTTTATCTACCCTTTAAACAGCCTTAAAATTAATTATTATTAAGTTTTGAGGTATCAGGAAACACAGCAGGTGGAAGCTGGTTCTACATAGGATGGCAGAAATGACCTGGCATGACTAACTGAGACTGTACATACCTTCCATGTATTGTATAGTGTGAACTGACTAACACACAAGACTTCAAAGTCATTATCAACGAGGCTTTTCTTCCATTTCTTTTCATTTTCATCATCAAATATTCTTATGCTTAAAATTTTTCTAACCCTGTAAGAAAATTACAGTGCATGAAGTAGTAATTTGATTAAATTAAACATTTAAACTTAAAAGATACTTATTATTATTTTTAACTAACTTCCAAAAGCCTGTTTTTTTTAATAACCAAATTCATAAAGCAGGATGTTAAAACTTATAAGGTGTGGTAGGAAAAAATCTAACATCATTTTTTTTACAACTTCCAGTGATATGATATACCTAAGTTAATGACATCTTCACAATGCTGATCAATATCAGCTTGAGTTAAATTAATGTAAGAAATACCTTGCCAAGGTTTTCTTAACTTTTTTATTACAGTGGACATAATGTTGTTTTAAGTTATCAGGCAAATAAAAAGAAGCAAACCAAATTTCATCAAAATCAGTTAATTAGTATGGGCAGTGATAAGGTAACAGACTGACAAACATACAAGCTTTTATATAGATTGAATAATGAACGCTGCTAGCTATCCAACAGTCAGGGAAATCAGGTATGTATTCATCCGACAGTATGAGTCTTGCAGTCGTATACCACTTTGATCTTTTTAATAGACTGGGTTGTTGGTAGATTTTAAGGGTTAATTATTTAAGAAATTTGAGGTATAGTTCTTGCATTTCACAAAGGCCACTGACTCATGATTGTGTTTAAGTCGTATCGGTATACGTAAGGTAGGTACACTTTAAATGATCAGTAAGCAATAGACGGTCAGCTCAATAAAAATAAATTCGTCTTCCGTCAATCGGTCGGGTAGACACTTCCTTAAACAATATAGAGATAATAAAGAGTAGAGAGATTAAATAATGACCCTTTATACTTACATGTATTCCATATCTTTAGCATTGTCCATACTACATATACCAATAAATACTAATGCTCCCTGGCCAATACTGCTTACAATCTCTCCATTGACTGTAAATAATTATTGAGACAACTTTAAAAACAAGAGTGAAATTTTAATAAACTCAAACTCAAACCTGGTGGCAGAATGGCTGGCACATTTTTTCCATAGAGCATTGGCCTAGCTGTTTAGCCCAGATATCATCATCATCATCATCATCAACCGATAGACTAGACACTGTTGGACATAGGTTCTCTTGTAGGGACTTCCACACGCCACTGTCCTGCGCCGCCTGAATTCAGCGGCTCCCTGCGACTGTCGTCCGTCCACCTAGTGGGGGGTCATAGCGCAGATATGCAGCTAGTATTTTAACACTATTCTACATAGGCATCATTAAGGCTAACTATGTAAGATTGATAGTGAGTTGGTACCTATTTGAGTGAACATAATATAACTAAAGTTAGAAAGATTCCAAACATGTATTGGTCTCATAAGTAGCCCAGTACAATCTCAGGTATTATTTTATAATCAGCACACAATGTAATTTGGAACTGTACGAGCACGTAGTTCACTTCACTCCCCCAATCTTTATCAGCACCTGTAACCGGTCAGATCAGTTTTGAATAATAAGCAGATTTCAGACAAAATACCGGCGACTGACTGGGGTGGAGAAAATGTATAAAACAACAGTGCTAGAAATAAATTAACTTGTCCTAACCTAAATAATTATGATGAACTTAATAATATTTAATGAAACTGAATCTCACCGCTGACTTTAGCATTCATAACTCGTTGTATTATTGCTTTCATTATAAAAAATAATTTTGCTATATTTAATTTAATGCATAAGCAAAGCGTATTTGTTTACACTTATTTTTACCAACATCAATGCTCGAATTGCTCGACTCTCACAATCACTCGCACAAAGAGAATATAATCACTACCTACGTTTTCACTCACAATTTATTGTTTTGACAGTTGTAGGGTGACCAGATTTAAATTAATAATCCTGCTATAGCTGTTGTTTTAAAAACTGCTAAAACCTGCTAAAATTTTGAAAAAATGCTAACTGACTCATTTACTAATTAATTATATAAAAATGCGTATGTGTGTGTGACTCTGTGTGTGTGTGTGTGTGTGTGCGTGCGTGTCTGTTACTCCTTTACGCAAAAACTACTGTACGGATTTGGCTGAAGTTTGGAATGAAAATCACCCGAAACCGAAAGGTTGCCGGATCAAACCCCACCCGTTGCACTATTGTCGTACCTACTCCTAGCACAAACTTTACGCTTAAATGGAGGGGAAAGGGAATATTAGTCAGCATGATAAACTTGGCTAATGTTCTTTAAAAAAATGAAAAAATTAGGTACCTACTGTTTATTAGATAACTGCTGTTAAAAACTGCCAATTTTTGTCAAAATGTGACAAAATCTACACAAAATAAAGAGTTGCATCCTGCTAAAATCGCAGGATCCTGCTAAATCTGGTCACCCTGCATTAGACATGTGTGGTATCTTAGATGATGTATACCTACCTACTATCTCTATGTGTGGTATGCATTGGTATGTCACGTATGTCAACTGTGGAAGCTGACAGTGACAGCTTCATAACTGACAGTGACAAGCTCGTTTTTTAAAAATATTGTTTACGGCTCTGCACAAATCTTGTATAAACAACTTAACCTCCAATCCGGGTTTATTAGTCTTGGGATGACCCTAATATGAATCAAACGCAGTTCCAATGTCCACAGTCTTATATTCAGGTACACTTGTCACATCCACTTAGTTTATATCTAGCTTAATTAATCACCTAGTACTTATATCTCCCTTAATTACTTTTATATCGTCCCTCTTTTTACTCCCGCGCGCTGTCACACCTCCACTGACGGGTGACAGATGCCAGGTTTTCTGTGTTGCCCACAGTCGTCCATCCTGCTCCAGATATGTCCCCATATCTGACCACTCGGCCTTTCAACCGAGGGTAATGCCCTCATACCCATAACTCAATAGGAGCAACATAGAATACCTTAATATTATAATTAATATGATTAGTATAATAATTCCTCTAACAGATCAAAGCTAACATTGTTAGATTTAACAAGTGCACAAAACAAGTGCCAATGAGACCTACAAAATACTGGTATCAATAATCATTATGTACATTGCAAACAACATCTGTAAGTCTAATTCTTATAAATACACAACAAATCACACTGAGATAAGTAAATAGTAAATACTATAAGTCATTCTGATTTAAGCTTGATATTAAGAAAATTCTATAATCTAGTTATTGTTAGTGATATACGTATACAACCAATTCACAATAGTATAATCAAATATTGAAATCAACACAATTTATGTTAATACTTAATACAAGGAAATTATAGTGAAATCAATAATTTAATTTTTAAATATTATTATGAACTACATATTCTTCAAGTTTGTATTTGTATTTAGTAATACGTGAATAAATATTTGCATGGCAAATGTGGCAATACTAATTATGAGAATTATAAAACATCTTTGGTAAATTGCATTTAAAGCGAATAAAATATAATCAAACTTAAACAAAACAACAACGAGGAAAGAAAAGAAGGATGGTGAATTATCACCAACTTGAATTCTGAGTGCTAAGTACTCTATGATTTTAAACCATGTCACTATCAGTTTTCAATTAAAGTAAGTTTGTTTGCCCTTTCCTTCTTACCACTGTAATGACATGAATTCTAATCCTACATAATGCTCTAATGCAACACAAATACAATATTTTCACTAGTATAAACATTTTAAGAGATATGGTAAGTGTTGTTGGATCCCATTGACCATTACTAACACTTTATACAAAATTAATCACAAAGTTCTACAATATACCAATGAACCTAACTACTTCTGTAGACTTCATAATTTCTTTAAACTTAAAAATAAATTAAAAGAATATCTTATAATCTAATGTTCTCATACAATTGATAAATATTTGATATGAGTTGACCTTGATTATAATGTCTTTGTAGTGTTTCATGAATTACCAATTTGACTATCGTGAATTGACATTTAATTATTCTCAAGTGGTACCTACTGATTGACACCGTTGAAAAAAATAATAATATTACAATATAAGTATGTAACGTAAAACAAATAATAAGAAAACCATATGCCAATCTTTAATTGCATATATGTAGTATTATACTAAGCAATATCGGTAAGTATATGAATAATGATTGTAAAATAATTTTGCAGACCAGAAAGGCAGAGATGTCGGCACAGATATTATGTGACCATATTTTGTACTCTACTTGAATAACAATAAACGATAATTACCTATCAAATTGAATTATTGAATATTGAACCTATGTCTACGAAATCAAGATAAATAATATGGTTAAATGTAGTTGTTATTATTAATAAGTACTAAGATCGAAACAAACCACAATGTATTCTAAGGAGACCCCAATAATCATATTATAATAATATAATATAATATATTTATTTATTTAATAATAATATAATATATTTATTTATTTAAACAACTCAGTACAGTAATCAACTCTCTGGAATCCTGACCCCTAAACTAGGAAATCCCGTGTCTTAGGGGCCAGTGCCTTCCCAAACATAATTTGAATAGTTAATAATTTACAGCTAGGTATTACAACTATATAAAATAAATAAATCAACAAAACACAAGGTTAAAGCGTGAAACAAACCATGGGACGCGTCCGTAAGCTATGGCTAAGAACCGCGATTGTAATATTATTTCAGAAATTTAAAGAAACATGAATCCACTAATTGATAATGATACACAGTACAGATCACTATGAGATCTACAATGTGCACAATGTAATCCTATATTTTCAAATAACTGAGACGACTGCCTCTGACTCTATCTCGATTGTAGTACAACAAATACTATTATTAATATAACAAAATAAGTCACAATTATGTTAGCCAAGGTATTATTGTATTATTATAAACTCGTTACCCGTGATGCCCCATATCATCCTTGCACTAGGGGTAGATGCATGCATAACTGTGTCTACCATAAGCCCCGTAAGTGCGATAGAGAGCGCAACAGACGGCGTTTTGTTGCCCCATTTTATTGTCTCGCAAGCAACGAGTCCTTGATGGCACTATAGACTTAATTGATGTAACATACAATAAAATCTGATTTCTGGAAACTTCCATTCTTGTACATTCTTGAGCGCGTAAGGACGAACGATGCCAGAGACCCTCGTCCTCTTATGATAATATGGTTAACTTGAACACGGTGATTGAGGACAGACAGCACCCAACGCTGCACCAACCCAGCGTCATGCTGAGCCGTGAATTGCTGCATCGGTCACCGTTGCTTGTCTCGTGTCAGTGTGTGACAAATGAATGACAAAGATGTAGGAAATTATTTCGTGATACATTGGTGTACTTATACGCTTTGGTAACATATCAACGATCCATACATTAATACCTAGCGAGTGAAGTAAGCAAGCCTTCGTGCGCGAACTGCTTATATAGTCTATTGGAATATATGTTACTTGAAATAGTATTTAAGAATTTGCTCTGTACTGTGCTGTTTCCACCAAACATCAACGTAATACAATGAGTGACTGCGAAGATGTACATTAACATGAACCGATATTTAGCATTTACAATCAGCATGTCATTTTAGATCTACTTTAAAGGGTCTATACAACTTCTACTACGTACCGAATTCAGCAAGACATAATTAATATATTATTACTGAATACGTCCATTATAAGAACTTTAATTTGAATTTAAGTAACCCTTGAACATTAGTATCTGCTAGAACAGGTAAAGTGATTTCCAACCATGATATCTACTTCTGTACCCCTATTCTGTAGATAAATCTATTATTATTAATAAAAAGGATACACCCTTTCCACTTGCCGACCGAGTTTGTCTGCTTGTTTTCCATCAACTTAACTGGACTCCCTCTTGTCACCATCGCGACCCGATCAGTTGCTGAAGTTCATACTGAAGATCACCGTCCACTCGCATCGGGATTATCGAATCAGGTTTTACCAGACTATTATTGTTCGTCATTTTTCAGACGCTTCGTCAGCCGTTTTCCAATTCGTTTGTTGGTTCTTACTAGGACCAGCTTTTGTCACCGGAATACGATCCATTGTTTACGTTAGTATTGCCACCTTCCATTTGTCATTCTTGATTCCTTATTCTTAGGTTTATATTATAGTCAATGCTGCCCTCCTTTGGCACGATTGCTACAAAATCTAAAATTTCCACTTGCTGTATGTCACAATTGGGACATGAATTAAATTTTCCAATAACAATATGTCTCATTTGGAACATATAAAATAGACAACCTTTGACACAATTGGGACAAGGTATATTACATAAACTATTCTCAGCAATTACCGCTTATCACACCAGGAATAAGTCCATACATAAGTCGGTATTCTTTTCTCTCATTTGCCGGTTGGTTCATCATAAAATATTCTCAGGAATAACCGCTTATCACACCAGGAATAAATCCATACATAAGTCGGTATTCTTTTCAACTATTCTCAGGAATCACCGCTTATCGCACCAGGAATAAATCCATACATAAGTCGGTATTCGTTTCCCTGATTTGCTTGTTAGGTTATCATAAAATACTCTCAAGAATCACCGCTTATCACACCAGGAATAAATCCATACATAAGTCGGTATTCTTCTCTCTTATTTGCTCGTTAGGTTATCATAAAATACTCTCAAGAATCACCGCTTATCACACCAGGAATAAATCCATACATAAGTCGGTATTCTTTTCAACTATTCTCAGGAATCACCGCTTATCGCACCAGGAATAAGTCCATACATAAGTCGGTATTCGTTTCCCTTATTTGCTTGTTAGGTTATCATAAAATACTCTCAAGAATCACCGCTTATCACACCAGGAATAAGTCCATACATAAGTCGGTATTCTTCTCTCTTATTTGCTCCTTAGGTTATCATAAAATACTCTCAAGAATCACCGCTTATCACACTAGGAATAAGTCCATACATAAGTCGGTATTCTTTTCAGATATTCTCAGGAATCACCGCTTATCGCACCAGGAGTAAGTCCATACATAAGTCGGTATTCGTTTCTAATATTCTCAGGGATCACCGCTTATCACACCAGGACTCAGTCCATACATAAGTCGGTATCCTTTTCTCTCATTCACTGGTTGTCAGTTTGTTTAGAGTCTAAAAATAATAATCACATTTATAACAATGACACGTTATATCATAACAATATTAAACACCATTTTTTTTTTTCAGCCACCAGAAGCGATTATTTGTGTACAGTCAATAGAATGAATATTATAGTGTCAACGGTTATGGCAAACCCGCTAAGTGTTTGCTCCCTTAATACCTCATTTGATTAATCTTCTTCTTAATTTGCTTTATGGCTTTTAGTAATTTGATTAATGATTTGAAAGACTAGTTATCGAGACTACTGAACTCAATACTCAAATCGATATTCTCAACGATTTGTGGAGTATCTACAGTACTAAACATCTTTAGTTCACCGTGGGCTCTACCGCGGTTGTTTGACAGCTACAATGTCACGATCGCAATCATCTCTGATTGGTTAATGCTCGCTCACTATTGGCCACAATGCATTGTTGCAACAAGAATCGCACAAATTCAGCCAATCAGAACAATAATGATTGATGCAGGTTTTAGACAATCGCCCTACGTGTAATGTCTGCAAGTGATAATAATTGTGCAACTCGTTTGAAATTTTAATATAATTTAAGGGCACACACACAAGAGAGCAATCCGTCTTTTGTTTATAATAATTATATTAATAATTTATTTATTTAGTAAAAATATGCATCTCATAAGCTCCTTTTTCCAAAGTCAAATAGCTAGTCAAAATTTGGGCAGTAAAAGTAGGGAATCCGTTTCTCCACTATTTATCCGATGGGGCTTGCAAGGTTAAGATTTACACTTCTCTGTATACTGACAATTTCATTTCTTATTTCAGATCTAAACCTAAGTCAGAGATCGAATTATTCGTGTATTATTTATACCCGATAAACAACGATATGATAAAATTATGTGTTAGTAGGCTATATAAAGAAATACAACAGTCCAGACCCTGTAATACATAACATTGCCACCAGTGGCGTGCACAGAGTTCGAAGCCAGGGTAAGCATTAGTAAGATAGGCCTTAGATACACCTTATATAGACCTACTGAATGGCAGGTCATAAAGAAAAATGGGCACTGGTCATTTCAACTAGGGTAAGCAGTACTTTTATGCCTCTATGAATTGCACGCCACTGATTGCCACAGTCATTGCCACTTCATTTAATAACACCTTCGTAACTCTCTTTTGTTATTAGAGACACATGTTTCAAAGTTTCCTTTACTCGTACATAAAAATTGAACTTCGTAACTTAGTATTTCTTTCGAATTTCTATTATTACAGCAGATAGTATCATCTATTAAGTTGGTAAGCCAATCTAATAATAACAACAGTAAATATGATGTACTTGGTAGTTAACCTGTTGTTCAGTGCGTGTTTTTCCGAGGTAGTAAGTACCTAAAGGCTTTGATTTATGATAGCAGATTGTACAACAAGGGCACCAAACAAGCCACTTGAGCAGAGTTATAAACACTGCTTTTCACTTCGATTGCGAGGAAATGTAACAATAATATTACTATAAGTACATATCTATAGATTGATCGAAAAGAGTAGGGATTAAATGAGGGTGCTGTAATGAGTTTGTAGGTATAGGTCGCAACCTCAATACAAGTGCAAAAGTTCACTGGCACCATAGAAATTACATACATTCTTTCTCATCCATATGTCATTCAGAGAGACTGTTGTTTACCTATAAATACCTTGTGCATAACAGCATGAAACGCACTTTAGTCCTCTTATAGCCAGCGTAAAATAGAACCTTACGAGCATGAGAAGTGGAAACGTATTTTTATTTTATTATTATTGTTATTTTCCGAATTCTAAAAATCACGAATGCATGTCATCTATTAGTATAAGAGGATGTCAGCCACTAGTGACTTTATATGAATGTGATAGCCCATATAATTTTACCTTTTTAATTATAAAACTCTAAGAACATTTGAAAGAACCACTGTTATGCTGATAAATAAATATTTTAATTCAATTCCATTTATTTATTTTCATCTGATCTGATCAGTTAAATTCACTTTAGGTTAATATAATAATGATTCAATTCATTTTCCTTTCATAACCTCACCTCTCCTTAAATGGTAGTTGCAGCCAATGTAATTTATAATTTTCACAAGGGTGAGCAAGCGGAACAAAAGTACATACTAGCACTTAATATAAATTTTATTGGTATAAGAATCAAATAAAATTCCAACATCCACATGGCTACTTTCGTGAGCATGAGTGTTGTATGTCTTTCTGTTTCTGGTATGTACATAGTTAGATTAATTCAAACCTGATATTTCATACCCTATACCTACTAGGTATTCAAAGTAATCTAATAACTCTAATTTGGTCGAATAAGTAAACCTACAGATTCAAAATAGGTTCAATGTTACCTACTTTATCTAGTGGACCAATTAATTATTTATTAGCTGATCCACCCCAGGTAGAATTTTCCAAAATCTTTTCTTTGTGTCTAGTAGTAGCTTAGTAGAGAACTCAAATCATATTTGATTATGCAGGGCCTGTGGGTTGATCTATGTCTGTCAGTACATAATACAGACTATTCAGTCGGTAGATAGGTATTAAATGGGTGCATCTAGCAATCGACTCTATTAGTCTCCCTATCACTGTCTATCATTCTCACAACCATACCATGCCTACCATAGACCCAAATCCAAAAATCTTACATTAAATGGTAGGTTATGAAAACACATGCACCTGACACATATTTCAGGCATTCTATCCTTAAATTGTACTAAATATTACTATGTGTATAGTTAAGTATGTAATTATTTAATTAAACAAGAGTAACTACTCATATTGAGACTATTCAATTCAAAGTTTTAAGACTTTATTTTAGTTACTAGGTAAACTAGATTTGCTTCAATTAACCATAGTAGTATTCAGATGTTTCTTACCTTCTTATTACTGTATTACATAACAATACCTTGAGGTTACACCCTCCATCATAATGAGGCAGGCAGGGATGGCTTTTTTTTCTTTTGTATCATTATAACAGGCCTCACACAAAGAGTTACTGTGTTCTTATCCGATCCATGCAGGTACATGACTGCTTCTAATCACAACTTGAAGGTTATGTGCACTTCTCCACCACAGATGCCGGCCAAAACCACTTGTTCATCTCACATTCGTCGACCTCATCGTCAAGTCGGGGTCACAGGGTCGTGGACATCATCAGAAAAGTTGTCGAACATGAAAAAAATGGTAACAGTTGAATAATCTCGAAAATATTGCATTTAAGTGACACCAGTATCAAGTACATACCTACTTGATTATATCAGACCCCTGTATATAACCCAAATTTTGCACTAAAACCATTGATTGACCCATTGATGTAGATATGACCGTTGTTATTGTAAGATTATTATTTTTTATTTTTAACTAAAGCACATGTACATATTTCTTTTTTAAAATGATTGTTGAATGATTTAAATTAAGACTTGAATAAAATTATATTGTCAACATTACTTCCTAGATAGATAAAGTTATATATAAATGAGTTAAGTAGATATTATTCATTCTAAATTTTCACATTTTATTATGCTATGATAATGTACTATAGGTAATAATTTGCACACTCAGTTATTGGTTGAATGTGTTAGATCAAAACAGATTTACGACCAAATTGTACCACATTCTAGCAAATAAACTCTACTTTTTTTATTTCTACATTAGCTCATGTATCAAGTACTTACCTACATAATAATCTAATTGTTTTCTTGATTCTACTTTAATATAGGTAGGTGCCTATTTGGTTTAAAGTATTTGATATCACTTATTACCTTATTTCGATTTTAAAATACAAGGTGTTAGTACTACGGTGCGTTGCATCCAGTCTTGAAATTAATACTAATACTACTTATAACTTCATAGATCAAATCTTGGGCTAGGTATGTTCCTACATAATAATCCATTAAAGCGGTCAGAATAAAACTATAATCCCTTACTTTGAACTCTCAAATAAGTCATAATGCTGATATCTACTTACTATTAATAATTATAGCCTTCACTTACTCTGTTCTAAAAGTATCAATTGGTAATATTGTGACTTATCAAATACCTACTTAGGTATTTTGATGCAGTAATCTTACATTAGGCACTCTTAATATTCACCCATGCTTTAATGAACATCCACTGTAAGAAGGTAAGTACACAGATTCACCGCTTTCAATACAACCTATGGATGCATTGGACCCATCGACCTACGTACTTCTGCTTGTTCCAGACAGTATAAGGTGCTTTCCTCAAACCAATCTCTTGAGTAGTTGCGTTGGAGACAAGTCCTCCAACTCGACACAGGTCTACTCAAGTACTCCCAAAGTAATAGTGTAGCACCATTGCAGTTTGTATGTATTTCATATTCACTTTGTTATTCGTTCAGGTAGGTTTCTTCATATAATTTCCGATATAAGTACCTAATAAATATGTTGCTATGCGTCTTGTACAGGCACTTTTAACATCTTCCAGGATAGACCCGCATTTTTGGGCATGAATCACATCCAATCTTCTGATATAAACAACTTAACCTCCAATCCGGGTTTATTAGTCTTGGGATGACCCTAATATGAATCAAACGCAGTTCCAATGTCCACAGTCTTATATTCAGGTACACTTGTCACATCCACTTAGTTTATATCTAGCTTAATTAATCACCTAGTACTTATATCTCCCTTAATTACTTTTATATCGTCCCTCTTTTTACTCCCGCGCGCTGTCACACCTCCACTGACGGGTGACAGATGCCAGGTTTTCTGTGTTGCCCACACTTGTAAGGCGAGGCTAGCTGATTTCTAACATTCAGGGCAAATGTAGGTTGTTAACTTTGATTTGATTGTTAGTGGTCAGCAAGCGTACGAGCGTAAGTACTTACCTATATCTCGACTCTAGTATCATAAGGTCGGATGTGTACTCCCGACCAAACTCACTTTTTTACATAAAGGTAATGAGCATTTCGGGCTCTTTCTGCCAAGCTGACACCAGTATTTCTATCTCTTTTCGTTGCAAAGATAAATACATGCATAATGTCGTATCTGAACACATTCTAAAAATTTGGAGAACCATAATTATATTTTTTGACTTGCGTATGTATGCACCAAAGCAATGGAGAAAAATGATAGATGTATTTTGAGTTCGACCATTATGCTACGAAATAAGTTTATTTGTAATACTAGCTGGTACTGCAGTTACGCACTTCTGCTTCTAAAATATGTAATAATTTTGTTAGGTAAAATCACAACAGATGTTATGCTTCGAATTTTTTGTATTAATATTTGGACTGTGAATCATTTAAGACTTTTTGCCTTGTAATATAAATAATTTTGCAATAAAATTCATGGAAGTAAGTTGAAATAAAGCTTTTTGTTTGTGACTACATTAAAGTTGATGTGATTAATAGGTAAGAGATCCATCCTATTTCACCAAAATTTTGGACTAAACTGCGGGAAAAAAGTAAAGAGCCAGAATAAAGCTGAAGACATTTTGAAAATGTAGACTAGAAAATCTTTTAGGACCACGAAAATCACACCATGGAAATCTAAACATATATTATAATAAAACCCCACTAAGCAAAAAACCGTGCATTTATGGTGTTTTTTATGAATCACAGTTCAAAAATTTATTGTCCTAGTTTTTAAGGTAGCCTTAAAAAATTAGAGTACCTAATCAATTTTTTTCTTCTTTACCCGTCTTATAATCGACCGAATTTGATATTAATCGAGAGCAGAAATTATAAGGCACCTACAATATGTGATGATAGTGATTCTAACGAAACATACCTAATTATAGGAAGCTTTAGATTATGTTAATTTAAATATAAATGTAGTATAAATTAATTTATTAATTAAACAACTAATAAAAGTGAAAGTAAAAAAATAAAAAAACTTAACTAAAACACGAAAGAAACAGTTTAAATAAGTATCTGTTAAAAAGAACAGTCGAAACAGAAGCAATGGAATTTTCAAGAAAGCAGAAAGTATTTTTTTTATTACAAAAGTGGCAATGCCGGGTTTGACTAACAGTAAATCCTTATACCTGCGTAGTTTCTGCACCTTAAAAACGATTCATGATGCTACCAGCAGTGTTGCTACTTTAATGTGGTCTGAAAACATCAGCTGCAGCGGAAGGAATAAAACAGTATCTTGTCTTATTTCATTAATCTACTAGAGAAGAAACAAAGTATTCTCGAAATTGTTGAAGAATTGACTTTGTGGTCTGATAATTGTGTCGGTCATAATCGGAGCATGATAATCGTTATGGCTTACTTATGATTATTATAAGGATTACCACACTTAAAGATGATAAATCACAAGCTTTATGCTAAAATACAAAATGTACCTACGTGGAGTAAGATGTAATCCATGCACAAATAGAAAAAAAGGGAACAGCTGAAAACAATGCAGATTACTAAACTAAGAGATTGGTCACAGTTTACAAGAACATGCGAAGGAAACAAAACTTTTTGATAAGTTTGATTTGGCACTACAACATATTTTTAAAGACCACATCCCTTTACAAAGGTGATATATCAGGACCGTTTGTTATATCAAAAAAAAAAAATAAGAACGGCGGGGATTTTCAGATTTCGGAATATATTACCTGGCTACAACTAACGCAATAATGCTGGGTGTTATTTTTTTATAAAAACTACTTTAAAGAAGACTTTTTTGTATTTCATTAGTATGTTATAGGTACATATAAACTTAAAATTCTTCCCCGCTTTCGCCCAATATACGACATAATTAGAAACCATTATCCACTGTAAAATATAACCAACTTTTGCAGTAGGCACCTGCTGACCTCCATTCTTACTTTATGTACCTAATCATTATAAGGAAAATCAGGCTATGTTGGCATGTTTTAGATTTCTATATTGATGTAACCGTCATGTATGCAATTCCACAAAAAATGTTTGGCCCACTGTAGGTTTCTAATTACTTTGTAATTTTTTTTCCAATTTTTGGCCGTTGTTTTTAATTAATGGGCTTTATTTGTGAATTTGTAAATGTTATTTTCATTCATTCAGAAGTCACAAGGTTTACACGGATGCAATGGTCAGACTATCAGGTGAATGCAATTATTATGTTTCAGATCTAACTAATCAGTTTCAGAAAAATCAGATAGGTACATTGTTGCTATCTCACAAAACTCCTACATGATTTTTGTGAGATAACTACTGTGATCTTTTGTCCGAATATTACTTATGTATAATCAGTTAAGACGTACCTATTATGAAATATTAAGTAATAGATCCGACTTTTATTTCAAATTTGTAATAGTAAAAATTGCAGCCATAAAGTCGGTTTACAACTTATGCACACAATTTTTTAGCACAGTTACGAATATTACCAGCATAAAGTCGCATATCGTCCATTTTGAAGAAATTGTGAGTTTATATTTTATTTATTAATGATAAAGTATTTCTAGTAATGGTTAATGATAGGTACAGTTAAGTGTTAAATATTACAAAAACAACTGAAATTGTATCTCTAGTAGTTAAGAAATTATGAGCCGATTTCCCTAGCATTTTTGTTTTGGCTCTCCTGAAAAGTAGCAAAAATCCACATCCGACCTTATGATACTAGAGTCGAGATATTTTTCTTGAACAAAGGTAGGTACTTAGTATCTTGTTACCTACCCTCATACGCTATATTGACCAAGACGTGTAAGCGTCCCATTTTTTATTGAAATATTTCATAGAAAACGTCAGCAAGACGAAATTTACTGTAGAAATTACTAAAGGTAGTATACTTAATACTTTATAAGGTACCTTTGCGTGTTCACGATGCACATAAACTCGCCAAATTATCCCGCGTAGTCTATCTAGTATTGTTAGTAGGTAGGTAGAGCGGTGAGTGAGCGGCTTGACGTGTAAAACTTATATTACCTAGGCAGAGTTGTTGTAAATCGATGATAATGGTTGGATGTATGGTCGGCTGCTCTGCAGACTATGGAGCGACTGCTTCGACTAAATGGCCGGTACGGGCGTCTTGCATGCTGAACTGTGAATAGCTGGTATATTTAGCTTGTTTTTGTGCTACGCTTTAGCCGAGGGAGTTTTGATTCTTATCAAAGCTATACTTTTTCAGCAGCTGCAATTCTTTATTTTGATCATCATTATTCCATCACCGGCTCACTAATGAGAACGGGTCTCCTCTCAGAATGACAACGGTTTCGCCATAGTCCACCATGCTGGCCAAGTGCGGATTGGAGATTTCACACACCGCCCGTTGAGAAGTTTCCTCACGATGTTTTCCTTCACCGTTAAAGCAAGTGATAGGTCCGAAAAGTTAGAGGTGCGTGCGCGGGATCGAACCTAGCACGCTAGGACCAAGGTTTTCACAAGAATATTATCACCGCTTCAATAGCTAAGAGCTTAAATATTACCTTTTATATATTTTTGCCTTGTATGGCCTTGGTGATTCACCCATCGCTGTTCGCAAAAAGATTTTATACTAGGGAAGAGAAAAAAATTTTTTTATGTATTATTAATCATTTAGACTAGTTTATTTTCAAAATAACAACTAAAAATTTTTACCCATAATAAATAGAAAACAAATTTTAAGCGTAAAAACTTTAGGATATCTTAAAATTAGACATTAGGATGTGTTGTGCATTTAAAATTACAATATTAATACTTGTCGAAGTTGGTTATTGACTTTATTACGTGCAATAATACTTTCAGGAATTTTAACATAAATAGGGTCTTGGAATGTAGATTAATGAATTCTAGCCCCATAAACTACCACTATACAAAAAATTTACATTTTTTTATTACTACAGTCCAAGACCCTATTCTATAAAGCTACGTTTACACTTGTACAGATTTACCTGAAAAAATTCAGAAACTTTAATTCAAAAATATTTTTATTTACGTAGTAACTAATGGATCTTGGATGTTACTAATCAAATTAGGCGTAACTTCAAGGAAAAAGTACTAATGTACACGTAGTTCGCAAAGGATATCATTCACGGCTCATACAATTTCGGGCAATTTTAAAGAGAATTGACTTAGAACTTTGGCATAGCATTTGGAATAGAAAATATTAATATAATTTATACATAGTAGGTAGGTAATTATATCAAATATTTCTTCAATGGTCAGCGAAAAAAAATAAATGTAAGTACTAAATATAATTATGATATCCTTTAATGTAAGTAATAGGTAAAGTATTTATTGCAGACTGAGAAAATACACGTTTTTGTATTTAAATTCAAGATAAATCTATTACTTTAATTTGTAAAATGTATTTTATTATTACATTCTCTCTGTTTTATACAGGCATAAGTAGGTGATTATTTAGTTCCACTTCTAAGTCACAAAATTAAGGTGCAGTTATACAAAAATTCTTAAGTATAATAATAATTAAATTTTGTGAATGTGTCATCAACAATCATCTATCTAGAAACTATGTAGGCAAAATGAACACAGGTTTTGGTAGATCTAGTGCCAGTCATCTAAAAACTATTAAATGCTTTCTAGGTTTTAATAAAATTGAATCTTAAAAACATCTACATGATTACTAATTAATCATAAAATCTAAAGAAAAGAATCCTTCTTACAATAAAAAGTAACTAACTGATAAATTAAGTGATTTATTTTATTGTTATTCTTTAACTATGAGTATTTTTCATTATCAGCTCACTGTATTATCCTAATTTAATAAACCCAGATTAAACACGACAAATTCACAATAAATATAATTTTAAATTACAATAAGGCGAATCTTTAGAAGTCGCAAAGTGTATAGGGTCTTTTATAAAGCTGATTGTTAATATTGTTCAAACTTCAAAGCTAATAATAAGATGTGGGTAGATCGAAATATTCCATTTTCAAAGGTAGGTAGTGTATTTCAAATTTTTTTACAACTGTCCCGGCTTTGGGTTCTTGCCATTTTGAGTCTGGATAATTCAAAAGCGTACCTATTGATTTTCACAAATTAACTACCTACCTTATTCCCATTTCATAACGTTACACATTCGACAAAGATTTAAATATACCCAATTATTAATTATTTAAGTAATTAAAGTAATATTTTATCTACGAAAATAATTGAGACGGTAAAGACTAAACGTTAAACCATTTAGGACCTAAATTTTAGGTATGTACCTTGTTTCCTTGGAATTTTAGTCTCTGACTAGGTTTTTCTTCGTCCTACGTCTGTCTTTTATAAGAATATAGGTACAATTTTCTTTATATTATAGGTAATTTATAATACAATATAATAGGGGATACGAAGATAAATCTAGATACATTAACAGCCTCGTAAATAACAACCTCAATAGTTTACAACAAGGTTTCCTATATTAGCCACAACGTTTTTAAATAAGACACTGCATTTAAATATTATTGCTGGAAGGTAAAAAAGAAAAACGTCTACCAAAATATCGACACCACAAACGTCGTACTTTGATATAGCATAGCATTTCACGAGGGCGAGTGGCTTATGCTTGTGTTTAAGTTGTATCGGTATAAGTAAGATACAGTAAATGTGTGCGTTTGCGAGCGCTTGCTCGCGACTGGTTTGTCCGACATGCACGCACACTTACACAATGCCCTTGTAAACGATGTAACCACAAGTAAAGTTCACTCGCCTTCGTGAATTGCAAGAACTGTACCAACAGTGTAATGAATCGCAATCCGTTGTCACTTGCTGACATTTTTGTGCAAGCCTCAAGGCTTCTTGCTATATTTTCTAAAATGTTATGAAGGATATTTAATTTAATCTACACAACCGACATAATATTTACTAAAATTATTCTCTAGTCCTTTGTTCCATAGAATATCTAAGTAGGTATCTAGCCGTGGAGATAAATTTTAATATACCTGGACGCGACAGGTCGACATGACAATCGGGGTAGGGACGCCCGCACACCCACACAGCCCCTGCGCTATAAACCCGGTGCGAGATAGCGCGGATAACGTACGGGAGTGCTGGGCGTCCCCCGCCTCATACCCCGATAGCCATCTCGACCTGTCGACTATACTTTGTAACATTTTAGAAAAACCGCGTCGCGTCGTTTTGTTTCTGCGTTTTTAATAATAGTGGGTTTAATTATTATTGATCACAATTGGATAATAAGTAGGTATTAATCAGAAATCCGATGCTAGAAATAACGTATTTTCGATACATTTTACCTTCGCCAATAAGTACTTAAATAAAATAACTCTTAAGAGGTAAATCACTAATTATCGTCTTCGCAAAAAAATATCACAATATTAATCATGACAAAAATTCAACCAAACGTTATAAATAGGTACCACAAATTAATTTAAAAACTAAACTCATTCCCATACATTCACACATTCACTCGGTCTTATTACAAATCCCGTCATGTTAGTTTAGACTCGACGAACAGTTTTGCCTGTCTAGACAAGTCCTGCTAACTTCAAAGTTAGGTAGGTACGTAAAGTTACAAACATTGTTTTCATCACAACCGTAAGTGAAATTAGCAGCTGTCAAGGTCATCATTTGCAGTATTTGCATTACGACGACGGGGCGATGCAAGTCTTGAGCACATTCAGGACTTGCCTGAACGCAAAGAGTGGAAGATGATTTTGTAACTCTGCGCCTTTTTGTGTTCAGAAAATTGTCAACTGAAAAGCTACGTCCTAGTCTCAATTTACAAGACAGTACTCGTAATCAACATCATTCACTTTTTAATCTTTAGGCTCTATTTTTAAGGGGAAATTCCGTGCTCCCTCTGTTGGCTGCAAGGTAATGAGGCCAGCGCCGTATAGTCGGACATGTTCCAAGTATCGCCGCCGATTCTCAGGATTGCTCATGACCGAAGCTACAAATTCAGAAGTCTCCTTCTGTAGGGCGACAATTTTCTGTTGGATGAGCCTATTTTTTTGCATTAAGGCAATGGTTTTCCACGCTAGTTCAAGGATGACCCGGTTTTGGGTGGCCTTGTCGACGGCCGCTTGAGGTACCGGGACGGGTACGGGCGCGGATGGTGCCGGAGCTTCCTCGGCCGGTGTCGGCGAGGCCAACCATTGCAACCTTTGAAGGCGCCTGGCCTCACGTAGACGGGCTAAGTGAGATCCTGTAACAACGGAAAAGCTTTATTAATATTTGGTTTATTCAAGTAAATAGACAAAAATTTAGTTAAATATAAATTATTGGGTGTAGAATGTAGATGTAGTAATCAAGAAAGCTGAAACAGCACAAAATAGTCGATTTTAATTTTATTTCATAATCATCTGAGGTGCGGTGTTCAGGTCGAATTAAGCTCACTCTAAGAACTCTACCATCATCATCAACTCATGATCACCGTCATGTGCCTTCTTCGAAACAAAACTTGGCGGTCATCACGCCAAAAACTTCTCTATTTAAAGCCGCTTCTTTTATTTTCGGGTTACTAAGCCCTTAAATTATCGTCAAACCACCAACGTTATAGGCGACCTGGAACTCTTTTGCCTGTAATAAACCGAAACCGAAACTAATCAAACTGAGAACTCCGGGTTCCAATAAATGATCAATCCTATTACTGCTACTGTATTTACTATACTCATCTAAATTTAAAAAAAAAAAAGAATATTAGCCATATTAAATGTCTAATATTCCCCTTTCCTCTCCAATTAAGCGTCAAGCTTGTGCTAGGAGTAGGTACTACAATAGTGCAACGGGCGGGATTTGAACCGTCGACCTTCCTGACGCTTCCTGCCTACCCATAGAAAATGTATAATGGCTCTTTTTAAACCATTAGGACGAAGGATATATCAATTATTAATATAAATTGATGTTATGGATAAAATTAAACTGTTAAACTGTCTTGATATTCTTGACAATTTTTTACTCAAGGTTGACCAACAAAAACAATGTATAATTAGTACGTCTAGTTAGCTAGATCCACTCTCTCGGCAAACGGCATTGAACTACTGCATGATCTGTTCACAGTTCACTCGACCATTCGACACGTCTTTACAGATTTTGAAAGTTTCCAAGTCTATGACCTAGAACGGCTAGAGTTAATCACTAACATACATTTACCTAATTTAAATAAAAATGTTTAAAATATTAGTTTTTAAGAATTCATTCGTTTACATAGCAATGAATTCATTGGTAAATGTGTACGTTTTTATAATAAGCTACCCTGAAGGCCTGAAGACAATATATTGGAGATATGTCTCCCAACAAGTTCAAAGTTTTCATAAAACGTAAACTTATGACAAATCCTATTACAATGTAAAGGATTATATTATTTTAAATGATAAGAAAGCTTGGAAATGAGTTTGTGAAAAGTTCTGTTATGCGAATCAGAAATTTTCTTGTCAGAAGCAAGAACTTTATTATTAGAAACAAATTTTGCCGCAAACGAAACTTTTTTTGGAACTCAGAAAATGAGATGAAAATATTGTTCACAAAGTTAGGTAAATGAAAACTTTCGTTTCATGATGATGTAACTCGATGATGTTATTTATTATGATTTTTGCGACAGGTTGAAATGGCTATCGGAGAAGGAACACCCCGAACACCCGTACAGCCCCCGCGCTAACACGGTGCGGGCGAGCACGGGTGACGTGCGGGTGTGCGGAGCCCCCCCCCCCCCTTATACCCCGATTGCAATCTCGATCTGTCGCAGATTATACCTACACAAAATAAAAAGATAACAGGTCTAAACCTATTGGTAGGTACCTATACCTAATTTAAAATGTTTGCTTAAAATGTAGACCTTAGAACCTAGCAATTTTTTTTAAATTGCATATTACAATAAAAGTTAAAGCTAGCCTAGAGATTTGTAGCTTAGAGATCGTGTACCAGTAGATAGTAGATACCTACAATCAGAATATATAAAAATACAGAAAGAAAATCGAGGTGTAGAGCACATAGCACGCAAGCTTACGTCGTGCGATGTACCGAGTCACGTTATGATGCCATACGTTCAAAAACCGGCCACCAACAAATACAACGTGCTATTGCCACGTGCAGGACAGGAATTCCACGTGATCACCTGTGTCACTACGATGTAGGTACCTACCTAAATACTATGTGTGTACCAAATTATAGTCGCAGTCACGATTGACGATAATATATTGAATTTTGCTCCGTCCGCCGCCGCCGTGGAGAATTAGGGCGATTCGCTAACTCAGTGTCCAACGATTAATGATAGCCACCGAGCTTATATTTGACATTTATTTTTAATGCATTGAAGGTTTTTTACGAATAATTATTTTAAAATATCACTCAGTGAAACAGCAATGTAGAATCAACCAATGTCAAATGAGCTCGGTGGCTATCATTCAACGTTGGACACTGAGTTAGCGAATCAGCATGCTGGGGTGCGTTGACTTTGTTCAGACTTTAAGTAAAACAAAACAGATTTATGTGAGCTGCGCTGAAATAGGTAGGTCCCTATATAAGTATGCTGGAAGAGGTGTGCCATGTAAAATGACAGTTATTTTTGCGCCGATTCGAAGCGCCTCGCCGAGCGTATCGGGTATTAAAATTGAGACAGTGTCAATTAATGGTCTTCGCGTTGATCATATGAGACTGACAAAGTGTGCTGGTCTGTACCTACAAAAAGCCACCAAACAAGAAAGGAAGAAAGATGAAGCATTTATTATGACAGCCGTTATAAATAAATTGATTTAAACTGTATAATTACAAATTGCGACGTACTTTAGACGAAAAATAGTTTAGAAAATTCGTAACTATGACGCGAACGCTAGCATGCACATCATACCTACTAGGTAAGTAAGTACATTAGTATTCATGGAAACAGTATTTTCCATATCAAAATACGATCTGAATTATCGTGAATTCATAAGTAGGTACAAATTATGTCAAATTAATTCATCCCGGAAAATTTTATTGCACAAAAGCAGTGTTAGGTGTAGAACATAGGCTCTTCCAGGTTAGCCCACATCTAGCTGCATCGTCACTTACTATCAAGTGAGATCGCAGTAAAGGGCTTATTATCATCAAACAAAAAAATGGGTACGTGTTCAACTTCTGTCTAGACCAGCGGTCGTCACACTTTTTTGGTCAAGGGCCACATAGGACAATGTGAGACAGTACTGGGGGCCGCACACTTGTGAATTGTATGTGAAACTAGCAACGCGGGTGCAAGTAAATGTAACTAAATAAAAACAGAAATGTTTATTCAAGATTTTTATTACAAAGAAAAACAGGTACTTAAGTAAAAAAAAAAAAGTTAACACTTCACGAATTGTGATGTTGCATTTTTTTTACAATTTCTTCTATGTTCGCGTCTTTGGGACTACATGAAATCCTCATGGTGTCTTGTAAATGACTGGAAAGGCGATTACGATATTTATTTTTTAAAAATGTCATTTTCGAAAATGAAGCCTCACAGAGGTAGGTCGAAGGGAATATAGTTAAAATAAATTGTGCGCAGTCTCGTAAACATTTATAGTTGCTAGGCACATTTCTCCAAAATTCAATGTACTCCTGCTTTTCGCGATGTTCGATGAAGTGGGCTTTAAGTTGTGTGTCGAATTTAAGTTCTATAATTTCGTTCAACAATTGTGGTTTCGGAAATCCAAACTGGCTGAATAATTTAATGTCACCATTTTCAAAATGCCAAGGGTTTTCTACAAGAATAAAACAGTTCCTAATATTTCTCACGTCATTAAATCTTTTTTGAATTTCTGCCAAATATTCCTTCAAAAAGAGGACCATATCTTGATAGACACTATCACCAATAGATACGTCGGATCGCAGAGCAGCAACAGTAGGAAAATTAGAAAAATCTCTAGCTTCAAGCTCACTTATGTATAATTGCAGTTTAGCTTCAAATGCGAAAATTTTATTCGTCATTTCTCCGATTATCTTGTTAGGTCCCTGCAATTCTAAATTAAGATTGTTAAACTTCAGTGTAATATCGGTCAAAAAAGCCATAAGTGCCCACCATTCATCATTTTCAAGTTGGGGATATTCTTTACCACTTTGTTGTAAAAATTGAATTATTTCAAATTTCAAATTAAAAAATCGTTCTAGCACTTTTCCTTTGCTTAACCATCTGACGGCAGTATGCAGGACAACGTCGCCATAATTAGCTTGTAATTCTTCAAGAAGTTCTTTAAATTTTCGATGGTTAAGTTCACGCGCACGAATGAAATTTATAATATTTATGACCGTTTTCATCACATCCTTCAATTTGTTATTTGAGATTTGACATGCCAAAGTTTCTTGATGCAGTAAGCAGTGAATGGGCAGCAAATTAGGCAAATTCCATTCTCTCTTCATTAAAGCAATCAAACCATTATTTGCACCCACCATGGACGGACAACCATCAGTGCATACTGATATCAATTTACTTATAGGTATATCGTATTTTTCCACTAATTCTTTTATTACGTCCATAAAATCAATACCTCTTGTCTGACCTTTCATGGTTATGAGAGCCAGGAAATCTTCTTCTATGATCCCGTCCATTGTGCAGTAACGCACAAATAATGAGCATTGGGCCATTGATGTTATATCTGTGCTGGAATCACACGCAAGACTGAAGAATTTGCAATCTTTCAGTTTTTGAATTATTGCATCAAACATTGATTTTGAAATATCTTCAACGCGGCGGCGACAGGTCGATTCAGAAAGCGTAAGTTTTTTTACTTCTGCCATTATTTGTTTACCATTTGAGAAATTTTGGAACAAAGTCTGCGAAATAGTTAGCATGCATTCCTTAATTAATTCAGCATCAGTGAAGGGTTTCATCCTTTTTGCAAGAATGTTACAAACTTGGTACGAAGCTTTTGTAACTGCATCATTTTGTCCGACCGCTGTGGTCATAATATTCTGTTGACGACGAATTGACAGCTTCAAATGAGCTACTTTATTCTTCCTTTCATTAGATTCCAAAGGAAAAGCCTCTGTAAACGAGCTATGTTTACTTGTGTAATGTCGAAATAAATTGTACCGCTTAATCCCGACAACAGTTTCGCGGCATATTAAGCAAATAGCAGTACCTTCCTTGTGTCCACTAATGAAACAAAATTCATCCTCCCATTTTTCTTGAAAACTCCTATTTTCATCAGCTATTTTCCTTTTGGAAGCACTTTTTGATGACACTCCAGCCATTAGTAATACGTACGTAACTCGCAATCTATGAAAAGAAACAAGCGTCCAGTTCTGTGTGCCGCCGAGCGGGCGGCGGTAGCGGGCAGAGGGTGGAGGGGGCAGTGCCGCCGCCCGCGCCGTCTCGACTCTCGAGTCTCGACTCACTTCCCGCTACACCCGCGCCAGTTGCTGCCCATGCCGTTTAGTATATTTTATTCTGTGCTATTGCTCTGAATAGTTAAGTATAAATTATAATATAATTAGTATATTTTTATAAAATTATTTGGTTTTGTTCGCGGGCCGCACAAATACCAGCGGCGGGCCGCATGCGGCCCGGGGGCCGCAGTTTGACGACCAATGGTCTAGACTAACGCCTACTACCTGACCTCCTACGCGCTCCTTGCAAACGGAAAATTAATAATCAGGTAGGTATGTACCTATATAGGACGCAACAGGTCGAAATGGCAATCGGGGAGGGAACGCCCCGCACCGCACACCCACACACCCCTCGCGCTAACCCGATGCAGGCGACCGTGTGTGGAGCGTCCCCCGTCTCATACCCGGATTGCCATCTCGACCTGTCGCCGACGATACTTAGGTACCTATAGCGACTAGCACGTTTCGATACTAATATCACAGTTTCTAATATCCATCTACAAATATTTGGAATAAGAAGATAGGTAGTATGTATGTCTGTCTGTTCGTTACCATTTCACGACCCATCCGCTTAACCGATTTTGGCGAAATTTAGTATGTATTTACAGAGATAACTTGCACACCGGAAACAAACCTAGTCTTCTATCACGGAAAATTTCAAAGTTTTCATTCAATATTCTAAATCTATCTAAATCTAAATCAGCCTGTGCTGTCCCTGTGCTGTGAAAAATAAGATTCAATATTCAAAAATATGAATTCACGCAGATGAAGTCGTGCGGGCATCGATTTACCTAGTTCGGGAATAAATTACAAAGCTAAAGTACCTACCTACTAAAGTATTTGAAAAAAGCAATAAATATTTCGCGACAGCAAAATAATAACACTCATTAGCTGTTTTCCAACGGTACGGTAGGTCAGTGCCTCATATTGTTAAAGCTTCGCGATTTTCTTTTAATACCAAGGTAATTTTATTTCAATAAAATATAAACTGACCTTTTTTTATTTTCCTTATCCTTTTTTCACACATATTTGTATAACACAGCTTGGAAACACAAACACAAAAATAACTCGAGTGATTTCTGAACGCGAGAGAGACGCGTGCGAACCGTTTGAGATTCGAACGCGAAGTTATAAGCGCCGGGCCGGGTTTGAAAATCGAAGGCCCGGATGGCTCGCGTCGCCGCACCGGGCCGTGGAGATAGCGCCACAGAGCGAGATGGAACGTTGTGTTGTCATCCGGAAAACTCAATTTCCATTTTTCAGGCGCTGGAAAACTGCGTGAGCATACTTACACCGACACCTAATCTACTTGCACCGTAAAAATATTACACTCAAAATATCACATTATTTCTTGTAAAACCTAGATGATGCCCGCGGCATCATGTCCCTGGACTTTTTTGGAGGTTAAAAACCTCCATCACCATGGAAATCTAAATATATAAAAGAAAAAGGTGACTGACTGACTGATCTATTAACGCACAGCCCAAACTACTGGACGGATCGGGCTGAAATTTAGCATACACATAGCTATTATGACGCAGGCATCCGCTAAGAAAGGGTTTTTGAAAATTCAACCCCTAAGGGGGTGAAATTTCTTTAACCGTAAGTAGGAGTTTGAAATTTGTGTAGTCAGTAGTGTAGTAAAGGTAGCTTATGTTGTCCCAGGGATGCAATGCAAGCTGCCTCTATACCAAACGTCAAAATCGGTAATACGAATGAAGCGTGAAAAAGTAACAGACAGACACTTAAGTATTTATAATATTGCATACATTTACTATAACTAGTACTAGTATGGATCCATTTGATGACAAGTTAGCCCATGATTGCAATCTCACCTGGTGGTAAGTGACGATGAAGCCTAAGATGGAAGCGGACTCGGCTGGAAAGGTTATGACAATTTTAATACAACGCTAAATCTAGTCTTTGCTGCTATGTTGGTAACTAGTTCCGGTCCAAACTTATCACCAGACATTAAAAATACATTTAGCGTGTGGAAATAAAATCTGGCACAATATACCAGGCACCCACGTAATTAAGGTAAAATTTTCCTATTCTCCAATAAATCAAAAAGTTTCTCTAAAACCAGGGTAATTTTTTCAACAAGCAACATACAATGAGGTGGGCCTAACGCCCCTCGCATGGGTCAACACGTGCGTGAGAATACACGGTATATTATGTATACTATGCCTGTAGGTAAGTATATTAAGTATGTCAATTTATGTATGATGTTTTATTCTGTTTTCCGTTTTTCACCGTACTTCCTTTTACATTGAACTAGGTAGGTAATTATATTTTCCATGAGTAATACTAATGGTTTGAGACACTATCCATCATCATTTTAACCCATCGCCAGCCTATTACCTAGGACGGGCTTCTACTCAGAGTGACAAGGATTTAGGTCATAGTTCACCACGCTGGCCAAGTGCGAATTGGCAGACTTCACACACCTTTGAGACATTATGTAGAAGTAGAACTCTCAGAAAACTAATATTTATTAGGTAAAAATTAATATTGTTTATAATGAAAATTACCTATGTTTGCAAACTTTTTTTATGGTTGTCCGTCGTGTCTGTCAAGAAAACCTATAGGGTATTTTCCGTTGACCTAGAATCATGAAATTTGGTAGGTAGGTAGGTAGGTAAGGTAGGTCTTATCATATGAAAGGGCATACTAAAACGGATTTTTATTTATTTTTATCCTTATTCGTTTTCGATTTATCGTGCAACATGTCGAAAATATACGACTAGTAGCACGGAACCCTCGGTGCGCGAGTCTGACTCGCACTTGGTCGGTTTTTAGGGTTCCGTACCTCAAAAGGAAAAACGGAACCCTTATAGGATCACTTTGTTGTCTGTCTGTCAAGATACCTACAGGGTAGGTACTTCCCGTTGACCTAGAATCATGAAATTTGGCAAGTAGTAGATCTTATAGCTGACATTTGGGGAAAAATCTGAAAACCGTGAATTTAGGGTTAGATCACACAAAAAAAATTAAATTGTGGTCATGAAGTAATAATTAGTATTTTCAACTTTCGAAGTGAGTGACTATATCAAGTGGGGTATCATATGAAAGGTCTTCACCTGTATATTCTAAAACAGATTTTTATTTATTTTTATGCATCATAGTTTTTGAATTATCGTGCAAAATGTCGAAAAATTACGACTGTAGTGCGGAACCCTCATTGCGCGAGCCTGACTCGCACTTGGCCGGTTTTTTTGTATAATTTTCCTTCTAAAATTGTGTACCGAATGATCCACTCACCGAGAAGTGGTAGCCCTAAAAGGCGAAGTGCTTTGCTAAAAGTCACCTCGCATGGTTCAACACGTGCTTGAGACAATTACCAGACCGCTATCTGACGCGTCAGGAGCTACGAAACGATTAGAGTGGACATGTTTATAATAATAATAAATTACAATTAGGAGAACTAGAGTTACCGACATAGCTCAACGGGTTGCGAAGCTAAAGCGAAGGGGCAAAGGGCCGGGCATATAGTTTGGAAAACCAATATTTTTTTTGGGACGTTGGGGTCCCAAGGTACTGAAAACCTCGCACCGGAAGACGTAGCGTTGGAAGACCCCTCACTAGGTGGACGGACGACATCAAACGAGTCGCAGGTAAGGTGCGGGAGTGCCGTCCCACCGCCTCATACCCCGATTGCCATTTCGACCTGCCGCGGACTGTACCTCCTACAATGTTTCGTAGCTCGTGGCGACAGCGTGCACGTTGGATGACGCCGGCCTACGAAACGCGACTTTGTGACTCAGTCGCTATTCCCTGTACATTCTCGGAGGCCGCGCCTGTTTACTTTGGCTATAGGGCTGCCAACTATGAAAAGGAAGTAATTTTATGATATTATTCATTTATTCATTGCCTGCTTGGTTTTTTATTGGTTTATTCAATCAAGCCGCAACGGTGCAACGGATTGATGTGATGTTTTTACACCGATTTTTATTTTCATTTCTAGAATATTTTTTTAAAATTCAGATGTACAAGTAAGCACAAGTTTTTGTAGATTGGGTGAAACGGAAAATTGAGATCTGTCACCCATATCATAGTATTTTGAAAATAGCTGGTATATTTTAGAGATTGTCTACAACAGAATAAGCCACATTGGCTGACGTTTACCATGCACACCATCACACACGCAACAACGACAGAAAGAACTCGTTAAGCCTCAATAGCTCAACCGGTAAAGGAGTGTACTGAAAACCGAAAGGTCGACGGTTCAGGCCCCGCCCGTTGCACTATTGTCGTACCTACTCCTAGCACAAGCTTGATGCTTAGTTGGAGAGGAAAGGGGAATATTAGTCATTTAACACGTCTAATATTCTTAAAAAAAAAAAAACTCGTTGACAATCATCAAAAACAAAACGTTGAGGCTTCGACGTCACTGGTAGGCGTCGTTAGTACATTTGACGCAGGTAGCCCTGTTTTCTATGATTTCACGTCACTATAGCCTAATATTTGATACTAGCTTGTGCTCGCGACTTCGTACTCGTGGACTATGCAAATCTCAAATCCCTATTTTTCCCCCTTAGAGGTTGAATTTTCAAAAATCCTTCCTTAGCGGATGTCGACGTCATAATGCTATAGCTGCATGCCTCATTTCAACCCGATCCATCTAGTGGTTTGAGCTGTGCGTTGATAGATCAGTCAGTTAACTTTTACTTTTAATATTTAGAAGAAGAAGATATCGTCGATTCAAGATCAAACCGAGAGTTCCCTCACTCTAGTTCACTCCGACAACGTGCATTGCGAACGTGCCGACCTGCCGACTTACCTCAACCTCGTGTTGATGCATGCCACTACGAACTATGATTGTATAAACGGGGGTGATAAATGCTAATTAGTTGCGTACTATGTAGTAGTTAGGTAGATTATATTCTTGATAGAATTTTCATGTGATACGCTCTTATCTGTGCAAAACTATTACTTAGACGACAGGTCGAGATGGCGATAGGAGTGGAGAAGGGCGTGCGGGGCGTGGCCACCCCGATTGCCACCTCGACCTGTCGCGTAGTGAGTAAGTATTATAGCCATGAGTAATCGGCGTTTAAAGGACGTAGAACCATAAGCTAATAAGACATGCTTGCTGTTGCTCAACGATTAGAAATTGCAGTTTGCGTAACTTTGAAGTAACTAAGTAATTATTTTATATTGTACATTAATACAAGAATTGCATAAACCAATAAAATCAATGAAATTGGAGAGAGCTATGCTTGGAGTTTATCTACGTGATCAAGTCAGAAATGAGGAGATCCGTAGGAGAACTAGAGTAACCGACATAGCTCAACGGGTTGCAAAGCTGAAGTGGCAATGTGGTAGGGCACATAGTTCGTAAAACCGATAGACGTTGGGGTCCCAAGATGCTGGAATGGCGACCTCGCATCGGAACACGCAGTTTTGGAGGACCCCCCACTAGGTGGACGGACGACATCAGACGAGTCAGGCGGCGAAAGACCGCGTGTGGAAGTCCCTACAACTTTACAAGAGACCTATGTAAATCAGTGGACGTCTATCGGTTGATGATGATGATGATGATGAGATAGGGACCTATTTTCTACGACATAATATTTTATCGCATAAACATCACGCGGCCAGTCGCGGGCAAAATTCACGGCTTCCATTCGCGTGCGTGTGTACAGCGGGCTTAAGTTTTCATGTTAAAAAACGTGACACTTGAGTTACGGTACGGTACCTTGGTATAGAGATGTCATATCACGAGGCCTGTCCAGTGTCCATACTAAACGATAAATAGCTTTCCTCAACGCTCATGTCACGTTAGCTAATTATCCCGATTTCGTTTGCATGGATTTAGGTTCAAAAAATTCCCGTAAGCTCTTACGGGAATTTTTTCTTTGATTTTCCGAGAAGACTCAGTGTCTAACTCTGAGTGATAGCCACCAAGCTCATTTGACATTTATTTTTAATCCATTGAAGGTTTTCTACAAAAAAAAAAACACTTTATGAAGTAGTCAATGTAGAATAAACCAATGTCAATGAGCTTGGTGGCTATCATTCAGTGTTACACACTGAGTGGTCTTTAACTACGAGGCGTTGCGCTTTTGCGGCGCAATTGAAGAATAAACCAAGAAAGCAACACACTTTCACATTTATATACTTAAGGTGACGCAGGACGCTCGACCAAACCTATTTGCTTTTCACTTGACATTGTATGAGAAAGGTGAGAGGCACGATGATATTCAGCGAAATCAAGGGTTTAAGAAAAGTATTTTTGAGAAAAAACTACTGAGTTTATGTTTGCAAAGTATAGTTATTTCAACTAATGAATAAATAAACTATGTCTAATGTTAAATTTCTTTAGAATTTTCATACTCCTAATCTTACTTATTTACGCCCAAAGTTGTCATAAATTTAGTGTTAAAATATGAATCTCTTGAGGCTCGTAACTTTAAAATCAATATTATTTTCAATGTTTGATATATCAATAAACCTAGATAATGACGAGATAAATCGACTTAATACTTAGTTTTGAGCGTGCAATATCAAATAATGTAGTAATTACCCTCCTACGTTTGTATGAAGAAAGCTCCGTCCTGAGCCCTCTTAATAGGTATAGGTAGTGATATCACGGTTTCATTGTTAGCTCGCAGTAAAACATCCAATACGCCGTTCCCATAACGTCGCTTACGCGTTTCTATGAACTCTCAATGCGTAAATCATAGGCACAGATTGGTACAAAACCTATCGAATAAAAAAAAATTAAACTCGACTGGGATCCACGTGTTCGAGAATCAAGTTTATCTCGAAGGAAGAATGATTAAACATCAACTAGTGAGATTGTTTATGAGGTAATGCGCAGTCACGTTTATCTTAACGTTAAAGTCGGCACAAAGTTTCTGGGTAGCGTGTTTACGGGTCACGTCAATTATATAATCGGAAATGTTCGGCTCGAAACTCGTGAACTCCCACAAGGAGTCGTGTCGTTTTTATTTTTAGGCTTTTACTTGTTTACTTTACCGAACCTGCAGTGTTAGATTCTTTTGACGATTTAAAAACATTTAAGAAAAAAGTTCATTTATATCTATCTAGGTCCCAATATAAAAAGAAAAGAAGCTGACTTATTGGCTGATCTATCAACACACAGTTCAAACCACTGGACGGATTGGGCTGAAGTTTGGCAGATAAATATTATGATATAGACATCCGCAGCCGCTAAGGATTTTAGTAAATTCGACCTCTAAGGGTGTAAAATAGGGATTTGAAATGTGTAGTCCACGCGGGTGAAGTCGCAAGCAAAAGCTAGTTCAGAATAAATAAAAATAAGTTTTCACTTGTATCGACAGAACAGAAAACGTAAAACTATGAAAATGCTTATAACCATAGATTAATTATGTGCCTACTTTATTTTTTGAGAAAAATTTTTACCTGATTTTCTCCTTCCAAAAGCGTTTTCTTTTAAAAGATAGAAATTTTGCTTTACCGATTATTATTATAATTATCTATCTACCGAATCGGAAAACTGCGACATTTCTACCTAAATCCGTGGCAAAGAAAGTTCTTGGGCTACCTTTAGTCCCGGAAAATCAAAGTGTTCGTTTTCTATAATAAGTACACTAGGTAGGTACGCAACAACATTTATAAAATCTGTGCACATAATATTCACTAGTTAAAAGTTAAAACACATTTACTGATAAAAACATGTTTACTTCATTATTTACGCAGCAGGTATATTATTGTCCCATATTTTTTAATCGTTTACTTGCATTATTTATTTCTAGTTTTAGACCATTTATTTTCGCACATTTCTTCGTCTTTCCCTGCCGAGTGGCCGTACCGCTATTAAAAATAAAAAATAAAAATTATTTAGCCGCAGCAGAAACAGCTGAAAACGGCAAGCGGCGCAAGTATGCCTCTCTTATAGAGAGTTACATTTTTGTGCCGTTTGCCGTGGAGACCCTGGGGCCATGGGGACATTTCACCGCGATTAATAGCCTCATCTGGTGACAGAAGGGCTGGCTCATTTTTTGCGCAACGGATCAGCCTGGCTGTCCAGCGCGGAAATGCAGCCAGTATTCTTGGCACCATTCCACGCGGTCATGATTTATATAGTAATTAGATAAGTCACATAGATATCTACAAAATATTATTTATCTAGTTATGTTAATAGTCAGTATTGTGAATAAATTGATGTATAATAAAGAATCTAAATTTAGATTCATTTATTTGCACAACATGACGTAACTTTGTACAGTGGATACCTACCTAACTTCACATTAATAAATCTCTCTCAGTGTATTAAAGTTATTATAAAACTTAATTTTAGAACCACTAAGAAACATAGTTAAGAAGAACAATATATAAAGAGATTATTAATCAAAACTGCATCATAAAACTATTGTGATTCGAGCCTAGCTTAAAATATTACATACTTTCACAGCATTATGTCATATGGTATATTATTATGGGGTAATGCTGCTGATATTAATTCTATTTTTGTGCTGCAGAAAAGGGCTGTTCAAGCCATATACAGTATGGGGCCACGAGAGTCGCTGAGAACTAAATTTAGGGAAGTTAAAATTATGACAGTGCATAATCAATATATTTTTGAAAATTTACTGTACGTACATAAAAACATAAATAAATTTAAAAATAAAGTGACTGTCATAATATAAATACTAGAAATAAAAATAAACTTCTAATGCCCGCCTCTAGGCTCAGTAAAGTTAGCAATTAATTTGCTCGTAATTCCATACGTTTCTATTATAAGCTTCCAGAAGACATATTGGAGATGTCTCTCAACAAGTTCAAAGTTTTCATAAAACGTAAACTAATTGAAAAATCCTATTACAATGTAAAGGATTTTATTTAAATGATAAGCAAGCTTGGGAATGAGTTGCTTAACGACTTTGTGATAGTTCTAATAAGTTTCAATAATTTTGTAAAGTGGTGATGATAAAAAGAATACCCGGCTGAGTTTGTTGTGGGCTCTTCTCAGACCTGGGCGCGTTTGGAACCCTCGTAGCTTTAGTTTTAAGTTTGCGTTATAATTATCACCACTATATCTTACAAATCTAACACCATACCAAACCATCAATAAGAGTAATTTATTACCTATTTTGAATAAATCATTTGACTTTGACTTTGACATACTTAAATAAAATCTGTTTACCAAAAGCAATCTTAATAAAAATTAATAAGTAATGTCTTCGCATATAAGGACGCATTGCCCGATGTAGTATAATGAGTTTCAATATTATCTAATTATGGTAACTAAGCATGTTTTTTTTATTTGGAACACATACAATACATAAATTTTACATATACTACGTCACTTACATACAAACACAGGCTGATAAATGTATCAATAAAATGTGTACACAGCATTTGCAAATTACCTTGTCAAATAAAAAGAACTAATATTATTATTATAAGCATTAGCAATAATTAAGACTATTTTATGATTGTATTGGACTTTCGACATTAAAAACCTTGCATTACAGTTGGCAACCCTGGATCACGTTGTGGCCACGATTCCAAATCGCACATGGCTCACCACGCTCGGCTCTCACGTTGCGACCGACAGTAATATATCAAAGCTGCTTTGTAATGCCCCGTATTTGTTATATGATGGCATTATAATATCGAGTACGTGTGTGAACACGTGGGACCAAAAACAGAAGCGGTTTTTGTGTGTTTTCCGATATGAAACCGTCTTTGCTGTTTCAACAATGAAATGTGTATGTAAAGTTGAAACGCGCATCGCACACACCTTACATCTTCTATACGAGAGAGTATTATATACTACTAGATGCCCGCGACTTCATCCGCGTCGATTTAGGTTTTTTTGAAATCCCGTGGGAAAAAGTTAGCTAATCTGTACCTTTCATCAAAATCGGTTGAACGATTGGGTAGTGAAAAGCTAGCAGACAGACAGCATTTCGCATTTATAATATTAGGATGGATATAGCATGGATATCTTACTTCTATACATACCTATCAAAAGACTTTTCCTGAGCCTTGACTGACTGATTGCAGATTGTTTGGTCTATCAACGCACAACCTAAACCACTGGAGTTAGCCGTTAGAAGCTTGAAATTTTGACAATACTTAGGTTGAATATTTTCTAGGCAAGAGTGAATAGGCATCTTCCAGACAAGCGCGCCCCAACCTAGACCTCATCATTGCTCTGTTTCTCAGGCATGATTGTCGTCCAGCGCAAGCCAATCTTACATTTAAAAAATACATTTTGTATAGATGTATGTAAATATAAAAAATGTTTATCACATGGCCCAAACGTGAGCTATTCGCTTATGAATCCGCGTGACAAACCCATACGAAATTCATACTTTTTCACTACATTATGTATTGTCTGCCCTTCACAGTTGACATGTTTGTAAAACGGCTTGTTTTCCTCTTCTATTTTCCTAATTTTAAATGCCTCATACGCTCAATGTATGTATTCCTTAAGATTGGTGGTTCAAACAAATCCCACCCACTTTTGCAATAATATTACTTATCCATTCTTGGCTTAACGCTTGGATCAACTAACTTAGCTTAGTTGTAGTGGAAAGGGAATTAAACAGGTATAGGCTCTTTTGGCACTTGAATGACATTGACAGGGGGGCGCTGTTGGAGAACAAAGGCTTAGACTATTCGAACAAGAACAAAGGGGACACTTGACGGCAACGTTAGTTCCGATTTTCGCCACGCGCCAAAAGAGCCTTGTCGTACTGTACAGTGTGTTTTTTTAACTGGGGCTGTAAAGGGAAATCCAAAACATACCGGACGAATTTTTTTTTTTTTTTTTTTTTTTCAAAAGAATATTAGCCATATTAAATGACTAATATTCCCCTTTCCTCTCCAACTAAGCGTCAGGCTTGTGCTAGGAGTAGGTACCACAATAGTGCAACGGGCGGGTTTTGAACCGTCAACCTCTCGGTTTTCAGTCCACTCCTTTACCGATTGAGCTATTGAGGCTCTGAATTCGAAAACTGGAAAACAGACAGACTGACACACTTTAGCATTTATAACAAATATTAGTATGGATAAGTGCCCAGGTATAATACCGTGGAATCTCCTAATACCTCCTTCATATTACATGTTTTTAACAATCTAAAATATTTCAACACAAGTAAGAAACATAATGCCTTGATATATATATTAATAATAGCGTTTAATATAACGTGATTACTTCGATTTCTTTTGTCAACAATAAATACTGAGTAGCATCATATTCCCTTTGAAGTAAGTACAACGCTCGTTGTCAAAACGTGCGCTGATATTTTTCCTCACGAGACTTGCCATGCTGTCGGTTTCCTCGTTTTCCAGTCAGCTATTTCGTAAGCTTCCAATTTTATCTGGAATGTGACTATATTTATCGTCATCATATCGCCGTTCCTCTACCTACTAGCACGGGTCTCCTCTCAGAAACAGAAGGGTTTAGGCCCAGTGCGGATTGGCATACTTCACACACTTTTTTTTGTTTTTTTTATTTATCACCGACAACTTCCATACATAAATGACCGCACATTTAAATACATACAATAAACAGTATGGTCGTCAATTACAGGTGAAAACTTTACTTATAAACTAACATGCACTAACTTAACAGATTAAGAGTAGGTATAGATTAACTTAATAACAGACAGACTTAATAACGTACAGAGTAACTTGACAGATTAACAGTAGGTGAAAATGAAATAGTTAAATATGTACAGGAATTTAAATTTAAAGAAAAATATAGATATACTAACAAAATATTATAACTAAAAAATATCCACGATTAATGGTCTCCAATTTGATCACAAATAATATTTTTTTTGCACACCTTTTGCACCTGTACCTTTGAGCGTCATTATGTAGATAGTTCACGATGTTTTCTTTCACGATTACAACAACTAAAATTTAATTGCTTAAAACGCACATATTCGAAAATTTTGAGGTGAGAAGTTAGAAGAGGTGGAGCGTAGATTCGAGTTAGAGGTATAATATACTAGGTACTTACTTATTTCATCATCATGATCATCCCATCGCAGTTTTTTATCCATACTAATATTATAAATTCGAAAGTGTGTCTGTCTGTCTGCTAGCCTTTCACGGCCCATCCATCCGTTCAACTGATTTTGACGAAATTTGTACAGCGATTTTTTACCTCTTGGTCGGCGATATTAACATTAGGTAGATTATATACCCATGCCAAAATATAGCTTTCTTGTACTGAATCTCTGAGCTAAGCCTTGGACGGACGGACAGACAGACGGACATGGCGAAACTATAAATGGTTTTCTATTGACTATGGAGCCCTAAAATATTAATAAAAAAAATAACGTTTATCTAATACTAGCTTATTCCCGTCACTTAGTCCGCGTGGACTGCACAAACTTCAAACCCCTATTTATATTGTACCTAGGTATCATTTTCAAAAATCCTTTCTTAGCGGATTTCTACCTCATAATAGCTATCTGCATGCCAAATTTCAGCCCGATCCGTCGAGTACTTCGAGCTGTGCGTTGATAGATCAGTCACCTTATACATATTATATATAATGTAGATTTTCACGTTTTCTTCTTACCTATATGAACATTATCTTAGTACGCTGACTTGGCAAGTGGGTCGCCGGCCGCCCCCCCAGACCGCCGCCGCCGACGCTTGATGCAGCCACGTGCTCCCAGCCCCTGACACTAATTCGATTGTTGTAATTTGTTGAGCGACTCTGCACTCTACGTAACTCTATAGCGTTTATACCCTCCTAACGCAATTACAGTTCAACGGCTGGACCTCATTCAACCCCCTGACACTTTGCAAATTTTTTAGTAACAAAAGTTTGCACTTTTGACTTGGATGATACATTCTGCCAACATTGAAATAAATGGGCTTATATAGCACCTTGGAAGGAAAAAAAACCGACTGAAATTTGGCATGCAGACATACCTAGTTATTATTACGTAGACATCCGCTAAGAAAGTATTTTTTAAAATTCAACTCCTAAGGGGGTAAAATAGGAGTTTGGTGTAGTCCACTCGGACGAAGTCGCGGGCATAAGCAATGAATAAAGATCACTATGTATACTTAATAAAGGTTTTTAGTGATAAATCACACCATGTGATACCGTAAAACGGGGTGAATAGGAACCGGGGTGTGAATAGGGACAAAACTGGGAATGAGATTTGAACGTAAAAATAATACCCAAAACAGCTTAGAATTTTGGTAGCATTGTTTTTCCCTATAGTAGAATATTTGATCTTTTATTTGGCAACACTGAACCAGAGACAAATTGACATTGACATAAAATCATAAATTAAAATAACGAAAGCGTCATTGCAAAAACGTTGTTCAAAACACGCTAAGCCGTAGGTCTCAAAACTTTGTTTACTTTGACGCAGTACGAGAATAAAACAGTACAAAAACTATTAGAAATCATTAAACATTTATCTAAGAGGCACTATAAATATTTAATTAAATTGTTCAAAAAAATTCTTCCTTCTTGTGTAGTCGACTAGTAAAATTTAGTTAAATGGCATTTTACAGTTTACTGTTTAATATTGGTAAATAAATAAATTAATAAAAAAATTTTTTATTCAATTAAACTTTTACAAGTATAGGTAACTAAGTACACTACTTGTAACAGTTCAATTAAATAAAAAATATTTTTATTTATTTATTTTTGAATCGTCAAACCACTGATTCGGAATGCCAGCAACCAGCGGCAAACTCGGCGGTTGCTTTTTTTTAAAGATTTGATACCTACTATGCCATGTATAATAACATATAGCCTATGTTATTTCTGAATAAAATAGCTATAGAATATGGTGAAAGAATTCTCAAAATCAGTCCAGTAATTTCAGAGTTTATCGATTACAAACAAACAAGTCTTCACTTTCCTAATCTAAATATATAAAAGGAAAAGGTGACTGACTGACTGATCTATCAACGTACAGCTCAAACTACTGGACAAATCGGGCTGAAATTTGGTATGAAGATGACTATTAAGACATAGGCATCCGCTAAGATAGGATTTTTGAAAACTCAACCCCTAAGGAGTTGAAATAGGGGTTTGAAATTTGTGTCGGACGAAGTTGCGAGCATAAGCTAGTTTTGTAATATTAGAGGATAGACTAACTTGTGTTTGACAACCCTAACCTTTTTTCCCTATTCACCCCTTTGCCATTCCGTTACACCCCGGATCAAGTATAAATAGGGACAGCATATATTTTGATTAAAATATACCAGTAATTTATCATTATTTTATATTTTTTGGATGTTTCCTTAGAATTCTTACAACCGGAGATGCTTACAAACAGTTAAAGCATCATAATTTGTACCAAAACATCCGTAAATTTCAATGCGACGTTAGATTTCGTACTTATTCACCCCGTTTTACGGTACCTATAGTACGAGACAGGCCGAGATGCCAATTGGGGTATGAAGCGGAGCCCGGGACAACGCCCCGCACAACCGCACGTCACCCACGCTCGCACGCACCGGGTTAGTGCGGGGGCTGTGCGGGTGCGTGGGTCGTCCCCACCCCGATTGCCATCTCGACCTGTTGCGAAGTATCCCTGTTTCCGCGTCACGTTGCATTAATTCCGTGATGTGTGTCAATAATATTAAAGTTAAGCAGGTCTAGGGTTGCCAACCTTACTATAATATAGTATTGTACTATATTTTGGCTCTGCGTACTATATTAGTACGCAAAAATACTATTATTATTATTATTATTATTATTATTATTTATTTATTATTTAATCAGTTACTATATTTCAGTTGGATTGATCGAGCATTCTTTTTACACAACACATTAGAACAAAAATGGCGAGGTGTTCAAAATTGACTATAAATAAATGTAAATAGAGTTAAATGAGAAATAAAACATACTTTTGTCTTTATTTACTTTTTCTATTCAATATGGTACATATTTTATAGAAGCGTACTTATTTTTTGTGGCTTAATCTGAAAAAAACTATGAGCCGAAAAAATGTTGGTTGGTTGGTATGGTTGCTACCTAAGCTAGGTACCTATTTATACAAAAGTTTATTTACAACAAACATTGTGCTTATGTAGGAGTTCTATAGGATTGACATTTCACGGGAAATATTGTATACCACGTGTATGGCAAACCAATAATCAATTAGGTACCTATTATTAGCTTTTGACGTTTGACGAATTAAATATAACTTGCTTAGCGGTGAATGAAAACATCATGAGGGTTTCCTCATGCATGCTTGAGAGTTCTCCTCATCATGATCAACCCATAGCCGGCTCACTACAGAGCACGGGTCTCCTTTCAGTATGAGAAGTGTTTAGCCATAGTCCTGAATCCACTGCGCTGACCAAGTGCGGATTTGAGAACATAATGGAGACTCTCACTTCACAGACATGCAGGTTTCTCAACGATGTTTTCCTTCACCGTTAAAGCGAGTGATATTTACTTTCATAAGTCCGAAAAGTTAGAGGTGCGTGCCCGTAATCGTACTTCCGACCGCCCGAATAGGAGGCGGACGTCGTAACTACTAGGCTATCACGGCAGAGTTCTCCTGCTTCTAGGTGTGTAAATCCTGCCAATACGCACTGGTCAGCGTGGTGGATTATGACCTAAATAAAACCTTCTCATTCTTAGAGGGGATCCCTACCCAGTAGTATTAAGTTAAGCATACGAAGATTTTGATTTTATTGTCTTGCGAGGTGTGAAAAGGTAACTTGGGGGTAAAACTGTCTTAGTCTTGGGCGTCCCTAAACCCCGCGCTTCACTCAGGATTCTAGATACAACACCCTCGCTACGCTCAGGAGTTACTCTGAGATCCCTCGATCCGGTGCCCGTGACGTAAGACATTACATTACCCCCATGTTTGATCTACTATTATACACGGCATAATATTGTATGTCGAATATTTGTTAGCAATTGTAGCAACCGCGTTGTTAGCTGGTTCTTCTCGGTAGGGAAGACATTCCGAACCAGTGGTAGATGCATTTGACGATTCAAAAATAGGTACTTGTAAAAGCTTAATTGAATAAAAATATTTCTATTTCCATTATACTACCTAATAATAGTATTTCTATAAGTAATCTTCACCCGTTTCTATAAATGCTTAAACCATAGTATACCTGGGTACCATATTCTTATACACTCCCACTTACACACACACACACATACACACACAAACACACACAAGCACATACTCACACACGCATACACACACACACACACACACACACAAGCACACACACACTGTTGTAATTTTATTATTGTATATACCTACATTTATTCTAAATCTATTCTGTTAACATAGTTTTAATTATAATTTTAAGTAATCTCTTTTGGGCTTCTGTTATACCTAGATTTAAATTTAAATAATAATTATGTATTTACGCTGTTGATTACTTTCAAATAAACAAAATAAAATAAAATTCTTATTAATTCCAAGAAAATTTCGATTCAATAAATTGTAGGTAAGCACACGTGACACACATAATAATATTATAATGTGTATTGACTATTGACGTCGCAAACAGCACGTGGGCTCAAAGCGTCACGTTATTGAACATTAATGTTCAACAGCAAATGGAATAATAATATTATTTTGACTTAAGTCCTAAGACACGGGTCTGCCCGCGAAATTCAAATTTAATTTGGTTTTTCACTATTTGTAAACTAATGCGACAAAGTAGACTTATGACATTCAAATTTCGCCCCTTGGGCAAGCTGTGAAAAATATAAGAAGTTAGGTACGTATAGGTATGTATATCCAAAGTACAAACAAATGCTGATAACTGACAAGTGGTAAACTGATAAGTAAACACATTTTCGGTGTCGTCGATAACGGGCACGTGTCGATTTCGTTACAGACTACAGTTAGGTAGGTACATCTTGTCTAGGCTGACGGAAACATTAACATTTTTTTGTTAATTATCTAGGCACCTACCTACTCAAACGCGTGTTTGTTTCCCCGTTTTACTAAATGTGACTTTGGAGTCATTTTACTTACATTTATTTATGTTACTTACATCTGGTAACAGAAGGGCTGGCTCATTTTTTGCGCAACGGATCAGCCTGGCTGTCCAGCGCGGAAATGCAGCTAGTATTCTTGGCACCATTCCACGCGATCATGATTTATATAGTAATTAGATAAGGCTAGCTTTAAGTTTTTATTGTAATATTTTCATTACAACTCGGTAGAAACAACTTCGACAAGGAAGCTGACAGAAGAATACAGCTGGGCTGGGCAGCATTTTCAAAGCTACGACAGGTCTTCGAATCGTCGATACCGCAAAGCCTTAAGACTAAGGTCTTCAACGAGTGTGTCCTACCTGTGATGACGTATGGAGCGGAAACGTGGACACTGACAGTTGGCCTCGTCCACAAACTAAAAGTCGCTCAGCGTGCGATGGAGCGAGCTATGTTGGGTATCACTCTCAGGGATAAAATCCGGAACGGGGAAATTCGCAGAAGAACAAAAGCGACCGACATAGCTCAAAGGATTAGAGCGCTGAAGTGGCAATGGGCAGGCCATGTCTGTCGCAGAACCGATGGCCGATGGGGCAGACGTGTTCTGAAGTGGAGACCGCGTACCGGTAAGCGCAGTGTAGGACGACCCGCCGCCCGCTGGACCGATGACCTGAAGAAGGTGGTAGGGAGCGGTTGGATGAGGAAGGCGGAGGACCGTGTTTGGTGGCGCGCTCTTGGAAAGGCCTATGTCCAGCAGTGGACGCAAACAGGCTGATGGATTGGATTGGATTGGAGATAACGTCTATTTTTACTCCTATTTTATAAAAATGCTTACATTGATAGTAAGTAGGTACCTACCGACTATCTGGGCATGTTTTTTCGCTACGTATCTAAACATACCACTAATCTGCACGTGTTTTGAAATGTGCTAGCAAACGTGATCGGTCTCAGAAATAAACTTTTGGTGCACTTTGAAATCTAAGACTATTATTATCTACTTATAGATTACTAGCTTATGCTCGCGACTTCAACCGCGTTGACTACACACATTTCAAACCCCTATTTCACCCCCTTAGGGGTTGAATTTTCAAAAATACTTTCTCAGCGGATGTCTACGTCATATTTAGCTATCTGCAAGCCCAGCCCGATTCGTCCAGTAGTTTGAGGTATGCGCTGATAGGTCAGTCAGTCAATCAGTCAGTACCTAATATATTTAGATAATAATATTTAGATGAGGAGCTGGCGAACAAAACAGTGTCACCATCATCATTATCAACCGACAGAAGTCCACAGCTGGACATAGGTTTCTTGTAGTTGTAGGGACCTCCGCACGTCCACCTAGTGGGTGGGTCCAATGCTGCGCTTTCCGGTTTGAGGTTGCCACCTTGGAACCCCAATTGGTTTTTCGAACTATGTGTAAACCTCATATCGCAGGAATTATTCAGATTTTCGCCATCGGTACATATCGGTAGGCTATCTGCATTATCTTATACTGTGACTCATTCACTTCACTAAGTGGGTCACAGTCTGCGTGACCCACTTAGTGAAGTGAATGAGTTTATTATGTCACGCTACACGTGCTCAACGGACGATTAAGTGTGTACAGAGATGATGTTGTCAAGATGTCGATGGGGCCACAGAATTTAGAATTACAGTAGAAACTCGATTATCCGGCCCTCAGTTATACGGATTCGCGATTATCCGGACTATACTAACCGAAACTTCTTCGGCCAAGTGCGAGGCAGACTCGCGCACCGAGGGTACTCGGGTATTTTTTCCGCCATTTTGTGGCAAGCCTGTGTATAAAGATATCATAATATGATATCCCACTTGGTATAGTTATCTTAATTTGAAAATTGAAAATGCTATTATTGTAGTGAACTACATAATATGCACAAAACCCGCTTTTCTTCATACATTCGATTATCCGAATCCCTAACTAATTAGTCCGGTTAATCGAGTTTCCAAATTCCACTGTAGTATGGAAATGGTATAGCGGTGATAGCCTATTGGTTAAGACATCCGCATTCCTTTCGGGAAGTCGGAAGTTCGATTATCACTCGCTTAGGTGAAAGAAAAAACATCGTAAGGAAACCTGCATGCCCGAGAGTTCTCTATGTTCTCAAAGGTGTGTAAAGTCTGCCAATCAACAATGGGCCAGCGTGGCAGACGTGGCCTAAGTCCTTCCCATTGTGAGAGGAGACCCGTGGTCAGTAGTGTAACAAATAATAAATTAAAAGTACGTAGTGTTATTATTATTATATCTTGTAGGTACTACGGTTCGGAACCCTTCGTGCGCGACTCGCACTTGACTGATTTTTATTTTTGAGGTACAGAATCCTAAAAACGTCATTGCGTCTACCTATAGTATAGTAATAGCCTATACTGTATAGGTAACTTATTACTTGTTTAATATATCATCTTTGCTTATACTAAACAAGGAAACTGCTAAGATTTCACAAAGTGAAGAAGGAGTATAGTACAGGAGCTCCGGTCAATGAACTCTAATACCAGTCCCTATGAATTACTGTTTACTTTGTAAGTTATAGAATTTATTTATAAGTTTACAGCTAACTTTATTTTGCACGTTTCTCAAGGAGAAACTTCTATTAATTAAATCATCTGGCCGACGCGACGGCATTGAACTAACATACCTACTAATATTATAAAGAGGTAAAGTTTGTAAGTTTGTTTGTAGGAAGTAATCTCTGAAACTACTGCACCGATTTTGAAAATTCTTCCACCAGTAGAAAGCTATATATATCATTCCTGAGTGACAGGAACATAATTAGTGTAATTGGGCTTTATGGCCGTTCTAATTAAATAATAAATAAATAAATAATAAATAGGCTATATAATTAGAGATCGCTACGAAAATTGTAATGATAGCTCATTACAGTAGGTAGTTACACGTGCAAAGCTGGAGTGGGGTCACTAGTAGTACATAATTTTATTATTATAGCAGGGCTAGTTGAAATCTTAGGCGGGCTCTTTAGGTGAAATCTTGATAGCTTAGGCGGGCAGTAAAACTGCAGCATCAGGATTAAGGAGTTGGATCTAGAAATTTTTATGGGACTACCACGGAAACTAGGATTAAAAAAAAACCAGCCAAGTGCGAGTCAGGCTCGCGCAATGAGGGTTCCGTACTGCAGTCTTATTTTTTCGACATTTTACACGATAATTCAAAAACTATGATGCATAAAAATCTGTTTTAGAATGCACAGGTGAAGCCCTTGAGATAGTCACTCACTTCGAAAGTTGAAAATACTAATTATTAGTTCATGACCACAATTTAATTTTTTTGTGTGATCTAACCCTAAATTCACGGTTTTCAGATTTTTCCCGAAATGTCAGCTATAAGATCTACCTACCTGCCAAATTTCATGAATCTAGGTCAACGGGAAGTACCCTGTAGGTTTCTTGACAGACAGACAACAAAGTGATCCTATAAGGGTTCCGTTTTTCCTTTTGAGGTACGGAACCCTAAAAAATTTGCAAATCGGTCCAGAATCCTCAAAAAATCGGTGTACCTACATACTACATACATTAAAAAAACAGGCAGTAGTATCTACCACTTTTTTTTGGAAGTCGGTTGATAATGGAGGGCACTAAGGGCCGGTTGTTTCAAACCATTGGTCTTCGTAAGATACGTTCGTTAAAATTTAACAGACGTAGACGAACTTTAACACCTGTTAATTTAAGTGCGTTGCTTCATTGTACAAAAAACTGTTCGTCATTGTTATTTTGGTTGCGAAACTAACCCTAAAAATTAACTTACTTCTCCGTATCCTTTTTTTATTTCATTTTAAGTATATTAAATCATATATATAGTTATTAATATTGCTACTTCGCATTTTAAACACTTTTTCTTTCTTACAAATTCTCTTTCATCTTCAAAAAAACTACCATTAAAAGCTTTGAATTAAATTGATTCCGTTATAATTTGTAAATAAAATATTCCGTTAGTAAGAAGTATGAAGTTACGAACTGATTTGACGATCACCAATGGCGCCAGCACTGGTTAACGTAAACGTAACTTTTTAACGAACGTTAGCGCTAATAGATGCTGAATCAACGCTTTTTCTTTGTTTACGTTCGTTAGCGCCATATTTAAAGGTTACGTGTCCGTCAAAATTTGTTGAAACAACCGGCCCTTACTAATAATCTGCTAACAGACTCAGGTTTCAACGCACGTGACCGCGCTTCTTAAGTGGGCTCAGTTCGGCTTTCTTCATACAAACGTAGGAGGGTAATTACTACATTATTTGATATTGTATGCTCAAAACTAAGTATTATATCGATTAATTTCGTCATTATCTAGGTTTATTGATATATTAAAAAAATATGTTTTTAGTTACGAGCCTCAAAAGATTCCTATTTTAACACAAAATTTATGACAACTTTGGGCGTTAATAAAATAAGATTAGGGGTATGAAAATTGTAAAGGAATTTAACATTAGACATAGTTTATTTATTCATTAGTTGAAATAACTATACTTTGTAAACATAAAGCTAGTAGTTTTTTCTCAAAAATACTTTTCCTAAATCCTTGATTTCGGTGAAAATCATCGTGCCTCTCATACAATGTCAAGTGAAAAGCAAACAGGTTCGGTCGATCGTACTGCGTCACCTTAAGGCTAAAAATTGAGGTCAACGTCGGCCATTCATTGTATAGTTATACGTACAGAAAAGTAGTCTTATAATAGGTGCTACCTTATCCCCGCGATTTTGTCCACGTGGACTACATTAATTTCAAACTCCTATTCTACCTACTTAGAGGTTGAATTTCAAAAATTCTTTTTTATGTCTACGTCATATTAATTAATAACTTAGTTTGAAAACCTGGCCTGATCTGGTTCAGATCCTGGCCACCTCCTTTCAACCTGATTCGTCCAGTAGAGCTGTGCGTTGATAGTCAGTCAGTCACCTTTTTAACCGACTTCAAAAAAAGGATCTCAATTCGTCGGAATCTTTTTTTTTTTTTTCTTTTTTATGTATGTTCCCTGATTACTCGAAGACGCCTGGACCGATTTTGAAAATTCTTTTTTTGTTTGAAAGGGTATACTTCAAAGTTGGTCCCATTTAAATTTGGTGAAGATCTGATGAACATCTTCGAAGATAGATAATGGAACTCCTCAACGGATAAGAGTAAATTGCTCGCGATCAGTGTAATAGCTTAGTAAATAGTAGATTTTTAACCAGGCATAGCATATTTTAATACCATGGGGCCACTAAAAATTGTGAAATAAATTTTTTTTACAAAAAAAATAAAAACCGACTTCGATACACAAACACTAAAAATTGAAAAATAATTTAATTTATTACCGAATATATTATGAATACAAGAGTTAATAATACAGTTCCATAATAATACTTTTTGGTGCCGGTGCCAATTAGCTTTAGCTGCGCGAATCGTCTAGACTTCATATTTTATGAGACTCCACAATGGCACCTCATTGGCACCGACCCCAAAAATATTATTATGGAACTATATTAACTCTTGTATTCATAATATATTCGGTAATAAATAAAATTATTTTTCAATTTTTAGTGTTTGTGTATCGAAGTCGGTTTTTATTTTTTTTGTAATTTTTTTTTTCTTTTATATGTTTAAGTTATGGCGGTGATACTGTAGTCTATAGTGGTTAGGACGTCTGCCTCCTAATCGGAGGTCGGGGGCTCGAACCTGGGCAAGCCTGTAACTTTTCGGTGTTATTAAAATAGAACATCGTGAGGAAACCTGCATACGCGAGAGTTCTCCATAATCGTCTCAAAAGTGTTTGAAATCTGCCAATCCGCACTTGGACAGCGAGGTAGACTGTGGTTAAAACTCTTCTCACTCTGAGAGGAAACCCGTGTTCTGTAGTGAGCCGGCGATAGATGATGATGATGATGATGATGAAAGATAAAAAGACAATGTATAGACAACCCTACGGTACACGTGACTAAGCTAAGGTCATCGCTTCCGCATAGCCACGCCAGACGGCTTGACAGAAATGAGGTCAGCCAACGCATACAAATACCAGAAATCACGTCGCACTACAACCGTGTGCGACACTAGCTGATGTAAAGATGCTGTTTTTTACCAGATTGTAAAATATAGAATGTAGAGACCTTGCGCTTCCTAGCTGCCTATGAACGAGTTTTTGATTTTAGACGGGCTGTGTTTGTACGTCTTTTCGTTACCTCTTAACACCCAACCATCTTACGATTTTAAGCCATCTTATTATCTTATCATATCGAATAACACACATCATCATTCATAGCTAACCCGAGCTCTTCACTCGCATCCAAGGTAAGCTCAGTTTTACTTTATTTTATTCAGATACAAGTTAGCCCTTGACTGCATTCTCACCTGGTAAGATGGAAGCGGGCCAAAACTTGGAAGGGGTATGGCAGTTTTTATTAAACCCATACCTCTTGGGTTTCCACACGGCATATAACGGAACGTTAAATCGCTCGGCGGCATATCTTCGCCGGTGGGTTGGTAAATGGCCATGACCTAAGAAAATTTAGAAATTATAAAATTCCGGTTTCCCCTGCCGGGGATCGAACCCCGGACCTCCCGCTAATAATACCATAGCACTTACCACTGCGCCAGGGAGGTCGTCAGGGAGGAGGAGGGAGGTTTCCCGTCAAGTTTGCAGCGGATTTAAAGCAGCAGCGTCCGCTGGACGCCGCTTCAAGTGCGCTGCAAACTTGACGGTTTGATCGTGTATTTGCCATTTACCAGCGTCACAACTACCTACGGCCCACGCCGAGCGCGCCGGTTCGCAAGTCGGGCCAGCCCGGCCACGTGAGTCGTGACGTCGCGCGTGAACTGCGCGCACGCACTTGATCCGGCGCGGTGGAATGACCTCGGCTATACCTACCTACCACTCGATAAATTATGTATTTTTAGAGGCGTTGTAGCTTAACATTAAATATACTGATAAATTAGCTTATACCCGCGACTTTGTCTGCATGGATTTAGATTCTTAAAACGTCTCTCTTTGATTTTCTGGAATAAAAAGTAGTCTATGTTACTTTATGATTCCACGACATGAACAGACCATACCTATCGCACGTGATCTCCGCGCACGCACTATCTGGAGGAACGGTCTTATTCGGTAGTCGAGGTCGACACATTACGTATTTTCGGGGACGTTGTAATTTATTATACCCACTGAACCTTTAGAAATACATAATAATATACCTACCTAATTTCATACCTAAGCACCCGAGACTGGATCGTCATTGGTGGCTTTTGTTAACACTAACTCTTCTCGGTAGGAAGGGCATTCCGAACCAGTGTCCAGTGTAGATGCCTTTGACGATTCAAAAGTAGGTAGGTACTTGTTAAAGTTTGATTGAATAAAAAAATAGATTAATTTGTTTATTTAACGATAAATATTGCCGCGCATGACGGCAGCCTAACATTTAATATGGGTAATACTATCTTCGATTCAGGATCAAACCGAGAGTTCCCTTCATTTAGTTCACTGAGTTCACTCGTGGTTCACTCTTGTGGGTGATGTGAAATCAGAAATCAAAGCAAAATGTAGGTATGTAACATTTGACGCCCGCCGGTGAGGTAGGAACCTCGACGTTTATTCAAGTTCACTCTGTCGTGAACTGTGACGATGCCGCGAAAGGGAACCCAATATAAAAACACTTAAAAACAAAATATTTTTGTTTAAAACAGGATTAAAACCATGGTTTAAACTGTTTAAACCTATTTTCTCTTAAAAACAAAACAACACACAAATGCCAACCCCGATTCCCAGTGTAGCCAAAGCTCTACGTAAAGTCTACGTTGCTACGAGCTTCAGTGACACAACACAACGAATATCAAAAACTTCAAGTGGAAGCTCTTTTGAAAGTACACAAAAGCTCTAACAGAGAAAAATTTATTATCATAATTCGTAATTATTTTATTTTCTTATACTTACCTAATGCTTTTTGTTTTTAAGAAAAATTTAACAGCGCCATCTAACGATGCATCGAGCAACTTGATCGTGAGTTGCTAATGTTACTTGTTTACATAGCTGCGTTGTTACTTGTTTCAGAAACATGCCACAAAGCAATGTTTCATCTAAATTAGATAATGAGATGTTCTTTCAAAAGATGGCAGCTCGATGCTTAGAAACTTGGCAAGGTTGGAATGGAACTTGAATCAGGTGGAAATCTTTGGTAGCCTCAAAGAAATTTTAAGTAGGTACTAATCCTTAGATGTAATAAGAATTATTACTTTCTAAACCTATGGGTAGCCAAATTACGAAAGCCACCACCGAGCTCTCCCGAGACCGTTACATACAAAATTATAAACGTAGTTTGCTTCTCATTTGAATATTAACCACCTCAATAATTTTTGTAAACAAGTAACTACCTACTTACTGGTAAGTGGTAACTAATAATATACCCGTGTATGTGGTTTGCCAGATTTCTGTAAAAATAAATCAGACTCGCGCACTGAGGGTTTCGTACTACAATTGACATTTTGCACGATAAACCAAAAACTACTTACTAGATCTCGTTCAAACCACTTTTCGGTGGAAGTTTGCATGGTAATGTAGGTACATCATATATTTTTTTTAGTTTTATCATTCTCTTATTTTAGAAGAGACACATTTTACCACTTTGGAAGTGTCTCTCGCGCAAACTAAATATTCAGTTTGGATACTGAATATTTACTTACTTAATACTCAATATAATTTTTAAGACCTATCCATAGATAACCCCACACGTATGGGTTTGATGAAAAAAAATTTTGGGGACCCCCAAAAATTTATTGTATTTTTTTCTAATTTTGTGTGAAAATCTTAATGCGGTTCACAGAATACATCTACCTACCAAGTTTTAACAGTATAGTTCTTATAGTTTCGGAAAAAAGTTGCTGTGACATACGGACGGACAGGCAGACGGACAGACAGACAGACATGACGAATCTATAAGGGTTCAGTTTTTTGCCATTTGGCTACGGAACCCTAAAAACAGAGTAAGTAGAGGGAGTCTCATTACTCAGAAGCCTACAATACTGCATGAGACGGCACGCATTGTTAGGCTACTTTCCAAATTTCAAGTTAATAATATCAATAATTAAAACTTTCCTATACAAACTTTCATCCCCTATTTTACCACCCTTATGGGCAAATTTTCCAAAAATCCTGAAACACGTATTTCTTCATATATATGTCAGTCAGTCAATCAGTCAGTCAGGACTTTGAATTTTATATAAATAGATATCATTTACCGTTGTAGGATAGGTCACTCACCGTTGCCTGATAGGTAGATAGGTAGAGATGTTTGAATGCAACTAAGTAAGCCATATAAATTAAGTTTAATATCGTTGAAGATAATATACCAATCTTGACATATTATAGGCTGGCTTTCCACCAGAGATTTGCGAGGGAGCTAAGCGATGAGAGAGGTTAAAGCGAAGCTACGACACTTGTCTATTGCCATTTGCCACCAAAGCTAAGTGATGTAGCGGAGCGGGTAAGATGTGCTGACGATGCGCTTTGCCCGAGGTAGTTGTGCGTTGAAGGTTTGCACATGATGATACCTAGGTAACCTTCAGAAAAGTTCAAACATAGTTTGCAGTTGTAACCACGATTACCAAGTTATTCCTTATTGTAAGTAGGTAGTAGGTACCTGCCGATTATGTTAATCTGAACATCTTCAATAATAATTAATAATAAACAATAAATAACTATAATATTATTATGGTAGTTAGTAGTAGGAAATAAAATAAAATCAAGGCGTCCTTTGATTATGGAATTTATGAATCTGAGTGGAATGGTAGGTACTTACCTATATCATTATTACGCAATATTTAGTAATTCAATATCAAGTCTCAATGCCTTACCAAAAGCGATAAAAGGGAGCTATTTTAAACCTGTACGAAGCTTAGGTAGATAAGTACCTAAGTCAACTTTTTCGGCGATTGTAAATCCCCCGTAGGTACTTTATTTAACCGACTACCAAATATGGAGGAGGCTCTCAATAGTACGATGCGTTATTATTAGTACGAGACAGTAGTATTTATGTAGCTACCTTATTATTATCTCAAGAGAATTACTACCACCATATTATTGTTATTAATGGAAAGGAGTCACAACCCTCAACAATGAGGAATACGAGCTACGACAGAGAGAGAGAGAGAGAGACAGAGAGATGTTATGTAAGCTGTAAACCAGAAAGCGTAAAACTTAAAAGAAAAGTTCTTATCAACAACTAACTTCTACTTAATTTGTAGAGGTAGGTATCTAGTTTAAGCCCGCGACTTCGTCCGCGTGGAATTAGGTTTTTAAAAATCCCGCGGGAACTCTTTGATTTGCCGAGATAAAAAATAGCCCATGTCACTCTCCAGTTCTTTATCTATATCCAAACAAAAAACCGGCCAAGTGCGAGTCAGGCTCGCGCAATGAGGGTTCCGTATTACAGTCGTATTTTTTCGACATTTTGCAGGATAATTCAAAAACATAAAAATAAATAAAAATCTGTTTTAGAATGCACCGATGAAGACTTTTCATATTATGATACCCCACTTGATATAGTTATCTCACTTCGAAAGTTGAAAATACTAATTATTAGTTCATGACTACAATTTAATTTTTTTGTATGATGTAACCACAAATTCACGGTTTTCAGATTTTTCCCCGAATGTTTGCTATAAGACCTACCTACCTGCCAAAATTCTAGGTCAACGGGAAGTAAATACCTACCCTGTAGGTTTCTTGACCGACCGACAGACAGATAGACAGACAGACAACAAAGTGATCCTATAAGGGTTCCGTTTTTCCTTTTGAGGTATGGAACCCTAAAAATAGGTAGGTAAGATATACCTACATCTAAACTTAACCGTTGAGCTATCTACAGAGGTTAATTGCACCATTAATAATTGCACCATGTTGTGACATTCCACACAGGTGTAATTAAGATCAATAAACTTTTTCAATCACAAAAATGACATTATAATGAGGCTGGATATTATTAACAAGTAGGTATAATCAATCACTTTTTTGAGAAAATAAAGGTCCAAAAGCATAATTAATTGCGCTGCCCCATACAAACTCTTAAATAAACAAAATTTGCAAAATTTATATATATATTATTTATATATATAATATTTATCTGTGTAGTCTTATGTATGTCTATTATATTTTATTTGTATGTATTAGGATATTAATAATATGTAGGTATTTTATATCTTATATATGGTTTAGTTTATTTAGCTAATAGCTATTGGTATTTAGGTTTATTATACACCACCTACCTTTGTCCATTTCTCCCTAACGTTAAGGTTGTCTGGAAGAGATCGCTATTTAGCGATAAGACCGCCTTTTTGTACCTACTTTTTAAGATTTATTTTTGTAACCTCTCATTTGTGTTTTGTGGTGCAATAAACAACATACATACAATTTGCCGCGCTGCGTCGCTCAAGTGCGCTTTGCTCCATTCAAACCCATACAAAGTTATATTTACTGCGCGCAGACTCGCTGACAGACTCATCCCCAAAAGCCATCGGACCTAGAAATGTAGTAAAGATAAATAAATAAATAATCTTTATTTTTCACACATTGATTTTACAAAACAATAAACAAATGTGAACGATGATCCTGCAGAAGTATAAACTGTGTTGCAGTGAAAGCATGCAGCAGATGAGGAGTAACTTTAGATTTTTCGAAATTCCAAAGGGCGCGAAGTCGTGATCGATCGCTAGAATAATAAAAATAAGATAAGCCACCCGTGCGAAACCGGCCTGGGCCGCGGTCACGTAACTTAGTGGTTTATCGGTAAATGAAGAAACATAATCAGTAAGTTAAAACTAGTGTTAAGTATTGGTTTCCTGTTTTCTCAAATAACAACCGCCGTTCTCAATAAAATTATTGTGTATCATAAAAGACGTCTCACTGCCGTACTGAGAGTTGCTTAATCGTTACTTAATTTTAGTTAAAACGAGACAGTGCTCTCTCACATAAATCGGTCTCGTTTAAACTCACTCTTAAGTAACGATTAGCGACTCTGAGTGCGGCTGTTAGTCCTCGTATATCATTAACAGTACGCAAAATTTTGCTTCTTTTGGAATCTTTTAAGTTTTCATTTGAAAGAAAGCCAAAAAATACAATAAGTAATAAGTATACTTAATATAATAAGTATATTAATATTTGAGTGCCAGCGTATGCAGAAGCGATTAAATTGGATATATTATTTACTAGCGACACGTAAGATACTTACGTATCTTATGTGTCGCTAGTAAATATATCCATTCCATCCAATTTTTTATCTTTCTTATGTGTCCTTACACACATAAGAAAGATAAAAAATTAATTAAATTTTGGAATGGATCTATTTTTTTTTATTGCAAACAGAGCCTGCCAGTAAGCGCATTTCCCAGTGATAAAAAAACATGTAAGTAGGTAGGTACCTAATTGTTTTTTGATTATTATACCTATCATACAAGTAGTTTATCTACTCTTACGTTATAATTTAATCTAGATCCCGTGTCTTTGTTTCGATACACTCTGTCTGTCTCTGCGTCGTGTTCCTCATTGCTGGGGGTCGTGACACCTTTCTATTAATCACATTCACTCAGCGGTAAGAGTTTTCTTGAGAGATTAATGCAGATTCCCAGATAATTCCGCATACAACTCGACTAAGAGAACGAGATTTTGAATCTGACGTTTTACAGTTATTAACATAATTGTTAATGAAAATCTATCCTTCTTACATTTTTGCTTGGTTCTGGCCTCACCATATACCTATAATTTATTTAAGTATACTGCGCACAGTTATTATAAGTACCTATGTATGGATAAGTAGGTAGTTATAATGATATACGTTATAAATGGACTTTCTGCCATACCTATGTATTTATTTTAATACATAGGTAGGTAGTTATGCTAAAATAATATAAAATATAATACATAATAACCTGTTTGTAAGGAAACTAGGCGTTCACCATAATATGCTTTTACAAGGTTATTTTTTATCTTTTTTTGAGTTTATGAGTAGGTATGCGTTTGCGTATGTATGTTTAAAGTTTTGGCCTTGATTTGGCATTTGACTTAGGCACAGAAAATATATGAATTATTAATAGCCCTCTCAGCATATTATTATCTGAAGATTGCGCCTCACGCGCCACGCGCCGGTGCCGATGCAGAGTTTCGGCTTTTGAAACATTACCTTTAGTCCGCGACATAACTGAGATGACAATCGGGGTATGAGGCAGGGGGACGCCCCGATCACCCGCACGTCACTCGCGCTCGCCCGCACCGGGATAGCGCGGGAGCTGTATGGGTGTGCGAGGCGTTCCCTCCCCGATTGCTATCTCGAGTCGCGACCTGTCGCGTACTATAGTTCCCACGGGATTTTTAAAACATTTAGTCGGCCATCATCTAGTAGGCAAAGCCGGGCTATAGAGTAAGTAGGCATATCTATCGGATGAAGTCGCGGGTAAAAGCTAGTCGTTAATAAAAAAGCTCTTAGTGTTTCAGAATTTGGCCGTGAGAATGTCTAGTGGCAATGCCATTGGAACTATTTTGATTGTTGTCTATTGATTTTAATCGATAGCGATCGAACGGGCATCTGTAACCAGTGGCCACTGATAAATTGAGAACCAGTGGTGCCTATGTACACATTTCGATGTTATCTAACTATACACCCATAGACTAATTATACACCACAAACATTTTTAATTACCAAAAAATTTGCTTAGTCAGAATTCGATACACCTGCACAGCCCCCGCGCTAACCCGATGCGGGCGAGCGCGTGTGCTGTGCGGCGCGATTTAGGTTTATAAAAATCCCTAAATAAATCGAGGGAACTCTTTGAATTTGGGATAAAAATAATATGCTCGATGATTACAGACATTGAAGAATTAAGATAAAAATGTAGGTAACATTTTTAAATATCATCGGCATTGACGCGACGCGCGACGCGACGCTTCGCTTTGACTCTGCTGTAATGTGCTTTGAGCCTAAGATAACAAAATACTGCAGCCCTCTGACAAAGATATTAAATAACTAGCTGATGCCCGCGACTTCGTACGCGTGGATTTAGGTTTTAAAATTCCCGTGGGAACTCTTTGATTTTCTGGGATAAAAAGTAGCCATGTGACTCTCCAGGTCTTTAACTATACCCATGCGAAAAATCACGTCAATCAGTTGCTCCGTTGCGACGAGATTAAAGGACAAACCCACAAACAAACACACTTTCGCACTTATAATATGGGTAGGGTGCTGATAAAAGACCCTGAAAAATATGTTCTCACCTCTGGATTACAGCTCAAGCTCAAGCAAAACCTTTTAAGTGACTTTAAAGCAATTCACTTAAGTTATAGGCATTCCTATTGGCCTAGAAATAACAGGTCAACACTAATTTGGATTACCACCCAACCAAGGGAACCATAAAAAAAACAGCCAAGTGCGAATCAGACTCACCCACCGAGTATTCTTGGAAAGAAATAGAACCAGTTATAGATAGGTATTTGGTTAAATTAATCTATGAATCTCTTTTAATTGGGGCCGTAAAACAATTCTGTGCTATTTTAGAATTATATAAAAAATATGTTTCAAAAACTTAAAATATGAGCTGAGAGAAAAAAAATTGTTTCCTAATTAGAAATAAATTAATATTCATAACTGAGATCGCCGCGTGCATTGACTTATTACTTCGTATGGACAGGTCCATTGAACAAACAAAATTTTCCCGACTCATTGGTGCTTTAGCATCAATGCAACCTCAGTGACGTCTGGATTTCAAACGGGTCGTTCATTAGTATCTAAGAGGTGGCGCTGATTTATTTGGTTCCAAAACCGTGAAACATTTTGTTCGCTTGGGCATATCTTGCCATTTATATCGATGGCCGCTTGCAAATTGTTATTTTACTTTTAGCACTTGTCTAGTTTTAAAACAGATAATAATTTTACAATTTACCATTCATGGCACATGGTGAGTTTTATGACATTCTAATTTCAATCCTATAAAGGTACTTTCAAATTCTAAGGCCGCGATTATGCCTGCAAGTTTTACTCACGTAAGTAGCTTACGTAATTAATTGACAACTGTTGACAACAAATTTAGTAAGGTAAATGTACTTTACATTAGTAAATATATCGTAAGTTCATCATGTAAGCTACTTGCGTAAGTAAAACTTACAGGTGTAATCGCGGCCTAAAGTTAGCCTTATCTAGTTAGTAATTACTAATTACTATACAAATGATGATTAATGGTCAGGTAGGTACCTACCTATTGCTCTGTAAAACACTAAAACATGTAGTTTTCGATGCAAAAGGTTTGGGCACTCTGTTGCACTTTCCAAATAAATTAAATTGCAATGTTTGTCTGTGATTTCGAAATAAATGTTTTTCAACATTCATCAACATCAACAACCCATCGCTGCACCGCCCGGCGCGGCGGCGCGGCGCGGCGGCTCATTGCGAGCCTCGATAGCTCAAAGCGAAAACTCGCCGGTTCAAATCCCACCAGTTGCACTAATGTCGTACCTACTCCAAGCACAAGCTTTTTGCTTAATTGAAGGGGAAAGGGAAATATTAGTCAGCATTATAAACTTGGCCAATATTCTTTAAAAAAAATAAAGCACGGGCAACTAAGGGACTTCACACACCTTTGAGAACATTATGGAAAACTCTCAGGCATGTAAGTTTCCTCACAATGTTTTCCTTCACCGTTAAAGCAGGTGACATTTAACTGCATAAAACGCAGATAACTCCGAAAAGAAATTAGAGGTCCCAGGATCGAACCCCCGACCTCCCGAATAGAAGGCCGACGTCTTAACCACTAGACTTTCACTGCTCTCGCCTAAACTATACTTCACTTGAACTTTGCGGACATAAGCTTTTGCATAATAAATTTAATAATAATATAATCACCGTAAATGCGTCTAACGGTCGATGATGAAACGTAAGTATAAGCGTCCATGCGCAAACCGTGGGGCCACGTACCTAAGGTAGGTATTTGATAGTATTATTATACATTATATAGTGAGGACATGATACCTCCATTCTCTTAAATCGAGACAGCACTCGAATGATTTCCACGCGTAATTTTTTATGATGTCAAAAATCAAACAAGAAGTAACCTATTCTCTGGTATATACTAGGCCAAGTGACAAATAGGTGTATTTATGCTATACTTAATGCGAGTAGTTATAACTTTTAACAAACCTACTGATTATTGCCAAAAACAACATTCCACACCATTGGATATACTAAGAATTTTTGAACTGATTTAAATATTACGCAAGATAAGATCGTTAATTTTCTAATAATTACTTATAGTATAAAAGGGCCTTTTCTGGTAGGACTATTTATAGACCGGTTTTGGAATGATTTATTAAATCAAAGACCAAGAATCACCACATGGTTAGTGCCCATCACAAGCTAAACAAGCAAGTCAGTGTTTGTTGTGCAACTGGAAAGTTAAGAGGTCTTAAGAAGTTTAAAATATTATTTAAAAAAAATCTACTCTAGAGTCTATTTCGGAAAATATCAAAAAAATAAAGTTGCTTTAAACTATTAAGTTAAAACAAAGCCTTTAGTAATAATATTTATTTGTATTTTTTTAATAAACAACATTATTATGTGCCTTTTCCAATTCAAATACCTATTTATTACGAAATAAAATAATCTTTTTTAAATATCTGAACAAAATACCAGATTGCTTAAGAATGAGTAGTCTGTGTTGTAACTTTAAGGCAAATTACAGGTAGATAGATGCCTACTATTAATTAATATTTTCTTTCGCCTTGCTTTATTTTTATGGTTTAGAATACCTCAAAACTGCTTAATAAAGAAAAAGAAATAAAGCACAACCTGCACAAAAGTGATCCACTTTAAGTGTTTAGCAAACAATTGAAGGCTTATACGAAACCGCACAATAGGATTAACAATATTGAATTATGAAGTTATCAGTGACTCGAGACAGTCACTTGGTGAAGTGATTGCATTGGAATTAGTGCAACAGTGAAAAATTTAAAGAAAAGTGGACAATTTGTGGAAAAATGACAAGGGGACAGAAAAAAACAATCAGCAGATCTCGGGTGGTGCTGTCTCAGGTATGTAGACGAGTAATATATTTGTGTAAGTATATTTAAGAAACTTGCCTACCTACGATGTAATTGCACGAAATAAAATAATACAGGAGCAACAAACTGAATGAATAAAAACATTCTTTATTTCGGCCATATTATAAAGATCATCTTCTTCTTCTTAATTTGCTTTATGGCTTTCAGATATCAAGATCATAATAATAATATTATGATTGTTAGTAATACGCACACGCCTTAAAAAAAACTAATGTTGGTAATCTTATAACTATTTACCTAATCCTAATACTATATTATCTAAGACAGGCCTAATTAGTCAGAATAAAAGATGTTAAAACTTTACTATATTAATATTGTTTTGATCCGAATGACAACAGTTTAATTCAATTTAGCACAGTTTTAATGCCGTTTCAGTTGGAAATAAATTCAAGTTTGTATTTTAGTGATCGAAATCTTGAACTTTGGACTTAATTTCAGCGTAGTTTTAGGTTGTTTTGCTTAGAAATTAGTTCAGATTTGTATTCAGTAGGCTAAAACGTCTAAAACTCCGGATGTTTTAAAAAGTACTTTGATCAGAAGTGTAATAATACCGTTTTGTTCAGCAGCTTCTCAATTACGTACATTCGTAGGCAAGTAGATTTCGCGTAGGATAAAGGTACCTAGTTTTTCCATGATGTTTTTAAATAGGTAAGTAAAAATCCGTATCAATTATTATGACTGCGAATGTGTATAGTGTCTTCCTGTCTGTCTGTCTGTTACCGCTTCATGTCTCATATTTTCAAACAATTTTGACAATATTTGGTACAGAGACAACTTGCATCCCGAAGAAGGACATAGTCTAATTTTTATCCCGAAAAACCAAAGAACTCCCAGGGGATTTTTAAAAACGTAAATCCACGATCGGGAGAAGTCATGGGCTTCATCTATTTGGTACAAAGATATAGCTTTCATCTCTGAGATGGACAGAGTATCCCGGAAAATCAAAGAGTTCCTACGGGAATTTTAAAAACTAAATCACAGCATTATATCGAACTCTTCTAAATAGGTACCTATATAAAAGGATTGACTGACTGATCTATCAACGCACAGCTCAAACTACTGGACGGATCGGGCTGAAATTTATTTAGCTATTATGACGTAAGCATCCGCTAAGAACGGATTTTTGAAAATTCAACCCCTAAGGGGGTGAAATAGGGGTTTCAAATTTGTGTTATCCACGCGGACGAAGTCGCGGGCATAAGCTAGTTAACTATATACCAAGAGAGTCTATTCATTAGAATCTGTTTTAAAGAAGGTTCTCAATTCGACGGGTAAAATTTCAAAATGGCCCCCATGAAAATTAAAAAAAATTTAAGTGTTATGTGTACGACGCAATGGGAGGGAGCTCTTCGTTGATGAGTCCGACTCGCACTTGGTCAACATTTTTATATTCCTGTAGAATTTTTAGTCCGTCGTAGACCGTGGTAGGTTGGTAGTTCCTGAATTTGTATTGCAAAGCTAAAACTCAACCAAATTTGGGCTAGGCAAGGCAGTCCTAAATTACTTAAAAATTGAAAAATATTATTTTGAATTTCTAAGTTCATTGTTGATGAAATACATAGTACCAAACACATTTCAAACTTTAGATTAAAACAAGTTTTGTATAAAAAATTATAAAAAATAAATAAAAAAAATTATGGAGTATCTAATGGTAAGTAGTTATCTTATCTGATTTGGTGATTTGGACAAACGTGAAATATAAATTTTGTAATTTGGATGCCAGTTTGGAAGGAGAGACAGATCCTGCCTACTCGACCTTAGTATGGAATACCTACGGTATAATATTATGATGACTGCGAAAGTGTGTCTGCTTGTCTGTCTGCTATCTCTTTACGATATATCTGTTTAACTGAACTTTAACGTTTAGTAGGCATAGAGATAGCTTGTATCACGAACATAGGATACTATCACGGAAAATCAAAGAGTTCCCACTGAAATAAAAATTTAATTGCACGCGGATAAAGTCGCGGGGCATCATCTAGTCTAAATCCGTTAAATATGGTTTATTACCTACTTTTTTATGAACGCCGTTATTCTAACTTAAGTGTACTCGTTTCTTATAACGAATGTTAGAGCCCATTTAGTGCTAACCGATAGTCAATATCAATGTTTTTTTTTAGCTGACTGTTCCAGAAGGAGGGTACCTATTATTTTTCGGGTGTATGTGACGTACGCTCGATGACCGAAATCGCTCATTGAGTTAAAAAATAGCTCACAACGCGTTGTGGATTTTGTAGAAAGGCAACGACGTGAAATTCGCGTTATAGCTCTTATGAAAAAGCCCACAACGCGTTACGGCAATGAAAAAAGGCCTCGACGCGTTTTGACCACTAAGCCAGTACAAAATCTGAGCACCCTGATCCTACGCAGTCTTGTCAGTACTAGTAGACTGTTTTTGTAAAGCGCGAAGCCAGAGGCTTGCGAAGGAGGTATTGAATGAAGCAACCCTACGAGGCCGAGTGAAGTGAAGGGGGAGGTGGCGAGCGAAGCGAGCCGGCGACCTCGTAGCACAACGAAAGTCGAGTAGGTGAGCTGAATGAAGGGGCGACGGGGTGAGTCTTCTGGCGTAGCCCATGTTAAAACTTGATCTTCAATAATCATCACCATCCTCCCCATCCCCTTACTCACCTCATCTTCTTTGTCACATCAAGTTTGTAGGAGTCTGCGTGCTCAGATTTCGTTCTAGTTTAGTGCTCAGAAAGCGAAGTGACTGTTCTTCATTGCCACAACGCGACGAGTTGTGAACGTTTTCCTAAATAACACGAATTTCACGTCATGGCCTTTCTGCAATATACACAACGCGTTGTGTGCTGTTTTTTTAGCTCAATGAGCGATTTCGGTTCTAGAGCGTAACATCAATATTGTGTAAGTACATATTTGTATGTGTCTCAGGTTAACAATCAACAGTTTGTATTTCCCCGCCTCATATACCTACTCTTTATCTTTACTGAAGATTAATTATTAAGTTATGTAAACTTCACTGCGCAGTCGGTTTTTTAAAATCAATTGGCTCAACCGTTAGTGAAAAAAAGCAATTTTTTCTCTAACGGTGCGTTATGTTTAAAGTTTACGAAGCAACTTTTTGTAAAATTATATTGATGCAACCATTGAATTATAATGTATGGATGCAACTGGCCTATAATGACACCACGTCAGAAAAAACATGTTCTCATAATCATTAGTGGTTCTTATTAAGATACGAGGTAGGTAAGTGAAACTTTCTTTTTAGAATTTCGTAGTAAAACCAAAAACCTTAAAGTTTTGTCCTGTCCATCCATCATCGTCATCAACTAATCGCCAGTCCACTATTGAGCACGGGGCTCCTCTCAGAATGCGAAGTCTTTGGTCATAGTGTACCAGGCTAGCCAAATGCTAATTGACAGACATCTCACACTTTTGAGAACATTATGGATAACTCTCAGGCATGCAGGTGAAACGCACAAAACTCTGAAAAGTTAAAGGTACGTGCCCGGGAACGAACCCCGGACCCCTCGAATAGGAGGCCAACGTCTTAACTATTAGCTATTCCCCGCTTTTTTCACATACCTACCTCATCACCTGTATCACACGAGTAGCGTGCCTGGATGTCTGCTGCACTTCGACCACCCGTTGTGCCAGATCCTTTTTTCCAAGCACATGCAAACTGCGGAATCAACTTCCTTCGGCGGTGTTCCATTTAGATTACAACATGGGGTTAGTCAAGGGGCAGACCAACAAATTCCTATAAGGCCGGCAACCAAACGGTTCCTCTGGTGCTGCAAATGTTCATGGGCGGCGGTAATCACTTCCGCCGTGAGCCGCCGCCTGCTCGTTTGCTCGCTATCTGTATTTAAAAAATACCTATCCATCAATATCACAGCTACTTCGTGTTATAGATACCTACTTGTTACCGATACATGTGACCTACTTTCAAATTTTGAAAAAAAATCAACGGAAGATGAGAAGAACAATTTGCTCTCCTCGTGATTAACTGCGGAACCCTAACATTATGCTTGTTCGATTCACACTTGACCAATTAATTATTTTTTCACTACGCGAAGAGCAATGACATTCAACACAAGTTTAGAGTACAATAATTAAGATCATTGATCAATGACACGCATTCAAGGACCCATTAAACTCAATAAATAATTAATAATTAGCCATTAAGATAAATTACTTATATGAGTGGTTTCTTGTTTTGTAAAATAAAAATTGATTTATTAATTAATAATAATTATCTCTGGACTTTGGCTTTCTTGTTTTTTTGCGATAGTGCGAGCCTTCACCGATAAAATAAATATTAATTTGAATTCTCAGTTAACAAGGCAATTTTCTATGCAAAAAATGTCAGAATAATAATTTTTAAAATAAAAATATTACAATAAAACTTAAAGCTAGCCTTATCTAATTACCTACTATATAAATCATGACCGCGTGGAATGGTGCCAAGAATACTGGCTGCATTTCCGCGCTTGACAGCCAGGCTGATCCGTTGCGCAAAAAATGAGCCAGCCCTTCTGTCACCAGATGAGGCTATTAATCGCGGTGAAATGTCTCGTATTTTTTTTTGCACTAAGACTCCATGGCCCCAGGGTCTCCACGCCAAACGGCACAAAAATGTAACTCTCTATAAGAGAGGCATACTTGGCCGCTTTTAAAATACATGTTTGCACCAAGAATTCAAATACTGTAACCATACCACGGCTTGTAGGTAGGTTCTTACGAGCGAGCATAATAAAAGAAACCTAAGATCCTAATAGAAATCTAAGCATGAAGCTCGCCCGACTTCAACATACTAAGTACCTACACCGTGTAGAAACATATTTTTTTCTTTATAGTGGTTTTGAAAGTTGGATTTTTTAATATTTTATTTTTATTTAACTCGATTCCTCATTATTAGACTCAATGTCAATTTATTAGCAAGCTACTCTAATTTTCTGAATTCCTTGCACTTTATGAATACTTATTTAAAACCCTACAGCAGTGAGAAAATGGTATACTTAATAAGTACATATTTATGAATTCTTGACCCTAGACATAATGACGACTTTCCGCCCTACTATTGAATGACGTGACATATTATTAAGTTGATTTAGAAGTTGAGCCAATACCTATTACTTGCTATTACTTTTATTTCTTGGTTGAGCAATTGCAGATTAAAGTAAGTGTCTCATTCTTGAACTGGGGCTTGGTTATAGTTTTCTACAAGGGTATTTAACCCTTCCAAATATAATATTTTATGCCATTACGAACTAGTATAACTTTTCAATAGTTGTGCTGGAATGGCGACCTCGCACCGGAAGACGCAGCGTTGGAAGACCCCCCACTAGGTGGCCGGACGACATCAGACGAGTTGCAGGGAGCCGCTGGATTCAGGCGGCGCAAGACCGTGGCGTGTGGAAGTCCCTACAAGAGACCTATTTCCAGACGTCTATCGATTGATGATGATGATGATGATGATGATAACTTTTCAAGATTACTTTCGTGGCAATGCGTTCCGTAATAAATATTCTGCTGTACGCTTATTCCGTTTATCCACCCCAAAACAGCCACCTTAGGGTGTGTACTCGGAAACGTGTGTCCATCTTTGGACGCCCTGGGGTGTATACTCGGATGTTTCCGAGTATACCTCTTAGGTTGGCTGTTTCAGGGTGGATAAATGAAATAAGCCATTCAGTATGGACGGCCAAGGCATCTCGGTACAATTTTGGCAACTTTATTTGACTTCAGCGTTACATTTTTATCTTGAAAACTTACTGGCCTCAAGAAGGATACCTAGGTAAGTATATCTTATTATTTAACAAGCATCTAGATCTAGTTTTATTCTAACTTCTCGTAGATAAATTATGTATTTTATAGGTTAATGAATTTAATTTTAATAATGAAGTCTACATATTTATTTTAAATATTTAAAGTATTATTCATGGACGGGCGTATCTATTTAAAATATATCATCGATAATAAGATATTTTACATTTTTTGTAGAAATCAGATTTTTTATTCTGTGGAATAAAATAAAGATCATAGAGATAATTTTCAAATCTATATTAATATTATAAATGCGAATGTACATATTATCTGTCTGTCTGTCATAATTTACTCATTTACGTATTATTTTTAAAAATAGTCGCAAAAGACATGGGAAAGAGCCTAATTAGCCTATAAACATAAATATGTGATATGTCCCTGCACTGGCTAAGGCGGAACTCATAAAGTCTAGATATTATTACTCTAGGTAGATACACTGTCTAGTATTAAACGGATTGTCTGGTTACCCGAGCATCCGTTTTGTCATCTGACCTCCGTAACTCGCAAACATAAAGCCATATAATTTCCACACTAGGCTACTTACTATGTACCTACCTATAAGAAAAAAAACCCAGTCAAGTGCGAGTTGGAGTCGCACACGGAGGGTTGCGTATGTGACATCGTGCAAGATATACCACTTTGTACCTAATATTTTTTATGGCGGCCATTTTTATTTTTTTATTATGCTGCTATCGAAATTCAGGGTCTGTATAAATTTCAACTCTGCCTATTACGCTTCATGAGATAGGTACTTACAGCTCGCCGCTGTCAGACAGATGGACGGACGGAAAAACGGTCGGATAACGGACGCTTAGTAAAAGGGTCCCGTTGCCACCCTTCGGGTACGGAACCCTAAAAACGATGCACGGAAACTGTGAATCGGAAATTATAATATTAGGTAGTTAGGTACCTACAATGTATAATAATAATATAATATAATAATAATAATTAATAATTTATAATCGATAAAATTTGAGTATTTTTTCAATCATAATATCAAAGTCTAGCATACATTGTGACTAAGAATAGGGTAAAGTGAAATCAAGACCTGGCTATCTGCAATCTGAGTTAGCCTAGAGTCTAGACTGTGGTGTGGAACGTAGGTACCAACTTCAACTTGATGGACCGACGAGTCTAGTAGAAAGTGACTAATGGGGAAGACTGAGGACTAAATGTGGGGGTGCTCATTAGGAAGGGCATGTCCAGCTTTGGAAGTCCACTGGTTCTATCATGATAATGAAATCAGTCAGTTACTAAATCATTTCAAGCAATATTTTACTAATCGGTAATTGGATAGGACCTTATTGTAATCCAAAAACCTTGGTCCCTCCGTCATGCAGGCCTCTGAGAATCATTAAGCTGCACATCAAATCGTTATTATAACTTACTAGCTGATTTCCGCGACTTCGTCCGCGTGGAATTAGTTTTTTGAAAATCCCGTGGGAACACTTTGATTTTCCGGGATAAAAAGTAGCCTATGGCACTCTCTAGGTCTTTATCTATACCCATGCAAAAAAACACGTCAATCCGTTGCACCGTTGCGACGTGATTGAAGGACAAACCAACAAACCAATAAACCAACAAACCAACAAACAAACACACTTTCGCATTTATAATAAGGGTACTGATAAGTTCAAATTCAAATTCAAATAATTTATTCAAAATAGGTAATAAATTACTCTTTTTGATTGTCAGTCGTTGGATTTGTAAGATATAGTGGTGCTAATTATTACGCAAACTTAAAACTAAAGCTATGAGGGTTCCAAACGCGCCCACAGATCACAGGACTTTTATTGTGCTTTAACCTTGACATCCAACATGCATGCGTTATCTTCCCGGTTATTATAACTAACGTCTAAGAATAATAATCGTTAAGCTAATAGAGGAAAACATTTTAACTCTAATAAATCTGTCTACACGTTCATCCTAAACCTGTTTTCCGCGTGCAAGCTTGTAGTAGGTACCTATATGTCAGTTATAACGGTTTAGTCTCTAAAGTTTAGAGTAGGTAATAAAAATCCCCTGATTCGAAATGTAGAATATTTTTATAAAATAAATGTTTGTTATAGTTCTTTGGCAGTTATTTTGTAATCACATTTTTTGTAACACAACTTTTTCCCAACAAAAAATTACATAATTGAAAGCTATAAAAAACTCTTAATAGTCATTTAAAAATCTTGTTCTAGATAAGAAGGTATATACATAAATTAGCATTTAAAAGGCCCACATTTACTAGATATTTAAAAATTCTAATAGTAGGTATGTGTGTGTCGGGATAACTCGCGACTTCGTCCACGTGGACTAGGCACATAAATTTTAACCCCCATTTAACCCACTTAGGGGTGGAAATTTGAAAAAAAATATCGTAGTGGATACCTACTCTTTACAAAGAAAACACCCCCCGAACATGTCTCAAGGACCAGCGGTTCAGGCTGTGCGTATATATTTACAGTCAGTCAGTTAGGACTTAGAATTTTATGTACACAGATAAATCCGTAGGTACTAACATTATGAATACGAAATTGTGTCTGTCTGTTTATAATATCTCTGTGTTAACTTTTCATATTAATTAAAATCAGAATAATAAAAAATAACATGTGACATTCATATTACCCTAATACACTAATTGATAAAAATATTACTAACCATTAATTTTCGTTATTGAACTTTTGACTACATTTCAATCTATCTTCTTCTATATATATATATAAATGAATCGCTGAATGTGTTTCTGATCGCAAATCTCGAGAACAGCTGAACTGATTTCGCTAATTCTTTTTTCATAATATTCCTTGAAGTACGGGGATGGTTCTTACGGAGAGAAAAATTAAAAAAAATATCGAAAAAGAATCGACTGTTAGGCGGTACGAAGTTCGCCAGGGCAGCTAGTTTTAGAATTAAAAAAATAGCTTTCTCACTCATCTCAGTTAAGGAATAAAAGGCTTGTACATATACAATTACTTCAGACTTCGGATATTGTTCCAACGTTGCTGGCTTTAAATACTATTAAACGTCAATTAGTAGGTACTCCAGAGAATATAGGCTACTTTTTATCCCGAAAAAATCAAAGAGTTCCCGCGGAATTTTGAAAAACGTAAATCCACGCGGACGAATCAGTCGCGGGCATCAGCTAGTCCATGCTTCATAAATCATTTGTGCGGCGACTTAAACTCTCCTATTCTACATTAATTCTGTGACCTTCCACTAGGACCCAAAATATAGCTAGCGGATAAATTATATCATTAAGTAGGTACCTCCTACCTATATATAGACTTAAATTAGAATATGGAATCGATTTGATTATTTAATTTATTATATTGGCACGCGATAGCTGATTGATACTTAATCTCTCGTAGGTACTAGGTAAGTATTTATAAACTATTTATAGACTATGCCTATAACTTCATTCACTTGGATATAGGTTTTACAAAAATCCCATGGATTCTGTTCAATTTTCCAGGATAAAAAGTAGCGTACGTCCTTCCCAGGGATGCAACTACAATCTAGGTACCAAAAGTCTAAATCGGTTCAACGGATGGGCTTAGAAAAAGGTAGGTAACAGATAGACAGTCACACCTTCGCACATTTATAAGGTTCGTTAGAACTGAATAGTATGTAATATACGTTTATGCGTAGGCTATAATTATATTTATGATGTCATAATGACGATGATAATGATGATGATGATGGCGGATATGACAAACAAAATGTACGGCAAGGAAAATTAAAATTGAGATACCTAATTAGATTTTATTTCTACTTCTGATGCCCGTGTGAGATTTAGAAAAAGAAGTTAAGACAGTGGGCTTTAATAGTGATGATGATTAATGAAATGTAATGACGACTAATAAAAGTTATCATCTATCATTTATTTGAACATGAAGGTAGTTGTAAATTTTGTCAGGTAAGGCCAAAATATTAAGTTATTAAAATCAAGCAAAGCATCTGCTGTATTATTTTAATAGTAATATAACACCCGCAATTCAGATTTTATAAAAATCCCGTGGGAACGATTTGAATTTTCGAGATAAAAAGTAGATTATGTTACTTTCCAGGTCTTGAACTATACCAATACCTGTGAACTATATTATATGCAAAAAATCACATCGATATGACAAATCAACAAACTAACAAACTTTCGCTTGGTAATTATATTATTATAGATTTATGTGCATGGAAGATTCTCAAAATCGTTGATCGTCAAAGGATATAACGAGATGGACCAATTTTAACGTTCTGGCATTTTCCAAAATTCACTTCAAGGTTAGCAAAAGATGATGAAATCATCTTATCATATAATTATCTAAATATATAAAAGGAAAAGGTGACTGACTGACTGAGTGACTGACTGACTGACTGACCTATCAACGCACAGCTTAAACTACTGGACGGATCTGGCTGAAATTTGGCATGTAGATAGCTATTGTGACGTAGGCTTCCGCTAAGAAAGGATTTTTGAAAATCCAACCTCTAAGGGGGTGAAATAGGGGTTTGAAGTTTGTGTAGTTCACGCGGACGAAGTCGCGAGCATAAGCTAGTTTAGTGATAAAATTTAATTGATTCAAAGGCAGTGGAAAAGTACACAAAAAGTGAGTGGGTGCGTTTAAAACTTAATTAGTATGATTTTTAAATTCGTGTCTTTCATAACGTATAAAAAAAATCAACCTACACATAAAGCGAAACCGGATGGCCACGGGCCTATACAATTAGATTCTATAAAAACTACATTAGACATCGTTGATGTTCAAGTGGCAATAAACCGAACGCGCGTCGGGGGGCCTCATCAATCACTGTTCGTAAGATATTTATCGATACTAAGCAAATAAATAAATATAGATTTGTGTCACGTGTCTATTATATTAATTTTCTTGACAGTGGCAGAGCGAATAAATTGTATAGTTCGTCATCATCATGATCCTGATCAACCCATCACCGGCTCACTACAGAGCGCGGGTCTCCTCTCAGAGTGAGAAGGGTTTTGGCCATAGTCTATTGTGGATAATAAGGCCATGTGCGGATTGGGAGACTTCACACACCTTTGAGAACATTATGGAGAACTCTCAGGCATGCAGGTTTCCGCACGATGTTTTCCTTCACCGCTAAAGCAAGTGATATTTAATTAATTAAAACGCACATAACTCTGAAAAGTTGCGTCTGTTGAAAAGTCTGAGGTGCGTGCCCGGGATCGAACCCCCGATTGTCCGTCCGTCTGTCACAACCTTATAAATTCTGAATTACTGAACGTAATTACTTCAAATTTAAACATAATAATGAAAAATTAAACATAGTAAACCGATGGCCTTCAGCCGAATATTGCATAAAAATATAAAAAGATTTATTTCTGGGGGGCTCCCTATTCGAAATGGGGGGCATTAAAGTAGACATTGAATTCGACGATATTATTATGTCAAAAACGGCTACATATTAGAAATTGAAACTTGTTTACAATTTCAGTTATATCCTTGCACTTGGACAAAAAATACTAAAATTAGATAAATATTATTAAAAAAACGAAATTATTTCATTTATAATGGGCATCAGTATTGTGAACATAATTTCACAATAGGTAAATAATAGTGAAGCGAACTTCTTGCGTCACTAACTACATATATAGCTTTAACGGTTATTCAAAAATTTTTTTTACAAAAAAAAATAAAAACCATCTTCGATACACAAACACTAAAAATTTAAAAATAATTTAATTTATTACCGAATATATTATGTACTAGCTTATGCCCGCGACTTCGTTCGCGTGGACTACACAAATTTCAAACCCCTATTTCACCCCCTTAGGGGTTGAATTTTCAAAAATCCTTTCTTAGCAGATGCCTACGTTATAATAGCTACCTGCATGCCAAATTTCAGCCCGATCCGTCCAGTAGTTTGAGCTGTGCGTTGATAGATCAGTCAGTCAGTCAGTCAGTCAGTCAGTCAGTCAGTCAGTTAGTCAGTCAGTCACCTTTTCCTTTTATATATTTAGATTAGTTTATGTAGAGTTAATATAGTTCCATAATAATACTTTTTGGTGCCGGTGCCAATTAGCTTTAGCTGCGCGAATCGTCTAGACTTCATATTTTTATGAGACTCCACAATGGCACCTCAATGTGGAGTCCTCCTCTTTTTGAAGTCGGTTAAAAATTGACTGGCTTCCGAAATTTAGGACGCCACACAAAACATATTAGACTCATGGCATGATACTTGAGAAATAAAATCATGATAACTCGAAAAATATTTACCTACGTCTTCGACAATAAAGATTAGCTGTTAAAATAACATTTTACACTAGATCTTAGTCACCTACTTACCAATGTATGTTCTTTTACTGTACATATAAAAATCACTTTTGACTGCGGTTTTGCACGTACGAAATTGAGGTAAGTATACATTATGTTATTATGTACATAAATGTAGAAGCAATTTAGGTAAATATATATTTTACTTTATTGCATATTGATGAAACACATTAAGATAAGAAGATTGCAAGAGACTAAAAGCTTCTGCAGGATTTTGACCTTGCTTTAAAATAAATGTGTATGCCATTTTGCTTTAAATATCTATCAATACATCCTGAAATAATATAAAGATGAAAATTGTGTATCACTGTCTTACCCATCTGCTAAGCCAATTTTGACGAAATTTGATACAGGTACTTTAGCTTGTATCGCAGAAACGGAGCTTTTAATCCCGGAAGTAGTTGCCATAGGATTTAAAAAAAACTAAATCCACGTGGACGAAGTCGCGGGCATCACCTAGATTGTATACTATAATTAATATTTATAGAAGATCTAGTTATCATAATAATGACACTTATTATTTTCTTGCAACTATTATTCTTTGTAAAGCTGTTGTTAGTAGGTATAGGAATACCTAACATACTGTAATAATCGTCATGAACGACTGTATTTGAATATGATTTAAAACCTAAAAAAAAATCGGCCAAGTGCAAATCAGACTCGCGCAGTGAGGGTTCCGTAGTACAATAGTATTTTATCGTCATTTTGCACTTATCAAAAACTACTTGCTAGATCTCGTTCAAACCAATTTTCGATGGAAGTTTGCATGGTAATGTACATCATATATTTGTTTAGTTTTATCATTCTCTTATTTGAGAAGTTACGGGGGGGGGGGGGGGGGGGGGGGGGACGACGACGACGACGACACATATTTTACCACTTTGGAAGTGTCTCTCTCGCAAACTATTCAGTTTAGAAAAAAATTATATTATAAACCTCAATATCATTTTTGAAGACCTATCCATAGATATGGGTTTGATGAAAAAAAAAATTTTGAATTTCAGTTCTAAGTATGGGGAACCCCAAAATTTATTGTTTTTTTTCTATTTTTGTGTAAAAATCTTAATGCGGTTCACAGAATACATCTACTTACCAAGTTTCAACAGTATAGCTCTTATAGTTTCAAGTAGCTGTGACGGACAGACGGACAGACAGACATGACGAATCTATAAGGGTTCCGTTTTGTGTGAGTGCGACGATCGCATCTAGGGTTGCCAGGTCGCCAAACCTAATAGCCGGACAGACCAGCCAGTTTGGCCGGACATTTGGGTAGAAAGGCCGCACACACACATACACATTATTGAGGATTTTATGTCTTAGTATTGATAGGTACGACAAAAAAATGGTATGTAAAATTAGGCTTTTTTATTATTGTCATAAATCTTGGTGTCAGGCGGCATTGCCGCCTGCGGGAGCGACCGACAGTCGACTCGCCTGCGCTCGGCCACGCTCGTTTGCGAAATGTAAAAAGCCTAACAAAAACCGGACAAGCCGTTTATTTTGGCCGGACACGCAATCAAAAAGCCTATCTATGTCCGGCTTTATCCGGACGCCTGGCAACCCTAATCGCATGAATATCGAGTGAAAAATCAATCTATTCGCGCGTTGTTCGCGTAGCCACGTTCTATTTTAGGGGTATAAACGCGATCTGTATACCTTGCATAACTTGTATATAATGTCGTACGCGTCCATTTTGCGAATAAATATACCTACTATACTAAGTACGTAGGTATTACGAGTAGTAGGTAGCTACATACTTATCTGTCTAATTTGATAAAATGTTTGATTTTTCAGGTTCTAGCATGCGTCGCGCTTAACGTTCTGCTGATCGGCCTAGGGATGTCTATCAGCTTCGTCACTATGGTCCTACCCGAAGTGCTCGACGCTAAGGAAGGTCTGACGATGAACCAGTCGCAGGCCTCGTGGTTCGGTAAGCACTCATGCACAAAGAAAAACAAGTCAAGTGGGAGTCAGACTCGCACACGAAGGGTTCCGTACCAACACTTTTTTGTGGTGTAACCAAAATTCAGTTTTCAGATTTTCCCTTTACTTGAGCTTATAGCTTAAAGAGATTGCTACCTGCCATATTTCATAATCCTAGGTCAACGGAAAGTACGCCATAGGTTTATATTCTCTTGACGTTTTGCTGGTGAATTGTTATTTTAGGGACCAGCAATTACTTTATGAATCATGATTGATTTCCAAGCCTAACTTCTCAACTGCGATGAAGCAGAGTACATCACTCCTACGTGCTCCTACTACTACAAACTACCTAAATACCACTGTACCAAATTTCATTTAAATCCGTTCAGTAGTTTTTGCGTTATGCAGGCACAGACAGACAGACAAAAATTCCAAAAAATAAAAATGTTTTGACGTCTTTATCAATAGGAATGTTTTCTTCCATTAAAATTTTCATAAAAATATATTTAATGTACAGAAATCGCCCAGTTACAGTTTTATTACAAGTATAGATAGATAGATAAACTTCTAACCGAATGATGGCGCTGTAGTATATTATATCGCGCTTTGGTACAAGCTTAGTCCAAGTACTAAGGCTACAAACAATTTACAAGGTACAACCAAGAAAAATAATCTGTACACGTAATATTTTTTTTGTAGAAGATGCCTTTTCGGTATCTTTGTTGGATATCTGTTAATAATTGTATACTATCGATTCGATATTATGTTACTTAGCAAAAGTTGCTAGGTATAATAGAAACATAGATGTGTGTAAATAAGCGATGTCATTTTGTTTGTGAGCCCTCGTCTATAACTACTATTAGAATGGTAGGGGAGCCCAAGAAGGATTTTGAGATTTACTCGAGCGCGTCAGATTACGGTAAGGTAAGTTAATTAGATACAGAAAAGCGTACATTTTAATAATCTGATAATCTGGGCGTGACATGTGCTGCGTTTATGCACCCTCTAATTACAGCTATCTCCGCCACCGCTCCAAATTTTTCGTAAGTCCGTTTAGTCGCACGGTAGCGCGTTCCAGTTCACCCATACCGCGCACTTTGGCTGCGCTCAACGCACTGCTGAAGGAGTCCCCTCGCTGTGACATATTTGCTGACAAATGGGCTGACCTCATGGGTCAGATCTTGCACTTTTGTGAAAATTTATAATTTTGCTTTTTAAAATTTATAATTTTAAGTTGTTAATTTTTGTAAGTATGTTTATGTTAGTTTGTACTCGTATTTTAATTAGTGTAATTGGCTTTATGGCCGTTCTAATTAAATAATAAATAAATAATAATAATAATAATAATAACGACATCTGTCGAGCTTGTCGCCATCCCGGCGAGTCACTCAGACATGTGCTTTCGGGATGCTCAGCGCTTGCCAACACTGAGTATCTGCACAGACACAACCAAGCAGCCAAAATCCTTCACCAAGAGCTTGCTCTGAAGTACGGTCTCCTGGATGAGAGGCTGCCGTATTACAAGTACACACCGGTGCCGGTACTCGAGCGCGACGGAGTCCGGCTCTATTGGGACCGGTCCATCATCACGGACAGGACTATTCTAGCGAATAAGCCTGACATCGTGGTGGTGGACCGGGCACAGTCGAGGGTGTTTTTGGTGGACATCACCATTCCGTATGACGAGAACCTCGTGAGAGCTGAGACGGAGAAAAAGCGCAAGTATCTCGATCTGGCTCACGAGGTTTCCGACATGTGGCATGTGGAGTCCACTGAAATCATCCCAATCGTCATATCTGCGAATGGGTTGATCCCAGTCAGCCTCGCTCAACATCTGAGGCGACTGGGGTTCCGTGGCAGTTCGCTCGCAGCCAGGATGCAAAAAGCGGTCTTGCTGGACTCGGCTAGGATAGTCCGCCGATTTCTTCACCTGTCGCCCTGACCCCCGGCCGTTTGGTCTCCCCTGCCGGGGTGTAACCCTCCGCCCGGTACAAATATGTATGTATGTAATGTTTATGTAGGTTTATTTATTTTTATGTATGTAAGTATATTATAAACTTTTTTGGCTTTTATATGTATCTATTTTGTACACGGGCGTGAGAGCAAATGATATATAATAATAATAATAATGAGGAAATGAGAGTCACAAAGTTTCAAAAATCAGCCATGACTTTTGGTTGCATCCAAATCGTTAGCCTTTGAATAAAATAGGCACTTGAGAATTCAGTTAACATCCCTTCTCAATATCTGACGCGCTTGATGTTTGGTTCTATTTTCTTTTCTTTTTTTTTAAATTTATAGACTCGCGCTTGGCTGCAATAAGACCTGGTGGCAATTGATGATGCAGTCTAACATGGAGCGCCCCCTTCTACCCCTTCATACGGCTACCTCCACGATGCAAACCGGCAAATTAATATTTTTCCGATAACAGAAACACGTGGGGCGCATACACTAAGATTAATATCTAAAGCGAGTATTTCTTTGAGACTATTTTTTTTATATTTTTAAAAACCTGTACACACTCTCCCCATCATAGAAAGGGCATAAACCATATAACCTTTTTTTCTTTTTGGCACCTAATCTTCACAATCCAATAGGTCTCCATGACGCTCTAGTAAATCTCTGTTTAGTCTCTTGGGCTCCCCTACTAGTAGTATCAATGCCTAGATCTCATTTTATATGTATCTATCTACCTACTATTATTAAAGACGTCTCACTGTATTCTAGCATCCACAATAACATGAGCACGAAGTGAATCCTATTAAAGGTAAACCTATTAGGTACATGGCATTGAATTTAAAATGTTAAGGACACGTCGTAGTCTACAGTACTGCCAGCATTTAGACATCGATCCCTAGAATTTTGAGTTACTAAACTTACGTTTAGATTAAACCCATATATCTATAGATGTTTTAACTATTATATTTTAATGTAGATAACCGACATAGTACGACGACTAATTTGTTGGTTTTATTTGTCGATATTTCGACCCAACTGCACGGCTCTGCAGTGCTGCGAGAGATGAAGTTCGAGTTGTTAAGGGCAGCAGCGAACTACCCTCTTTCTGGTTTTTATCGCTGGAACTTCACGAGCTGTCCGGCAAAATCCGACACTCACAACGTCACTATAATATGTTAGATGTCGTACGACGCTGTCAAGTTGCTTGATTGCGGTAGAATGACAGCTACAATGTCACGATCGCAATCACCTCTGATTGGTTGACGCTCGCTCTCTATTGGCTGCAATGCATTGTTGCAACAAGAATAACACAAATTCAACCAATCACAACAATTGAGATTGTAATAATGATTGATGCAGGTATTACGAAATCGACCTACTGGTTGGTGTTAATCGTAGTATGTACCTGTTATCTACGTTAAAATATTATGTCAAATAAGCTTAAAATCATTAGTTTTATCTAGTGTTATATTTTTCAGGCAGCATGGCGTTTCTATGTCAGCCATTGGGCAGCATTTTCTCCGGCCTCATTCTGGACTACTTTGGGAGAAAGAAAGCCCTGTTCCTAGTCAACATCCCACACTTGATAGCGTGGTTGCTCATGTACTTCGCGTGGGACGTCCCTTCCTTGTTTCTGGCAAACGCACTTCTGGGCATCGGTACGGGGATCATGGAGGCACCATCTGTGACATATGTTGGAGAAGTGAGGTAGGTAAATAAAAACCAGTCAAGTGTAGTGTTTCAAAACTATCGATACTTTGACTATCGATAGTATTGCAAAGTGGCAATACTATCGATACCAGCCGTAGTATCGATACTGCAAAACAAGCAATACTATCGATAGTATCGAAAGAAGAACTTTAGTATTGCCTCCATAAACGGTATTGCTTGTTTTGCGCTATCGATACTATCGATAGGTTGCAGTTACTATCGGTTTTGCCTTAACTAACAATAGAATATCGATAGTTTTTTCGATAGTCTATCAAGTATGAAATTTTAATTATTTGTTGTTATAGTAGCAATAAAAACACACATTCTGCAAAATTCTTCAACTCTCTATTTATTACAGTTTTCGAAATACAGCCCGCGTACAAACGGACGGACGGACGAACAGCGGAGGTTTATTTTATTTGTCAAAGAACAGCGCACTGAACTACACACATAAAATTACCTAAAATGTTTTTACGGACAGTCACAACGAGCATTAAAAACGAGGTTTAGTAATAGTGTAGCTAGGCTAGCTTTTTTAGGGTCCCGTTGGCCTTCGGCTACGAAGCCCTAAAAAAGCTTATTTATTCATCATAATCATCATCAACAACCCTTCGGTGGCTCTTTACTGACCCATGGTCTACCAGGCTGGCCAAGTGCAGATTGACAGACTTCACACATATCTGTATCCCGGAGATAGACATAGGATGTTCTTTATCCCCGAAATTAAAGAGTTCCCACGCAACTTTTTAAACCTAAATCCACACGGACGAGTCGCGGGCATCAACTAGTTCACTATAATATGTAAAAATAAATTAAAATAATGAGCATTTGTTAATGAACCAGGTGACGAAACTAGGTACATTAATTTTTTTAGGGTTCCGTACCTCAAAAGGAACCCTTATAGGATCACTTCATCGTCTGTCTGTATGTCTGTCAAGAAACCTATAGGGTACTTCCCGTCGACCTAGAATCATGAAATTTGGCAGGTAGGTGCTAGGTAGGTCTTATAGCACACGTAAAGGGAAAATTCCGAAAATCGTGAATATGTGGGTATCACAGAAACAAATTAAAATGGGTTCATGAACAAATAATTAGTATTTTCAAAGAAAGATTAGTATACAAAGTGCGGTACGGTATCATATGAAAGGGACCTGTACATTATAAAACAGATTTCTATTTATTTATATGCATAATAGTTTTTGATCTATCGTATAAAATGTCGAAAAAATACAACTGTATGGAGCCCTCGGTGCGTGAGTTTGACTCGCACTTTGCCCGTTTTTATAAAATTAACAAAATTAAATTTATATAAAAAAATTAGGTACGACATTGCGATAAGCCATCGATAAGCAGACACCACCTTTTAGTATAATGAGCAGTGTTATTCTGTAAGCCGACAGCTTTGCTTTCAACGTCGAGGTCGGCTAAGCTACAAGTAAATTTTTAAGAAAGCTATATACTTAACGATTTTTTATCGTGAGCGCTTAGGTACTGATTGATACTGTATTTAATAACAATACTGTAGTTTGAATATTTTATAGTCTTACTTGTATGGACGTTGTTGGTGTAAAAAAACTGTTTGTCTTTCAGTGATCCATCTGTCCGAGGCATCCTTACAACGCTGACCAACTGTTTCACTTCAATTGGGATGTTCATCGCGTACCTACTGGGTACTGTAGTGTCATGGCGACAGGCAGCACTTGTGTCGCTTACTGTACCTTTGACGACGATGGCACTCGTGTTATTTGTACGTATCGCGTACCTATAATATCTACTCGTAATTTAGTATAAAATAATATAAAACTATTAGCCCCCTGAAATAAAGCTTTTTATATGTTTTTATGCACTATTCGGCTGAAAGCCATTTACATACTATGTTTGAATTTGAAATAATTATGTTCAGTAATTTAGAAGTTTTAAGGCTGTGTCAGACGGACAAGTGCAATTTCACTAAAGTAGACTCAGAGACCTCGCTCCGCTCGGTCAATTATTGTAATATACAAAATTTACCATTTACCATTAATTTTACCATATTGTACCCATAAGTTTACATAAATTAATAATATAATAATAGGTAAATTATATTAAAATATGTCATTATTATAATTATTTACATAATAGTGGTTAGGCTCGAAAACAACCTCGTCAAGAAGGTACAGTGTCGTATGTCGTATTATTTTATTTAAATACAGCCGCTTATTGCCCTTTAATAACTTATTCATTCTTGATGAGTAATAACTTATAGCCTTCAAAGTAGCACAGTATAATAACATACCATACTCTGTGGAAATAGATTCAAATGATAGAGGAGGCGGACGTAGTAGTACTTTTCTTCAATCCAGAATTTATTATTTCAGGTTCCAGAAACTCCAATATGGTTAATATCAAAAGGTCGTCAAAAAGAAGCATTACATTCCTTATGCCGACTACGAGGATGGGCTCAACCAGAACATGTCCAAGACGAGTTCAACCAACTCATAGAATACAACAACGCTTACAAAGAATGCGTAATTTGCTCCGAAGAAAGAACGCCGGAAGGTCAACCATGTGAACATTCCAACTACAACATTTTCAAGAAAACGTACCTAAAATATAAGTATGTGTTTTTCGTCAAAGAGACTTTGAGACCGTTTGGGCTGGTAATGGCATATTTCTTCTTCCACACCATGAGTGGTTTGATACCGGTTAGGCCTAACATGGTTAACTTGTGCATAGCTTTGGGAATGAAGTTCGACCCGAAAGCTATTGTGGTAAGTAAGTTATTATAACAAACTAGCTGCCCTGGCGAACTTCGTTTCGCCTAGCAGTCGATTCAAATTTTTTAAATTTTCCTCTCCGTAAGAACCATCCTCGTACTTCAAGGAATATTATAAAAAAAGAATTAGCGAAATCGGTTCAGCTGTTCTCGAGATTTGCGATGCGCAACACATTTAGCGATGAACTCCTGAACTCTGAACTAAAAACTAAACTAAAACTCCTGAACTTTTTTTCTATCGTGACACAGGTTTGGTTCTACAAACAAATCCAACACTAAATGTAACATGGCTGTAGTAGTAGATTTATTATTTTAAAATTATATCTTCTTTCTTCCAGGTAACAGTCGGAGTGGTCTACATATTAATGAACCTCATCTCAGCAGCTGTAGTCAAATCTATTGGAAAAAGAAAACTAGTCCTAATATCATTATTCGCCACAGCATGCTGCAGCCTTGCTATAAGCATATACGCAGGAGTTAACCTGCCTTTCAACGTGTTTTCGTACGAACCAAACACGTTTCCAGAACAGAAGGAGTTTTTACCCATTATTCTGTTTATGTTACTAGTCTCGTTTACCAGTACGGGTATACCTTGGGTACTGCTTTCGGAAGTTTTTCCATTCAGGTAATTTCTTGTTATATATTTTATACATAGAGGCAGATTACCCCTAAGGCAAACTAGGCACGTGTCTAGGGGCGCGAGGGTACGAAGGGGCGCGTACGATTATGTAGAGTTGGATCAACAACATTCTCACTAGTCCAAAAATAATTATGCTAAAATTTTAACTAAATCGGATAAACAATGAGTGCATAAATAGGTTCTGATTTAACGACTCCGAACAGACAGAAAAACATAAATTTATGATTTTTATACGTCCATATCCAAGTAAAGTAAGGTGGACGGACGACATCAGACGAGTTGCAGGGAGCCGCTGGATTCAGGCGGCGCAAGAGCGTGGCGTGTGGAAGTCTCTACAAGAGACCTATGTCCAGCCGTGGACGTCTATCGGTTGATGATGATGATGATGAAAGTCTGAAAGTCTGCCGACTGTCATGCTCTGGATTCTGTTGAGACTGGCCCGCATTAGCGACAGCAATCATTCTTGAGGCTGATGTGCTACAGAAACGCTACATATAAACATATTGGCTGATCACAAACAATTATATCGATTTATGTATTATACTAGCTTATGCCCACGACTTCGTCCGCATAGACTACACCATACCTCTATTGAAACCCTTATAGGAGTTGAATTTTCAAAAATCATTTCTTAGCGGATGTTTACGTCATAATATCTATCTGCATGCCAAATTTCAGCGCGACCTCCCCCCAGTAGTTTGAGCTGTGCGATGATATATCAGTCCTTTTCCTTTTGTATACTTAGAAGATTGCTGTTTCATTTTTTCAGGAGCCGGGGCATGGCGACTGGTTTAGCGGCCGCTCTAAGCTACATCATTTTCTTTTTAGCTTCAAAAACCAACTACAATCTAGAATCAAGCTTTCACATTCATGGAACATTTTTACTTTACTCTATCATAGGTTTTATTGGCACTGTATATTTATATTTCTTCTTGCCAGAAACAGAACGTAAAACTTTAGTAGAAATCGAAGCGTATTATAAGGGGAATCAAAAAATATTCGCCGATGATTTTTTTATAAACGCTTTCAAAAAGAAAAACGGCAAAAACAACGATGTTGACTGTCCTATGCTAGTCACTTGTAGTAGTTTGTAGGTACTTTTAATAAATAGTTGTTGTTTTAGTACTTTTAATAAAATTCTCATTTTCTTAGAAAAATAATACAAATTTTGCTTTTGTTAAAATGCTTACGTTATGTTAGGCTGGTGCCATGCCGTATTTTGTTATTATACTTAAGGTTATTAATTTTAGTATCCTTATTTATAATTAACTAGCTTATGCCCGCGACTTCATGCGCAAATTTCAAACCCCTAGATCACCCTCTACGGATTGATCCCCTTCTTAGCGGATGTCTACGTCATAATAGCTATGTGCATGCCAAGTTTCAGCCCAATCCGTCCAGTTGTTGCAGCTGTACGTTGATAGATCAGTCAGTCAGTCAGTCAGCTTTTCCTTTTATATATTTAGATGTAGGTATGTGAGAAATTATCTTACAATAGGAAAGTTATACTCATATTGAGTTTTAGCCTACAAAATTGTAAAATTTAATATCTTTGTACTGAATTCACATAAATGACTTAGATCTTATTTTGCCTAATATAAACTTCATAATCTTGAAAATTGTGATAAAATAAATAAAAATAAAAAGGGCTCTATGATATAGCACAAAAGATCTGTATCAAATCAAGTACAGAGTGTGGTATTTCGCACAAAAATATTTATATGGAAATACCAATCCAAATCAGTTAATAAAAATTTATGAGATTGGAAATGAAAGTGAGACTCAAGTTTTATAGAATAAAGAATTTATAAGTTACGTTTCTTTTATTTATTTTTCTAGTCGGTGACGGTTTCATAAATAAAACTCGTTCAGTTAAACGATCTCAGGTTTTTTATTCTTATACAGGGGTCAGGGGTCTAAAAAATATCGAACCTAGTTTTAACATTAAAGCTATTTATAAAATCGTCATTACCAACTTAAACCCCATTTATAATTCTGAAAAAATCTCTAATTTCACCTTGTGCAGTTGTGGCCCAAGTACTTGGTCTTCTACATCTATAATAATTACTACAATCTGTAGTAGTTACTTTGGTATAAATTATCTCTTCTTTGAGACTATTGAGTGACAATTTAATTTTGTGGTCATTGTTTTCTACAGATGTCGTATCATTAAAGACTTTTGTAAATTCACGACTATCTTCTCTCTTGGGATTTTCATTACAGCACGGGCATTTTTCTTCACAATCAGCAATTTTGAAATCTGTAACCACAAGATTATTATTATTACCACAAGAAAACTCCTTATTATTATTACCACAAGGAAACTGTGATTGATGGAAAGCCACCGACCTTCAGCAATGAGAAATATGACCACAAAAACATTACATCATTAACGTAGGTATAATATGTTGCACCAAAGATACGTAACACTTTTGCTTTAACTCTACAAGAGATCGAAAGTGTACTGCAGCCCTTTGATGTTTGAGAGAATTTTAAGAAGTAGGTACATTAAAACGGTTGAACAGATAAAAAAATTATTTTAAAGTTTCTCAATAAAATAGTACCTCAAAATGATGAGAAATAACGTTCTTCTCTTTTTGATAGTCGTAAGTCATGTTACAGGTCTCTGGCATTTAAATGATTTGCATTTCGGGGGATAATTTTGTTTGTATGCTTTTGTTGTTCTTTCTACTATACTAGGGTTTATCACATTTATTTAGTTTATAACTAGTTTCTGTGTATTGGCCTGATATAAAGGTTTAGTAGAGGTTAAACGTAAAGTTATGACTGAAATATTATCTATATCACTTGTCTTAGTTGATAGATCCTTTGGTACAGTCGTTTGCCCTTCTTTGGATTTGGTGGTGTGAATTATTTTCAATTGAAGATAGACTAACAGGACGTGTATCTAATTTTTCAGTTGTGGTCTTCCAAGTTGTTGCTGAACTGGTCGATTTTGATATTGTAGCGGTACTGTTACGCACTAGTTCGTTTGAACTTATTGCATCATTTGACAGCGATGGTATATTTTGAAATACTGTTGGATTCTTTAACTTAATATCTGTAGTATGAGCACTGTGGAACACTGTAGGTAAGTATAGGTATAAGTAATCTTTGATTATTTCTTTTACATACGAAAACACGCATATTTCATTGTACATTTATCATAAATTATAAATACCAGTGTTGGTTGAATTTTTAGTTGATATCTGTGGCATCTGAGTATGCATCCATGAGCAAAATAATATGTAAGTCTCTTGATAACCTGAAAGATAAACAGCCTAGCTTCGTGTGGTTTTTACAATTCTCTAAATCCTAATTTTTCATTTTTATTGGAGTGAAATTTAACTATCTTAAAATTCATATCACTTGTAAAATAAAAATAATCTATTTAATTACTTTTCATGGCATTGCAAATTGTACTTATATGGGTAAGAGATTACCTACAGATTATAAATATAACTAACTAGCTGATGCCCGCGACTTCGTATGCGTGGATTTAGGTTTTCAAAAATCCCGTGAGAACTCTTTCATTTTCCGGGATAAAAGTAGCCTATGTCCCTCTCCAGATCTTTAACTGTACCTACCTATGCAAAAAATCACGTCAATCCGTTGGTCCGTTGCGACAGGATAGAAGGACAAACCAACAAAATATAAACACACTTTCGCATTTATAATACCTAAGAGTTGTGATTTAAATGCTACAATTAGTGATCTTCCAAATATTTTCCGGTACCTACTGATGAGTTACTTGTGGATTTGATACTTGGATTTGTAGATTTTTGAATTGATTGACAGTTTTCATTTAGTTGAGAAAGGATTTCAAAAGATGCATCAAAAATAAATTTAATTTCTATTATAAAAATGGTCTCATAAAATTGGAGAAAAACAAGAGTTGCAATCATAACATTTATTTCCATATTGCTTTGTATTATTAAGGAAATTAGCACAAAAAGTCAGGTTGACCGCTAGTACATGGGCTTGACACCTTCGTCATGTATTCTGGAAAGACAAAATACAGTAATTTATTCATCATTTCGAAACCATGTAAGAGAGTGCTAGTCTCCAATATTACGAAACCACATACCTACTGCGTCTAAAGCGGATACGAGTGCGGAGTGGAGCGTGTTTTTACTTTTAGTCTGTCCTAAGTCTAAGCAAAGTCAGAGTGAGCTCTATAGATCTTACCCTTAGTACGGAAAAAACCTAGGAACAAAGAAGAAGAAGAAGTTTCATATACCGACGACCTCCCTGGCGCAGTGGTTGTCTTATCAGCGGAAGATCCCGGGTTCGATTCCTCCTGCCGGGTATCGAATTTTATAGGAATTTTATCATTTCTAAATTTACTCTTGTCTGGTCTGGTGGGAGGCTTCAGCCGTGGCTGGTTACAGCTCTACCAGCAAAGACGTGCCGCCAAGCGATTTAGCAATTGTATCAGAATAAAAAATAAAAAAGTCTAAGTGCGGAAATAAATCCAGGAAGAAAGAATAAGAAGTACCATAAAGGCGTAAAAAATTATGAGGAAAAGGACATACGAGTGCCATAATCGCAGTTGTACTCGTACATGTCGCATTGATCGAGGAAACTACGTCGACTGCAGCCATCGGGGGAAGACGCGCAGACACCTCGCCCGTCGTGGATGCACGTTGACGCCATGCTACAGAAGTTGATAGGCTGTCGACAAGACACACTATACAACCTTCCTTCTTCTTTTATTTCTAAACCCCCCTCTCCCTCAAAATCAATCAATCAGCCTGTTTGCGTCCACTGTTGCCTTCCCAAGAGCGCGCCTCCACACACGGTCCTCCGCCTTCCTCATCCACCCACTACCTCCCTCTACTCTACTTCTTCTCCCTCAAAAACAGTAAGGTACTATAGGTCTTCCCTATTGACAGATACGTCTACGCGCTGCACCACATTCCAGCTCAAGTCAATCTCCTCGTTTTCGTTATGACCATACTTTGGCAGGTTTTTGCCTTTTGTGTTTTTCCTGTGGAAAAGGTTGTTTGAAACTGGCGTTAAAGTCGTTATATCCATGCAAAATATCACGTCGATCCATTGCTCCGTTGTGGCGTGATTGAAGGACAAACCAACAAAAATACACTTTCGCATTTGTATTATTGGGAAGTCTTTGATTTTCCGGAAAAAGTAGCCTATGATGCAACCCTGGGATGCAAGCTAACTCTCGTCAAAATCGGTTTAACAGATGGGCCGTGAAAAGCTAGCAGACACACAGACGGACTGACAGACACTTTCGCATTTATAATATTAAGTATGGAAGTATGGATTTGTACAAATAAGAACAAAATATTATATAATTTTATAATATTGGCCCCGTGTCATATCAGGAAGACAGCATCAAGACCGGGAGCCGCAGCAGAAACAGCTGAAAACGGCAAGCGGCGCAAGTATGCCTCTCTTATAGAGAGTTACATTTTTGTGCCGTTTGCCGTGGAGACCCTGGGGCCATGGAGTCTTAGTGCTAAAAATTTTTTACGAGACATTTCACCGCGATTAATAGCCTCAACTGGTGACAGAAGGGCTGGCTCATTTTTTGCGCAGCGGATCAGCCTAGCTGTCCAGCGCGGAAATGCAGCCAGTATTCTTGGCACCATTCCACGCGGTCATGATTTATATAGTAATTAGATAAGGCTAGCTTTAAGTTTTATTGTATTAAAAAAAAAAAAAAAAAAAAAAAAAAAGTTCGTCAATTTTATAATTACGTATGACAAATGCTGCTGTGACAAAGTAGTTGATGATAGCACTGTAATGAAAATATAATATTCCAGTTCAGGAAAACCTTGTACAATGGTTAAGATAATAAAACTAAATACAAATAGGTACTAAAGTCTCACGTACCAAAAACTAGTACACACACTAGCATGTTTATTGCTTTGCTACATGCTTTGAACTAGTTACTTTTCAGCTCGTATTGGAAAAATAATAAATTGAAACTGGCTTTATCGAAAAATGAACGCAATAAAATTTGAATAAAACAAGAAATGTTACAGGGTGTGAAAATTAAACTTATGTTGAATGAATATGAATATCTAGAATTCTATCAGAATGCGAAGGTAATATTGCCTAGAAGATGCCTATTCACTGAAAGTACTATATGAGTTTATGCTTCACCGTTTGGCGTCCGTGCACGGACATTGGTTTCATATTATAAAATGTTCGTGATGTTTTGAATCTGTGTCTCGTCCGCGCGTCGTACGTGGCACGGCCCGCGCCCGCCACGTGCTGGCATAAAATATCATCCCAAGTGTTATTGAGATTAAGTACTTACAAGTGTTTTATCTAGATACACTATCTAGCATCTACGATCTTGTTAAATGGAGCTTGACCTAGATCAGATATTTTTTATCCCCAATATAGTTCAAGTTTTTTAAGGTTCCGTACGTCTAAATGACAATAAGATAAGATCACTCGTGTGTCTGTCTATCTGTCTGTCTGTCCGTCACATCCAATTTGCTCCGTATCTACTGGACCGATTATGTTAAAATTTGGTTCACATAAGTTATTTAAGAAAATAATTGACCTTTCCCCCAGCCCCTCCTTTATCAGGTTATCACCTAAACTACAACTAGAATTTCGAAAAAAAATTCAGAAAATAGTTCTCATAGATTACAGGAAAACCTATAAGAAGTCTATGGTGTTAAATAACATGCTCAATCTCTTAATATTGTGCGTAAAAACTTATAAGTAGGTATACTTATTACATTTTATCGTTCGGAATCCTAGCTCCACACGAGTTCAACTCACACTTGTGACTTGTCCGTGATTCTATATGACTGAGATCTAAAGAGCGTACTTTGACTTTTCTCAGACTTAGATTAAAAACGAGACAGATTACTTAGTAGTTCAAAGTTTGCTCTATAAATGCCTTAGGAACGCGCTGTTCATGTTTTGGGTTTTGACTGATTTAATTCAGATAAAATGGATTAAAAGAGATAAGTTGGTATACTAACGGTAAATATTATAATTGCGTCTTACGTCTTGCGTGATGCGTCTGCTTTTCAAGGATTTTAATGTTTGGTACAGAGATATTTGCAACCCAGGGATGGGGATCGGCTACTTATATCCAGGAAAATCAAAGATTCCCACGGGATATTAAAGAACCACCTGTGTAACCAATTTTGGTGAATTTGATACAGAAATTCCGGAAACCGTAGCCTATGCTCGTCTCCGAGCAAATCAAAAAAATCCTCCGAGAAAATCAAAGAGTTCTCACGGAATTTTTAGAAACCTAAATATACTAAACTAACCGGCTCGTTGGAAAGCTTGGAGCACCGCAGATACGTTAGCTCTCTATGAGTGTAAATTTTTTTAGCACTAAGGCTGAAATCTATAGAGGGTGCTTTGACTTTGCTTCCAGCTACCTATATAACGCTGTCTCGTTTTAACGATCCCAATGATCAAATCATGACCGACAATGCTCCCTATCTCGTAGGGCTACACAATACAACCTCATCTCAGCGTCTTCGCCGGCGAAGACGAGGTCCCCGATTTCTAACGTCACCCGGACGTGGACTCACGCCACGGCCTTGGGGGCGTACGGACTAACCAGTAGTCCAACAACTCCACCCATCCCAACGTCATCATAAGCCGTGGTCCGAGCCTCACAGGAGGCTGCCTTAGGAGGACGTTGCCCCCCGACCTCTCGAATTATTTCGAGATTCTCGAGCCCTAGGGCTCACCCCCAGGCGGAGCTTCGCGCTCGCCCCCCGGTGACGCTGTAACGGCCAGTAGGGCCTACGCAGCATAGTCAATCCGAAACAACACACAAAAATAACAGTCAGAGAGCGCTCTATAGATCTCACCCTAAGACTCCATGGCCCCAGATTAAATTGATAAAATTGTGATTTGCAGATTGCTCTTAATATAGGTACCTACTTTAGAAACATTACCACACATTCTACTTGCGTGAAGCATTGTCGCATTGCCAAAAGAAACGTGACATTGAAAAATTATTTAACATTCGCATGTTTAACCGACTGGTGCGTTTGCGGAGCGATTAATTTGGATTTATTAGATTGAATGCGGTGTGACAAATAATTAACTATAGTATTTCGTTTATGGCTAAATATTAAAAAAGTATTATAAATCAATACATAGAACTTTGTGCAATGGTTATTAAAGTGGATATAGGATCACACAGTCCAACCGTAAGTCGGTTGCGATCAATAACATCACAGGTATCTAGAAGTATTTTTTTAATATTTTATAGAAGTCGGCTTAACTATGCGGAAGTCCAAAACACTTTCTTCTTCTACTTTGCGCGGATTATCCCAAACATAACTTGTCCCATAAATATTTTTCTATTTTTAGCGTTCCGTACCTCAAAAGGAAAAACGGAACCTTTATAGGATCACTTTGTTGTCTGTCTGTCTGTCTATAACTGAACTATATCAAGTGGGGTACCTATGATATGAAAGGGCTTTCCCTGTGCATTCTAAAACAGATTTTTATTTATTTTTATGCATCATAGTTTTTGAATTATCGTGCAAAATGTCGAAAAAATACGACTGTATTTTACGAAACCTTCGGTGCGCGAGCCTGACCGCATCTAATCGCACTATGGCCGATTTTTAAGGTTCCATACCTCAAAAGGAAAAACGAAACCCTTATAGGATCACTTTGTTGTCTGTCTGTCTGTCTGTCAGTCAAGAAACCTACAGGGTACTTCCCGTTGACCTAGAATCATGAAATTTGGCAGGTATGTAGGTCTTATAGCTGACATTCGGAGAAAAATCTGAAAACCGTGCATTTGTAGTTACATCACACAAAAAAAATTAAATTGTGATCATGAACTAATAATTAGTATTTTCAATTTTGTAAGTAAGATAACTATATCAAGTGGGGTGCATTCTAAAACAGATTTTTATTTATTTTTATGTATCATAGTTTTTGAATTATCCTGCAAAATGTCGAAAAAATACGACTGTAGTACGGAACTCTCATTGCGAAGGCCTGACTCGCACTTGGCCGGTTTTTTTCTCTTGGTATGGTTGAAGAATACTTCAGGTCTAAAGGTCACACACTTTATCCTTTCACTTTGTCTTTGGTATTTTTAGGGTTCCGTACGTCAAAAGGAAAAAGGAACCCTTATGGGAACCCTCACTTTGTTGTCTGTCTGTCCGTCCGTTCAGTCTGTTAAGACTCAAGAAAACCTATAGGGTACTTCCTGCTGACTTAGAATCATGAAAGGCAGGAAGGTAGGTCTGACATATCAAGACAAATCTAATGCCGTATCATTAATTTATCTAAATGGGTTGAGCCGTTAAGTAGTTACGAGCAGACTTAGGAACGGGCTTACATAAATACCAACAGGTCAAACATTTTCCCTTCCCTTCTTTTGGGCTTCACTGCAGTGGGTTAAAAATATCATAATATATTATTCGTTACTTCGTTAACATTCGTCAAACATTGTTATCAGTTTTTTCGTTAACCTATTTTTATACCAAGGTGTTCAGCAGTTTTTTGATAGCAAAAAAACAAAGGAAGCATATTATTTTAAAGCATTTAAAGCAGTAGCTGTTATTATTAGATATTCATGTATCATGAAGGTCTAATCATTTCAAAGACAAGTAACCAAGGTGAAAGGCCCCTAAATATTTTTAGTTAAATGAACTCGTAGACTTGTAGTAGTTCTAGTTATAAAATTGTGATTTTTTGTATAGCGGTAGTTTATGGGACTAAAATTCATTATTAAAAGGAATAAATTTAAAAAAATCATGATTATTTCTTTTTAACATGAACGTTACTGTACGGAAGGTAAATAATAACGTCACAATCCGTAAACGACAGTTTTTTTTCAATTTTCTAACAAAAAATAGAGTAACTTCTACGGAAAAATATTGTTCATGTTAAAAAATTAAAAATTATTTGCCGTTTACGACTTGTGACGTCATTAATCGCTTTCCGTACATGACGTTAGTAATTAATTATTTTAAAAATTTATAAAAAACCATGTTGTTTTTAAATTATTCTCCATAATATTGAAGAATAAACTACCACCATACAAAAATCACGTTTTTTATTACTACAGTCCAGGACCCTATTGGCTCTAAAGGTCTTTCAATATATTACTAGCTTATTCCCGCGACTTTGTCAGCGCGGACTACACAACCCTTATGGGGTTGAATTTTCAAGTCCTTTTTTAGCAAATGTCTACGTCATAATAACTATCTGCTTGCCAAATTTCAGCGCAATCCATCCAGTAGTTTGAGCTGTGCGTTGATAGATAAGTTAGTCAGTCACCTTCACCTTTTTCTGTTAAATATTTAGATTATATCTCACTATTTACAGATAAAAGTAATATTTTCAGCATCAGGTATGTTATCATCATGATCAACCCATCACCGGCTCACTACAGAGCACGGGTCTCCTCTCACAGTAAGAAGGGTTTTGACCATAGTCTACCACGCTGGCCATGTGCGATGTGCTGGATATGTAGATCAAATATCATCCGTAATAAAGTTTTTCCTTACTGAAACCCTGATCATCACGGAATATTTTTTCAGGTCATAGCATCAATATCTTCGTTTTTTCTCTGTCTGGGGTTAGGGATGGCGATTTATTTTTCGACACTCATGATACCCGCTCTACTTAATGCTAAAGAGGGTGTGTCACTAACTGAAACACAAGCGTCATGGCTAGGTAAGTTATTCTTAGTTATGTTAACAATTCAAATACTTACATTGTGATCAAAAGGCTGAAAGTAGGTAATTCTACCTCTATGGTAATAGAGGTAGAATGTTGTCGTCCCATACTATGTCTAACAGTGGACGTACACCGGCTGATGATGATGATGGTAATAGAGAGAGAGTCAGTGCGTACCAGACCTTCGTTATTTCATAAAAGCAGAAAGTTTCTCTGCGTATTGTCCCCAACACTGGGAGGAACGTTTGCTTGGATGTTTGTTTGGATCATAGTTAAACTTTGGGAGACAACAGGTAATAAAGGAATAAAAATCTTACGATAAAGTATAAATTCTAATTTTGTATATTTTCGTATATATTTTTTGTATATTGTGTATATTTTGTATATTTTTTGTTTAATCTCAGTGTGGGGGACAATACACAGATAAACTTTCAGCTTTTATAAAATAACGAACTGGCTCTTAGTCCAAAATTGCAAACGAGTTAGCTTTTGTAATCCGAGCCGCAGGCAAGGAGACGTTTTCAATGCAATAGCAATAAAACTATATACAATTCAATAGAACTAAAAAACTGAGTTTAATTTTTTATGATATTTTACTGGTGTTAAATATAAGTACAGTACGCAGCCGAAAGTAATGTACATCGACCTTTAGAAGGAGATAGCAGACTTGTAGAGCGTTGTCCCTGTCGTTGAGACCGACAAAACATATAGATATGAGTGACAGAGACAACGCTCTTCAAAGCCGAAATGTCATTCTAAAGGCCGATGTACATTACTTTTGACCGCTTACTGTAATGACTATTTTCAGGTAGCATATCATTCCTGACACAGCCAGCTGGTGCACTCATGTCTATTCCAATCATGGACTATTTCGGCAGGAAAAAAGCTAACTTTATTTCGAACATTCCGGTGCTAGTTGCGTGGCTTCTTATGCACTTCTCTTGGAACCTACCGTCCCTCTTTGCTGGCAGCGCTTTATCGGGTATTAGCTTAGGGATATTGGAAGCGCCTATCCACTCTTATGTAGGAGAAATAAGGTAAGGCTTAAAAGTTGCAAGGTCAAAGTCGCTCAGCATGCTATGGAGCGGGCTATGTTGGCTACAGCCAAAAAGTTAATCTACTCGTCATTCTTATCCATCAGAATTCAGACGTTATAATATAGGTATATTGTCTATTCAACTTTTCTCTCACTTATTACAAAGCGTGATTTACATGTTTTGGAGTAACTCTTTTGTAGTGAAACACGCATAGCTGATTCAATACTGATTTATTTAATACCCACATATAAGCACAATAATTATTAATTTGTTATCTACCTACATACACCACATCTCTCTTCTTATAAATTAATGTGACAATTGGGTAGGTTACAAATAGAAAACATTAACAAGATTCTAAGATTGCACCATGGGTAACTAACATTAACTTAACTTATTCTTAATACACTTTTCCCCTTTTTTATGTCTAAGTATCTACCTACTAATTATTTATTAACACTTATTTAATAGTTCCTAATGAATATTTAAAATATCAATATATATATATATATATATAACAAGGACCTAAATATTAATAGTATTTTACATGTTTTAATTTTGCAATTTACCTAAAAGGTTTGCCTTCTTTCTAGTTATTACTCCTGAGCTGGTAGGCTTTGTAGGTGTAGGACAAACAGTCTTGGCATTATGAGGAGGACACTCTTTATCATTAGTTGATACAAGATGATCATTAGTATTGGACGTTTGTGCCTTGACATTGTCGCCATGAGTATTCGCATCGGGCTGAGTCGTGCGAGCTATTAGGTGACGACGGGTGCGACGACACACACGGCCGGCGTCGTCTCGCACAATATAGGAACGCGGCTCCGGTGCGCGTGCTACCACCGAGACTGGCTTGCGCCTTACTCCATCTGCAAGAATCACCCTTTCGCCAGCTGACAAATCCCTGAGCGGAGTCGCATGTTTATCAAAATGTTGTTTTATACCCTTCTGACGTTTTAATATTGCACTGTAATTAGCGTCGTTATCAACTTTTTCCTTCAATAATTTATGATTTATTGGCAACTTTGTGTTAAGACGTCTACCCATGAGAATTTGTGCCGGAGAGTCCATGCCCTCCCGCGACGTCGTCCTAAAATTCAGCAAACTAACATAGAAATCTTGACCAGAGTCGATACATTTTTTGAGTAATTGTTTAATTGTTTGTACTGTACGCTCGCTTTTCCCATTTGACTGTGGATAGTGGGGCGATGACGTAACGTGACGGACGTCCCATTCGGCCATATTCTTAAATTCCAGTGAGCTATAGGCAGTTGAGTTATCCGTTATGAGTTCTAGAGGAACGCCATGGCGTGCAAATTGCTCTCTCAAAAAATTTATCACCGATGTACTACTCAAATTTCTAATCATTCCTACTTCAACATAGTTCGAAAAATAATCTATTAAAATAATATAATGTTTTTTCTTGTATTCGAATATGTCTGAACCTAACTTTTGCCACGGTATATTCGGAACGTAATGTTGGTTCAGAGGCGCGACTCGCGGAGTCGGCGCATGTAATGCGCACGCTTCGCATCCCCGCACGGCACGCTCGACGTCGCGAGACATGCCGGGCCAGAACATGACGTCGCGCGCCCGCCGCTTGCAGCGATCTATACCTAAATGTCCCTCGTGTACTCTGTCCAGCATTAACTTGCGCAAGCTTTGAGGTATATACAGGACGTCACTTTTAAAAATCAAACCATTCGCGTAGTGAAGTGCATTTCTATATTGCCAAAATAATCGGAGATTTTCATTCACATTCTTTTTATGTTTCGGCCAACCGTTAACTATATAGGAAATTATTGACTTGCTTTCAGGATCGCTATCAATATGTTTTTTAACGAGTTCTAATTTTTCGTCACTAAAACGAATGTTTTGAATTAAGAAACATGTTTGCGATTCGATTTCAGCACTTATACGATCGTTCATTAAATCCGGTAACGCGGCGAATCAATCATTAAATCAATAAATCATTTTCCTGTTGTTACAAGGACCCAGGTAGATACCTACTGTTGCTTCTTATAACTCTACGGAGCTATGCGGCCCGTAACCTTCACAACGTCTGATAACTTCACTCACAGTTGTTACGCATTATTGCATTTGTAAGTGAACTTATAGCCAAATCTATCAAGGTTATGTACCAGATGATGCCCGCGACTTCGCCATGGATTTATATTCATAAGGTATCCAGGAAAGTAACCAGGATGCAAGCTACCTCTGTACAAAATAGAGAGTGACTTCGTAAACGCGGATTTAGGTATTTTGAAATTACTGTGGAAACTTGTTGATTCCAGCCCACAACTACTTTAGTCCCGTCTCTGGGATGCAACTCTGTCTGTCTGTGTCTTTCTTCAAACTCGGTTAAACGGATGGGTCATGAAAAGATATCAGACAAACAGAATATGGATTATTTGGACGGAATATGTTACAGTAATCCCAATTTTCTAATGTCACATTTTTATCTACTTTTCAGTGACCCGTCAATTAGGGCGGTATTAATTACAACATCAACGTTCTTCGCATCAACGGGCACACTCATCATGTACTTTCTAGGCATAGTGATAGACTGGCGGAATGCTGCTCTAATTTGTATCATTGCACCTATAGCCTCTATGATTATGGTTACGTTTGTAAGTTAATCTATATTTTTGAATTGGTTAACTTGTTTTGGGACAATACTATCTAGTTTCTGATCTGACTTATTAAGTATGTCTTTCATTCATTATTCGTTCGATGAATCCTACCAAAATTACTCAACACTAGTCAGGCTAACGAAAACAGAGACTGGAGAAGCGCGGCAACAGGCAAACCAGTGGTAGACTCACTTGGAAATTCAAAAGGACTCGTCAACGTTAATTTAACTACGTTGTTGACCTAGAACTAATAAAAATATCATTGCTATTTTATAGCAAAACCTTCTGACAATTTAAGTAAAGGTAAAGGTTGAGACTAATGAAAGAAAAAATAATAACTAAATGCATAAAAGCATGATTCTAAACACATTTTCAGTGTGTCCATAGTTTTGACGGCATCTGTAAAGATGCTATTTGGAATAAGTTCTTTTTTATCTCAGGCGCCAGAAACCCCAGTATGGTTGCTAGCAAAAAATCGTGATAAAGAAGCGCTACAATCTCTCTGCAAACTCCGTGGTTGGACCACACCAGACAATGTTAAAGCTGAATTTGATGAACTGAATGCCTACAGCAAGAATTTGCTGAAGTGTGTTATTTGCTGCAACTCGTACAAAGAACAAAAGACATGTGAACACGAATCTATGAACTGGTTCCACAGGTGAGTACGGCAGTCACATTAAGATAAGAAAATAACATGGTATTTGGTGATAACCAAACTGACATTCTAATACTATACAAGACAGCAGCAGCTTTGGCTTGTAAGGTATTTGGATTGGTGAAATCTTAATACGCGGACCCCGACTTATAAGTATTTGTCGACAGAACTAAGCCTATGGAATTATGTATATTATATATTTTTATGCTAGATTGCAATGCGACAACTTACTATACTTACTACTTACGTTCGAGAAAATCTACTCTTTCTTAGATTAAATTCCCTAAATTTTAAAAATCCTATCTTATCCATCAGGCTGTATCTGCTAGACATAGGCTAGACTTAGAGCACTCCACCAAATGGTCCTCCACCTTCCTCATCCACCCACATCTACCAACTTTTTCAGGTCATTGATCCAGTAGCCTTGAGGTCATCCTACACTCCACTCTAATCCATAACATGTCTGCCCCATCGGCCGTCGGTTCTACGACAGACATGACCTATACCTACTTGTTAATTCCTTGACCTATGTCGATCACTTTTCTTACGAATTCTAAACATACGTTAGCAGTAACTTTCTCTTCTTCAGGTGCCTCTTTGGTTAGCTAAAGTTAGCAGTCAGCTTCATATGTACTTATGAATATTCCTGTCTGTACTATCTTTGCGAGGCAAAACTTGCTTTAATAGTCTATTAAATAATTTGATATTGTATTGTTTCAGGCGCATCGTCACATTTAGATACGTCATGTTGTACAAGGAAACCCTCAGGCCGCTTTCATTTCTAATTATGTATTTTCTCTTCTACGTGATGAGCGGCCTAGTGCCTATTCGGCCTAATCTGATCAACGTATGTGGAGCCCTTGGTATGGCGCAGGATGGCAAGCACATTGCGGTGAGCATTTTAAACACAAAGTTGTGCATGTAACATCGACCATAAATTGCTTTAGCACCGTTGAATGTCGTTTGCACATACGCTTAAATTTTTAAAAGTCTAAACCGGTGAAATTTTGATTTACCTACTGGAAGTAGGTACCTAGTTGTCAAAAATAGCTAGGTATGTATTGTTATTCGCACATGGCATCAATTTTATGGTCGACTAGTCGCGGGCATAAATTATTACCCTAAAAAACTAAGCTGATAAAGCCAATTTGGATAAGTTTGACAAGCTAGCTCCAAAAGATCTTTACTAGGTATTTTTCGTTCCCTCTGCATCGTGTTTCTTACTAAGGAGAGTTGTGATCCTTTAATCGCGTTAGTAATGGTTTTCTTTGGATAACAATCTTATCAGCTTTACTTAGGTACCTACCTATACTTCATTAATACAATATTTTTTCTTGTAGTTCATGGTCACTGTTTTTACATTCATCACAACGTTTGCGGTCATTGGCCTCATCAAAGTGCTCGGGAAAAGAAAGCTCGCCATCAGCTCCATCCTCGGAAGTGCAGTCACCTGTCTGCTTTTCAGTATATACGCTAAGAAAAACTTGGACGACGCTGTGTTTTCATACAATCCTTCTACATTTCCCACCGAGACTAGCATTGTGCCAGTGATTTTGTTATATTTGTTGACGATATTCAGTGGAATGGGTATACCGTGGGTTTTGCTTGGGGAATTGTTTCCCTTTAGGTAAATTATTCATTTTACTTTAATATTATTTTTCTATTTTATTTATGTTATGATTTATGAACATTGCAATCTGAATGGCTGCAACAATACATCATTCAGTCTTCAATTCATCGAAGTTTAAGCATTTGTAAATATTATATTTTGATTTATCAAGCGTTACAATTTTTTATATGAAAATTAAATTAACTAATGACTTCATAAATTAAATAAAGATACATTTTAATAACGAAAATTAAAATTTGTCTCGATTGTTTGATAATCTCAATAATCGAATAAAATCGAAGTAATGTACATACTTCTAATTTTTTTTAATAGTCTACCAATCCGCACATGACCAGCGTGGTAGGCTATGACCTAATACCCATCTCACTCTGAGAGGAGACCCATGCTCTGCAGTGAGCCGGCGATGGGGTTGATCATGATGATGATGGTACTTACTTTTAATACATTAATTTTTTCTGAGTAAAGTAAAGTAGAAGAACTAGATGATGGCCAACATTTTGTCCATGTGGATATCGGTTTTTCAAAAATCTTGTGGAAACTCTTATACATATTGGTCTCGTATAAAAACTGTGCAGTGTGTTCCTGTTCGTCTCTAACATGCGAGCTATATCTGTTGGTACCAAATATTATCAGAATCAGATGGACTGTGAAAACGTGATAGGAACACTTTCGCAGATCCCAGCTGACAATGTCTAGTCTCCTAGAATATCAAGTGTTCTGTTACTTCCAGTTCTACAATGTCCAGTATTTCATGATTACTAGTGACTAAACAATTCCATCGTACTATAAAGTCAAATAAGCTTTAAGGTTTAGTATGGACATGGATTTTTTACCAGACAACTATAACTAAGTCCATAAAAATATCTGACTATATATATTTTTTTTTTAATTTGAAAATATTACAATAAAACTTAAAGCTAGCCTTATCTAATTAATTACTTACTATACAAATCATGCCCGCGTGGAATGGTGCCCAGAATACTGGCTGCATTTCCGCGCTGGACTGCCAGGCTGATCCGTTGCGCAAAAAATGAGCCAGCCCTTCTGGGGTCCTTCAACCAGATGATGCTATTATTCGCGGGGAAATGTCTCGTAAAAAAATTTTAGCACTAAGACTCCATGGCCCCAGGGTCTCCACGGCAAACGGAACAAAATTGTAACTCTCGATAAGAGAGGCATACTTGCGCCGCTTGCCGTTTTCAGCTGTTTCTGCTGCGGCTCCCGGGCTTGATGTTGTCTCCCTGATATGACACAGGGCCAATGTGTAACCGCAAGTTGCGTCCCACATTAGCGCCCGTCCCCGTTCCCAGGGAACCAGCGTCTATAAATTCAGTTATCTTTTCTATCATAACAGGAGCCGAGCCGCAGCTCAAGGATTATCAGCTGCGTGTAACTACTTCTTCTGTTTCATTGGAACCAAAACTTTCATCGACATTGAAACCAAATTTATGCTCTGGGGATCCTTCGCCGTGTACGCAGCATTCGGCTTCCTCGGTGCTATTTACTTATACTTCTTTTTACCTGAGACCGAAGGGAAAACGTTGCAAGAAATTGAGGAATTTTACAAAGGAAAACCTAGGATTTTCGCTGACGATGTATTTATAAATAGTATTAGAAAACTTAAGAGATGATATTGTAGAGAATGTAATTGGTTAAGGAATTTATGTAAATATCAGGATTGGAATTAAGTTTGTAAATATGAATAATAATAATTAAGTATAAAATGTAAGGATTGTTTTATTTATAACTAGCTGGTGCCCGCGACTTCGTCCGCGTGGAATTAGGTTTGTAAAAATCCCGTGGGAACTCTTTGATTTTCCGAGATAGAAAGTAGTCTATGTCACTCTCCACGTCTTTGTCTATACCCATACAAAAAATCGTGTCAATCCGTTGCACCGTTGTGACGTGATTGAAGGACAAACCAACAAACCAACAAAAAAACACACTTTCGCCTTTATAATAAGGGTACTGATCATAGAAAGAGGGCGAACATAGAGCAAAGCATTGGTGCATCAAGTTAAAGACAAGTTAAAAATGCTGAACTCAGATTTCTGCTGATTAGGCAATTAGGTCGGTAAGTATATCGCTGCTGACCCATCAAATACATGATTATGTATGTCAAAGATATATTCTTTTTTATGCGCTATATAATAGGTATCATATTACTTTTATCTGTAAATAGTGAGATATAATCTAAATATTTAACAGGAAAAGGTGACTGACTGACTGATCTATCAACGCACAGCTCAAACTACTGGACGGTTCGGGCTGAAGTATGGCATGCAAATAGCTATTATAACGTAGGCATCTGCTAAGTAAGGATTTTTTAAAATTCAATCCCTAAAGGGGTGAAATAGGGGTTTGAAATTTGTGTAGTCCGCGAGGACGAAGTCGCGAGCAGAAGCTAGTTCCTCTACAAAAAAAAATTTACAAAAAAAATAAAAACCGACTTCGTTACATAAACACTAAAAATTGAAAAATAATTTAAGTTATTACCGAATATATTATGTATACAAGAGTTAATATAGTTCCATAATAATACTTTTTGGTGCCGGTGCCAATTAGCTTTAGCTGCGCGAATCGTCTAGACTTCATATTTTTATGGGACTCCACAATGGCACCGACCCCAAAAAATATTATTATGGAACTATATTAACTATTGTATACATAATATATTCGGTAATAAATTAAATTATTTTTCAATTTTTAGTGTTTATGTAACGAAGTCGGTTTTTATTTTTTTTGTAAAAATTTTTTATTTCACAATTTTTAGTGGCCCCATGGAATTATGCTACGACTGGTTAAAAATCTACTGTTTACTAAGCTATTACACTGATCGCGAGCAATTTACTCTTATCCGTTGAGGAGTTCCAGTATCTATCTTCGAAGATGTTCATCAGATCTTCACCAAATTGAAATGGGACCAACTTTGAAGTATACCCTTTCAAACACAAAAAGAATTTTCAAAATCGGTCCAGGCGTTTTTGAGTAATCGGGGAACATACTACAACTCCTTCCTTTTTTTGAAGTCGGTTAAAAATGAAACAACTACCTAATATTAGAGTAGAGTTATAGTTCGCGACAGGTCGAGATAGCAATCGGGGTACGAGGCGGGGGAACGCCGCGCACACCCGCATGTCACCTGCGGTCCCCGCACCGGGTTAGCGCTGGGGCTGTGCGGGTGTGCGGGGCATCCCCGCCCCGATTGCCATCTCGACCTGTCGCGCACTTATAGGTACCTAACTGCAGTCAAACACAATCACTTATAATGTATTTTATCATCCGTTAACCTTCTGATATATGTATCAATTATATAAATCTTACTAATCTATTTAGGTACTATGTTAATTCTGTGTTCATGACACAGATCATTATAATCCCAAATTACGAAACTATTTATTTTACTCTACTTAATTATTATAGATACTAATGGAGTTTTATACAGAGTGTAACCAGAACGTTAGCAAAAACGAACGCTAGGTGATAGTAGGTACCTACTGATGATTACTGATAAGGTACTACGAAAATTCAACCGCTAAGGGTCACCCCCTTAGCGGTTTGAAATTTGTATAGTCCACGCGGACGAAGTCGCAAGCATAAGCTAGTTTATACATAAAATTGCTATACTTACAGCACTGGACTTATATACCTATCTATACTTAAACATAACATTTTGTTTTCAAGATATAGACATTCCAAAAACGGTTACTAAAACCCCTTATATTACAATACTTTTAGGTCTGTGCATATTATATATTTTTTATGGTTCCGTACCTCAAAAGGAAAAACGGAACCCTTATAGGATCACTTTGTTGTCATTCTGTCTGTCTGTCTGTCAAGAAACCTACAGGGTACTTCCCGTTGACCTAGAATCATGAAATTTGGCAGGTAGGTACTAGGTAGATCTTATAGCTGACATTTGGGGAAAAATCTGAAAAGCGTGAATTTAGGGTTAGATCACACAAAAAAAAATTAAATTGTGGTCATGAACTAATAATTAGTATTTTCAACTTTGGAAGTGAGTGACTATATCAAATGGGGTATCATATGAAAGGTCTTTACCTGTACATTCTAAAACAGATTTTTATTTATTTTTATGCATCATACTTTTTGAATTATCGTGCAAAATGTCGAAAAAATACGACTGTAGTACGGAACCCTCATTGCGCGAGCCTGACTCGCACTTAGCCGGTTTTTTATTGATTGAGACGAATATATTAAAAAGTCTGTTGTTTGTAAATACAGGCCTACTAGATATAAAGAAGGAATCTGGGACACGCGATGATCAAGTCAAGTAAATATTGAACTAAATACAAAGAATATTTATTTTATCACGCATCAAAAAAATATGTCGTGTCAAAGAAGCAGATTAGGACATGATAATTATTTGAATTGTTTTACAGTGTTTAGAATCATAAATCTGCAAGCGAGTACAGTTTGCACATACCTAGAAGTACCTAATACTAAAACTATTCATGCTATTACTTAACACTTTTTAATTTTTTTTTTGTTATAGCTATTTTATTGTTTTAAAATTTAAATTATGGATGAAACTAAAAAGCACGTCAAATAATTGTGACGTCACGTATTTCATAGAAGCTCGCATACTAAGCGCGCCTTTTGACGTTTGATAAAAAGTTCTCAAATACCGGATTCAACAGTTTTTTTTAATTATAATTGAAAATAAATAATTCAACTCCACATCAATAAATGTGGAGCACTACAATTATACTGATGTCACGTTGGCTAGATTATATCAAGATCCTATTGCTGATGCACCGCACCTACTTTGTTCCTGTTAAGTAAATCAAAGTGTTGGAAGTTAGTGAGCTTAGTTTTTTTTATATACTTAATGTTTTTATGGGACTCTTGTCCAAACTCCAGCCTCATCGTAGCTTAAATAATTACAATATTTCTGCATAGGATGGGTCTCTATGCACGTTATGTCTGCCTACCTATTAAGTATATTATTACAAGCTGAGAGCTTAGTTTGCTTACGGCATTATTTTTATTTTATCAAAAGAATATTAGCCATGTTAATCATGAGTAATATTCCTCTTTCCCCTCCAACTAAGCATAAAGCTTGTGCTAGGTACGACGACTGTGTAACAGGTAGGGTTTGAACCGCTGACCTTTCGGATTACAGTCATATGAGTTTCAGTTCGCTCCTTATAAGCGTTGAGATAGCAAATAAAATTCTTTAGGTTTATTGAGCATAAATAGTCTAAACTCTTACTAACACATTGTTTCAACAATGCGTTGACTTCACACTTTGCTTTGCTGACTAATAGAGTATTATTCACATATGCCTTTACGGCTTCGTCTAGAAGTAGAGCGCCGAGTAAACAATGTTCAATAAAAACGTACTGCAGAATAATTTCTGACAAACTTTTATAAAACACCTCGACCTCACCACGAGTTGTCGGACCAATAGGCATGTCTTTTACATACATAACCTTCATAAGTCGTAAAAGATAAAACCATTCACTTTAATTATCTAATTTATTGTTATTATGTATGAAACATTGTCAAACAACATAGTTGACTAAAGAAACGTGACATTGAAGAAGTTATTTTTCAGTTCGTGAGCACAACGGACTGGTGCACTTTCAATGAGAAAAGCAATGATTTAAATCGAAGAAAATTCATTTAGTTATCACGAAATTATTTAGACTGAATGTGGTGTTTTAAAATATGAACAGAAAAAAATTTGTTTAAGACTAAATATTGGAAAGTGTTATTTTATATTTTCGTTGAAAGGACACTGGACATAGTAGGTAAAATGGTTATTAAGGTGGAAATAGGAGCACAAAATCCAACCGTCAGTCGGTTGCGATCAATAACATCACAGGTAAGTAATGTTTAAATTAATTACATACCTAGATTGCTTACGTAAAATTAAAATTAGCAAATGTCCGCGACTTCGTCAGCGTAAATGCAAATGTTGTTACAAAACTGATTTACCAAACCCCTGTTGTAAGTAGGTATACTTCGATTGCTTTTTAAATTATTCATCAGTTTTTTATAATTTACTCAAGCAAAAAGGATACTAAGCAGAATTAATTTAATATTTTTTAATAGAGATAGCGAGCAAATGAGCAGGCGGGTCACTCTGATGTTAAGTGATTACCACCGCCCATGAACATTAATTGCAGCACCAGTACGCTTAGTACGAGACACCAGCGGAAACGTTGCGAAATTAAAATCAGTGGCATTGAATTTTTGACTTCAATTCAAGGTCCATTTTACTTTGACGATATTGTGTTTCGTCTCTCGAATTCTAGCAACGTTTGGTGAGACGTTAAATCTTATACTAAGCGTACAAAGGAACTGCTGATGCGTTGCCGGCCTTTCAGAAATTTGTTGGTCCGCCCCTTGAATAACCCCATGTTGTAATCTAGTGGGAACCTACCGGCAAAGCCGTGCCGCCAAGCGATTTAGCACCGGTACGATGCCGTGTAGAAACCAAAGGGTATGGATTTAATAAAAACTGCCATACCCCTTCTTCCCGGTTAGCTCGTTTCCATCTTAGACTACATCATCACTTAACACCGGGTGAGATTGCAGTCAAGGGCAAACTTGTATCTGAATGAAAAAAAAGAGCGTATAAGTATGGGAGATCTATATCAAGTAGGATAAATCTGAAATGTAATTAATAGATTTTCTTGACAATCACTGTTTTAAATTTAAAAATATTTTAGTTCATAGCATCAACATCGTCATTTATCCTCATCCTGGATTTGGGGATGGCGCTTATATTTTCAACAATCATGATGCCTGCTGTACTTAACGCTACGGAGGGTTTGTCACTCAATGAATTAGAAGCTTCATGGTTTGGTAAGTCATTGTCAGATCATTATCATCAACCCATGACCGGCTCACTACAGAGCATGGGTTTCCTCTGAGAAACAGAAAAGTTTTGGCCAGTCTACCGCGCTGGTCAAGTGCGGATTAGCAGACTTCACACACCTTCGAGACCATTATGGAGAGCGTTCTGGCATGCAGGTTTCCATTCGATGTTTTCCTTCACCGTTAAAAAAAAACTTTTTATCGGGATCGAACCCTTTACGGGATCGAACCCTTGACCTCCGATTAGGACGCGGACGTCTTAACCACTAGGCTATTGTCAGTTACTATATATAATACTGTATTATAAGCAAAATAGTAGTATACTATTCTAATTATTCGATCGTTTTCAGACATTTCTGAACCCTATCTAACTTTTTAAATTCTTATGGCATCGGTTCTGATGTTATTCTCTAAACTAAATTTAGAGTATCTGCATCTTTTTCTTACTAATATTGTTAAAAAAGGACGGGAAATTAAATCTAAATTTTGGTGCACAGCCCATATCAAGGCTGGCACTCTATTCGACTATTCCATTCCTTTTTAATTTATTCTTATTTCATTCTTGTTAAAATGTGTTACGTTGTGGATTAGATTAATCACTAGCTATAACAACGACGTGCAGGAACTACATTTTTGATTTGTTTTGATTTGATAACTTCATTTTCAGGTAGCATATCATTTTTGATGCAGCCAGCCGGTGCAGTTATATCTGGTCCAATAGTAGATTATTTCGGTAGAAGAAAGGCTAACTTTCTTTCAAACGTACCAATATTAGTTGCTTGGCTTCTCATGTACTTCTCTTGGAATGTACCGTCCCTCTTCGCTGGCAGTGCTCTGTTGGGAATTAGTTTAGGTGTTATGGAAGCGCCTATCAACTCATATGTGGGAGAAATAAGGTAACACTTTATATCGTAAGTCCCTTTTCAGCAGTGGCGTGCAGGTCATAGAGGCATAAATGCACTGCTTACCCCAGTTGAATAGCTCAATGCATATTTTTCATAATGACCTGCCAGTAAACAGGCTCCTACTTAACTAGTGCCTACCCTGGCTTCAAACCCTGTACACGCCACTGCTTTTCAGGTATATTTTTGTACTTATTACCAGTGCTCTCATCTGATAATGGATCATTATAGTCCTCCACTAATTATTTGAAAACTAGATGATGCCCGCGACTTTGTGCGCATTTATAAAGTTACCTATTTCGATTACTGCAGGGTGAAGCAGTAGTAGTTTTATCCATACTAATCCATACTAATATTATAAATGCGAAAGTGTGTCTGTCTGTCTGTCTGTTTGCTTGCAAGCCTTTCACGGCTCAGCCGTTCAATTGATTTTGACGAAATTCGGTACAGCGATAGCTTGTATCTCGGGGAAGGACATAGGCTAGTATTTATCCCGGAAAATCAAAGAGTTCCCACGGGATTTTTTAAAACCTAACTCCACGCGGACGACGTCGTGGGCATCATCTAGTAAAAAATAAAAGATTCCGACAAATTGAGAACCTTCTCCTATTTTGAAGTCGATTAAAAATAATAATCATAATGATATATTTATCTACTTTTCAGCGACCCATCTATCCGAGGTGCACTATGTACTTTGACGCAATTCTTCGTATCAGTGGGCATCCTTATCATGTATTTCCTCGGTACAGTGGTAGACTGGCGGAACGCTGCTCTTATTTGCCTCATAGCACCAATTGCCTCGATGATTATGGTTGTGTTTGTAAGGCATTTTATTTTTATATTATGTATTCTACCTAAATAAATCGAAAAGCTGACTAACTGACTGACTGACTGATCTATACGCACAGCTCAAACTATTGGGTGGATTGGGCTGAAATTCGGTACCTATGCAGATAGCTATTATGACGTAGACATCCGCTAAGAAAGGATTTGAAATGAAATAAAATTTATTTACTTCTTCTTCTTATTTTGCTCTATGGCTTTTATTGAAATTTATTTATTTAGCTAAATAAAGAGTCCCTGTATATTTACTGATACCTACTTCAACATGCAAATAGGTACTTATTATTAAAAAAAAGTAAAAAAAATCAAAGACGGGCTTTTAAAAACCTACATCCGTACGAACTGCGAACGAAGTTATTCCGGGTCTGAAAATTAGAATAAAAATAAAATTTCGTGTGAAGTTGTTTGGAATTAACTAAGTAATTATATATAATACCTCGTCCCATTGCTATTTGGATGACCTTCATAATGGAAAATATAATATTTACATTTTATAAGGGAGGTAAAAAATTGCAGTGTAATTTTGTTAAAAAGCCGTTTAAAATTGGTAACAGGCACACATTGACAACTCCTGCTATCTCCACTCCCAAAGTGTTATATGATTAAGATGAAAATAGGAAGAGACACAAAACTACACTTGTTGGTATTTGAATAGGACACTTTTCTTTCTCAGTCACCAGAAACACCAGTATGGTTACTAGCAAGAAACCGAGAAAAAGAAGCACTACAATCCCTCTGCAAACTTCGCGGTTGGACATCACCGGAAAACGTTAAAGCTGAATTTGATGAACTGAATGCTTACAGCAAGAATAAAATATCAAAGTGTGTTATATGCTGCAACACTAACCAAGAACAGAAGACCTGTGAACACGAGTCTATGAATGGGTTTGTGAGGTACGTCAAAGTTTTGAAAAGGGAAATAACCTTTGCTTATGGAATATACAAACTTAGGAAAAGGAATAAGCTAAATATGTAAAAGGAAAAGGTGACTGACTGACTGACTGACTGATCAGTCTACGCACAGCTCAAAGTACTGGACGGATTGGGCTGAAATTTGGCATGCAGATAGCCATTATGACGTAGGCATCCGCTAAGAAAGGATATTTGAAAATTCAATCCCGAAGGGGGTGAAATAGGGGTTTGAAATTTGTGTAGTCCACGCGGACGAAGTCGCGAGCATGAGCTAGTTAAGTATATATCGCTTAGCAGTAGTAGGTACGACGATCAGTGTTAATTTGATTGTATTGTAGCATGTTAAAAAAAATTGACATTGAAATTCATGAATTCTGACTTAACGAAATTGAATTGAATTAGACCTGAGATGGCAATCTATGGAATATTATGATTCCAAACATTTTTATCTTATTTATTGGGAGGTGTTACACTTATCGCGACTATAGGTATCGCAGGATTTCAAGAACATCCGGATAAATTGCGATCCTATTAACACCTTCTCGATATTTCCTCAATCGAAGAGAAGTGTAACAGATCTCATAGCAATTGTTGTTGAAACTAAACATTTTATTATTTCAGGCGCATCCTTACATTTAGATACGTGATGCTGTGCAAGGAAACCCTCAGGCCGCTCGTGTTAGTGATGATGTACTTTCTCTTCTACGTGATGAGCGGCCTAGTGCCTATTCGACCTAATTTAATTAACGTCTGCGGAGCACTCGGTATGGCGCAGGATGGCAAGTTCGTTGCTGTGAGTTTTCCATAATACTTCACTTACCTGGGACTCTTACCCTTATAGATCAGTATGAGAACACTTTGTTTCACTGTCTTGGAATAACGCGAACCTGTATGGATAGTTCGAATATGGGTTGAAATATAACTTACTAGACGATGCCCGCGACTTCGTCCGCGTGGATTTAAGTTTTTAAAATTCCCGTGGGAACTCTTTAATTTTCCGGGATAAAAAGTATGCCTAAAGCCTATGTCCTTTCCTGGGATGTAAGCTAACTCTGTACCAAATTTCATCAAAATCGGTTAAACTGTTGGGCCGTGAAAAGCTAGCAGACAGACAGACGGACAGACAGACCCACTTTCGCATTTATAATATTAGTATGGAAGTATGGATTTATCTCCCAACCGAGTTTACAATTTCTTTTTTGGAGAAATTTTGAACAAGGTTAGGTATACAGGTAACCCAAGAGCTGGCAGCTATCTTGGGCAAAAAAAAAAAAAAAATGGCCATACAAAGGGTTAATCTTGCCACCATCTTGTGTAATAAGTGCAATGTCTCGCTGCGGTAATCTTTTTGAGGTTTTAGATATACTTATTTAATTTATTTTAGTTTTTATTTAACTAATTAATTAGGTTTGATTTAGATTTAAATTTAGTTTATGGTACAGATGTTTTACACTTACGATGTGCCACATATACGATAACAATAATGAGTGTTATCCTAGCGCTTCTATTATTTACTGGTAGCGCCGGGGTAACTCATACTTTAAAAGTATTGTTTTGTGGAGCGCAATTATGTTAATAATTTTTTCTTTCTTTCCTTGTAGCTCATGGTCGGGGTCATCACATTCATCACGACGTTCGTCGTCATCGGCCTCATCAAAGTGCTCGGAAAACGCAAGCTGTCCATCACTTCCCTCCTCGGGAGTGCTGTCAGTTGTCTGCTTCTAAGCATATACGCTAAGAGAAACTTGGCCGACACTGTGTTTTCATACAACCCCTCCACGTTTCCAACCGAGACTAGCGTCGTGCCAGTGGTCTTGTTATATTTGTTGACAATATTCACTGGTTTGGGTTTACCGTGGGTCTTGCTTGGCGAATTGTTTCCTTTCAGGTAATTTATTTTCATTATTTGTTTATAATTTACTAGCTTATGCTCGCGACTTCGTCCGCGTGGACTACACAAATTTCAAACCCCTATTTCACCCCCTTAGAGGTTGAATTTTCAAAACTCCTTTCTTAGCTAATGCCTACGTCATAATAGCTATCTGCATGTCAAATTTCAGCCCGATCCATTCAGTAGTTTGAGCTTTGCGTTGATAGATTAGTCAGTCAGTCACCTTTTCCTTTTATATATTTAGATAACTATCATCATCAACATTTTATCATCATTTTGTATAAAATCGTCAACATCATCAACCCTTGGCCAGCCCATTAATGAGTGCGGGTCTCCTCTCAGAATGGGAAGGGTTTGGCCATAGCCCACCACGCTGACCTGGTGCAGACTTACAGACTTTGAGATCATTATAGAGAACTCTCAGGTAGCCTTTGCACGTCTCCAGGATGCAAGCTATCACTGTACCTACCAAATAGATGCGTAGACATGTAGCTCACGTGGATCTAGGTTGTTTAAGAATCCCGGGGCAAAAGAATTCTTTCCTAGAATACAAGCTGTCTCTGTACCAAATTTCGTTAAAAATGGGTAATGGGCTGTGAATATTTCGCAGATATACACACACTTTCGCATTTATTTATGGTAGTAGGTATAGATTAAAAATGATTTTTCTTTTGTTTCAACAGAAGCCGGGCCTCCGCTCAAGGTTTATCAGCGGCAAGTAACTACGTATTCTCCTTCATTGGAACCAAAACTTTATACGACTTGGAGAGCAACTTAAAGCTCTGGGGAACTTTCGCCGTGTATGCAGTATTCGGCTTCATTGGCGCTATTTACTTATACTTTTTCTTGCCTGAGACCGAAGGCAAGACGTTGCAGGAAATAGAGGACTTTTACAAAGGAGAAAGGAGGATTTTCGCCGATGACCCTATCATAAATAGTTGTAGAAGGCATAAGAGATGACATTGTTAAGGCTTTATTAAATTTATTTTATACAGAAAATTGTTTCAATATTATGCCATCATTTTATTGGGCTATGGCATTTTATGAATGAAAAGACAGGTGGTAATGAATTTCAAAAACTGTCTTAAACCTAAACTAGTGAGAAGATAATCTGTAGCAGTAGCTATTTATCGGTGCAATTTTTTTTAGAACGTTATCATTAGTTTCAGAGATTTGCAATAATACTAATATAAATAAACAAGAGACGACACATTGTTTAGGCATACCTACTTACCATTTATAGTTTTAACAGAATTTTAAAAATGGAGGAGGTTCTCAAAGAGAGGGTTCTACTACGGAACCCTAAAAATAGTTTGACTATGGTTTGGGTTGTTCGTGGTCTTTGGTTGGCTGTTGATATTATAATTTGTTTGATGTTTTCTCGTTTAACTGTGAAACTTGTTAGTGCGTGGTGAAACACTCATTTCCATTAACAGTCTGTTAAACCATTTAACAGGATGCTAAATTAACAAACAGAGTATGGGAAAATCGGGTCTAAGCCAAAAGTTCTCAATAACAAAAAATCTAATATACCTAAATACTTTTAATAACAGCTAATCTAAGTAAGTATACAGAAGTAAGTATAATTACAGAGACGGATCCTCAATTCTTGCAACGAACAATGGTATAGCAAACTGTGTATCCCAAAGTACGGCTAAGAAAGGTCTATTAGCGCGGAAAGTAGCTGATGGATCGTCGTAAGATAAGGCTACTGCTGTAAACCCAGTTGCTGCAGATGCTGAAAGTCCTTGTTCGTCAACAGATAGAAAACCTGTGTGTATAGCACTGGTGATCTCTGGAGAATATGTCCGGAAGGTACCGATGCGCGTGAGATCTGTTTGCGGCGAAAATATTCCTGTTATTCCCATCTGAAATTAAAAACGTCACTAAAGTGAGTAGAGAGCTCTAAAAATAATAATATCATTTATCTTTCTATTGTAGAAAATGTCATATTGTACAAAAATATGAGAATTGCATTTTCAAGCACTTTTCAATTCTACTCTCCTTACAACACAATTTTCACTCATCATCATTATCATCATCAACATATCGCTGGCTCATTAGTGGGCATGGAGCTTCTCTCCGAATGAGAAGGGTTTGGGCATAGTCCACTACGCTGGCTACGTGTAGATTGGCAGAATTTACACACCTTGGATTATGGAGAACTCTCAAGAATACAGGTTTCCTCACGATAGTGATGTTTTCCTTCATCGTGATATTTAATTACACTTACAGCGCACATAATAACTACCCATATTATAAATGCGAAAGTGTGTTTGTTTGTTGGTTTATTGATTTATCCTTCAATTACGTCGCAATGGAGCAACGTATCAACGTCATTTTTTGCATGGGTATAGTTTAAGACCTGGAGAGTGACATAGGCTACATTTTATCCCGGTAAATCAAAGAGTCCCCCACGGGATTTTCAAAAACCAAAATCCACGCGTATAAAGTCGCGGGCATCAGCTAGTATGCATATAACTCCGAAAAATATTAGCAGTTTTTGTATTGATGTCAACAAAATCATGCTGATTTGTCGAACCTGAAGAATTCCAAAAAATATATGATATTATAGTACGTATAACTCACAGATTTTAGAACAGGAATCAAATTGGTATCTGATTTGATTGTAAACTTCGGTATTTCCAATTGTGTCTCGATTTCTTCAAAGTTGTGATAGTTGCGAAGCTTGGAGTTAGTCAATGAACCCAAAACAGTGTCTACGTCAGACAACAGATGCGGCAGTATCAAAATTAACGAGTATTGGTGTCGCTAAAAATGAAGAAAAATAGTATCACTGTATTATTTATCACTATCATTCTTCAAGAAAACGAGGGAAAAAATCCCTCTACCCTTGTCCTCAATAGAGTTTACCTGCTGGGAAAGAATAGGGGTTTGTTTCCGCTAACCCTCACAATACAAGAATATTATAGAAGGTAATGAAATACAACGGGAAAAATTACTACTATCACAGCAACATGAAAGGACAATGGAGATTTTTTCATTTTCTCTAACTAAGGCCAATCATAGAGTAATAAAATAGAATAGACTCTTAATTTATTATGCTTTTCACTTAGGATAATAATACTCCTTATTTTAACAATCATTCGCTCAAGGATGTGGTAATAATGGGAAGTTCTCCCCACTGCATTCATTATCATCTTCATAGGCATCATTTTTACTTTGTTATTTTTCTATAGTTTAATTTCCTAACATATAACTTACCTCAAAAGGCAAAACGACCACGCGAGCCCTCGTATCCTGTTCAACACCAAATTTCAATGCATGACGCATACGCATGAAAGGAACAGATTTAGTTTCTTCGTTACTCAAGGTGAATGTTAAATTCTTTGTTGATTCCTTTTTAAACTTCGTCTCCCAGAGACCTTTGAAATACACTGCATTAGCTATAACCAATTGAGTGTTCAGGCCCACTGCATCTGTAATTATTACCATTAAAATATTAGTTTTCTCTCAATTAGATGTCTCCAAGAAGGTAACTAGTTCTCAACTTTTTAAATCAAGGCAATTTATTCCGTTGAGGAATTTCCTGGCCTGCATATTTTTTACATCAAGAACTAGCTGATACCCATAACTTTCTCAGCGTGGATTTAGGATAAAAATCCCGTAAGAACTCCGGGATAAAAGTAACCTATGTCACTCTCCAGGTCTTTAACAATAATTATCCATGCAAAAAAATTACATCAATCCGTTGCTCATTTGTGGCGTGATGGATGGACAAACCATTAAATAGACACACTTTCACATTAATTATAATAGAGGTAGCATAGGTAGTGAATAATGATAGGAGATCAAGATCTGGAGCAAATTTTACCTTCCCTGACCACTGCGCAGTTAAGGCCTAACTTGTCATTAAATGAAAAAAAGATTTGTTTTTTTACTGTAGCCAGTATAAAACTTACTAGGTGGTAGCAGGTTTTCGATTCTGTTATGAGTTTGTATAGCAACCCATTTATTTATTTGGTTAACAGCCCAAGCAGGTCTTGAAAAGTCCATTTGTGTTACTTCGCTTCCAAAATCCTGGATAGCACTATCCTTGAAATCTAGATTTATTTCGAAACCATCACCTATAAATAAGTTATTTGACACGGTCAGGATGTTTCTTGAGTTTCGTTTCTGAAAAATGATAATAATGTATTGAAATACTTATAACTGATGAGCAATTATAAAAGAGAATTTTAAAACCGAAGTTTGATCTTAATTAAGTTTTTGTTTTTACTCTCTGCTTCGCTTTAGAATCTATTATTATAATGTAAGTATAGGTTAAAATCAACGATCTCTGTTTACTACGCATTTCAAGCAAGAATTTCTATTTTTGTTCGGAATATATACGATTAAAATGCTACTAATCTACCACAAGTAGTTGTTTTTCTTTACGAACAACAGACAGGTTATGCTAAGCCTACTTAATAAGGTTCACAGCAATAGTCTAACAGGTATTAACATTAAACTTCATCTTTACATCATATTTCGGCCTTTCTTCATATTATCATGGATTTAGATAAATATAGAGGATCCACTTACTTTCATATCATAGGTAAGTCTTCTATATGTAGGCGCTGTGACTTTCGGGGTCATTTGCAACAACCTTGTTATTTGTTCCTGCGCATCGCCAATGGTTCCTTGCTGTAGAAGTGCCAGAACAGTTGCGACAGATGTCGGAGAGACTATAATGTTACCGGCTTGCAAGTTTGTCACGCTCTGGAATTTAAAGTTTTTACTGATATATAGTGGAATTAAGGTTTACAATATCAGAATACGCTTTACGTCATTTTGGCACGAGGGCAGTTTTACGTACGTTATTATTGGCATTAGTTGACTAGCGGGCCCTATGACTGGCCCCTATGACGGGCCTATGACTATAGATGATTACGCCCGATTTAGAGTTTTCAAAAATCCCATGGGAACTCTTTGATTTTCCATAACCAACACTAGCCTATGTCCTTCCCCGGAATATAAGCTGTCTCTGTCTAGAATTTCGTCAAAATCGGTTAAGCGGATGGGCCGTAAAAATCTAGCAGACAGACAGACAGACAGAGACACTTTAGTTTTTATGATATTAGTATGAATAGATAAATTAATGTATTTGCAATTGGAAAAACTATGGTACAGTTTACTTGTCTAAAATTCCTCTGCAGTCTTAAATTGGTTGCAGCAAAAACGAAAATCTGTGCATCCTATCTTCGCGTTTTACTTTCTCTATGCAAAAACTTCATCGATATATCATCATTATCAACTGATAGACCTACGTCCATGACTACGTCACCATTCTAGCACCCTGAGACTCCAACGTCTATCGGTTTTTTCGAACTATGTGCCCGCCCTGCCCATTACCACTTCAGCTTCACAAGTTAGAGCTATATCTATCGGTTGCTCTGGTTCTCGTACGGATCCCCTCATTTCTGATTTGATTAGGTACGTCGAGGAACTCAAAATAAAAGCTTACCTTCATCAAATTAATTCCAAAAGTCGTGATAGCATACGTTACATTGTTCAATTGCTCCACTTCTGTTTTACCTACACTCACAACTCTTATTGGATTAAGAGCAAACGGTGACGCATCTTCATTAGCTGGTATTCCGTTTAACCTATCGTTAACATCATCACGATTTGTTTGTGGAATTTCGTTGCTTGGTACATTGTTTACACTGCTACCAGTTGGTGGAGGACTTGTAGTCTTCCTATTATTTAATAAATCCTGAATATATTTGTCATAAGGGCTTTGTGTTGCAAAGGTTAATGCTCGATGGTCATAATTTTGAGTATTAAAGCCCCTTCTATCGTGGTTTCCTTGAAGATGCTGTGATTCGACGTGCAGTACCAAAACACACACTGAACAGAGTGCTAAAAATGATAAAAATATTAAGTAGATCACAATATTAGGTCAATGTATCTAAAACAACCACCTAACTGTACACTCTTTCTAAAAAAAGGATTAATGGAATACTTTAGAGTTGTGTAGTAACAACGCCTAATATTTTCATCTTGTGACTCGCAGCATCCCTGTCGGTTTTTGGGTTAAAGAAAGCATTTAAATTCAATCGGCACCCTGACGCTGACTTCAGGGTGGTGCGTGTACAGAAATTTGAAAAATACTGTTTTCGGTCTGTATTGATAATAATAATAATGATTCGTCTAATTTAATTTACCTATAGTTAAAATCTAATTACAGTAATACTAAAGTAGGTAAGTATACCTAGATGTAGTAGGAACTTACCTATTATCAATAAAAATAAGTTTTGGTATCGAAATAAATATGGATGACCGATACAAAGTCATAAAGAGTAGATATATCATAAATCATACAATTATTGCTTTAATTTCTCATCAGCTAACGTAGAAACATTTAGATAAGGTAAACATTTTTAACTTACAAAACTAGTTATAATTAAAAATAAACTAATATATATTATAGTACCTAGCTATAAAGATAACCAATATCTAAAGATAATAATAAATAATATTAAGTGAATAAGATTACTGTATACACGACTTAAAATCAACAGTTTTCCTTAAGTTTCACATCCCTGCAGTATTTGACTTTGAACACCATCAAGTAAATACTCTTCTCATTAAAACATTAAAAACCTGTATTAAACATCAGAAGAAGATGATTCATAAGTATTGAAACAGTACTTACTGTATACTATTTTCATGTTTGCTCACATTAATGGCACTATTGATTATGATACAAATCAGCTTTTGTTAAGCACTTTTATTTTATTGTTTTCTTGTTTTGTTTACGACACCATGCAGAGCAATATCTCGACTTGATCTCTGCTCTACTACTACTAAAGAATGACCGTATACAAGTTTATCGTGTTGTATATTTTACGTCGACATAGTTGTTTCTGCTATGCTATAGGAATTTCAACTTTATTTCTTGTTGTCTGAACATCGAATTCGATGAAACTTACTTGTCGCTTGTTGTAAAATGAAGTTTATATGAATTTTGTGGTTTTCCCAAGTCCGGTTGATTCTCGACGCCATACATGTTTATTTTGACCCCAAATAATATTAAAACAGTAGCCTACTTACCTTCAGTCTGACCCGTGAAGACGCATAGAAAGAAAGAATCAGTACCCTTATTATAAATGCGAAAGTTTGTTTGTTGGTTTGTTCTTCAATCACGTTGCAACGGTGCAGCGGATTGACGTGATTTTTTGCATGGGTACCTATAGTCAAATACCTCGAAAGTGACATAGGCTACTTTTTATCCCGGAAAATCAAAGAGTTCCCACGGGATTTTCAATAGGTAAACCAAATTCCACGCGGACGAAGTCGCGGGCATTAGCTAGAAAAGAATGTAATGTAATTAAAACATCAGCCAATATTTTGGTACATTTTATTCTATTTAGCTGTTTACCAGAGAGTTGTCATACTACTAGAACAACCAGATAATATAGCAAATACGACATTCTTCAGCTCATTATTTCATGAGAAAATAATCAGCAGAAGGCCAGAACGTCATGGCTGAAGAAATGATGCCAATGGTTTGGATTTGTATTGCCCCCAAGTCCCAACTACCCCCCAACACAGGGAGGAACGATCCGCGACTATGAAGTTTTGATCATGGTGGCTTTGGCAGGTAACAGGTAACAAAGGTAATCTGCCAAAGCCACCATGATCAAAACTTCATAGTCCCGGATCATTCTTTCCTGTGTTGGGGGGTACTTGGGGGCAATACGCAGGGGAATTTTCTGTTTTTAGGGTTCCGTACCTCAAAAGGAAAAACGGAACCCTTATAGGATCACTTTGTTGTCTGTCTGTCTGTCTGTCCATCTATGTGCATTTGCCGCGATCGTCACTTTGCAATTGTGCATTGTAAGGTCTACATCTCCTGAGGATGCTCCGGTGTCGGGGCGAAATGTGCGTCGAGTGTGTTTTGGGATTTGTGTGGTGCTGCGAGGTGGTGGTGCGTATTGCTTGCCGAGTGGCTGCGTTTCCTGCATGGTTAGCAGTGGGAGGGCGGGCGGTGCATTTCGCATGCTGCATGTTGCATCATACAGATTCGGCCTGTTTCAGCGGTTTACAGCAAATTAAGCTTTTGGTTCATTGTATGTCTGTCTATCTGTCGGTCTGTCAAGAAACCAGTCAGGATACTTCCCGTTGACCTAGAATCATGAAATTTGGCAGGTAGGTAGGTCTTATAGCAGGCGTTCGGGGAAAAATCTGAACACCGTGAATTTCTGGCTACATCACACAAAAAAAAATTTTTGGTCATGAACTAATAATTAGTATTTTCAATTTTCTAAGTAAGATATCATATGCTTTGAAAGGTCTTCACCTGTATATTCTTAAACCGATTTTTATTTATTTTTAGGTATCATAGTTTTTGAATTATTGTGCAAAATGTCGAAAAAATACGACTGTAGTACGGAACCTTAGTTGCGCGAGCCTGACTCGCTCTTGGCTGGTTTTTATAAAATAACGAAGATCTGGCCCTCACGTGTTCTTAGTCCATAATAGTTGACAAGCCAACCTCTAACAAGAGACGGCAATACAAGATGAAAAAGGAGAAGATAAAAATGAAAAACTTTTATAATCTGAGTGTTTATTATTTATTATGTAATATCAAATGTCAAAGTTAATTGCATAATTTTATAAGTCGTGAAAAGTCGTATGGTATTATAATGGAAATCACTCACGGTAGTTTAAACGCTAAAAAAGTCGTATGGTCACTCGCAGTAATTATATTATTATTATAAGCACTTACTTCTTAGGATTAGGTATGTCACATTATATTATTTATTTATATAGTTTAATTTGTAAACAATAAAATTGAGAGAAGAACATAGTACCCAGATTATATACAGTGATTTAGGCAGGCTTGTACATATATGTTTTATTTTTTACAGAGGCCAAAATTTTTTCAGTCAACGTGTGGTCTTTCACGTTTTCCAATACGGCTCGAAATTCGAACCTTGGGAATGACATCTTGTAGAGTGCTTCTGTTTGCATTAAGCATATGGCACTTAAGTTAGCCTCTTGCTTTGTCGCTGCTTTATATCTGAAAACAAGAAAAATATTCAATAAGCACCTTATCTCTGTCTGTGTACTATTTCTTCATACTAAAGGTCGTGCTCACTTTCTTAATGGTAAGGGTTTTTTTGAGATACTAATGCAGTGGTCTTTCAGTTGCATCCAAGTACGACTCGAATAACGTTCGACACGTACCCACACAATAAAGTGGAGTCGAAGCGAACCGTCTTTTTTATAGCAAATTAAACTCATTGACATACCAGCTTTATCATGGTAAAACTCAGTTTAATGAAAACAAAACATTCACTATTATACTATAATAATAATTATAAAAAATAGTAGTTTATGAAACGGTTGCAAATTAAAACACGAGAACTGTGAGTTTGGATTTTTTCGTTTGTACACGAGAGTTTAAATACCTAAGTAATTGTGTAGAGTTTCATTTTGTATTTAATTTCTACTCACTGATGCCCGCGACTTCGTCCGCATGGATTTAGTTTTTTAAAAATCCCGTGGGAACTCTTTGATTTTCCGGGATAAAAAGTAGCCTATGTCCTTCCCCGGGATGCAAGCTATATCTGTACTAAATTTCGTCAAAACCGGTTGAACAGATGGGTCGTAAAAGGCTATCAGACAGACAGACAGACCGACAGACAGACAGACCGACAGACAGACAGACAGACAGACAGACACACTTTCGCATTTATAATATTAGTATGGATTTTGATTTCAGCTACTTCTAGCATAGACTTATTATAGTAGGTAAGCGACTTTTAACAGCGATAGTTGCCCCGTTTCATAAACTACTACAACTTGTTTATTTGTCATATTTATTTTTGAAAAACTAAAACATAAACATTGAAAAGACACAAGCTACAAGAAGCCCTAGAATGTGAAAAAAACCGGCCCAGTGCGAGTCAAACTCGCGCACCGAGAGTTCCGAGCTACAGTCTTATTTTTTCGACAGTTTATATTATGATAAATCAAAAACTATTTCGCATAAAAATTAATAAAAATCTGTTTCAGAATATACAGGTAAAGCCCTTTCATATGATACCTTGATACCCCACTTGGTATAGTAATCTTACTTTGAAACTTGAAAATACTAATTATTTGTTTATGGACACATTTTATTTTTTTTCGTGATGTAACCACAAATTCACGGTTTTCAGATTTTCCCCTTTACGTGTGCTATAAGACCTATCTACCTACCAAATTTCATGACCTAGAATAGGTCAACGAAAACTACCCTTTAGGTTTCTTGACAGACAGACAACAACCATTTTTAACCGACTTCATTCCTTTTGAGGTACGGAACCCTAAAAAGAACTTGCAGAGCAAAAATGCTTATCATAATTTAAAAATATCTTACACAGCATTCTTCCCGAGCTTCGCCAGTAACTCTGTCTTGTTGAGCAGATTTAAAGCGTTGTATATGGCAGCAGCTGCTAACGCTGAAGGACCGTACAAGTTAAGAGACTTGTGGACCACGAGGCCTGCCATGTACGTGAGCGTGGCTGCCGTCTCAATTTCCACGAAGATAGATACATCGCACACCCACGACAAATAGGGTATGAAATCCTGTGCCACTACTGGTTGGATCGGAAATTCCTGTAAAATAAAGCATGATTAATTCTAGTAGGGGATTACTAAAAGTAGCCTATGTCCGTCCCCGGGATGCAAGCTATCTCTGCATGAAATTTCGTCAAAATTGGTTAAACCAATGTTAAACAATGAACCAAAAGCTTAATTTGCTATAATCCGCTAAAACAGGATGAATCTGTGTGGTGCAAACATGCAGCATGCGAGTTGCGACATACTACGCCCGCCCTCCCACTGCTAACTAAACATGCTGGAAAAAGGAGCCACCAGGCAAGCAATAACAATTGCAAAATTGTGGATTGTAAGTTCTGAAGCTGCTCCGGTGTCGGGGCGAAACGTACCTACGTCGAGTGTTTTTTAGGATTTGTGCTGCTTTTTCCTGCATGTTTAGCAGTGGGAGGGCGGGCGGTGCATGTCGCATGCTGCATGTTAAACGATACAGATTCGACCTGTTTCGGCGGATTATAGCAAATTAGATGACTTCGTCCGCGTGGATTTAGGTTTTTAAAAATCCCGTGGGAACTCATTGATTTTCCGGGATAAAAAATAGCCTATGTCAAGGCCCCGGGATGCAAGCTATTTCTATTCCAAATTTCGTCAAAATCAGTTGAACGGATGGGCCGTGAAAGGCTAGCAGACAGACAGACAGATTAAGCTTTTGGTTCATTGTATATTATTTATTTTGATTGATTTCCGCAAAGTAACGCCTGCTTCTATACAACACTTACCAATGTTTTCAAAACAACTTTCTCCGCAGATTTCAAAAGCTTGGCAGAGTAGGCATTACCGCCAGTTGTGACTAGCTTGTTGGCAGAACAGAAATTGCCTTGTATTTTCAACGCTATCCAATAGCAAGCGGCAGCAACCACTTGCAAGTTTTTTACATTGACTTCAGCAACCGAGAGTAGGGTATCGAAATACCATGCTGCCGTTTGCACTGCTGCAGGATTTCCTCTCGGGCCCTGGATGTGAAGATAATTTATTTGAATTAAGTAAGAAAAAATACTAACATCTTTTACATCATTTACTTACTTGTGTGGCTATTGCAGCCTAGTGTACAGCAAACCACCATTGCACAATAACTTCAAAAAGAAAAATTGCACCTATTCAATTTTCAAAACAAATTAATTGTTGCTTTAAAAATACTTGAGTCAACATAACCTCACTTCGCGTTGTTTGCCAAGATCTCACGCACAAAATACATGTTGACAAACAAAAAAGTGGCCACGGTGATAAGGACAAAAAATGATCATTCGGCACGTTCTATTAAGAGCTTAAATCGATTACCTAAGAGCTAATTAGCATTTAGCTATCTCGCTCTAATAGTAAGAGACACAATACGGCTACTTCTACATGAGGTTGATGTAGGTACTTACGTTGACTTTCACAAGCCAATTGATGATAACAGCGCGTTTTGAGGTGCTTATATTTGGCACTTGTGAAGTTTTCTCCCTCATCATCAGGTACTCAAACAATTCTGGTCCGTAGTCTTGATTGTAACTTGAAGCATAGGAGTTTAGCCCTGACAAAATTTAATATTACCACTTTATTGGCGTGACTAGTTTATGCCCGCGACTTCGTCCGCGTGGACGAAGTAGCGTGGATCTCCAGAACTTTGACTGATCAAAAGATTACGCCGATCCATTGTTTCGTTGCAGCATGATTGAAGAACAAACCAACAAACAACCACACTTTCGCATTTATAATTTGTAAAATAATTATTACGTACTAGCTGATGCCCGCGACTTCATCCGCGTGAATTTACATTTTTCAAAATCCCGCGGGAACTCTCTGGTTTTCCGGGATAAAAAGTAGCCTATGTGTTAATCTATCTCCATTCCAAATTTCATCCAAATCCCATTAAATAATAAAAGGCACTTACAAAAATCATCAGGTCGAGATTTGCTGTCAAAACGATCACTAAAAACTAGTCTACGTCTGTGTCTTTCGTCTCCATTGTCGTCATTCTCGGCTGGGGAAACACCTATCAGTTCCCGACTGTGTGGTCTCTTTAGACTTCTTTTTATATTTCTTATTCTGGATGGTTCTAGAAGCGACTTCAATCTAGGGGTCGCGACCTTGCGGCTTTCTTCTACGCGACAGTCTTTATGGGCTTCAAGTGCACGTTTATAAATGGTACTTGTTTTATCATTGTCATCATCTTCTAAGTTGTCTTTAAATACGTTATAACTCCAATCTAAGTCTTCATTGTTTTGTCGTATGGTCACATGTTGTGTGTCAATTTTACTTAAAGCACTATTGGATCTTCTTAGAACTGTTTTAACTTTCTTGTAATTTAAAGTAACTCTTTTCGAGTTGTCAGCTTCTTGGTACAGAGTCTCCAATGGTTGACGTGGATGATGTTCATTTTCCTTAACCCGATTTCTCTTCAGGGCATCTTCCGATAAAGGCGGTAATGGATCCACGGGAATTGGTATTTTAGATTTAAATGCGTTTTCTTCGGACATATTTTAAGCACAGTTATTTAAATAAAAAACTTATAATTTTTCGCTTTTGTCACACTAACCACGACCAGCGTGGGCGCTTTCTTTGAACCCGGTACGAATATGACACGTTTCTTTACAAGATACATGAACCTTTTGAAAGTTTTATTTTATAAATACCCTCTTTAGTGAATAAATTGTGTTAAGCTGCGTTGACACGATCATAGTAGCTTACTCGAATGCTGCTATCGCGGTAAGTAGGCAAGTTGGCAACCCGAGCGCATTAAGATAATGAGTTGTTAAGTACCTAGAATCATCTTATAGAAACAAAATAATGTTTAATGGAAATCTGGGTGATCTGACATCTTTACATTTTGTGAATGAACCGATTAATACAAACAAAGTTAAAGCTAGCATAAATACGTTTTTTTTAAATTCAAATACAAGTTAGCCCTTGACTGCAATTTCACCTGGTGGTAAGTGATCATGCAGTCAAAGATGGAAGTGGGCTAACCTGGAGAAGGTACCTATGGCAGTTCTTTTTAAACTCATACCCCTTTGGTTTCTACACGGCATCGTACCATAGCGCTAAATCGCTTAGCGGCACGGCTTTGCCGGTAGGGTGGTAACTAGCCACGGCCGAAGCCTCCCAATAGACCAGATCAGACAAAATTTAGAAATTATTAAATTCCAAATTTCCCCCGCCGGGAATCGAACCCGAGCTCTTAGTCTTCATCGATGTACAGTACGACAAGGCTATCTTGGCGCGTGGCCAAAATTGGAACTAACGTTGCCGTCAGTGTCCCCTTTGTTCTTGTTTGAATATTCTAAGCCTTTGTTATCCAACAGCGCCCCCCTGTCAATGTCAATCAAGTGCCAAGAGAAACTTGTCGCACTGTATATCCATGCCTTAGATAGAATTTAGAATAATTCATCTGAGATCCATGCATCGGGATATGTAATTATTCTGATTGTGTCACCGCAGCTTTACTGTATCTACAATCTGAAGTTTGTAAGTTTGGATTTAGGGGCTAGCTACACTATCCTCGAGTGCTATAAATTACGCGAATGACGGCACGGAAAAAACCTAGTTTTAGAGAAAACTTAAAAGAAACGTAAGAATGGTTTGAAGACAATACATTATAATTCACTTTGACAATACGTTGAAGAGCTCGAACTATGCATTGGTCGAGTCTAAATAAATTGAAAAGTAGGTAGGTACCTAGGTAAACAAATTTCCAATGCGAAGTCAACAAGGAACAAAACCAACAAAAATCTTGAGCTGCTATGATGGTACTCGTTAGGTAGTTAGGTACCTACTGCATCGAGATACGGTCTACTCTGTAACGACGCAGCCTAGAACGCTGGCTGCGTTACCCTCGTTATTGTTAGAGGATTACTATGGAGCATAACATGGGAAATAAATAAATAATTTCATGTGGTCAAATAAAGACATAATTATTTATTCAATAAATATTTTAATCTTAAAATATCACATGTAAAACAATAAATAAACTTAAAACTAAACTAATCTACGCTGTGTACTTTTTCATTATCAAATGCGTCTGGTTTATTGGATATTCTATATTCATCGACCCCACAGCAAAAGAATAAAAATTAGGGTAAGTAAAATAAATTATCTATGACATACAAAATTACAGATTGATTGGACGAAATTATATTATAGGTTTATTGCTGTACAATTAGCTATTACAAGTAATTCAACTAAGTGGGAAAGTAATAATTGTTTTTTTGGGCTTGTACAAATTATCTCATAAATTTTAATGTATATAGATAATATTAAACTCTAAACTTTTTCTAATTATATTAAATTTCTGTACATCATTTTATTTTCGTATGAAATAGACTTTCATAAATCCTCTTAACTTCGCTTTGTATTTAACATAATATTACAACAATGCCACCTATTTCACATTTTTTAAGAGATGTTTTAAAAGACAAAGGGGGGTTGCCATTCAACTGAGTATTTAAATATTCTGAATTTGTTTTAGTTAATTTTAATTCTCAGATGGTGTCTGTGGGTCAGTGACCTTTCCAGCAACTACGACAAGATTGTCCAAACGATCGACGATATAGAACACGAATGGATGTTCAACACAAAAGCGGCGCGTTTCTTTTGTTTCTTGAAGAGGAAGATTCTTTAGCGATTCCAGAGCTTCTAATTCCTCAACGACGTCACTAACTGTAATTTTAAAAAATGAGTGTTGACAATCGAAATAAATACTTATTAAATACATATAAAAAATATAATATAAAATAGAAGACTGACTGACTGATCTATCAACGCACAGCTCAAACTATTGGTAACTGGACGGATCGGGCTGTGGGATGCAAATGGGTATAATGACGTAGACATCCGCTAAGAAAGGATTTTTGAAAATTCAACCCTAGGGAGTAAAATAGGGGTTTCGTCCACGCAGACGAATTCGCAGGCATAAGCTAGTTAGTATAATATAAAGCACGATATACTACATAATACCTTTGACTATGCAACGGCGAAGAAGCTGTGATAGCCTTGTGGTTATGACGTCTGCCTTCCAATCGGAAGTCGGGCGTTCGATCCCGGGCACGCACCTCTAACTTTTCGGAGTTATGTGCGTTTTTAAGTAATTAAAATATCACTTGCTTTAACGGTGAACGAAAACATCGTGAGGAAACCTGCATGCCTGAGAGTTCTTCATAATGTTCTCAAAGGTGTGTGAAGTCTACCAATGCGCACATGGCCAGCGTGGTAGACTATGGCCAAAACCCTTCTCACTCTGAGAGGAGACCCGTGCTCTGCAGTGAGCCGGTTTTGGGTTGATCATGATGATGATGATGATGCAAAGGTAGGTAAATATTTAAAACATAATTTACATGTTGATTTGCATAGTTGGGTCCTTTTTTGGGTGACATCCTTCAGTTAACTAATAAATGAGTTAAGCCAACGTACTCATTAGATTAGAGAGAAACAGGCCCTAAGAAGAATAAGTAGTATAAATAAATTACCTCCGAACAAACTTGCTGATGCGTCAGTGTTGTCCACACGGACAGCAACATTCTGCACAAGTTCCTGAACGAACAAGCCTTCTTTTGCTGATATTCCTGTTAGCTCAGCATCCCGGCCAAAGATACTGCTCACTCCGAACTGCAAGGGAAAAGATTTAGATATACTACTTAATTATAATTTTAACAGAAGGGCTGGCTCATTATTTGCGCAAATGACCAGCCTGACTGTCCAGCAAATAAGCATGTAAACGCAGCCAGTATTCTTGGAACAATTCCACGCAGGCATAATTTCTACAGTAATTAGATAAGAAAGTTTTTAAAAATAATTTTAAACTGATTACACGATAAATATAAAACTTTTTAAGATGATGGATGCAGAGGATAGACAAATATGCCTGGAAAGAGAAGCATCTGTGCAAGAAGAAATCTTGGTGGTATAACTTCAGAGAAACAAAGAGTTGCAAGAATCACGCAATATATTAATTATAAGCTTGCAGAACGTTTAAAATAATAAAAAGGTAATAAGAGTATGTAGGTTTCACTAGTCAACGAAGAACTAAAAGAAGAAGAAATAATAAATTATCGTACCTTTGCTAAAGCAGCTACAGGCTTAGTAGTGGTATCCACAAAGAATGTGGGCAGTGAAACTTGCAATTCCTCTTCACGTAGTCGTTCCTGAATTTCCGATAGTGGAACTGCTGGTAAATCAGCAATAAGTCTAACCAGACCATCCCTCGAGCGTGGTACTAGCAATAGAAGAGCGTAGCGGTCACCCTGCAAAGAGAAAGGCATTTGGGTTACTAGAAGAAAGATTTATGTGGATATAAATTTAATTAATACGCCCGCTTTGCCCTCGGTTTCATTTGTTTGAAATTCGGGTCAAGCTTCATTTCGAATACTTGAAGAACGACTTTCATCTTTCCCACTGTGAAAGTTTTCTGCATTTCGTGTTATTCGCACTTAAACAATAAATAATGGTAAAAGATGACTATTAAGATACAGACTTACATCGTAAGGCAAAAGTATAGCTTCACTATCTAATTCAGGGAAGGAATTGGTCTTGTAACTACCACGTGTCTTCATCATTTGTACTTGCTTCTTTTCTGTGTTAGATTTGTAGAAAACGCCGGGTTCCACTTTGTCGAATGGCTTCTTCCAAGAACCGCGGAAGTACATGCCGTTAAAGATGAGCATCAAAGAGCTTGTCGCTAAAATTTAAATGTTACATTAATGATTTATGAAAAAAATTATTTTTAAAAGTAAAATAAACTCGACAGATTGCATGATCCTAAAAGAAACTTACATTTGCTGGTTTTTTCTCCAACACTGTTGACGGAGATGCTTGAAGCTATATCGTTTTTCTCATTAAGAACTCTACTCGTATAATCAAGACTCCTCGCATGGTTTCTAGCTTCTACCGCTACCATTGTTTCTTCTTCATCGTCATTATCATATTTCTTTGTATCTTGAGAGCTTTTAACGTACTTAATTTTCTCTTTAATATTTTTAGCAGGCTTATAGTTGATTTGAGAAATATCGACTTTGGTTGGAACATCTTCAACGGCATATGAAATTAACTTTTCATTGGATTCTTTTGGTGGCATAAGGTCGGCGACTTCTTCCATCTTTTGTACATCTTTCTTTTCTTTTTCATCGTCATGGTCTTCTGGTTCTTCAAGCATGTGATGCCTTTCAACTGATCTTACATCGGTCAAGTAGAAATCTTCTAAAATCTTTTTATAATCTTCGTTGATTGTATAGTTTTTGTAAATATAGAAGAAGTTTTTCAACTCTGGTTGGTTATATTTGTATTGATTTCTGTACTTTAGCCGTTCCATGATATATTGATAAGTTTTTCTTGTAAGATTTTGATCTTCAGGTAAGTGGAGAGCTGACACAAGTTGATTTCGTGTTTCGCCTTTTGCACCTTCGGCGAGTATGGCAAGGATGGCTGAGTAGCCAAGGGGAGAGAATGCGATATCCTTGTCATCATCAATGTATCCCTGAAATGTGAAACGTGATGCGTTAAAATCGTAAACTTAGGCAAATTACATTGGCTACAAAATTAGTTTGGCCTTCATCCAGAGATGACAGACAATGCCTCGCTGTAGTGAAATCGGCACGCTGTTCCGTGGAAATCGGTGAGTTTTTAGATTTACCTAGTATGTATTATATTTTATAGTTAGCATTATTATGAAACAAGGCTTATACAAACAAAAACGAACCTGTAAAATAGTTGTAGAAAGTTCATTGGTAGCCTCTCCAATAAAACTAGTGTCCTTAGGTTGGTCCGATCGCTGTTTTCTCATCCATCGTGCATTCGTAAGACTAACTGCTATCAGCAAAACTGTAAAAAAAAAACATTGAACTTTTTAGCGTATTTTAGTTCCTGGTTGAGGGTTATAGTTACATAGTACGCCATCCCGAGTGGGAGTTTCGCCTTGTTTTGCTACCCCAATATCAGAACTGTATGAAAGTTGTATACCTAAGTTTTAACCACGTGCCGCACTTAAAAAATTTAAGTCGCAAAAATATACTGGTTTGATGCTAAATATATTTTATGAAACAAGTGAATGCCGTTAAAATTGAAAACAACATATTTTTAGGAACTTGTTTCCATATGTTGAAATTCTCTTGTAACTAAAATATATTTTGTTAATTTAGCACAAATTCTTACCGAGATATCAATTTAACTACTAAGTACAAATTAAAAAATTAAAGTCGCCACTACTTAGTTCATATTCTGTTAGTTTCTGATGTTAGGTAACATGGCAAGCTATTAGAGTGTTTTAAGTTTTTGTGGGCCCTTGGAAGTGGGCCATAAAGCTTTCTCTTCTTTTGAATTTTCTTTTTGAAATTATTTTTGCGAGCAAATAATACCTAATTGACCATTTTTAAAGTAGGTACCTATAGTTTAATGTGCGCGACTTCGTCCGCGTGCTTAGATATACTACGCGACGTGCGGGTGTGCGGAGCGTCCCCCGCCTCATACCCAGATTGCCATCTCAGCCTGTCGTGGACTATATCTGCTTCTCAACTAATATTAATACCTACCGTCCAAATAAATCCAGCCGTTTCGAAAAACAAGTCCGATCAAAGTTCAAAAAGACAAGCAAACAATTTTGAACAGCACAATTTTTTTTTGTATTTAATTATAATATATTTGCAGCAATATTATAAGTAAGTATCTAGGGTACCTACTTAATGGAAACTTTGATTTTAATAATTGGTACTAACTGCTAGTTAGGAATGGAGGTCGCTAGCGGTACAGATGCATTCTAACGGACGGACGCAGGCTCACGAAGATGCAATTTTACCTTGTTGCCACACTTTAAGTAGGTACCTATTACAACTGCAAGTGAGAAGGATCAACTAATGACAGCTAACTAACGTCTGTTTTCAATATTCAATCTATCTTTACCTTTACGACCAAACGGACGTAAAAAATAAGATTAGATATTTTTAGATATCTAATCTTATTTTTTACGTATTTAAGAGGAAGGCGTAGTACCTAAAAAAATACCTAACCTACACGAATTACTAAACAGGAACAGAAAATTGCCGGCGCAAATATGCATCTCTTATCGAGAGTTACATTTTTGTTGCGTTTGCCGTGGAGACCCTGCCACAGAATATATAATTGCTCGACTTGGCGGTGGCACTGCCATGCCACCAGATAGTACTAACCCTGCCATGAAGTCTAAGTGCTAAAAAAAAAATTACGGAACATTTCACCGCGATTAATAGCCTCATATGGTGACAGAAGGGCTGGCTTACTTTTGCGCAACGGATCAGCCTGGCTGTCCAGCGCGGAAATGCAGACAGTATTCTTGGCATCATTCCACGCAGGCACGATTTGTATAGTAATTAGATAAGGCTAGCTTTAAGTTTTATTGTAATATTTTCATTAAAAATACAATATAAAAAAAACAGGAAAATATGTTGTTGTTTAATAAGTTATTTTGAATTACATAAACAAAAGATGTAAAATTTCCACTCTTTTGCTGCTATGAGAGCCGTAAAAGTCTGTAGATAATACCTATAGAAGATTGAATTAACCATTGCACATGAAAGACTCATAAATTAAATATTTTATTAATGACTAAGATTTCAAAGATGGTAACTGATAATAGCGAGTGATATTCAGTTCATATTGAACATATCTATAAAAAATCAAAAAAGCATCAATCTCAAAACCTCATTGCTCACGAGACCGACGAGTGCTGTGCCAGAGGCGCTGTATTTTATGATGATAGGAGGGAGCTAATAGAATGTAGCCTAGCCGTGAACTAGTAAGGCACGACGAACGGTGAATGCACTGTGCTGACCCTACACCATTGTACTCTCTCTAGTAGGTAAAGTTAGCAAAAAAATATGTTACTTGGTGATGAAAATTATATTATTTCCAAACCGTTTACTCTTTCAAAAATATACTTAAAGTGTATATTTTTAAGGGAGAGGTATTCTTAGCGAAATAAGTAACACATAATAATATTTTAGTAAAAACTTGCATAAACCGATAATTTTGATTTTGCAATAATAAATTAAGCTGGTGTGAGAGAATGAGTTCTAAGTCTTAGGTGTTGTACCTAAAAAAGCAGAAAAACTTGTTATAAAAATAATTACTTACAATCTTCTCATAATTTTATTATTCAATGCACGAGTATATAGCTATTATGTCAGAAAAAATATGAATGTTATGATTCCAAGTAGGTAAATAATTATAATTATCAACAATAATGTAACAAAATTATAGTTCTCAGTTCACCATTCCATTTGAAGATCCTTTCAAAGGTTGTTTGAGATAAATAAACTGGAATTTTTACTAATTTCATTGCACTTGATTACTACTTGTACTTCGATATCTAAAATCATAATATTTAGAAAATTCACCGAAGTATAATTAATAAAATAATTAAGATGATGCCCGCGACTTCTTCCGCGTGGATATAGTATTTTAAAAATACCGTGGGAACACTGATATTCCGGGATAAAAAATACCTTATGTAATTCCAAGTAATGCAAGCAATCTCTGTTCGAAATAGATGATACCCTCGACTTCACCCACGTGTATTTAGGTTTTTAAAAATAAATCGTGAAACTCTTTGATTTTCCGGGTCAAAAGTAACCTGTGTCCATGCCCGGGATGCAAGTTTTGTACTCGCCAAAATCGGTTAAACGAATGGGCCACGAAAAGCTAATAGACAGACAGATTTTTCGCATTTATAATACTACTAGATGATGCCCGCGACTTCATCCGCGTGGATTTAGGTTTTTTGAAATCCCGTGGGAACTCTTCAACATTCTGGGATAAAAAGTAGCTAGTAAATAGTATATATAAGTAGTAAATGTCGTTCCCCTAAGCTAACTCTGTACCAAATTTCATCAAAATCGGTTGAACGGTTGGGCCGTGAAAAGCTAGCAGACAGACAGACACACTTTCGCATTTATAATATTAGTATGGAAGTATGGATATGGATTAGATAATATGGAAAGAAATGGATTATTTTTCATTTAAAAATTTTGTATGCTGACGTTACTGGGCAATCTAGCGCATACCGCCTGGGAAAGTAATCACTGAGCCAACTCGCTCAATGAAATTATTTCTCTAGCGCAAGTAAACTTTACAAGTGAAGATGGTTTTAAGATGACAAAAAATAGAAGATTGTACAACAAGGGCATAAAACAAGCCATTTTGGCGAGGGCAGACATTTAAGTAGACGATAAAATGGGTTTTATGACCGAGTTTTACACTCTGCTTTTCACTTGGATTGCGAGGAAAGAAAACAATCATAATCTTATAATAACAAATAATAATATTATAAGCATAGACCTATATAGAGACCTATTATAGAATTAACAGCACAAAAAAATTCATGAACAAATAAATTAGTATGTATTTTCCAGTTTCAAAGTAAGATATCTATACCAAGTGGGCCATCATATAAAAGGGATTTATCCGTAAATTCTTAAACCAAATTAAATTTATTATATGCGTAATAATGCGTTTTTGGTTTATCTTGCAAAATGTCAAAAAAAAATCTGAATACGGAACCCTCGGTGCGCGAGTCTGACTCGCACTTGGTCGGTTTTTTTCATGCAGCCGTGATAGCCTAGTGGTTAAGACATCCATCTCTTCTTCGGGAGGTCGGGATTTCGATCCGATCCCGGGTATGCAGTCTCTAACATTTCGGAGTTAGGTGCGTTTTAAGCAATTAAATATCACTTTCTTTAACGGTGAAGGAAAAACATCGTGAAGCTACCTGCATGCCTGAGTGTTCTCCATAATATCCTCAAAGATGAGGTAGTTCTTGAACAGTTCTTGCAATTCACGATGGCGAGTAGACTTTACTTGTGATTACGTCGGATACACACTACACAGGCATTGCGTATAAGTGTGCGTGCATGTCGGACCAATCAGTCGCGTGCAAGAGCTCGCAAACGCACACATTCGATGTACCTTATAGCGATACGACTTAAACACAAGCACGAGCCACTCGCCTTCGTGAATTGCAAGAACTGTAATCTGGACAACAATATTATCCAAACAGAATACTAAAAGTATACCTAGCATATATCAAGTGTAGTTTCCAATGATTTGAATGCACTTGGAGAGAGGCCGAAGACGCCTTTGTTTAGTAATATTATCTGAGATTTTATGAGCCTCACGTAGGAGTCCACGAATTATTATCTACTAAGTGGATGTTGAAAAACAAGAATGCAATACAGATTAGCATGTCATTGGAAAGGGCGTATAATATCTACTTAGGCCATTTTATAACACGGCTTTTATATTTTCACCAAAAATCTTGATTGAATTTTGAATTGACTTTGGCTTCCATAAGGACAAGAGACAAATATTTTAGCCATTTGAGCAAATTAATTTTGAATTTATAGTCATTAAAAATTTAATTAGCATATTAATGCATGCGATGCTTTTTGTACTTAGAACTGCAGATTACATATTCATAATTTTAAAATTCGGTAGAGATATAAAATCGCTAAAATCATAGTGACGCAGAGAATTAAAATAAAAGGTGGAGAGGCGTGAAATATATCACCTAATATTTTGTAGGTAGTACTTAAATAAAAATGATGATGCAGTATTACGACGTTTTAGATCAGATCAATTCTTGACAAAGTATCTAAGTAGTCTTTTCTCATAGCATCACCCGCGTGAAAATTTCGTAAACTGTAGGTATTTTGGGATCTAGAGATACCTACCTAGATCATAACTATTGCACTTACAAATAATTAATAATTAAAATCATTGTGTACATATAGTCAATTATTAGGTACAATTTTATAAAAGGCGAAATTATTTATATGGTCTACTGACGCATCCTGTGATCACGATTAAGATAATAATAAATAATAATTATTGTTGTGATATTAGGTAGGTACCTACACTGCCTACAAATACTGTCCGCAAAATTTTCTTTGATACTATGAAATGGTGGTTGTAGCAGAGACAACTCATAGACAAGTGACCAATTGTCAATGTCGTACGTAGGTGTCACCTGTCATGTGTCAACGTCAATTGATAGACTTTCACTGGTAAGAGTTGGCCAGATCCGTGCACACTAAGCTCATTGTATTAATATTAATTACTAAGATAATCCAAGTGTAAATATTAAAATAAAGCCAGATAATTTAAAGAAACATTATTTTATTTAACACAACGTTACATGGCGCAGCCGGTAGGATGTATGTCTAAGAATCAAAAGCTGGATAATATTAATAACATTCATGATTTATGACTAGTATACTCAATAGATTTTACTAAAAATGAATGGAATACATTGTTGCAAGTTGAAAATAAGAGGGTCTGTTTTAAGTGTGACACGGGGGCCCAAATAAATGTTTTGAGTTTGCGGGACCTTAAAAAAATTGTCGATGATGAGACAAAAATAAAAATGTCTGAGACAAAAACCATAATAGAAGTCTTTGGTGGAGGAAAATTATTTCCTATAGGAAAGGTCACATTAAAAGTATATTCTAATAATAATATTAATAACAATGAGTGGTTCAACACTGAGTTTTTAATTATTAATGAACCGGTTAGACCGATCCTAGGGCTAAGCTCTTTGGTAAAGCTTAGGCTCTTAAATACTAATAATAATATTAATACATTTACAAGTTGCACTAATACTAATATGAAAATGAGTAAAGACTCAATTGTTAATATGAATAACGAACTGTTTCAGGGAGTCGGGGAGTTTAAGAGCTCACTGCAGCTACGCATTCAACCCGGCGTGGAGCCTGTGGTGCGACCCCCACGGCGAGTGCCTAACGCACTGAAGGATCGCCTTGCGGACAAGTTGGAAGCTCTGGTGAAGCACAAAGTCATCGCGAAGGTCGATCACCCTAAAAGTTTTGTAAGCAACTTGGTTATTATAGAAAAGAAAGATGGTTCGCTTAGAATTTGTTTAGATCCTAAAGATCTTAATAAAGTATTAATAAGAGAACATCATTTGATTCCCACCATTGATGAAATTATAACTAAACTTTGTAATAAAAAGTATTTTTCAGTGCTAGATTTATCCGATGGTTTTTATAATATTAAACTTTCAGAAGATTCGAATGATTTATGTACATTTAATAGTCCATTTGGTTGTTATAAGTTCCTAAGAATGCCATTTGGTTTATCAGTAGCACCGGAAATTTTCCAAAAATATAGTGAAACAGCCTTTGGAGATATTCCAGGCGTGATAGTGTACTGTGATGATTTGTTAATATGTGGTGAAACTGAACAAGAGCATGATGCAATATTAAAAAAGGTTTTTGAACGGGCTAGAGAACATAATGTTCGCTTTAATAAGAATAAATTTCAATATAAATTAAAAGAGGTGAAGTATTTTGGCCATATTTTTTCTGAGAAAGGTATGCAAATAGACCCAGAGCGGGTAAGTGCAATTATTAATATGAAAAGTCCCAATAATAAAAAAGAGTTACAGATTTTCCTTGGCATGGTCAATTATTTAAGAAAATTTATACCTAACTTGGCTGATATTGCATCAACGCTTCAGTTATTATTAAAGAAAGATGTTGAGTGGTTATGGACGGAAGTTCATGAAAATGTTTATAATAATATTAAAATTAAATTAAGCCAAGCGCCCATTTTACAGAATTTTAACAGTAAATTGCCTATAACGATTCAGTGTGACGCATCAAAGAGTGGTCTCGGATGCTGTTTACTTCAAAATGGTAAACCAGTTTGCTTTGCTTCAAGAAGTTTAACACCTGCAGAATGTAATTTTTCCCAAATTGAAAAAGAGTTGTTAAGTATAGTATGGGCAACTAAGAAATTTCATTATTATATCTATGGTCATAAGATTACCGTAGTTAATGATCATAAACCTTTAGAAAGTTTATTAAAAAAGCATTTACATGAGGTACCGTCTCCTAGACTACAGAGATTAAAGTTAAAGTTATTAAAATATAATTTTGAATTTAAATATTTACAAGGTAAACAAATGTACATAGCAGATTTGTTATCAAGGTCGTATCAGGAGTGTAATGATACAGATGATTCTTATATGTATGAAGTCATACACTGTATAGGGTTAGCACAGAAATTAGAATGCACAGATGAACAAAAATTAGTATTAATCTCAGAAAGTTCTAAAGATGAAGAGTTATTAAAAATAATTGAATTTATACAGAATGGTTGGCCGGACAAAATTTCTCATATTCCAGATGTAATAAGAAGTTATCATAAATTAAGAGCTGAACTTAGTGTGGACGATAATTTAGTCTTCTATAATGATAGGTTAATAGTACCGAAGTGTTTAAGATTGAATGTCATTAAAACTTTACATGAAGGGCATGTAGGTATGTCAAAAATGAAGCAGACAGCTAGAAGGTTGTATTACTGGCCTTATATGGACTCTCACATTGAAGAGTATGTTAAGAAATGCTTTCCTTGCCAAACGCATCATAATAGTAATGTTAAAGAGCCATTATTATCACATCAAGTTCCCAACCTTCCATTTTTAAAATTAGGTATAGATATCATGGACTTTAGAAGGAAAAGTTATTTAGTAGTATATGACTATTATTCTAAATGGTTAGAGATAAAATACATATCCAGTAAAACTGCTACAAGTGTAATTAATACATTAAAAGATATTTTTAGTACTCATGGAATACCTGCAGAAATAATATCTGACCATGTTCCATTTGATTCGAGGGAATGTAAAGAGTTTGCACATAATTGGGGATTTAAATTTACTTATACTAGTCCAAGATATGCCCAAGCGAATGGTATGGCTGAACGAGGGGTACAAATTGCGAAGAAAATGCTAACAAAATGCCACGAAGATAGAACTGATGTAAGGCTAGCATTATTACAATATCGGGCTTCTCCCGTTTCTGGTACAAATTTTTCCCCCAGTCAGCTACTAATGAATAGAAATTTAAAAACTAAGTTGATTGTTAGCTCACAATACCTAACACCTAAGTTAAATCAGAATGTAACTCAACAGTTTAATGATGTACAAACTAGAAATATAAAAAATTATAATAAGACAAGTCGATTTAAAAGTAAGTTTACTGTAGGGCAAAAAGTTTGGTTCAAAAAAAAGCCAAGTAAGAATATTTGGTCAGAAGGCGAAATTGTTAGATATAATGGATATAGAGCATATGTAATAATAGACAAAAATAATGTACAATATAGTAGAACCTCGTTTCATATTCGACCGGCGGCGTAGACTTTGTGTTTCAATCAGACAGGCTGTCCATCGCTGGTTGAATGGGTAGTTTAAGAGTCAATAATTGTAGTAAATTTAAGAAGTGTGGCACAATAATATTATAAAATTAATTAAGTAATAATTTATGTAAATTGTAAAATTAAAAGGGGATGATATAGTTATGTAAAATTAAAAGGGGATGATATATGTAAGTAATTTTTCAAAATTGTAACTGGATGATTATGTAGATATTTTTTTTTTTAAAATAAAAGGGGATGATGTAGCAGAGACAACTCATAGACAAGTGACCAATTGTCAATGTCGTACGTAGGTGTCACCTGTCATGTGTCAACGTCAATTGATAGACTTTCACTGGTAAGAGTTGGCCAGATCCGTGCACACTAAGCTCATTGTATTAATATTAATTACTAAGATAATCCAAGTGTAAATATTAAAATAAAGCCAGATAATTTAAAGAAACATTATTTTATTTAACACAACGTTACATGGCACTGATCATCTGACACTGATTTGGTTGTGGGCTCCTTAGACCCAGGACGCGATTGGAATCCTTTAACTTTCGTTGACGTGATTAGTTATTACTTGCCTAACTCCGATGAAAAATATCAAATAACGATTAGTTAGCACGTAGGTATTAACCATAAGTTTGTGAGTAGGTATACGGAGTTTCAAAATATGCATGTGGCACATGAAACTCCATCAGGGCTACTTTAATAAAATATATTTTTGACTTTGGTTTTGAGTATGTTAGTGGATATAGGGTTCATTAAACTTCAAGTATGTTACAGTAAGCAATTATCAACTCACCTAGGAGTAACGGCTTCATTTCACAGATCGCTCCACTTCCCTGTAAAAAGAAAATTTATAAATTGTTCACTTTTTCAATGATAGGATCCATATTCATTTGCACATTTAAAATTATTCTCTTCTACAGTTTTTTTCATGATTGTAGTTTTCATGCGTTATTGCACGTTTGCCAATGTTTAGGGTTCCGTACCACAAAAGGAAAACGGAACCCTTATAGGATCACTTTGTTATCTGTCTATCTTCCTGTCTGCCTGTCTGTCTGTCTGTCCGTCTGTCCGTCGTGTCTAACTAATTCTATGCCTAATTAAAAACTAATTTAAATGAAAAAAAAATATATAATTGACCACTGCGACAACACTGTAAGGAATTCAAATAAGCGTTGCCCTGAGATAACAGCTGCTGCAAACATCAAAATATAGTTCGAACAAAATGACTTCTCGCGCGCCTTTAAATTAAGGACTAATATCGTACTTTTGATATAAGATTTGATACATAAAGTTAAAATGGCACGTGAGAAGTCATTTTTTATGCATTATAGGTATTTTGTGGTAAACCGGCTTAGCAAGGGACTCTCAGTCACATCGCTCTATACAAACGTAGTTTGGTGCTAATATTGGTATGGTAGGTGGTACTAGGTATCTATGTCTGTGGTTTGCCAGATTTACGTAAAAATAACTAGTTTTATAGTTCCACGGGTTTGAAACTGAAAATTTTAACGGAAATCTGGAAAAACCACAGACAAATTATTATTAGTTCCCGGAACGTATCTACAAAATTCCGTTGAGTTTGATTGGTTAGTATTCAGCGTTTAAACTATTTTAGCGTTTAAACTATCGTGAGTGATTTCCATCATACATATTATATCACACATCGGCTTTACTCACGTGATTAGTTGACGTTAGCCCGACTAGTAACCCGGATGGGTTCGAAAACAGTCGGGGTAAAGTCGACTAAACACGTGAGTAAGCCTGTGTGTGATATATGTAGCATCATCATCATCATCATCAACTGATAGACGTACACTGCTGGACATAGATCCCTTGTAGGGACTTCTACACGCCACGGTCTTGCGCCGGCGCCCCCTGAATCCAGCGGCTCCCTGCGACTCGTCTGATATGTCGTCCGTCCACCTTGTGGGGGTCTTCCAACGCTGCGTCTTCCGGTGTGAGGTCGCCATTCCAACGCCTTGAGACCCCAATGTCTATCGGTTTTACGAACTATGTGCCCTGCCTATTGCCACTTAAGCTTTGCAACCCGTTGAGCTATGTAGTTGCCGGTTACTCTAGTTCTCCAGTGTCCTACGGAGAGCGATATATGTACTTATAATGGTTAGTATTCAAATGAGAGCCAAACTACGTGTGTGTGGAGCGAGTGACGGAGAGACCCCTCTTAACACTCAACTCAACAAAACAAACACACAACCAAGGCTTAAGGAATGATGCCATCACTATCATTAGTTTAATAAAGTAAGAACACGACATCTCTATTAATTTTTATATATAAATTATTCATATTCGCACTTATGTCTATTTTAAAACGTTACCTACTGAGAAAAGGTGACCTACTGTGTATGGCCTTTTTACGGTTAGACCGCTGAACTGTGACCTAACTGTACCTAAGTTTCTGTGTGGAAAAACGTGATTATTTTTTATACAGATGTAAAATCACGTGTTATCTTCCATATTCATGTTAAATGTTAACTAAACTACGTTAATTTAAACAGTTGCAGTAGGCATTCTGATCATGGTTTGGCATCAAGATTTATTATTTATTACCTAGTACTTTTTTTGCAAATGGATATTTAAATGCGGCTTTTCCGCAAAAAAAATTAATCCCACGGAATAGAATCTTACTTCTTAATAATACCATAAAATTTAAGAGTGTTAACGTTTGTTAAGTACTCCTTCCCGCCACACGACTGAGCCGATTTGGCTGAAATTTGGAATGGAGATAACTTTAACCCATACTAAGGCTACTTTTTATCTCGGAAAATCAAAATATTCCTGAGAGATTTTCAAAAATCCCACGTGAACAAAGTTCCCGGCATCACCTAGTATTCAAAACATACCTACTAAAATACCACGCGGACGAAGTCGCAAGCAATAGCGTAGTTATTACAAAATATTGCACAAACTTTCATCTGAAAGGAGGCGCGCTGTATTTAAAAAGTAAACTTGACCTACTTAGTACAGATGGCTGAAATACTTACGTTCAATGCGTTCACTTAGTAAGAAAAAGTTACACAGATTAAAAACAGTTGTGATTGTCAAAAAGCGCGGGAGGACCGCGCGCGCGCTTCGTTCGGTCGTGAATGACGTGCGCGGAAGCAGGCCCTCACCACTTTATATGTACACTTAACAGTTACGTTTGATTAATCTATAGCTCGTATAGAAATGACTTGAGGAAACTGGGTGACAGCTGAGAATAGCATGAATAAGCTGCTGAGCTTAGATTAATCATAACTTTGTTGATGGAGCAGGAGTCAATCAGAACATGACATGGATTATTATAAGGAGAGGACTATGAATCTAATAAGTTCAAGTATAAGCGTCCACTAGCAACAAAACTTGCAGAAGTCATTGTCATATCCATAATCCATTTAAGTTTCAGTAAGTATATACAAAACTCTCAAAAGATTACCCCGAACAAACAGACTGGCAGTAACAAATTGGGTGCTTAAGACCAGGCAAAGGGAACTGAAAATAGGACCCCACCTAGTTGGCAAGGCGCTAGGTCGAAAAAAGGAAAAAAATATTGTAATATTTTTTTCTACCTATACCGATTCTTTTAGTTCTTAGCTCTGTGGATAAGTTACGATATTGAACGCCAGAAATCGAAAGAAATGCAGAAGAAAATAGAAATCACATGGAATCGGCAAATTGAAATAATGGTTCTGGGTGGCTACTAGTTAGATACTACCCACTTACAATAAGTACCTATATGTTTTTAATTAGATATATAAAAAACCTAAAAATCTATTTAGGGTATTTATCTCTCATTTTGTCCAACAATTTACCTACTTACCTTTATCTCTTGTCATAGCTCGTCATGCTTACTAGTGTTATACTTAAATAATGTATCGTTGATCTTGTAATTAGATACCGTACCAAAACTACAAGACTCCGTGTTTTTATGAGTTTTTAAACGTCTACATCAAAATCGGTTCAGTCAACATCATTATCGTAACAATCCAGCCCTTTACTACGCCTCGGGCATTCCGAACCAGGGTGCTCGAGTCACTTGACGAATAAAAACACTTTGTTAAAATTAATTTGAATAACTAGCTTATGCTCGCGACTTCGTCCGCGTGGACTACAAAAATTTCAAATCCCTATCTAACCCCCTTAGGTGTTTAATTTTATTTACAAAAATCCTTTCTTAGCGGATGCCTACGTCATAATAGCTATCTGCATGCCCAAGCTGTACATTGATAGATTTGTCAGTCAGTCAGTCAGTCAGTCACCTTTTCTAAATATATAAAAGGATTTCAGGTATATTCAAAAACATGGAGAGTGATATAGGCTAAATTTCACTCCGATCCGTCCAGTAGTTTGAGCTGTGCGTTGATAGATCAGTCAGTCAGTCAGTCGGTCAGTCACCTTTTCCTTTTATATATTTAGATAAAAAGGTTTTCTATTCTATTCTAGTTACTAAGCATGGTCTTACTTACTTGGAAGCAGCTCCACTCGGTATTATTCGCCTTTTTTGCAGGTCTATGTAAGCTTCGTCGATTCTGCTATCAGAATTTTTCAACATCGTAAAACCTTAGAATAACAACCCGAAAACGGTTCTTTGAGAAACACGTCGTACTAAGCATTGCGCTTTTCCAGGCTTGGGACTTACAAAGTTTGGTTTTATACCAATAGCCGCGTACCCACCTAGCGCACAGGCTCGCGCGGCAGCCTCGCGAGCCAAATGCCTCGGCTGGTGTGGACGTGCCTCGGCCTGCCTCGGGCGCGCGTTTGCTCGGCTGAGCACGGCTCGGCCCCGAGCCCGAGCCATCTGTTGTCGGTAAACTTGATGCGCTCAAAGGTGCCTCAGTGAGCGCTGTGTGACAGGTGGGAACGGTTATGTTTTGGCTCGCGCGCAAAGCTACTTCAAGTTTTGTCTATCCGTGTTTGTCTCTATCTATAATATTGATATCATGGGCAGTCAGGAGGAGTCCATTCGTTTAATACAACTGTACAGCAAGTTCAAAGCGCTTGGGGACCCCAAAGATCCAAAATATTTAAACAAAAATCAGCGGGAAGACAGTTGGCGGCAAATATCTGCTCAAATTAATATGTCTGTCAACGAACTGAAAAAAAAATAGCTGCAGCTGAAAATACACGACTGTCCATTTCGAATACTCGCGGACTTATGATGGCTCAGCCTGCCTCGCGAGGCGGCCTCGTGTAAATTGAACAAAACTACTGAGGCTGCCTCGGGAGTCATCGCTCGCGATCACACCGAGGCACCGCGCGAGCCTGTGCGCTAGGTGGGTACGCGGCTATTTAACTTGCAACATGGTTTCATTGTTAGCAGTTCACGGTACGAACGTTCTATGTGCCGCATCGCTAATGCATTTCAGTGAATTCATCATCATCATCATCAACAGCAACAACCTATCACCGGCCCACTATTGAGCACGAGTCTTCTTTACTCTCAGAATTGGGTATTTGACTACATCAAAAATAAATTATTTCTCAGTGATTATTAAATAGAGGGTCTTCCAAAATACGTAAATTCCACGTCCTTTGTTAGTTTTAAGTGTAACAACTATTTAATTATCGATTAAACTAATAAAGTCACGTCATTATGATGTGACGTCACATTTCATAGCAGGTATATCGCATAATAAGTGCGCGTTTTGACGTTTGATCCACCGCGCTGGCCGAGTGCGGATTAACAGAGTTCACACATCCTTGAGAACATAATGAACTATGAGGCATGCAACTTTCTTCACGATATTTTCCTTCAACGTTAAAGCAAGTGATATTTAATTGCTTAAAACGCACAGAGTTCCGAAAAGTTATGAGAGGTACCCGACCCCTCAAATATTTGACTAATATCTTAACCACTGCCCTGTGAATTAAACGTAGGGAACTAGCTGAGCATCCATATTATTATAATACTTACCCCTGCTACTGGATAAATACCTAAGTAGGTACAGTAGTTTTAAGCAACCAAACAATTATTTGAAGCAATCAACGACATTGCATTCCAAATTAGCATCTTTAATTGATATCCGTTCCCAACATTATACTGTACTAGCTTATGCTCGCGACTTCGTCCGCGTGGACTACACAAATTTGAACTAAACTACTCCACAAAAATCCTTTTTTAGAAGATGCCTACGTCACAATAACTATCTGCATGCTCAGCCTGATCCGTCCAGCAGTTTGAGCAGTGCGTTTTCCTTTTACTTATATATTTAGAAGATATCAACTTCCAACTCCTTTAAACTACCTTTAAAGCTCGTTTTAGATCATGTTTAGATCTTATTAGTAAAGAGATAGTGGAAAAGTGAAAAGGTTAAATTAAATCCTCGATAACTTGTTTCCAATAAACCCTCCGATGATTTCTCCTTACAATTAGGGTAACCATTAGGCCAAAAAAATAATCGGGACATAAAAGCTGGTACACACAATAAATCTGTAAATAGGTGCCATACCTATTTGGTGCAGATAATACTTAATATAATGTTACCTCCTACCTGCTCGTTTGGTACCCGTATTCATATTTAAAAGAATTAGATGATAATTTTTTTAACTAAAGGTATAGGCATGCCCTTGACTTTAATCATACCAAAAGTAGGTGATGATGCAGCCTATGGTGGAGCGCAAAAACATAGCTAAAATGTGCCTATTCACTCTTCATTTGAAGGAAATGAAATGATAATTTTATTCAGATTAGGTACTTATAAAAACTGGGTGATACCACGGAATACTAATTTAATAGCTTTGGTATAGTCCATACAAAATGACTTTTCACGCGCCGTTTGAATCGTGTATGGGTCACGTCAAAAGTACGGTTCACCTTCAAGCTACTTGACATTGGCGAATTGTCTGGCACAACAAAAAGCCACCAAACAAGAAAATAAAAAAATAAAGAAGAACTAAAATCGGACTTTTGACATGAAATTTGACACTTGTTCAAAGTTAAAATGGCGCGTGAAAGTCATTTCTTATGCATTATAATAACCATGAACTTAGAAAACGGGCATATCACGATCTAATGACGGTAAAGTTATGTGCATTTAGAACGAGATCTGGCTGTTTTAAGCTTATACATAAATTACTTATCATCAGATAAAATCTTTACGAAAAAAAATTATTCAATGTCCTAAATAAATATATTTGGAAATCTTGGACACCCTCCAAGTAACCCACAACCACTTTTACGGATTATTTTACCTTCTTCTTTCGCTTGATCGACTAATATCTGACATGCTAAAGTCCTGTATTATAACGAGGTTACTGAAACGTGAAAGTGGTATGGTAAAAGCTGTTTCTGATAAACAAGACCAGATACGTATTTTATTATTGTAAGCTTTTATCAAACTTGAAAGTAGATATGCTAGAAAGAAAGAAAGAAAAACGTTTATTTTTTAAAGCTGTGCCACACATTACCAGTTAGACCTAGTTAGGTGTTATCCCGGTACCGGCGCCTCTAATACTTGAGTAGTAAAGTCAAAAGACCTCAAGAAGAAGAAGCGCCGGAATAAAGTATGTCATGTATGCTAAATGTTTTGTTTTGCCATATTTGGGACTGAGGTAGGTAAGACACTCAGCGGGCGATGGAGCCGATTTGCTTGAAGTTTCTCTAATCAGAAATGAAGGGATCCGTAGGAGAACTAGAATAACCGACATAGCTCAACAGGTTGCGAAGCTGAAGTGGCACAGGTCACATAATTCGATAAACCGATAGACGTTAAGGTCCTAAAATGCTGTAGTGGTGACCTCGCACCGGATTTATCCCTTTACTTGTGCTATAAGACACCAAATTTCATGATTCTAGGTCAACCCGTACCAGTACCCTATAGGTTTTCTTGACAGACACGACGGACAGACGGACAGACAGACAGACGGCCAGACAACAAAGTGGTGTTATAAGAGTCCATTTTCCTTTTGAGGCACGGAACCCTAAAAATCGCAGAGTTTTGCAGATCCCAGCAACTGTACGTTGTTAACCAGTCAGTTTCTCCTCTATTATACTATAGCTTCGCACATTGCGTGATATTGCGGACGGGCACGGACCAGACCAGCCCGCACCGATGCACCATGGGAAGAGCATCGTCCGTGGTAGCGCAGACACGTCATCGCGTCGTCGTCGTCCGAGCCTTGTGCGCGATGCGTGGCTGTGGCTGTCCGTGGTGGTCGTCGGTCGTGCGTGATAAATCCGCAGAATCGCGCACCGTGGAAAGTCAGTATTATATATCTAGATAACTAGACGATATACCTGGCGCCGATTCTGTTGCCTAAGAATATCTGCATCTTTTTCTTTTTAATATTGCTAAAAAAGGACAAATAGGCTCGCGACTGGCAGCTGAAGTCACGTGGTTTGACAGCTGTAAATTAAATTTAAAACTGTCAAACTATGTCTGTCCTTTTCATATGACATTAGTTAGAGGAGGATGCGAATACTCTAAAATTTAGTTGTGCTTAGAATCAGTACCAATATCTTTTCGTATCTTCTTATAGCTTCTTAAAATTAAATTAAAAAAAAATACAATCTAACTAACAAAACCTTTATTTCACGTAAGAATGCTACTTTATAAATAAACCAATCAAGAACTTGTCCAGATTTGCGTGCTTACCTGTTTGGCAAGCTTTTCAAAAAGCGCAAAAAATATTTAACGGAACAAAAGAAAAATTCTCAATGGCAGTTCACATTTTATAATCTAAAAATATTTCTGGTAACTCGTAATAAGTAGGTACAAGATTCACAAAATAATGATAAAAACAATCTACAAAAAATGGTTTTCATCCTTCAGTTTATAAATAGATAATGGGGCCAATTCTCTGGTACACAAATTTCTAAACTAAACTAAATTAACAGGTCTAAATGTAGTGCTGTCCTTTTCCGCAAGCAACATTATGAAAGGGATAGCAATAGATTTAGACGTGCCATTTTAGTTTAGTTTAGAGATTGTGTACAACAGAATTAGCCACTGTGGGTAATTCCGTTGTACACAATCTCTAAACGAAACTAAAATGGCACGTCTAAATCTATTGCTATCCCTTTCATAATGTTGCTTGCGGTAAAGGATAGCATTAGATTTAGACCTATTAATTTAGTTTAGTTTAGAGATTGTGTGTGAGAATCGGCCCCATTGTTCATCTCTTCAACAAATACAGCGATTATTAGGAGCTATACCAATACCGCTGAGGTTGAGGCCTTATCGGTTGGCTGAACTTTCTTGGTGGATCTGAAAAAAAACCATACAATTTTGAAACAGGATTATCGTGTCGTTTCCCCATCATCCTGAATTGATAGGTTGCGCTTTGGTCACCTGACATTGTGCCATATGTCGTGTCGCATGTCCAGATGCAACAAAAATAAGAAAGATTCCGACGAATTGAGAACCTCCTCCTTTTTTGAAGTCGGTTAGCAATGCACGATTTCTTAAGAAATCTAATAAGTCAGCGGACGTATCTTGGAAAACCTGCCTCTAGTGATTTTTAGGGTTCCGTACCTCAAAAGGAAAATCGGAACCCTTATAGGATCACTTTGTTGTCTGTCTGTCTGTTTGTCTGTCCGTCTGTCTGTCAAGAAACCTTCCCGTTGACCTAGAATCATGAAATTTGGCAGGTAGGTAGATCTTATAGCTGACATTTGGGGAAAAATCTGAAAACCGTGAATTTAGGGTCAGATCACACAAAAAAAATTAAATTGTGGTCATGAACTAATAATTAGTATTTTCAATTTTAGAAGTGAGTGACTATATCAAGTGGGGTATCATATGAAAGGTCTTCACCTGTACATTCTAAAACAGATTTTTATTTATTTTAATGCATCATAGTTTTTGAATTATCGTGCAAAATGTCGAAAAATACGACTGTAGTACGGAACCCTCATTGCGCGAGCCTGACTCGCACTTGGCCGGTTTTTTTTTAAATTAAGTAGGTTAATCTTCTACACCGTACCTTAGTAGTTAGTATCTCTTAAGTTTCATTATAATTTATAAGTAAGCTGTATCACAATTTATACTCTTACAGCATTATTTTATGAATTATACTCTTATTTTTAACCGACTTCAAAAAAAGGAGGAGGTTCTCAATTCGTCGGAATCTTTTTTTTTTTTTTTTTTTTTTTTTTTTTTTTTTTTTTTTTTTTTTTTTTTTTTTATGTATGTTCCCCGATTACTCGAAGACGCCTGGACCGATTTTGAAATATTTTTTTTGTTTGAAAGGGTATACTTCAAAGTTGGCCCCATTTAAATTTGGTGAAGATCTGATGAACATCTTCGAAGATAGATACTGGAACTCCTCAACGGATAAGAGTAAATTGCTCGCGATCAGTGTATAAGCTTAGTAAACAGTAGATTTTTAACCAGTCATAGCATAATTCCATGGGGCCACTAAAAATTGTGAAATAAAAATTTTTTACAAAAAAAATAAAAACCGACTTCGATACACAAACACTAAAAATTGAAAAATAATTTAATTTATTACCGAATATCTTATGTATACAAGAGTTAATATAGTTCCATAATAATATTTTTTGGGGTCGGTGCCAATGAGGTGCCATTGTGGAGTCTCATAAAAATATGAAGTCTAGACGATTCGCGCAGCTAAAGCTAATTGGCACCGGCACCAAAAAGTATTATTATGGAACTATATTAACTCTTGTATACATAAGATATTCGGTAATAAATTAAATTATTTTTCAATTTTTAGTGTTTGTGTATCGAAGTCGGTTTTTATTTTTTTTGTAAAAAAATTTTATATCCTAATAATAAAATCGCATATTTAAATACTATCTGTCCCGGCTTACTCACGTGTGTAGTCGACGTTAGCCCGACTAGTTTCGAACCCATCCGGCACGTGCGTCCCGCAGTCAAAACCGCGGCGGACTCCCTTGAAAAAGGACCCCGGATGGGTTCGAAACTAGTCGGGCTAACGTCGACTACACACGTGAGTAAGCCGGGACAGATAGTATTTATAATGGAAATCACTCACGGTAGTTTAAACGCTAAAATCGCATATTTAAAATTGAACTTACCAGGCAAAACCTTATCCTCGACAATTACCAAGGGCTCTTCAATCTTTCCCTCAAACAATATCACCCCTAACTCGTTATCTCTGATAAAGAACAGAAAAGGCCTGTCCACTTTAAGTTGAACTCCGTCTTCTATGAGAGGTATGACCATAGCGGAGGTCGCTGCAGCTGCGACCGTGCCCGTTTCATCCACGGACATGTACACTTTGTGGAGAATGTCGTTCACTTGGGGAGCTCCACTCTCGAACATGCCAGGAAGCGTGGCGTTCTTCGTGAATAATGTGCTGATTCCCATCTGTGATGAGAAAAAACTTGCAATGTTATTTCTAGTAACCTACCTTTCTAGTTTTCTAACCTAAATGTGGCCTAGTTGCAACATTTTGATTGTGCTGCTTGCAATGTTGACCTTGTTGTTCACTGGATGGGTTACATTAGAAGTTTGGATTTCGGCTTCGTACTGCGTTGTCTTTGTCACTCATACCTATGTGACGTTTTGTCGGTCTCAACGACAGAGATAACTCTCTACAAAACCGCTATCTCTTTCCAAAGGTCGATGTACAATATTTCCTGCCGGGTACGTGGTCTTCACTCCAGAATTTTATATGTACCATCTCGTTCTTCTGCAAATTTGCTTGATCTGGATTTTATTCTTGCGAAAGATATACCTACCTACCTACCTATAGTATGGAGCAAGTTATGTTAACTTGCTCCATACTTAGAGCACTGATGCTTTTAATTTGTAGACGAGGCCAACTTTTAGTGTCCAAGTTTCAGCTCATTACAGATAGGACACTCATTGAAGAAATTAGAAGCAAAGAGAATAAAATGCAAAAAAAAGAGAAAAGAACATGGATAACTTACATTGCGCAAAGGTCCGACCACACTGTCGCTGTAGTCAACAGTGAATTTAGGCATGAAGAGGCGAACGTTGGTGGATTCCATTAGTTCAGATATTTGTGGGAGACTCATGTAAGGCAGATCTCGGATCAAGGTGTTCAAGTTTCCTCTGTCCAGTGGAACTAGCAGAACCATGGAGTAACGTCCACCCTGAAATTATAAATTAAGAATTTTTAACAAGACCCAGGAATTTAGGGAAGAAGAATACAGAATAGATACTACTATAGGTATAGTGAACTCAGTGACTCATGAAAAAATTAAAAATAGAATACCTAGTGTAGGTATATATCATTCAAAAATAAGTATTTTTAAAATATACGAACCTCATACGGTAATTCAATAGCATGTGCTCTCAGGTTATCCACAAAAGCGTAGTTCATATCCTCATGCAATTCCATCATGACTGCATTTTCACATGCATTGTCGACATGGAAGCAACCAGGTCTCGTGTACTTAGGGTTAAAAGCATGCCTCCAATGACCTTTGAAGTATAAAGCGTTTGAGATCAGAGCATCCGAAATGGGGTTGATGTCCGCTGAAAAAATAAAATAAATCCGATTAATTTTCAAAATTCTGCAGTAGCTTTATAATTATGTAGATAAAAACTGATAAAAATAAAAATTAGACGAAACTTGTCATGCATATGTATAATAAGCTGTTAACAACTAATGTTTTAACTCGACAAGATTTACATAGGTCCATATTTCTTTGAATAATTTATCAATTAAACTACAGTCCGGTATTACCAAGTGAATAGTTGTAAGTTATGTATGACTCTAAGTAGGTAAATAATATGCGTACTTATTCCAGTTTTCCAATTATAATATTATGTATTATGGCTTAAGTTTGTTGTTGATTTGAGCTTCTTAAACTGTATAATGATCTAAAAGCAGACTTTTAGATCATTACTTTTGGATTCTTTCTCAATTAATATTAATGTAAAAATTTTTACAAAAAAAATAAAAACCGACTTCGATACACAAACACTAAAAATTGAAAAATAATTTAATTTATTACCGAATATCTTATGTATACAAGAGTTAATATAGTTCCATAATAATACTTTTTGGTGCCGGTGCCAATTAGCTTTAGCTGCGCGAATCGTCTAGACTTCATATTTTTATGAGACTCCACAATGGCACCTCATTGGCACCGACCCCAAAAAATATTATTATGGAACTATATTAACTCTTGTATACATAAGATATTCGGTAATAAATTAAATTATTTTTCAATTTTTAGTGTTTGTGTATCGAAGTCGGTTTTTATTTTTTTTGTAAAAATGTTTTATTTCACAATTTTTAGTGGCCCCATGGAGTTATGCTATGACTGGTTAAAAATCTACTGTTTACTAAGCTTATACACTGATCGCGAGCAATTTACTCTTATCCGTTGAGGAGTTCCAGTATCTATCTTCGAAGATGTTCATCAGATCTTCACCAAATTTAAATGGGACCAACTTTGAAGTATACCCTTTCAAACAAAAAAAAAATTTTCAAAATCGGTCCAGGCGTCTTCGAGTAATCGGGGAACATACATAAGATTCCGACGAATTGAGAACCTCCTCCTTTTTTTGAAGTCGGTTAAAAAGAACCATGGGCATTTTTGCATAACCCTCAAAAATTATGATAACTGGGTCTCAGCCTGGGTCCAGTAAAAGTTTAAGTGAGTAGTATTATATTTGATAGTAAGTAGGTAGGAAGGTAGGCAGCTCACTTCAAATCGAAAAAAAAAGGTTCACTTTATATTACGTGTTTGTCTTTAAACACTGCTAAAAATATAAAATCATTTGGGTTTGGGCACGGAAAAATTGCTAAAAGTTTTAGTTTTGCACTTCAATTCAACTAACTATAATATAAAATGAAGTAGGTAAGTAGTAGACCTACATACATTCGAAGTAAGTTTCATACTTGTTGGTAGGTAAATCCCAGCTTCATACACAAAATGTGCCCATGGGTTGTGTGTGTTTTTACATAAGTACTGTAAAAGTAAAGGACACTTACTAGATTCGACAATGCTTGGTATAAGTCCTTTGGTATGTTGGTTGACCCACTTGTTGACAGTGTCAGCAGCTGCCAAACTGTCGGTAAAGTCCACTGGGCACACGTCCGCGAAGTAAACGTTTCGAATTATTTGCTCAAACTCCTTCCTTAGCTTTAGTCTTTTAGAGACAAATACTGAATTCGAGTTCTGTAACTTGACTCCGGGTGAATTTGTCTGAAAGAAAAAAGTGTTTTTCTTAAATACTTACATCTGCACTTTTCTTGAAGACGATTTTTTACTTTATTGAACCATCGATAGAATCATACAAAAAAAATACATTATTCAAATCCTAGATGCCAAGTTATTATACTTATTGGAGGGTCGATATTGAAAGAGTTCTTACTGTATGTACACTCCGTGAAAAGAAACGTATGAGCTTTACTCTACGGAAGGTAGCCATCTTTATTTTAGTTGTCAGAGTTGGATTTTGACACGCACGCATTTTGTTGTTGTTCACAATTTTCTCTCGCATTAAATTAATTAAGTATCAGATTATAGCTTAGCTAATTATTATTCTTTGAGATAGGTAGGTAGTTTCTTAATCGTGATATTTAATTCGGTGATTGTGATATAGTTAGAACAGTAATTGTTCGATGCTAATGTACATTGTGTTAAATCGTAACATCTAGTGCCATCCGGTGACTTTGTCTGCAAAGCACTATTAATAATGTTCGCGTAGTTGTTTGACGAATATGGAGTACTAATTATTGGTGAATATTAGAGTAATTCGTGAGTTAACGTTTGGCTCAGTGGATAGATTATTATAAGGACATCCGTTAAGGTTATTTCTGCAGACGCTAGTGATTTAGAGTGTAATTGGAGATATACCGGCAGTTGAGATAATGATTAGTTTGAAGTGATAGTTTAGTGTGATAGTAACTTGAAGTTAACTTTGATAGTAGGTACCCGCTGTAGAATCGTATAACCCGGTTGATAAAGAATCATTGATGACTCTCGTGTAATGTTGAAATGGATTAGACAATGAGTTGCCCATGAGATCGAATAGCTTACATTCTACCTGGTTTCTGTTGTGATCGCTTATTTGGGTGGATATAGTAGTCGTGGCGCGTGTGGCGCACGATGCTATGGTGTTCTGTATGCAGATGTGCACAGAGTGGAGAAGGTAGAGCTATTGCGATATTCTGAATTAGTAATGAGAAGTCAATTATAAGATCTGGTTTAGATCGTAAGAGAGTCGATGCAATGATCCTTTTAAGAGCGTTCATGAAGTTGTGATTGATTACCTTGAGATGATTAGATAACGGAGTAGGTCGTGACTTGATTGAGAGGTTGCAATAGCAATTGCGCCCTAATCACACGATGTAGTGTTTAGCTTAGGTTAGCTAGTTTAGAGTGAGGTGAGGGGTCGCTGTGAGGGGTGGTTGGAGGCGACCATAGGTAGGGTTAGGTTAGGGTGATCTGGTTGTGTTACGTTGATGGTTTCCATGTGCGATACGTTACTGAGAACTATTTGTAAAGAACATGGATTAAAGTACCTACTTATTAATTACTACCTTCTGATGTCGGCTAAAGATGAATAATAATTATCAGCCATCCTCCTGTTCTCCGACATCAGAAGTGGGATACACGATTTATGCCCACATTTTCGAAAATCATTGCAACACTAGCTTTGTTTAAAAAAAAAAAAAAGTTACAACATTTTTTTTTTTTTTTATTTATTTGTGCAAGACATGTTTTCAATTTTAATACCCACACGTGGTCTTTCTTGAAAAGCTTGATTTACTTTTGTGTGTTTTGAATAAAAAGAGAAAGAAAGAAGGATTATTTTGTGTAGAGATGCGCTAAGGAGTGGTGAAAGTGGCCGTGATTTAATGGAGTTAAACTCAAAACTCGAATCATTTATTCAAAATAGTTAAGTTTAGTTAATTTACAATTTTGACTGTCAGTTGTTGGAGTTATGTGGTATGGTGGTGATGGTGAATTGCGTAAGCTTGGAGCTAAGGCTACGAGGGTTCCAAACTACTTGGTTTCCTTACTAAATGGTTATAGCATTGGGAGTGTGATGTCCCAGCACGGTTGTCATCTAATTTAATAGCTAGTGATCTGATGTTTTCAGCTGCTGAGATTGACTATCTAGACACTCTCAGATCATGATGCTACTTGGGCATTGGCAGTAAGGGTTGAAAAAAAAGTGCGATATAGGTCTGCATGGTCTTAATATGGGAGGGACTACAACGGGGATAATACGAAATAATTTTATTCATGAAATTTATCTTGTCCCTTACATTTTCGAATATTCGGAAAGCGTCGGCGAGGCATTTGATTCCTTTCATGATGTTGTATAACTTTTCTATGTGCTGTGTTTACCCTTTAAGAAGGTGAAAATGGATAATTGTAATAATAAAACGGTATGGTTGACTGAAGGGATTTTTGGTATAATAGAGTCACCGAGTGACACTGAAGCTGGGCTAAGATGAGATGAGGACTGGCTCTGTAGAGGAGTGCGCTATTCGCCTATGCAGTGTATTTGCAGACATAGTTAATCAGTCGTTTGAATGAGGGGTTTTAGGGGTTGCTAGGCAACTTAAACATTTCTATAGTTACCATTCCTGTAGCCCGTGTTCAAAAAAAAGGCGATTGATGTGGCACCGTACTATAACATTGGTGCCAATATTAGCGGGAATGATTGGAAAGGTAATGGTGAAACGTCTCAAAAAAAAAATTCGATGCCAATGGTGTGCTCGTGGATGAACGATTTGGTTTTTGCAATGACAGCTCCACTGTTGAGGATTGTTTCTGTTTAAGTGGAATAGATAATGATAGCCTGAATGACAGGGTACCTATTGCTATTATTTTTCAGGATGTGACTAAGGCTTTTGACTTTGTGAATGATAAAATATTATTGGATAAATTAGATGGATATGGTGTTGAAAGAAGAGCTTATGAATGGATAGAGTCGTATTTGAATGGACCGAAAATGTGCGCTGGGATTGCTAGAATGAAAAATAATACCAAAGGGTGTACGGATCTCCACTGGAATGTGATAAGCGGGGGGTACCTCAGACTGTATGGTATGTGTGGTGTATTAGAATCCTTCCGTTTGAACTGACTTCAAAAACGGAGGAGGTTTTTAAATTCGCCGGAATATTTGTTTTTTTTTTGTAACTTGTATTGGTGACATTACGATAGCGACCACTGTTCGTTGTGTATTGTTTGCAGATGATAGAATAATGTTGAAGGAATGTAGGAATGGGAATTGAACGGCGCTTTGGAGGATAATTAATTGAATTAGTAATAATGACTTGGAAATGCGCTTAAATAAAACTAAAATGATGCAGTTCATGATCATGCGACGATGGAGAGGGTTGATGAGTTAAAGTTTTTGGGAATAATTTGCGACAGGAACTCTAATTTGAGGGTGCACATTAGGTGTGTGTGCTGAATTGGACGAATTTGTGTATGCGTTGGGGGTCTTTCCACTGTGATGTATGAGCATAGAGGATATGGGCGTATTTATTAGGAGATGTCAAAAATATTTCCAACGAGATTATGAGGTAAAGATGAGTGGGTCGGTTGGATGCACGCACGAGCTATGCATTTCAGAATGTCACAGTGGTACATGCATGAAAAGCGTTTGCGCTATGGCTGTAAAAAAAAAATGAACAATAAGCTGCCGATTGACCTCAAAAGGATGAGTTTGGATGTGTATAAGGAAGAGCTTAGTGAATTGCTTTTGGAAAAGTGCTATTGCGACGTTAAAGAATATTTGATTTATAAAAATGGGTTGTCTAAACGGCGAGGTGGCCATTTAGATGATAAACGGCGAGGTGGCTGTTTTGAAAAAAAAGGGGGTTATCTAAAAGGCGAGGTGGCCATTTAGATGATAAACGGCGAGGTGGCTGTTTTGAAAAAAAGGGAGTTGTCTAAAAGGCGAGGTGGCCATTTAGATGATAAACGGCGAGGTGGCTGTTCCGATAATGGATGGACGGCGGCGTGGCCGTTTCAGCTGAGGGGAGTTAGCTTGGTGTATAGTGTGGTGGGTGTTTGGAACAGGTGATAGGATCAGTAGCGGGGTACTGCTGGAGTTCGGATTTCATGAGACATAATTATGAGCGGTGAGTCTATTATGGCAAATGGTGCAGTGTGTTTTAGAAGTTGCTACTATGGATAAAGTTGGGCTATGCTTTAGTTGTGTCATGCTTGTTTTATTTGTAATGGTTGTGATATGCATGCTTTAGAATATGTGGTTTGTGTGCTTGTGCTGATTGTCAGGATGAACGAGCGGATGTTCTGACGTTTATAAAATGTTTGTGCTTGATACATACTAGCGCCCGAGGACGGTCGCATGTCAGAATGGCCGTATTGGAGGGTCGATATTGAAAGAGTTCTTACTGTATGTACACTCCGTGAAAAGAAACGTATGAGCTTTACTCTACGGAAGGTAGCCATCTTTATTTTAGTTGTCAGAGTTGGATTTTGACACGCACGCATTTTGTTGTTGTTCACAATTTTCTCTCGCATTAAATTAATTAAGTATCAGATTATAGCTTAGCTAATTATTATTCTTTGAGATAGGTAGGTAGTTTCTTAATCGTGATATTTAATTCGGTGATTGTGATATAGTTAGAACAGTAATTGTTCGATGCTAATGTACATTGTGTTAAATCGTAACATCTAGTGCCATCCGGTGACTTTGTCTGCAAAGCACTATTAATAATGTTCGCGTAGTTGTTTGACGAATATGGAGTACTAATTATTGGTGAATATTAGAGTAATTCGTGAGTTAACGTTTGGCTCAGTGGATAGATTATTATAAGGACATCCGTTAAGGTTATTTCTGCAGACGCTAGTGATTTAGAGTGTAATTGGAGATATACCGGCAGTTGAGATAATGATTAGTTTGAAGTGATAGTTTAGTGTGATAGTAACTTGAAGTTAACTTTGATAGTAGGTACCCGCTGTAGAATCGTATAACCCGGTTGATAAAGAATCATTGATGACTCTCGTGTAATGTTGAAATGGATTAGACAATGAGTTGCCCATGAGATCGAATAGCTTACATTCTACCTGGTTTCTGTTGTGATCGCTTATTTGGGTGGATATAGTAGTCGTGGCGCGTGTGGCGCACGATGCTATGGTGTTCTGTATGCAGATGTGCACAGAGTGGAGAAGGTAGAGCTATTGCGATATTCTGAATTAGTAATGAGAAGTCAATTATAAGATCTGGTTTAGATCGTAAGAGAGTCGATGCAATGATCCTTTTAAGAGCGTTCATGAAGTTGTGATTGATTACCTTGAGATGATTAGATAACGGAGTAGGTCGTGACTTGATTGAGAGGTTGCAATAGCAATTGCGCCCTAATCACACGATGTAGTGTTTAGCTTAGGTTAGCTAGTTTAGAGTGAGGTGAGGGGTCGCTGTGAGGGGTGGTTGGAGGCGACCATAGGTAGGGTTAGGTTAGGGTGATCTGGTTGTGTTACGTTGATGGTTTCCATGTGCGATACGTTACTGAGAACTATTTGTAAAGAACATGGATTAAAGTACCTACTTATTAATTACTACCTTCTGATGTCGGCTAAAGATGAATAATAATTATCAGCCATCCTCCTGTTCTCCGACATACTTATAATTCAAATTTTAGGTGGCTACAGCATGCAAGTCAGACGGATAAGTCGTGCGAAAGGATTTGGAACTAACATTATTATCTTCTCATACAATTTTAAAAGAAAAGTTTTAATTCATACACTTTTTTTTATAATATGTAGACTAGCGCTTGGCTGCAATCAGACCTGGTGGCAAGTCATGATGCAGCCTAAGATGGAGCGCGCTTGCCTAGAAGATGCCTATTCACACATGACTGGCTCATTAACGCCCAGCCGAAAACTTTGCAAAAAACTCAAATTTTGCACTTTTTGAAATTCCCACGGAAATGAACCCGCGGGTGAGTGCTAGTGTGATATATTAAGTTTAGCTCTTTTCCGCAATTTCGTTTGCGTAGATTCTATAAAGACCCTGCTGGCAGTGCTGAAAACACTTTCTTACTAGTAGTAGAAGTATAGAGAATACCCACATGCAAAATCTTAATTTTCTAAACCCAGTTGTTTGAGCTGTACTAAATATATCAGTTAGTAACTAAATGTATCTTATCAGTTTCCACTCGGCATACTATCGGAACGCTAAATCGCTTTGCGGGTAGAGCTGTAACTAGCCACGGCTGAAGGCTTCCACCAGCCAAAATTACAGTTAGCAGCATGAAACTGTCGTAATAACTTACATTAAGTGAAGCGAGATACAAATTCAACTGCTCCCTCAGTTCATCTTTATAAGGTGACAGTCTCAAAGCACTCCTGATTTCAGCTTCAGTATTACCACTGGCTGATTCCAAAATCATCGCCAAAGTGGATTTAATACTGGCTGGTGATACCATGATGTTGCCTCTCTTGTCTTCCGCCGCATATCGAAGCAGGTCCGTGTCGAAGAAGTTGAGACGCGATATCTCTTGAGGTACCACATTATTTGTGATGCTCTGTATACATAAGGCGACGACGGCTGAAAACAATAGATGAAAATTTAGCATTAATAAAACATTCTCATTATTTACATGAATGATATTGAATATTATTAGCCTACCGACTACCATCGGGTACTATAGTCGCGTACTATACCTGTCGTAATATTTTCAAAATGATGGTGAAACCCCCGTTGAAAAATCATTAGTTCAGAAAACATAGGCAAATAGGGGGTTGTGATTTTGTTTTATACGTCTACCTACTACTTAGAAAAAAGAAGAGAAGAAAATGACGTAGGTATAATGCTCATATTATTCAACTTATACCTACCTAGAATAAAAATACTGTTTATCACATGCAATTAAAGATGTTATTCGTAACTACAGTCAGTAATAAGTAAAAACTTAGGTATATACAACGCTTGAGACTGGTTTTAATAAATTAACTACAACGGAGATTGTAGGAAGGGGGAAAAAAGATCTCACGAAAGATTATTATATCTGTTAAATTACCCTTGAATTAGTTGACGTAATGGCGCTATCAAACATTTTAAAAAATTTCGATCTAGCGTTATAAATACAACTAACTTTTCAGAGTAGGTAGGTATGTGCGGAGGAAAACATCGTAAGGAAACATGCATACCTGAGATTTGAGAGTTGAAAGGAGTGTAAAATATTGCCAATGCACTTGGCCAGCGTAGAAGACCGACCGAGATCCGTGCTCAGCACTACAGTGGGTAGGGGATGGGTTGATTTTATGCAAAAGGAAAGAACGCTAACCCTTCATGTAAGCATGAAAGACACCACGCGATTGCCTCGTCAGAAAATTTCATCATGCCTAATTGCCTCATCAGGCGAAAGAAGGGCTGACATACTTATCACACAAAGATTCAGCCTGGATGTTTAGCACGCTAATCTAAATATATAAAAGCGAAATACCACTCACTCACTCACTGACTGACTGACTGACTGATTGACTGACTGACTAATCACGAAATCTCAGGAACTATGAAGCCTACAAACTTGAAATTTGGACGCTAAGTTCTCTCTAGGACGTAGGTGTCAGCTAAGAAACAGTTTTGAAAAAATGCCCCCCTAAGGGTGTGAAAGGGGGGGTCGAAGGTTGTATGAAGTCCTATGTTTTTGAAGTTAGAGACGTGAAAATGGACATTTAGGTTTATTAGCTTTAAATAATAAAAATCTGTATTGTTTAATTTGGGAAATTCCCCCTTAAGGGTGGTAAAATAGGGGGGGAAAGTTTTTATAGAAAAGTTTTAACTATTGTTATTTTTATTTGAAATTTGAAACGTAGGTAGGTAGGTAGGTAGGTCTAGGGGGTAGGTATAAGATAAGAAAGTGTCTAACTAAATTCTCCCCCTAAGGGGGTGAAATGGGGGTTGAAAAGTTATGTTATGAAAATCCTATGTTTTTGATGTTAGAGATATGAAAATTGGCATTTAGGTATTCTGGTTCCGTGCCTTAAGGTGAGACTGAGTAAGTAGGTAAGTGAGGCCTTTTGCAGCGGGAAAATTTTCGATCTCATGAGAAACCAGAAATTTTACGCGGACGAAGTCGCGGGCAACTGCTAATTCAGTATAAATAGGACGTAGGTACGAATCATAGGTTTCAGATCGATTTCGCGCGCGGATACCTAATCGAAATAATTACCTGTCAGGTAAGTTACAACCAGTTTGTCGGTTTAAAAAAAGTGGGATCATTTCTGTTATTCAAAACTAAGATTAATTTTTATTCGTCTCTATTAGGGGTATTGCCCAGGCCTGAGGCTTCATATTGAATTATATTTCTGCCCACACCACTTAAATTTTTTTAAAAATAAGTAAGTAACAAGTTTTTTACTTGATTGGATATTTTCCACACGATGCTGTAAAAAATAAGGATTTACCTACGAATGTAAGTAACTCGGGACTTCTATCTTATACAACTACAACCCGTTCAAAATATTATCTGCGAACCTGGCTTAATGACGTCATGCACTACTGTGTTGTTTCGGATTGAATGCGGGGAAGCGCAAGGGGAAGCGCATTCCAGCGAGGTGTGCAGATATTTCCGACGGGTTGTAGGTATCATACCGGGTATAACAATCTATAGAAGCAAGGAGTTATCACATTACTAGAGTAAAAAATGCAAAAAAAATATTTATTCTAAGATACATTACGATAATCTCTAAGACATGTAGGTATATAAGTATACTACTTTTTTTTTTTGAAAATCAATACTTATAATAAAACTGTAACAGGTCAAATTCTGTACATTGAAGATATTTTGAAAATTTTTCAATACTTATAATAAAACTGTAACAGGTCAAATTCTGTACATTGAAGATATTTTGAAAATTTTTTTTCGAGGGCACTCTATAATCGATACTGAACCCAAAACTGTAATTTTTTTCATTTTTGTCTGTCTGTCTGTCTGTCTGTATCACGGCCGCGCATCACGCTGAAACTACTGAATGGATTCCAATGAAACTTGGTACGATTTGAGGTCATACTATGAGGAAGAATATAGGATACTTTTTATCCCGAAATTCAGCATGGTTCCCGTAGGATAGGGGACGAAAGTTAAAATGTATACTGAGTTGTAATTCATTAACGCGTCGTCCGATTTCATTCATTCTTTTTTTGTTAGAAAGGGGATATTTTAAAGATTGTTCCGTAAATATTTCAAAGTCATCGGTTTTTAACCGACTGTCAAAAAGGAGGTGGTTATTTTTCTACATCGATTTTTTCGAGGTTTCTGGACCAATTTGCAAATATTTTTTTTAAATCAACAAAAAAACTTTACGTCATGGTCACATAAAAAATTCTGGATTCAACTCCTTAATCCTGATGCTGCAGGGTTACTGCCCGCCTGGGTTATCAAGATTCAGGAAGTGTTCATAGTGAATTCATATTGTAGGTACCAAGCAACGGCAACAATCCCAAAAAATCAAAGAGTTCCCGCGGGATTTTAAAAAACGTAAATCCACGCGGACGAAGTCGCAGGAATCATATTACAATAAAACTTAAAGCTAGCCTTATCTAACACTACTATTATAATTTATAACTACTATTATATAAAGCTAGCTTTGCCCGCGTGGAATGGTGCCTAGAATACTGGCCGCTTTCCGCGCTGGACAGCCAGGCTGATCCGTTGCGCAAAAAATGAGTCACCACTTCTGACACCAGATGAGGCTATTAAATATTATTATTATGCATTTAGCAAAATATTCTCTGACTTCACGGACCGGTTCATGTAGGTACTACCTACCTACCAATTAAGTAATTTAAAACATCCTCACCTTTTCGATATGGACTGCAAAGGTCAAAACTATTGCTAGTGCTTATTATTCACTCACGTTATCAGGGGGCACGGCAGTGCCCCCGCCAAGACGAGTCAAAGTAAATCTCAGATTAAAAAATAGGGATTGTAGAATTCTAAGAAGGTACCTACTCGTACCTATCTAAATAAAAATTTGCATTTGATTCTACCTAAGTATCGGTTATTTAGGTAGGTTAGGTATAAGCGAGAAAATATTTCCCTACTAGATGATGCCCGCGACTTCGTCCGCGTGGATTTAGGTTTTTAAAAATCCCGCGGGAACTGATTTTCCGGGATAAAAAGTAGCCTATGTCGCCCCGGGATGCAAGCTATCGCTGTACCAAATTTCGTCAAAATTGGTTAAACGGATGGGCCATGAAAGGCTAACAGACAGACAGACACACTTTCGCATTTATAATATTAGTATGGATATTCCTAAGAACAGTTTCATTGGGAACTGGTGAATCTATTTTCAGAAAACTGTCACAGTCGTTCTGTGATTGTTTTATAGCATATCTTTATAGTACTGGATACTTTTACCTAGTAGGTACCTACATATTAAAACAACGAAAGAATAGTGCCGTAGTCTGGCATCTGATGGAAATTTTTGGAAAACGCAGTTACCTAGGTTAGGTAGGTAACTAAATATACTTAAACGCTACTTTTTCCAATATATTTACAATTTAAATTTTATTATACATAATATACCTATGTACTTAACTAGGTAGGTACTTATTTATTGAATTGAAAACAGTTTTTTACGTGAATAAAATCGCTTCATAAAAAATCGGTCTTACCTATATGAAAAACTTAGACATTAAACCAAAATGCTTCAAAGATCGACTTTATGTAGATTTTGTTATACCCACCTAAGCATAACAAGTAATATAAGTTCCCATTACCTTGGAAAACTAATAACTAATGCTAGAACAAAACAAACGAGACTCACCGAACCACAAATACATAATCATGAAGACGTGAACTTTTCGCAAACACTGCCGAAATTATATAAATTACTTGTCTAACGTGCGGTCGCCAACTCGTTTTTACCTCAATGCTTGATTAGCAAATAATGAATGAACGTAAACAAAATATGTGATTGGTGTGAAAAGAACGAGGAACGATGCAGAACGAATGCTTTGTACTTATAGAGGTAAATTGTTATAAATTGTCTCGCAACCGGTTTGCTCATACCTATAAAAACGGACTGTGGTTCGACGCGATTCTTTAATGGATACGAAGGTAGGTATGTATTAAATTAAGAGTTCAAAGTTGTTATTTACTTTGAATCCTTCCGAATGGAAGTAAGTATTGTAAACGAATTAATAGACAAAGAGAACAAGCCTTACTACTAATAAGAAAGAAAGCTTCAACGGCTTCAAACTGTGATGTCCTTCGTAAAGGAGATTAATAGTAAAATTATAAATGCGATAGTGTGTCTGTCTGCTAGCTGAGTGCTATGTAGCTATCTTTTCACGGCCCATCCGTTCAACTGATTTTGACGAAATTTGGTACAAAAATAGCTTGCATCCTGGAAAAGGACATAGGTAGGCCACTTTAGGACTCGGTTTTCTGAGTCCTAAAGTGTGTGAGTCCTTTTCCAAAGAGTTCTCATGGGATTTAATTATCATTAAAAAATCCAGATGGACTAGTTTCCCTCACACTCCACGCACGATGGAACCGCAATCCGACGCGACAGACATTTACACCAAAAATTTGATCGTAATAGGAAAAACTGATCGTAAACTTGTGAAATATACTTACTTCATCATCATCATCATCATCATCATCATCATCATCAACCGATAGACGCCCACTGCTGAATGTAGGTCTCTTGTAGGGACTTCCACACGCCACGGTCTTGCGCCGTCTGAATCCAGCGGCTCCCTGCGACTCGTCTGATGTCATCCGTCCACCTAGTGTGAGGTCTTCTAACGCTGCGTCTTCCGGTGCAAGGTCGCCATCTTAGCACCTTGGGACCCCAACGTCTATCGGTTTTAGGAGCTATGTGCCCAGCCCATTGCCACTTCAGCTTCGCAACCCGTTGAGCTATGTCGGTTACTCTAGTTCTCCTACGGATCTCCTCATTTCTGATTTGATCTCTTAGAGAAACTCCAAGCATAGCTCTCTCCATCGCCCGCTGAGTGACTCTGAGCTTTCTTATGAGGCCCATACTTACACTTACTATACTTACTAAGTAGTATATACTTACTTATTATATACTTACTTGTTATTATTTATTAGTATATACCTACTTACTAGTAAAAAATTGTTGGTTCTTCTCTTAGATTAAGGATTGGCCCCCGCTACGCCAGAGTGAACTAAGTAGCTACGCTCCGACTGTAGCGTTCTTCTATTTGCCAACACAAGAGAGATAAAAAATATGTCTGAAGCAAGTCTGAAATACCTAATGCATTGCGGAGACCAATCCTTAATCTAAGGTTTGCATTTACAAGAGAGATAAAATATGTCTGAAACAAAGGCAATATGGCAATACAAGGATGAAATTCGATAATAATGTTTAATTGAGAAGTTTTTTTTACAAGTTTTGTTGAAAACTGAGTTGAAAACTACAACGACATCTTGTTTGTGTCGCGTGAATTTAGGTTAATTATATCGAACATTAGGGTTACATTTCCACTGCAGTCCAAATGCAGATCATCTGTGTAGACTTTAGCGCTTTGATTAATAAAAATTGCAAGAAAAAATGCTCGTATAAGTTTGATAAAAAGTCTTTATTTTATCGTATATTTACAGTAATGAGTAAATCTTGTTTTGTTGTTATAACATTCCAAATAGAATAATACGCTAAATGGCATTACGGTGCTATTAATTATTCCATTGATCCTTCAATATCAATAAGTACACTATTTAATAAGATAGAGGGCAGTGGTGTTATTATATGCAACAATAACAAATAATAGTAAACATTTGCGAAATAATTATTTTACCGAGGGTGCAGTACTTTGATCACATTGAATTTTGAAAAATCAAGTAAGTACCTAGCCTGGAATCAGGAAGTTCAAATAATTGTTTTATTAGTAGACTACCTATGCTTTGTTTAACTGATGCTATATCCACTTTAGAGCATGTGCAGACAGGGGAGGATGAACGATCATCGGCATACCTTTTTTAGTAAGGTCTGATATACATCAAAGCAGAGATGGGCGGAGACCACTCAGATTATTATTGTAGATGTCTGAAAAAAATTAGCATCTGATCTACATCTCATCTAACAATAATATGAAATAACTTACTGATCCATCAACGCACAGCTCAGGCTACTGGACGGATCGGGCTGAAATTTGGCATGCAGACTCTATTGTGACGTAGACATCCGTTTTTTCAAAAGGATTTGTGATAATTCAACCCCTAAGCGGGTAAATTTTGATTTTGATATTTGTGTAGTCCACGCGGATGAAGTCGCGGGCATAATCAATAATTTGTTTAGTCTAACATTTCCGCTTCACTCTGCTTAGGTGGGTACCAGACAACTTAGAGCTGTCCCTCGTCTGCGCAATGATTGCAATTAGGTATGTTTTATTTTTTATATCTAAGGTTTATAAGAATACTATGGCATTTTGAAAGCTCCGTCAATGATGGCGGGGTCGGACACTCGTCCAGTGAACAGCAGCTGTCGAGTGGCCTCGTCTTGTATGAAAAAGAGGAACGGTCTGTTCGCTATTACTTCAGCGTTCGGCATTGAATCTTCGCCAAATTTGTTCTCGAGGGCGATCTCTGTACAGAAAAAAAATAAGGTTTAGAAGTTTTTTAGAAAGTGTCTATTAATCGATGCCCCCGAAGAATATTTTAGTATTTTAATATAATCGTCGGGACGCCCAGACGGGACGGGTAGCCCAGAATTAAATTCGTCTACTCCGACTCCACGCAGTCTTTGTTTAAGTACCCCCAGAATATTATTGTAAAGCGCAAAGCCAGAAGCGGGTCTTCTGGAGTAGGCTATTTCAAAAACGAATATCATTGAGCCCCCACTAACGAATGACTCAATCAATCAGTCAGTTAATCACACTATCAACCATGTCAGTAAGTCATCATTCATCAACATCAATGAAAGATAAGAACATACTCGTAGTGGACTAGACGACGACGCACCGATGACGACGATAAGGTCCAATTACTATTCTTCGAAGTGCAACGATGAATAGACACTGCGAATATTTTACCCCAGGACCAAAAAATTGTAAGTATTACATAGTTGAATTCCGCAGAAAAAAACAACAGGAAAAACCACTCTAATGTGACATTTTGAAATGTTACCTGAGCGGACAAAACGTCATCGATTTATGCTGCTTGCGGAATTCCGATAGATTTGTTCTAACTTAAGCTACGGTTACAAATTAATCAACTCGAAACTTGATCAATTAGGGTAGAAGTAGTGTGTATAAGGTATCTAAGTAATTATGCATGCAGTTAAATAGTTTCAAGTTAGGTAATTTATTTTCACGACCTTATAAACTTTAGGGTTCAGGGAACGTGATAGGTGGTAAGAACCTAACTTAAACTTACGACCAAAAACAGAAACTTTACTGGCTAATTTTTTACATTTTACTGCCATACTTATGTGCAATTTCATGACTGGCGCTTAAGTTATGGATACCGTTAAATTATGACCATCAACAAAAGCGAAATGGTGATATGGGCGATACAAATCAATATACGATATAAATACGGACTTATAGAAACCACTTTGCTTTTTTTAGAGGTTGAAGTTTAACGTTAATTTAACCGCCTGTCATGCAACTGGACCTTAGCTTAGTATTCACCGTCATCATCGATGGCCGTTATATTATACTAATAAAAGATTATGCATTGGCTTGTGTAGGTAGGTACCTGTGGCAGAATAGGCGACACTGCCTAGTTCGTTGACTTCAATGCCGGATCGCTGCAGAACCCTGGAGATCTTCACCCGGTTATCCAGTCCCTGGCCGCGAGAGATGCCGGGGAAGGACGCCGTGTCCTCAAACGCTTGCCGAATACCCAACTGAAAGTAAAGTTATATCAATTTAAGTCGTATCAATTTAAATCAAAAAGTTCCCACGGGATTTTTTTTAAACTTAAATCCACGCGGACGAAATCACGGGCACCAGCTAGTTAACAATAAACATCTACAAAAAAGTTAGTTTTGCGGTTCGTTAACAAAAGTGATTCTTAGCGTTTTTCTTCTTCTGTAGTAAATACGGAACCCTCGGTGCGCGAGTCTGACTCGCACTTGACCCCATTGCCCACGGTCGTGAATCCTTCTATCAATATCACCCACATTATTTATAATGTAATTGAAAGTGTGCTTGTTTGTTGGTTTATTGGTTTGTTGGTAGGTATGTCCTTCAATCACGTCTCAACGGAGCAACGGCAGGCAACAGATCGACGACGTGATTTTTTTGCATGGGTATAGGTAGTTAAAGACCTGAGTGACAAAAGCTACGCGGAAAATCAGAGTTTCCACGGGATTTTTAAAGACCTAAATTAGCCAGATTTTCAGCCAGTTAATCATATAACGGAGAATAGGTACTTTTAAGTAAGTACCTACTTAACTTATACTTATAACAATATAAAAGAAAAAAGTCAATATAATATTATTATTCCGCGAATTAAGTATAAAGAATTAAAACCAAACACAGTGGTCCCTACGGACATAGAAATCTTTGGTGTGAATGCAATCAGTCGTAAACAAATTGAGGAAATACCCAAATTGTCATTTACACTGCTTATGTCGTCAGTGCATATTATTATTGTGTCGTGAGGAGGAAAAGATTACGAGAATTGTTCCTTCATTGAATCAGAAGGAAAAATAAATAAATCTGTATCGCTATATACCGTAGCGAAACTGCTTAACAAGTCAATATAAATGTAACTTATAAAACGGTTGTGTTACTAGGTAGGTAACTCACAGCCTAGGATATCCGCATTTTTGCATTAAAAATGATCCAATTTTAAATCTAAAGGCTTACACAATTGACATTAGGATATTGGACAACCAGATGGAAAATATTTCGTAAGAAAGGGGTGTAATGTACCTAATTAGGTAAGGATCGTTATTCATACTTTTATCGGTGAAAATCATGATCAATTAAAACAATCACGGCCATTTCAATTTTAAGGCAACGATAATATATTATATTAGTGCGAGACAATTATTTTGGCGTAAATCTAAAATCATCCCATGATGTTTCGTAGCTGTACCCTACTTAAATAAAATTAGGTGCGTGTCCGGGGTCGAACCTCTGACCTCCCGATTAGGTGGACGTCAACCAAGAGGCTATCTCGGCAACACCTAATAAGTCTTTTACCCATTAGTATCGTCTAATGGGTAAAAGACTTATTGTGCCGATTACACATTACAGGCTAGCCACGCGTGGCAAACGCATTTTCCATCGATGTGCATTCAGCACAAGACTTAGATCGATTGACGCCAATTTTGCAATTCACTTCTCAAATTAATTTAATTCTCAAACTGCCATAGCATTGCTGATTGAAGTAGGTACTTTGGTTCTGTAATTGAAAATCAGCAAGAAATTTAACGAGTAGGTTTTAAACGTGAGACTTACATCTCGAAGGATTCCGTCCAATATCGAAGTGTACTCAAACTGGAACTTCGGCAGTGTGACATCTACGAGGTATTCCTGAAGGTAGTAAAGTTCGCTGCGCAGTTCTGTCAGCTCGTTGAAGATATCTGGCAGACCGGTCAGCGAGTTCGGTATTATGACGTACATGGCGAATTTGTTGCCCTGAAAAAAGTATTACGTAAATAAATTAACCTGAAGAATCACGCTGGTCTTACGATCTACTTGGTGCAATGCTGAAGTCGATTTAGAAAATTTTAATTTCTAGATAGATTTGTTCATGACTGCTACCTCACTTAATGATGCAGTCTAGGATGAAAGCGGGCTATCCTATCCCCCCAAATCGTTTCTCGAGAATCGGACTTTGCCTAGGATGAGTAGGATGGTAACTAACAACTGCCGAAGTTTCCCATCAAAACCAGACCTCAACCGATAAACTTCCCAAAATTGATCCAAGCGGGAATCGGGCCCAGGACTTCTTTTTTATATGTCCACGGCGTTTACAACTGCGCCACGAAAATCGGCATAAACTACAAATAACTGACACGTTTATTCGGCTTATCAATCAAAAATATTGCGCCATTGGTGCCATTTTATAATTAGATATTTGCACTTAGAAATAGATAGATGTACAATTAGATATAGGCACTTACCAAATATGGCATCCTCAAGATTTTGGCATTAAACTTGTTAGATTCAGCATAGAAGAACTTGTCTCTTAAACGCATGAAGGGAGCTTCTTTCTTTTCAGTGGCTGAGGTATAGAACACATCAGGCTTAGTAACGTTAGGGTTGAACTGGCGTTGCCAGGTGCCTTTGAAGAATATCGTGTTTAATACTAAAGCGGACACCCCTGACACGTCATCTGGAATTAAAATTTAATTATTTTAGAAAACACTTCGATCTATAGAAAGAGCCCTTTTGATGAGTGGGAATCCAAGGGACAGTAAGTTTGTTTTGCTATACCTAAAAGAAATTGTAATTTCGTCTAGGCACCATTATATAGAGCTATGGACGGGCTCCCTAACTGAAAAAGTATCACATCATCTTTTAATAATCTTATTGGTCTACTGAATACATCTCCCTGGATCTGCGTGGATTTACGTTTTTGAAGATCCTGTTGTAATTTCTCAAAATTCTTCCTAAGTGCATCCCTAGGGTGATCAGAGAACATTTCTTCCAAACAAATCTTTGTGCGTCATTCAGTTACGGGACTGTTTTAAATTCGAATAGCCCATTGTCTACCCTACTGCCACATCGCGCTTTGTATGTATTGTGGCCATACCTAAAAGTAACTAAAAATAAATAATTACTAAGTAGCAGGTAGATTAATCATCACTCATAACACACCTGAGTTAACTAAATCGGAAATTTTTCCACCAGTCGTGCTATTGACCCATTCATTGATGTAATACGCAGCGCCCACAGGATAGGTGAAATCCAAGTTCTTAATTTCAGTCTTGTAGTATTTCTCGGAAAGGGATGCAAAATGCTGCAGCGGTACCACGTTCGCTCCGACGTATATTCTGCTGGCTAGGTTCAGTACATAGTGTGAGGACTTTGTCTGGAAATAACAAACATTTTATTATGAGAATTATATGCATAAATTATAGTGTTTTCAACAGTGGAAACCATCAATTGAGAGTTGAGACTCCAAGACATAGAATTTCCAAAAAAATCTCTTTATTTGAGGATTAGGTACATGATACCCGCGAATTCGCCTGCATCGATTTAGGTGTTAAAAAATCCCGTGGGAACTCTTTGATTTTCCGGGATAAAAGTACCCTTTGGCCGTTTCCAAGATACAAGCTAGCTGTATACCAAGTAAGTAATGCCCACAACCTCGTCCACGGCCACATTTAGGTTTTAAAAATCCTGACCAAAAGTAGCCTCCATTATATCCTTCCTCGGGATTCTAGCTATCTGTATTAGGGCTCCCCAAGGCTCTTCTCAGACCTGGGCGCGTTTGGAACCGTCGTAGCTTTAGTTTTAAGTTTGCGTAATAATTATCAACACTAAGTATATCTTACAAATCCAACAACTGACAATCAAAAAGAGTAATTTATTACCTATTTTGAATAAATCATTTGAATTTTGAATTTTGATTAATTTTCGTCAAAATCGATAAAACGGATTTGAACAGGAAAGAATATGATTTTTAGTCCCTCTGTCACTCTCCTAAGTATCACCAATTTGAATTATTTGTAAGACATACCCGTAAAGAATCCAAGATGATCTCGAACTTTCTCCTGACCACTTTACTGTCAGTGTCGAAGCCAAGAACAGATGAGAGCTCGGTTTGCGTGGTTCCAGTGGCCGCTTCTGTGAGGATCGCAAGGGCCAGCTTGAGCCCTAGCGGAGACAACAGGAAGTTCTCCTTCGAACTGAACGCTACACGCTGTAAAATAAGAGTAAGTTGTGAAACACAGAGTTTACTGTTATCATCAGGTGTAGTATTAATAAATTATTATTGTAGTATCAAGAATATACCTACCTACTTAGACTAAGATCAAGAAGTATTAGTCACGCAAATTGCTAATGCGCGTGGCCACCATTTTAGTGACGTCAGCACTAGACTGAAGTTTCGAGCTGATGGTATATTTTTACTTAAATATACGTCAAATGAAGTCATTTCGATGTTAATAAGACATGGTTCAAGCGCAATAGCAATTTGCGGGACTTATACATAGTCAAAGTTTGGAAAGTGAACTTATCAGGAAACCTAAACAGTCTTCTGGGGGCATTCCCAGATTTGTTTCGCAGATCTTGTATAAGAAATCCATTTTCTTGAATTTATATGAATACCTACCGAATTACCTTCGGGTTCAAGAAATTTTACAATTCATGAATAAGCAACTAATTTTAAAGTTTTATACTAACGGCTATTTGCATAAGTATAATTCAATTTTAAAGATAGCTTACCTATATTTATTTTTATTTACCTTTGTGAGCGTCCAATCAAATTTATCGTAGTCAGCAACAGACGGGGTGTAGGAGGGCTCTACGACATCGGAGTAATCTGACACAGCAATGGCCTCAGCTGGCAAAGCGGCAGCAATGGCCTCTGGCGATATTGGCTTGGCCTGAACAGGTGCCGCTAGTGGGACGCTCCCATTATTGGGAATACCGAACACCGTTTCTAATAACTCTGGTGAGATAGCGGCGTTTGGACTGCATATCGTTGCTGGCACTAAAACAAGAAAGTTCATTTTAAGTAAGTACATTTTTGAAAGAGTAACCGCCGAGTTTCTCGCTGGTTTCCCTCAGTAGAAAGGAAGGGAATACACTTGACGATTCTAAAGTACTTTGTAATAGTTTATCTTTGCCACAGAACACCGACATCTCACGAATGTTTAGCCAATTTGATACCGGCAAAAATGTACCGCCAAGCGGTTTATGGACGACACCGCGTAGAAAATGTTAGGAATATTAGTTTCATAAAACTGCTATACCCCTTCCAGCTTAGCCTGCACCTGCTTCCATCATGGGCTGCGTCAACCGTTACCACAGGTGAGATCGCAATCAAGGGTTAAGGCATTTGTAGTCACGCGGCATTCTGGAGTGCAACATCAGGTATGCCAAGTGTAGTATCGATCTGATAAGACCAATGCAATGATCAATGTTCTCGTAATTTGAATATTATCATCATCATCATCAACCGATAGACGTCCACTGCTGGACATAGGTCTCTTGTAGGGACTTCCACACGCTATACGGTCTTGCGCCGCCTGAATCCAAATACCTAGAATGTAGATAGAGTCAAACTCCAAATTAAACAAAAGAGTACCTAATTTGCCGACTGGAATTATTCCTAACTTAGAAATTAGCATTACGAAAATTTAAATTTTTAGAAATTAAGAGTTGGTCAGCTCGCAAACAAAACAATGTATTAAAACTAAGAATTTAAAATACTTATACCACTTTATGGTTGGATAGTGGTTTGATAGTAAATATAAATAGGTGAAGGACGGACAAGATATGCAGTTCATGGGCGCAAAAATTATATCATGCAGGATACGATAAACTATCAACCAAGCAGCGTTGCAATTTGCATCATGCATAGAATGCACTTGATAGATTTTAACTAAACCATATCGTGTACAACGCGCGATGGCAGAAATTCATCTTCAGCCAATATGCACCCACTGTTAGACATACTTAGTCGTCTTCGATGTTGCGCCAACTTGCCTATCTTCCACTTTTAGCATCCAATCGATGCCAGCCATCCTAACGGCCATATCGCCTCTCCACCTTGCTGGAGGGCGTCTTACGCTCCGTTTAGCAAGCCGTGGTCTTCTACTCTCTACTCGAGAAACTTATGACTCCAACGTCCAACGATCGTCAGACACAATGTTAGCCTTGAGACTTGAGAGCTATGTCGGTTACTCTAGTTCTTTGGCGAGTCATTTAGTTTCAAAATTCTCAAAGGAATAGAATGAATAGCAGAAATCAGGAATTGTAATACGAGGATCGGCATGCACACTGAGCAGCGCGCGTAGGAGTTACCTACGTTACTTCTGTCACATATATCGTCGCTACTGTTCCCTATGGAAAATAACTATAGGACACAATGTCCGCTCTCCTGTCTTCCACCGACTTCTGCCGTTGCGATTTGTGCTACTTACTGCACGCCCTGTCCATTATTCCAAAGAATAAATAAAGCATACCTATTTTGAGTTGTAATCAAGAAAGACGCCGTGATTTGGCTCAGCTGGTGTACGTTGCACCTTATGGATCGTATCGTAACGCACGGGCCAGTGGCGTGCACAGAGTTTGAAAACAGGGTAAGCATTAGTAAGATAGGCCTTAGATACACCTTATATAGACCTACTGAATGGCAGGTCATAAAGAAAAATGGGCACTGGTCATTTCAACTAGGGTAAGCAGTACTTTTATGCCTCTATGAACTGCACGCCACTGGCACGGGCCATGACCGGTGGTCAAGCCGCCTTTTATGATTCAAAATTTTACGCCAAAATTGCCGTTTGTTTTGTACACGCTAAGGTAGGTAGGTACATTGCCGTATGATGCAACGAAGCGGCTATTTGACCCGCCCGGCCCGCATCGCCCGCTTCGCCCGCTTATTTATATTATTAGCTTTACAATTTGGTATGCCAAAGCGGTTTAAAATGGATTACTGCATGGGTTTTTTAACTAATATACAGCTATACTTACATACATCATGAACGTATAGAATAAAAGAACCTACCTATATAATAAATAAAAAATACTACTTAAGTAAATAACTATGTATCTTAGAATTTTATTTAAAATTAAGGGGAAAACCAGAGCCAATCGTGAGATCGAGATTTGTGTGCTGATGATATTTAAAACCGGTTAGAAGTTCATGATGATAGTGTTAATTTTTCTGATGCCTGCACAGAATGTGTACCTACCTGCCTAACTTAATAGCACTTAATAGCTTCTATAGATAACAGTCAAATAGTTAATTTTATGATAATTATAGATTGAGGAAACTAAAAAGAGACAAAACAGTCAAATTAGGTTAAAATATTGATTTTATTGATGAGTGGAATTTTTTTAATTTACCTAGCGCGATAGAAATAGGTAGGTACCAGCTCGAATCACGGAAGTAGAATCGGACAAATTAATTTTAAATAACACTAGCGACCCGCCCCGGCTTCACACAGATATCACCTATTCACAATTTGATTTTCGCTGTATTGAGTTATCTTAGCAATGACAGTAGGTATGTAGGTACGTGAGAAAAGTTTAGTGGTTAAGACTTCGTCCTCCTAATCGGGTTCGATCTCGGTCTATGCCCCTGTAACTTTCCTGAATTGGTGTATGTGCATTAAATCTGGAAGAGATCGCTTTAGCGATAAGGCCGCCTTTGCATGCTACATCAGTTCTATTAGAATAAGATCCTGTATTGTGTTTTTTCAATGTTTACTTTGTGTTGTGTGCAATAAAGTGTCAATAAAAATAAAAAATAAATTTTATTACAATAGGTACCTATCACCTGCTTTAAATTTGAAAGAAAACACCGTAAGAAATGCAGCATCAGAATTCTCCATAATGTTCTCAAAGGTAAACTTACCTATATAAAGCCTGTCAATCCACGTCTGTCTTGACTAGCGTAGTGGATTAGAGCCTAAATGCTTCTCATTCTGAGAGGAGACCCGTGTTCAGGGGCAGGTGTTGAGTTGAGTGACGATGAGTTAATCTTGGAAGATATAGTATTTGAGAAGAATATATTCCACAGCACGTTGTTTTCATATGGGTACCTAGGTAAATCTAACGGTTTATGCAAGGTTCACCAGAAAACTTTAGGTAGCTAGATTTTATCATCATAGACTTCTTAGACAAACAAACTCGATATAAGTCAATGGATTTTTTAAATTATGTATTTCTCGCGGGGTTTTTAAAATGCGGGTAAAAGTTATTTATATTTTGAAAGTCCCAAGTCATCTGTGTTAACCCATAATTATGTTTACGCATAATGTTATTATAAATAATATGCTAGTTATTATCATTAATCATTATATTAACCTCTCTGCGACCTACTATAAGATAATTACATATGATATTGATGGGTAGGTATCTACCCAAGTTCTAAAATCAATATGAACTTTTATTCCAATTTTATGCAAATTCGTATCACTGATAACAGCTTAGGTATAATGTATTTTTTATTATAAGTATGCGAATAGGGAAACACCCTCTTTCGACGTAATTTTAGCCTACCAGACATTTATACGGGTTGTTCCGTATTCATCCTATGACGTTACTTACTTAGTAGGTAGGTACTTAACTTGCTTGGTACCAGAGCATTTGTTTGCAAAGTGGGTATTTTGTATTCCATGGTTGTAATAAGATGCTAAGATTTATTATTAGCAGTGGAAAGTCCAGGTCCACTCACTCGTAAATCAATTCTGGTGTTAGACTTTCTAAAATGTCTCCCGGCGAAACCTACTTACTTTAGTACCTCGGTACTTCATACCTAGTAGGTACCTATAGTATGCGACAGGTCGAGATGGAAATCGGGAAGGGAACGCCCCGCACACCCGCACAGGCCCCACGCTAACCCGGCGCGTACGAGCGCCGGTGACTTGCGGGTGTTGGGCGTCCCCCCCGCCTCATATCCCGATTGCCATCTCAACCTGACGCGGACTATACCTATTATATCGCGTATGGGAAGCGACCTTATAAAATATGTAACCCGAAAGCATGTCTATCTGTTTGTAATCTCACTGCTTAACCGACACACAGGAGAGTTTGCATCCTAGGGAAGGTCTTTTACAACTTTTATCTTGGAAAAATATCTCAATCCTAGGGAAGCTAAAAACTATTTTGAGCGGATAAAGTCACGGATAAGAGCTAGTCCACTTTTAAATAAATTCTGAGCCGGCCGCGACATTCAGTTTAAAACAAATTTAATTAAGGTCCAAAAAAATATGCAGGTATCTAAATACAACTCTGAATGCTATCCTACTAAATAATAAAGGCTAAAATCCAATCAAACATTAAAAAAAACTCACCTAAAAATATCAACAGAATCCACCTCATCTTCGCACTTGTTTGAGTGAACAAGGAAAACTATTAAATAAAAAAAAACTTAAATCCTCAAGGCTGTCCAGTCGGATCCAATGGACGACTCAAATTGAAAAAAAAGTGTAATAACCCACTAGCACGTTCAATGTTTGTCTATAAGTGTGTTTTGTACTTTTTACATGGCATGGCAGTTATTATATATTTCCCTATATAAATGCGTGTAGACTGGCCGCAGTTGATATGACGACTGAACTGATGACCACAGGAGGAAGGTTTTTACAAATTATACAACCGGTTCATTTAAGAATGATATCGCGCTTTATTATAAATCAACTTTATATGCGGGGTATTATAAGGTCTAGTTAGGCGTTGATACAACGTAGTAACAGAACCAATCTCACAATCTCATGTGCCGCGAGGTCGATCTAAAATTCTAAAGTATAGGCACAGGTAAACTTAGATAGGACTTATTAGAACCTATCTACGTTTAGTTCCTAGGACTCTGACTCATTCGTTCCTAGGATCTAGAGTAGGATGTAGTTATTCCAATTTCCAAACCTGACCTACCTATAAGTAGGTAGGCCCTACTAGTTGGACAAAGGTCCATTGCACATACAGGCAGGTAGTTACATTTTAGGTTTATAAAATTAAACATCAAAATAGGTTCTGCAAATAAGTAGGTATTTGTTTTACGGAAAAACTATCTTATAATATTAACCTAGAGTATCAGCTTTCCGCCTTCTAATCGGAGGTCGGGAGTTCGATTCCTGGCACGCACCTCTAACTTTCAGAGCTATGTAAATATTACTTGCTTTAACGGTGAAGGAAAACATCGTGAGGAAACCTGCACATGCCTGCGAGTTCTCTATAATTCCTCAAAGATGTGTGAAGTCTGCCAATCCGCACTTGGCCAGTGTGATAGACTATGGCCACAACCCTTCTCACTCTGAGAGGAGACCCGTGCTCTGTAGAGAGCCAGCGATGGGTTGCTCGTGATGATCAGCTTTAAGTATGCTGTTACCTATTTAGGCAAATTATATCTTCCATCATAATAATATGTATGCAGAGGTCCTGAAGATGTTTTCTGCTGTTTTCCTTTACTGAAGGTTTCTCATATTTCCCTAACCAGCGGGATTTTCCCAAAATACTTTTAGTTAAAGTAGGTACCTATACGTCATAAAAGCCACGTAGGTAAGTTCTTTTCAGTTGATTAGGTACGTTCAGACGCTTGGACCTCAATGGTTGCGTAAAATGCGCCTTTGAAAGGTTTTTTTCAGAAAATCATTGGCGTGGTGTGGGTTATATTATACAAGTGGCTGAGACGCGGCGTGGACGCATGTCTCCAGCATCATTTATAGCGTTCATTGAATCTACTCGGAAGCTTTACATCGAAAGCCTACCTACATATAGCAAGGTCTTCACTCTCTACTAAGCGAAGAAGGCTCACAAGTCTTGGCTTTGTCCGGCAGCGACGTACCACCCGCCGTGCTACCCCGATCGAGGAATGCGCCTATGCGACCTATGTCTAGGTCTAGCGTCTCCGTAGTCCTTGCATACGAAGCTATGGGCTATGGCTCGATAGGCTGCCGCACTTAGGACTTAGGCTAGTGACTAGTCACCACTCAAGACCACCTAATAGTTACCTAGAAACCTGACTCACTAACAATATCTAATATCAAAGTAAAGTAGGTACCTACCTACAACTCTAACTGCTGGGTCTAGAATCTTGGGCATGTATTATAGATAGGTTATATCTATCTCTATAATGTTGACCCCCAATAAGAAATATTTTGAGAAATTCTAACAGGATTTTAAAAACTAAGTACGTGTTTACGCAACCCGTTATTACCTACCCATTTGTTAGATTTTCCAAAATAAGATCAATTTCATAGTGCTTATCTAGGTTTACAAGGGAATAACCAATTCCTCATTGACTGTTATCTTAGCCAGGGTTTCCCCGTAATCAGTGCTAGTTGTTAAAACATTCCGAATCCAAAAAATATTCATTTTCCTTGAAAGTTAGAGGACTTTCCAAATCCATCAGAGTAGGTAGATATAAGTCCGCGACAGGTCGAGATAGCTATCGGGATAATATGAGGCGGCGGGACTCATAACAGGGCATAGCCCACTAAACAAACACCTTTTCGTTATAGGTGTCACCGACAGTCCTCTGTGCAGGGCCTGCATGGAGGTTGATGAAACACCGACGCACGTGCTCCTGGAGTGCACGGGCGTAGCAGATCAATGCGAACGCCATTTAGGTTCCCCGACCTCACTCCATGAAGCCCTCGGCAACCTGGGCGGTCTACTCGGCTTCTGGAGCGAGCTTGGATGGCTGGAGTGAAGACTTCGGCGGGGAGGGGCGATGCACGCACAACAGACGGAAACGTTTAAGTGCGGAAACCAGCCCAGAATGAAGAAGAAGATGAGGCGGGGGGACGTCCCGCACACCCGTACATCACCCGCGCTCGCCAGCACCGGGCTAGCGCAGTGGATGTGCGGGTGAGCAGGGCGTTCCCTCCCCGATTACCATCTCGACCTGTCGCGTACTATACCTACTTACCCATACCTATGTATATTGTACACACATGACGTAATTATGTACTCGTAAAACATGGCTCCCTTGTCAGAAATATAAGATAGTAAATATTTAATAACGCTCAATAATCTTGTTCCAAGACATCCTTATACGATTATTTATTCATGTTACTAAGAATGGCAAAGTGTTTATTTTTGCAGAAAAATCTTGACCATCACCTCAATTATAAGTCAGTAGGTAACATATTTAAATTGCAAATAGCTATGCAAAATTCGTTGATATCAGTAAAGATGTTCAAAATCAAATATTAGGGAGGTACTACTTACTAAACTTCCTAATCAACTTCCGCTGTTAGTTTAAAGTTTGCTAACCATTTTAAATTAACGATTTAACTAAAAAAGTTGTTATTAGTCCCGCAAATTGCTATTGTGCTGGAACCATCAATATCTCATTAACGTCGAAATGACGTCAGCCGAAATAAAACGTCAGCTCGAAACTTCAGTCTAGTGCTGACGTCACTAAAATGGCGGCCACGCGCATTAGCAATTTGCGGGACTTATAGGCACGTCAAATGTTTATGACGTCACATCTATATATTTCATACAAGCTTTCTTACTAAGCAAGCGTTTTGACGTTTAATAAAAAGTCGCTGAATTGACTAGTAATTGGTACTCAGAATAAATATTACCACTATCTCTATGACCCCAGGTAAAATTAACTAATCGTTACTTAAAGATTGAGTTATAACGAGACAGATTTATGTGAGATATAGCTCTGTTTCGTTTTAACTAAACTTAAGTAACGATTAAGCGACTCTGAGTACGGCTGTCAAATCTCTTAGCTCTGTTGCCCCGTGCGCGATTTATCGATATATTCGGTGATATGAAGTGAGTCGCGACAACGGGGGTGTCTGTACCGCCGCACTATTGGTTCGTCAGTCAACCTATATTTCACGTGTTGTAGGAAAGTACAGTCCTACCTATGCGCACACACATCCATTCCATGACTGTCGCGCGGAATCGTCTTATTGTGTTATTTTAAACTGAATAAAACTAAATTGCAATTTTTCTTTTAATATTTATTATTAAAAATAAAGTATAGTTGTATCGTACGAGGTACATGGTGATTTATATAATCTATAAATTAATAATTTCGTTTATTTGTGTATATTAATGAATATAAATAAATGTACAGTATTGGGCTATAGTTCAGGACCTCGTGGAGCGCGGCACTGCGTCTTCTGGCGTACTTGTGAACAGTACAGTCACCACCCACAAATGTAAACCAACCTGCAACAATTATATCAATCTATGTATATAAAAGATGAAGCTGTGATAGCCTAGTGGTTAGGACGTCCGCCTTCTAATCAGTGGTCGGGGGTTCGATCCCGGGCACGCACCTCTAAATTTTCAGAGTTATGTGGGTTTTAATTAATTTTGTTTTTTGAGGTGTGTGAAGTCTACCAATCTGCACATGGCCAGCGTGGCAGACTATGTTCCCCGTTAAAGCAAGTGATATCTAAATAAAACGCACATAACTCCGAAAAGTTAGAGGTGCGTACCCGGGATCGAACCCACCGATGATAAGGCGGACGTCCTAACCACTAGACAATCACAGCTCGCTAAACCAATATTAGTATGGATTCTACAGTTAGTACAAAGAAGAATATGGTCACCATATAAATAAGAACGAGTAGTCTGAATATCGGAAAGCGCTTTATAATGACGCCCATTCGTAGAGAAAGCGCTGAGAATGGCGAATTTGCATAGTTAATTCTTGAGAGCATGCGATCACCTTCTTGCAACTAAACGATGCCGTGCGAATATTAGTATGGATTCTGCAGTTAGTAGAGAGAAGAATATGCTCACCATATAAATAAGAACGAGTAGTCTGAATATCGGAAAGCGCTTTATAATGACGCCCATTCGTAGAGATAGCGCTGAGAATGGCGAATTTGCATAGTTAGTTCTTGAGCGCGTGCGATCGCCATCTTGAAAGTGAACTACACTGTGCGAATGTTTATTCCGGAGTACTGACATTTCTGAGCGGTGTTTTGACTGAAAATAGTAAAATAAATGACATCTAAATCTAGTGCTATCTTTTTCTGTGGGGAGCATTTTGAAAGTGATAGCAATATATTCAGACTAGTCATTTTGATTTAATTAGATTGGTTTGGTTAGATATAGAAATATTCTTAGCAGGGTTTCATTTCCGGGACCTGGAAATCGGGAATTGCCGGAAAATACGATGTTCCCGAAGTCAGGACTGTCTGCAATTTCCCGGGAATTCCCGGGAACTTTTTATGTGGTTCAATGTTCTAAAACCCCTGTAAATCTTACTTTGAATCAAAATTAACGAAATGCGTGCGAATAGCTGTTTGAATGGATTTGATTAAGATTTTTTAGAGTATGTAAGTAAAATATTGAAAAGATTCCCGGGCATAATGAAACCCTGATTCTTAGTGACATCATAGTTCATCACCTTCTTATATCAACACAAAAACCTACAAAAAAAAATTATGTTGCGGACCGGCAGGATTCGAACCTACAGCAAATCACAGCAAGCGAACCGTGGCCTAGCGGTCAAAGCGTCGGCCGCGAACCCAGAAGACTTAGGTTCGAATCCTGCCGTTCCGCAATTTTTGATATGTATTTAAAATTAACCTACATACATACCTCTAACTTATCAAGCTGTATCCTCAGTATATTATTATCGGCCATGAGCGTATCGATCTTCCCTTGCTTCTGGATCAGCGTCTGCGTTAAATAATGGATCTTCTCGTTATCTATGTGCTTAGTGACGTCATAGTCCGCTACATTTAAAGCACTTGTATCGGAAGTTGGTACAGTGGATGCTGTCTCTCTCAGATGATTGATCTCTTCGTCTTTGTCGTGTAAGGCTGCTCTTAAGCTGGTTATCGTTTGACCGGTTTCCATTTGAAGGGTTTGTAGTTCCTACAATTAAATTCGAATTTATTTATTTAGTGTGTTTTATGCTATGTTTGTGTCTGTGTAAAACGTGCGATGTTTCACTTTTGGAAGATTGACACAGTTCGCGATAGTTAAGAAACTTCTAACAAAACGTCGAGGCTTTGACATCACTAGCAGGCGTCAAATGTTAGTACATATTATTATTTCACCACGACGGGTACGGTTGCGGCTTTTTGAGCTGCCCATGTTTGAGGTAACTGTCGACTTGAGAAGAAGAATTATTATTTTGACGCAGGTAGCCTTATTTTTCTATGATTTTACGTCACCATAGCAAAATGTTTGACACATTGTCGATTCATAATCAAACCGAGAGTTCCTTCACTTTAGTTCACTCTGACATTGACTTTTCACTTTTGAAATGTTCAAATATTATATTGTCTTTTGATATATTTTTATTTTTCGATTTACCTTCCCTAAAGCAGCCCTTTGTGCCTCGGCCCGATTCCTCGCTATCCGTTCCTCTTTTAAAGCATCCCGTAGAGCGATAACGATACGTTCTGATGTATTATGTCTTGATTCTAATTGTGACATTTGATGCTTCATATCCCCGCATTCGTTGCGGACACGCATTATCGACTGTGATAGGTCTTCTTTTTCTTCTCTGAAAAAGTTAATTGGCACTTAGCAGATATAGCTATCTAATCAAAATCAAAATCAAAATCTATTTATTTGTTGAAATAGGTATATGTAAGGTGTTGGTACAATTTTTATGTCACTCTATTTCATGCCTATGTGAGGCGTACAAATTTTAGCCTTAAAACTATAATAAAATTACGTCGACATAAGTTGCGCTAACAATCAACTATATTATTATAATTATTTTAACATCTAATGGCTAATCTATAAGCTTACATTAGTTTTAAATTAATTTTAAATATTACTTTAAAATTTACATACTTTAATACTTTACTTACACTAATTTTAGCCATTATGTTGTTTAAATTTTTTATCATTTATGTATTCTGAAACACAGTAGTAATTTTTTTGTTTCAGTATCTTTACAACTTTTTGTTTAAAATTAGTGTAATTTAATAGTCATATTTTCCGGGAGCCTGTTGTATAGATAAATAGCCATATAACATACGTTATTTTTATATTATAATACACATCTTATTTCATAATCATTATCAAATAAGTTATTCAGATAGTATAGGAGCGATAACGCACTCATCCGATCCGAGTCCGTGAAAATTATGTTCCGAAGTAGTCATAGAACTATTTGTAGGGCAGCTTACGCACTACATCCAACTTCCGTCATCCGAGTTCTCTCAGTGATCCGTGAGAATATCTCGGATGTGCCTCGGATTCAAATTGGACGTATGACGTAGATGTGTGAAAGAAGTCCAATATAGCTTGGATTTGGATCAGAGATCGGATCAGTGCGTCATCGCTCTTAGACCTCATCTTTATCAGTACCCATATTATAAATGCGAAAGTGTGTTTGTTTGATTGTTGGTTTGTTAGTTTTTCTATCTATCAGCTAGTGAATCAAAACTTACTTTAATGTTTCTAACTGGTCCATCAACATCTTAGTATCCTCTGTCAAATTACCGCCTTCCCGCAGAGATTTAATCTCGTTGTCTTTAGAATATAGCATACTCTTCACCCTCAATTTGTAAGATTCCCAGTCTTTCTCTAGTCTATGGCACTCTGCTATTGTCTTGTCTATTGTATTCTGCTGTTCACTTATAGTAGTTTGAGCATGTCTTAATTCATTTTCAAGCTTAGTTTGTGCTGTATCTTTTGTGAATAAGTCTTCAGTTAATTGTTTTATCCTGTTAAGTTCATATTATAAAATTACAGTACTTATCATATTATAATGCGAAAGTATGTTTGTTTGTTTGTTGCAAAGAATAGCTTGCATTCTGGGTAAGATAAATTATGGCTGGCTTATTGTTCCAGAAAAAAGGTTACCACAGGATTTTATAAGCCTTATACCCACATGGATGAAGTTATAGCCATACTAACCCCATTTTACCCACATAGGGGTTGAATTTGTAAATTCCTTTCTTAGCGGATGTCTCCGTCATAATAGCTAACTGTGTCAAATTTCAGCCTGATCCGTCCAGTTGTTTGAGCTGTGCTTAGATAGATCAGTCAGTCAGTTAGATATATAGATTTTCCTATTTTGATTTACAATCAAAAATAGTGAAAGGTATTTTACTATAATTATTATAGATGGCTTATCTTTCTCTTTGAAACTGCTATAGAGTAAACTTTGACTTTGCTGACTTAGTGTTTCAGTTAAAACGAGGCAGATTTTATGCAAGCGATACAACATGGTCTCTTTTTAGCAGTATCTTAAGTCTAAGCAAAGACAATGTACGCTCTATAGATCTTAACCTAAGACACAAAGGAAAAAAGGCCAAAATCAGAACTCTAAAGTCTGCCTTGTTAACCTGTTTTTTTTTAAATAGAGATAGCGAGAAAACGAGCAGGCAGGGTCACCTGATGTTAAGCGATTACCGCCGCCCATGAACATTTGAAGCACCAGAGGAACCGCCGATGCGTTGCCGGCCTTTTAGGAATTTGTTGGTCCGCCCCTTGAATAACCCCATGTTGTAATCTAGTAAGTTGTGAATCAGTAAGTGTAGAATACTATACTTACTGTTCTTCCAACTCCCTATTCTTTTCCTTTAATAAACTAACACTAGACTCCAGCTCCTGACTCTGTCTCTCGTACTTTGACAGCTGTACACTGTTCACTTCATTGACTTGTAATTTCATACTTTCCAACAATGCGTTTAAAGACTCCCTCTCTTTGTCTAATCTGTTATTGACTTTTTCAGAGGATTCTAATTTTATCTGTGCACTTTTAAGCTCTGAAATAGAACAGATGGTTTTTATAGATTAGAAACACTATGGTGTAGGTACAGATAGCTAAAGTTACATTATGGTAATGTTTAAACTGTGACAGTCATATTAAGCTAAATTTATTACACAAGTCAGTTGGGCCAAAATTTTACCTGTAGGTTATTTCAATCGTGGATTATACTATCATTAACAATAAATCAGCTGCTCCATACAAAAATATCAATATCACTCGAAACAGACATGATGTATTTCTGTTGCTGCTATAACAACAAAAACAAAAAACAGAATAAAATAAATATTTAACCCATACAACAAACATGATTTTTTTGCCGTTTTTACAGATAATGGTACGGAACCCGTGAGTCTGTCTGAGCACTCATTTTATAAACTACTTACCCTTTTTCTTGTTATTATCAACTTATCAACATGCAATAGATTTGTAATTAAAATATTTACATACCATCTTCAGTCTTCCTGAGCCTGTCAAGCAATTCTGATACTTCTGTGTTCACAACATTGAGTTCATTTTTGAGCATTGCATTCTCCACTTCTAAATTTTGCATGTTATATGCAATTTTCTCATTGCTTATATGCTCTAGATCTGAAGGTAGACTGTACCCTAAACAAAATGATAGTCAAAATTATCTTAACTTCGTCTACAAACTGTGTGTTGATATTAATGATAAGTATTATGTAGTTACCAACTTATTTTTAACAAAGTAATATGATACCATCAGTATAAATGACAAGATATGGTCAAGCGAACAAAATTTTTCACATGTATAAGTCAATGTATGATACCTAGTAAAAAAATCTAATACAGATTTAAAGAGACTTACTTCTCTGGCGCAAGCCAAAATGATCAGCCATATCATCTTCAACATCATTGACTAAAGTTTTTGGACTATTGTGAAGATTGAATTGGTTTGGTTTTCTAAATGGTGATTTACTCCTCGACTTCTCTTGGACGCTTCGTACATTTTGCTGACTCTCCTTTGTTGGTGACTTACCCGCCCCTCTCGTATTTTTAATTGAAGGTGTAAAGTAGGACCTCGTTTCAGATATTGGTACATTCTTCTTCGCGGTGCGTGGCCGTTTTTTCTGCCACGCAGGTTCGGAGTAGTCATGTTTTTTAACTTTTACACCACTCTGGTTACGCAGAGCGGCGCCTGTCTGCTCATCTAGATTATTGAGCAGGCTTTCTGCCTTGCCAGCGAGGTCCGCGAACCATGACATTTATAATATTGGTGTTTTGCCTGAAGTAAATAAATACTATTAACAAGGTTATAATTTCACTTTTACGACCATTTAACACAACAAATGGAAATAACATGCAAACATACATACATACCTATCATGAGGACATTGGAGCTAAGCCTATTTCCGCAGTTAGAAAGGGAAAATTGGAGTAAATAAATATTATTGCTACAAAATACCATAAAATACACAGCAATTTCTTTTCATTTCACTTTTTTGACAACAATCAACGATCAACATTGTCAATTGTCATAATATGTCATGTCATTGACAACTTGACAACTTTGTCTAAGGTATCTGCTGCTCAGACAACTTGAACCCAGAGCCGTAAAACCAGTTAAAAAAAAAAAAAACTTGATTCTTTGTCTGAGGTCTGCTGTCGCCTGTCAGTCTGCTGTGTGTTTTGTCCTATATGTTATTGGTCTGTGGTTTTATCTATGGTTTTTGTTGTTTGTCGCTTCGAAAGTTAATTTTTTGTGATTTGTGAGAATCTTGATTTTAAAATACAAAATTGAATTGAATTTTTGAATCGTAAATTACTATTAACGATGGACTTTGAAAGTCCTGATGTAGCAAAAGACTTCCCAGGTCTATACGCCTCTGAAAGTGGACGAAAAAGCAATGAGAGTGACTGTAAGTTGCATTGATTTGTTATTCAACTATCTACCTATTCATTTTGATTGTGATATATTAATTTTCTGTTTTCCAAGATGGTTTGATACCTAATATAACTTACAGCAATCTTGTCCCAACGATACTTTAATATTCTCCATGTATTCGCGCAGTCGTGCTTGAATTGTGCCGCGTTTGTGCTTTCCATAGCACTTGGTTAAGTATAAGTAATAAGTAGATAGTCTCAAAAAGTATTTCAGGTTTTCAGCTATGGTGTGATGATCGTATTCATCTTTGCTTGGCTGAAACAAACAGCTTCTATAGACTGGAAGTGGACTGTTATTTTTTGAAGCATGTTTATAGGTGTCATTATACCTAAAGTTACGTGAACCCCGTGCCCCAATATCTACGTACACACATGCATGTCACTAAAGTGTACCAATTTGTATTCACTTTTTAAGATAAAAAAATACTAGATGATGTCTGTGACTTGGTCCACGTGGATCTAGGTTTATAGTTTTGGTTTTGTTATTTTTGTTTTTCCCGTGAGAACTCTTTGATTTTCCGGGATAAAAAGTAGTCTATGTTCTTCCCCGGGATGCAAGCTATTGCTGTACCAAATTTAGTTAAAATTGGTTGAACGGATGGCCTGTGTAAGGCTAGCAGACAGACAGACACACTTTCACATTTACAATATTAGTATGGATGTATGAGCTTTGCCTATCTGAAGTTTTATAATACTTTTGGGCTCTTTCTCCCTATTGCCTGTACACTATTCAACAAGAATACAGATTACAGATTCAGCTGTGATAGCCTAGTAATTAAGATGTCAATGTTCTATTCAGGGAGTCTGGGCTATAATCCTGTGCCCATATCTCTAACTTTTCAGAGTTATGTAAATTTGAAGCAATTGATTAATATCATTTCCTTTAATGGTGAAGGGAAACATAGTGAGGAAATCTGCATGCCTGAGAGTTGCCCATTATGTTCTCAAATGTGTGTGAAGCGTTCAATCTGCTATTGGCCAGCTTGATAACTCTTCTTTTTCTGAGAGGAGACCTATTTCTAAAGAGGTTCCGAGACAGTCAAGCAGCCTGACGTCAAGCACGTAGATTTGTTTTGCTTGAAGCGTACGTCAAGCAGCAAGAGGGACTTTTCTCATTCTGTACGTGGTTGTCTTATTTATAGGTAGTCCAGAAGTGGTCATACAAAGTGATTTTATCAAAATGCAACAGCGATTGTTTTGCGCGTCTCAGGCCAGTGCAATGAGTAATAATAAAAACCGTTTTCCACTCCATTGTTCGCTACTACAATTTTCGTTGTTGTCGCATAACAAAGCGTTGACGTCCTCCATATCTGACATTTGTCGTGCGAATGAGCGATGCTTGACTCAAGCAAAAATCCATGTGCCTGACTGTCTCATAACCTAGGTGGATGATTTATTAGGGTATAAGTACAATTATTGAAAGTTTGTATAGCAAGCCAAGCTGCGTCTGAGGGGTCTATAGAACATACTCAGACTTAGCTTAGACTTAAGACAGAGTGAAAACGAGACAGAGCTATATCTCTCACATAAATCTGCCTCATTTTAACTCTTATGTGCTCTATAGATCTCAGCCTGATAAATAGTAATAAAGTGGTTTTTCTAAACAGTTAGTGATGGTGGTGAACATGAAAAACCAAGTAAGAAAGATCTGTTAGGTCGGCGCAAAGATAAGAAGGAATCAAAGAAAGACAGAGGCTATGCTGCTTTAGAAGGTGAAAGCTCTCCAGAAGAGGATACTGATACAAAGTGAGTGAAGTTTTATGTACCCACTAGCTGATGCCCGCGGCTTCGTCCGCATGGATTTACATTTTCCATAATCCCGCTGGAACTCTTTGATTTCCGGGATAAAAAGTAGCATATGTGTTAATCCAGGGTATAATCTATCTCTATTACAAATTTCATCCAAATCCGTTCAGCCGTTTTTGCGTGATTGAGTAACAAACATCCACACTCACATTTATAATATTAGTAGGATTATCTTCTTTCTGGGATGGCGGTCCTTAAGTCGAAATTACGACCTGTGGACCCAGACCAGCCCCTGCTGCGAGCTGAAAATCCTGATATCCAGCCTACCATAATTTATTTATTATGAAAAAAATTACAATGTAGAAAATTCATACAAAACAATAAGCTATCAAATGTTTCCAGATAAATCATGTTGTGAATTCACTTTTTGACAATTCACAATTTAGACTTGTTGTGAATTCAGTGTGGCCCTTGGACTAAAAAGTTTGGAGACCCCTGATTAGATAATTAATTGTGATCGCTATCTTATCTAAATATATAAAAGGAAAAGGTGACTAACTGACTGACTGGCTGATCTATCAACGCAAGTCAAGTATGAAAGTCAAGTCAAAGTCAAATGATTTATTCAAAATAGGTAACATGTACTTATGCATGTATGTATGTACAACACTGCTTCTTTTTGGACGCCCCAGAATCATCAACGCCAGCGTGGTCGGCCGAGGCGACGTTGGCGTGATGAATTAGATAAATTTACAGTTACGTGGCCTGAAGAGGCACGAAATAGAAAATTGTGGAAGGATCGGAGGGAGGCCTTTGCCCAGATGTGGGACAGCACAGGCTGATTTAGATTAGATTAGGTATCATGTTACCCTAATTGATTGTCAAAATGGTTAGATTTGTAAGATAGTATAGTGGTGATCATTTATTAATTACGTAAACTTAAAACTAAAGTTCCAGACGCGCCCAGGTCTGAGAAGAGCCCACAACAAACTCAGCCGGGCAAAAACCCTTAATAATAAGGAAAAACTATGAGAGTTCTCACGTGCCCTTGCATAATTTGACCAGTGACGCTTGGCATATAGGTTGTTTTCTACCATTTTATAGATTTATGACATTCTCAAAAAACTTATTTCTTACCAGAAGTCCATCTAAAACAAAGAAGACAAAATCATTCAAGTTTCCAACAAAAAGTAAGGAGAAAAGAGAAAAGTCCAGGGACAAAGAGAAGGTCCTAGAAGATGCAGTTAAACCGAAAGAGTTGAGTGAAAAGGAAAAGAAAAAAGAAAAGGAGAGGGAAAAGGAAAGGGAAAAGGAGCGGGAACGGGAGAAGAAGGAGAAAGAAAAGCGAGATAAATTAAGGGAAAAGGATAAGGTAATTTCATTTTAAGTAAGTATGTTGCTCTTGCGTCAAAATTTATTTTTGAGAATTTTGAAAGAGGCAATGTGCCAGTACAATGGGCAACTTATCTTGTAAAATCTATACGGCGGTTCCTCTGGTACTGCAAATGTTCGTGGGCGGCCGAATTCACTTAATATTAGGTGACCCGCCTGCTCGTGTGCTCGCTATTTTTTTTTAATTATATAGGAGCCCCAAGGTGCTTTTATTGTAGCTCCCCTACATGTAAAGTGGGGATGAATTTTTTTTTCTCGTTTTTTTGTTGACAAGAGCGAGGGGCGCAGGCTGACTTTCGCAGCCCAGCACTGAATATGTCTGTACTGGTGTAGTCATACATATTCTGAGCTTTAGATATTACTAGCTTATGCTCGCGACTACGTCCGCGTGGACTACACAAATTTCAAACCCTATTTCACCCCCTTTAGGGGTTGAATTTTCAAAAATCCTTTCTTAGCGGACGCCTACGTTATAATAGCTATCTGCATGCCAAATTTCAGCCAGATTCGTCCAGTAGTTTGAGCTGTGCGTTGATAGATAGATCAGCCAGTCAGTCAGTCAGTCAGTCACCTTTTCCGTTTACATATTTAGATATATTCCGAGTGTGGATAGCTTGTATACAACAGAATTAGCCACGTTATGCAATACACTTAATTTTAAGTCAATTTTAATTACTTTGTACCCTAACTTGCTAAATGCTAATGCGTAAATCTAATTATGTTCTTATACAATACTTGGTGGTCTTTCATTATGCAAAAGACACCTGTAGGTGACCGACCGACGCGCACTTGACCGGTTTTTAGAGTTCCGTATCTCGAAACGATAAAAGGAACCCTGATAGGATTACTTTGTTGTCTGTCTGTATTTCCGTTTGTCGTGTCTGTCAAGAAAACATACAGGGTACTTCCCGTTGACCTAGAATCCTGAAATTTGACAGGTAGGTAGGTCTTACAGTACAAATAAAGGAAAAAACCGAAATTGTGGTGAGTTCACGAAAAATAAATTTACTACATCACATATAGATGGCGCTGTCCGTATTAACTTGCATTGTTCTACATAAAAGTTAGCCCTCTAACAAATAAACATAGCGGTGGAATAGTTTTACTCTGTTTTGTCTTTTTCCTTCAAATGTCAAATTACTGATGACAGAGAAAGACAAAACAGAGTATAACTATTCACCGCTATTCCAGGTTTATTTGTTAGAGGGTAGGTATACATAACTGCATAATGGCACGGAACCCTTCTTATGCGAGTCCGACTCGCACATGACCGGTTTTTTTTAAAGTAAAAAGGTGCAAGTTTGTACTTGTTAAAATATATAGACAATAATCTAAATATATACAATGAATAGGTGACTGACTGACTGATCTATCAACGCACAGCTCAAACTACTGGATGGATCGGTATGTAATTTAGCATGCAGATAGCTATTTTGACGTAGATATCCGCTAAGAAAGGATTTTTGAAAACTAAGGTGGTAAAATAGGGGGTTAAAATTTGTGTTGTCCACGTGGACGATGTCGCGGGAATAAGCTAGTAAATCATGTAAAAGATCACGACAAAACCTTGAACTCGTCGTTTCTAAACGGTGTCAGCACAATGCTGGTGTCCCATGTCGACATATAATGAGTCAGATCAGCAAAACAGGCTATTGTTACAACAACTACAATCTTCTTTGCTCAATTTTATTATCTTTTCATCTACACCTATTCTTTTTTCATCTTAGATATCTTATCTTTTTAATATTACAGTTATTGCAATTCACGAAGGCGAGTGAACTTTACCTTGTGGTATATTATATGACGATATAATATTATATATTATATATATATAGTATTTTATCTCACGAAGCGACGCGCGCTTTACTTGTGTACAATACAAGGTACGCATGTGTGCGTGAAGAGAGTAGCGTTAGCACATATATCCTAACTAATGGAATTAGGAATTATATTCCCAAACGTGAATTTAAATCTGTGTGACTTATTTTTTGTTGTTTATTGTGTAAAATAAATTATTAAATAAAAAATAAATGATATTTTGAAGGAACAGATCTTTTAAGAACTGAATAAAATGACAAATGGTTAGGTAATTTTTAAATATTTATTCAAATCAATGAAAATCATTCGAATCATAATCATTGATCAAGCAAAACAAATCTACGTGCCTGACGTCAAGCTGCTTGACCATCTCGGAAGGTCTTTATAGGTATAGCTTAGGTTTGATCGTGCAAATCGGATTAAGTAATATTATAAAGAGGCAAAGTTTGAATGTGGATGTCCGAAGTGGGTAATCTCTGAAACTACTCATCTGATTTCAAAAATCCCTTCACTATTTGAAATGTACATTATTCCAGTCCTCACTTCACTCTGTAGGTGTGCGTTGCGCCTTAGACTTCCTCTGAATACCGAATTCGTTAGCATCGTAAAGATTAAACCAGTGATTCGGAATAACGTAATTCTACTTGATAGGTACCTCGTAAAAATAATGTTTGTTTACAAGCAAAGGACATAAAACAACCCAGGGCACATTACTTCATCCATACATAATTTCACCGTTGAGTAGGTAGCGCCGACCTTGTCTACCTACACTACAACCAACGATCACTGAGTTGTACACCATAGAGTTGCAGACACTGGTACTAATTCTGAGCACACCTAAATTTAAGAGTATTCACATCCTCTTCTTACTAATATAATATGAAATGGACAGACACAGTTTGACAGTTTTAAATTTAATTTAGAGCCCTGAAACGTCGTGACTTAAGCTGCCAGTCGCGAGCCTATTGTTTAAATTTATAGCGTCCACTAAAATTAAGAGTCTTTAAATGTAAAATTCATGTTCCGTTAGATGATGCCTGTGAGTTAGTCTAAGTGAATTTAGGTTTTTTAAAGATCCCGTAAGAACTCTTTAATTTTACGGGATAAAAAGTAACCTATTCAATCTTGTTATAATAGCAAAAGAGTTGCGTTATATTATGCTAAAAATAGCGATATTATTGACATACAAAATGAGAGCAGTCAAATAGTTCATCTTACCATCGTGACCCATTAAGCACGGGTCTTCTCTCAGAATGAGAAGGCTCCACCTCGCTATCTAAGTGTGGATTGGCAAACTTCAATACATCTTGGAGAACATTATGGAGAATTCCCAACATGCAGGTTTCTACTTTCTACACGATGTTTTCCTTCAACGCTAAAGCAAGTGATATTGGGAAAAGTTGAGATGCGTGCCTGGGGTCGAATCCAGTTCCTGCATAGGAGGCCGAAGTTTTAACCATATGCTATCGTCGCTATTTTCTATTAAATAGTACCTACCTACCTAATCTAGTTGGTAATAAGTGATAGCACGCCTAATGTGCGCACCTTTTGGTGATGTTGATCGTCGTGCTAGGAGACTCATAGGCGAAGACTCCCCTTTACTGGCGAAACTACAAAGTCTCGTTCACCGCCGCAAGGTCGCCGGCTTATCAGTGTTTTATAGGATATATTTCGGAGAGTGTGCTCAGGAACTTTTCGATCTTGTCCCCCCTTCACCATTTTACCACCGAACCGCAAGACGTCGGGCGAGTTTCCATCCTTATGTCGTCGACATTCCATCTACACGCACGAAACGTTTTGCGTCATCATTCCTCATACGTATAGCTAAGGTTTAGAATACTCTTCCGCGATATGTGTTTCCTACCAATTACAACCCTGGTATCTTTAAAACAAGAGTGTATAGGCATCTTCTAGGTAAACGCGTCCCATCTTGGGCCACATCATCACTTCCCATCAGGTGTGATTGTGGTCAAGCGTATACCTACAATGAATTTAAAAAAAAAATGTTCGCACTCTTTGGATGATCATCGCCTCTAGTAGGTATATGGCACCTCGCTGTCGCGACTCAGTCTCGACAGCCGCATGGTTTATTCAGTTGTATTCTGTGACCGTGCCAATCGACATGCATCACCTGCGGAGCGTTTTTACTAAGGTGTTCGATTTATTTGTTACTAGTAGTTGCCCGCGACTTCATCTGCATTAAGTGTGATACCTAATATTCAAAAACGTGTGTACATACAAATCTTCCTCGGGAAATGATCTAAGTGATGGTGAAAACCGAATTGAAATCCACTCAGAAGTTTAAAAGTTGTAAGCGAATACACAGGCAAAATGCTGATTATGATTTTCCTACTGTTTTTACTTTTGGTCGTAATTAACGTGTTGATTTCTTGAATAAATTTTACTATAGTATCACACGAAGTTATTTATCTACTTGCAAGAGACGATTTATTTGTCTTCGAATTGAGGTTAAAATCTTGTCGAAATTGTATGTTCTTATTGGATTGAGGGTTACGATTAAATAATCATGCAGGTCGGGAAATTTGTTCAACACATCAGCTCCTAAAAGTTGTAATACAAGGATCTCATTCCACCCTCCTTTTTCTACAATCGCACCGCACGCCACCGCAAATAATATCACCTTCACCGGGGTGTCTGGTGCTCGTTTACTCGCCATTTTTATTTAAAAAAAACTATGGGTATAGAATAAGTGGATATAAAATAGTTCTGCTAAATTACCGGATGACCTTATTTTCGTTAATATCTACAATTTTTTGTTTATTTTAAATTGCAATAATTGAAATGAAACTATAAAGTTTCAATAAAATATTCCACTTAACAGAATTGCATTATTACAATGACTAGCTTATGCTCACGACTTCGTCCGCGTGGACTACACAAATTTCTGTGTCAATTTATTACAATTTTCGTAAAAATCTCTAATTTTTTGAAAATAAAATATAGCCTATGTCACTCAGGAATAATGTAACTTTCTACTGGTTAAAGAATTTTTAAAATCGGTTCAGTAGTTCCAAAGATTACCCCCTACAAACAAACTTAACGACTACCTCTTCATAATATTAGTTTAGATTTAGATTAGATATGCGATACGTGTTAGGTACGTTGCAGCAGATCAATTAAAGATTTTCGCAGATTCGAAGGTCGTGTATCTACTCGTAGATAACTGGGAAAATTTGAATACCAAAGGGTCGGGAATCCAAACCCTTTAATGACTCACGAGCCAAAGAGTAGGAGGGTCCCCTGATGATAATTAATTACTGCCGCCCTTGACAATTTAATTGCCAATTATTTGCTGGCTTTTAAGGGATTTGTTTTATCCTAATAAAATAAATAATAATAAATGTGAAAGTGTGGATGTTTGTTACTCAATCACGCAAAAACGGCTGAACGGATTTTGATGAAATTTGGAATAAATATAGATTATACCCTGGATTAACAATAGGCTACTTTTTATCCCGGAAAATCAAAGAGTTCCCGCGGGATTTTGAAAAACGTAAATCCATGCGGACGAAGTCGCGCGCATCAGCAAGTCTGTTTATAAAAATTAATATCTAGGGATTATTGAAATGTGGTGCTACCAAATGCTGCTAATTAGCTGGATCCAAAAACTAAGAAAGGATGAAGTCCTACGACCCACCGATAAAAATAAAGCTCTTGACTATCAAACGCAGAAAGGCTGGAACATGTTCTCAGACATGACCAGACGTCTCCTTCAGATAATGATGATGGGCAAAATTGAGGGAAAGAGAATAGTCCTGGCGTACGAACTTTCGAGAATGGACTGGGATAGCCAATGTAGTACAGAACGCGGCCGAAAGTAATGTACATCGACCTTTAGAAGGAGATAGCAAATTTGTAGAGCGTTGTCCCTGTCGTTGAGACCGACCAAACGTCATATAAGTATGAGTGACAGAGACAACGCTCTACAAAGCCAAAATGACATTCTAAAGGCCGATGTTACATTACTTTCGGCCGCGTACTGTACAACTTTTCCATTTGGCGAAAAGTCCGCCAAATAATAGTTCCAAATTCGATTTCCAGCTTGTCGCATTGTTACATATTGTTTCACCGGTGTAAAACAACCTTTCGAAATTTCTGCGACAATGCTCCATTCAAACCATTCTCGCACGACACCTGCCTGGCGACATTTTTGCCGCTGTAGTGTGGTCCGTCTAAATATACACTTGTTGTAAAGGGGTTTGAATATTTTAGTATGGAGCGTGGCCTACCTAGTAGTAACTTACTTTTTGTACCATTTTACTTTTTTTTCTAAAATAGTGGCCACACATAAAACCTATTGTATTGATGCAAGCTATTGATTAATACAGGTTTTATGAGTGGCTGCTGTTTTGGAAAAAAAGAACAAATGGCCAAGTGGTAAGAACTAGTTAGGCCAAAATATTCAAAGCCCCTTCAAAGTTCAAACCACAAAAGAATAACAAGTCTACCAACTCGTAAAACCCGAGTGTAAACTCTTGACTTCCTTGCTTAACAAGCTCTTTTAACAGTGGCTTTCAGTTGCACAAGTGGCTCATTATATGTACATAGTTGTTAACCCCATACGACGCAAAAACACGGGCTGAGTGAACTACGTATAAATGAAATGATGTATGAAATATAAATTGACACCTGGCAGGTGTAAATTCATATATCGATTCATATTTTATCTATAGACTAGCTTTTTTTTTATATAAAGAATATTAGGCATGTTAAATGTCAAATATTCCCCTTTCCTCTTCAATTAAGCGTCAGGCTTGTGCTAGGAGCAGGTACGACAATAGTGCAACGGGCGGGGTTTGAACCGTCGACCTTTCGGTTTTCAGTCCACTCCTATACCGGTTGAGCTATTGAGGCTCGCGACTTCGCCCGCGTGGACTACATAAGTTTTAACTCTCTATTTTATCCCTTAGGGGTTGAATTGTTTATAAATCCTTTCTTAGCTGATGTCTACGTCATAATAGCTATCTGCATGCCAAATTTCATTCCGATCCGTCCAGTAGTTTGAGCTGTACGTTGATAGATCAGTCAGTCAGTCAGTCCGCTTAGCCTTTTATATATTTAGGAAAGGACCATTTAGTATGAATTCAAATTGCAGGCTTTTTTGATTGGTTGGTTATGTTGTGGAAAGGTAGCTCCCAATGATGAAAAGATTTTAATGTTATTTTTGTTTGGAAGCTGTGTCACTCTCTGAATTGGTTCTTAGCTAAGTTTTTCCGGGTTTGATTATCGAATTCAACTCTTGTAAGCTCTCAGCATTGTTTCAAAGTTGTAATAGGTACAATATAATATAGATATCTACATTGTTATTATATGTTAGACTAGCTGACGCTCGCGACATCGTACGCGTGGATTTAGGTTTTTAACAATCCCGTGGGAACTCTTTGGTTTTCCGGGATAAAAACTATCTTATGTCATTCTCCAGGTCTTTGACCATATCCATGCAAAAAATCACGTCAATCCGTTGCTCCGTTGCGACGTGATTGAAGGACACTGGACAAACCAACAAACAAACATACTTTCGCATTTATAATAATTGTATATTAGATTAGAACACACTTAAAGCGATGGCAACCTATAGTATGCGAAGCGACCAGTCAAGATGGCAATCGGGGAGGGAACGCCCCGTACACCCGCACAGCCCCTGCGCTGACCCGTTGTGGGCGAGTGCGGGTGACGTGAGGGTACGCGGGGCGTCCCCCCGCTTCATATCTCGACCTGTCGCGGATTATAACTAAGGTTTCTCATCATAATATTATTGTCTTATTGTAAAGTTAGAAAAAATATTAAATTATTTTATTTCCATCGAACGTGTCGATCAATGTTTAAAATCTTTTATTGAATAGTAAACTTTGTTTACAGGAGAAAGAAGAAAAGGCGAAATTCAAACTCGAATCAAAAGAGAAATTGAAAGATGACAAGAAAGAAAAGGTTAAAGATAAAGATAAGGAAAAGGTTAGAGAAAAGGATAAGGAAAGGGTGAAAGAAAAAGAAAAGGAAAAGGTAAAAGAAAAAGATAAAGACAAAAAAGATAAGAAGCTTGTTAAGATGCCATCTACTGTCACTTCGGGGGTGCCCTTTGAGGAAATATTTACTCTAGGAGGTAGGTGGCTAGCATTACAAATTCATGATCGTTTCTTGCTATTTCAGAGTAAACTATTTATTCTTAATTTTTTGTTATTACAGCTGCAACAGCTGAATTGCTGATAGTTATTCGCCCTATAAGTCTTGCGACAGAGAAGCAAAACACGCATTTTTTTCTTAAAAGGTTGCAAAGTAAACTGAACACTATTTCCTCTATGCAATGTGCGTGCATAGTGCATACATTTTGAGATCTCCATATCATGTCAAAATGACGATTTTAGTCTTTAATATAAAATGACAGTTGACACATAGATCTGGCGAGTCCTCACATATGGCGCTTCTCAAAATAATTTATGCATTATATTTCTAATCGACCCGCGCATTTGCGCCACTTTTTCGTATTTACACCAACTGTGCAGCAGTTGACACGTAGCGGAGTTAAAGTTCAGTTTACTTTGTAGCGTTTTAGAAATAACCTACCGCAATAAGCCAAAATAAAAAATAAAAATAAATTATAATAATATTCTTACAATTTTGCGCAATTATAAAGTGGTAGAGAAGTACTTGAAACTCGTAAGTACATCTAGTTGTCCTTTATTTTTATTAATATGTATGATATACTATGATGATCAGGTATAGAATACATATTCATAATTTATCGAGTAACGTAAACAAAGTAACAGAACAACAGTTAACATTTTACTACGTAATAAAAAAAACATGCCACATGAAATCGTATCCCGACCGAACGAAATCACGCTTTTAATGATAGATAACATGCAAAAATATTATCTGCGCTAATGACAAAACGAAACACTGGGCTCAAGGTAAACTGAAACACCACTGACCTTTACTAATACAAGTACGCTGGTCCTGCATTTGCCGACCTATTTTTGAAGCAACTTGATTTTGCCCTTTGGCGCTGATAGCAGCAGTGGGCGTAATGTGATCGTACTCGGAACTAAATGTTAGGCGTAAACGTGGGGCGCATCGAATCGGCACAAAAAATAATTGTCAAAAACATTTTATTTTATTTTGTGAAATAAATAACAAATAATAAACATTGATTTCGGTTGATTTTAGGTTTTTCCCTCAGTTTCCAAAGTTTGTAGAACCCATGGCACACTTCCAGCGTATTTGTATAATGTCCATTTCAGTATGAAACTGATAAGGTGTGTCACATTTCGATGCGCAATGGAATCTTGAACTCTACACTCTAGACAGTTACAGGCATTGCAGTTATGATCGTGAACTGCACTAACCCTTTTTTGTACGGTTTTGAAATTGGCGGTAAGAATTTTTTGATATAACATTTGTGTGACAACATTCATAGATAAAAAAACTTGATAATGCTATAGGTATAGGTAGATGTTCATAGATTACATCGTGCAATTATAACTCTTACGTGTATATTATATGATTATATTAAAGTTTGGATATTTACTATATATATTTTTGCTTAGTAACTCTGTCGAACATCTAAGAATGGTTTTGATTATATTAGTTTTAGTTTAGTAAAGTTTACAAAGCAAAAAAATACCATCCGATAGTTTTTTTTTGCTTTGTAAACATTATAGTTTGGCTGTGCAATTTGGAGTTTGGACTTAGGCTTATATCATACTAGATAATGCCTGCGATTCGTCCGCGTGGATTAAAAATCCTTTGGGATTTCTTTAATTTTCCGGAATGAAAAGAAACCTAAGTCCTTCCCCGGGATGTAAGCTAAGTCTATACCAAATTTCATCAAAATCGGTTAAACTGTTGGGCCGTGAAAAGCTAGCAGACAGACAGACACACTTTTGTATTTATAATATTAGTATGGATTATCGTGAACAACAAAAATAAATGTTTTTGTAATTGGCGGTAAGAATTTGTAGGCGTGTCAGTGTTATAATAGGTTTTACTGTCATAGATTCCGTGAAAAGAAACGTTGCATGATGGAAGCTTTACTCTGTGAAAAGAAGCCATCTTGGATTAGCCGGCAGAGTTGGATTTTGACAGACACGCGTAGGTTGTCTGATTCATAATTCACTCTAGCCTTTTTATTAGAATTCAGATTAGCTTAGGTAATTCGAGATAGGTAGCTTTTAGCGTGAATAATAATGATCGTGATATTTAATTCTGTGATTGTGATAATGTAGAATGTTTGTGTTAAATCGTAACCTTAAAGTAATTCTAACCTTTAATGCTATCCGGTGACTTTGTCTGCAAAGCACTATTAATAATGTTCGCGTAGTTGTTAGACGAATATGGAATATTAATTATATTGGTGAATATTAGAGTAATTCGTGAGTTAACGGTTGGCCCAGTGGATAGATTATTATAATGACATCCGTTAAGGTTATTTCTGCAAACGCTAGTAATTTAGAGTGTAATTGGAGATATACCGGCAGTTGAGATAATAATTAGTTTAAAGTGATAGTTTAGTGTGATAGTAATTTGCAGTTAACTTTGATAGTACCCGCTTTAGAAACGTATAACCCGTTTGGTTAAGAATCATTGATGACTCTTGTGTAGGGTAGACACTACCCTACACAAGAGGTAGGGTAATCAGACAATGAGTTTCCCATTAGATCGAATAGCTTGCATTCTGGTGGTTTCGAGGAAACCGGGCACGAGCTGGCGATCCCTTGAGTGGGATTCGCGTAGGTATAGTGTGGCGATTGCATACCTGGATGAATAGTGTTCGAGGCGCCGTAGCGCACGATGCTATGGCATTCGGTACGTAGACGCGCATAGAGTGGATAAGGTAGAGCTATTGTGATATTGCGAGTTAGTAAAGAGGAGTCAATAATATGATCTGGTTTAGATAGTGAGTGTCAATGCAATGATTATTTTAAGAGTGTTCATGAAGTTGAGATTGGTGATTGAGCTAGTCGCCACGCGAGTTTCTTGCTGGCTCTTCTCGCGGTAGGCTGTAGCATTCCGAACCAGTGGTAGATTGTCTTTAGATGATCAGATAAAGAAATGGCTAGTGATTTGATTCAGAGGCTGCAATAGCAATTGTGCCCAAATCACATGATGCGATGATGCTATGATGATGATGATGATGATGATGATGATGTTGAGATTAGGTTAGAGTGAGGTGAGGGGTCGCTGTGAGGGGTGGTTGGAGGCGACCTAGGTAGGGTTAGGTTAGGTTTACCTCGTTACCTTGCGTTGATAGTTTCCCTGTGCTATACGTGAGAGTTTCCATGATAATAATTGAGGATAGTCCATGTAATTTGATAACACAAGAATATCGTTAGTTCACATATGCTGCCTGGTTCATTTTAAGAAAGTAAATCCCGACTCATCCAATAGGTTGTTTAAAGTGCTGAGAACTAATTGTAAAGATCATTGATTAAAGTACCTAGTGGTTAATTACTACGTTCTGATACGTTCTGATGTCGGCTGAGGATTAATAATAATAATTATCGGTCATTCTCCTTCCTATTTCTGATGTACGTGTCTAGCGCGCCTACATCAGAAGTGGGATGAGCACATGCCCACATTTTTGAAAGTTATGCCCACAGTTTTGCAAATAATGCCCACATTAGCCTGGTTTATAAAAGGATAACGTTACGAGAAAAGATGATATTAATTTGTTTAAAGAAGAAGAAAAGTTTTCCAATTTTAATACCCACAATTAGGCTTTGTTGTAAAAATTGCAGAAAAAGATTTCGCGGTTTTATCTGAGAGTTAAAAGATCCTTAATATTTCGGATTGGACTCTCACTGCCTCTGAACGTGAAGAGTAGTAAATGGTGTGTGAAATGATGCTTTGTGTAAACCCCGTGATGCAGTGCATGTTGGTATCTATCTGGTATGGAATACTGGCAAGTGTGGTGTAGTTGATCGCAGGACTGGCCTATGCGAGTCAATGTTCTGAATCAGACTACGGTTTGACTATGACAATGATTATAACTTTGATGGTGAACTGGGTGGCAAGTGATTAGTCTAAACTCTAACACCCTTATTAATAAAAAATGCTTACTTCAAGCATTATCCTAAGCTACACTTGGACTAGTTACTTCCAGGACCAACGTAGTATTAACAACGTTATTAATAAATATGGAGCTACCTGGATTTAACAATGCCAGCCTTACTTCGGGATGAAAGCGTGCACGTGTGGCTGCCCCTTTATTAAAAAGTGAAAAGAGAGAGTCAGCGAACGAACTGAATGCTGTGTGTGACAGTGACAGACGATTTCTCTACCTGGACCTATAACTGTCGACAGTATTTTGGGTTCGACTTGACTTCACAGCGAGTTCACAGCTGATAGCTTGCACCGCCATTTTTGTTTTGCAATTTTAACCGGCTTTCCAAAAGGAGAAGGTACTCAATTCGGCGCGTTTTTGTAAACCGATTTCTCCGAGGTTTCTGACCGATTTGCATAGTTTTTTTTAATTAGTAGAGGAAGTTCGCGAGACGTTACCATAAAAATGTTTGGATCCAACTATTTAATCCTGACGCTGCAAGAGTGCTGCACTCCTAAGCCATGGGACTTTGGAAAGTATTGATGGCAATTACTTAATTTATTACCCAGAAAATGTTTCAGTTTCACTTCATATTATCAATGAAATAATCTGACTTGATCTTGTAGATCACTTCGTTTGTGGCAGCGTGTGAACTTACGACATTCCACACTGATGGATGAGACGCTGACGGGATGTGTCCGGTCCGCTTCAGTATGTTGTTAGTTGACGTAATGGACAGATGTGACATTGAGATCATGACTAAATGGATGACCTTTAAATTGTAAAACATCAGGGACTCTCGGTCCATGTGTGTGCTTGTGTGTTGTGGGACTTGGTTGAAGGAACACACTGCTTGCAGATGTTATGTTTTAGTAAGTCCCTGTGTCTATCCTGGTAAGGAAGTGTCCTTCCAGATGTTATGAGTCTATCCTGGTAAGGAAGTGTCCTTCCAGATGTTGTGAGTCTATCCTGGTAAGGAAGTGTCCTTCCAGATGTTGTGAGTCTATCCTGGTAAGAGAGTGTCGTCCGGGCCAGACTCGCAAGAGTTGGTTGAGGGGACACACTTCTTCCAGATGTGGAGTCTATCCTGGTAAGAGAGTGTCGTCCGGGCCAGACTCGCAAGAGTTGGTTGAGGGGACACACTTCTTCCAGATGTTGTGGAGTCTATCCTGGTAAGAGAGTGTCGTCCGGGCCAGACTCGCAAGAGTTGGTTGAGGGGACACACTTCTTCCAGATGTTGTGGAGTCTAGCCTGGCTGGAGGGATGCACTCGCTCAGTCCAGATGATGTTCGACCCTGGTTGAGGTGTATCGTTCGGGCCGCACCTGAAGAGGTTGGTTGAAGGGATGCACGCGCTTGCTCCAGATGTGTTGGATGAATGGACAGTGTCGTCCGTGCCAGATTCTTATGGGTTGCTTGAAGAGATGTGCTCGTCTTGTCCAGGTTGCACGCTTTTGTTGTGACATGCGTCGGTGACATGTTATGGTTGCGACATGCTATGGTTGCGAAGTAATTTGGTTGTGACATGCTTTGGTTGTGTTATGCATGCTTTATAATATGTAGTTTTTGTGCTTGTGCTGATCGTCAGGATGGACGAGCGGATGTTCTGACGATTGGAAATTGTTTGTGCTTGATACTTACTAGCTCCCGTGGACGGTCGCATGTCAGAATGGCCGTGTAGGCGTGTCAGTGTTATAATAGGTTTTACTGTCATAGATTCCGTGAAAAGAAACGTTGCATGATGGAAGCTTTACTCTGTGAAAAGAAGCCATCTTGGATTAGCCGGCAGAGTTGGATTTTGACAGACACGCGTAGGTTGTCTGATTCATAATTCACTCTAGCCTTTTTATTAGAATTCAGATTAGCTTAGGTAATTCGAGATAGGTAGCTTTTAGCGTGAATAATAATGATCGTGATATTTAATTCTGTGATTGTGATAATGTAGAATGTTTGTGTTAAATCGTAACCTTAAAGTAATTCTAACCTTTAATGCTATCCGGTGACTTTGTCTGCAAAGCACTATTAATAATGTTCGCGTAGTTGTTAGACGAATATGGAATATTAATTATATTGGTGAATATTAGAGTAATTCGTGAGTTAACGGTTGGCCCAGTGGATAGATTATTATAATGACATCCGTTAAGGTTATTTCTGCAAACGCTAGTAATTTAGAGTGTAATTGGAGATATACCGGCAGTTGAGATAATAATTAGTTTAAAGTGATAGTTTAGTGTGATAGTAATTTGCAGTTAACTTTGATAGTACCCGCTTTAGAAACGTATAACCCGTTTGGTTAAGAATCATTGATGACTCTTGTGTAGGGTAGACACTACCCTACACAAGAGGTAGGGTAATCAGACAATGAGTTTCCCATTAGATCGAATAGCTTGCATTCTGGTGGTTTCGAGGAAACCGGGCACGAGCTGGCGATCCCTTGAGTGGGATTCGCGTAGGTATAGTGTGGCGATTGCATACCTGGATGAATAGTGTTCGAGGCGCCGTAGCGCACGATGCTATGGCATTCGGTACGTAGACGCGCATAGAGTGGATAAGGTAGAGCTATTGTGATATTGCGAGTTAGTAAAGAGGAGTCAATAATATGATCTGGTTTAGATAGTGAGTGTCAATGCAATGATTATTTTAAGAGTGTTCATGAAGTTGAGATTGGTGATTGAGCTAGTCGCCACGCGAGTTTCTTGCTGGCTCTTCTCGCGGTAGGCTGTAGCATTCCGAACCAGTGGTAGATTGTCTTTAGATGATCAGATAAAGAAATGGCTAGTGATTTGATTCAGAGGCTGCAATAGCAATTGTGCCCAAATCACATGATGCGATGATGCTATGATGATGATGATGATGATGATGATGATGTTGAGATTAGGTTAGAGTGAGGTGAGGGGTCGCTGTGAGGGGTGGTTGGAGGCGACCTAGGTAGGGTTAGGTTAGGTTTACCTCGTTACCTTGCGTTGATAGTTTCCCTGTGCTATACGTGAGAGTTTCCATGATAATAATTGAGGATAGTCCATGTAATTTGATAACACAAGAATATCGTTAGTTCACATATGCTGCCTGGTTCATTTTAAGAAAGTAAATCCCGACTCATCCAATAGGTTGTTTAAAGTGCTGAGAACTAATTGTAAAGATCATTGATTAAAGTACCTAGTGGTTAATTACTACGTTCTGATACGTTCTGATGTCGGCTGAGGATTAATAATAATAATTATCGGTCATTCTCCTTCCTATTTCTGATGTACGTGTCTAGCGCGCCTACAAATTTATTCATGCAACATAAATATTATAACTGACATGATATCGCAGCTATAGTAGGACTTTTACGTATTTTCAAGTTCTCTTTTTTTTATTCAGACTGTGGTCTATTTAATAGCTGTTAAATGATGTTAAACAGAATAATATATTTTATTGAAACCGGCTCTAAACGTAGGATTTTAGGACAATTTTATTGTTATCTTTAAAGGTGGAGTAACATCAACAATCACAACCGTTTGATGGATCGTAAAAATGTTTTTAGCTGAGATAGCGGGGTGGAATGTAAACATACCTACGTATTTTATAGTTTTCAATTAATTATATTAAAACATTTGAATCCATGGCCATCCATATGGCCGCTATAACAACAAATACTAAAAATAACAAAATGGCTGCCATAAAAATTAAAAAAAAATTAAAAATTGTTATTTCTTGTACGAAGGTACGGAACCCTTCGTGTGCGAGCCCGACTCGCACTTGACTGATTTTATATTACCTTTTTACCTCATTAAAAATAATCTTTAACGATTTTGCATTAAACTCGTTTTTACATAGATTCTGATTTAATTCTTTGGCAATAGCATTTGTTAGAATTTTCTACCTTGTCTCTTTGTTGTGTAATTTTTTCTTGATTTTATGATTTTTTTGTAATTCTTTTGTACCAATGGATACCGAACGAAACGTAGATGTTTTTAAAATAATCCGCAGGATAAGTGCCATAGTAATTTTTACAGAAAATTTGCAAGTTATTCAAAGAATTAAATTTAAAAATCGAAAACTTGTACAGTTTTTGGGCTGTAATTTTAAAATGCTTGAAGTTTTTTAGTTTTATAACTGTTTATTATTAACAAGGATATGTACTAGCAAGAAATATAAAAAAATCTGCTGAAATACTTTGTTCCTTGGTTTTATTAATTTTTAAAGTGGCAAACACCCTTTTACCAAGAAAAAAATGAATAACTCGAAAACGATACACTTTCGCATAAGCACTTTAGGGGTCGTTTGATAGCTAATGTCCTGTACTATAACCCCTTAACGGGATCGTGTCCTCTTTTCCTGTAACCCTGTATATTATAAAATTTATTTACCGATATAGCTAACAAAAACATTTCTTACATAATATCCCCTTTCAATAGTTTGCAGACCATTGCCTAAGCCCTAAAGGGTAGTAAAAATGAAGTTATCATTACATAGTTAGGTGCTTCATGGTATAGACAAAATCCTTTACTCTCTTCTAGGCTAGACTGTGCCTTAAAATAATCGATAACCGCGAACCCATAGGAAAAATCCATTAAGTAATAACTTTGCGGGTACGAATGTCATACCTCCTCCCAGGAGCTTTACAAAATATCACTGACTCGTTTTGATGTCTCGTAGCTTTTGCGATTCCCTGTCGTATTAAGACATGAAATTATGATTTTACAATATTTTATGGTATATATGGTATGGTAAGTCATGAACTGAGGTACTAATTCACTTAAGTACTTGAGGTACGAAACCCTAAATAATAGACACGGTTGGTTTACATACTATTTAATGAAGATGCGACATCTAGGTCTGGCTAATCCCATTGTACACAATCCTTAAACTAAAATTTTATTTTATTTGTTTTATTATTAAACCTCACACTCAATTTAAACCTGTTTTAATATCTATAAGATTTTTAGGTCTTATTATTGCAAAGTAGATCTTTTGTAAAACCACATAAGTATTCAGCTTTGGACGAACATTGGCACCGATTCCGTTGTCTTTCTCTAAACTAAATTTCGAGTATCTGCATCCTTTTCTTTTCAACAATGCTAAAAAGGGACAGAACATGAACATTTAAAGACTCAAAATTTTAGTGCACGCTACAAATTTAAACAGTAGACACGCGACTGTGCGCTAAAATCACGGGTTTTATCATCTAAAAATTAAATTTAAAACTGTCAAACTGCGTCTGTCCTTTTCATATTACATTAGTAAGAAGAGGATGCGAATACTCTAAAATTAGGTTGTGCCCAGAACCAGTACCATTTATTCGTTTTCTTGCAGTGGCATTGCCAATATTCGGGGTGCCTCTGCAGCAGTCGGTAGAGCGCTCGCGATGCCACGACGATACTGCTCTACCACTGGTAGTACGCGACAGCATTGACTTCTTACAAGTAAGTTTATTTTGTTGACTACGGAACGCTAGTGTTTAGCACTTATGTTGGTATAGCGGATGTTACATCCAAAAAGTGGGGGGTCTCTGATCCGATCCGAGTCCGTAATATTTTCGGTCCGAATTAGTCATACAACTATTTGTATGGTAGCTTACGCACTACTTCCTACTTCCGTCATCCGATATATCTCCGTCATCCGTCAGAATATCTCGGATGCGGACATACACATACATACAATACAAATACGCAAACTTTCTCTTATAAGTGTGATTTGAATTAATATGTTTCCATTACAGGCGCACGGTCTAAAGTCCAACCAAATATACCGCACGGAGCCGGATAAGATCAAGTTGCAGCAACTCCGCAAACTGTTCACTGATCGAGGCCCCACCTTCCCCTACCACTGGGATGTGCCCGTCGCTTGTGCTATGCTGAAGAGTTTTATCAGGTAAAAATTCCGTGGCGCATGTGTGCGTGCATGTCGGACCAATCAGTCGCGAGTAAGCGCTCGCAAACGCACACATTTAGGGCGTCTGTGCAACGATCCGTGAAATCACGGATTCCGTTAAAATACTGATCGAACGACTACGTATTTGTATGACGGCAACTCCGAAGAATTACGGATACGAACCGAATACGGATGAGTGCACACTGCACAAACGCCCTTAGTCTACCTTACTTATACCGATACGACTTAAACACAAGCATGAGCCACTCGTCTTCGTAAAATGCAAAAACTATAAATATATATTATGTTAGTAGTATAGAGTTAAAATTATTAAATTTCAGTGAGCTCCCAGACTCGATTCTAACGCAAGAACTGCACGGGCAGTTCGAGCAGGCAACAGCGATAGCAGAGCCGCAAAGGGAAGCCACCATGGTGGCGCTGATCAGCAGACTGCCCGCCTGCAACCACAGCCTACTGGGCTGGCTCATGAGGCACTTCGAAAGCGTTGTGGCCAACGAACAGGTAACTAGCGCTACCTCGTTTTAACCATATAGATTTATGTCAGCGATGTAACGCTACCTCGTTTTAACCATATAGATTTATGTCAGAAATGTAACGCTACCTCGTATTAACCATATAGGTTTATGTCAGAGATGTAACGCTACCTCGTTTTAACCATATAGATTTATGTCAGAAATGTAACGCTACCTCGTATTAACCATATAGGTTTATGTCAGCGATGTAACGCTACCTCGTTTTAACCATATAGATTTATGTCAGAAATGTAACGCTACCTCGTATTAACCATATAGGTTTATGTCAGCGATGTAATGCTACCTCGTTTTAACCATATAGATTTATGTCAGAGATGCTACGCTACCTCGTATTAACCATATAGGTTTATGTCAGCGATGTAACGCTACCTCGTTTTAACCATATAGATTTATGTCAGAAATATAACGCTACCTCGTATTAACCATATAGGTTTATGTCAGCGATGTAACGCTACCTCGTTTTAACCATATATATTTATGTCAGAAATATAACGCTACCTCGTATTAACCATATAGGTTTATGTCAGCGATGTAACGCTACCTCGTTTTAACCATATAGATTTATGTCAGAAATGTAACGCTACCTCGTATTAACCATATAGGTTTATGTCAGCGATGCAACGCTACCTCTTTTTAACCATAAAGATTTATGTCAGCGATGTAATGCTACCTCTTCTTAACCATATATTATCATCATGATCAACCCATTACCGGTCCACTACTGAGCCGGGTCTCCTCTCAGAGGGAGACGGGTTTGGGCCATAGTCTGCCACACTGGCCCAATGCGGATTGGCAGACACCATATATTATGTCTGAGCCTAAATAAAGCCTCTATAGGATTATACGATAGCGGAGCCGCAAAGTAAAGCCACCATGGTGGCGCTAAACAGCAGACCATCAGAAGGTGGTCGGTGTCATTCATTTTATATGAAGATATGCACACTCAAAACACCATGACGTGTTTTGAGGCGCAGAAGCTATCTGATGCGACAATCTCCTAATTAGAGCGTGCATCGACGATAGATTGCGTTACAACTAATCCTACGTAGTAATGTGCTTGTACCTTTAGTATCTACTTTACAGCTTCAGTATCTAATCTATCAAGGTATACTTATTAAGCTTGTAAAACTTTTGAATAATTTAGTATGTGGCCCTTATAAATGGGAACCGTTGGCTTGGCTTCCTACAAAAATTATTTGGTAATCTTTTTTGCTAAGATTTGATGTTAATTTAATGTTTTCAGGTGAACCACGCGAACATTCAGACTATAGCCACTGCGATGGGCCCAGCGCTCAACATGTCCCTCAACCTGCTCACTTACTTCATCACCAAAGCAGACAAGCTCTTCCCCGAAATCCGTTTAACTAAGTGAGTTTTTTTTATTACTCAGATACAAGTTAGCCCTTGAGCGTGATATAACCAACGTAGAGTAGACCACCGGTATTCGCCGGTTAATGATTAAGGGTCAAAAATCTCGGCATATAAGCTGAAATCTATAGAGCTTACTTGGACTTTGGTCAAACATTTTTACAACGAGGCAGCGTTATATCGCTGACATAAATCTATCGTTAACTGGAACTTAAGTTTGAGCAAAGACAAAGTGCGCTCTATAGATCTCGATCTTAGACTGCAAGCTAGCTGCAATTTGGATTCGTCTTTTATACTGTTAACATAATATATTACTGCACCGCAACTGTCCCGACAGTCTGCGTGCAGTTTACATTACATGCCAGTACTAGAACTGTTCGCCGAACGCAGTCGGTCGGCAGTTGCAGACTGATCTGCGTAAATCTGCAAAACTTCCTAGGTCATAGAATTGGGTATTTGCCTTTGTCAAAAATAAATTATTTCTCAGGGATTAATAAATAGATGGTCTTCCAAAATACGTAAAGGCAAGTTGCAAGTGACGATGCAGCCTAAGATGGAGCGCGCTTGCCTAGAAGATGCCTATTTACTAGACATGTGTCCGCTATAGCTTAACTTAACTGAAAACCGCTGCCGTGCCTATAGCGTACCGTAGCGTTATTGTCGTAGCTAGCAACGGTTTTCAGTTATCATCTATGACGAACCACCTGACAACGCAACACTGCCAACTGGCAACTGACAATGCATTGTTTGGTTTTTTGGTAACTAGAAACGCAATAATTATGCCTTCTCTTTCTTTCTTTCACTGAAAGCTGAGAAGGAGCGGTTATTGGCTACCGGCTTAGTAACTAAGAACTTGGTAAACCAAAGCCGACCTTATCTCTATTACGCTAAGGCTTAACTGTACAAGTACTTGTCCATTACACTTTGATCTGTCAATCTAAATACAGTTAGCCTTAGACTAATAGAGATAAGGTCCTCTTTGGTTTATCAATCTTCATGAAATGTTTTTGGTTAACTGGACTGTGGCAAACTATTCGTGCAGGCGTCCACTATAGTTTGACCTATGATCAAATTAAACTTTACTGCTATGAACTTAAAGTTGTGATTACTTCACGATATTCATGAAAGTAAAATTGGTTTTATTTTAGTGAATATGCGCGCGCTAGCTATACAGACGGTATTGATACGGCAGCTAGCTTAGTTACTACTACGGAAACCGCTGCGCGTTGCGCATATTAAATTAGTTGAAACACAACTCTGATACCGATATTCGGCAACGGTTAACAATATCAGTATTGAAACTAAGTAACTGTTGATTAACCGTTGCCGTAAATAGCCAATAACGCCCATCTTTACTATTTACTCTGACTTGAAGGTACCCATAATTAAATTTAGAAGAGAAAACTGATGCTGAAAGGGAGTTCAGCAGTTACTGTCGAAATGCTTTCATAAATATTTAGATTTTGTTTGTTTTTCTATTTATGTTATATTCACCTACGTTTGTATTTACAGGTATGTCCCGCCTCTTCTGTCGATTCCCAACGACTTCCCCGAAACTGCGAACGAAATCAGCGAAGAGTTGCGCAAACAAGAGTCCTTGCTGAGTCAAATACACGCGGAGATGCACGCCGGCTTCATTACCGCGACTAGAGACCAGCAGCTGTGGGAGGCGCAACGCATCGTCACGCAACTTAAGGTAAATAACAGGATGTTTTTATTTTTTTGACTTAGCATAGTCCCCGGTCTTTAGCATCCGAATTTTTAAGTCTATTGATCTTTTAAATTTCTTTGCAGAGGAAGCTTCGATCGGTTCAAAAATCAGTTGAACCTAACGCAGTGCCCACAGCTAACCAAACGCTTCCACAATTAACTGACGAAAAACAGGACGACAAATCAAGCCGACGAAACTCACAACCTATTGACGTACCACCGAAATCCATAGAATTAGCAACTAATAATACTTGTGTAATAAGCAATACTAGTATTGTTAGTAATACTAGTATTGTCAGTAATACTAGTATTGTCAGTAATACTAGTGCAGCTCCAATAGAAACAGATATACCCTTAGCAGTAAATGAACCATTTCAAGAGTTACAAGAATCCCCAAACACAGACCTAACATTCCCCGTAGAATTCGAAGACAATTTCGATTTTAATCTCACTGAAGCTAAAGATGAAACTGATAACACAGAAAAGGTTGTCGAAAAACCGAAATTTACAGAAAAAGAACTCAAAGTTTTAAGACTACAATTAGAGAATGCCGAGTATTTGCAATTAAAATCCTTGCTTCAAGCAAAAATAAATTCAGAACAATTCGAAATAGTAAAACTGAGAAGTCATGTGGCGTTAAAAAATAAACAAGAAGGTAATATTCAATGTAAGGAAAATAAAGAGAACTTTACGCCCGAGGAACAAGAGTTGAAACAGAAGTTGTTGAAAGAAAACGCCTTGCTCGAGCAGAAGAGACTGAATTTAGTCAATCAGATCTTCCAAGAGCGGGTCGCGTGTATTCAGCTAAAGATTGAGCTGGCAATGAAAGAGATCATGTCTAAGTCTTAAACAGAACATTGGGGCCGATTCTCTAGTACACAATCTCTAAACTAAACTAAATTAACAGGTCTAAATCTAGTGCTTTCCTTTTCCGCAAGCAACATTATGAAAGGGATAGCAATAGATTTAGACGTGATATTTTAGTTTAGTTTAGAGATTGTGTACAAAGGAATTAGCCACAATGTCTCTTTACCGTTCTACTACAACGGCGGCTCGATTACGGTGAAATGACAGCTACAGTGTGACGATCGCAATCACTTCTGATAGGCCAACACTCGCTCACTATTTGCTACAATGCATTGTTGCTACCAGAATACCATAAATTCAGCCATAATCACAACAATTGCGATTGTAATAATGATTGATACAGGTTTTCCAGCATCGACCTACTGAACGGCGGAAATTCGTGTGCCTTGGCATATTTCTGTGATTGACACCCAATCTACTCGCACGAAACATTTTTGTTCAACATTAGATACGAACATTTTGGGCATTCCAAACCAGCTGTCTTTCCTAAACTGAAGCTAGTTTTGAATTTAAATGTATTTATTTTAGTTCTAAGTTATTATTGTTATGATCTTTCAGTTAAAAAGAGCAAGTTGCGGGCTGTATACCGGCGATTTTAAATGCATATTTAAAAACGATTTGACGCGTGTCCTAACCTACATTGTATAAATGTGATGGATTGAATAAAACGAGTCACACAATCGACACACAAATTAATTACTTTGTTGTTAAGAAACAAAGATTAATTAAAATATAAACTCATAATGGTCATTAAAAATACATTAATTTGTATGACTCAAACCATCACACCTTTCCGAATGGCGACGTAAAGGGTGCTTGTCCACCAAAACTAAAGCGGTGCGGAGTTGGAGAACCAGCAGACCAATCAGATTATTGAGCGATGACGTAATATTTTTATGCGTCATTTATCTATGATCTACAAGACTACAACCCCCGATCGCTATTAGAAATCCTCTTGAAACTATTTATCAGTGTTGTACAGTGTTACAAGGAATGTAATATTTAATTTGTAAGCTTATGTGATGATAATTTATTTTTAATTTTATATTTATGATGAAATAAAGTAGTACATTTTTTATTATCAAGGTGTTTTATTTACCATGCTTAGGGACTTTTTTTAATTATTTGTACCAAAAACATTTACAGTAAAGAGAAAAAAAATCTATTTTAACATCCTAATTACGTAAAAATACTACTGCGAGCGAAGCTGTAAATTAGGTGTGAGTAAGCTGTAGTGTGTAGCTTAGACTATAGAGAATATATTAGGTATGTGTAGTGTTTCTAGATTTTTTAAAAAGATTTTTTGAGTATTTCGTAGTAGATGGTGACATATTTTTTAAATTTTTCATCGAAGAATTTTTCTTACTATGGTTTTCCTATTTCCTAACGTCAAATTCACTAAAACCAACAAAAAATACAAATTCATTCAAACTTTCAAAGAACTTCCCAATATTTTTATGACCGTGTTCTATCTCCTTTGATATCTGAAAAGTAAGTATATTACAGGAAATCTTAATTCGGAATTGGAGCGCGGGTTATCACTCCCGACTTATTTTTAGACAAAGACTTCTTTACGAGATAAATCTACTTTGTAGCATGAAGCATAGTTTGAGCGTATTTTGAACGAACGACTTCCACAAAATTTGTTCTGGCGGTCTGTGTATCAATGAGTTATTATTATTACTAGCTGATGCCCGCGACTTCGTCCGCGTGGAATTAGGTTTTTAAAATCCCATGGGAACTCATTGATTTTCCGGGATAAAAACTACCCTATGTCACTCTCCATGTCTCAACTATGCCCGTGCAAAAAATCATGTCGATCCGTCGATGCTTCTTTGCGAGGTGATTGAAGGACAAATCTATAAACCAACAAACAAACACACTTTGGCATTTATAATATGTGTAGTGATAGAATATTTAGCTATTCATATACATTCTACAGTATCTAGTCTAGTGTTAAGAATAAAATGATGTATTACTTAGGTACATGTATCAGATGAAGTCGTTTAAAAATGATCGACGCCCTAATTGCATAACCATACGGCTTCTTATCTAGAATTCTATAAGTACCTAATTATTATCGCCAAGTACCTTACGCATGTCTTTATCAATACTGTGGCTGATTTCATTGGTATGATAAGCCGAATGCCGTAATTGGTCGATTGTAGATAGGTAGATATTTAATTTGATTTATTAACTTCAATGCACAATCATTAAATTCTGTATTTAAATAAATAATATAGTTTACTAACAGAAAATAAAAATATTACAGTGAAACTTAAAGCTAGCCTCATCTAATTCGATTAAATTAAAAGTAAAAAATAAAATAAAATTAAAACTAAAATAAATTAAAGTAAAACTCATCGAGACCACCGCAGCGAAGCATTGTACCCAAGATGCTGGCAGCATTACCCCTTTGGATGGCTAAACTAATTCTTTAACCAAGGTAGCTGCTCTCGGGTCCCCGGTTGACCCGATAACCCTTTTTGAAATTTCCTCAAAAAGAGCTCAATGCCCCGCGGGCGCAAGGTCTCCACAGTCCACACCAAAAGGCACGAATATGAAGCTCCCGTCGAGGTTTTCATATTTGCGCCTCTTGGCCTGTTCGGCGCTGATGGCCGCTGCACCCATATTTAAATACGATCTTTTTAGGAAAATTCTTTTTTGATAGTAAATGTCGTAAAGACAGGTCGACATGACAATCGGGGTATGAGGCGGGGAGACGCCCCATATGCACCCGCGCTATCCCGCACCGGGTTAGCGCGCGAGCTGTGCGTGTATGCGGGGCGTCTCCACCCCATTTCCATAAATACTTACCTTTAAACTTGGTTAGTGTTATTATTCTAAGGTTGTCCATAATATTGGCTGTTATGCAGTAGTATACCAAAAACGAAAAGTCAAGGTGTGATTGCCAAATAAGTAAGGTAGAATATGTTTTTTTATGGATTACCCACTGTGCAGTGGCATGTGTCCGCGGCTGCACCCATTCTCTAAGCAGAATTGCGCAAAATATACCTACCTAGAACCCATCTATTTGTAAAACTTATCTTCTAGGGAGAGCTAGCGCGTGCCAGAACTTTGTCATTTTATAAAAGCTGAAAGTTTCTCTGCGTATTTATTGAAGCTTAGATAGAAACAGAGCCTACTGAATAAGTACAATAGGTACTTAATAACTAACACCTAAGTACCTACTTGGGACTTTTTAGTCATCGAAGAAAGCCATAAAACAAAAGCTACGAATCATGTAGAGAGCATCGAGCATTCAACAACAATTTTTGTAACAGCGTCCCACGATTTGCTGTCCAAATTGTAAAAATTTAAGTTAGTAAGAATTTTTGTCGAGTAGGTTTGTATAGGTACTTAGATGCTTTGCAGGTGGTGACGATTGCCATGACACACATAATTATAGTACGCGATAGGTCGAGATGGCAATCGGGGTGTGAGTCGGGGGGACGCCCCGCACACCCACATGTCAGCTGCGCTCATCCGCACCGGGCTAACGCGGGGGCGTGCGAGTGTGCGGGGCGTTCCCTCCCCGATTGCCATCTCGATCTGTCGCGGACTATAAAAACCTAAGTAGATAGAGTTGCTAACTGCGTAGGTAGGTGCGAATTTTTTAGAATCAAGGTTTTTGTAGAAACAAAGGTCAAACCTATCTGTCAGCTCATGAGGTCATAGTTAGAAGCTCGACTGTTTGGACTGCTTCGGTGGTTTCAAACTAGATTGAAATGATAAAATATCAGGCCAGACCGGTAAGTAGGTACATGCACCTCAAACTCAAAGGTACCTGTAGGTAGGTACAGTTCAATAATCTGGTACCTACCTACTCAACTGCGTCTGTAACTTTTTTATTGCGAGATAGCACTTACGCATGACGACAACCATGCTTAATAAATAAAACATATAGTCGAATTGAGAACCTCCTTTCTTTGAAGTCGGTTAAAAAGCAATGACGAGGTCTAGGTTGGAGCGCGCTTGCCTAAAAGATTCACTTTTACCATGAAGGTACATAGGTATTTAGATTAGATATAGGTGCGTGTAACTATACTTATAGTAAGCAGCGGAGCGCAACAACCAAAACACCGGTATAATGACGCATTAGGTTTGGCCCGTCTTTGTCCAGACAGTCCTAGGTTATTAGTGTTGCCCAGAGGACTTGACGAGACTTAACTTGATTAAAGTCTGTGTAACCTACCCCAGTTCCCAAAGCTGAATCAGGTTATAAAACACTGCTCTCCAGTCTGGTCTCGTCTTCGCATACCTACCTATCTATATACCTACCTACCTACCTACCAAAAATTCAAAGATGAACGTGTGAACTGACGGGATGTCGTCAGTTTTATCCGGCCTCTCGGGTCTCGATCCGACAGCGCTTCACGCACGACTACTCACCCAATCAAGCGGCTGCTGTTAGTCACACCACCTTGAAACCTAAAGTTTACCTTTTTTACCAAAACATCGGAACACTCCGAATCTATGCTTAGTTTGATTTTTGAGCTATCGTGCCTATGCTTCTAGTCCTGACTCCTGTGGTTCCAACGCCACTGAAATCGTCTAACTAGACTTCCTATCCAGTGCCGTTCTATAAATTACAATTACGTATTGAAAAAATTTAGACGACACCATCAAAGACATATTTTAATATTATAATGGACTCAGTCCATTCCAATACAATGCTGGAATGAACGTCCACGTATAATTCGAATAATTGGCTTCCAAAAAAGAGGGCGTTCTCAATTCGACGCGTGTCAGGAACATAACTTCGCGTAGTTACCTAAATTCAAATGTATAGGTAGGTAAGGTAGGTACCTACTAGTTTCGCGAATATTCCAGCAGAAAAGGTTCGAGAAAACTTTTTAGCGAAAGCGGGGGGAGTCCTCTTCGACCAGCAGACCGTGCCGAACGTGAACCCTTAAGTCTCGGACATAAAAACCTCTTCCGAACCAAGAACAGGTGAGAATACCATCCAAAATAGCGTTCTCGTCTCTCCTCGTCTCAGCCAGCTGAGAAGTCTCGGCAAAACTTCTCAACGTAGCTGTAGGAGAGCGTTCTATTCATAATATTAAATGTAACCTCTTTGTCTCGGACATAAAAACCGCCCTTGACTGAAACGAGAACAGGTGAGAATTTATCATCCATATAGTTCGTATCGTATCTCTCGTATCGTTCTTCTCTTCACGGATGTTCTCACTGAGTCTGAAACTGGCTAATGATGGACGTGTGAACTGATAGGATGACGTCACAGTTTTTACCCAGTCTCTCGATCTTAGAGTATCTTAAGTATCTATTTCACGCACGACTGGTCACCCAATCAAGCGGCTGCGGTTAGTCACACACGAACACCTTGAAATCTAGGTTTTAATTATGCAAAACATTCGCCGTTATAATCGCCTTCTTTTTACGACGATACCTACTTACCTAGTGATTTTAAACTACAACAGTCTCTCAGATCAACTGCGACGTCGGTCGGGACCTTTGAAACAGTTTGGTTTCTCATTTTTTATGAATCTCTCGTCTGAAATTCCTTAGTTTTTGAAGACCAAAGTCTTCGAACACTGCGTGTTGCCAGTGCAGACAGGATCAGAGACATGGTCGCTAACTTCATAAGAAAGCTCAGAATCACTCAGAGGACGATAGAGAGCTATGCTTGGAGTACCTATCTCTACGTGATCAAATCATAAAGGAGGAGATTCGTAGGAGAACCAGAGTAACCTACATTGCTCAACGGGTTGCGAAGCTGAACTGGCAATGGGCAGGGCACATAGTTAGAAAGACCTCGCACCGGAAAGCGCAGCGTTGGAAGACCCCTCCCCTAGTGGGGGAGGGTCCCCACTAGGTGGACAGACACATTAAAGTTAAACAAGTCGCAGGGAGGCGCTGGATTCAGGCGGCGCAAGACCGTGGTGTGTGGAAGTCCCTACAAGAGACCAGCTATTTACAGCAGCGGACATCTATTGGTGATCATGATGACGATTATTTCGATGCTTCTTTTTAGCTTTACGTAATTTTATAGCATTTTTGACTTATTGTAATTTGTAGGTACCTACTGGAAAACTACTTTGTCCTTCGTTGTTGAAATCAATAGTCATCCGCCTACTTAAAACTGATTCCATAATATCGACAATCCACATTAGGCAGTTTAGCTTAAACTCGAACCTATAGCTATGCACATGGAATGATATCACTGTAGGTACAAATGTAAACCCAATATTTGATCTTTTTGAAGCTGTTCGAAGATTGCGTAGGGTTGTCAATCACATTAAGTATTAAAATTCTATCTTCTATCAACAATTTTCCAAGACTTTTTTAATAAATTCAACCATATACCATATATATACTATACCACTGTCCATGTAAACAATAGGTAAGCTGTATGTTGAATCGACACGAGTGACGTTTTTATGAGCTTAATTTAATGTCTACTTACCATTCCAAATAGACCTTGAAGACTCCTTCATGGTCTATCTAGAGTACCTAGGTACCTATTTACCATTCCAAACAAACCATGAAGGTATGTTTATACCTATTTAAAAAATCGTGTGATAAAATGACGATGTACTTATTTATACAATGTAGGAGCTCATACAAGCAAGTATTTCACCAATAATGGAGCAACCCTAAAACAGACCGTCTAGGGAAGAAAATAAGCAAGTCAATGACCGACCGAGAATTGCTACAAATAGAGAATACTTACCTACTTACTCATAGAAGCTATATTTAAATAAAAGCGTCGGATCACGGGAGAAATAACGAAAAAAAATATTATTGTCACTGTTTACCTATCTATAAATAAAGTGCACGTGAACAATTCCATGGAATCGCTACATACAGTACCTACTTACGCGGCAGAAAATAATGTACATCGACCTTTAGAAGGAGATAGCGGATTATAGAGCGTTGAGACCGACAAAACGTCATATAGGTATGAGTGATAGAGACAACGCTCTAAAAAGCCGAAATGTCATACTAAAAGCATTATTTTCTGTCGCGTACTGTACTTGTATTGTGCACTGTCTCTTCGATTATGCAATAGATAAGTATATAGTCCGTACAAAATGACTCCTAATTCGCCATTTTAACTCTATGGGTCAATGTAATTTCACAAGTTCGGTTCACCGTTATAAAATATGGACTAAAATCTTACTTTTGACAGGCGTTTTTTACGCGTTATATAGGTACCTACGCGCTGTAAAAAACTCGTGTATTTCAGGGTTCCGCACCCGAAGGGTGCCAACGCGATCCTATTAGGTAGGTAGGTACTAAGCCTCCGCTGTCCGCCTGTCCGTCAGCGGGCTGTATACCTACCTCATGAACCGTAATAGGTAGAGATTTGAAATTTTTACTGTGTATTTGTATTGCCGCTATAATAAAAAATTCAAAATGGCCGCCATAAAAATCATCAACCGAACGTCGTGACGTGAAAAATCTTAAGAATGAAATGGAGATAAACTTCATCTATTGCATTCTGGTCATCGATTTAAGATAAGCATTTTATTAAAATATACCCACCCAGGTATCCAATTCCAAGGCTCTCTTCAATTCGTACCTACCTACTTGAACGTTTCTGGTAATTATCATTTACTATCGAATAATTGATGAATCCCACTTCTGATCTGATATCCCTACCTATAAGTCCGCGACAGGTTGAGATGGCAATCGGGGTATGAAACTGGGGAACGCCCAGCACACCCACACGTCACCCGCGCTCGCCCGCACCTGGAACTCCCCGATTGCCATTTCTACCTATCATCGCGGACAGGTCTATACTAAGTATAACTTGGTCGCAAATCTTGATACGATTTCTTTAGCATTTTTAATATTAAGGTTTTGAAACAATACATACCTATGTGGCGAGATGTCATTTACAGTACCTACGTACAACAATTTTAAAGTGATGCTATGGTTAATCTACTATACCTATTCATAAAATGCTATAGGACCTACCTATTGCACCTACGTCACGTCCTGTCGACCTCGAAAACCGCGTGCGATATATTTGGCATTTTCTACATTCCGTGACATTTAATTCGGAATCAGAGCTGCAAGTCGTAAAGCCGAGTGCTATGGCCGAGTGAAATAATGCCGCCTGTCTCGTTTGAAAGCGAGCTTGTACGATTGTGCAACAAGCTAGTCAATTTACACGACTGACCACACATGACATGAGATACCTATAGTACGCGACAGGTCGAGATGGCAATCGTTGAGGGAAACCCCCGCACACCCGCACAGCCTCCGCGCTAACCCGGTGTGGGCGAGCGCGAATGGCGTGCGGGAGTGCGGGGCGTCCCCCCGCCTCATACCCCGATTGCCATCTCGACTTGTCGCTGACTACCTATCCATATAACACACTTTAAGTGATTTCCAAAGAGTCATTTCCTCTCATTTTACCGGCATGGCATTAAATAAATTCGAGTTTTTACACCTGTATTCATTTTACTGACTCCCTGACGATCTCTCTGGCGCTGTGGTCTTATAAGTGGGAGGTCCCGGGTTCAACTCCCTAGAAACCTACCCTAGGTACGATTTCAACCCTTGAGTAGGTAACGATTAGTAATGAGACGTTAGTGATACTTACTAAACATCAGGACAGTTTGTTAAATAAACTTATTACCCAGCACATATTAAATTCTTATAGACAATAATACGTGGCTACGTAAATAGGTAAATACTAGTTATTCATTCATTGTGTTATGCCACTTCGTAAAAAAAGGCAATTATAACTTGCTGATACATTAAGTATAGGTAATTAGGTATGATAAACCAGTTAGAAACCAGCGCGGCGTTTAATTCCGAGAATGAATCTTATTAGCCACAATGACTTGTCAATTAACTATCTAGATTTATTTCACAAGTAAGTAACAGAAACACGAAAGACGAAAATAATTTAATTCCGCCTAAGTCTGGTACCTATCTGTTGAGCAGTTTCCCATTTTACGCGTGGAAATTACATTAACGATAAGAGCAGCATGCTCTATGATTGGTCTTTTAGCTTATCTCTACGGTTCTCTAGCTATAATTTATTGCTTAATAAGTTAATAACTGAATAAATAGGTACGGTACAACTATCCTTGGACTTGAGTAAATATCAACAAGGTTTATTGAAGTGCGTTGCAAATAAACAGCAGCGTTTAGCGCCAGCTAAGTTTGTAAGAATGAGTAGATTCTCTAACGCATCGACATCACATTCGGGCTGCGAGTTTGAATATTCATTACATAATGAGCAAATGAGCGTCGGCAATCGGCCGCCGCCGACGCCGGTTGCTTTCACTCGCGGCTCTATTAATTACGAACATGATTGTGTTCGTTCGCGTCTATTTACACAACTGTTTCGACTGCTAAAAGATAAAGAAATAAGTAAAGCGCTACATGGCACTCCTATCTTATCGGGACCACTCTATTGATCACTCATCATTATATCGCGAACGGCCCGCCTTATACGGACGACCGGACCACCTTTATTGTCCAATTTAACGTGTAGACGTGTACTCTTTTATAGGCGCGATGTTACCGGTGAAGTCATAATGTGTGCCGTATAAAAATAGAAACACAGTGTTTGCAGGAAAATAGTATCAATAACAAAAGTGTTGTGGTTTGTTATCGAACGGAAATGGCGGCCAAATCGCCTACGACGAGCGTGAAGTTGCGAGAGATGATCGGAGGCGACCAGTTCAGTCAGCGGCGCGAGGTTTTCGACAAGCACGACAGCGCGTTCGTGCCCCTGCCCTCGCCGACCGCCGTCACGCCCAGCTACCGGCAGGTCGAACCCATCATCATCACCAACCACGGGGTGACCACGTGCAACTTCAAGCGCAACACTCCCGGCTACTCCAGCATGCGCGAGACGAGGAGCGAGGACCGGCACTACGACTTCCGACCGCGCAAGTACTCCGACAACTTCACGTCCGAGCTGAACCAGAGCGACGATGTCGACTACAGATACAGCATGGCCGAGAGAAACAGGCGGCTGTCCAAGCTGCGGCGGGACTTCCTAAAATCCAACTTGCACGAACCGGGAGAGGGAACGCTCACACGCAGCGGCGTGCGCGCCTCCCTTCCGACTACCAATACAGTGTCCGCAATAAAGTATAAAATTGAAAATATAAATATATACAAATTTCCATTCGCCGAGCCGTACTCGACACCGACGCCGACTCGGCGTGTAGTTGTTGACTTAGGATCGCCGACTGATGAAGGTGCTAACAAAGAAAATAACACACCGTCTCCAGATAAACCGAAGCATCAGAGTTTGCCCAATGAATCGCCTGGATCCCCGAAATTTGATCACCAAAAGCTGTATGAAGAACTAGTGAAACGTTATTCACCGACGCGTAAGCCTGTGAACTGGACTCTGCCACCAACGAGACCGAAAGTGGTCGGCTCAGTTCCAAAATCCACTTCGAGTGCAGCCGATAGCATCGATAGCACTGATAAGAAATATTCCGAAGCGTCTAACGCAGATACCGATGAAGTTTTTGAGAAAAAAGAACAATCAAACAAAGTAAACACACAAAGCCCGAATGAGAATGTAGAGCAAAATAGAGTGGAGGATATTAAACCCAACATCGAAATACTACATAACGGTCCCGAAGTTAGCGAAAATGAATATGAACCCGACAAAAAAGAAAATGTTAAGAAAGCCAATGACTCCAAAGTTTCCCTGTCTGAGTTAGAGGAGAACGACTTGGTTCCAGAACTGTCGACGTTCAAAAGACAACTAAGCAGAGAATCTGCAAAGAAAATTCCATCCGATAATAAATTTGTCGATATAACCATTCCAGCGTTGTTAGAAAAAATGGCAGAGGAGAGTGAACGAGAGCAAAACCATAAAACCGATGGGAAAAAAGTGAAGAGAAAGCGAAGTTTCTTGGACAAACTTTTAGGGCGTAATAAAGGAGTCAAAACGGAGAAAACATCCAAATAGCAACAATATTGGAAGTTGGAACATCACAGCCCTGCCAAAGATTATTTCAAGGTTGGTGTTAAACACAAAGCCGGAGCTAACTTAGTGAACATAAAAATTAGCTGTACAAAGTTTCTAAATACCAAGTTTAAAATCTGTTGATTGTTGATTTGTTAAATAATTGTGGAAATGTTGTTTCTAAGTAAGATCCGGCTTTTAATACATGGCATGACGTCAGCATTTCTTATCGTCCGAGAAAAATATTACCTACATAAAAATAGAAGTCTATATAAAAAGTGATAAGCAATGTTCAGACAGTCAATAAAGGTTTTTGAAATGCACACATTTTACGTTTAAAATAACGTCCTTTTCACAAAAAGATGGCATAACTTTTAGACATGATAGCCTATAGTGGAGTGTAATTGGTGATAACCTAGTGGTTAAGATATCGATCTCCTATTCACGGGGTCGGAAGTTCGATCCCGGGTACACACGTCTAACTTTTTTTAAATAGAATAGAATAGAAAGTATTTTTAATCAAGTAAACTTTTACAAGTGCTTTTGAATCGTCAACTTGTTTAATTTACCACTGGTTCGGAATGCTGTTCCTACTGAGAAGAACCAGCAAGAATCACTTGCTTTAACGGTGAAGGGAGACATCGTGAGGAAACCTGCATACCTGAGAGTTCTCCATAATGTTCTCAAAAGTGTGTGAAATGTCCACACTTGGCCAGCGTGATGGACTACGGCCAAACCCTTCTCATTCTGACGGGAGACCCGTTCTCAGTGGTGACCCGGCGATGGGTTTATGATGATGAACTTTTAGACATGTGATTTAGTACAATTAGCAGTAATATAGTATGATAGAGATCGCGTCACGCAGGTGGCACGTCTAGCTCTTTAGTTTGATAATACTAAAGCTGCAATATGATGATCGCAATCAACTAATGTCTGATTTTGTCTAAAATCATCTTTCCAAAATGCACAGTTGTTAATAGAAAATATGTAATTGTAAGTAGTATACCTACTTTATATTCAGCAATTTACTAAAGTAATCACAACTTTCATGCTAGACTCCACGATAATGTAAAACGATATTAATTATTGACCGTCTGAACCTTCCCATACAAATTAATACGATAATTTCATTCCAGTTAGTAATATCATGTGGGCTTAAAAAGAGCCAGAAGACGCCATTTCCTATAAAGTTTTATCGTAATGCAGTGGGTTATCATTAACTGATAAATCGTAAGTGGCATGTGACACTCCCTATCGAAATTGTAATTTAATCACGAAATTGAGGGACAAAATACAGTTAGGTATCTGTTACATAAAACAACTACAAAACTCGATTTTTTAAAACTACTAACAAACTTCAATAGAGTTATTATGTAGGTATTCAGGCTACTACCTAACCTAGAGGTACTTATATATATATATATAGAGGTAGATATATATAAAATTAAAAAGTCCTGACTGACTGATTGACGACTTATAATATGTATATCAACGCACAGCCTAAACCGCTGGTCCTAGAGACATGAAATTTTAAGGGTGTGTTCTTTGTAAAGAATAGGTAACCACTAAGAAAGGATTTTCGAAATTCCTAAAGTTTGTATGAAAGTCCTTCATTTTTGAAGTTACATCGATGAAAATTGGTCGTTTTTGACCGAAAATACCAAATTTCACCTATACGTTGAAAAAAGACTTTCAACCCCTATTCCTAAAATCGCTTCTTAGTGAGTACCTTACCTTAGACCTACGTCATGAAAGGTGCCTGCCTACCTTTCTGTCAAAATTTCAAGTTTCTAGCCCCCAGTGTTTTAGGCTGTCCTTTGATAGATCAGTTAGTCAGGACAATTTTTAATAGGTATATACGAGTACTTATAATAAGATTTAAAAAACTACCTACCGTACCTACCTATCTAATTATTTTTACTTTAAAATACCTACGCAAGTACCTACCTTCCTAATACGGAATACTTCTTCCTTACCTTATCCCACGCTACGTGGAGTCGGCACCACATATATTCCTAATACGGAATACCTATTCATTTATTTGTATGCACCTAGATAACAGTTTATTATAGTATTCATTTTGTTTATTAATTATTAAATTATTAACTAGGTACCCATGATCTGCTTAGCAGTTAGCACGAACTAGAAAATTACGTGTTATTTATTTTACGATGTGCACGATATATTTGTGTGCGTAATCCCAGCAAAATAATGTCGAATTTCTGGATTTGAGTTGGATAGATTTTTAGTGCGTAACGTCGTGTAATTGTGCGTGAAAGTTTTAAATTTGTGCGTCCAACCAATAAGTAGATATTCGAAAAAAACGCGTTCTGCCAGGAATACGTCATCCCAGCTACACATTTTTTTCCCAATGGACGTACGAGAAAAAAAATAGGTCCATGAATTAGTGCGTTTTAAGAGGTAAATGTGCGTGCTAAAATTAAATTTGTGCGTTATAACACTTCGAAGATATTCAGTTTTTTGCTGGGATGACGTTTAACCATTTCTTATATCTCTTAAACGGTTAAACGTATAGATGTGATTTTTTTACACATGTTGCTATGAATTTGTGCGTAATGTTTGTAAAAACAGAATTTAAAAAAAATTACCGTTCAGTTTTTATAATTAAAAAATAAAATAACGTTATTAGGTCCTAGTACTATATGACCTCTAAAGATAAACTTATACCGTTGATTTGTCCCTTATAACGGCCCACAGTATCTTATCAAGTTTCATTGGAGTATTTTAAGTATTTATTGAATTATGAAGAAAATTACTACGACAGGACACGATATTTTTAGACATTTAATTGGTCGAGTTTTTTATGAGTTGGCTAATTAAAATTTTTACCAATAATTAGTGCGTCAGCTCATTTATCCATCTGCAAAAATATAGCCCAATACACAGATAAATTATAGAGATATAATCAAAAACCTATAAGATGCGCAATACAATGATAAACCGACAAAGTTTGAATAGCCACAAAAAAGCGACCGTGTCATATATCGTGCTAACCTTCCAAAATTGATAGTATTGTACCATTACTTTTTTCGCACTTAAGTACAGGTACGTACATAATAGTTAGTGAAAATTAAAACAACAGAACAGTTCAATATATTTTTTATTTTCTAAGTTTTAGTTGATCAATATTCTGACTGAATACCGATTGTAAATTAAGTAGGTAATCTAAAATTATTGTATTAACATAATTTGTCATATTAACATAACAATAAAAATAATCAACAGTAACAAAATAGTAAAAAAATCTAGAAATGGAGATAAATCACGTTGAATCAACTAGTAGCTGGTGCAGTGCCCCATATTTTCCCTAACCTACCTAAGAATTTGCGTTACCTAAGTTACGTGCGAAAAAACATCTAGGATGGATCCCTCTAAAAGGGAACAGCTGTATAAACAGCGAGCGTCGTCAAGAACTACATCAGCAAGCCCAAGAAAAGGACAATCACAAAGGACAGGAAATAAAATAACTGTTAAGTCTAATTATAATAGGAAATAAAATATCTATTAACCCTCATTTATGTTTTATTTAAGTGAAATAGTAGGTAGATCTTCAAAGTTTCAAACAAGTTTTAAGTTCCTACATTCTTACGAAAGACATACCTACTAGGTACTGCCTTACATTAAGTAAATGGGCTGTATGTGGTCAATACGTAATTTCAAAAACTAATGATTTTATGTATTTGTAATGTAAGTAGGTGCATAGTGTTTGTAAATATAACTAGATACAGCCTATAGAAAGCTGTCCACTAGTACACTTGTAGCTCTATCGGTTTATGCCACAGATTCACGGCGGATCCTAATTGCGACGTTGCCAAACTTAATAGCATGGCTTGTAAGTAAAGATGGCTGTGGTCGGAACCTTTGGTAGGTACCTATTAGTTTTAAAATTCAGTTTTATTGCCGTGTTTTGAAGACGAACGGGTGGCTTAGTTTAACAGTTTCCAGAAAACTATATTGTTTAATTATGGCTTGTGACCAGACAATAGGACTGTTTGCTTTTGTTTGTTAAAATCCCGTGGGAACTCTAATATTTCGGAATAAATGTAACGGGTCACTTATGCAAAAATCACGTCAATCTGTAACTCTGTTGCGGTGTGATGGAAGGACAAACCAACAAACAAACATACTTTATAATAATGCACGCATTTATAATATTATAGTATGATTAATAAAAAGCTTAATAATTTTGTGCGCACATGTACCAGAAAAGAAATGGCACAATACTATCAATTTTGGAAGGTTAGCACGATATATGACACGGTCGCTTTTTTGTGGCTATTCAAACTTTGTCGGTTTATCATTGTATTGCGCATCTTATAGGTTTTTTGATTATATTTCTATAATTTATCTGTGTATTGGGCTATATTTTTGCAGATGGATAAATGAGCTGACGCACTAATTATTGGTAGAAATTTTAATAAGCCAACTCATAAAATACTCGACCAATTAAATGTCGAAAAATATCGTAGTCCTGTCGTAGTAATTTTCTTCATAAATCAATAAATACTTAAAATACTCCAATGAAACTTGATAAGATACTGTGAGCCGTTATAAGGGACAAATCAACGGTATAAGTTTATCTTTAGAGGTCATATTTAAAGTAGTAGGACCTAATAACGTTATTTTATTTTTTAATTATAAAAACTGAACGGTAATTTTTTTTTAAATTCTGTTTTTACAAATATTACGCACAAATTCATAGTAATATGTGTAAAAAAAATCACGTCTATACGTTTAACCGTTTAAGAGATATAAGAAATGGTTAAACGTCATCCCAGCAAAAAACTGAATATCTTCGAAGTGTTATGACGCACAAATTTAATTTTAGCACGCACATTTACCTCTTAAAACGCACTAATTCATGGACCTATTTTTTTTCTCGTACGTCCATTGGGAAAAAAATGTGTAGCTGGGATGACGTATTCCTGGCAAAACGCGTTTTTTTCGAATATCTACTTATTGGTTGGACGCACAAATTTAAAACTTTCACGCACAATTACACGACGTTACGCACTAAAAATCTATCCAACTCAAATCCTGAAATTCAACATTATTTTGCTGGGATTACGCACACGATATATTTAGGGTTGTCTAACAATGCTAGATTTCGGTTCGTCTCAGCTAAAAAATCCGCTGGGCGACGGTACCTACTGGGGATATATCTGCGCATAGGTATATATAATGACGAACAGACGTTTAAGTGCGGAAACCAGCCCAGAGCGAAGATAGGTATATACGGCTCATAGCTGTATACAGATCTTAAATACAGCCCGCAAGTCGAAAGATTGAACGAACCAATGCTCGGCCGAATAGACGTTTACGCCATCGCACGAAGTGAAGAACTTCGTACCAGCAAATAGATCGCTAAATCGCCTTCTGCACAGGTACAGGTCCAGGTGATTCGCTAACTCAGTGCCTAACACTGAATGATAGTCACTGAGCTCATTTGACATTGGTTGGTTCTATATTGCTGCTTTATTGACTGATAATAAAATATTTTTTCGTAGAAAACCTTCAATGGATTAAAAGTAAATGTCAAATGAGCTCAGTGGCTGTTAGTGTTAGACACTGAGTAAGCGAATCCGTAGGCAGGTAAGCGGTCTTTTAAAGTAAAATGAACAGTAGGTATTTTAAATAACAAGGTAGGCAGTGCCTTTACGCCTATACGAAACCTACTGCATTACCAACATTTTGTTATGTTGAAGGAAAACCTATTGTTGTGAACATAATAATTATTTTACATAATAATATTTATTTAACTACCTATGTAATAATAACAGTTATCCGTGGTTTCCTTTATGAATCACGTTGTTTTGCACACGATTAAATTATTCATAATATTATACCTACTTAATTATTTTATATTTAACTAGCTGATGCCCGCGACTTTGTACGCGTGGATTTAGGTTTTTAAAAATCCTGTGGGAACTGTTAAATTTTCGGGGATAAAAAGTAGCCTTTGTCCTTCCCCGGGTTGCAAGCTACCTCTGTACCAAAATTTCGTCAAATCGGTTGAACGGTTAAGCCGTGAAAACCTAGCAGACAGACAGACAGACAGACAGACACACTCGCATTTATAATATTAGTATGGATGTAATTTTTACATCTACTTAGTTACCTACCTAATTATAATTTGTTGTTTTTGTTTTAGTTTGGAAGATCAATACAAGGATGATCATAAGGTGGTTTTTATTTAATAATAAACAATAATAATAATAATTAAAAGGCATGAATTAATGTAAATATTTTTAAAACGGCTAATTTTATAATTGTATAATAGTGTTTGATAGTGGTTACCTATTTGAGCGAAATTATTTTTTATTAATAAATGTTACTAAAACTTTGTGGTTTCATTTGATAACATCAAATCATTTTCCTGTTTAATTTTGGAGTTGTTTTGCCCATTACGTATTTTGATAAGTCCTCCTTACACAGGTTGGCGGGGGAAATGATGTCCAAAAGTAAAAAATACCTTAATATATTAAGGGGTATCCAAATAACCCTCATGTATATTCAACGATTTTTAGTAGACTCCTCCCAACTTTTTCCTCATAATGCTTATCTGGGTGAGCCACATTGCAAACATGCAGAATGTTAGCTAGTATTTTATAACAGGTTTTATCAACTATTCTTTCTCAAATCAGGGTCAAGTTTCCTAACAGCAGCTTCGAGAGAGAACAGATGTTCATCCTCAACTCCTGGAACCAGCTGCTTCATTGCCTCCGCTAGGTTGTAGACATACTCCTTGTTGCTGCCACTCGGGCCGCTGCAATTTATCACTTGCTTTGCTAAGTCTTCTATTGAGGCTGGACCTGGAAATTTAATATTCATTATTTCTCTGAATTTGTACATACTTTTTGAATGAGGATTGAATTTATCCATTTCATTGTCCATCCATTCATCATCACTTATCACCTGTGAAATCGCAGTAAAGTGCTCACTGGTAATGGAATAAAAAATCTGTATTTATACCTGCAAAAGACTCATTATCCTTCATAGCAACATACAATGTTAGCTCAAATGGCCGCCAACTTGCGTCTTTTGGATGGAATGTAACAGTTTTCTTAGAGTATCCATTTTTCTCTCTATAATCCAAGTGTGTTGTCACTTGTTCTATGTCTTCTTTGTTTATTTTGTATGCTACACCCCAAACCGAGCTGTCTGGATCATTGCTAGGTATAAGGGTAACCACTCTGCCAGGCTGTAAAGAATTAATGTAGTATATATTTAATTGTAAGTAGATCAGAACAATAACCGTTTTATCAGTCATTTGGTTTTGTTCTGGCTTCAATCAATAAAGGGCTTGTATCCAGGGCCATAAATAAACAAAATAAAAAGATTTTTTTACTTAAATAAACTTTTACAGGTGCTTTTGTATTCTTAAGTAAATCTAGCATCTACTACTGTACAGAAAGTGATTCCTCCTGAAAAATAAAACTTAATACTTAAAGCCTCAATAGCTCACTGTCATGGGGCAGACTGAAGTCCAAAAGGTTATAGGTTCAAATCATATTGTAATACTCCTGGATCTTGGCACAAACTATAATTATTATAATAGCCTATAGTTGGAGGTGATATAGGAATTTTAGTCATATTTATAATATTGGGATGTGTGGTCTAACCATTATTTTGTTAAGGGATAACCTAATGATACTCAGTGATGAGGAATACGACGTAGAGAAAAATGAAACGAAAATATGCAAAACGATAATGAACTGTACCTGGGTCCTCTTAGGTAAGAGTTTCCGATTTTTGGCTATGATTACTAGCTAGGTATTTTAGTGCTCTTTTTAGTTTACTAGTCATCTTACCTTTTCAGGAACTCCTCTGTGATCAATACTGTGCTGATAAAACCGTCTAAGGTAACCTTTTATATAACCTACAAGTTTGTACTCGTATTTAAAATCAGCTTTCCATACAAGTGACCCGTAACCGAACACCCACATTTTTAGTCACGTTTTATAATATTTTTCAATTTGTTTCCAAAAGCCAATGAAAAAATATTTTCATTGACGTTTCATTGCTGATTAGATTTTTTTTTTAATTTATTTTACGGCCCTGGATAACAGTCCTTTAAGGCCTTTCTGATCACAGACCAATATTATGATACTTTTTCTCTATTTTTTATCTTCTTTTCTTTTTTTAACTGGTTTTACGGCTCTGGGTTCTAGTCTTTTTGTTTGGACAATCATATGTGATTCCGATCAAAGAGTATGTAACCACTACACAGATATGTCTAATGGTTACATACTCTTTGATCGGAATCATATATGATTGTCGAAACAAAAAGACTAGAACCCAGAGCCGTAAAACCAGTTAAAAAAAGAACCACAGAACCACTAGGTACCTACGTTCTATTGCTTGGATGAATAATAATGCAGACACGTGCTATGTCTCTGAATAATTGCGATTACACCACGTGACCCTACAGATAATACAGGTGTTTATTCTGAGGTCGGCCCATGTATACTACCGTCTATAAGGCTCAAAAAAGCTAGAACCCAGAGCGGTAAAACCAGTTATTTTTAAAAATCTACTGTCTATGGTGTAGTAAGATGATTACTGTAAATGTCAAATTTTTGTGGCAAATTCAAAATTTTATCAGACTTTTTATCAGCAAAAACCGACTTTTTTATTACCTATAGGTATAGTTAGCCAAAAATGAAGAAAGAAATGTAGAAAGTAAATTTTAAGTATTAGCGTTTGTATCCAGCCTTCCCAGCCAATACTTACTAATGCCAAAAGTAGCCCAAAAACTCTGCCATGATATCGTGGAACCCGTAATTCTAAAACGGTCGACTGCAAATTCTGGGAGAGTTAAATCAACAAATAATAGCAATAATTCATCCACCTTAAAACAAAATGTTAAGCCTACGAAATTCGTACATATGGATAAAAATACAAGCAGGAAAACTAAAACATTACATACAGATGGCATAACTATTATCAAGTCTAAAACATCAATGTTGAAGAGTTTAGCAGAGACTGCAGTTAATACTCGTGTTACTGGACCTTTGAGATGTGACAATAATTGTATAACAATTGTCCATAAGCGAGATCATCATAGTTCTTGTAAATGTGGCCACAAAAGATCAAAAATTAACTGTAGCGCAAAATCTGTCCAGACAATATTCAAGTATTACTCTGGTTTAGATAAAGCTTGCACACATTGCATACAAACAGCAACATGTGGTACTCAGTTCTTGGATGATAATAAAACCAAATCAAAGTTGCATAAAGGACTTGTACCTGGAAGTACAAGGACAGAGACTAGCTTTGACAGATATTCAAATATTCAAAGAGATTCTTGTAATCATCGTGCTGATAACAAAGGTTCCAACTTTAGATATGTTACTGCTAAACGCTGGGCTTTATCAAATTACCCTACCAGAGGCCCAGATTTTTAATAAGTTAAAAAAATGCAAGAACATAATATATTTTAGACAGTTTAAATTTTATTAAATTTATTTATTATCTAATAGAAAAGAAAATCTTTATGTTCAAATAAACTTTTAAATGATTTATCACTGGTTCAGAATGACTTTGAATTGACCAAGAAAAGCTAACGAGAAACTGTTAAAAATTTGCCTTAAAGATAGCATTTGATCACATTCCATAATTCATTACTGTACCAGCATCATCATCATGCATCGCCAGCCCACTACTGAGCATGGGTCTCCTCTCATTGTGAGAGGCGACCATAGCTAGTTACCACAGACCAAGTTTAGGTCATAGTCTGCCATACTGGCCCAGTGCAGATAGAAGACTTCACGTACCTTTTAGAACATTATTTTTCTCACTAAATAAAATGCACACAGTTCCGAAAAGTAAGAGAATTGAACACCCAACCTCCTGTAAAGCAGGTCGACGTCTTACTCTTAACCACTTGGCTATCACAACTCTTAAAGAAAAAATACACTGTATGTAATTATATTAGGTATTTTTATTATTGCTCTAAAATATTACAAATTCTTAAGACTGTTAGTAAAGCCTGTTCACTTTAATACGGTCGCCTTTGTGCTGCACCTAGGCGTACACCCGCAGGAGAATTTGGCATCTAGAGTCCCTAAAATAAGTAAGACAGACCTGGAATAACCTAATTTGATAGAATAGAAATAAAAATAAGGAGTTCTAAATTGTCAAATCAGGCTATTCCAGTAGGGCGATTGTCTAAAACCTGCATCAATCATTATTACAATCTCAATTGTTCTGATTGGCTGAATTTATGCGATTCTTGTTGCAACAATGCATTGTGGCCAATAGTGAGCGAGCATTAACCAATCAGAGATGATTGCGATCGTGACATTGTAGCTGTCAAACAACCGCGGTAGGGCCACAGGTCTGTCGTATTAATTTTGGGGCTGCCATACTGATATTTTTTGAATTTGCCGCGCAAATATATATATACCCATATTTTTAAAAAATCTCTTTCCTACCTAACTTGTGTTGATATTATTACTATAACCATAAGAAAAAAGATAGTAAGTATGCTATTTAATTTTCAAGAATAGAAAACATTTACTTAAAAATAACAGACAAAATAACAAAGTAATAAGTGTGCCTGCAGTTGTACCAACACTGTTTAGTGAACAGACTATACATCATTAGTTAACTAGGTACTGAAGATGAATACCTACATGAAGAGATAATAAGTTGTGAAATACACCTACTAAGATAATAATTCATAATATATTTCACACATCGATGACGTCTGGAACTTAAGAAAAGATAAAGTTCTAAATGTTTTATAGTTTACCATCCCACCACTACAGAATATCAATATTACAATAAGTTCTTTTAAATATCATCATACTCATGAAAGTTGTGATTATGCACTAAGAGCCAGCATATGCCATACCTTCGTTATTTTATAAAAGCTGAAAGTTTCTCTGCGTATTTTTCCCAACACTGGGAGGGACGTTTGTTTAGATTTTGTTTGGATCATGGTGGCTTTGGATAAAGGAATAATGGTGAAAGATAATAAAGGTATATTTTTTTACATTAAAGTATAAAGTCTAATAGTATTAGAAATCAGATTCAGATTCAGATTCAGATTTATTTGCTTTCATGTACATTTACATTAATTGATGGTGGGTGCTTAAAGCTAAAAGCTAAATACATGAGACCCTGTCAGGGTATCGCAAATACAATTTTAGGTACAATAAAATGGTAAATATTAAGGATACAATAAGAATAGGGTTAAAATAAAATCATGTCATGCATTGCCAGACACTTAGTATCGTGGCAACCCCCTGCCAGACACCCTTAAAGTTTCAGAGTTTTTACACCTTTATTACCAGTTATGTCCCAAAGCCACCATGATTCAAACCAACATCCAAATCTCCCTGTCTTTAGGGATAATAAGCAGATAAACTTTCAGCTTTTATAAAATAACGAAGGTCTGGCATGTGCTGGTTCTTCCTCTCTATTAATATTAATTGCAATAATTAACTAATTGTCGTAACTGGCTGACCTATGATATTCTACTAACAATAGCTAGTTTAAAATAGACAATCACAAATCACAATCATTGTTAGTAGCTCACTCAATAGTAAGTAGAAAAGTATCAGCCAATTACCTACTAGAATTGTGATTATTACCTTGCATATATTGTATTATCAGTATTATAAATAATATCTTTCCACATTATTAACAAAATATATGACAGTATTTTTTACACATCATTTTAATAAAAACTGTCCACATTTTTTTAAATAGTGATAAATCCTACCTTCAATTTTTAGAGCCTCGATAGCTCAACGGTTAAAGGAGTGGACTGAAATCTGAAAGGTCGCCGGTTCAAACCCCACCAGTTGCACTATTGTTGTACCTACTCCTAGCACAAGCTTCACGCTTACTTGGAGGGGAAATAGGAATATTCGTCAACATAATAAACTTGGCTAATATTCTTTTTAAAAAAAAATATTATTAATTGTTTTCACACTTAAACCATAAGCAAATGTGAAAGACATTTTGGGTTTACACATTTAGTATTTACTAACTGAAAAATTATAATATTTTTATTAATATTGCATTATTGAGTGAAGAATAATACTACAGTTTGAAATCTCTATAGTTGGATAAGCAATATAATCTTGATCCTTACATATTTGGCTGAGCGGGGCTGGCAGACGTAGGTTGGGCCTCTAAGTTCTTGATTAACTGAGCGAGCCAGTGCTTAGTGGAGTTGTCCTCTTGAAGGCATGTCGTAAAAGTAGCATCCCTCAACTGGTCCGGAAGACACTGTCGCAATGCCTCTCTTGCCCTGGGATTGTCAGAAAGGCGGAGGTAGCAACGTACAACATGTTTCAATAATCTTGCCGAAGGGTCTTTGGCAAGGGAAAGCACCATCTTTCCCAATATCATAGCCACATGTGAAAATCTGTCATATGTCTGACAAATATAACTCAAGCCACTGTCATCTAACAATATCTTCTGCAATATAAAAGTTGCTACTGTCTTTGATAGCTCAGAGCCATTTTCCATGATACGTAAACATAGTGGTATTATCTCTGTTGTAAGGAGGAAAGTGATAACCTCTTGCTCATCGGTTTTGACTAGCGCACCGATCACTCCAAGGCTGGTTAGACGGAGGTATTCGAAAGGGCGGGTTTTCGACACAGTGTGTAGAAAAGGGTAGAGGAACAAAGGCACGTGGGCTTGGAGGAACGCTGATCTAGTTTCAGGGTGGGATGCTACACACTGCATTAATGCTAAAGCGTTGCATACCCTGTTGCTCTGGTGCGCTGTAAGTGTGGGAGGTATCATCGCCACGTAGATATTAGTTATCTCTTGCAACAGCGCTGCAATTGTTCCGAAGCTGTGCCATAACATTGGCGCCAAGTCTGGTACAACTTCACGTTTCTTACTTAGCTCCAAAAGAGCATTCTCTCGTGTTTCCGGGTTGCACAGCTCCAGAATCCATGTGTAAATCTTTTCTCTATCCACAACGGCCTGCATGTTAGCCGGGCTTTGTTGTGCGCTCATATTACTGTTCATCGGAACTTCTTTTTGTTATACAAGACTGTATGAATTTATACTTCGCTTTAGTTTTGAGTTCGCTTCAATTTTTATTCAATAAATCAATAACAATAAACATGATTGTAGTGTAGTTGCAATAAAACGTTAAACCAACTACTGATGGGCGATTGTGAATGACATTATTCGAATAAGTCGATTGTAGAAGTCATTAAAATTATTCGAATAACCTACCAAACCATTCGAATTTGAAGAAAAAAGAAAAATATACAAGAATGTATTGCGCCGTCTCAGTCCCTCCGATTCGAATTTGATTACTACTAGTTTACAAATTCGAATATACATAACCTCATTTAAAAGTAAACTCTATCTTCTAAGAAAAAATACCCAATTTTGTGTGGCAAAATTTATTATTTAACCATCAAACTACAATAATTACTATTTTGTATTTGTATAACCTCATTTAATCTAAAAGTGAACTCTATAATCTGAGAAAAATGGCCCAATTTTGTATGACAAATTAAATAAATGAACGACTATCAATTAAAAGTCGACTTTATTGTACTAGAAAACAGCCCAATTTAGTATGGCAAAGTAAATTAATGAAATCCAAACCATTCGAATTTGAAGAAAAGAGAAAAATATATAAGAATCAAGATAAGAATGTATTGCGCAGTTTCATTCCCTCCGATTCAAATTTGATTACAACTAGTTTAGAAATTCGAATATACATAACCTCATCTAAAAGTAAACTTTATGTGCTAAGAAAAAATACCCAATTTTGTGTGGCAAATTGTATCATTCAACCATCGAACTTAGGGACTTACTATTTTGTATTCGTATAATAATCTCATCTAATTTAAAACTGAACTCCATGTTCTGAGAAAAAATAGCCTTTGTATGACTAATTTTATGAATGAAACTAGCGGTTTTAGTCGAATTTGCGAATCAGATAAAAGTCGACTTTATTGAACGAGAATACAGCCCAATTTAGTATGACAAAGTAAATTAATGAAACTAGCGGTTTAATTCGAATTTGCGAACTCGCGGTCGATTGTTTCTTCATTCGATTGTTATTATTAGTAGTATCAAACCATTCGATTGTTGGAACTAGTAACAATCGCCCATCAGTAAAACCAACCCATGCGACAAGGAAGGTTGTCTTGGTCACAGAGTGGTCACAGCACAGACGAGTAATCCGTGTCTTGGTACTTGAATGACATTGACAGGCGGGCGCTGTTGGAGAACAAAGGCTACACTTGTCGGAAACTTGAGTTCCAATTTTCACCACGCGCCAAGAAAGCACTTGGAGAAGAAGCCTTGTCGCACTGTAAAAAGGAAGTGGACAAAAAATGTTTTGACCGCGTTGTTTTGTATCACAGTTTTGTATTGTAAAACGAAGTGATTATAATATACTCTTTGTTGTAAAGACATTTGACATTGACACTTGACACTTGACAGCATAGAGTTGCAAAAAAACTTACGAAATGGCTATTATTTCTGGTCGGTGCTGGGGAATAATAGGAATTTCTTGGGTAAAAATATTGATATATAATTCTGTAATTCCGTGATATTTATTGTGTTGTGTGTTGACTGTTGATGATAATATGTGATTTGTACAAAGGATACCTAACGTTGTAAATCATTTTTTCGGTAAGTTTATTCGACAAATATTACCAAGGATTTTCTCTTTACATTAAGCATAAATGTAGATAGTTTTTAGCGACTAAACTAAATTAAATATAAAGTTTATATGCTAAATTTTAGCCTTATTTAACAATTACAGTCATATCTTCCTAACCTGCTTTTTAAAATACGTTAAATCGACCATTCGTGAATCATTCATGACGCCATTGTTTACAGTGAATAAAAGTAGTATTATAATAGCTACAGTGCGGTTTAGCCCAGTTAAAGTTTCAGCGAAGGCCGGCGAAGCGAACTGAAATCACCGGAAGGGTTTTATTACTTGAACATCAATTTCATTTAACTTTCGTTTTATTTGAAAACTAGCTTATGCTCGCGACTTCGTCCGCGTGGACTACACAAATTTCAAACCCTTGTTTTACCACCTTAGAGGTTGAATTTTTAAAAATCCTTTATTAGCAGAAGTTTACATTTTAACAGCTATCTGCATGCCAAATTTCAGCTCGATTTGTGCATTGGTTTGAGCTGAGTGTTGATAAATCAGTCAGTCAAATTTTCCTTTTTTATATAAGAAAGTACCTACACTTCTCTCTCTGTGTCGTATTTCTTATTACTGATAGTTGTGACCCCTTTCCATTAATTACATAATGGTAGGAGTTTTCTTCTTCTACACACAACTCAACTAAAAGAATAAGATTTCAGTTCTTAGGTTTTATAATTATTCAATTAAAAATAATATTGTAAATTGAATATTTGAAAGAGCAATCGCCAAGTTTCTTCCCAGGCCATTCCTAACCAGTGGTAGATTCAATGATTCAAAAGCAATTGTCAAAGTTTATTCAAATAAATATCATTCTATTTCTGGTGGTCATCCCACACTACATGTATCATCATCATCATTATCAACCGATAGACATCCACTCACCACTGCTGGATATAGGTCTCTTGTAGGACTTTCTACACGCCACGGTCTTGCACCGCCTGAAGCCAGCGGCTCTCTGAAACTCGTCTGATGTTGTCTGTCCACTTAGTGGGAGATCTTCCAACGCTGTACCTCCCGGTACGTGTCACACTACATGTAATGAGTACTCATAAACTATAATTTCTTCTCAACTTGCTTACAGAAACATGGAAGTGTCACATTCTTTAACACTAAATGAGACAGCCCTGCAACAACTGCCAGATGATAAGAAGCCTCACTTTATATTTGAGTGGCTGCGGTTCTTAGATAAGGTTCTGGTTGCAGCACATAAGGTATTTAAACAATTAAAACCATGGTTTTCAAGAGAACTGCAATAAATATTATTGATCCTCTTAAAAGCCTGACCTGAAAAATAAACCTGCTCTAGGGCTGCCACATTAGCAGAAATTAATTCTAATGGTTTTTGATAATTTGGCAAGTTTTTTAATTTTTATACTAGCTCTACACGCTCGCTGAGTGAAGGCAAGTGTGTATAGCTAGTATTAGGGTTCTATATCTCCTGAGAAAAAAAGGAACTCTTCTATGATCACTTCATTGTCTGTCTGTCAGATGTGTCTGTCAAGACCGGTCAAAAGAATAAAAACCTATAGGATACTATACTAACTGTTGACCCACAATCGTGACCATTACAAATTACTTATTATTAATGCTCAATAACTTCTTAGAATGCTCTTTTAAGGACACATATTATATAAGGCTTCAGTCTGAGTATGTTATGCATATGAATGAAAAATAATGCAATTATTATGAGTCATACCACCTGATTGCCTGGTACAGATTGCTTCAAATCAAAACAATAATGCTGCTAATTGTATTTCTGTTTTGTGTCACTCTTTAAAAAAGAAAGGCATATCTTTTTTATAACAGTGTACAATAAAGAATATTTCATCCATTCATTCATACCACATATTTACCATACTTAGACACATTCATACATGACATAGTTTAGGTATAACCACTGTGCTAGTATAAGTATAGGTACCTAATCACAATTTTACTTCAAACTGTTTTTAACAGTTGGAATCATGCACAAAAATCACATATCTACATAGAAAAACAAACGTATGATAAAAGAAAACTTGAAATAAATAACCATTATTTATTATAATTCACAGTCGGATCTCAAAAGCTGCCAACAGAAGTTAGTAGCTCAGTTGGTCAATCTCCTACGCGAGAATCTTGGCGCCCCAGCTCGGAGGATACTTGCAAGGTGTTTGGCCACATTGTTCTCTGTGGGCGACACATTTCTACTCTTTGATACAGTTAACAAATGCAATGACATAATCAAAGTGAAGGATGATTCGCCTTCATATTTGCCAACTAGATTGTAAGTTGTTTGTACTTTTAACTCATTCTATCTCACGCCTATGCTTCTCCAATCACTCAAAACAAAAAGGAAAGGCAATAGAAAACGACTATTAAATGTGTGTATTGTTTTAACTGTAAGTCTACTGCCTAGTGGTTAGGATGTCCACCTTCTAATCGTGTTTGAGGATTCAATCCCAGGCACACACCTCTTACTTTTCGTATCACTTGCTTTAATGGTAAAGGAAAACATCCTGAGAAAACCTGCATGTCTGAGAGTTCTCCAAAATGTTTCAAGGGTGTGTGAAGTCTACCAATCCGCACATGGCCAGCGTGGTAGACTAAGGCTAAAACCCTTCTCACTCTGAGAAGGGACCTATGCTCTGTAGTGACTGGGCCATGGGTTGATCATGATGATTTTTTTAACTTACTTATGTAAACCACATCCAAATAACCCCCAAAATTTTAAGAATGACATCATCATCATCAATAGACGTCCACTGCTGCACATAATATTATGTCTATAGTAACGACTTATATACACCACAGTCTTGCGCCACTTGAATCCGGCGATTTCTGCTGATGCTTTGCTGCGTCCACTTAGTAAACGACGACGACCCTTCACGGTAGGGCCCTAATTATGTAAGGCCAGTTCGGGTCGCTTCTTAGTTCTACATTTACCGCACGATTGCTCTGACAGCTGAACATCTCTGTGACATCATATCTGTACTCTGGGGTAATACTGTAGATTTTACGTCATTATAATATTTCAGGGCTGCAATATGCTGCTTGGGGAGCATGTACGAAAAGCTCGGCAGAATGATGGGGAGGTCTTACGAGGAAACTGTGACCACTCTCGTGAGGTCGATGAAGAATGCCGAGTCGCAGACACGGCTGGAGATTATGACTACTCTTGACAAGGTATTTGTATGAACTTTGAAGTATATAAAATGTCTTATTCATATCTATACTGTCTGTCGGTTAGCTTTTCATGGCCTATCTATTTAACCAATTTTGAAGAAATTTCGTTCAGATAGTTTGCATTGCTATTTATTTATTTGCATTCCGGGTCCTGGGTACAGAGCACAGACATGGGCTATTTTTGTCCCGTAAGATAAAAGACCACCCACGGAATCATAAAAACCTCAATCCACATGATTGAGACATTGATTAGACATGGTTCCAGCGCAATAGCAATTTGCGGGACTTATATAAAACAAATTTAAATGGAAATAGATATGCGTCGGAATGGGTACAGCGGCTGGCGCGGCCCTTCGAGAGGTATCGCGAGCGGCTCGCGCGGCCCTTCTCAATGAGAGGGCGACGTCCGTGCGCGCGGCCGCGGCCAACACAATACGTCACATGTTGCCGCTGCTAAGACTATCTCCCGCCGATGTGGACGCTATAGCGGCCGCGTGCTTGAGAGCCGCTCATCCCAGTGACTATGCTTTGAGGTGAGCCTTAAAAGTAGAATAGGAATGATGACTACTAGTCAAATCAGCGACTTTTTATCAAACGTCAAAACGCTAGTTTAGTAAGGGAGCTTGTATAAAAAGACAGCTTTGACGTCATAAACATTTAACGTAGTTTGATGTACTTTTAGGGTTCCGTACCTCAAAAGGAAAAACGGAACCCTTATAGGGTCACTTTGTTGTTTGTCTGTCTGTCAAGAAACCTACAGGGTACTTCCCGTTGACCTAGGAACATGAAATTTGGCAGGTAGGTAGGTCTTATAGCAGACATTCGCGGAAAAATCTGAAACCGTGAATTTGTGGTTACATCACACAAAAAAAATTTAATTGTGGACATGAACTAATAATTAGTATTTTCAATTTTCGAAGCAAGATACTATATCAAGTTGGGTATCATATGAAACAGCTTCACTTGTGTATTCTAAAACAGATTTTTATTTATTTTTATGTATCATATAGTTTTTGAATTTTCGTGCAATATGCTGAAAAAATACGACTGTGTACGGAACCCTCGTTGCGCGAGCCGGACTCGCACTTGGCCTGTGTTTTTACAATTAAAACCGATAATTTGAAATGGCTAGTAAACTTTAACTAACGTCGGACGTGGATTTTACGAATTTTGGAAGACACTCTATTTAATGATTCCTAAGAAATAATTTAATTTTAACATGTTCATCATCCCCATTGTTTCCTGCATATGAACGTAGCACATATACGCAACATACGCAGAAGTCTAATAAATCGTATGCTGCGTATGTGTTGCGTAAAATATTCTATTTGTTTATAAAATACTAGCTTATGCTCGCGACTTCGCCCGCGTGGACTACACTCATTTCAAACCCCTATTTCACCCCCTTAGGGGTTGAATTTTCAAAAATCCTTTCTTAGCGGATGCCTACGTCATAATAGCTATCTGCATGCCTTTCAGCCCGATCCGTCCAGTAGTTTGAGCTGTGCGTTGATATATCAGTCAGTCAGACTAAGTTAAGAAAAAATCTTAATTTATTTTCCTATGTCATCAAGGCAATTTTGGATAAAATCGGAGGAATTACTATTTTATGAAACTTTTTCTTTTGCAGGTGTGCAGTAGCAGAACTTTTAGGCGCGCTTATAGCAGCCACACAAGCTGGCGAAGTGAATAACATCAATACAAAAACAAAAATAGGCATGCAACCAGGTAATTATTTATGTTTATCGGTTCATTTTATTTAGTACTAGATGATGCCCGCGACTTCGTCGGCGTGGATTTAGGTTTTTTAAAAATCCTGTGGGAACTCTTTGATTTTCTGGGATAAAAAGTAGCCTATGTCCTTCCCCGGGATGCAAGCTAACTCTGTATCAAATTTCATCAAAATAGGTTAAACTGTTGGGCCGTTAAAAGCTAGCAGACAGACGGACACACTTTCGCATTTATAATATTAGTATGTATAGTTCGTACAAAATGACTTCTCACCCGCCATTATAACGCTTCACCTTTAACATAAGGACTAAAATCGTACTTTGGTCATGAAAATCTATATAAAAAATTCAAAGTCCTGACTGACTGACTGACTGACTTATATATCAACGCACAGCCTAAACCACTGGTCCTAGAGACATGAAATTTTGAGGGTGTGTTCTTTGTAAAGAGTAGGTATCCACTAAGAAAGGATTTTTGAAATTCCACCCCTAAGTGGGTTAAATAGGGGATGAAAGTCCGTCATTTTTCAAGTTATTTGCATGAAAATTGGTATTTGGGTTTTCGGTCACAAATGAAGAAATACGTGTTCCAGAATTTTTGGAAATTCAACCTCGAACCACAGCTCGATTTTCTAAATTCCACCCGAGCGAAGCCGGGGCGGGTCAGCTAGTTGACACATAAAGTTAAAATATTGTTTTTTTTATTTTGTCAGTGGCAAATAAAAAAGATCCTCCGAAAAACGTAATATCCCTGGAAGAAGCTTTGAATCTGTTGATGGGTGCCTTTTTACGAGGAGGAACGTCATTTCTGAAAGGGGAGATCATAAAATCTGGTTCTGGAGTCAATAGAGAAGTTCGCGTCTGTGTTACAAACGTAAGTATCGATTTTTTCCCTTCCGTTCTATTAACATACCTTGATTAACTACAGAATCTTTAAAACAAAGAGTGAATAGGCATCTTCTAGGTAAACGCGTCCCATCTTAGGCCACATCATCACTTTCCATCAGGTGTATTTGTGGTCAAGCGTTTGCCTATAATGAATAAAAAAATAAATAAAGAGAATACATATAAAAGTTATAAAGAATAGATAGAAGGTTGTCGCTGAATCGATGGGCAATTACCTATTTTTGTATTCTTAGATTTATTTAAAGACTAGCTGATGCCGAATTCGTACGCGTGGATTAAGGTTTTTAAAAATCCTGTGGGAACTTAAATTTTCCGGGATAAAAAGTAGCCTATGTCCTTCCCCGGGTTGCAAGCTACCTCTGTACCAAATTTCGTCAAAATCGGTTGAACTGTTAAACCGTGAAAAGCTAGCAGACAGACAGACAGACAGACAGACAGACAGACAGACAGACAGACACACTTTCGCATTTATAATATTAGTATGGATTATTAATTTTAATGTGTTTGTGTTTGTAATTGTGTTTTGTTGTATGTTTTGTGTTATATTTATAATTTACGTTTGTAACTGTGGCGTCAACCGGGTCACAGCTGAAAATCAGCGTCCTGCATCTTATGTGTGTTAACGCATATGATGCAGGACATTATGCTGAGCTGTACACCCATTTGGTGTGGTGTCACAGATGAAAATTTACATTTGTACTTTGTTTTATCTGTGACACCAACAACAAATAATTGCATTTTCTTTCTTCTTTCTTTCTATTTGCATAACATTACAGTTGCATTGGGTGCAACACTATGCACCCATAGCAGCACCACCACGCAGCAAGGTTACAGAACCATGTCCCGTAACATCTCACGGCATTTTTATTTGTAGGCGTACGTAATGTTCGTACAGAATATGGGTGGAGTGTGGCTCGAACGCAACATGAGCACGCTACTAACGCATGTATTGGACCTGGTCGCTAACCCCAAAGCTGCCAGCTCGCACGTCGACGCTGTATATTCCAGGTAACTTGTCTTTTCGCCTTTACCAGGGTGCCAGTAAGTCCCACTTAGGGGGCGTCCATAAATTACGTGAGATGTTTAAGTGGGGGAGGGGTCGAGTCAAATCTCATCTAATCTTACGTTGGAGAGAGGGGGGGTCTCGACAAATATCACGCAATTTTTTTTTCTGATTAAAACAAAAAAAATTATACTATTTTGGTCCTTTTAATCCAGATTGTACATGCTTAAGATTTAATCTTAATACGACTTAAGTATTCTATTGTTAAATTTTTATTACACTTATAACTCTCAGCAATATTGATTACTAGTCTTAACTAGTCGTAAATGAAAGCATGAAGCAATTTTTTTTTCTTTTTATAATAACAATCCAACGTGTTTACGTAAGAAACCTACATTTTGAAAAATCTCACGTGAGATTGGGGGATGGGGGAGGGGGTCTAATAACATCTCACGACATCTCACCATGGGGCGAGGGAGGGACAGAAAATTCAAAAAAACACCTCACGTAATTTATGGATGCCCCCTTACCCGCTTTTGTGGCAGGATGCGTAAGTGCATTTTCCCTAGCGAAACCACGAAACCAAAAAAAAATGTGACTCGAGATAATATAAACCTACAGCTGCGCGAGCCATCGATGACACCCGCTCCCCTTCGATCGAAGAGAGTGAGGGATAGAGATAAGAGATGATTATACGCGATAAAAAGAGAGGCGTTCGTTAAACTTTACGCGAGTTGAATGTCACTTTATTTTATCGTCAAAAGTCGCTATTTGCAGAATGCTGAGTGAGTCTTCTGAAAGGTACTATTAAGTTATCTACGTCTTTACACAAGCTTAAAATCTATTAAAAGTATGCTCTTTAAAAAAACACATACAAACGAAGATTTAAATATGTAAATGATAAAAGAGCGTGGTTTGATTGAGTAGTTCATTAATAAGCGGGAGACGCGAAAAACTTGAATAAAAATAATTAAATTTCTATTTTTGGGAAATCGGTTAGGTATATGCCACTGAAAACTTCATCAAAATAGGTCAAATCAAAGCAAAAGAATGGCAAACATAATAATAATCATAAAATTACCTATGTAAGAAAAAAGTACCTTAACTTTTTCATATTTTTCCAGGAAATGTATAAACTATATTCTAAGAAATACATTGGGTAAAATGTTGGGCGAAAAAGCCCAAGCATCCGCGTGCCGTGAAATCATTCAGATAGTGGCAAAGCAGATGAACAGCATAGACTTCAACCCAGAGAATGCTAAAGACTGCAATCAGGTAAGACATCTCTACATATCTGTATTTATAATATTAATAACTAGCTGACCCGGCGAACTTCGTACCGCCAAACAGACTATTCTTTAATTTTTTTAATACTTTAAATTTTTATCTCCGTAAGGACCATCCATGTACTTCAAGGAATATTATAAAAAAAGAATTAGCGAAATCGGTCCAGCTGTTCTCGAGATCCCAAAGTCTGGGTGATAGCCTCCTCCATCTATTTCCACTTTTTCTTATTTTGGGCAGCATACATCCAATCTCTTCCAGTCACTTCTATAATGTCAACTTTTCGCTTTTCAAGTGGTCATTTCGTTACTGTTCATTACGTGCATCTGTATTCTGCACGTGTTTCATGCTTACAAAAAATGAAACCAGGGATTCTAAGGCTGAGATCTATAGAGCGTACTTTGAGTATGTTCAGACTTAAGATTCAGTTAAAACGAGACAGATTTATGTGAGAGATATAGCTCTGCCTAGTTTTAACTCTGTCCTAAGTCTAGGCAAAGTCATAGTGTACTCTATAGATCTCACCCTAAGTACCTACAATAATGCTTTGGCGGGCAGTAGCGGTCATTGATTGCGGAGCGTTATGATTGCATTGTTCGCGATACATTGCGTGGTTACAAATATTAAAAGTTACATATTTTGCAGGAAACTTTGTTCAGTCAACATCTGCTAGTATGCGCACTGACGGAGGCAGGTGAGTTGGCTCAACAACTGGGAACATCTGTGCATAACCTGGTTGCGGACACCTCACTCAATATGATCGACACTGTTTGCTCTGTAAGTAATCATTCTCTTGCTATTATTAAAAGAAGAATCTCGGATGAATGGGATAGGCAGAAAAAAGATAAAGCCTAAACTGTAAAGACAGCCATCTTTCAGATGCAATGCAAAGGTTTTACCTGAAAGATAGAGCGGAGGTGGGGAGGAGGTTTTTAGTCCGTAGGCCATTGTGTTGGAGTCGGGCATGCCGGAGGCATCCATGAGGATTTTCCTCCTCCCCGAACGGAAGAAAAAAAAAAAAAAAAAAAAAAAAAATCATTCTCTATGCGTTGTATTCGTCATTGTCTTTTCAAGAGCCTCAATAGCTCAACCGGTAAAGGAGTGGACTGAAACCGAAAGGTCGACGGTTCAACTTCAAAACCCGCCCGTTGCACTATTGTCGTACCTACTCCTAGCACAAGCCTGACGCTTAGTTGGAGAGAAAAAGGGAATATTAGTCATTTAACATGCCTAATATTCTTAAAAAAAAAAACAATAATTATTTTCAATTTTCAAATTAAGATAACTATACCATGTGTGGTATCATATGAAATGGCCTTACTTGTACAGTTCTTGCAATTCACAAAGGCGAGTGGCTCATGCTTGTGTTTAGTCGTATCGGTAGAAGTAACGATCACTGAATGTGTGCGTTTACGAGCGCTTGCTCGCGACTGATTGGTCCGACATGCACGCACACTTACGCAATGCCCGTTTATCTGACGTAACCACAAGTAAAGTCCACTCGCCTTCGTGAATTGCAAGAACTGTACATTCTAAAACAGTTTTTTTTATGCATAATAGTTTTTGATTTATCGTGCAAAATATCAAAATACGACTGTTGTACAGAACCCTCGGTGCGCGAGTCTGACTCGCACTTGGCCGGTTTTTTAAGTGTAAAGGGCTTTAATACATTGCTTGTCATGTACTGTTTATTGGCAGGTGTTAGAACACCCGTGCGTAGCGGCGCGTCTAGGCGCGGCTTCTTGTTTACGCGGCTTGTGCATAGCGCATCCTGCTCTACTGGCGCCTCTACTGGACCGATGCACCGACGCGCTAGACGTACCTAGACCTACGCCGCATCGGATATCGGGTAAATGGCGGACGATATAACAGACATACAGTACGCGGCAGAAAATAACGTACATCGGCCTTTGAATGACATTTCGGCTTTGTAGAGCGTTGTCTCTGTCACTCATACCTATGTGACGTTTTGTCAGTCTCAACGACAAAGACAATGCTCTACAAAACACTACAAATCTCTTTCTAACGGTCGATGTACATTATTTTCTGCCGCGTACTGTACTTTGGTTTGGCACTAATAGAAGCCAACGATCATCAGAAGAAGATATATTGATAGAGCATAGATAGAATATCTGATAGTATACAGGTAGGAAACTGAATGTATACCGAAAGGACACAGTAATGGACAGAACATCGTTGATAATCTTCTGACACAAGAAACAGACAAAATCTAGTCAATAAATAGGACACAAAAGACAAGACAAGATAAAAGAGTTACCGCAACTGAAGGATATGTTTATTTTATCGCTCTACATACTTGTATCATGTATAACTCTCTCCTGCTCGCTCAGAGGTGTTTCAACACTCCGTAAAAGCTTTTTCTATTTCTAAGGTTCTACAGCGCCTATTCTATGGCGCCTATGTTAGAGGAAGTCTCATTATATCCATTAAGCGTGCCTTACAGTCGCGTCAAAATAGCGTTTAACACGACAGGAGAATATGTTTATCTCTGTCACCCATTCCCATACTATGCACGCACTCTCTCTCGCACGCACAGAGGCGTTGAACACTTAATAAAAGTTGTTTCTTTTGGTTTTCCTAGGATATTCAGCAGCATTAGCAGCCATCTTAGGTGCAGTTCGCTCATCTCCACTGGGCGTACCTCATGGTCGTGGCAAGATAGCGTTCAACGCGGCAGAACAGTTATTGCGATCCGCTGGACAAAGTAGCCGCTTGACTGCCGCGAGAACCAACGCTGGCTGGCTTATTGTTGGAGCTATTTGTACATTGGGTGAGTTTGTTTGACATAAATAATGCTAGTAGTGTAAATATCTCTAGGGGCCGCTTGCACTACACTGCTTAGTCTTGTTTGGTTAAATTTTGTAATGAAAGAATGAAAGAAAAACGTATTTTTTTAAAGGTGTTTTTTGAATGCTGTCACTTTTTGGCCAGGCCAGAACGAGAAAAAGACAAGGCTAGAAAATTTAGTTTAAACACATTTAAAAGGTTGGTGCATGTCGACATATATCTTATAAAATCTTATTGATCGGCCATCACCGATTCACCATCGATCCAAAATAGATCGATGATGGATTAACTTTTTTTCGACCGTCTATCAGTCAAAACTAGCATAATATCATCTCCGATTCACACAGAATAACGTTGTTCAGTCGAGAATGGATGTGGAAGTAACACATTTTCAAGGTTCAATACCTGAAAGTCCCTTCTATGGACATTGGGGTCGATTATCAGATGTCTTTCTCTAAACTAAATTTAGACTTTTTTAAAGAAAAAAAAGTATCTGCATCTTTTTCTTTTTAATCATATGCTAAAAAAGATGAATGCACTGGTAAAAAAAAAATGCGAATACTGTTAAATTTAATTGGCATTAGAATCAGTATCATTCTCAGTTTTTGTGTAGGTGTGCCAGTAGTTCGTGGCTTGTTGCCGCGAATGCTGCTTCTATGGAGAAACAGCTTCCCGCGTTCAGCTAAGGAGCTCGAATCCGAGAAGGCAAGGGGAGATGCGTTCACATGGCAGGTAAGTTCCTGGCTAAACAGTATGCAAAGTCTTTCACTTTGATTTAAATGGATTTAAAGCTTATGTTAAAAACATTAACAAATCAGAAAAGAGGTCTTTTTCTGGTGTCTATCTATTCTGTATCTATTTTTGAGGACTCTTTATAGATATAATGTGTTTGACTTCTACAACCGCGTTTGAATTTGCTGAAAAGAACAAGTGAGTTTGGTACAGAGATCGCAAAACAAGCTATCCAATCTGAAGTTGCAATATGACACGGACTAAGGCTGAGATCTATACTATATATCGTACTTTGCTCAGACTTAAGTCTCATTTAAAACGAGACAGATTTATGCCAGCGATATAAGTCAGTCTTACTTTAACACGACGTTAAGTTTGATCAAATTCAAAATGCGCTCTGTAGATCTCAGCCTCAGACAAGGCCGGTAGAGATCTGTTTTTGTACAATACTTGTTTTGCGCGTCCTTTTAGCTGACCTCTCTAACTTTTCACAGGTGACCTTAGAAGGACGGGCCGGTGCCCTCTCAGCCTTGCACAGTCTGCTCATACATTGTCCTTCCCTCGTCAACAATGACGATACCGCCAAACGATTGACTCAACCCATTGATGGAGCTATCGCTGTTTTGACTAAGTAAGTTCAGTTTAAATAAAATTTCATAGCAGATTTGCATTTCATTTCAGTTGTATCATATGGGAGACATATTGGAAAAGTGTAACTTGATAAAGATGTGGATCCTTAATTTATTTTAATTTACTGGCCATTATTCTAATTATAGGTCAATTTGTATAGGTACACTGATAAATTGAGCACTTAATTTTAACTAGGTGATTCGTCTAGAGTAACTAACTCGTAACTACGTCCTCGTAGATTTAGCTGATTTCTCAGCATAAAAAGTAGCCTAGTCTCCAGGTCTTTAATTATATCCTTGAAAAAAATTACGTCGAAACGTTGTCCCTTCGCAGCGTGATTGAAGGACAATCAACAAACACATTCGCATTTATATGATTAGTAGGGTTTTAACAATTTGTTTCTTGTCAATTTTTAGCCAAAACTCTCAAAAAATTTATTGTTGACAATTAAGAGGTCAGACGAAATCAGTTTTTCTTCGATTTAGGCACTGTTTTTTCAAACAAGTTATACCAGTTGCAATTGTTTTTTTTTTTCGCACAGTGTGGGAGCAGTAGTGCGTAACTACGGAGGTTCACTAAAAGCCCCTGCAGCGTTGCTGCGATTGCGGTTATACCAAGCGTGCGCCGCACTGGGCGCTGCGGCGTCCGCACCCGCGGCTCCGTTGCTGCGGTTACTAGCCGCTGAGCTGGCGGGCTCTGCGGATGCGAGCGGCGCTAACGTTGCCACGGGTATGTGATAATGTGCTACAGACAGAATTTTTAGCCACAGACACTCGCTGTCACAGTACAAGGGACAGCAATCCACTTCTTTACGTGCTTTCCGAGGCGGGGGTAGACCAACAGCACCAAGTTTCCAACTTCAGGGCTTCTCCTGAAAATGGATTCGCAGCCAAATAAGCTAGCCACTAAAACAACGAGCTATCGGTAGTATAGTAGTAATAATATAGTACAAAGCCCCTGCAGTGTTGCTGAGATTACGACTATACTAAGCGTGCACTGCACTGGGCGCTGCGCTGCGGCGTGGCCACTGGTATGTATGTAAGTAAGTAAGGGAGTACTTGGATAGTCGCTTAGAACTCCTGCGGCTTTGCTGCGATTGCGGTTATACTGAACGTCTGCCGCACTGGGCGTTGCAGCGTCATTACAGGAAAGGAAAATTACAAGCCTTTAACTCCAGCGGCTTAGGCTAGGCTTTGTTAGATCAGTCAGGACAATTCTTATCATGTATATGATCACGCACAACAAACGGAAACGCGGAAACCAGCCCAGAGTGAAGAGAGAAGATGTATAGCTGATAATATGCTAAAAAGCCATTTCATCTAAGCTAAAGACTTGTAGTAGATACGTACGTATACAATAGCGCTTAAATATCAAGTCTTTGTAGTCAAACGCAAAATGTCTCAATAAATTATTTTTGTCTCAGGTATGCTACGAAGTGCTATGCACCCTCGAGATACTATATTACTTGGAGAAGAAGGCTGGATATATGATACCGATCACGCTGAAATTGAAGAACAGGTACAATACAAAACGAACTAAAGCCTCCACCAATTAGCGTCGCTGTTATTGATGCAGTTACGCTTTTCCCGCGTTGAGTGAGTGAGTGAGTGAGTGAGTGAGTGAGTGAGTGAGTGAGTGAGTGAGTGAGTGAGTGAGTGAGTGAGTGAGTGAGTGAGTGAGTGAGTGAGTGAGTGAGTGAGTGAGTGAGTGAGTGAGTGAGAGAGAGAGAGAGAGTGAGAGAGTGAGTGAGCGAGTGGAGTGGAGCGAGTTCTGTGGAGCGAGTGGCGTGGAGCGAGTGGAGAGGAGCGAGTGGAGAGGAGCGGGTGAAGTGGAGCGAGTTGAGTGAAGCGAGTGGAGTGAAGTAGCGAGTCGAGTGGAGTGAAGCAGCGAGTCGAGTGGATCCATCGAGCGAGTCGAGTGAAGCGATTCGAGTGGAGCGAGTCGAGTTGAGCGGGCGATAAAACGTTAAATAAATTTATAGATACAAGTCATTTCAAAAAGACTTAAGAACTTTACTAAAATTAAAAGGTGAGTTGAGTGAGTGTTTTAGTATGAACAATATTCATTTCCAATGGCTTTTTTATTTGCAGCTGATATCGCCGCTGAGCGCCAGCGGTTCAAGCGCTCTGGAGCACGACGCGTGTTGTCTGTACCGCAAGTTGTCGGGAGCACAACCACTGGGCGTCGCTGTTATTGACGCTTCTGTGGCTCTCTTCCCGTTGATATTCTCACGGGCGGCGAACAAACACAGGTATTTTACAATTTACAATATGACCCATTTTGTATAAGCTTCCATTTAAAAATCATGAGACTGATGCTCACATACTTTTTAATTGCAAATTTTAAAAAATCATCATCCAAAATTAATTTAACTGTTTTTTGACATCATTATTGGTACTGGAAATGTGCACAGGAAATACTAAAAGTCACAGAAAAATAGGCCTTATGCTCTAGGTAAATTGGTACAGAGTTAGCGAAGCAACGATGAACTTTCGAATAAATCTGCATAATATAATAGTACAAACAGTCAAAAGTTTTTACTTTACGTAAAAAGGAAAAGAGGTGGCGGAGAATTCCTTGCAAAGTATCTACGAAGTGGACTTAAAGTTCGTTTTAATTTAAAACATTTTATAAAAGACGCGTTGCTGCTCTTAGACTCTGTCCCAATATGCATTGAGCCTTAAGTTTTTGGTGAATTTTTCCCTTTCAGACTGAAAATCTAGTTTTTGGGGTTCCGTACCTCAAAAGAAAAAACGGAACCCTTATAGGATCACTTTGTGTCTGTCTGTCAAGAAACCTACAGGATACTTCCTGTTGAACTAGAATCATGAAATTTGGCAGGTAAGTAGGTCTTGTAGCAGACATAAGGGGAAAATTCTGAAAACTTTGAATTTGTGGTTACATCACAAAAAAAAAACAAAGATGTGGAAAAGGTCGAACGGAACGGTCGTCTGACTTGCCGGCACTTGGCCGTTTTTTTTTCAGACAACAAATGCTCGAGCATTTCGTGGAATGCATCAAAATGTCCAAAGGAAGTAGGCAGGAGGCTATTCAAATCAACGTGTACACGGCCTTACTTCTGGCGTTGCGTACTCTCGCGGAACAGAAGAGTTCCTTGGGAGCAGGACAAGACGCTGTGAAGACTGCTGCTATGGAACTTGTTATTGTAAGTGATTTCAAAAATACTTGCTTTATTTCTTCCTAATTATATTTACCTACTTTATATTTATACTTTATATTTATAATTTATATTTATTCTATATTTTCCTACTTTATATTTAACCCAGACCTTTATCAAAAGGAACAAATTGAACAAATACAATTGATTTCAGTTAATTCAATATTTCATTTTTTTTACTGGTTTTACGGCTCTGGGTTCTATCCTTCAATATTTCAGTATGGTAAAGACCACAGACTTTTGATAGGTCGGTTGGACCATTATCCCTAGATACCATCTATGGCATTGATGGACCAATGAAAATGGATTGCCTGTAATAAACAAATAAATTATAATAGCTACAAATGTATGAAGATCAATCTTGTTGATCAACACTACTGATTTTGATAAATGATCTGTGTTTCCAATAAATTGTGTCACGGGAAACCACCAAGTACATTTCGCTACCTTTACGGATCAATTTTAGTTTTCTACTAGCATAAAAAAAAAACTTGACTGAGTTTGTTGTGGGCTCTTGTCAGACTTTGGCGCGTTTGGAGCCCTATCACCAGTTTATCATCTTACAAATCCAACAACCGACCATCAAAAAGTACTTATAATTTATTACCTATTTTGAATAAATTTGTTGACTTAGACTTGACTGGACTTCAATATTTTCATACCAAAGTAATTGTTTAGCAATTCAAAATCCTTTCTAGTATCGGCATGTTCCTTTAGTCGTTTTAGTCATTGACAACAACATTTTCTCTATTCAGGCGGGTCTATCAGCAAACACCGCTACAGTACGCGCGGCGGCCGCGTCTTGCGCCGGACGTCTTTGTAGCTGTATTACTGAAGCGGATAGCCAGGCTTTGAGTGAAAGAGTGATCGCTTTAGCACGATCGGCGACAAGTCGACCTATCCGTGCTGCGGCTGCAGCGGCTGTGGGTGCGGTGCAGCGTGCGAGGGGCACCGCGTCAAGCGCTGCAGCGCTGCCGGTGTTGAGAGCGCTTGCTCAGGACACCGCTGCTGTGGAAGTGCAGGTCAGGTCAAAGCAAAGTTTTAGTGCTTGCTTTACGTGTAATTGGGTATTTTCCTACTTTTGAATTTGATAAATATTATTACTTTATTATAAACTAGGATAAAAATAGTAACGTACGTTGAAAAAAATATTAAAATCCAACAAAGATTTACAAAGTTACAGGCATTTTAATTTTGGAGTGGGAGGGTCTTCTATCCCTTTCTCGCAAAACGAAAATTTGTATGAAACCGAACGAAGCTACTATGGCTTTAGTAAGGTGTAACGTCTAAATGCTATATCGCTATCTCTGTCTAATCAGAAATATTTAAATGCTTATAACTTTTTGTTATTTGATCGATTTAATTAATTTTTTCAGTTTACGTCATTATTTTTATCCTAGTTTATAATAAAGTAATCAAAAAATTGGAGTCAAATACCCAATTCATAGGTTTGTGGTGAGCTTAGTAGTGTCATTCATTACCAAACGTATGAAGAAACGTAAAAACGTGTGTTTACTTACGTACTTACTACTAAGTGCAAATATTATCAGGACTGCCACCGCTCACGTAAATTTTTATTATTATGTGAAACAGCACTCTTACAGTTTCCAGGAGATGGCTATTTGTTTATATTTAATGTAATTAATTGAATGTTTCTGAACAATAAAGAAATAAAAAAAAACTTTAAAGAGTCTTTGCAGTGAAATTAACGATTTGATGTACTGTGGTAAAATTTTAGGCCGGAAACTAGCTCTCTTCTGCTGTTCGGTCCACATAATTTGTTATTTGACCCTCGTCATCCAAACCAGCTATTCCAAAACCCTTATTTCGTCTATGGCTATCTCTTTTAGTCTATGGCGTGTGAGATAACTACTTTCATATCTTTCAAGTCTGTATGCTTTATAGTTTCGGAGATTTTGATGTAATATATTGTTTAGCCTGAATCTTAATCTTCATAGGCTATTAGTTCTAAGTTCTTACGTACGACTTATCTGTCTAAATTTGCATGCTGTAGCCACCTATAATAACTTAACACCTAGGATTTAACTAATGTAATTATTTTTGTGTGATTCTGTTGGTGGTTCAATAAAAAATAAAAATAGGCTGAGTTTGTTGTGGGCTCTTCTCAGACCTGGGCGCGTTTGGAACCCTCGTAGCTTTAGTTTTAAGTTTGCGTGATAATTATCACCACTATATCTTAGAAATCCAACATCTGATCATCAAAAAGAGTAATTTATTACCTACTAGCGACCCGCCCCGGCTTCGCATGGGTGCAACGTAGATAGGTACTAATGTGGTGTCATTGCCTCGGAAACTCTCAAATGAGAGGATTTTTTTCCGACCTTATTCACATTACTTCAATTTCTCTAGGGATCTCTAATTTTTTGAGAATTAAACTATAGCTATAAACCTTCCTCTTGAATCACTCTATCTATTGGTGAAAACTGCATTAAAATCGATTGCGTAGTTTATAGATCTACGCGTTCATACATACATACATACAGACGCGGGAAGCGACTTTATTTTATACTATGTAGAGATTTTGAATAAATCATTTGACTTTGACTTTGACTTAGGTGTGGTCTCTCCACGCACTGTCGGTCCTCGTGGATGCATCAGGGCCCATGTTCCGAGGCCACGTGGACTCGACTCTCAATCTGGTGCTAAAGCTGTTGTTCAGCGCCCCGCCTGGCTTGGATGAGCTACACCGCAGCATTGGACGTTTGCTGGCTGCATTGATTACTGTCGTTGGACCTGAGTTGCAAGGTAGATATATAGACCTGGATGATTTTTTAGGGTTCCGTACCTCTAAAAGGGTAAAAGAAAAAACGGAACCCTTATAGGATCACTTTGTTGTCTGTCTGTCTATCTTGTCTGTCAAGAAACCTACAGGGTACTTCCCGTCGACCTAGAATCATGAAATTTGGCAGGTAGGTTGATCTTATAGCTGACATTTGGGGAAAAATCTGAAAACCGTGAATTTAGGGTTAGATCACACAAAAAAAAATTGTGTTCATGAACTAATAATTAGTATTTTCAACTTTCGAAGTGAGATAACTATATCAAGTGGGGTATCATATGAAAGGTCTTCACCTGTACATTCCAAAACAGATTTTTATTTATTTTTATGCATCATAGTTTTTGAATTATCGTGCAAAATGTCGAAAAAATACGACTGTAGTATGGAACCCTCACTGCGCGAGCCTGACTCGCACTTGGCCGGTTTTTTTTTGAAGTTGGTTAAAAAGAAAAATATGAAGAATAATAATTTGTCAATTCTTAAATGTTTATCACTGAAAGTTTTTACAGCCATATTTCTTCAAGTGTGTGCACTTTTCAGCGTGCGGTTGCGCAGCAGTAGGTCGGTTTGTGTGCGCGTGCGCAGCGCTACGGGAAGGCGGCGGTGCGGGTGCAGCGGCCGATGCCATTGGCGGGTTACAACAACTGCACATGTTCGCGCCCAATCACATTAACCTACACGCCTTGGTGCCGCAGTTATGTGTAAGTGGCTTTATTTGTGACGTAATCGTATACTTTCGAAGTGAAACTTCGGCGCTTTTGAAGTAACGCTATTTCCAAGTTTTTTCGGGGTTTAAGAGTACTATCATGAGTGATATCCATACTTACTAATATTATAAATGCGAAAGTGTGTCTGTCTGTCTGTCCGTCTGTCTGTCTGTCTGCTAGCCTTTCACGGCCCTTCCGTTCAACCGATATGATCGATATCCATACTTACTAATATTATAAATGCGAAAGTGTGTCTGTCTGTCTGTCCGTCTGTCTGTCTGTCTGCTAGCCTTTCACGGCCCATCCGTTCAACCGATATGATCGATATCCATACTTACTAATATTATAAATGCGAAAGTGTGTCTGACTCTCTGTCCGTCTGTCTGTCTGCTAGCCTTTCACGGCCCATCCGTTCAACCGATTTTGATGAAATTTGGTACGGCGATAGCTTGCATCCCGGGGAAGGACATAGGCTTTTTATCCCGGAAAATCAAAGAGTTCCCACGGGCTGTTTAAAAACCTGAATCCACGCGGACGACGTCGCGGGCATCCTCTACCTTGTTATAAATCAAAAAAGGCAGTTTAAACCGGCTTATGCAAATGTTTTTTGGGTACTTATTACGAAAATCATATCCATTTTCCAATTCAACATGGCAGACATTCATTTCATTAAATTCATTTATTATGAAAATGATGAGAAGTGACTGCTGAGTTTCCTGCCAGCTCATTTCAATAGAATCTGCTTTTCAAACCATTGATAGATTCTCAGACATAGCATACGATACGCTAGCTATCCTACATGAAATGAATGAAGAACTTTTTGAATTTTGATATTCCATTATCTAATTCAAAATGGCGGACATTCATCTTTCTCAATTCCATGAAGATGTCACTTGGTTTTACGAGGTGGTTTTAAAAAATGACATCTATTTTCCAACATAACGCCCATGCAATTTTCAAAATGTGCATGGGTGTCATTTCGAAGGGTTTCGGATTGCTTCCACAGACCTCACCACAATCCTCAAAATCTCGGTGGGAATGGCATTCCGAACCAGTGCTAAATTAAACTTGATGATGATTCAAAATTGTAAAAGTTTACTTGAATAAAGATATGTTCTGTTCTATTCTATTTAAAAAAAAAAAATTGTTGTAGCATGATCTATCAAGTCCAGAGTTGTCTGTTCGTCGCGCGGCGCTGTGTTGTCTGCGCCAGCTGTCGCAAAAAGACGCGGCTGACGTATGCAAGTACGCTACGTTGGCCTCTGACTACGTACCTGCCAGGCCTTATTGCGGTATGACATTTCCGTTACTATTACGTTTACAGGCTTATTAGATTCTTAAAAAGTAATTTCGTTTAAAATTTATTGTCAAGAAAACTAGCTTCTTTGATGTGTATTTCACTGTTAATTTTTTGACATATTGTTATCGGAGACTTTGGTGTAGACGATTTTTTTAATGTAAATGTTATTTTAGTTAGAGTGGAGATGTTGTTAGTTCATTAGAGTATAGTAGTGTTTCTCGACTTAGCCAAAGCTGTCGACACAATCTCTCTTCCCATTAGTTTAAATAAACATGATAAAAATGACTTCAGGTGAGGTATACCTATATATAGTTTAGAAAGCTATCTGAAAAACGGAAAGCCTCTACTATCTATTTGTGATGCATTTAAACCAAGATTCATTAATCATGTGTGGTGTAATGCAGGGTAGTGTTCTCGGACTTTCCCTATTCTTAGTTTATATAAAATACCCTAACGATAATAAATGAAAGGTTTTTATGAGCCACTTTTGAAATATCAGTTACTTACCATAAAAAAAGAGAAGAAGTAAGTAATTTAACGTCGAAACATCCGTAGGTGTCGTCATAACGGATACGGGGCTCCCAGGCGCGCTATTCGCATACTTGGATATGGAACGTGACAAAACGGCACTGTCCCACGCCCGCGACACTTTGTCATGCTGTCTATTAGCAGCGGCCGGTAATAGATCTGTCAGAGACTGGCTTGTTTTGGCGAAGAAAGTACTGACGGTGAGATTAGGTAAGGGATAAGAAAATATTGATATTATGAAACAAATTGCCCCTGAAAATATTTATATGAAAAAAGTGTACAGCAGCCGGCAAGAAATATTGTACATCGACCTTTAGAATGAGATTTCAGCTTCACTATCACACACACTTCACTATCTGTCACTCATACCCCTCTGTGACGTTTTGTCGGTCTCAACGACAGAGAACGCTCTACGAAACCGCTATTCTCTTTCGATGTACAATATTTTCTGTACGTTATTGTTTTCTTGTTTTGTACTTTAGAAATAAAAATACAACTCTGAAAACCCATACCTTTTTTGTGTTAATTCTTTTATAGGAATAAAAATATCAGAGTCAGTCATACCATTTTATCAGATTTTAAAGCACTTCAATTAAAACAAATAGTACCCAATGCACATAAATCTTTAACTAAATATTGTCAGGCTGAAAATTAGTGCTGTCTTTTTTAATATAGTGTTTTTGTGTTTGTGTGTATAGTGTTACAAAGACTAACAACAGGATTTTTAGAAGTATTCAGTTGAAATATGTTTGTAACATTTAAGAGGATAGCAGCAATAATGAGACAGATTTCGACGCGGAAGGTGATGATGACCAGGCGGAATTTCATGCAGAATCTGAGCAATCCACTCATCCAGCCGTACAACCCAGGTGGCCTACACGGGTATGTGCACTTGTTTAAGTAAAAAAAAATTTATGCTTGAAAATCCTTTATTTTAGAGAGACATGACAGTAACGTTATTAACTTTAGCTTTTCTGTTCAGTGTGTGATTTATCGATCTATTTGGTAGATCTAAGGATCTAAATAAAAGGGGTAAGATGGCGGAAGTGCCGGTTCTGTGTGTATTACTTATACAGTGGTGCAGACGGGGTAAATAATTATCTTTTACGCAATCTGCCACAAAAAGCTGTAGTACTTTTGACTAAAATATTTAATAAATGTTTGCGCATGGCTTACTTCCCTAAAATATGGAAGAGTGCTAAAGTTATCCCTATACATAAACCTGGAAAAGACACTGCTTCAGCGCTTTGTTATAGGCCAATTAGCTTACTTCCTACTATGGGCAAATTGTTTGAAAAAATTATTCATAAACAATTATCTCGGACTGCTAAAAACATTATTATTAATGAACAATTTGGGTTTAAAGAACAACACTCTACTGTCCTGCAACTTGCCAGAGTAGCTGAACACATAGCTCATAACTTAAACCTTGGTTGTTCAACCGGAATGCTTCTTTTAGACGTTGAAAAGGCATTTGACACAGTCTGGCACAAGGGACTTCTGTACAAGATGCGTATGCAAAGTTTTCCTCCTGGACTGACCAAATTAGTGTCGTCTTACCTCGACAGCCGCAGTTTTAGTGTTCATATTGGTGAATATCACTCTACTCCGAGGGTGGTAAGAGCTGGCGTTCCCCAGGGCTCCATACTCGGTCCCTTACTTTTTCTAATCTATGTGAATGATATTCCCATACAACCTTGGACACACCTGGCATGTTACGCTGATGACACTGCATCTTATACATCATCCAAAGATGTGGATATAATTATTAGCAGACTGCAATGGGCTATAGAAGGGTTAAGCGACTATTTCACTACATGGAAATTGAAACTTAACGACAGCAAAACAGAAGCGATACTCTTCACAAGAAGCCGTAAGGTTCCGAGGAGAAAAATTAAGATTGCCGGTCACGAAATTCCCTGGACTAAATCCGTGAAGTACTTAGGCGTCACTCTTGACAAAAAATTAAACTGGAGTGAACACCTAGCAAACCTAAGAGTAAAAGGCTTCAAAGCATTAAGTGCAATCCATCCACTAATTAAACGGAAATCAAACCTAAGTCCTAACATTAAACTTAAACTATATACATCTCTGATAAGACCCTGTATTACTTACGCATGCCCAGTATGGAGCAGTACATGTAACTCAAACTATACAAAACTACAAGTAGTGCAAAATAAAGCATTAAAATCAGCTTATAATACGCCATTTCGCGCAAATCTTTCGTCATTACATAACCGTATAAAATTACCTACATTAAAAACATTTATTTTAAAGCAATCTAAAAAGTTTTATCTTGTTACTAACAGTAAACATAAGAATTCCCTTGTGAACGCAATTGGTAGGAGCCGGGCGAAAGGCTTATCATACATCGATAAGTACAATCGATACCGACTCCCACATCACTATTTACTGAACGATTGAATGTGATGTTTGAGTGAACGCGCGACGGGTAATCGCGCGGCGAGTCAGTAGTTCCGCGCTTTACCCTCAACTAGCGTTATATAAAAAATATAGGATTAGTGATTAGTTAAATTAACTGCTTACCTAAATTTTGTACTTATGTTAGAATATTAGAAATAGTGCTTTAAATGTAAAAAAATATGTTTACAAGTGATAACCGGTGTACTAAGGTTAGCATAACTAATTTTTATCCTATTGTTGGTGTATTTATGGTGTAAATAGAACGGTAAAATATGAAGCTGGTAAGTTTGAAAGGGGCGTCTTAGCCTGCCAAACTATGTTTAATTATATTTTTATGTGTTTATCCTAGGTTAATAGGTCATAAACTATGTATATATTTTTGTTAATTATTAATAAAGACATTTTTCAAACAAAACAAACAAACTTATACAGTATTACTTGGTTCCAATTATATGTTCTATAAATCCAGCCGATATTTTATTGCTTAGAGTGGATGAGAATATTATTTTTATAAGAGTGTTTTTGCAGGTATTTGCAATGGAATGTATTCACAAAGTTATGGGCGCATGCGAAGCGACAGGAGACGGCGCGCATTTTGATCTCGTGAAAGCTAAAGAAAAGCTGTTAACGGATCCGAACGGTATGACTTTACTTAAGATAAAGATTTTAAAATATTCATTTCAATTTTATTATTGGATGCACGATATTCAGTAGTGTACCCGGTAGGATAGATTCAAATCGAACTAGAAAGAGATTTCAGCTTCGTAGAGAGTCGTCTGTGTCATCGTACCTTTAGTCCGCGACAAGGTCGATGACAATCGGGGTGTACGGGGCGTGTATCGTGCACTTAAATTTTGAGTCTTTAAATGTAAAAATCATGTTCCGTCCTTTTTTAGCAATTTTTCGTGACAAATATTTAGCGAGTGGCATGCCCCTAAGAAAATGCTACAAAAACATGAATTCTTTCAGCTGACTACCTTTCCCTCCATCTTTCGGACCTTGTCCGTATGGCGTTTGTGGGAGCGACGGGAGAATCGGACGCCCTGAGGCTGTGCGGTTTGAAGACGCTCCAGATCATTATACAACAGTTTGCGCGCGCGCCCGAACCGGACTTCCCCGGACATTTGCTGCTGGAGCAATATCAAGCACAGGTTGGTCTTTCCTAACGTCTAGATGATCGTATTTCTTTTACAGGTATCTATAGTGTAAACCTTGATAGAGATTAGTAAATTGAAGTGTAAACGAAAAATCTTGGAGTAAATACAGCGTACATTAATTAAGCGTAGGAATGGGAAGAAGGATAGACGATATACAGATATTGACGAGAGGATAAGGAATGCTGTTGCGCTCATTGGAAGAGGCCTATGTATGTTCAACAGTGGACAACCATGCCATTATATGAGTTGCTGTTTGTCTATCGATACACATAATTATTCAAAATCAATCTGCTGATCGAACACGGTAAAAGTGACAGCTACAGTGTAACGACGAACTCGCTCTTTATTGGCTACAATACATTGTTGCAACAAGCATACCATAAATTCAGCCAATCTCAACAATTGCGATTGTAATAATGATTGATGCATCCGGAATCGATTTTCAGAATCATGATTGTATCATGCCGTCTATAGAGTTCGTTAGTGCATCAGGCGTTCCTGATGTGAAAGAAAGTCTGATCAATTTCTAATGGTTTATATAATTTAGGTGGGTGCAGCCGTGCGGCCGGCATTTGCGGGCGATACCGCGTCCCATGTTACAGCGGCCGCTTGTGATGTATGTTCTGCTTGGATCGGATGTGGTGTCGCGAGAGATATCAACGATTTGCGAAGGTATGTACAAAAATATCATTAAGCATCAGTAACATCATAATCCCTCGCCGGCTCACTACTGAGAATGAGTCTCCTCTCAGAATGAGAAGGGTTTGGCCGTAGTCCATCAAGTTTGCATTACATAATGTTATTCCTCAACAGTCTTGAGTAGGAAGTATTATCTGTAATTGATTGATGTTTATATTTTTATTTTGTCACATATTATGTTTGCAAATGTTGTATTAACTTATAATTGGCGACTACATTTAGTAAGTAATATTTTCAGAATTAAGTTTTTTTTTAAATGTATTAGTGTAAGTAGCCGTTAGTTAATTTAATAAATAAAATAAAAATAAAACGTTGAGGATTATGACCCTTTTTACAAATCATAGATATTGTTGCTTAGCATTTTATCAAGCACCTCGGCAAAATTTAGAATAGAATAGCATATAATAGAATAGATTTATTTGTTGATCCAACACATAATAAACGCAATCAAACATTTACAAAAATACCGCCTTAAAATCTAACATAACAACAGTGTCTATAATGTGTCGTGCCAACGAAAAAGCCCTGAACTCAGCTAAATATTGTGGATACACATTTCGCATCTGCTCTCTTTCAGCTGATTCTTTATATTCAGAACAGTCTTGTATCATGGATTGGTTTTATTTCAGAGTCCATCAGTTACTTGTTACCAGTTTGGATAAATTAAACAAGAAAGGCAACACTACACTGATATACAATGAAAGTATGGCTACTCTGGAGAAACTTTCTATACTAAAGGCTTGGGCTGAAGTAAGTTTTTTCTTGTATTTTAGGCTTAAAACTTCTTTATTTACATTCCAACTTTAAAACAGGGTTCAGGTAAATTTTGAGTTCAACATTTTTACTGAATTTTTCCATGTTTTAAATGTTTCTGTCTATATAAATCTTTTCCATACCATACAGGGTTTTTTTACCTGTAACTCTTAACTAAACAGATATCGCTTTAAAAAGCTGTATGGCACGTATAGAAGAATTTGCGTTCCGGTATGACGCCTTGTAAACATTTGGAATATTGTTTTCTCACTATCATCCAGGTATACATAGTAGCGATGGTAAGCAATGACAGTGCTCCGGGCAGTTACGTCAAACAGCTAGACACTAAGCCCGTCAACAATCGCGCAGAGATCGCAAAATGGCGGAACCAAGTGCTTCAAAACAACAACCAGACAGACAACGCTAACCAGGAGAGTGAAGATGAAGAATACGGAGAGTTTGAGTCAAAAGGAGAGAGTTTGTTGAAGCTAGTGGAGCCCGAGTTGGAGAGTTTGGGGGAGAATTGGTTGGCTGCTCTGAAGGACCATGCGCTGCTGAGTTTACCGCCGGGTAAGTAACCAACAAACAAACTTTCACATTTATAATAGGGGTTGTGATTTTATTGAATTGTAGGTAAAAACACTTGAAAATTTATAAAAATCACTGCTATAGTTTGTTCTCAGTTCCTCCATAAGATGTTTCAGAGTTAATCCTCTTCATATTGTTCCATTTTATTGTTGGATATCCGAGACATGGTCGCTAACTATGGGCCTCATAAGAAAGCTCAGCGGGCGATGGAGAGAGCTATGCTTGGAGTTTCTCTACGTGATCGAATCAGAAATGAGGAGATCCGTAGGACTAGAGTAACCGACATAGCTCAACGGGTTGCGAAGCTGAAGTGGCAATGGGCAGGGCACATAGTTCGTATAACCGATAGACGTTGGGGTCCCAAGGTGCTGGAATGGCGACCTCGCACCGGAAGACGTAGTGTTGGAAGACCCCCCACTAGGTGGACGGACGAAATCAGACGAGTCGCAGGAAGCCGCTGGTTCCAGGCGGCGCAAGACCGTGGCGTGTGGAAGTCCCTACAAGAGACCTATGTCCAGCAGTGGACGTCTATTGGTTGATGATGATGATGATATTGTTCCAGAGTTTGCGTCTCAACTGCCGCACGGAGGCGGTGCGTTTTACTCCGCAGAGACGGCAGAAGCGTCGCGGGCGCACTACGCGCGCGCTTGGCCCTCCCTATTGTATGCCGCTGCGTTACGGTTCAACGCTAATATTGCTAACTCCAGCCAAGCCGCTGAAAACTCAGGTAACATTGGAATTTAAGTAATATGCTTGAAATTTTACGGATATTACAAAATGTTGTGCTACATGCAAATGTTGTGTTTCTGCTACATTATTATTTATATTCATTATCATCGGTGCCATCATCAAATTAAAGTTACGCGGGGATCCTCTTTGACGTTGCCCGAAACATGCAACATTTCTCATTACGACGTCATTAGATTTCGGTTACATTTAGGTCTTTTCAGTATACTAACTCGTCATAGCAATTTATGTGGCCAAACGAATTCTCTGGATTTCTCTGGAATTTTATTTAAATTTCTATTTCTGTTTGTTGATGCCTGTAACCCCTTTATTTTAGAGAAACCCGACAGTAACGTTGATAATAGAAATAACAAGACCGAGAATGGAAATTGTGAATTTTTCGAACCTATCGATGAAAAATTCCATCTTTTATTTGGTAAGTAAAATTTTACATCAATTTACGAATTACAGGGTGTAACCACAACGCAACGCTAGCAAAAACTTAGCGTTATTGTTAGGTATACTACCTAAACACAATCCAATACCAATAACCATTTGCCTCGTTTTGTACTTTTAGTGATTTAGAATTTTTCAAACGCGCAATGTATAGCGTGCAAAACTCGGGTCAATGCCCCGCCTATGACGCGGCATTGACTCCGAGTGACTTACTTTCCCAATGTTCGTTAACCTCTAGCGTCAGTCAGATGCTTTATTTGTAATTTATCGTAAACTTTCACAAAATTATAGGATTTTTTAATAGTTTTTTCGCGTTTTTTTTGTTGTTGTATAATATCAGTAATCATCAGTACCACCTGTCTTCGTTTTTGCCAGCGTTCTGGTTACACCCTATATAATAAATAATCATAAACAATGTAGTTTTATACTACTCTAGTTTCAAATTGTTATACTATCATGTTAAATAGTATTTTCTTTAGGTATTTGTATGGAAGCGCTGTGTGCCCAGCGCGATATGAGTACCGAAAATACAATAACAGTTCTGCTGTCGTTGGTCACTCTACTGGATGCTCCTGAGAATAGAGCTAGATTGCTTAAAGACAGGTAACATTACTTGTATCATTCTAAACAAGAGCGGTTCTTATTATGGCAGCTTTTTACACCACTGCAAAACGCAAAGGAATGAACTTCATAAGTCTATATTATACATATCTTACACCCGGCTATACTCACGTGTTTAGTCGACGCTAGCCCGACTAGTTTCAAGAGAGAGTGTTAAAATGACGAGTTAGTACGAACTGTAAAACTTTTACAGAGCATTGGCCATAGAACTGTGTCAGATCATTCACCGCACGGGGCTCACGCAGGAGAGCGTGGAGGCGTTACTGTTGGCGGCTGACGCGCTGCAGCCCGTGGTCGCGGCCGCCAGGGAACAGTTGAGGCGAGCTATGCAGGACAAGATAAAGGGTTAGTAGCGTTACTTTTAGCTTGTATCATGATATTAACCCATCTGTCTACATGTTACGGTTCATGAGATACAGCCCGTTGACAGACAGACAGATAGACAGACGGACGAACATACGGACGGACAGCGAAGGCTCAGTAATAGGGTCCCGTTGGCACCCTTTGAGACGGAAGCCTAAAAATGATAGTGGTACCTATAAAATGTTTGTCTTCTTATTTCAGAACTAGCACCAAACGAACCAACAGAAAGCATACCCCAATCAGTCCTAGAAGTAGTCCACACTTTAGGAGAAGGTGGCCCCACGGGAGACTTGCCCCCAGGGAAATCCCTAGTGTTCGCCTGTTTGGAAGTGTGTGTCTGTTTGATTGTTCGGCGGCTGCCTTCCTTAAGTCCGTTGAAGCAGGAAGGACGGGTAGGGGTTATAGGGGTCCGAAAGGGGTTGGGAGTCCATGGAGACACGTTGTTGATCAAGAGTTTGGCTTCTATGTCGGATTTGACTACGCTTACTAGTCCTCAAGGTTAGTGATACAATTTGGTTTGTTATTACAAATACAGTTTTTCAAAATATTGCCGTTTAAATAATATACGCTTAAAAGTATAAGTAACGAATAGAACAAACATTATTTTTTATTCGATTTTGATTTTATTAATTCCTGAATGGATCTCGGAATATATTTTGAAATTGCAATTTCTTCACAGCATTTTGCTTATAAAAACATTGACAAAAATGATGTCCAAATCCAAGACAGCTGATGCTTTTTATGAAAAAATCAATATGGGTGTCAGTCCAAGGTCTGTCGGGGTGCTGATTAAGAAAATATCTTCATTTATAAATCCAGGATGGCGGACTCAGATACTTTACATCAGTCTGCTACAGACAATTACAATAACGATGAATACGTTTTTCTTACATAATCGGGGGGCTAGTTTGATTTTTTTACCTTGTATAGAAGACACGCATCCATGTTTTTGATGAATGAAGTAATAAACATAATTTATTTTACCACTCGCAATAGGTGCCCTATCACTTCTACCAACAATACTGTACCTCGCCACGGAGATCCTGCGCGAGAGTAAGGGTGACCCCATACTGGTGGACGCGGGGATCCTCCTGTTGCAGCAGGCGGCGGAATGCAAGGCGGTGCGCGTGCACCCCGAGACGTGTGAACAACATGCCTTACTGCTACAGAGCACGCTCGGTACACTTGTGGACAGAGTCAAGTCGGGTAAGTACAGTACCCGGCAGGAAATATTGAACATCGACCTTTAGAAATAGCGGTTTCGTAGAGCGTTGTCTCTGTCGTTGAGACCGACAAAACGTCACATAGGTATGAGTGACAGAGACAATGCTCTACAAAGTCGAAACCTCTTTTTAATAGTTGATGTACAGTATTTCCTGCCGGCTACTGTATCTGTTATCCATCCCAAATAATTCGATAATAGAGTTAATGTTTTTCTCTAAATTAAAATACAATAATGCCCATTCAAATATGAACAAATGTAGTGTCTTCAAGATCTTTGTATCACCATTAAATCAAATCCTATCTGTTAAATGATATCATCAGAATATTTTGTAGAAAAATTAACGAAAACGGTTTCCGCATTTCAGATATATTAACAAAAAAAATTACAATATTATGAAGTTTGGTTCAGCTAGAAAGTAAAAAGGGTCTTTATAGGCTTAATAAAACAGTCAGTTTCAGATTTTTTTATCCTAAAATTCATGAAACTTATTGAGAAATTATGTTTTTATTTTAGCTTTAATAAAAAAATTAAAGTACAGCGCTTCGTGAGACTACTGTCCATGCTTTACACTTCTTTCGCATGACGTAAGCAGCGGATCCGTGTAAACATTTTTTTTATTGACAGAAGAGGCAGATCAGCGTATAGACAATGTGACGGGCGCGCGTGCGATGGCGGCCATATTGGCTCGAGCTGCGCCCGCGCCGCCCTTGCATTATCCCTGCATCAACCACTTCCGACAGTGCCTCGATACCAGAGACCACGAGGTTAGTATATACATCAGAATCTGATCATGAATAATGTAAGGAGTAAGGACCCCAGATGAAAATGAAAAATGAAAATGAAAAATCCTATCACAATGTAAAGGATTATTTAAATGATAAGTAAGCTTGGGAATGAGTTTCTTAACGGCTATGTGATAGTTCTAATAAGTTAAATAATTTTGTAAAGTGGTGATAGTAAAAAGAATATCCGGCTGAGTTTGTTATGGGCTCTTCTCTGACCTGGGCGCGTTTGGAACCCTCGTAGCTTTAGTTTTAAGTTTGCGTAATAATTTTATTATCACCACTAGGTATATCTTACAAATCCAACATCTTGACTATCAAAAAAAAATTATTACCTATTTTGAATAAATCATTTGACTTTGACTTTGATGGGTACGAAACTGGTCGGACATATTCTGATATAATTTTGCTTGAGTTTTATGATCACTATCGTCGTCAGCCTATAGACGTCTATTACTAGATCTTTTGTAGGGACTACTTGTACACGCCGCAGTCGTGAGCTGCCTGGATTCAGCGGCTCCCTGTGATTTGTTGGATGTTGTCTGTCCACCTAGGGGAGGGTCTTCCAACGCTGCGCTTTCCGATGCGAGGTCGCCAATCTAGCACTTTAGGACTCCAATGTCTATTGGTTTTGTCCATTGCCTATTGCTTCGCAACTTGTTGAGCGATGTTGGTTATTTTGATTTTCTTACTTTTCCTCTCATACGTATATCATGATCGACCCATCGCCGGCTCACTACAGAGCACTGGTCTCCTCTCGAAGTAAGAAGGGTTTTGGCCATAGTCTACGACGCTGGCCATATGCGGATTGGTAGACTTCACACACCTTTGAGAACATTATGGAAAACTCTCAGGCATGCAGGTTTCCTCACGATTTTTTCCTTGACCGTTAAAGCAAGTGATATTTAATTGCTTAAAACGCACATAACTTCGAAAAGTTAGAGGTGCGTGCCCGGGATCGAACACCCGACCTCCGATTAGAAGGCGGACGTCCTAACCATTAGGCTATCACAGCTTACCAAACAAACGTATATACGTTTGATTTATTTCTTACAGGTGTTCGCGTCATGCTGCACGGTGCTCCGCAGCGTGTGGTCACGCAGCGCGCCCGCGGAGTGCGTGTCGTGGTGGGCGCGCGCACTCGCCGCGCGCGTCGTCGCGCGAGCCGCCGCGGCGCGCCACGCCACCGACGCGCAGCACGTGAAGGCGGCCGTCGCTGCGGTTACCGCGCTTGATGAACTGGTGGACGCTGCGCCGGATGCCGCGCGTAAGTGTTACGACTATTTGTATAATATGATCCATTCATTTATCAGTCTGACCATACGCAAAGAATTTGGCTGCAGTATGATCCCAAGAAAATTCGTACCATTTTGTAAGTAATAGAAAAATTCTTGGAAATGAGGAAAGGTACGACGTAAAGAGCTGCGTCCGCTGGTACATGGGTGATTTGGAGAGCGCGCCTCCAGATATTGTTGTTCTCATTTTTAAAAAAACCTTGAGCGATGTAATTTTTTTCGTGATCTGTCATCTATGGTATATCAATATTTTTTGTAAACTTATCAGTTTACCTATTCTCGTTTATATTGACTTATCGTAAACCTTAGAGAATAATTATTATGTCTTTTTCTTTCCAATAGAGGATCCTCACAAAGGTGAGAACACCACACAATATGTTATATTCCTATATATTTTATTATTTATTGTATTATCCAATAATAATAATAATAATATAAGGATGTAGCATTTTTTTTAAATGAACATCAGTACCGTTATTATGAATGCGAAAGTGTGTTTGTTTGTTGGTTTGTCCTTCAATCACGTCGCAACAGAGCAACGGATTGACGTGATTTTTTGCATGGGTATAGTGAAAGACCTGGAGAGTAACATAGGCCCGGAAAATCAAAGAGTTCCCACGGGATTAAAAAAAAACCAAATACCATGCGGACGAAGTCGTGGGCATCAGCTAGTATTACAATAAAACCCAAAGCTAGCCTTATCTAATTACTTTACAAATCATGCCCGCGTGGAATGGTGCCAAGAGTACTGGCTGCATTTCCGCGCTGGACAGCAATCTATATAATATTTTGTTCCTGAGGCATGAGGGTGTGTCAACCGGCCTCATTTATTGATTGGGTCCAATATAACTGTCATACTGCATGCATCTTTCAAATTAGCGTAATCTCTCTCAAGCCAAAGCCCTAATCGGAGGTCGGGGGTTCGATCCCGGGCACCCACCTCTAACTTTTCGGAGTTATGTGCGTTTTAAGTAATTAAGAATCCGGCGAACGCCGCCTGCAACTCAAACTCGAGGCGCATACAAAAACGGTCGGTTATAGCGCTGTCTCAGTTTGGCAGTTTGGCGGTCTCCGCTGTACCTACAATAATACATGTGTGAGTGCACGACTCATTTTCAGTCATCTTATTATAATTACCTAGGTTATTTTTGCGTTAGGTAGGTAAGTACTTTTATATGTAATTTTATTTACCTAGGTTCTTTTTGCGTTAGGTAGGTAAGTAAGTACTTTTTGTAATTTTTTCTACAAGGTGTAGGTAAGTAAGTAAGTATATCGATATTAGGAATTGTATTTCTATTTACCTAGAAAAATACGCCATATTGTGTTTAGGTACCTACTGCCTCTGAGAATATACAAATTGTGAGCTAGGTATGATAGAAATAAAAAAGATCGGCCAAGTACGAGGCAGACTCGTGCACCGAGGGTTCCGTACTACAGGAGAACTAAAACGTTTCGTTTAGGTTTATTGCTAATATCAAAAAAACTATGCTAGTTAGGGCATTGGTTTTATTTTTCCTGATATATTATATAAACCTCTATTGACCATAATTATTTCAGATTTTTCGATTTGTAAACTTCGGAGATAGGGGGAAAAGCTGACTGACTGACTAACTGAATGACTGACTGACTGATCTATCAACGCAAAGCTCAAACTACTGGGCGGATCGAGCTGAAATTTGGCAGGAAGATTGCTATTATGACGTCGACATCCGCTAAGAAACGATTTTTGAGAATTCAACTCCTAAGGGGGTAAAATAGGGGTTTGAAGTTTGTGTAGTCCACGCGGACGAATTCGCGGCAATAAGCTAGTATACTTGTATAAATAAAAATGAATGTATGGTAGGTAGGTATCTACTTACGGGCATAACTTCATAACGATTGCACCATAGCTGTGATAGCCTAGTGATATAGATAGATAGTCGGGGGTTCGATCCCGGGCACGCACCTCTAACTTCTCGGAGTTATGTGCGTTTTATGTAATTAAACATCACTTGCCGGTGAAGGAAAATATCGTGAGGAAACCTGCATGACAGAGAGTTCTCCATAATGATCTCAAAGGCGTGTGAAGTCTGCCAATACGCACTTGGCCAGCGTGGTAGACTATGGCCTAAAACCCTTGTCACTCTGAGAGGAGACACGTGCTCTGTATAAAAATTGGATAGATAGGTACCTAATTATTTTTTTGTGTTCGTTATAGTCAGGACAGGGAGGGTTTGTATGAAAAAAAATTCCACGGGAAAAGACAGTTCCGCGAGACGCGGACGAAGTCGCGGGCAACAGCTAGTATTTTATAGAAGTATCTAGGTACTTTACTTACTACTTCAAAATCTATTCGCGATTTTAGTAGTCATGTAGGGTGACCATATCGGCTGAACAGTATTCGACAATAATGGTAGGTAATGAAAATACACAATGTAGGGGGCCTACATCGACACTAAACAAACAAAGTCAAATTCAAATAATTTATTCAGAGTAGATAAGTACTATTATACACTTTTACATTGTCAATATATTTTGTTGGATTTGTAAGATAATGTAATGGTGATCAATGATATAATTAATTACGTAAACATAAAACTAAAGCTACAAGAGTTCCAAACGTGCACAGGTCTGAGAAGAGCCTACAACAAACTCAGCCGGGTATTTTGTATAATATTATCACTACTTTATAAATTAAACTTATTAGAACTATCAAAGCTTTAAAACTCATTCCCAAGCTTTCTTATCATTTAAATAATCCTTTACGTTGTAAGTAGTAGGATTTTTCAATAAGTTTACGTTGTATGAAAACTTTGAACTTGTTGTGGGAATAGGATATATTTTTATTCAAGTAAACTTTTACAAGTTCTTTGAATCGTCCAAATAATTTACCACTCGTTCGGTGTGCCGTTCCTACCAAGAAGAACCAGCAAGAAATTCGGCGGTTGCTCTTTTCAAGGGTTCAATCACACTAATATTATAAAAGCGAAAGTTTGTGTATGTGTGTGTATATGTTTGTATGTTTGTTACTCTTTCACGCAAAAACTACTGAACGGATTTGGCTGAAATTTGGAATGTGCTTAGATTATACTCCGGATTAACACATAGGCTACTTTTATCCCGGAAAATCAAAGAGTTCCCACGGGATTTTTAAGAAACCCTGTATCGACGCGAACGAAGTCGCGGGCATCTTTTTTACAATAATATTATGCCATACTGTACGAGCAATTGCAGCCGTGCGCATTGCTGGAGCGAGGCAAATCCATGCTTTTTTAACATTTACATAATCTTAGATTGTATAATATGCTTTTTGTGTAAAGGCAAGTCTAAAATTGACTGTGGAATCTATATTATACTTATAATAAAACTGTAACAGGTCAAATTCTGTACATAGAAGATATTTAGAAAATTTTTTTGGAGGGCACACTATGATCAATAATTTTTAAAACTCTAATTCCACGCGGACGAAGTCGCGGGAATCAGCTAGTTTTATTATAAAATATTACACTTATTTACACAAATGACTTTTCCACTTTCCTCAGGCGGAGCCGAAGCGTAGGAGTTGCGAGCCTATTACGGTTTCTAGTTTGCCTGTCGTGAAAATCACCGATTTTTGTAACTGAGAATGTTTTGTCGTAGGTACAAAAATTATATTATTGTAAATATATTGAGAAGCTACTGTAAGAATAATTTTTCTCGTACGAAATCGCGCGGGCTTAAATTATAAATTACACGTATTGCCCTTATGTTTTGTAATTCGAAATTTGAAAAGATTCCGTAAGACATAATAATGCAATAATGAAAATAAGCAAAATATACAATTTTTGCAATTTCCACGTCAGTTCCTATCGAATGTTTCCAACAGCGTGAGAAACAGAGCTGAGTTTATCAGCAAGTGTTGATATAAAGGCGTTCCATTGAAGCTTTTCCTCTAACGTTATCCCCACGAACACGGTGGTCTCCTCTAAATTAGTATAATTTGTCGTTTGGGTATTGGGCAGTGCGAATTCAACACACTTAGTTCTCGTTGCATTTAAAAGTAAACAGTAAAGCAGTAAGTGATCTGCGTTATGGCATTATTTAAATAATTAGAAATATGGTAAATCGTTTATATATACCGAGAACATGAAGGGACCTAAGATAGAGCCTTGAGGAACACCCATTTGTGAGGCTGATCCGGATGACTTCACATCATTTACACATACGGTTTGTTACGATCACTCAAAGACGCTATTAGGCTGAGCGCATTTTTTTTGATTCCATAGCGGCTCAATTTAGCTAAGAAAGTCTTGTGCTCAACGCAATCGAACGATTAGACAAATCACACAAAATTCCAATGGCATTCTGTGAGTTCTCCCATGCATCAAATATAAGCATTGTGCCTGCATCGATTGTTGATCGACCTATAGATCGTGACATCTCGGAGCTTATTATAAAAACTTGTCACTGGTGGAAGCAATTGATCTTTGATTTTTTTTCGAAACATTTAAAAAATGAAATGAAATTTATTTATGTCATATAGGACATCATGTGCCATTTATGATAAGTCAAGACTCTACCACCGGTTTGGAAAGAGGCTTCTACTGAGAAGAGCCGGCAAGAAACTCAGTAGTTGCTCTTTTTAAAAAGAAACAAAACAAAATATTACAATATTAATCAAATATGCAGTACATGAGCCAATATAATTATTACACTACCTTGTGGGCTGCTGGACGCAAAACTGACCGTTTCCATGCAACCTTGTCATTTAGAAGTTCGTCAACTATATAATATGTGACTTAGCAAATGTTGTTTGACACAGAGTTTAAATCTATGCAACGGCAAATCTTAGAACTCTTTCAGAATCATGTTATAAAAGCGTATACTCGACCCCACAAAGGATATATGTACTTTGTGTAGACGATATGACGCTGTAACTAGCTTATGACAATTTCTGGTATGTTGATTGTGTGTAGCACTTAAAAAAATTAATGTTCTGCCTAATAAAGATTACGTTATTGCAAATGTATTGAGAAGGCACTGTGAGTATGCCAATCTCTTTTAACTTTTCACGCCGGGATTCGCGAGACCCGAGCTTATAAATAGATCGAATGGCTCTTTTCTGCAATATAAAAATAATGTGTGAATAAGTATCAGAATATCAATGTTAACAACAACCTCAATTAAACAACGTAAGTTGCTGACTAACCTAAGAGTGAATAGGCATCTTCTAGGCAAGCGCGCTCCAACTTAGACCTCATTATTTCATCATCATTATCATTCATCATCATCTGTCCCTGATAGGTAGATTTCTTGGCAAACGAGGATCTATTAACTCAGGCAAGATACATTTAAAATAAAATTCATCCAGTTTCGAGACAATAGAATTCCAGAAATCATTATTTTTCTCTATTTTTTCATACACCAATCCTAGAGGTGTCCAGACAATAAATATACAATACTTACGTTGCGTTATTTGAAGTTGCCCTTGAATTTGATAATAGTAGTTATGGTTACGTTTTAATTTAATATTATCCAAATTGCTATCGTTTGTGCAAAATGTAATTTTTTTTTGATCAATTGCTTCCACTGGTGACAAGTTTGATGCACTCGAAGGACACTTAATTTCTACGATAGTGTCATCACCTACCAAACCATCTGGACTTGCTCCGAGATACGGACGTTTTTCGTCGATAAACAATCCACATGGCTCGATTTGAAGGCCTAAAACTTTCTCAGCGTCTTTTACCGCTACGGGCTCATTTTCGCTCCCGTATTTTGTCGCATCGTTACCTTTGAATTTATTGTATAACAATTGTTTTACTACATTTTTACATGACGTCGCGGGTCTGAGTTTGCAGACTTGACCAAAAAATGATGCAGTCAGCCGAATTTTCCTTTCTTTCAGCCATTCTTGGTTGGCTCCTTGACCTATGGTCTTGGTTTGAATTTTATTACGATTAGACGCGCTTTGGGTCAAGTCCAGCAAAAACTCTTCTTTTTTTTTATTAAAAATGTCGCTCTCGAGATCTGCCTCTTTTTCCATATTTCCGTAGTGCTCGTCTGCGAGAGCGACATTTCTTTTCCTACGCTTTGTAATTCTACTTGTGTCAGCCGTCCTTTTATTTTTACATTCATTTCGCTTTAGGTATTTCATAGGAATTTCAGTAGCATTTGCCAGCGTTTTTACTAAATTTCCTGTATTTTGTTTAGCTGCTGCTGCGTAGCACCTCATTTCGTAAGAACCACGTAGACAATAATTGACTCTTTTTCCGCCAATGAATTTGGCAATTATCGAATTGAATTGCTCTGCAATATTATTCGTTTGAGCCATTAGAAGACTTTCCACATTTGTCACAATAAGGCTCAAAGCAGCAAATAGGTCGTACCATAAGCCACATTTCTTCATTTCTGGGACAAAATTTTCGCCAATTACTCCTTTGCAAAAATAAGGTTTGCACTTTTCATGATCACCGAATACATGACACGGACTATTCAGCAAATCTTGTTTTAGATTGTTTAATTTTTGCTCTTTTGTCACATTTGGTAATTTAGATGTGTGATCAACAGCACCTTTTATGGCCTTTCGTAAGCGCAAGATATTTAAATCTAGAGTTTTTCGTAATCTTACAGGAACCAAACCAAATTTATTTTCGGTCTTTTTGGTCAAATTTTTTAATTTTGAGCAATAATTTCGTAGCAAATGATTGCTGCATTCAATTTTATTTATTGACGTGCAATGACCATATGGCAAAGATTCGTTGAGAGCGCTAGTAACACTGCTATCACCATCACCGATTAGCGTTTTATATTTGATTTTATGCATGTCTATACTGCATTTAAAGCCTTCTACAATGCCATCTGCTTCCATAGCCGTTGAGCTTTTTGACCAGTTTTTAAAGCACCGGTGTTCTTTCGGGACGGTATTTTTATTTTTGGCTAAAGCACATACACAACAATATGCATTTCTGATTCCCAAAAATAATACTTTTTTGGTTTCAAAACCAATTATACAGGATACTCCAGATAATGAATTATAATTAGTCCTGTATGATCGTTTGGCCCATGAACCGTCTACTACCACTGTAATGTAAGGAATTCCGTCAGGATCCACATGACCTTTAGCGATGGCTATTTCTCTTTCTTCTTTGCCGGCTTGGTACATACTTTCCAAAGCAATATCTTTAATTATATCGCCAAAGATAATGTTTTCTTTAATAAAAAGTTTATCGGACATGCAAGGCATATCAACGTGTGCACAAAATTCATCCAACTGCGCAAATCCATTACCAGAAGTAACGATACCATGAACAACATGCTGATTTATTTCACGCCCGGATCTATCGCTTTTTATAATTACTTTTTCCCCACACATTTGACAATCAAATTTAAAACATGCATACATTCCTTGTCGATTCTCGCTTACAAATTTAAAATCTTTAAAAGTACAATTAAATGGACTATGATCTATAGACGACAATTGTTCAAATAAATATGCGACATCGATCAATCTTCGTCCGTTTAGCTTTGGAACTTCGATTACTTCATTATTTTCTTTTTCTACTATAAGTGACTCAGTAGTTGTCGTGCTTGTTGGTGTTAAATTCCTGCAAGCATAAAACAGGAATAAATGCATCGCCAAAACAGATATTGCGCATACTGGGTGCGTTTTATGTCTATCGTAATTATTAGTATGTTGTTCCGTCCTTGTAACACTCATGAAGAATTTTCCACTCACAGAATAAGTAAATCCATACTAATATTATAAATGCGAAAGTGTGGTCTGTCTGTTTGTCTGTCTGTCTGCTAGCTTTTCACGGCTCATCCGTTCAACCAATTTGGACGAAATTTGGTATAGATATAGCTTGCATCCTGGGGAAGGACTAATTCTAAGTTCACTACAATGTAAACTGCGGTTGCCGAAAAACATCCTTACTAATATTATAAATGCGAAAGTGTGTCTGTCTGTCTGTCTGCTAGATTTGCACGGCTCACCCGTTCAACCGATTTTGATGAAATTTGGTTTATAGATAGCTTGCATCCCGGGGAAGGATATAGGCTACTTTTTATCCCGGAAAATTGAAGAAGTCCCACGGGATTTTAAAAACCTTAATCCACGGGGGCGCAGCCACGGGTATCACCTAGTTTAAAAAAAAATGAAATTTCAATAAGATGTGAAACACGTAAAATAATAACATTAAAGTATATTGCGCATGCACGATAGCACGAGCCCAGTCTGCGAGTTCCTAAATAGTATTTCTATGTTTGGGAAATTTTGTGCGTAATAGTATATTATATTTTCTGACTTCGTGTGCAAAAACGTATCCAAAGCAGAGATCAGCCTAAAAGTAATTGACTATGTACCTGCTAAACGACTGATTGATTTGTTCAATGTTCATGAACTGCTCTGACTCGAGATCAATGACAGGTTCAACGCTTGCTGGTACATTTATTTCAGCCGTTGTTGTAATTTCAATGCCACCTGGCTCAAGCGAAGAAGATCTGGATAATTATAATAGAGTATAAATTAATTAATTAATTAAAACACATCATCATGATATAACGCTATTCTTAGGATATAATGCATATTATACTAGTATTATGATTTGCTACCTACCTACTGGCTTTCTGCTCATTCATTATTGATTCGATTAGTATTCCTTCACGTCGAGGTGGCACTGATGTAGCATTCGAATTTTCAGTATGTTGTTTTGATCTAAAAAAATATTTTAACATTTGAGCTAAGTAGGTATAATAAACTTACATATTCATTTACTCACCCCTTAGGACGCGTATTTTCTTTAAACTTTTTCGTCCATCTCCTTTTTCTGGGAACTGATGGCCATAAGCGTCTTTTACTTGATTTCCGAGGTCCTGTTAATATTTTTTCAATACAGTTGTTAAACATGGCGTATGCTAAAGATTGCAAAAGATGTAAATTGTGAAACAAGAGTGGAAAGTCGGGCTTTTGAATGACAATTCATTTGCAATAACCTACTTTCCACTCTTGTATCACAATTTACTATTGCAGATTATTATAAAATCGATAACTACGATCGATTCCTCCTTTCCAAAGGAGAACTCCATGTGAATTGCTTCTGCCATTAAAATATTGGCAAGTTAGCAGGTTCAAATTAGGGTTGACCGCTAAAATATAGGCATAAACCAAAAAAAGTCCAGTTAAAATCCGGATCGAACCCAAAAAGCTATAATGCTAAAATATAAAATGCAAAAAGCTAAAATGTATAAATGTCCGAACAAATTCGGTCGTATGGGGACCCTGGGCAAACAGAAAATTATAAAAATACTAGGGGATGCCCGCGGCTTCGCCCGCGTGGATTAAGGTTTTTAAAATCCCGTGGGAACTCTTTTATTTTCTGGGATAAAAAGTAGCCTATATCCTTCCCCGGGATGCAAGCTATCTATAAACCAAATTTCATCAAAATCGGTTGAACGGGTGAGCCGTGCAAATCTAGCAGACAGACAGACAGACACACTTTCGCATTTATAATATTAGTAAGGATGTTTTTCGGCAACCGCAGTTTACATTGTAGTGAACTTAGAATCTTGGTTGGAAAAGAAATTACAGAATTGCTATGTAGGCAAGTAACGCCTGTGTGCAATCAATACCCTGGCGCCATCGATGTACTAAAGCTTAGTACACACACACAGTAATAGTTTCACCAGTGGCCAAAAATCCCCAGCGTCGGCCTTTTAGGCCAGCTACAAAGTACAATTAATCATCACCACAAAAACAACCGTAAACGCGAGCGAGGCGAGCGCAATTTTTTTATATTTTTAAATAATAGAAAGAAATCTCAGAAATAAATTAAATAATAAACTCAAAAAAAAAATTAAAATACCCGACTTCCAAAACCACTACAAAGTAAAAAAAAATTTTGTTTCTACACCTGTATGTATGTTGAACTCGGGCAAGCTTCACGCTTTGATTTCCAGTTTCATTTATTATGGTTGCCTGACTTCAACATACATACAGGTGTAGAAATAAAAATTATTTTGTTACTTTGTAGTGGTTCTTGAAGTCGGTTTTTTAAATAATATGTTTTTATTTGAAGTTTTTTAGTGTAAGTAATAATATTTGCTTGGTAGTAGTACCTACGTAAAATATCAATTCACCAGCAAAACTTTCTAAATCCACATGGCTTAGGAGTTCAGTACCTTGCAGCGTCAGGATTGAAGAGTTGGTACTCGGAACTCAATGACGGAGCCTATGCATTTACAATATTATTTCACCAGGAACAGTACCTGAATCTCTGTGGTTTAGGAGTGCTGTACCCTGCATCATCAGGTTAGAGGAGTTTGGATTTGGAGTGTAGGTCATAAAGGCGTTGCTTGATACCTAAAATATCAATTCACCATCAAAAATTCCCGAATCCTCACGGCTTAGTAGGTACCTATTATAAAACGATCACGAATTACGCACCATATTATGTAGGTACCATGGCACCATAGGTAAAGCCGTCTCTGCAGGTAGTACCTACCTACATTGCACCTACTTTACTTAGGTAGCTATGGTACCTAGCTATCTAAAGATAAATACAAAACAAACTTACCCATACATACCTCACCTATACTACTATAGGTACTTGTAGTTCAATTTACAATGTATTTTGAGCTAGGTACTAGATAGGTACCTACTTTAAAAATATGAAAATAATTTATGTAAATTATGTAAGATACGTTGAAGACGTTGGGGTATCAAGGTGCTGTAATGGCGACCTCGCACCGGAAAGCGCAACGTTGGAAGACCCCCCACTAGGTGGACGGACGACATCAGGCGAGTTGCAGGGATCCGCTGGATTCAGGCGGCGCAAGACCGTGGCGTGTGGAAGTCCCTACAAGAGACCTATGTCCAGCAGTGGACGTCTATCGGTTGTTGATGATGATGATAATGATGTAAGATAGGTAGGTAGGTAGGTACTTACTGTGAGATACATCCCTTCGTTCAGAGTCCATTTCAGCAACCAAGTTAACAAAATATCAATGTCCGTAAAATAAAGCAAAAGTCGTGGGTAAGTCGGTAGGTATGTATGAAGGTTACTTGATTCCAAATTACAATTACAAATCTAAATCCCAGTCACATCACATGAGCTACTCTGTGTCCCAGTCAGTAGCATAGGTCAGTAGGTAGTGTCCAAAACTGGATAAAATTATAGTATTATTAATCGTCACGAGTAAACTAGCCTCAAGTAAATATTACCGTGCCTCAAGCCGCCACAAATGTCTACTATAAATACGATACGACATACACCATCGCCGGCAACGTGTATTTACACGGCGCGTTAGTGTGGGTGAGCACACATCGGCACCATGCTTAATGCGACAGCACTACATCGTTTACAAATTTGTAATGCATTTGGTCTAAGTTCCGTGAATTTCAAAAATGATGAATGAAAACTTGTTGTGTTTATCACTTCGTATTGTTATTCTATAACTTAACAATATAAGCTGTGGTATGTAATAATTGGTACCTAAGATATCGTTGATTTTAATATGAAACAAGAAGGAAGAAAACATGTCGTTTATGTCGTAAAAATATGCAAAACGCAATTCGCTTACATTTTTTTTTAGAAAAGTATTTTGAAAATATGTTTACGTCGGTCCCTAGGTAAATACAATTTGAATCCAAATAACCGCATAATACGGTGGAGATATTTTTGAATTTCAAATTATTTTGTTATTACGTTTGTATGGGCAATTCATCCTCCGCTGGGCTCTTAAATATCACTTGCTTTAACGGTGAAGGAAAACATCGTGAGGAAACCTGCATGTCTGAGAGTTCTCCATAATGTTCTCAAAGGTGTGTGAAATCTACCAATCTACACATGGCCAACGTAGTAGACTATGGACAAAACCCTTTTCATCCTGAGAGGAGACCCGTGCTCTGTAGTGAGCCGGCTATGGGTTGATCATGATGATGAATACAGAAACTGTTATCATTTACCAGGTATCCAAATGCTCTGGATCCTAGTGCCGATAGTGATCTCCTACTTACGCGAGTCTTCGGAGCTCCCTCGCGCGCCCGCGCACGTCCGCACGCTACACGAGTTCGCATTACACTGGCTAATGCGTGTCGGCCCTAAGCATCCGCAGGTGAGTTTAAATTATTGTCTTTCTTTCGCGTGAATATTATGTTGTTGATATCTTTGTTACCTAAAAATTTCCTTGATGTCCAACCGCTTGACCGTCTCGGAAGCCCTTAAGAGCCCGCTTCTTCGAAGCGTCAATTCGTTGGCGGGTGGAGCCTAAAATAGTCCTGTTTCCATAAATGACGGAAAAAACGTTATATTATGTGCGTGTCACTCTTTCCCTCTAAGCGGACCTCACACCGAGAGAGGCAGGGTGAATGAACTTTGCTTGAGATACAAGATTTTTTGTGAATTTGTGAAAAATTGAACTTGTGAAGTGAAAATTTCAAATCTACTTACACTTAAAACAAAGACAGAGCTATATCTGTCACATAAATCTGTCTCGTTTTAACTCAATCTTAAGTCAGCAAAGTCAAAGTGCGCTCTATAGGTCTTAGCCTTAGATCCCTAACTCGAACTCGCGATGTGATTTCGCATAGCACATGCGAAATCACATAGTCACATGCACAATCAATAGAGCTTGGTTCACAAAAAAGTGAATCTCTGGCCTAACATTGTAATATTTGAGAAGAACTGTTCTAGCGGAGCTATGAACCTAGTGATATTTTTATCAATAATCCAACATAATATATTGTCACCAGGAGTTCAAAACAATGATGCAACAGTCATCGGAACTGCGTACGAAGCTCGAAAACGCAGTCAAAGCGAACCAAGCCAACCGCAACGCGCGACGGTCAGCGTCCACGCGGCCCGCCTTCGACACTCGCCCCGCTAAACCCGCTATAGAACTTAAGACAGACTTTAGCGACTTTAGGTAAACGTGTAAAAAATATAATATGCGTAAGTGTTGAAATCAGAAAAAATCGATATTGGTCATTGGCAAAGTATAGCCTGATATTGGTACTGATTCTGAACACAACCTAATTTTAGAGTATTCGCATGATCTTCTTACTAATGTAATATGAAAAGGACAGACGCAGTTTGACAGTTTTGAATTTAATTTTTAGATGGTAAAACCCGTGATTATAGCGCACAGTCGCGAGCCTACTGTTTAAATTTGCAGGGTGCACTAAAATTTTGAGTCTTTAAATGTAAAGTTCATGTTCTGTCCCTTTTTAGCATTGTTAAAAATAAAACGATGCAGATACTCTAAATTTAGTTTAGAGAAAGACAACGGAATCGGTGCCATTGTCCATTGGCAAATATAAATGAAGTATGTAAATCCGTGCTGACCGATCACCTCGCAAAACTTACTAGAGAACTTAAGACAAATTTTAGCGACTTTAGGTAAACGAATTAAAAGTATAATATACGCGTAAGTGTTAAAATAAGGTTAAGATTGATAATGATCATTGGCAAAGTTTAGACCGATATTGGTCATTGATAAAATAATAGAAGTGAACTATACAATTGCGCTGACCAGCGCCTCGCTAAACCTAATAAGATTTTAGCGACTTCAGGTAAACTAACTAAAAGTATAGCGTAAGTAGTAACAGTCGCTTCAGTACTGAGTGAACATACATATCACAAATTTCGTCACTGGCAGTAAGCGAAACCGTGGCCTAGTGGTCAAGGCATCGGGCGCGAACCCAGAAGATTCAGGTTCGATTCCTGCCGGTTACGCAATTTTTGATATGTATTTAAAATTATATAGCGTAAATGTTAAAATAAACTTAGACCGATATTGGTCATTGACAAATCAAGTCTAAAAACAAGTAAACCAGATTAATCTCACCGTATGGCCTGAATTAAGATAAAACTAAGATTTAGGAGATTTCAGTTAAAAAGTACTAAAGTAAGTATATGATATTATTTTGTATTAATTAGACAATTTATGTACGCAATAAAATTATTTGAAGATATTCGAAGTGAAACCAATGATGTTTGGCGACTATTAAAGATTTCTTCAAATTCTTTCTTTTGTCAAAAATATTTTATTTGAGCACTAAAATAAAAAAAATTTTTTTTAAGATTTTTAATGAGAGCCTCTAAAGTCTACCAATTTCATTATTTCCATTTCTCATCAGATAATTTCATACCTTGAAAAGGAAATGTGCATTTTTTTTTAAATTATTTGATAACATATCCGCGGCTTTTCTAAAAAACATGAAACAATTATTTACTTAGAAATGATCAATTTTTTGCCCAAAGGTATTTAGAGGTCACTTGATATACCCCATCCGCGGAAAGGAGTTAACATAGCGCTGTTTCAGTTACTTAATCTCATACAAACGATAGAGACAAAAATCTCAGCGGGCGTTAACCTTTTTGAGGCACCAACCAATCACAAACATGTTTTCAAAAAACATTCGACATTTTCGAAATTCAATTGGAAAATGTTTTCAAAAAAACATTCGAAATTCAAGTTTCGTTTGTGATTGGTTGGTGTCTCAAAATGGTTAGGGCCCACTGAGATTTTTGTCTCTATCATTTGTATGGGATTACGTTACAGAGAGAGTGCTATACTAACTTCTTTCAGAGGATAGAGGTACTTGACCTCTCCTACAACCCAATATAAGGTTTGTAGCAGACGTGATGTTTCACAGAGATCCTGTATAGGAGAAAAAATAGGTAACTGTGATAGAATTTTAAAATTGTGAAATGCCAAACTTTGTTGTTGTATACGACTGTTTATTGATATATATTATTCATCCACTGCCTTAAACTTTCAATGATTTAGGGCTAATGCACACTACGTTGCGTTTTCGCACTGCAGATGAAGACATTTTCCGCATTTATTTGACTGTGGCCTAATAGTATAAGTTAGCAAAATCTGCGTGAGAAACGGATTTTCTCGAACGTATGAAATTTTAAAAATCCAAATGGTGTAACTATATGAGTAAAATTTACTCATTATGAAATTCTTTTTGTGATTGTATATTGGTTGAGAGAGAAAAGCACTAGTGAATCCATTAAAGCGCTTGGAAATATCCGTAGGCTATTTTTTTTTGAGTTTAATATTAAAAATTCTGTATTTTAAGTTCGTTGTAATAGTTTTATTAAATCATTCCAAAATACGAACTCTGTGTGCACTAGTCCTAACCAGCGTAGTATATTATGATGTTCCGAACGAAGTCCGAGTTTTCTTACAGACTACCGTTTTTAATCAGTTGCATCTTTACATAATATTATATAAATTGATAAAAATATATAACTTATAGTAAGCATAATAATATTTATAATAACTAGAAATACGAATTTAAAGGCGGTTGTCTAGATTGGGCCTTCTATTATAATATTATTATATTCTAGTATTTTTAAGACAGACTATATTATTGTAAATTAATTTAAGACAATATTTAATAACAAAATAAGTGTTACTAAATCCATGTTTGTTTTATTTACTTACTTTACCTACTTTGATAGCTGTGATGGCGTAGTGGTTCGATAGTGGTTGGTATTCGGCGATTCGATCCCAGACACGAAGCTCTAACCTTTCGAATGTGCGTCTAAGAATTTAATATCACTTCCTTCACAGACCACCACCTATAGACGACTGGCTGGACACCCCCGATCGCCAAGCTTAGGCAGTTGCTTAGCATAAAAGTTGGCCCACGCCCGTTCGGTACCCTCATTCCGCACATGGCCTTGATTACGTGTCAAGAGTCCACCAATCACAACAGCATTCTCCCCTGTCCCTCGCCAACATTTTACGGGTTGTTTTGATGCCTTGTATATGCGTACTCTTGAGGTTGAATTCTCTGTGACTTGCTTTAACGGTGAAGGAAAACACCTGCATAGCTGAGAGTTCTCCATAATGTTCTCATAGGTGTGTAAACTTTACCAATTCGCACTAGACCAGCATGGCAGACTATGTCCTAAACCCTACACCATAGATTATCTACTATATACCCTACACCTTTCTCACTTAAAAAGGAGATTCGTGCACAGTAGCAAACCAGCGTGGGTTACCCTTCTATATTATGGTAAATAAATTTTTAATGAGAAAAATAAAGAATTATTCGTTGTAAAAATTTATTTCAATGATACAATAATAATTATTATTATTTACAAGTTGTTATCGTCTACTGCCATTGGGGCTAATTCTGAGCACAACCTAATATTAGAGTATTCGCATGCTCTTCTTACTAATGTAATATGAAAAGGACAGACACAGTTTGACAGTTTTAAATTAAATTTTTAGATGGTAAAACCCGTGATTTTAGCACGCACTCCCGAACCTACTGTTTAAATTTGTATTGTGCACTAAAATTTAGAGTCTTTAAATGTGAAAGTCATGTTCTGTTCCTTTTTTAGCATTAGCAAAAAGAAAAGGATGCAGATACTCTAAATTTAGTTTAGAGAGAGACTAGAGAATCGGGGCCATTGTCTCTTCTGAATTACTCTTCATGCCTTCTCCATTTCGGGTTTCTTTAGTATTTTCCGCTTTTGTCGGTTTTATTTTCCCTGCAATATTAAAAAAAAACATTTTTATTTCTATCTCGCTAGTCGCTACAGTTTATACAACTTCATATTGATTTCAAATTTAAATAAATTATTAACGACTGACTACTACTAAGTACACCCACGAGCTAGAAAATATTGTACATCGACCTTTAGAAAGAGATAGCGGTTTCGTGGTAAAAGGTAAAGAAAGAGTAAACTCACTTCGCCTAAAACTTGGTGGCAGAGTGGCGACAGTGAGGTAGCCAGTGTGCCCCGGAGTGCTGGCGGGCCATGCTCCCACCACGTAGCTCTTTTCACTACTTGGTTTCTCCTCCACGGGGTTTTTTGATTCCTGAAACAAAAATTAAACATTAAAGCAATACCAACTACTTATCTATCTATTACTTTTTTACTAAAACTAACTAGAACTAACCGGGCTAGAAATTAGTCTGGCTATAACGTCGACTAAAACACGTGAGTAGGTAAAGCCGGGTGTGAGATAAGTATATGGAAATCACTCGCGATAGTTTAAACGCTAAAATACTTTTTTACTGTCGGTATTGCCACGTACTTACATAGGGATCTTAGGAGAAGTTAAAATTACTGAACTTTAATTCTAATCATGCTAATTAGTAATTCTATTCGCGTTTCAGCTGTTTTGAAAAATCACTACCCATATTATAAATGCGAAAGTGTGATTGTTTCTTGGTTTGTTAGTTTGTCCTTCAATCACGTTGCAACAGAGCAACGGATCGGCGTGATTCTTTGCATGGGTATAGTTTAAGACCTGGAGAGTGACATACCTAGGCTACTTTTTATACCGGAAAGTCAAAGAGTTCCCACGACATTTTTTAAACCCTAAATCCACGCGTACGAAGTTGCGGGCATCAACTTGTAGGTAATATTTGCCTCTGCTCTCATGTGATTATAGGACTTCAGAAAAGTGAAGAAAAATGAGTTTTTATTTAAGTACCCACTTATTTCTTTATTTATCAATATGACATCGTCTTCTCTATACATAATTATTATGTACAAGACTTCGTCCGCGTGGATTTAGATTTTGAAAATCTGATTACCGATTCTGATTTTTGAACTTTGATTTTCTGGAATGAAAAGTAGACGTCCGTCTCCATCCGGGATGCAAGCTGTCTCTGTGCCTTTCGCAAAATCGGTTAAGCAGATGGACCGTGAAAAGGTAACAGATAGACTGGCAGACAGACACACTTTCTCATACGGATCTTTTTTATTTATGTATCAACCTTAAATAAGACTAGCTGATTCCCGTGACTTTGTCCGCGTGGATTAAAGGTTTTGAAAATCCCATAAGAACTCTTTGATTTTCTGGGATAAAAAGTAGCCTATGTCTTTCCCCGGGATGCAAGCAATGTGGCTAATTCCGTTGTACACAATCTCTAAACTAAACTAAAATGGCATGTCAATCTGGCATGGCAATCTATTGCTATCCCTTTCATAATGTTGCCTGCGGAAAAGGATAGCACTAGACTTAGACATGTTAATTTAGTTTAGAGATTGTGTACAAGAGAATCGGCCCCATTATCTGTCTATGTCACTCCCCAGATCTTCAACTATACCCATGCAAAAAACCACGTAAACCCGTTGCTCTGTTGGGACGTGATTGATGGACAAACCAACAAAACACACTTGCATTTAAAATAGTGTTTCCATTCGGCATATCAAAGACACTGTATAGAAGTAGAAGCGGGTGTTAACAAAGACCTCTAATTATGTACAATAGCAGCTGAATGTGCGCAAATGAAAGGGGGTAAAGTCGCCGAGTGCGCCTCTGTCATTATAATATGAGCTTTGGCGCCACCGACCGCGAGAGTTACAATTGCAACATAGGTATTGCATGGTTAATGCAGAGGTAACAGGCTCAACATAAATAGGCAGAATACCGACGTACAAAAAAATCTTTATACATGTTTCTAAATGCAATTTATCTTGTTTATGACTTATCACGAGTACCTACCTATTCATTAACGATTTTTAAACCCTCTAGTCTGAATTTATGTCCAAAAAAAATTGTTCAATCGCTTGGTGTTAAGGTTTTGCTGTTAAAATGTTTCAGATAAGACCCACGGCCGAACCTTAAATTTTAAAAAGATGATAATATTTTCTTAAACATGACTACTGTTGGGTCAAATTGTGGCGAATTCCGTGCGGGTGGCAGAAAACGATATAGGTAGGTACCCTACTCACATTGATTTTGTCACAGAAATTGTATGAACGAGTTCTATCTGGCGTGGAGTCGCATACCTCATTCGCGCTTTTTCGCGTCGCATATTTCGGGCAGGATTCGCCTAAAGAGTAAAGTAGGTAGCTAAATATACTTTGACCAAAGCCTTAAAGTTCAGAGGTCCCAAGTTTTTCTACTTAAATAGGTATAATATTTCGGCAAACAAGATATGGTAGATTAGGTAAGTAGATACGATACCTACCTATCACTTTCCACCAGGTATGATTGCGATCAAATCCGGAATCATAAAAAAATGACAGCCAACTGTCTGAAGCGAGGATCTAATCACAATTAGAAACCTGTAATTTTGTTATGTAAACAGTTATTCGATAAGCAGTCGCTATTAGCGAGTAATTACAGTGTTATTAGAGCCGATGCCGTCATCTCATCACCTGTTGAGCGTTGAGCGACGGGACTGTTCGAGGGGGACTCGCTATAGGTATCGTTCGCATCTGCCAAAGTACAAGCTCGCTCGGTCAGAAAAATATACCTAATGAGATTGAAGTTTTCGCAAATAATCTTTTCATTTCATTAATTTTATCATTATCTACATACACAGTACACTGTCGTTACAGGGAGTCCTAATGCGACAGTGTACTCTAAGCTATCGTATACCTACTATATATATTATACGTAACATACAACCCACTTTGCTATTTTTGTGAGCTCACTCAGAGAGCTACAAAATATCTGTTTTTTCGGCTATGAGGTGTTGGGTGCCTGAATGCAATACCAGAGTATACAGATTGTCAGTGACATATACACGATATTCAGTATTTCTCCTAATAAGCAGATTTCCTCAGATTTTTCTTAAGAATTTATGAGGTCAATGTACAACAATTTGCCTACCTGCCTAGGATTTTAAAAATTTTACCCAAAATCTCTAGGTGAGTTTTTGCCTGCATTAGCAACTAAGCGACGTGGTGTTTAAGTTACATTTTCGTTCGACCGCAAAATTACAGAACTCCCTACATGAAACGCTCTTCAGTCGTGTTAGAGCGGCGTTCGGCGAGGTGACCGCGTTGCTCTATGCCTGTTAAATGTGTAAGATCAACAGACGCGGGCGCATAACGCATTACACACCTGCCCGGTACGTGCTTGATGGCGCGAGACTGACGTGTGAACAAATGCTTTACACTATTTTATAAATTACCCTCAAGTTACAACTAAGCTAAGTGTAATGGGGGAATAATGCTGGACAACCCAGGTTTTCTCTCACAATCAACATGGATATTGACCCCACATGATCGACCCTTGGGTTGCCCCGCTGGCTGGAGCACACTATATTTTGGGAATTGGATTTCAAAGTCTAATCTTATCATTATTAAATGCGAAAACGACGTGTTTGTTTGATGATTTGTCCTTCAATCACGCTGCAATGGAACGGCGGATCAACGTGGTCGACGTGACGTTTTGTACGAAGATAGTTAAAGACCTGGAGTGTATCATTGGCTACTTTATATCCCGAACAATAGACGAGTTCCCACGAGATATTTAAAAGTCTAAATCCACGCACATCACCTTGTTTCTTACAGTAGGGTCTTGGACTGTAGTAATAAAATGATGTGATTTTTTTGTATAGCGGTAGTTTATGGACCTAGAATTCATTATTAAAGATAAATATTTAAAAAAAAATGGAATTTTCGTTTGTTTAAACATAATTAATTATTAACTTCACGCTGTACGGAAAGCAATTGATGACTTTACAAAGCGTAAATGACAAATATTTTTACACAGAAGTAGCTTGAATCCTGGAGACGGACAAGGATATTTGTTTGACAGACGGACACTTTTTCTATTAGAATATTAGTATGGAAGTATGGATCACGCGAATGTACCTCTCCAAGGGGGTCAGGGCGCAGTTATTATCGATGTCACGGATGGGGGCCCGACGCTGCATAGCATCTCGCCCTGTCGTCCAAATAAAGCCACTAAACAACTTCATGCTCTATTTTGCCTATGGGCATATTAAGGCAACATCTTCATAGCATAGGCACTTTCAGGATTTATCTTCTAATACCGTTAGGTTAGGCAAATCTAAACAGACTTTGAAGAAACTTGATTTTACATACACCTACCTAGGACCTAGGTACCTATATTTTGAACATCGATTTGTCGAATAATTTTCGCCTGATTTGCGTTATGCTTTTTACATACACATAGCCCCTGCGCTAACGCGGGATAGCGCGGGTGACGTGCGAGTGTGTGGGGCGCCCCCCTGTCTCATACTCCGATTGCCATCTCAACCTGTCGCGTACTATAGGAAGAACCTACTTGAATTTCTATAGGTACGAGTAAAATATCTATTCGTATTTGTCATAATGTAGGCAATGGTACTGTACGAGTAGATATGCACATAATGTGGCGACCTTGAGTGCTGGGAAGATTACACTAATTTAGAGCTTGGCCGATGTGCGCGACCGCAAACTGAACTTAAAGCGGCCTTGGCAGCGTTTTGAAAAAAGAAACCTCTTTATCTCATTGTTTTTCTAGGGTATTTTTTTATGGAACTCGGTCTGTGGTTTAGGTCTCATTAGCTGTGTCGCTTTACTAATTAACATCGTTTTCTTTTTTTTTATTATGGCTTACTATAGATGATACCCGTAGATATAGGAACTTAATTTTCTGGGACAAAAAGTAGGCTATGTTTTAAGTCAGGGTATAAGCTCCATTCCCAGCCAAATCCAGCCCCCAGCAGTCACCCACGCTTGCCCGCATCGTGTTAGCGCGGGGGTTGTGCGGGGCGTTCCCTCCCCGATTGCCATCTCAACCTGTCGCGGACTATAGTAGCCCTGTGGAATTGGATAGGTACCTAGACGTTGGACAAGTGCATTGGCAATGTACCTGACTGAACAATGACAATATGTATAATGTAGGTATATGGGGCATAAAGACATTGCGAGTTATAAAACAACAACATAATCCCAATGATCACAATGAATCATTGCGATGCCAATGATCATGATCACTGTCTGTCCGTGGCAGCGGGCACGCTCCGCGCCGCAATTACGTAACATAAATTTATTCAAACTCGAAACGCGCATGCGCCGTGATCGATGGTCCGGAGTCTGGACTCCGGCGCGTTCGGAAACGCAACAAAATGTTGTTGCACTTTTGATTTATCGCTACAACTTTGTGTGCTGCCTAAATGCCTCAAATCGCTCTTGTTTCGGATTTAGTTTTTATACAGGTTGTTACAAGAACGCTACCAAAAACTTAGCGTTATTGTTACACTACCTAAACACAATCCAATACTTACCAATAACCATTTGCCTCATAGTTGTAGTTTTAGTGATTTAGTATTTTTCAAACCCGCAATGTATAGCGTGCAAAACTCGGGCCAATGCTCCGCCTATGACGCGGCATTGACTCATGTCATGTATCATGTCAGTAATCATCAATGCTATCACCTGTCTTTCTTTTTGCCAGCGCGTTCTGGTTACACACCGTATATCCAGATAGAAGTTGGCCCTAGACTGCAATATCACCTTGTGGTAAGTGGTGATGCAGACTAAGATGGAAGCGGGCTAAGCTGGAAGGGGTATGGCGGTTTTTATTAATCTCATGCCCCTTTGGTTTCTACACGGCATCGTACCACTTGGCGGCACAGCTTTGTCGGTAGGGTGGTAACTAGCCACGGCCGAAGCCTCCCACCAGACTAGAACAGAAATTTAGAAATTATAAAATTATACTTATTAGAATAAATAAAAGATCATAGATCACATTTAACTACTAAAGTAACCATAAACTAGATAAAAATGTAAAACAGGCGTCGATATAACCTTGTAATACTACCGATTAAGATTAAACGGACTTTAAGTTCAGATTAAAACATAAAGCCTTCATGGTGTCAACATAAAACTTAAACTCTCCGATGGATGACGTGGGGAAAAAAGGAAAATAAAAATTTCCAAAAAAAGAATGACCGGCAAAGAGGCGCATTAAGAATTGAGATAAGAGAGATGGACGAGCACTCAGCGGCGCGCGGCCATCTTTATTATTTATTGACACTTAAAATAATTATCTACTTGTAGTTTGGCCCGTGCCGAAAAGTTACGGGTTCGGAAGTTAGAAACATTACTACAATCTATATTTTATTATATAAAATTCAAAGTCCTGACTGACTGACTGACTGACTGACTGACATATATATCAACGCACAGCCTAAACCGCTGGTTCTAGAGACATGAAATTTGGAGGGTGTGTTCTTTGTAAAGAGTAGGTATCCACTAAGAAAGGATTTTGTGAAATTCCACCCCTAAGTGGGTTAAATGGGGGATGGAAATTTGTATGAAACTCCGTCATTTTTGAAGTTACATCGATGAAAATTGGTATTTAAGCTATCGGTTAAAAATAAAAAAAATACATGTTTCTCGATTTTTGGAAATTCTATACCAAGGGGGTTAAATAGGGGATGAAAATTTGTATGAGAGTCCGTCATTTTTCAAGTTATTTGCATGAAAATTGGTATTTGAGTTTTCGGCAACATATGAAAATATCTATTTCAGGATTTTTGGAAATTTAACCCCACTTCGATTTTCTAAATTCCACCCGAGCGAAGCCGGGGCGGGTCAGCTAGTTTACTTATAAGTAGACCAAAATTGTTTCTTCATAATAACGCCAAAGTTTTTTTTTGTTTAGTTTATTGGTTCTAAATCAATACCCATATAATTTGTACGAAAGTGTACTTGTTTATTTGACCTTCAATCACGGCGCAACGAAGCAACAGATCGACGTGATTTTTTGCATGGCGAGTGACATGAGCTTCTTATACCGGAAAATCAAAGAGTTTCCACAGAATTTTTAAAAAAATCGTAAAACGTGGAAAAATTCGTTTGATATGTAAAAATAAACTAAAATTTAAAGTACCTGCAAACGGTATGATGATAATATGATAGCTAGTCGCATCACATTACAGCATCGTTTATTTTAGCCCTATCAGGTTTTTTACAGAATAGGTATGAAAGAGGCCAATCTAAGGAGGTCAATATACCTATTCTTTTCGACAAATTCGTCAGAAAGAAACCAAAGCCATAAAATTAAAATGTATGAATCCTTATCGTATGCTTAGCGCTAAAACGATTTATTTTTACCTCTTAACCAAAATGCAGTTTCTGAGAAACGACGCGATAATGCAAATGATCGCAGTGCAAGGAAAAAAAATCCGCGATAAAGTGACGCGACTGCCAAAATGCCGCGACAAAATACGGGTTTTATCACCAGAGGCATTGAGATGTAGGTACATGTTGTTAGAGCGTGCAATGTCCCAAATGTCTGGTCATACATCAGTCATGATTTTTATCATTCAGTAATTGGCGCTAGACCCTCGCTGTTTATCAATCTCTATCATAATGGGCCCTACGCAGCGTCGTCATCATCATCAACCTATAAAATATGTCCCTGAACACATAAAATGTGGAAGGATTCATGTGTAGAGGTCCACCGCTGGACATTCCACACACGAATCCAGCGGTTCCCTGCGACTAGTTTTATATCATTTGTCCACTTAATGACTACCCAAGCTGCACTTTCCAGTGCGAGGTCACCACCTCATGAGGTCTTCATCCTCACACATCATCAAGTAATACCGTCTGTGTAAGTGTGCCATGCAAACTGACATCCCGGCAAGTTTAAGTGATCAAGTATTCAAGCCTCATACGAATTGGACGATAAATACTTGGTGTACCCCACATAGACGCAATGCATACGGAAATATAGCAAGAGTAATATGCTCACTTAAATAATCCTAATCCTAATATCCTACTAATATTATAAATGTGAAAGTGTGGATGTTTGGATGTTTGTTACTCAATCACGCAAAAACGGCTGAACGGATTTGGATGAAATTTGGAATGGAGATAGATTATACCCTGGATTAACACATAGGCTACTTTTTATCCCGGAAAATCAAAGAGTCCCCGCGGGCATCAGCTAGTATGTCTATATAACTATTAATGGACATTTCGCAGTTTAATTGATTGAATCAATAGGTTGAAACGTTTTCTTAACGCCTCATGTATGGGTTTGCTACTCCATAGAACCATCTCGATAGGCTTTATCGCGGCGCTCGTAACTGTCTGGGATAAATGCCTCTTGGATTTAGACGTTTGTCTGTACACAAATGAGGGATAAATAAACGTAAAAGGTTGAAGAGTTTTGAGATATCGTAAAAAGCGTCGGTAGCGGTCAAAACGCCTGTTCATGATAGCGCCTTCTACACACTTAGTGTATAAACAATAACATTTCGGATGTGTTTGTCCAAAGAATATTTTAAATCATAGAACGCGTAAGAAAGAATTCCGTTCTCAAGAACTCGACGTGTGCATGTATGGATGTTTGGATGTTTGTTACTCAATCACGCAAAAACAGCTGAACGGATTTGGATGAAATTTGGAATGGAGATAGATTATACCCTGGATTAACACATAGGCTACTTTTTATCCCGGAAAATCAAAGAGAGAGAGAGAGAGAAGTCACGGGCATCAGCTAGTAAAATATAATAAGAATTATTACTTGCGAAATCCGTGGATATGTACCTATTCAGGATACTTCTTTGGCATCATGTCACAAATTTTAGGGTTCCGTACCCAAAGCCCTAACGAACGTGGCCCTACTGTCACTCTGGTGTCTGTCTTTCCGGTCTCTAGCTCGTAGGTGAAATAAATGCGTTACAAACCTGAAATTTTGGTGTTACCTAAAATGTTTTTCACAATAAGTACATATCTCCATTTTGATTTGTGGGTTGGAACGTTTTTTAGTAACTTCCGGAGATCAAAAATATCCATAAAAGGCAATGTATACAATGTAGTATAATATTGAACATAGTTACGATCAATAGCCCATTATGCAACGATTAAACGTTGCGGTGCCTATCGTGAATCAATCGCCGTTGCGCCGCCATCTGTCACTAATGAGAGCGAATGAATCATTTCATACGTCCAGTGTGGACACGGCACAACAACCATCTCAATAGCCAATGTACTCCCAAAATTCTATGCAATAAAGGCTATGTTCAATTGAATTTGCTTCATTTGTTGCATACGTACGAAACAAAGATATAAAATATCCAAACAAGTCGATATATCTTTTATAATAATGACGGTAATGACTATATCTCACTGACGTTTGTAAATAATCGCCTGCAGTATGCGGTAAATTTTGGTAGTTTTATTTTAACTTCATAGATCATAATAACTTATTCGGCTAATGTGAAAAACATTACAGATACAACTGGTGGAAACAGTACCGTTGCCGGATTAAAAATATACATCTTCATGAATGCATGATGATATGAAAAACAAGTATAGCGAGATGTAGAAAACGGAAAACAAAATAAATAAATATCACCTCATGAATGTTTATTTAATAGAAATTCGAGAGCTTAAAGAGTAGCTATAATAAAGAAAAAATAGAATAGATAGAAAAAGCTATACCGAAAAAGAAAAGCTTACATAGGAAAAAACTAAAATATAAACTACAAAGCTATAGAGATGATAAGATAGAAGGTAAGATTAGGCTAACTATCTATTGATCATTGAGCTGAAAATAAACAATGAGAAAATCTTCGTTTAAAACCTAGAGTAAGTATAATAAAGTATTGTAGATAAAAACAGCTAAATAGAAAAAGAAAAGCTTATATAGATAAAAAAATTAAAACATACCTAAACTTCAAGCTAGGGAATAAGCTATGAGGTATTAAGAACTAAGAAAACGTTCACTATTGGAAAATAAACAACGAGAAAATATTGATTTGCTGACCAACGAATGTGTTAAAAGAGTTCATTGGCCAAAATACGTGTAGGTATAGAGGTGAAAAAAGATCATTTTCGGCATTATGGGTGTTTAAAGTTTCCATGAGATGTCATTGTCACCATAAAACGACCACAAATTACTTACGGTCCCGAAGTAAGCAATTTGGATCAACATAAAAGGTATTCCTGTCAGTTATAAAACTTATACAGAAATTATGGCGCCTTTGATGTGACATAAACGTGAAATTTGTTTACGCTTCGCCGTTTCCAGCTCCCGAATTTAAATTCCGTGGGTGTAGGCTACCGTGCGGTCCGGTCGGCCCTTTATGAAATTTAATACATGACAAAGTAGGTGCTTGCGATTTTGTCCGTGTCAATTTATTTTTGGTTAACCTACTACTAGGTCGCGTTTGAAATATTACTAAATAATTTATCATCATCATCATAACATAACAACCCATCGCCAGCCCACTACAGAGCACGGATCTTCTCTCAGAATTAGAAAGGTTTTGGCCAAGTGCGGATTGGCGGACTTCACACGCAGCATGCATGTTTCCTTTCGATGTTTTCCTTCACCGCTAAGGCAAGTGATAATACTGCAAAAAGTTACAGAAGGCCTCTTAAGCCTTTATAACCACTAGGCTATATCAACAATAGGTATGCACAATGCACATATGATTTATTAGTATAATAATTTGTGAGCACAACAATTATTGCACATCATAATATTAAAGACAGTCGGTCTGTGGTCGTGACCGGATCCTTGCCAGTTACGTATCGATGATTGAAGCACTTAACGGTGATTGATTTGGGTTTTGAAACGCCTGCCGAGCGCCGATGTTATGATGACGTATTAGCCAATACCCCCAGCCCTTTAAGGTGATTACTGATTACTAAATTTGCCTACATTCAGTCGAAAGATGATAAAATCTGTAGAGTTATGAGAATTAACACAACCTGGTTAGAAGCTTTTCCTGCTGCCTAAATACGCGCCCCTCTCCTAGCTCCATATTCCTTCAGAGAAATTTCCCTATATAATGCACTCTCACGAGTCTCAGCGCTCTCCATAGAAACGTAATTTGGTTCTCATTTGAATATTAACAAACTCAATGGAATTTTGTAGATACGTTCTAGAAACAAATAGCTGTCTCTGTCTGTAGTTTTTCAGATTTCTATAAAAATGTGTAGTTTTAAAGTTATACGGGCTCAAAGATTTATATACATGTAATGTTTAATTAGATATTTAGAATATTAAGGTATTTCACTAACATTTATAATATATGGACCTATCGTTGTCTGAAAATAAAATAAAAGTATTATTTTATTCTTGATTTTGTAATGTATTTATTTTGTACACGGGCGTGAGAGTAAAACATATACGAATAATAATTTATTTAACTGTAATCTTTTTTTTTTCATGTCTATTTTTGAGGCGAAACATTGTCCCCAACACTACCCAACATCTGAATTTTAAAATGTTTCTGCTAAATAAAGAATTTGATTTTGAAGGCGATACATACGATAACACCACCGTTGAGCGACAGAGGTGTTTACAATTTTATGAACCTGATAAGTATACTGAACAATTCCGGGACCCCCCGCAAGGCGATAATACGATTATAGGCGATCAATCGATCCCACTCAATAAGCCGCACTTTCACCAGCTCTTAAATGTCAAACCTGTGTGACGTTATAAGGGCTTAGACACACAAAGCGCGGTGGTAACGTGTCCAATGCATCTCCTAGAATCAGGCCAGGCTCCAGGGCCGTCTTTACCCGGGGGTTCAAGGGGTGCGGCGCACCCGGGCGCAGAGCCCTAGGGGGCGCAAGCCGACCTCCCATAAATTTACTTACCTACCTAGATTTAATTTCGGGTGGTGCCGAAAAGGAAAGAAATATATGCCTCCCATTGGCAATATCGTGAAAAATTTCGCGCTCGATTCATCGATTTACGAGTGCCTAGATTTAATTTTCGGGGGTGCCGAAAAGGACAAAAATATGCACCTCTCTTGAGCGATATTAAAAAAATTCGCTCGCGCTTTAATGAGGGGTGGGGCGCAGACTAACTTTCGCACCCCGGCGCCGAATATGCTTAAGCCGGCCCTGCCAGGCTCACCCGGTCATGTGACCTGAGAAAGATAAATATGGCAGCGCACCCCTTCGACAGCACTCGCGTAACTATTATCCCTAATAATAATAATAATAATAGTTTGCGCGATGGAAAGAGAGGCATTTATAAAATTTTAGAGCGCAGCGCTATGCTAAACTGCACTTCATTGCGTCGTAACTAGAGTCGCTATTTACCTGCGTCTTTGTGGTGTGATGTTTCTGTACCTGGAATGTACTATGAAGTTTGTGCTAGAAGCTATAATTCGTATGAAGACCGGTTGCATTTTGGCATTGGCACCTAGGCGTTTAGCTTTTCTAGCAGCTATAGTAACCGTGATAACCAGAAAGATCGTCTAGTAACCTAAGGCAGGATTAAATGAACCGCTCCAAAGTCTCAGTGGAAGTCAAAATTACTAAAAAAGTCTTGCTTTAGCAGCTGAAGAGAAGCGATCGCTTAGGCGATGAGAGCAATGGACGCCCGTCGGAAAGCGTATAAATAGATACATTGTCGAACGCGCGTAGGAGGCTGATTGCAGACATGTATGAAAATACCAAAATCTTTATTTTTGAATAGTTCCTAGTATTAATAAATCTTACACGTTAGTATGACGTTTTGTCACACTTCTACCGGCGCGTGTTATATTTATCCAAGGCCTTAAATGTCAAACTGTGTGACATTATTAAATCTGGATCATACTAATCTCGGGTGTTCAATTTTGTCACACAATCCTTTTTGTCACGGCCATTTGATTAGTATCGTGATTATAGACTGTCTTATATTAAGTGTCGGTTGGTACTTGTAGAATACTACGAGTGTTAGGGCTCGTATACATTTTAAGAATTCTAATTCCTATACTAATGTCCGATCCGAGAGAGTGTCTATTTGTTATTTCTTAGCGCCTCAAAGATTTCAATGGGAATCTACATACCTACTTATAAAAAAAAATTGTGACTGGAAACATACAAACGCAATAGTACCTATATTGTTCGTGAAATTGTTATAAAACTATTCGTTAGGATAAATTAAGAATTTATGCTTCTACAGACAAACATAAGGATTATTATATTTGAAATCATCACTTAATACTGGCAGCTGGTAATTACAAGTTAAAACAGAAAAATTAAATAAGAAAAACTAAAAATATTCTAAAAATTACAAACTTGCATAATCACTATACATTACTTAGGTATTTATTAATGAGTTTCATGCTCTTATTAGGCCTTTACAGCCGTACAAAAATTGCCATAGCGGTCGGTATTTCACGACCACACGGCGGGGTATTGGTAAAGTTTTCAACTAGCAATAATCGCACCTCGGATTAACCTCATTGGTTACGATATTGCCTCTGCGCAAAGTTAACGGTGAAAGATTACTGTAAGCTATTTATGATTGCCTGACACCCTACCTCAAACGCGTTGTTATAGCCTTGTAGTGACATCTATTGACAACTTTCAGAACTGAAAAATCGCATACCGATTCCAAAAGAACATATTTAATTGATACCGTCCTACATACCTAGTAGTAATATATTTTTTATATATTTTAACAAGCTTTTGCCCTTGACTTCATCCGCGGTGCACGCAGTACGCGACAGGTCGAGATGGCAATCGGGGTGGGAACGCCTCGCACACCCGCACAGCCCCCGGGCTAACCCAGTGAGCGATGCGCGGTTGACGTGTGGGTGTGCGGGGCGTACCCTCGCCTCATACACCGATTGCCATCTCAACCTGTCGCGTACTATACTTAATTTGTAATTTACAGCCTATGTCACTTCTGGATAAAGTAGGTTTCTAAAAATGAATCAAGTATTTGAATCGGTTCAGTAGTTTCAGACTTATTGTAAACAAACAACACTTTCAACTTTATAACATTATAGTATAGATTTGTTCTATAACAAAAATAAATAAAAATTCGGTTTTTCGTGCTTTTATTTGGTCTTGTTGACATATTTCTCAATAATTAATGGATTTTGTCAAAAGGTAAGTACCGAGAAAGCTTGTAGGTATACCGGAGACGAACATAGACTATTTTTATCCTGAAAATTAAAACTGGCTGGCTGACATAACAACGTGCAGCTTTAAATGGGTTTAGGAAACACCAGATTTAGTATGTGGGTTATTCTATAACGTTCCCATTGAGAATTGAAATTTCAACGAGATATTTAAAAACCTAACTTTATGGTAAACGGTATAGCAATAGGGTCTTGAACTGTAGTAATAAAATGAAGGGATTTTTTGCATAGCGGTAGGTAGTTTATGGGGCTAGAATTCATTATTAAAGAGAATAATTTAAAAAAAACATGATTTTTAATTTATTTTTAACATGAACGTCCGCGCTGTACGGAAGGTGAATAATGACGTCACAATCCTTAAACGACAATTTTTAACAAAAAAAAAAAAAATTAACATAAAAATAGAGTAATTTGTGCGGGAAAATATTTTTTTTGTTAAAAAATTTAAAAACATATTTTGTCGTTTACGCCATGTGACTTCATTAATCACTTCTCGTACAGCCTGACGTTAATAATTAATTAATTAATTAATAAAATCATGCTTATTTTAAAATTAACTTTAATAATGAATTCTAGCCCCATTAACTACCGCTATACATTGAATTATTATGTACCTACCTCAGTGAAGCTATACAAAAAATCACATCATTTTATTACCACAGTGCAAGACCCTATTAGATACGCAGATCGCTTTCATTTGCTAAGCGCATCGAATGCTATCTCTCTACCGTACACACAGCAAAAATACTTGCACGTAGTGTTTTCTCAGAGCATCTCCTATGAATGAATAGCTTTGGAGTCACGACTGGATTGTGACTATTTTTTATCGGGCCGTGACACTTTGCCTTCCGTGTCGGAGGTCGGGGGACCAGGTGCGTGTCCATTATACATCCGTATCTAAATATATAAAAGGAAAAGGTGACTGACTGATCTATCAACGCACAACTCAAACTACTGTATGGATCGGGCTCTGGTATGCAGATAGCTATTATGACGTAGGCATCCGCTAAGAATTTTTGAAAATTCAACCCCAAAGGGGGTGAAATAGGGCTTTAAATGGTCCACGCGGACGAAGTCTCGAGCATAAGCTAGTTAACATTATAAATGCGAAGTGTGTCTGTCTGTCTATATCTGCTAGCTTTTCACGACCTTCCGTTCAACAAATTTTGACGAAATTTGGTACAGAAATATAATATATGTATGTAGTTTGCATCTCAGGGACGGATATACGCTACTTTTGGTCGCGAAAAAAATAGAACTTACATGGACGAAGTAATCGGCATCATCTACTTGGACAGAGATAGCTTGCATCCTGGAGACGGACATAGAATACTTTTTATCCCGGATATTATAGGGGATTTTTCAAATCTAAATTCACACAGATAGTCGCGGGCATCATCTAGTCTTTGTATACGAGAAACCCGTTTTAGATTGAGGTAGGGTACTTAGGGTGAGGTAGGAAGGTTAGCTTTGATAGGTACCTACTAATTCCTGTAGGGTAAGTTATTGGTATCAATGTCAAGGGACTCAAGGGCAAATCAATGGGTTTCGTTTGGCCTTGTCATATATTGGTATGAAAGCTCGATAGATGAATTAAAAAATTATGACTACCAACATGTTGCGACTTCGGCCGCGTGGATTAAACCGTAGTTTTGGCATGACAGTTGACAAATAAATATGGCGAGTCCTTTCCCAAAATTAACGCATTATATAAATACTAGACTGCCTGCGACTTCGTCCGCGTGGAATTAGGTTTTTAAAAATCCCGTAGGAACTCTTTGATTTTCCGGGATAAAAAGTAGCTTATGTCACTCTCCAGGTCTTTATTTATACCCATGCAAAAATCACGTTAATCCGTTGCACCGTTGCGACGTGATTGAAGGACAAACCGACAAACCAACAAACCAATAAACAAACACACTTTCGCATTTATAATAAGGGTACTGATATAATATCACCCGGACGAATAAACGAAAATATAGTTGACGGATAATGTAACCAACGATAATATTTCAAAATACAATGGACACTGTCACGTCAAAGCTACCAAAAATTGTCGTGACCAATGGTCACGGGAGGGTCACGACACAGGTCTTCCCTCATCAATGAATGACAGCCATTTTGTAAAATTCATAAAAAAAAACATGATTTTCCATCAGCTTTACAGAAACCATGGAAGCTTTACACGGGTCTTGTTTCTTGGACTGTCACGATATTAATATTGGTACTGGTTCTGAGCACAACCTAATTTTAGAGTATTCGCATACTCTTCTTACTAATGTACTTAATATAAAAAGGACAGACGCAGCTTGACAGTTTTAAATTTTATTTTTAGATGGTAAAACCCGTGATTTTAGCGCACAGCCGCGAGCCTACTGTTTAAATTTGTAGCACTAAAATAAATGTAAAGTTCATGTTCTGTCCCTTTTTAGCATTGTTAAAAAGCAAACGATGCAGATACTCTAAATTTAGTTTAGAGAAAGACAACGGAATCGGTGCCTTGGCTGCATAGCTTGACGATCGCTTAGTTAGAGGAGATTTTTTTATCGAGTTCATCGTAAATTGTGTGCCTGTTGGAAGGAGTTACTTAGCGGAAGTCCATGATATACAACGGATAATAAGCTTATTTTGCTATAAACCGCTAAACTACAAATACAATTTGCAGTCTTTGCAAGAGTTGTTCCATGTGTAGGTATGTTTTTTTTGAGACACAAAAAATGAAAACTGAATCTGATCAGTATTTAATTTTATTGTAATTCTAAGTCAGTGGGTAAAGCGGTGATATATAATGGTAAAGACTTCGGGCTGCTATTCGGGGAGTCCGGGGTTCGAATTCAGGCACGCACTTCCCATTTTTCGATGTAATGTGCGTTTTAAAATCTTGGTAGGTACACACTACACACCTTTGAGGAATCATCGGGGACTTTCAGGCATGCAGATTTCCTTACGGTGTCCTTCTTCTTCATCGTTAAAGCAATTAATTTGACAGAAAGAAAGAAATACATTTATTTGTTGTTGGTGTAACAGATAAAAACAAAATATACAAATGTAACGTTTTCATCTGTGACACCACCCCAAATGGGTGTATAAGTCCCGCAAATTGCTAATGCGCGTGGTCGCCATTTTAGTGACGTTAGCACTAGACTGAAGTTTCGAGCTGATGGTACAATTTTGTATATTTTTATTTCGGCCGACGACGTCAAAATGACGTCATTTTGATGTTAATGAGAGATGGCTCCAGCGCAATAGCAATAGGCTACTTGACAATTTTTTTAAGTTGGTCTTAAATGGTTAATATTTGTCCTATTATATCAAAAAAATTAACACTATATTTTTTTGCGCCCTAAAAACCGTAAAACTTTAATTTAAAAAAATATTTTTCTTAGACAGGTGAAAACACTGTCGGCCAGGTTATACTGTTGTTTACAAATGCATGACGTCAGAGCACAGATAATCTATCGGCCAAACATGGCCGATAGACCAACTTAAAAAAATTGTCAAGTAGCCTATTAGCGGGACTTATACAGCTCACCATAATGTCTTGCATCATATGTTTTAATACGCATAAAAAGCAGGACGCTGATTTTCAGATGTGACCCGGGTAATATTCTTTTTGTATAGTGAAATCTTAGAAGGTACTAACTTATAACCAAATAAAACGTTATATAATCAGCTTATATCTTACAATCAGTATGTTGATTATAGCAACGACACACATAACCCACCATTAGGTTCGATAGCGATCTTCATCAGGGGTCGAGAGGTCAGCGCTCCAGCACTAATATCATTAATCCGTATCACCCGAATGTACTCATTAATGCTTGAGTGTCTTAGTAGGATCACCATAAAGCACTGATGTATTACTTGCTGTTTATTATATCACTAGCGCGACTTCGTACGCGTGGACTACACAAATTACAATCCCCTATTTCACCCCTTAGGGGTTGAATTTTGAAAACTCCTTTCTTAGTGGATGCCTACGTTATAATAGCTATCTGCATGCCAAATTTCAGCCCGATCTGTCAAGTTGTTTGAGCTGTGCGTTGATAGAGCAGTCAGTCAGTCAGTCAGCCACTTTTTCCTTTAATATATATTGAGATTATATAAAGCTTTTTTTTTATTTTTAACCGACTTCAAAATCCGACTTAATGCAAATAGATTATGAAAACAGTTAACTATAATTATCTATTAGAATAAACTAAGTTTAAGCTAACGTAATTTTAGATATCTACATAATAGCCTACAGGTTAGATGGTAATAGGAATAAAGCTGGCATTGTAAAATGGTACTTCATGGTTAAAAAAAACCGACTTAAAAAAAGAGGAAGTTATCAGTTCGTCGCGGGTGTCACTAGCAGTATCTTTAGTTGTCGAATCTATAATATATTATATATCAGCTTTTATCAAAGAATAGTGATTAATTGATCACGATTAAGTGAAAATATATTACATAAAAAGTGATTTAAAATACCTAGTACAACTAGCATTTAAAGTTTAAACATATAAAACGTACCTACGTAAAATAAAAGGTACAAAAAGACTCAAAAGTCAAAAGCTTTTGAAATTAAAAGAAACATCGCGCGTTGAAAATTTTATTTTCGTATTTATTCCAAAGAGAAAAGCGACCAAATAATTAGACAGTCACATCAGTCTCTATAGTAAACGAGTAATTGAGAGCATTGAGAGCTTAAAAAAGCTTAGCTTAGAACTGACATCACCAGAAATTCGCACATCACTGAAAAATTATATCTTCTGGTCGAAGATCTGAATCCATCCAACAAAAGAAGTGTGGTAGTTCTACTTTTGCCTATTGCTTTATTTCAAACACCGATCGACGTATTAGGAAATTTCGAAAACAAAGATCAATTAGCTGTATTCATACGGTGTTTTAGACGTCAATATTGCGAATATGCCAGCGTTTCCTAGTGCCTGCATAGGAACGTAATTGCGGATTGTAATTATTATTATGTTGTCAGATTGTTTTATCAGCTTGGTGATGGCGTAAGGTATAAGAGTTTGCTTGAAGCAGTTGAAATTTACTGTCTCAGTTTAAGGATTTGCGTAGCAAGCAGTTCAACACAGAGAATGTTTAACAAGTCCGCTTTAGACACAACAAAAAAAACCACGAAGGTTTAGGTGAAGTGTGTCATTCCGTCTACTTATCAATACATAATAGTGATTCTATAAATAATAAATAATTGCTGCGCCACTGGAATGTGTTAAACGAATATTTTTAGATTTTTTAACATAAAAATATTTTCCAGCAGAAATTACTCTATTTTTAAATTTAGAATTAAAAAATATATGTCGTTTACGGATTGTGACGTCATTATTCGCTTTCCGTACAGCGTGACGGTGATGATTAATTATGTTAAAAATGAATAAAAATCATGATTTTTTAAATTAATCTAATATTATACAAAAAAATCACATAATTTTATTATTACAGTCCAAGATCTTATTTGGAATAGAAACAAATTATTGAAATTATTGAACTTTTAATTATATGTGACTAACTAGTTGACAGTTTATAACTTGTACCATGGTACAAGCCAAGAGACAATACGGTTGGTTAGTAGATCGGGGTCAGGGCGGGTCACGAACCGACGCAAGCTCCAGGCACCAGTTTTGGGGTCAAACTCTAGAGCACTACATATATACTTCCTAAATTCAGTAAATACTTGTAACCATATTGAAATATTGTGTTGTGACTTACTAATTAATAATTTGTACTGATTTGTCAATTAAATTCAAGTAGCTAGTATTTAATAAACATAATGATCTGCATGGCGATAGTGGAAGGATATCTACTAAAATAATTTAGCACGACTAAAAATCAACCAGAACTTTTCCACAACGAGTTCTATCCTAAGAGTTAGAGTGTCTACCTTCAGACAAGTTTCTAAGTACATAATACTTATATGAAGTTATATTGTAATATTTAGCTAGGTTTTTTAGCGTTTAAACTAAGGTTTTTTTTTCTATACTTATGTATATTTTCTGTAACTAGTTGTATTTTTTCCTTAATAATAAAAATAAATTTTAAATAAAATAAAATATACTCGAAGATACAAACAAGTATTTAAAATAGAGCATCGTGATACAATGATTATAAGTTTTTATTTATTATTTATTTATTTAGATACAAGTTAGCCAATGACAGCAATCTCACCTGGTGGTAAGTGATGATGCAGTCTAAGATGAAAGCGGGCTAACCTGGAAGGGGTATGGTAGTTTTTATTAAACCTATGCTCCTTTGGTTTCTAAACAGCATCCTACCGGAACGCTAAATCGCTTGGCGGCACGGCTTTGCCGGTATACGTAAACAAGGGATAAAGTTATTTTTTATAGATATTAAAGTTTACATACCAAGTTATGTTTCATATGGGCACAGAGTGCCATATTATATGGGTATGCGTACAGACAAAACATGCCTACATTCCAACCAGTCAAAATTGTACATTATGATACAAGAACAATACTAATTGACCATGACATGTCATTCCTTAAACCAATAAAAAAAGTATCACCCTAAAACAATAGCGATCGGCAGGCGATCACCTTGATCGTATTAATTAATCAATATTATAATTGCAAATGTGTCTGTCTGTCTGCTAGCTTTTCACGGCCCACCCATTTAACCAATTCTGACGAAATTTAGTATAGCTAGAGATAAGCTAGCATCCCGGGGATGGACATTTGGCTACTTTTGTCACGGAAAATTAGGAGTTCCCACGGAATTTACAAAAAACAAAAGTTACATTATTCCTGAGTTACATAGGCTATGTTTTATTTAAAAAAAATTAGACATCCCTACGAAAATTGTTACCCGTGCGAAGCTTGGGCGGGTGGCTAATCTATAAAAAGCATAAGCTGACTGATCTATTAACGCACAGCTCAAACTACTGGACGGATCAGGCTGAAATTTGACATGCAGATATGGCGTAGACGTTCGCTAAGAAATGGTTTTTGAAAATTCAACCCCTAACAGCGATCACGCACTCATCCGATCCAAATCCGTGAAAATACGGATATAATAAATATCCACGACATATGTCACTACTCATAAGTTACCATACTAAACAAAAAGGAACGTATTCTCACGGACTCGGATCGGATGAATGCCTAACCGCTGTAAGGGGGTAAAATAGGGGTTTGAACTTTGTGTAGTCCACGCGCACGAAGTCGCGGGGATAAGCTAGTATGATATAAATAATCATGATAAAAGGACCCACATCCGTAATGGTGATTGATTGGGCAACGGGTACACAGTGGAATTCGACGTGGGCCAACCGGCAAGCGGACAACTCGGCCGATCATTCGCGTGATCATGATCACGAAATTGTTGACGAGTCTATTGCTAACCGCTGCATTTACATGACAATGCCTGATAAGTGTTGTTGTACGCAATTTGACCACTGGCACAGGGAACTCTCGGTTTGTTCCTGAATCGACGATATGTCAAATATGTATTAGGCTATGGTGATGTGAAACGATTTTCACAAACTTTCCGCTTTCAGAGAAAGTCAAATTCAAATGATTTATTCAAAATAGGTAATAAATTACTCTTTTTGATGGTCTGGTGTTAGATTTGTAAGATATAGTGGTGATAATTATTACGCAAACTTAAAACTAAAGCTACGAGGGTTCCAAACGCGCCCAGGTCTGAGAAGAGCCCACAACAAAAAGTAGAATGCTTTCAGAGAGAGAGAAGTCGAACTCTTTCAGAGAACTGTGGCCCTACCGCGGTTGTTTGACAGCTGCAATGTCACGATCGCAATCATCTCTGATTGGTTAATGCTCGCTCACTATTGGCCACAATTCATTGTTGCAACAAGAATCGCACAAATTCAGCCAATCAGAACAATTGAGATTGTAATAATGATTGATGCAGGTTTTAGACAATCGCCCTGCAGCTCTAAATGTATTGCTATTCCCTTCATAATACTTACTGTATACGTACTCCCTGCGGAATAGGATAGCACTAGGCTTAGACCTGTCCAGACCAAATCTTTTCGGTAAGTAGGTATATTTTTTGAGCCAGCTCATTGATTTTTACTATTTTAATACAATTTAAGTGAACTACGACATTGGGGCCGATTCTCTTGCACACAATCTCTAAACTAAACTAATTAACAGGTCTAAATTTAGTGCTATCCTTTTCCGCAAGCAACATTATGAGAGGGATAGCAATATATTTAGACGTGCCATTTTAGTTTAGTTTGGAGATTGTGTACAGCGGAATTAGCCTCATTATTGGGGCCGATTCTCTTGCACACAATCTCTAAACTAAACTAAATTAACAGGTCTAAATTTAGTGCTATCCTTTTCCGCAAGCAACATTATGAGAGGGATAGCAATAGATTTAGACGTGCCATTTTAGTTTAGTTTGGAGATTGTGTACAGCGGAATTAGCCTCATTAATTAGCAAAATCTGAATATATAAAAGGAAAAGGTGACTGACTGACTAACTGACTGATCTATCAACGCACACCTCAAACTACTGGACGGATAGAGCTGAAATTTGGCATGCAGATAGCTGTTATGACGTAGGCATCCGCTAAGAAAGGATTTTTGAAAATTCAACCCCTAAGGGGGTGAAATAGGGGTTTGAAATTTGTGTAGTTCACGCGGACGAAGTCGCAAGCATAAGCTAGTTGTTAATAAACCTCACATAGAAGCATTGAAATGAAACAATGTCAGAGAAACAAAAGCGATCTTGTCGTACGGTCCTAACTAAATAACACAATTCAAATTTTAATTGGATTTCGTGTATTGAAATTAATGTGGCCCTTGGCGAATTTCGTGTAGAAACCTGGCTGTTAAGATCTAATACACGAACCGCTCAATAAATCACAGGGATTTGGAAAGGCAAGTGAAACATTTAGTTAGCTCTGTCCTCAAAACCTGACAGCGCGGCGCGTCCTGATCACCTGGCTTCACGGATATACCTATACTTGGGAATTCATAATTAATTGGGGTTATGTTATAGGATATTGAATATGTTAGAGGAAATATTCGGTTTCAGTTTATAGCAATGCACGAGATGTTAGTGGTGCTACCTTACCTGTTGGAACATTTAAGAATGTTATTAAGAACTAGCTGATGCCCACAACTTCGTTCGCGTGGATTTAGGTTTTTCGAATTCCCGTGGAAACTCTTTGATTTGATTTTCCGGTATAAAATGTAGCCTATGTCACTCTCCAGATCTTTAACTGTACCTACTCTTGCAAAAAATCACATCGATCCGTTGCTCCGTTGCGACGTGATCGAAGGACAAACAAACAGACCCTTGCTTTTTATAATCAGTATAGATTGGTGGTGATATGGATGATGTAATAATAAGAATCGAGATTGATGGCATGAATTGATGAGTGACATTGCGGTTCATTTTATCCTGGAAAATCATAGGGTTCCCAAGAGATTTTAAGAAAACCTAAATTCATGCGGATGCAGTCACGAGCCACAGCTAGTTTTTCATAACTGTCAAAGGTAGACATGAAGTTAGATAATATTTATTTAGGCTTCTAAGGACCTACTGATGTTGCGAATAAGAGCCGAAATCTAATCCTAACGCATTTCGGTTTTTGTCGAAAAAAGATTTTTGGCCACAGACAGAAAAACAGACTTTGATGATCGCTTACGCCATACACGGAGTAGATCATCTCAGCAACTACGCGATGCGATACTTCTTTATCAAGAAGATTCGCATCTCGTAGTTTCTGTCTAAAGAAAATTTGATCATGCATGTCTAAAGAAACATGTTTTAATTTAGATAATGGGTACATACAAAAATTATTTTGATGTTTTTATTTGTCGATATTTCATCCCAATTGCAACCCAATTTTAATAAAGAAACATGGATCTCCTTCCTCAAACATTGTTGATTTCAAAAGCATCCTGGTTTTTTTTCACTTTGTCTTCCCAGTAAACACTGGATTTTGTCCAAATAATTTCAGGCAGAAGACACAAAATATGCATTGTTTGTTGTTTTAGTAACAATAAGTTTCATTCGAATATGTATGTGAAATCATGCTGTTTCAACGTGCGTTCACTTTCACCCATATCCGCGAGTTCATTCCCTAGATTTACGACAGCACCGAATAGAGTCGTCACTAGCATGTACCACGTCGCCTGGCAATAAATTAGCGAGCGAGTGTTCTGCATTCCCACGAACAAAACCGTATCAAGATGAGCCCAACAACACCCGAGTACGGGGACGAAATGCTTTATTTTCTTACTCGATTTATTCCGAGTGACACCCTTGCGTTTTGTAACCTGTCACTCGTGCTAGTAACGAAGTACGATAGCTCAGGAAATATGGTACGGTCTAGCAACCCTATGGTTAAAATACGAGTGTCCCTCCTAAAGGCTTAAGTTTTTCTATAATATCCCTGAATTTGTGAGCCGCTGGGTTCAGACAGCGCAAGTCCGTGACGTGTGGAAGTCCCTACAAGAGACTTTAATATGTTGAGAAGTTGACGTATATCTGTTGACTTAAGTCCCGCAAAAGGCTAATGCGGGTGGCCGCTATTTTAGCGACGTCAGCACTAGACTGAAGTTTCGAGCTGATGGTATATTTTTATGTCGACTGACGTCAAAATTACGTCATTTCGATGTTAATGATACATGGTTTCAGCGTAATAGCAATTTGCGGGACTTATAGTGATGTGTTGAAATTAAAATGGTAGAACATGAGTGGTTCGAAGTAGCGCAGGACAAGCATGAGTGGCAGATTCAAAGATGTGTCGGGAGGCGAAAATTATTGGGTCACTGAGTCATAGAGCAAACTATCTACAACCCTTCTTTCCGGATTTCAGATCGTAATTAAACCGTTGAGCTATTGAAGCTAACAATACCTAATTACGTGACAAGTTATCTAAAAGACAAACAAGTAAAAAAATAGTGACACTGTTATTTAATAATTTAACGTTCACTGATACGAAAGGCGATAAGTATGAACTATGATTTGATGTGATATGTTAGGCGTTGAATTTTTGTGTCATAAAATGCATACTGAAATGTCTTGATCAATTTTCAAACCAACTTAACAAAATGATCAATCATAGCCCTTGTCAGCGGTTTGTTCCGTATAGCCTTGCATATTTCAAATTAGAATATTTCAGCGTTTCTTTACATTCCCTATGTCATATTGCCTCAGATATAAAGCGTATTGTACCTACTAAGTGTTTGACTTGATCTAACGTAACCTATATAATATGTGAAACACAAAAACGTTTCTACCTATCTCCGTTATAGACTTTGAAACCAGCCAACCGATGTGCCCCAAACTGGATTCATTAGAAAAGCAAAAATGCGAAGATGGTTTTAAAATATTGGAATTGAGTAGATTTAGGTAACATACTTAATTAATGTAACCTAAATCTACTCAATCGTTTTTAGGGTTCCGTACCTCAAAACGAAAAACGGAACCCTTATAGGATCACTTAGTTGTCTGTCTGTCTGTCTGTCTGTCCGTCTGTCTGTCAAAAAACCTACAGGGTACTTCCCGTTGACCTAGAATCATGAAATTTGGCAGGTAGGTAGATCTTATAGCTGACATTTGGGGAAAAATCTGAAAACCGTGAATTTAGGGTTAGATCACACAAAAAAAAATTAAATTGTAGTTTTGAGCTAATAATTAGTATTTTCAACTTTCGAAGTGAGTGACTATATCAAGTGGGGTATCATATGAAAGGTCTTCACCTGTACATTCTAAAACAGATTTTTATTTATTTTTATGCATCATAGTTTTTGAATTATCGTGCAAAATGTCGAAAACATACGACTGTAGTACGGAACCCTCATTGCGCGAGTCTGACTCGCACTTGGCTGGTTTTTCGGATCACCGTAGATTTCGTAGTATTTAAGATTGACATATTCATGGCATGGCATTGTACTAAAGCTCAATATAATAGCTTATCTTATCACAAACTTAGTCAATATATTTTAGTGCGCCGTAAACAAATGCAAGTGATGATGCACGATTTGACTATATATGGTTATTATATCGATTGTGCAACGTGGCTCGGCGTTGTGTAATGCCTCTTCTTGATGAAGAGCTTTTCGGTTCGCACAGTAAATCTGATTGCTGAATTACAGTTGGCAATGGAGCGGCGTAAATAAATGTAACTGAATGATGCACGATTGTTTGTTGCCTGTAGTGCACGCTACTGCAGTTAGACCCTTTCCAGGTCATCTTCTATGCCTCCAATTATTAAGTTAGTGTTCAGGGTGAGAGTTTTTTTAAATGTTTTTTTAAATGCAAGTTAATGTGGGACAGCGCCATCTACTCGTACCTATACATGTGATTTAGTAAATTATTTAATCATCACTGTTTAAATTTTTTTGTGATGTAACCACATATTCACGGTTTTCGGAATTTTCCCTATATTTGTGCTATCCTACCAAATTTCATGGTTCTACGTCAACGGGAAGTACCCTGTTTGATTCCCTTTTCTTGACAGACGAACAAACAGACAATGAAGTGATCCTAAAAGGTTCCTTTTTTTTTTGAGGTACTCTTCCTTTATTCCCTAAAAATCAAGATAAGTTGTGATTATGATATAGAACAAGATATGATTCCCGAACAAACGAATACCTATTGTAAATATGTTTTCTCTATACGTGAATTTTGTAATTCTTTGAGACAAACAAATTATTTTTTAACCTGATATGAGTCAACAATACATACGCAGCGTTATCTGATTCACAATCCTAAACCAGCAAATATGAAATTATACAAAACAATACGAGCCGCGATCAAAACTGATTCCAATCAAACTGTATCAACATAATTAGATTTAATAACAACTGGCCGGACAATCGCCGTGATCGCCAAGATATAGTATTCGACATTGCGTTGCAATCCCATATCAGATAGACTAAGAGCCCATGGTATACAAAACCTCAAAATATATTTTTTTTTTTGAAAAAAAAACAAAACAGAATCATGTCAAAGAATATGTCTACATTTTCTAGTTTTTTAGTTTTCAGAACATGAAACCACTCATGTGTCTGTCTTTCTATTTGTTCGTCCGCGATTAAGTTAAATTTTTATACAAAATATTGACTTTAAATAAATGAAATTATACAAAACAATGCGAGCCGCGATCAAAACTGATTTCAATCAAACTGTATCAACATAGTTAGATTTAATAACAACTGGCCGGACAATCAACGTGATCGCCAAGATATAGTATTCGACATTGCGCTGCAATCGCATTATCTGGATATCGGATAGGCTAAGAGTGCACGGGACATAAAACCTTAATAAACAACGAAATGTTTTTATTGAAGAAAGATACAGAATTGTGTTAGAGTTCACATATTCCAGCTTTTAACGAGATATAGATATAGACACTGGATATTGTTTCGTTTTTGTATCTAACTTTAAAAAGCGAAAATGCGTATTGATTTGGCAAACTTTAATATTTCTCTTATCTACTTATCTTAGCCACTGCAACCAACAGACGGGTGTACAATCTGACAGATTTGTGGCAAAATTACTACCCATCCATTACCCGTACTACAAATGCGAAAGTGGAGTTGTTGGTCTGTTTTATTGTCTTTCAATAACGTTGCATTTTTTTTTTGCGTTGGATCGACATTATTTTTTTGCATGGGAAGACTTGGAGAGTGCGGGCGACGGGACGAAGTTGCGGGCATCAGGTAGTGATATCATCATTGTTCTTAATATACCTACCGTCGTCTCATTGACTAGAACCGTTTAGAAATTTCTATTACATTGCACCCGTATTAAGGTATCTGATTGAGAGGAGTAGGCTCAATATATCTCTTTCGGCGTTAATAGCTTCGAACTATCGCGTCCCCTATTATTTTGTCAAGTCGCGGATTTATGGATGTTAGAACTTGGAACATAACGGTGAAACTGTGTTGGGTCCCGGGAACAGGATGGTGTTCAAAGCCTCCTAAAGGTCGTCTGCGGTGTTCATACAACCGATGCTATCGACGGGATAAGCGGAACTAAGTCCATTTATAAGGTGGACATGCGAATGTAACATTTAGAGGAAGATATTTTGTCCGTAATAGGTGGATTCTATTTGACTGTAACTTTGGATTTACTGGGAATGAATCATGATGGGATGGGAAATATTATAGTCTGGAGAAAAGCCTTTGAATCGCTCTTTCGCGTGGATATATTTGATACTAGATGATACCCGCGACTTCGTTCGCGTGGATTTTTTTTTGATATTTCAAAGCTATCTGCAATCAGTCATTGGATGGACTTTTATCAGATTTTTATGAGTGCATTCAAGGTTGAGAGAAGGTCACTCCATCAAGAAACTCTTCTCATAATGCTTTCGCTGGCTTTAATGTGTACTTGACAGTTCTTCTACTGTGACTCTTTTCAGCCTACTAACTCTGCTGCATGTGGTAAGTGACACTGCCAGACTATTTGCATGGACTTCAAGCCTGGCCTTGTGTTTCTTTGCATTAATATTTATTTCTTCTTTAATTGTGGGCATTGCAAGATATTCGTGTATTTCTGTTGTTTTGGTAAACCACGGGGCATTGAGTATTGTGCGAAAGACTGAATTTTGATATCGCTGTAGTATTTCTATGTTAGAGTTGCTGGCTGTGCCCCACAACTCCAAACCATATGTCCATACAGGTTTTAGGAAGCTCTTGTATATGAGTACTTTGTTATTGAGTGATAGTCTAGAGTGTCTGCCAAGTAACCACATTAGCGATCTAGTGCGAATACGCAGCTCTTCTCTCTTTTATGTGGATTCAGGTGTTTAAAAATCCCGTGGGAACTCTTTAACTTTCGGGGATAAAAAGTAGCCTATGTCTTTTCCCCAGAGATGTAAGCTATCTCTGTACCAAATTTCATCAGCATCGGTTGAACTGTTGGGCCGTGAAAAGCTAGCAGACAGACAGACACACTTTCGCATTTATATCTAATATTATATTAGTACGGATAGTATGGATTAAGTATATACCTACAACTAGCTTATGCTCGCGACTCCGTTCGCGTGGACTACTCAAATTTCAAACCCCTATTTCACCTCTTTAGGGGATGAATTTTCAAAAATCCTTTCTTGGCGGATGCCTACGTCATAATCGCTATCTGCATGTCAAATTTCAGCCCGATTCGTCCAGTAGTTTGAGCTGAGCGTTGATAGATCAGTCAGTCAGTCAGTCAGTCAGTCAGTCACCTTTTCCTTTTATATATTTAGAAGATTATTCCTTTATTCTATCCACAAAATATGATGCCTCTATAGCTCAATGATTAAATAGACGGATATTCGACAGGTCGTAGGTGCATATCCAAGCTCAGGAAGAAGAATTTTGGCGATATTTGGTACAAAGACAGCTTGCATACAGCAGATCCGCAGATAGACATAGGCTTCTTTTTATGCCGAGATTATTAATAAACTTAAATCCTAACGTACGAAGTCTTGGAGATCATCTAGTTATTTTGTAAATGCTTGCAATTGCTAAGACGAACTTTTTTTAGCCTTTTTGATTCAAGAAACGATGCGTTGTCGTTCGACACACAAAATAATATCGCTCTACAATTATAATTGTACGAAATAAACTAAGTAAGCAAGAGGTCAAAAAGCGATCGCATATATTACTTTAGAACCTAGAGCTCGCATTGCCACACGGGCCGGAGCAAGCCATTTAAATGTTTCACTAGATGGGGCACTTCATTGTAACATGTTCCATATCACATCGGTGTCCACACTCCTGTCAATCGTAATCAGCTTTAATCGCAGTTCGTTTGTAAAAATTAAACTTGCGTGACAACTCTAATTATTCACAGACGTAGCTTAAGTATCTATAATCGTTTCTAACTTATCTATGTTCGTAGAAACGGACTGCGTCTGAAGCGGATTACAATTGACGAAGTGCGGACAACGATGTTCGTTGGAAGCTTGGGACATGTTGTTACTTGTTACTATGATGCGCCGCATCTAGCAAAACATTTAAATCGCTGAGCCGTAACAAGCGATTTCACGGCGCGGCGCAGGCGCATCCTTTAGCCACGGCTGTCTCGCCGCCATCTTACCTGCGACAGATTTGTTTGTTGCGTCATACGTCGCAACAATATGGAGCTTATACAGATGGGTCCAACTTCCTCCCCAACTGTGAACTGACAATTTAATTATTTTGCCCTCGGCTGGGAATTTGCGTCAATTTGTAGGTCGATTTATAGTTTTTACTCAAACCATTTTGATTTCACTTAGCGTAATATATTACAAGGATTATATTATTGCTTTGAAAATGTGAAATTCCAGTCTCATTTTGTTCAGTGTTTTCGCGTAATTCGTGAACGCGACAGCTTTATGAACGTTTTTAGAATGTTTATTGGAGGGTCACTAAAAAGAGCTCTTGTGTAATCTTATACAACTTCATTACATACAAATGCATGATCACTACTTGTACATGCGACGATATTTCCCTATATTGGAAAACACAAGATTTACGCCCCGCTAAGGTCTCGAAATATACGTAAAAATGCCTGATTGTTTCTTACAACCAATCTAAATATATAAAAGGCAAAGGTCACTGACTGACTGATCTATCAACGCACAGCTCTGGACAGATCGGACTGAAATTTGGCATGCAGATAGCTATTATGACGTAGGCATCCGCTAAGAAAGGATTTTTAAAAATTCAACCCCTAAGGGGGTGAAATAAGGGTTTGAATGTTGTGCGGACGAAGTCGCGAGCAAAAGCTAGTCTAAATATAAAAAAGAAAAGTCTTGACTCACTCCCAACTCATTAACGCCCAGCAAGCCTTTGGGCCTAGAAAGCTGAAATTTTGCATAGAAGTTTCTTTTATAATGGAAACAAGGTAGGTATAGGCCGGATTATTCGAAATTATCACGGGACAATCAGCGTAGCCGCAGGCAGTTAGTAGTTAATTTATAGTTGGCATTATATTATGGTCAACTATATTATGAGTTAGGTTGGACGTAAGTTGGAGAAGGAAGTTGGTCAAGTGTGTCGAAATTTTATGGAGGATCGTGTTACACTGCCCTAAATCTCTTTGTTCTTTGATTCGTGTGTTCAAACTGTCTGGTGAATGGAATGGTGTTGGTAAACATTATCGGAATTATTTGCAGCTCTTGTGTTATAAATGATAGACTTGTCTCAATAGCTATGTATGCAATGTACCTATTACGTGTAAAACGCATTGCTCAATGCGAAATAAATCGTTTGAAGCCTTAAACTAGCCTTGTAGATACAGAACCTTTAACAAGACATCTTCTTCGATATAGCATTTTCCCATTACAGATCCATTTTAAACATGTCCCTGTGTTCAGTATTTATAGAGGTTTTATAGTCAGTCTTTTTAGAAAAGTCAGTTTAGAAAAGCTAATAGTGACTGGCAACACGGAGGGCAAAAGAGCGAGAGGCCGCTCATTAACTAGGTGGTCAGACCAGTTACAGGGATCCAGCAGGTGTGGATTTTATCACATAATGAAAATGGCCACCAACAGAAGCCGGAGGAAACAGATAATCCATTCGAGGGAAGTTTGCCAGGACCACGATCTTCAGCAATGAAGGAACGACCGGAGAGAGAGATAGTCAGTCTTATAATGGGACCCATTTAATGGTGGGTCTATAATACTGGTTCGGGAGTTACTGAAGTACGCTGAGAGCATTGCATGAATATGTCATTCAATGTTCTTAGCGTACATATTCAAAATTCTTTGATCTTTTATCGTTTTGTATTTTATGTCTTTTTTCTTGTACCTTTATTTGTATTTAAATTTATTATTAATCATCTAGTTAGTGTAAGTGGCACTGCCGTTCTAATTAGATATAAAATAAATAAAATAAAAATAAATAAAATAATTTATTTCATGTGAGCCCCTTGAAAATTTAAGATTTTACCACCCGGGTCGATAAGCAGAATCTGAAAAGAAAATATCAGCAAGAAACTCAACAGTTATTTCGAACAATATCGTTATCTATTTATCTATCTATCGTGGCAATTTGCTTCCATGCACTTTTGTTATTGTGCATTGTGGAGTCTTCATCTCCTGAGGATGCTCCGGTAACGGAGTAAAAGGTATGTTGGGTGTGTTCCAGAAGATTTGTATGGTCTTGTGTTGGTGGTATTGCTTCTTTTCCTGCTCCTTTAGTAGGGGGAGGGTGAGCGGTGCATGTCGCATGCTGCACGTTATACCATACAGATTTGTCTGTTTTGGCGGGTTATAGCTAATTAAGCTTTAGGTTTCTTGTAATATATTATGGACTTCCGCAAAGTAACGCCTACTTCTATCCAATATTCCATAGATGAATGTAGGAAGGTAAGAAAAAATTGAATTGGATACATGATATTGTTAGAAATATCTGTTTAGATAGCATTTCCAACGTAACTTAATTTATTACTACTATGTAACTACAATTTCGGTACATGAGAAATAAAAATAATTAAATAAATAAAATGATACATTAGATACAAATCTCACTAGATTACCGTGTATCTTCTATTACTGTAAAAGGTCAAATTTTATTTTCTCAAGATGCACATAATGAACTGAACAAAAAAAAAACAAAACAGAATGCAATATAAAAGTTGTCAAGCCCGATATAATTTTCGATACACATTTCATCACGCCCGATCACCGGTTGTCGAATCGACGCGACCCTCGTTCCAATGGCGATTGATTACGATAGAAGTGGTCAGTCGGTCGTAACAAGCCCCGGACAGTGTTTGGACACGCGCCGGGGCCGACAACGACAGATCGCGCCCGATTCGCGATAAGATGCTATCGCGCCGCGCACGCGCACACCGGTTCGGTCGCGCCGTGAAATTGAGACCGATTTATAGCCGCGCTTAATGGCTTTCTCGATTAATTGTCCTCTAAATTGTTGGAATTACAACACTATTAACGTTTTAGAACTGGTTAATAATGTATTGGCTTGGTGTTATCTGATAACACATATATCATCGTTCGGGAAATTTATTTTGTGTAAAATAAAGCACAGATTAGGTGCCCATTAGCATAACATGAATAAGTTACCGTGTAGGCCATGACGCGTATAATATGGATACCTCATGCAATAAAATTTCTATCTTTTTCTACATAATTTTATATTACTTTGTCCCCGTGAGCTACAAAGACTATGCATTTTTTCGTGATAATTTACAGCCTATAGCAATGGGGAATAATGAAAAGAAAGAATCATTTATCAAAAAGAAAGAACTTTCTTAATCGGATCATTAGTTCTGGAGATTACCCACTACATACAAACTTAAAATCAATTTTTTACCTCTTTATAATATTAGGTAGAAAAAGGAGTAAGTGCTATATTTTGGCGTAGGCAATATTCTTAGTAATTCAAATCTGGAATCTAGAACTTAGAATAATTAGAGTAACGGTAGAGTACATATTATCTAAGTTTAGATGGGGGTTGAAATGATCTCATAGGAGATAATAGACAGGTATTATCTACGAATATGTTAAGAGTATAGAAGAAAGATTAAATCTATATAAGGTATAGATAGATAAAAGATAGATGGTCTCGCGGATGCAGCTGCGCTAGAACAAAGCGAGCGCTCTCGTTCCCACAGCGTTTGCCGAGATGACTGATTGACGGAGTTCCCTTCTTTATGCCTGTATCATGCTTGTTACCAACGCGGCGGTAATGGCTGAATATGTAGGTATATATTCTGTAATCCTACTAGATCATACCCGCGACTTCGTCTTCGTTTATTTCATTGTCGCTGGTTTAAGTTTTGTAAAATCTCGCGGCAACTCCTTGATTTTCCGGGACAAAAAATAGCCTATGAACCAAATAGATGATGCCTGCGAATTCATCAACATTAATTAAGATTTTTTAAAAATCTCTTACATTTTCAGGGATAAAATTAGTCTTTGTCCTTCTCTGGGTTGCAAGCTATCTCTGTAGCCTGTACCCGTCAAAAATCTCTTAAATAAATAATTACTTACTTAGTCTTAAACAGAAACATTTTGACCAGAAAAAAAACTTCCCTATACCTTCTATACTACCATTCCCTTCCCTAAACTACCAAGAAGCGGAAATATTTTCTCTCTAAGCTTTATATCGTGCCTGATTAATAACTCAATTTCAACAATTTCGATGGCAAATTCCTCAAGAATATGGTTTATTTGTTTACGGGCCAAGTCATCGTAAGGCAAACATTGTACTTAGTCAGGGCAGATGGCTGGAACAACCCATACACTATCCCGCTACAACGCCGGCTCCCTTAACGGAGACAGTGGCTAACCTATGAAAAGCTATCATTATGATTTGTTGACATCTCTCGGCCAAACTAGTGTTGTAAGGTTGGTTGCAGGATTCTAATATCCGTGAAACGTGGTGGATTTTCGATAAGTTAAAAAAAGATATGTTTTAAAATAACTACAGTACGCGGCAGAAAGTAATGTACATCGGCCATTAGAATGACATTTCGGCTTTGTAGAGCGTTGTCTCTGTCACTCATACCTGTATGACGTTTTGTCGCCCATGAACATTTGCAGCACCAGAGGAACCGCCGATGCGTTGCCTGCCTTTCAGGAATATGTTGGTCCGCCCCTTGAATAACCCCATGTTGTAATCTAGTGGGAAAACCGCCGATGGGAGTTGGTTCCACAGTTTACATGTACGTGGACAGAAGGATCTGGCACAGCGGACGGTCGAAGTACACCAGACACCCAGACAGACGGACAGTTGAATATTATTATTTAGTATAGCATTCAAAGTTAGCCTTTTGAGACACTATCTTTTACGTTGTCCCTAATTTAGGATTTTCGTGAATATAGCACAAAATATTTTGAATTAAATCTAGTAATATACTTTCAACTCCTAATTTAGTAAAAGACAAATCCTATTTCCCACGTCCGTCTGAACTGTTAGGCATGGTCGTTACATTTGAAAATAATATCGATATTTTTTTATTAAAAAATAACTTCTAACAAGTACAGTTCGAGTACAGTTTAAGAAGCTTTCGAGCACAATAATTTCAAATTAAAGACATCGACATTAACTTTAGCCTAGCTGTGATAAAAAATATAAGCAATTAAAAAGAATTTTTTTGACGAGATTATACAAAAATATATTCTTATTATTTATTTAAGCTGATGGCATTAAATATTGTTGAGTAATAATATTAAACTAGCAACAACTCCTTTTTATTCCCAATCCCGTGGGCATTTAGAAATTTCGGTCTTATCCCCTACATTATAAAGCAAAACTGTAGATATCTAAAGTTTGGGCTGGTTGTTGGTCAGTCAGAATTTTACTTTTTATATCATCATCATCATTATCGTGATCATCCCATCGCCAGCCCACTACTGAACACGGGTCTCTTCTTTTACTTAACTTTCTTTAACTTTTATATATAAATTAGATTTTTTAATTTCATCGAATAACAGAACTGAGGCCAACACTAGCTCGGCTACCGTTCGTAAAACGTGACCCCTTGCGAAAAGCGGCGCGCGTGACGACTTCGAACGCGTTCCGATAATGTTACATCAAACAAACATGAATCTTATTTTCACAATCATAGAGTTTAGTATATTTAGGCACAAAGCAAAGGAACAGACAAAATTTTCAATAAAGGTCGCTCCCGTCCTTATTAGTCCTTATGACTAAGTAATACATGTGAAAACAATAAACAATACAAGTTGCAGGTACTAATGGAATCTAGATTTGTTTACTAGCTTTATTTACATTGTTCAACGTTCATACCAGTAATTACTACTTATTAGTTCATTATCCTTTCCTAAAGCAAATCTTGATAACTATCCTGACTCCTTGACTGATTCATCAACGCCACGTTCAGATTCTTGGCCCTAGAAAGCTAAAATTTTACAGAGAGGTTAATTTATAATGTAGACAGTAGATAATCAAGGTCAATGGGTTGAAGGTCTAATTATAAGAAATTCCCACGGCATAGGGAAAAAGAGGATATTACTGTTGTCTGAAAATAAATCAATAATAATATTTTGGTGTTCAAAATGGAGTTTAATGTTCACTAATAAGGTACTACGGAGCATTCAATGAAATTATGTCAAAAATAGTATTTATTCTTCTCTTTGACCTAATTATCTCTTTCACCGTTCGAACGTCAACTAATTTTATGTGTATCCAAGTCATCGCATCTCCAAAAGTTTCAGCATAGGTAGAGTCCTAATAATTAGTTCATCATTATGAAATAAGATGATGTGCCCGACTTCGTCCGCGAGGATTTAGGTTTTTAAAAAGCTCGTGGCTTTCGGATGGGCAGTGAAATCGCATTACTACCCATATTATCACTACCCTTATTACAAATGCGAAAGTGTGTTTGTTCGTTGGTTTGTTGGTTTCTTCTTTGACTATGTCGCAACGGAGAAACGGATGTGATTTTTTTGCATGGGTACATCGATGCCTGGATATAGTTAAATATCTGGAGAGAGACATAGGCTACTTTTTATTAAACCTAAATCCCCTCAGACGTCCGTGAGAGAGATCCACGAAGCCGTGGGCATCAAGTAGTTTATAATAGATGCGTAAACGTTCCTCATTTATTTAACAGTGGTGTGAAATAGTCTAACGAAGGTGGATGGTACAGCCAATGAAATATTAGAGTAGGGCAGGATTTATACGTGAACTTTCTGTTTTGATATTTATAAGCATCTGCCTTCAACTTATATCACTTTGGGAGCAATGCGGCTTATTTCAAGCCACGCTATTGATGGTGAGTTTAGGACTCTATACACCGCACTTAGATATAGTCTGAGAGACGGTTGAAGTAAAATCCAGACAAGTGACACATCTAATAGAATAGAATAGATTTTTAAAAGTGCTTTTAAATCGTCGAAATAATTTACCACTGGTATGGAATGCCGTTCCTACAGAGAAGAAGAGATTCAAAAGAAAAACCACTGAAATAGACAGATAAGTACGCTAAAAGAGGTGTGCAATACAAAATAACAGTTATTTGTTGTGCAGATTCGAAGCCCCATCGATCGTAAGTGCTGTGTTGTATAGATGCATAATTTTCAGTGCTATATTTTAGTGTCCGAAAATACAAAGTATGTCATCATAACTATTACCATTACCTACATTATTATCAAGCAGTGTACCCAATTTAAATTTAATGCATATGTCGGCAGCGCCGTCTTTTAATTGTAAACAATTTGTTCATTGAACATCCCCCACCGTCGATGTGAGACTATAAAGTCGGACGCGCAGTGCGTCACGAGTGATTATTCGTCTGGCTCTTGCCAAAGGCGCTTCTCAGTAGGCATGGTGTGACATACTGTAGGTTTTATGATTGTTGTTGTAATCTAATGTAGTTTCTGTTGGTTGGACTAGTTGAGGTTGGGGTTGCTAGGTTAGATAGTCGGTCCGGGAGTCGCTATAAGAGGTGATGTGGAGGCGACTTAGGTAAGGTTTAGCTAGCATTGCCTAGTCATAAGAGACGTTGGTGTCATGACTCATAATTAGTGAAGGTTGCTATAGTCATTGTGGTTAAGGGTAGTCCATGTTGTTTCTCGTAGTGTAAGAGTATGGTTAGTGCGCCCACGAAGGCTCAGTCAATCTAAAAGGTTGTAATCCTGACTTATCCGTTTAATCATCATAATTATCATCTTCTGCAAGCTGCTTCAGCCTTCGCATACAATATTCTAGTTGGCCATGACTCATGCCACATATTGAGTTAAATCTTAAGGAGGCGGTCTCTAGGTCTATTATATAACTTTTCAAGACTATCGGCGCAGATCTATGACCGTATTCACATTAGGGAAGAAGACTCGCATCCAATTAACTGTAACGGTGCACTTTTCCTACTAATGGTATAGGCAAATCGCAGAATTTGCGCTGCCTGGCGATTTATTATCAGTTCATCTGACTGTGAGAAATTTCTAACGATGAAGAATTATGGACAAACAAGACCCCGCCTTCCTGAGATGTATTTGAAAGACGATTGCGAATTTTCAAATCTTAATAATAATACTATTGTCTGTCTGTCGGCTCCCCTTTCACGGCACATCCGTTTAACCGATTTTGATGAAATTTGGTACAGAGATAGCTTGCATTAGGACATAGGCTACTTTTGATCCCGGAAAATCAAAGAGGTCCCACGGTATTTTTAAAACCCTAACGTTAGACCTACCTACCTGCCCATGATGCTAGGTCAACGGGAAGTACTCTGTAGGTTTCTTGACAGACACGACAGACAGACAGACAACGAAGTGATCCTATAAAGGTTCCTTTTTTCCTATTGAGGTACGGAACCCTATAAATACATCTATTTTTACGAACGAAGCTATCTAATCCGTCCCTGATTTGCTCGGTCAGTTCTTACTTCAGTCATAAAGGGAATGATAGAACTTGTTCCTTGTCTACATAATGTCCAAAATTTCAACTTTCTAGGTTCAAGGCTTTAGATTGGGTGTTTGAGTCAGTCAGTGAGTGAGTCAAGTTATTGATGATAGACGCTCTGTACTAGGTATTCGGTATTAGGATTTTTGTGTTGTAGATAGTTTTAATAGTGGTTTAGGTTTAGCCTATTTTTTTAGGCACGTCGCGTCGTCGGTGTCCATACATGCGCTAATTTGTGTCGCAACGTTCAATATATTGGGCCCTTGGTATTCTGTCAATTATCGGCTTGTTAGCCTCTGATCGATCCTCGTGGCACGCTACGGTGGCGTCGTAACTCACTTGAGTTAATGTGTCAGCTGCGAGGTCAATGGGCGGCCCAGATTGCGCTATTCACTTAGGAGTTAAAGCTTAGACTAATTGAACTGTGCTTTTTCTTTGTTGAAACTTAGTGCGACACTAAGCTTTTTGTAGCAAGCGCTCTTAGGTCGCAACTGAGCAATTAAATATCGCTTACTGTATGCTTGAGAGTTCTCGGTGTTCACGGTGTTCTCAAGGGTGTTGACAATTTAATTGTAGTAGCAGTAACAGCTCCAGTGTCTAAGAGAAAGTCAATCAGAAGAAATCGCTCAGTAGCCATCGTGTTGGACATAGCGTTGGATACAACCTGCATGGGTCAACGTAGCTTCACAATCGCAATCGATTGATATGCGTTGTCAAAATTAGGCCACACATCGCTCTTTTTACTTAACAATAATTTTTAGGGTTCCGTACCTCAAAAGGAAAAACGGAACTCTTATAGGATCACTTCGTTGTCTGTCTGCCGTGTCTGTCAAGAAACCTATAGGGTACTTCCCGTTGACCTAGGTCCTAGAACCATGAAGTTTGGCAGGTAGGTAGGTCTTATAGCACACGTAAGGGACACAAATCCGAAAACCGTGAATTTGTGGTTACATCACAAAAAAAAATGTAAGTATTTTCAACGTTCAAAGTAAGATTACTATACCAAGTGGGGTATCAAATGAAAGGGCTTTACCTGTACATTCTAAAACAGATTTTTATTTATTTTATGCATAATAGTTTTTGATTTATCGTGCAAAATGTCGAAAAAATACGACTGTAGTACGGAAATCTCGGTGCGCGAGTCGGACCCGCACTTGGCCGGTTTATAGTTCTTACCTTATGTTTGAGAAATGAAAGATCTCTCACTGGCACCGTTCTTCTGCTGACTTTCAATTCACTCTGCAGCACTTCCATGGTGCTGATGTCCTGAAAGCCGTGCTGTTCGAGCGCCAAACATGTTCGCTGCACTTGTTCTATGCAAGGAGAGAATGAGCAGAAGCGACCTCCTGTAACCAAGGAAAACAATTTCACAGAGTCTGCCAATAAAATGTTTCCACCACCTATCAACAACTTGATCCAATCCTAAGTCTTGTTCATCATCATCATCATGACCAACCCATCAGCGGCCCACTACTGAGTACAGGTTTTCTATTAGAATGAGAAGGGTTTGTTCATAATCCACCACGCTGGCGGATTGGTAGATATTACACACCTTTGCGAACTTTATGGAGAACTCTCAAGCACGCAGGTTTCCTCACGACGTTCCTAAAAACTGCCATACTCTTTCCAAGTTAGCCTGCTTCCACCTTAGACTGCATCAGGACTTACCACCAGGTGAGATTGCAGTCAAGGGCTAACTTATAATCGAATAAAAAAGAAATTGCATTGCACGTTGCAGCAGATATTTATGCAGTAAGACACAACATTGCTCTCTCTCTCTCTCTTTTATTTTATTAACACATTGTGTCGGAATTTAAAAAAAAATTGTTAATAAATTCTTGAGAAGTAGGATTTGCTTAAAAAACTTTCCTGACCATTACTGCTGATGCACCTACTATTTAAATTTCTGAACTCTCTACTACAAAAAAAACACTGTCGTGCTGTCGGTAGGCATACATTTTCTCGTCAGATGCAGTCAAGAGTCTTGTAACGGTGTTTTACAAGGAGGGCGATTGAACTCGATAAAAAACAAAGGCTCATCCTCAAACCCTATGTCCGACAACTAAATAGAAAAAGAGCACCGACAGCTGTTTTCCCTACTTGATAGACCCGGGTCTCGATAAAGCTTGAAACATACACAACGTGCAATGAGAACCAAAATCAATCACGGATACTAGAAATAGGGCATTGGACTGTAATAATAAAATGATGTGATGATATAGAGGTAGTTTGTAAGGCTAGAATTCATTATTAAAGAGAATAATTTAAAAATAAATTAGATTTTTCGTTGTTTTTAACATAGTTAATTTATTAATGTCACCTGTACGGAAGGCGTAAATGACAAATAATTTTCAATTTTTTACCATAAAAATATTTTCCCGCAGAAATTACTCTGTTTTTGTTAAAAATTTGAAAAATATTTGTGGATTATGGATTGTGACGTCATTATTCACCTTCCGTACAGCGTGACGTTAATGTTAAAATACATAAATATAAAGATTTTTTAAATTATTCTCTTTAATTAAGAATGAATTCTAACACATATTCACATAATCACATATTTTTATTACTAAAGTCCAAGACCCTATAGTAAAAATGTATAGAAATATTCACACTGCTAAGTCTGTAAGTGTACTCATGCAGTTTCGCACTGTTGCCGCAGCAATTGGTGACATGCTTTATATGATTTGCGTTTAATGTGTCGTTTGTTGTATAGATGCCATCAAGTCGCACGTTGTTTATTTCAGTCTTTGAGAGGCTTTAGATTAGCGATCTTTTGCGTGTATAAGCTCGTTTTTGTATAAGAACGTAGAGTAGATGTGCTTATATGTGAATATTTCGGAATGAGCGCGTGCAGGTCCGTTCGATTTATTAAAGGCATTTTGTTCCACGTGTGTAAGCGCTTATGAAAAAATGAGCGTAATACGCGCAGGAAAAACGCTAGTCTGAAACCGCCCTAATGGACCGAATATTTTAAGATGATACAGTTTAGAAATTTTTACAAGCCAACGTTGTCCGAAACACATCTTTAACATGCCGCCGGTTCTTATCCGTCAAATCTTATCGACCAATAAGGACAGCGGACGTCACTCAGTCTGCCAATCTGAGTCGCCGACGCGGGCGCTGCACCGCGGGGGGCGATTTTCAAATTGTTTCCATTTTAAAATGTGTATCGCGTGCCCCGATGATATAATGCGCTTTGTAGCGGTACATTAGCATAATGCGGCCGGCTCGGGGAGGTAATGAAGCCATTACAGGGGATCTCATGCGCATAGGTGGCGAAATATGTAATATGTTATCTTAATGCATCGCAAGTCACGTAGCCTCGTGTGGATCAAGCTAAGACGCTCGGTTTCGTCTTGGGAGCGACACAGCTTCGCTATTGCGGTTAAAGCTGTTGGAATCATGTTGGAATGAACATTCTATTTGACAAAACTATTACAAACATAGACATAGCAATGATCACAAATGTTCGAAATGATATTCCATGCAAACCTGATTGCTGTTTTTGATTAGGGTCAGTAGACTTCAGTAACAATATCAAATTATCTATACTAGGTTAGATGCTGCATCTGGTAGGTACCTAGACGAGTGTCATTTTGTGGTACTATTTTATTTTTCGTATTTACTAACCCTACAAACTTAGTGATAGAGATAGAATGTAACTTATTTATTGCAATGGTCATAAGTCTGGAAACCTGATTGGAACATCGAAATGTACTCAAATAAGATCTTGACTGACAATGTAATCGACAGAAATAGCATCGTGAAGATGCCCTCATCTCATACTATCTACGGAAAAATTCTTGCTTACAATGCAATATAGCAACGTGATAGGGTGTACTTAGTTAAGCTATAGGCACTTTTCTCCTATAAGATATCTCTGCGAAGCATTAATGAATATGCTACACACGGGTGCATGATGGCAGGGAAGTACATCCTCCAGGATAAGCCCAATGGGCGACGCGCGAGAGAGGCATCGGCGCACGTTCTTCAGAGTTCTCGGAGCTTCACAATATGTGCTGAGGAGGGCCACCGAAGGGGTTCTAGTTGGTAGAAATCCCACATAACCCGATCGGGTATCTTAAGAAGATTTCCCCCTCGATAAAAAGGCATTAATCTTTAATCTTCTAAATATATAAAAGGAAAAGGTGACTGACTGACTGACTGACTGACTGATCTATCAACGCACAGCTCAAACTACTGGACGGATCGGGCTGAAATTTGGCATGCAGATAGCTATTACGACGTAGGCATCCGCTAAGAATCGACCCCTAAGGGGTGCAATAGGGGTTTGAAATTTGTGTAGTCCACGCGAACGAAGTCGCAAGTATAAGCTAGTGAATATAATAACTTTACAGAAACATATTTTACTTTGCAGAAAGTTTTTGATGTTGATACTTATTGTAGGTCCTTTGAGCAATAGACTGGCCGCGTGTAATTTGGGAAACGTCAGTTCACATAATTGCTTGGTGCTGATGTCCTCGCTTATCCGTCAACTAGGCGGCATTCCTGTCCTGTGACCTACTCTCGAGCAACTACCGAACACCGGTGAATGACTAACGGCCATTGTTTGTTGTTTAACCCTCGACTAGATTTAGTTAACTTTGAACTGTTAGCAATGTCGCTGATGATTCACTTTTTGGTACTTACCTTAGATAGTTTCAACCACTCACTGTGAGATGATGATGATTATATTTCTTACAGTAAGCAGTGATAGCAAAGTGATTCAGACGTCAGCCTTCTTTTCGGGAGTTCGGGGGTTCGATCCGGGCACGCAACTCTAACTTTTCGGAATTATGTGCGTTTTATTTTTTCCAGCTATTTTTTAGTTTGTTTACTTGGTTGTTTGGTCTTTAGGCGAGATTATTTGTCCCAGATAAGTGTATTCCTTTGCATATTCTAAGATCTCACCTCCTAGCGTAATTGATGTTGCGGCCCCACTTATGTTGGTCATAAGTTTCGTTTTATTTTTATACATTTTCAGACCAAAATAGCTGCATTCAATTGCCAATTCTTGTATAATAATTTCCAACTTAGTTGGTGATTCTCCGAATACCACTATGTAGTCCGCAAATCTGAGGTGATGGAGTCTACGGCCATTTATTTTAATCCGTTTTCATCCTAGTTAAGACTACGAAATAAACTTTCTAAGGCCGAAGAAAACAATTTAGGGGGCAATGGATCTCCTTGACGGACACCTCTCCTTAAAAATTCTTACCGTTTATTAACTGGTGTCTACCAAGGCAAGGCAAGGAGCTTACATAAAACGCCTAAACGGATTTATCAATGGCTTTGAAAACATTTTTCAATCTACAGAAGCACTTGTGCCAGTTCAGATATAATAAGAAAGTACAAAATAAATAATTCACTTTGATAAATACAGTTATTTCGTATAGGAATTTCCACTTTAGTAAATTAAAACTCTCCGCTTTCTAAGCTGTACGTAATCGAAACCTATCCATTGTTAACCATAGTTTGAAGCTAACTCTATTTAGCCACAACAATGGCCGATGAACCATATAGATAAAACGAGTCTTTTATCAATTAAATAACGTAATTTTCGAACATGAAAGTTGCTTTGGTCTGCCTACCTACGATAGAGTTATAATTTTGAGAGAATAATAATATTATCATCAGTCATCACATAGGTAGTTCTCTCTATTGAGTTAGCGACTTAGAAAAGCACATCTAACACATAAGGCCAAAACACCCCACCGCATTATTTGAAAATCCAATGACACTTGGACTATACATAGTAAGTACTTGTGACCGAGGTTTGTTCGGGGTCTTTCCATTTCTTCCCGCAGGAACTCAGGAACTATTTCTTTCTATTCTCCAGTTAATTTGGATAGGTCAAAATGAACTTCCGAAACGCGTGAGGGATGTGTGTGTAACTATTGAGTAGTTTGCGGTAAGAACGTCCTACGTGTAGTAGGTAAGTATATAGCGCACCGCTTTGCGAATTTCTGCGAGAATTGTTTACTTTATTAAATAGCTATGAATTGGCTAGTTTGTCACATACCATACCTACGCTGACGAAATGGAGAATGGCATTGGCAGAGCGTCACTGTAGGACCATAGGGTATTATGGTTAAAATTTTATAAAGGATCGAGTCCCTACTTGAATGAAGACCACAAACGAGGAAACGTTTTTGATAGAAGATTATGCATCGTGAAGACCCTGAAATTTCTTTCAGTAAAGTTTAGTTGTGTTTCACTTGCAGCTCGTCGGCTCACAAAACCGCGCCGCATACCACCACGCGCAATGCGCATACGTGTGGCACACACAAGAGTACGAATTTGTCTTTACTTTTTAAAATACCAATGTAGGAGGTTTGCTTATCTGGAGTTTTACAATATGTTAGGCTTAAGTATGGAACCCTAAAAAATGTGTATAGTGCAAACAAACATATGACAGCACAATCCCCAATGCCCCGTATAGTTTACATTGAATTACCGTGCAGTTTATAGGTGGTATTCTATAATAGTGGAGCCCCGAGGCGGGGGCGGCGACGACGCATGCGCGGCCACCCCGGCGAACGCCCCTCACCGGGTATGCACTATGCATATTGCCCCGTAAAAACGGAATAATTGCACATTTGTTCCTGTGTTTGTTTTGAATTGCAGGTTTGGTTGATTGTGCAACTTTACCATAGGCAAACTAAGTTGAAGAATGTTTATTTTCATTCAATGACGAATAAGCCCTTTACTGCGATCTAACCCAGTGGAAAGAGATGATGCAGTCTAAAATGGAAATATGCTAACCTAAAAAGGGGAAGCATGCGAACGCCGAACGCCCCTTACGTACAGACTCGGGTATGCACTATACATATTGCCCCGTAAAAACTGAATAATTGCACATTTGTTCCTGTGCTGGTTTTGAATTGCAGGCTTGGTTTATTTTTTAACCTTACTGGAAAACTAAGCTGAAGAATGTTTCTTTCATTCAACGACAAGTAGGTACTCAGCCCTTCACTGCCATCTGAACCGGTGGTTAGAGATGATGCAGTCTAAAATGGAAACATGGTAACCTGAAAGGGGTAGGTATTTGGTGGCAGTTTAATTAAGCCAACATGTTTTTATACTACCTACGAGGCATCGTATCGTAACACAAAATCGCTTGGAGGCATAGCATCGTATCGTAATCCTAAAGCGCTTGGCAACCTGAAGCCCTTTTGCCTTCAATTCTTCCTTCCACCACTAATCCATCAACAATACACTAAGCAGAGTTGGAGAACAATAATTATTACACTCGTCAAAACCATACCATTAACCACTACAGATTAGACTTGGAAGAGTATTATACCCCAGTCAATACAGTAACAGCGAACATAATACATTACCAATAACTTAAAGATCGAGTATCGAAATAATTATTTTTTCAATCGGATCATCGTAAGAACAATGCTGGTATACGGTACTAAGTGACCTCGTTATGTGTACAACCCACCAAATATGCTTTAAACTACCCGTACTATATAATCTGTATTACAATTACATAAAGGTTATTTTAATTAAGTTAATAACATTTTGTGGTAGGCTGTATACAGGGCTCACATGTGATTTCACCGCCAGTTTATCTTAGCTAATACATCAATAGATTGTCCACTATTGTTAGTGACGAGACTCGAGCCTTTTGTGATATACTCGTATGTTAGTTCTCTAAGCACTAAGTTGACGTTTAAAAGTATTGTCTACCTTTTTATCCATGACAGCTTTTACATCACTACGATATCTCCTTTTTCGTAAAGCTTGGTATCTACCATTACTAACATTTAATTCCTAGTAAGCTCTCATAACGCTCACTGCTGCTATCAGCGCCAAATGGCAACATTCAAGTTGCTTCAAAAACAGATCGGCAATCGCAGCTCTAGCGTACATGTAGAGGTCAGTGAAACTAATGCTCAACGAACTACAAATTTATATACATTAAAAACCCTTAAGTAGTTCACTCTGCCTTAGGTTGATATCCACCAAGCGCAGAAGGGCGGATATGTGTTTAGCAAACCTTTTCTCAGGAAATAAGGAACGTCTGGCGGCAGTGGGGTCTTGGACCGTAATGTATCTATAAGACCTGCGTGGAGGCCTAGCATAACACTACTTATGATGTAATTCTGCTTAAATTGTTGCAACTTTTACTGTTTACGCAACCAGGATTATTCTCCTGCATCCAAGACCTATGTGACCTGCGTTAGTTCCAATCGAGAATCACAATAATCTAACACATATCTAACACATATCTACGTACTTAACCCGTAACATCGGTCTGTCAATGCCTTCCCTGATAATGCACTAAAATATCTCGATGCGATCGAAGTATAGTTATGGAAAATATTTAAAGTAGAAGCCAATATATGCTGTTGCGAAATGTAAACTACGTGTCATCAATTTTTTCCCGTATATTCTCTTAGTATAAAAATAATGAATTTTGTTCTTCTTAAGCAGGTCAGGTGTTCTTGATCCTGATATTATTTAAGATGGCTATACACCCGGTACGCATCACTACCCATATTATCACTAACCAATGCCCATATACTTATTATAAATGCGAAAGTGTGTTTGTTTGTTGGTTTATTGGTTTATCCTTCAATCACGCCGCAACGGAGCAATGGCCTGATTTTTAAACCTGATTTTTCGCACATATATAGTTGAAGACCTGGAGAGTGATATAGGTTACTTTTTATCAAAGAATTCCCATGGAATTTGTCAAAATTCGGAAAATCTAAATCCACGCGTACGAAGTCATCATGCGGCAACCTTCATGGCTGGCTGCTTCAAGCTGTCCCTGTATCTATACAGGGCCGACTCTAACCGTCGCTCATCCAGTTTCGGGTTTCAATCTATGTAAGTATAGTAATCCGTCGATAAGTTAGCATCTGGTATCTGTCAAAGTATAGTTTTGTACAAATAACAACTTGTACAAGTACAATTTTCCTTCTTATACAGTTGTACAAGAAGCAAAATTCTAATTTGTCAGTTTGAAGCCTTTGCTGCGCGACTATGAAATTCTCTCCAAGAGAATATTTTCCAAATCGCAAGGAAACTAATACCTACACTTACTCAGACAATTCATCGAACGAGGATAACAATTCGCCGAAGTGCACACCCGGACCCATATTGATGAGAGCCGGCTGATTTCCAGAAATAAATAGCTCCGTATTTATAAAGTTTAAGCACCGAGAGATCTCGCTCACCGATCGCCGTACATTCTTGTATCACTTGTAACTTATAGAATACTTTATTGCTCTGTAGTAGGTCTGGTAGAGATTGGTCGTTGATTTAACATCATCATAGTTTTTTGGAACAAAGAAATAAATAAATAATCTTAGCCACGAGATGAAGCTACTTTTAAGGAAGTGGCACAAAATTGTCCAGTAAGTTACATTCTTGTATAAAAATATACTTCATAAATAAAAAAAGTCACTATGTCTCAATTTGTACTTCTGGTCGATTCGGGAAAAATGCATCAATCATTATTACAATCTCAATTGTTGTTTGGCTGAACTTATGGTATTCCTGTGGCAACAATGTATCGTAGCCATTAGTGATCTCGGCCAATCAGAGGTGCTAGCGATTGTCATACTTCGTTGGTAGGCCCCAAAAATTTTTCAAGGTGCACTGGTATTTTTTGTATAATAACGACACTTATTCGTAGTGTAAGTGGAGTGAACTTCTTTAGGAAATCATTTATCTATGAAGAAGAATAGAGAGGTTCACATAACGATGTCTGATTTGTATCTAAGTGTGGTATTTTCTAAGTTGTTATAAAATATGGGATCTCATTGAACCGTTTTCAAAGAGAGGACAATAACGACGAAGGAGAAGTGAGAGCAGCGGCAGATGATGATTCAAATCTTGCCAAATATAACTAAGAAATCGCCAATTCTCTACAAAGTTGATTATAATAACGAGCGAATGTCTAAGGAAGAACTTAGATTTTTCTTGTGGGCGAGTAAGACAGGACTATATAATGTCGGACTCCTTTTTGTGTTTATAGCAGCGCCTCCCCGTTAGCATTATCTGTATCGGTGCGCTATGGAGCTATCGCGCGAGCTAACCACCATCTGCTTGCCCTTTACACATTTCGGGTACACACTAAACGATTTTTTACTACCGTCACCATCAATCGATAGACTGCCACTGTAAAAGATCCCTAGTAGGGACTTCTACATGCCACGATCTTGCGCTTCCTGAATCTAGCGGCTCCCTGCGACTCCTTTGATATCATCTGTTCATCTAAGTAGGCGGTAGTAGTATAAGGTAATAACTAGTCCAATATAGTAACTAATTATGTACATGTCATCCCTGTATAATGTTCCTGTTGCTTGCCCTTTATAAACTGTGAAACACAACTAAACAGTTTTCTATTTCCATATGTACAAAATTTTCATGTTACTTACTTAATATTATGAACTTATGAAGCCTGAAAGAGTAATGGAAAAATGGGATTACTTATTTTAAGCAAATGTTTTGTAAAAATTCAGCAAGTTAGTTCTTTATCAAATGTTTGGGAATTGACTGAGAATTTTCCGAGATTGTTGTAGAACGAAGAAGTGGATGTAAAGATGAATTGGAGAATCGTTTAGATGAAGAAGTAAGGGAAGGTAATATGAACAACCCGACAGATATCAACGATGTATGAAGGACGAATTGATTATGGTAGGACGAATTGTATGAAAGGAATGGCGTAGTGTAAACCAGTCGCTTGCTAATGATACACTGATTAACAATATTCGGGACAGATAGTGGTGAGTTACTCGCGGAGGGCGAGGACCGATGTTAGCCGATTTATACCGTACCTCGCCATCAGCCGAAAACATTGTAGGACGAAACAATACGTATGCATGGACGAAGTAATATGTGGTAGGAGTTAGGACAAATTGTATGGACGAAGAAGTAAGCGAAAGGAATCGCGTAGTGTGAACCAGTCGCTTGCTAATGATACACTGATTAACAATATTCGGGACAGATAGTGGTGAGTTACTCGCGGGGGGCGGGGACCGATGTTAGATTGCGCGCGCCGATTTATGCCGTACCTCGCCGTATTAACCGATATCGCGCACTAAATATCCCATTATTATATGCGAAACAAATAATGCGCTTTAGCGAGGGGTTATAATTCCTTTCATTTATCGTTGGGAATGCTATTTAAAAGGATTTATGGGGTTAGACGTACATTACAAGGTTAAGTAATATAAAGTTAATTCAGTTGTTATGTTACAAAGGATCTACCTTTTTTTCAACGCTGGGAAATGCGTTTACTTATCCCCCCTCCTGGAAGCCAGCCAGCTAACGCGCGTCCCCTGGCGACTGGGTCACGGGTACACCGAAGCAATCAACCGCAATCCAGCCAGCGACGTCCACCGAGGCGGACCCTCATAAGCCATAGCCAACAATATCCCCGAAGAGACATTATTAGCCATGTTACCGGGGTGCACCGGCCCGAATACTGCTCTTCCCCTCGGGCGTATCAAAAAGGTACCAGCAGCACCCAGGCACACTGGGAGGTTACCTGGCTGGCACCCTACAAAGGATCTACCTAGTAAATCAACCCTTGCGTAACTTTTCAGGTTAACTAACGTGCCATTTAATGATAGAGTCAATCAACGAATCTTCAGTTTCATATGGTTTCACCACGGAGTTTAACGATAGGTTGAATTGAAACCTAAATTGTAACATGTAAGGTTTGAATTACCCAAAATTATTTACTGTTTGTAACTTATTACTTATTAGCATTTTAGAGCCAGTTTTAATCGCCAAATTCGATCGCTTTTTAAAAAGATCTTTACAATGTTGCAAGATTTTAACTAAGGCGTTTTTAAGCGGAGTTTGATAATTTTTAGTGTTCCGAACGGTGCCACCGAGACCTTAATATTACTAAACGTCCGCTGTCCGTCCGTCCGTCCATCGTCCGTCAGAGGGCTGTGTCTCATGAACTGTAATAGATAGAGAATTGAAATTTTCCCAGAATGTGTATTATAATCTGCTACCGCTATAAAAACAAATAATAAAAAAATTAAAACGGCCACTACCAAAATTAAAAAACAATTATTCAAAAATAAATTCTCGGTAGGAGAATTCGTATCAGTGGTAGATGCATTTGACGATTCAAAAGTATGTACATACCTACTTGTAAAGCTTTAATTGAATAAAAAAATATTTTTATGTATTTTATATTTAAAATTTTAGTGTTATTTTTTTAAGATGTTTTTTTGTACGGAACCCGTCGTGTGCGAGTCCAACTCACGCTTGACCGATTTTTAAATTTAATACTGAGCGTAATTATGTAGCGCTCGCGCTGATGTTATATCGGCCGTATCACGGGTGTCTCCTTTGTTAAAACAGAATAAACCCAATTTATAAATTCGTCTGCGACACGAGCGTCATTAATTATGTTGCTGGTTGGGTGGCTGAGAAAAACTTCACTCATTTCGCTATCATTACAATCGCTTGCCGTCCCTTTTTAACTTGTACTGAAATGCGAAAATTTATCTGGTAACAACACGCATGTTACTTGTGTATCTCTCAAAGGAAATACGACTGTATTGTCCGTTGTATGGATTTCAATTTTCATTGCATGTTCATGTGAGTTGCGACGTTTTCGCTTGAGGATAATTGCAGGTCATCTCGCTCATAGGTTTTGTTGGCGAGCCTCCCCAGCTTTAATGGTGTTATCTTGCCCCTCGGACGCAGCACCTCTCCAGTATATTTCTTTATCTTGTCTCTGCTGGCGGTTCACAGTTTGTTTTTTATTCATTTGCTAATTTCGAAAATGAGAAGGCCCTGGTGCGATCACATCGCCATTGATCGTAGATTTAGGCTCGAGCATTAATAAAATTAACGAATGCTCTTTAAATTAATTGAACGCGTCTCTTGGAAGTCGGTTATCATGGATCAGTGATTATAGCGGCTATTTACCCGGGACCCAAGAGTGTATTGAGTGGAATAGATCTATATCGAAACTATTATACTTTGAGAACCAGTCTCATTAGCTACAACAGCTATCGCTTGTGTAGTCATTGATAGCATCCAACAAAAATATGCTTGATAGATACTTTCTTCGTATACGTTTAAGCGATACCCAAACATCATCATCATTTTTTAAATAGCTACATATCAAAAATTGCAGCGGACCGGCAGGATTCAAACCCGCGTCTCCTGGCATCGCGCCCGACGCTCTGACCGCTAATCTACGGTTCGCTTGCTGCCAATGACGAAATTTGTGAGACGAAAGGTTATTTTCTGCCGCGTACCTACTATAATATCCTATAAGGATTAATTACAGAATTTTCTCTAGATCCGCTGACTTTTCGATAAAAAATAAATAAATCGGTTCAATAGATTGAAAAACACGAACATAAATTAAAACAAATGGCCAAATAGAAACTGACTCCCGACTCCCGATAGCCTGTTTGCACTCCTAAATTGACAAGAATGATGGGCGAAACAATGCAGTACGTTACCGACGAAATAAAACGTGATTCTACAAAGTAATTTAACAGTAAAAGTGATATACGCGAAAACTAAGTCACGATACTGTGCATAGGTTCCTGACACTCAAAAATCTTCGTCACGAATCCTTAACGAAGCACTATTCAGATTTAGTTTGAAAGCTTAGAAACTCGGTAAACAAAACAGAGGAAAATGATAGTTAATCATCTTCGTTAGTGGCGTTTAGATCATATACCTGTACCTACTTAATCGTAGTCTAAAGTATCGTCATTCGTCTTTAAACCTGATGGATACCAATGAGCTTCAGATTGTTCATCTGTATAATAGTAATAATAGGTATGTTTATGATAAATCTAATTACTGAGTTCAACACTTGAGTTTTGATCTCAAGGTCTCAAAGGAGCGGACTGAAATCCGAAAAGTCGGCGCGTTCAAACCCCATTATACGTTGCACTGTCGTAGGTACCCACTTCTAGCACAAGCTTTACGCGTAGTTGGAGAGGGGAAAGAGGAATATTACTCGTGACTCACATGGCTAATATTCCTTTTAAAAAAACTTGCGACTTGGTCGATTTCTTTAAAAGGTACCCAAGTCATCGTTACACAGTAAAAGTTGTCGAAAGTATGGAACTCTGTAATTGAACCATAAATATTCATGGCAAAATACAAGGCAAAATGATCTGGGGAGAAAGAATATCACAGTAAAATAAAAGCAATTGGCCTCTATTCAGAGCTGCTGTAGGTTACTTATTGCTAACGTCGAAAAAAAAACGGGCCGAATTGAGAACCACCTCCTTTTTGGAAGTCGGTTAAAAAGATGGACAAGATGGTACTTACTACATCAAGCATTCTCAGGCTTTCCAAAACATAGGTATATCGCACATTTTCACACCAATTTAAATTACTGAACGATATTGCGTCGAAGAATAATTATGTTAGGGCAAACATTTGATAGTTACCTTTAGCACTTTGGATAATTAATCTTGTACCTTAGGTGTTTCTAGTTGCCCTAAATGGGATGAGAAAATATGGTAGGAGAAAGTGAGAACTTGTAATTTATCACAGCTCTGTTAGTTACAAGTGAGTCTGTTTCGTTATCTAAGCTTAAAATTAAACAAATTTATTCTTAAGTCGGCTGTCAAGTGTCATTTTAGTCCATACTTTAGAGGTACCTATAGATTTATTTTCACATTATTACGTTATCACAGTAGATATCCGTATTTTAGCGATTAGTAATCAATGGTAAAACGCAGCGACACGGTATAAATTACACGCAAACGAAGTTTTACATGCAGTTGGAGTATTCACAAAATGGAACACGAATAAATTTAAATATCTAAACACTACTCTAAATCAAGCAGCAAAAGCTTAGGCCGCATGAACGCAATGTTAAATGGTAGAAACACATTTAGCGACATAACACCCCGCCTCCACCCCATGAACGATATTATTGCGTGTTGAGACGAACCGTATCTTAGTATTTGGTGTGATCCAGAAACATAATACTAACACTCAACGCGACGTAACGCCACCATCCAGTCCAATCCAATCTATAATAAATAAATAATGAACCTGTATGAATCCCACTGATGGACGATGGACATATGCCTTTTCAAGAGCGCGCGACCAAACTCAGTACTCCGCTTTCATTGTCCACCCGCTTTATTTTCCACAGCGAGGTGATTCGCTCACTGTAGTGTTCAACGTTGAATGATAGCCACTAAGCTCATTTGACATTTATTTTTAGTCTATTGAAGGATTTCTAAGAAAAATCATTTTAATATCACTCAGTGAGGTAGCAATGTAGAACCAACTAATGTCAAATGATCTCGGTGGCTATCATTCATTGTTGAACACTGAATTAGCGAACTGCAGGCCATTTCGCTTTTAGGGCCCATTCATAAGGCACCGGTAGGTCGATGTCGTAAAACCTGCATCAATCATTATTACAATCTCAATTGATGGATTGGCTAAATTTGTGCGATTCTTGTTGCAACAATGCATTGTAGCCAATAGTGAGCGAGCGTCAACCAATCAGAGGTGATTGCGATCGTGACATTGTAGCTGTCATTTTACCGCAATCGAGCAGCGGGTGCCTTAAATACGTCGGATGTCCACACGTAATATAGGGTAGCATTTTACAAATGTGTTTCTAGCACAAACGCGTTATATTAATGGTATTAATTTCAATCGAGACGATCAGTAAATCTAGAATCGATATTGAATCGATTCAGCCATCCGTTTTTAATAAGGCATCTGTTAAGGTGACGAACATGTGAATGAGTTTTATTGCCTTTTCCGTTTTGGAGAGATCGCGTTGCATTCGCACGTCCCTTAATGATATAGTGAAGCACCAAGTGTTAAGAGATCGTTCCACATTGAAACATTGACTTATTAAGGGTATGCAGTTAATATAAATGACTACATGCCTTGTAGTGACTAGACCTAGAGATGGGAGTAACTTCGCGCCATACTAAGCATCAGGTTTATAGGGTGTAGGAAACAAGTAGTCAATGGCCTAATCTAATCTAAGTAAGTAAACTATATAATATCTACATTATTTTGGTTATTCTAATACTAGATTTACCGGTTGAAAACGTTGTATTTGCGAGTAGGTACTGCTACAAGATAAAAGCCATATAAATACCTAAAAGATGAAACAGCAAGTTAATAGTAATGTGCACTGTGTTTCTGTCAATTTATATGTATATAGGAAGGTAGTTTTAGTGTAAGTAAGTACTCTTATTTGATTTATTGAAATCTAGCTGGTGCCCATAACTTTTATTAAAAAAAAATCGGTTGAGTGCGAATCGGACTCGCACATGAAGGGTACTCGTAACTCGTACCATCGTAAAAATGGGTGCATTGGCATTATCTAATAGCATTCGAACGAAAAAGCCTTTTAAACGTGCGTAGATGTAGCCATACTTTTGTTAAGTTAGTCGTAGCTATTTTTAATGAGCAAATAAAAAAGCAAAGGATTCTAATTGCGGATTTATACGCCGTTTATGGACGACCTACACGCCCGGTCTCATCCCGGTCGCCATTCATTGCGTATAAGGCGTGGCGACATGTTCCCGCGACGCGCGACACGCGACACTGTCGCTACCGTATAATCCAAGTCGCGCCTTGATATACGACGAGCTTTTTATAATCAGAAAGCCTAGTATAAGTTTGCAGATCTCGAAAACGTTACGTTACGTACGTTGATAGGTTTAGAGAGATACATCCGCATTTATTTATTTACAAAATATCAATATCTTCATTATCAACCGATAGATGTCCGTCCGCAGCTGGACATAGGTCTATTGTAAGGGCTTCCACACAACAACCGTCTTGCGCCGTCTGAATCCAGCAACTCTCTGCTTCTAGATATCATCATGATCAACCCATCGCCGGCTCACTACAGAGCACGGGTCTCCTCTCAGAGTGAGAAGGGTTTTGGCCATAGTCTACCAAGCTGGCCAAGTGCGGATTGGCAGACTTCACACACCTATGAGATTATTATGGAGAACTTTCAGGCATGCAGGTTTCCTCACGATGTTTTACTTCACCGTTAAAGCAAGTGATATTTTAATTACTTAAAAACGCACATAGCTCCGAAAAGTTAGAGCTGCGTGCCCGGGATCAAACCTCCGACCTCCGATTGGAAGGTGGACGTCTTAACCACTAGGCTACCACGGCTTTTTTTCTTTTAGATATACCACCTTTGAATTAAACCAACATGTACACGGAAGAGCTATAATCTTCCACCATCAGTAAACCAAATCAAATTAGCTTCTACAATCACTCGCTTAATAGCCGGCATGAGTTCCAACTTACAATGCCCCTTACGATTCGTGTATCATTTATTTTTTTACGTTGATGGATGGGACTTATATAATATAAGTAACCTTCACGCATGTGCCAAAAAAACTGCACCTATTTCGTTAACTAAACGAATTTAATCCATACTCCATACTAATTTATTATAAATGCGAAAGTGTGTCTGTCTGTCCGTCTGTCTGTCTGTCTGTCTGTCTGTCTGCTAACTTTTTACGGCCCATCCGTTTAACTGATTTTGATGAAATTTGGTCTAGAGATAGCTTGCATCCCGGGGAACGACATAGGCTACTTTTGATCCCGGAAAATTAAAGAATTCCCACGGGATTTTTAAAAACCTAAATCCACGCGGACGAAGTCGCGGACATCATCTAGTATGAATCTAAGGATACTATTATAGTGTTTTGATACTCGAAATCTATTAACGTTATCGAGATGTGCAAACTCGTACTAAGGGTTTTATTAAACGACGAGCTTTTTATAACCAGCTACGGAATGTGTAAACGTCGATTTGCTATTTTATGGTTCCTGTGATACGTAATTTTTTTTTTAAATCAGTTGCATAATAAATTCCATTAAGACTTTTAAGAAAGATTTTTATTTATTTTTATGCATAATAGTTTTTGATTATCGTGCAAAAAGTCGAAAAAATACGACTGCAGTACGGAACCCTCAGTGCGCGAGTCTGACTCGCACTTGGTCGGTTTTTTTTTGTGTTGCGAGGAATATGCTGCATGAAAAAATAAGATTGTATCGTACTGAATGCACATTGCACACTACTTAGCTTAACAATGTTAACTCTACAATTTAAAGCCTTAATTCTCATAATAACTCCTCAGCAGACTCCAGGATTGTAATTGCAAAATGGAAGATTAGATTACTAACGGTTTACATAATATAAACATTATTCAGTGTTACGTATTCATTAAAGTAATTATTAAGAATGTTCTATAAAGGATATCGCACACAGCCGCAATAGCCGCCAAAATTGCAAAGAGCGCATTGTCTCTAGCAGCCGGCATACCCTTAAAAACGTAATCGTCCTTATCGTCAACCGATAGACATCTACTACTGGACATATAGGTCTCTTACAGGGAATTCCACATGCCAGTTGCACCGTCTGTCCGATCAACCTTCAACTCGTTTGATCTCATCTGTACATTTAGTAGGGAGGCTACCTGCTACCACTTTGATTCTGAAATGTCTATCAGTTCTTCAGCTGTGCGTACTTGAAAACGCGTTGCGTGCGGTTCTTGCCATTTTGGCGGCTCTTACTGGCCGTATTGTATATACGATCAGTTTAATACTTCTTTACCTACGCAATTTATCGCTTGCCCTGGTTTCCGGTTGCGGAGGTCAAATGACAGTCACTAAACAATTAAAGGTCCTGCCTGCTTGATCGTTAAAGTTTTCCATTTCATTTGTTTACTTGAGTCATGGGCTTGTTAGCTATTTTAAACTGAGATCCAAGCATGATTGAAGTCATTTTGTTCGAATTGAAATTATTGGCATGTATTTTCTGTTTTAAGATTTTCGGTACTTGAAAAGCGACCGAGATAAAACGTAAACTTCGGAGGTGCCTATTCTAATCAATTTTAAGGAACAAAAAAACACCAAAAAGTCTTCAACGAATACCTATATAACATTAAAACTCTTTGCAAGGGCAACATTCTGAAACAGCAGGACCTTCCCATTATCCATACTATCAGCTTTCAATAAATACACTCGGCACATACGAAATCTAAAGAACAAGCGTTATCATATACCTAAATGGAATCTGCTTTATACCTATTATTTTATGAAAGAGCATGACTTTCGCGTAGAACTTTTTAGCAGACCATCCGAGCTTCGTCCGTTTATGTACAAATCCATGTCTCAGGGTTCGTGGGAATGATCCCCTAAATTGTAACTTGTAAATGGGTAGTGTGGATACATTTTGATCGGTAACCTATAACTTTTGTGGCACAGACAGGGTCAACCAAGCATCCTAAGCCGTTAGAAGTATTGTAAGAATCCACCTGTCTCAGGGTCCGTGGGAACGAACCCTAATTGCCGCCGCCCCAGATCCGAGAAGCTCTAAATATATGAGCCTAATTTGAGCTACTTTGCCTAAGAAGGAGCAGTGTAGATATATTTTAGTCGGTAACCTATAAGTTTTTTAACACAGACAGGGTCAACCAACCATCCATCCTTAGCCGTTAGAAGTAACGTAGGAATCCACCTGTCTCAGGGTCCGTGGGAACGATCCCCTAATTGCCGCCGCCCCAGATAACGAGTCTAATTCGCGGAGCTGCGTGCGCAGGCGCCTCTCTCACGCACGCATTGTCTTCTGTAATTGCCGATCCTGTTCAATTTGTTGTTTGCCTCTTCGCACTGTGATTCTTTTAAGTGGCCACTTTCAATTGACTAAATAAAGAGCGCGTTTAACTACAGACACTATTTTCTAGGCCACTATTTCTCCGCAATTTATTTTGCCTCAGGGCTTTTCTATTTTGTATGATGTGGTGAGTAAGTATACATGGGTATTATGTATGAATAGTTAATAACTGTAGCTCCTACAAGTTTACTAGTTATATATTGTTTTGGATACGTGAAAACAGACTACTTCTATGAGAGTTGCAGTGACAAAACTTTTGAAACGTACGATGAATAATATAGATTCTACTAGCTGATGCCCGCGACTTCGTTCGCGTGGATTTAGGTTTTAAAAATCCATGCCGAAAATGACGTTAATCCGTTGCAACGTGGTTGAAGGACAAACCAACAAACAAACACACTTTCGCATTTATAATAAGGGTAGGTACTGATATCGAAGTTTGTAACCAATGGATGCTATATTTCTCTAAAACCGTCGTATTCAACGTCGCATAATAACACGTCCGACCAGCCCGCTTGTCGTCACGCACCTAATCAATTGGTGCGCGCCGTGATGTCTTCATCAACTGCCTGAGGGCGTAACGCCTTGCTAGAGCACGTCGAGCTTTTGCGCTTTTCATACTACATTCCGTATTAATTGTACGCCTATAGATTATACATTGTATTGAGTAACTACTTTAATCTATAAATAGCTCAATGAAATCAAGTAAAGTATATATGTATATATTATATAGTATGCACTTATTGGAGTGTATTTTATACTGTTAGATTGCTGATAGTGTAGACACGTCCTAACCCTCTCTGACAGTTCTCTAGGTGTCTATGCTTTGGGCGGATCTCTGGACTCTCTGGGAACGCGCAAAATGGGGCAGTTGGTTGTACTTACTTGTAAATGAATTTAATAAGCAAACTGTGATTAAAAGTATGTTAAAGTATACCAAAGTGGTTTTCCACTCAACAATACGTATACCTATGTATGTATTGTTGTACTGCGACTCCCCGTCTTACAGTTCTATAAGTTCTTAAGTATGGGTTGCCTGGAAGAGATCACTGTAGTGATAAGGTCGCCCTTTGTTTTTATCCTGTATTTTTTATTCTTTATCATAGTAGGTGTTAAGGAATAAAGATGTTTACATTAAAATAAACTAACCAACATTGTTTTACTCGAAACATTTTAATTTTTTACTAGCGTTCGCCTGCGGCTTCCGAACGTTATTTTATATTATTCAACTAGTTTATGCTCGCGACTTCGTCCGCGTGGACTACACAAATTTCAAACTCCTATTTCACTCCCTTAGGGGGTGAGTTTTCAAAAATCCTTTCTTAGCGGATGCCTACGTCATAATAGCTATTTGCATACCAAATTTCAGCCCGATCCGTCCAGTAGTTTGAGCCGTGCGTTGATAGATCAGCCAGTCAACTTTTCCTTTTATATATTTAGAAAAGAAGACTAGCGTTCGCCTGCGGCTTCCGCACGTAATTTTATATTATTCAATAGATTATTGTATTGTAAGATTTATTGAATATTCCCAAAGCTTACCTAATCACGCTGAAATTTATTAACTTTAATGAATAATGAATGTGCCTATTAGTCACGTTTTACTAATTTCTATGTTACAACTATGATTTGTATAGGGCGTGAAGTTAGTTGAGGCCCATATCAAATTCGCAATTAAGGCTCTGTACAAATATACCCACATAATGAATAAACTAATTTATTTCAGGCATTATATTGGTACCTAACTACCTACCTAGATGTAACTAAAGGTGTTCCGTTCTTACAAAATCCATGCAAGTATTAGGTAAGAAATATAGATAATTTAAAAATTGTAAATTCCCAAATTGCCTCTGCCGGGACTCGAACCCGGGACCTCCCATTTGTAGGACTACAACGACCACTACGCCAGGGAGGTTTTCAAAAAGGGAGGTTCCTATGGAGGATGTAGTAAATATACTGAAATAATAAAGTATATGCAGGTAATAAGAAAGAAATATCGATAAACGAAACCAATATCAGATACCTATTATGAAAGTACATTTAGTTGAGTATACTCAATCTGACGCATAGCGTGCCTGGACCCATTTGGCGTAGACAAGACACGCTGACCACCCGAGGACATGGGTAAAATTGTTTTAGAATATTTAGAAATATTTAGACAATTTAGAAATTATAAATTACCAAATTGCCCTTGCCGGGAATCGAATCCGGGGCCTCCCATTTATACAGCGCTCACCAGTCACCACTGCGCCAGGGAGGTCATCAAAAAGGGAAGTTCCTACGGAGGTAGGTATTTACTAAAATAATAAAGTCCATATTAGGTAAGAAATATCGATAAACGACACCAATATCAGATACCTATTATGTAAGTACAAATAGTTGAGTATAACGCATAGCGTGCCTGGTCCCATTTGGCGTAGACTAGACACGCTGACCGCCCGAGGACATGGGTAAAATTGTTTTAGAATATTCCGTGTTTATTAATTGCTAACATAAATGTTTTTAATGTTAGCGATTAGTTAAGTGGCAACCGAATTTGTATTACACTGAGTTTATTGCGGGCTTCTTCTCACAGGGCGCGTTTGGAACTCTCGTAGCTTTAGTTTTAAGTTTACGTAAATGCATTTAAACTCTTATTAGAACGTGACAAAATGATTACTTTTTATCCTTATCTGTCTGTCTGTCAAGAAACCTATAGGGTACTTCCCGTTCTAGAATCTTGAAATTTTACAGGTAGGTAGCAACCGTCTTGTATAGCACACGTGAAAACACTCGGAAAATGAGCCTCAATAGCTCAACCGGTATAGGAGTGGACTGAAAACCGAAAGGTCGACGGTTCAAACCCCGCCCGTTGCACTATTGTCGTACCTACTCCTAGCACAAGCCTGACGCTTAATTGGAGAGGAAAGGGGAATATTAGTCATTTAACATGGCTAATATTTAAAAAAAAAAACCGAAAACCGTTAATTGGTGGTTACATCACAAAAAAAAATTAAAGTGGGTTCATGGCTAAATAATTAATATTTTCAACTTTAAAGTAAGATTACTATGCCAAGTGGGGTATCATATGAAAGGACTTTACTTGTATATTCTAAAACAGATTTTTATTTAGGTATTTTTATGCATGATAGTTTTTGATTTATCGTGCCAAATGTCGAAAAAATACGACTGTAGTACGGACCCCTCGGTGCGCGTGTCTGACTCGCACTTGGCCGGTTTTTTAATGAATAGTTAAAGAACATTAGTAATATTAGTGTTCCTTCCTTCCTTCCTTAAACTCGTAAACTCTCTTAATAAAATATCGTCGACATTATAATTTATAGGAATAACGACAAATATAAACGCTCATACGATCTTAAAAACCTCCGGTCAGCCGTAAAACAAATTCCCACGCAATAACATCGACTTTAAAACATAGCAGAAAATAATAAACTAGCGGCAATCGGTATAAATTACGTGGAGCAGACAGCGCATTTACTGCGACGTCTGGGCATATTGAAACTAAATCATTTCAACAACCAACCAAAAACAACAACAACATTTCAACCCGGTCACTGTACAAATAACTACGCTAATGAACTTTGATTCCAAATTATTATTTTAATGGCTCCGCACCTCAAAATGAAAAAAGAAACCCTTATAGGATCACTTTCTTGTCTGTGTCTGTCCATCCGCCGTCGTGTGTGTCAAGAAAACCTGTAGGATAGGTACTTCCCGTTGACCTAGAATCATGAAATTTGGCAGGTAGATAGGTCTTAAAGTAAAGAAAGACAACACGAACACGAGACAAGAAAACAAGTAAAGAAAAAAATTCAAAAACCATGAATTTATGGTAACATCACAAAAAAATAAATGTATTTACGAAAATAAAATTAAATCACAGTAGATGGCGATGTTGTCATTAACAGTGTTTTACATAAAAATGTTTAATTATCTTGTACGATGGTACCTACGGAACCCTTCGTGTGCGAGACCGACTTGCACTTGACCGGTTTTTTTCATATCTTGTTTAGCTTTTTATATCCTGGCGGATTTTCCTTCTTATTTTGACAGAAGACCCGTGCTCAGCAATGGGTTTATGATGATGATGGAGGTAAGATCATCATCATGATCAACCCATCACTGAGTGAGAAGGGTTTTGGTCATAGTCTACCACGCTGGTCAAATGCAGATTGGCATACTTCACATGTCGATGTAGGTACAATATTTTCTGCCGGCTAAGATAGCACACAAAAAAATCTACCACTAATGGCAATTCAACAAAGCGTTTCTTTATAAGTATAGTTCAGCTGTGTGACTAGTAATACAAATCGATTTAGCACGTGCCCAAAGCTCAATATTTTAATTACTTCCAGCTGTACGTAAGCAGCAGTGGCTAGTGACGTGCGGCGGCATGCGGCCGCAGGGCGCGGCGAGTCAAGGCGAGGGGTCATAGAAAGGCTTGTGGACGTCTGTATTCATTTTATACTCACTTTAGTTATTAAACTCACTTTCATTGCACGACAACGGATGCATAACGATAGTGTTCTATCCGTTCAAGAAAGATAGATAGCTAGAAAACATTGTTGCACACAAACACCACGACAAAAAAAAGAAACAAAACTAAAAACAATTATATGCAAAGGCAGTCTTATTGCTCAAAGCAATCTCCACCAGGCAAACTTTTGTCAAAGGAGAATCTAGGTGTGTGGGATACTACTTACACGCAATACACAGAATCTGATTTAGTAGTATAATACAAAAGGGTGAGATTTGATAATAGTTAGAGAGAGGTGATTACAGGAGTAGAGAAGAACTGGCAGGAGAATAGGAGAATGATAGGGATGTGGTACAGACTTGTCCTCCTTAAGGATTGGTTGATGGCATTAGTTACACAAAAAACGGAATGGTGTGCGGATATCGCCATGTCGGAATTCTACGAAGAATACAGGGAGTACCAAGAACACTAGCAAAGACGAAGACAGGTGATAATACTGATGATTACTGATATACCACAAAAAAAACACGAAAAGAAAAATAAAAAATATTTTATATTTGTAAAAGTTCACGATATATTGACGGTAGAGGTCAACTAACGTTGCGTAAGTAGGCTATTCGGAGTCAATGCCACGTCGTAGGTGGGGCAATGGCCCCAGTTTAGAACGATATTTATTGCGGGTTTGAAAAATACTAAATCACTGCAATACCTATGAGGCAAATGGTTATTGGTTAGATAGTATAACAATAAAGCTAAGTTTTTGCTAGCGTTCTGGTTATTCATACTAATATTATAAATGCGAAAGTGTGTCTGTCTGTCTGCTAGCTTTTCACGGCCCAACCGTTCAACCGATTTTGATGAAATTTGGTACAGAGTTAGCTTATATCCCGGGGAAGGACATAGGCTTAAGACATAAGCACTTTTTATCCCGGAAAGTTGAAGAGTTTCCACGGGATTTCAAATATCTAAATCCACGCGGACGAAGTCGCGGGCATCATCTATTATCCTATATGTCGTGCAGTCAGTCACCTTTTACTTTTATATGTATATAGATCACTTGCTCCAAATATCGTGAGCTCTCGCATCGTTGTCGCCAAGTCGAAAAGCTCTTTTTATAGGCATGCCATGACTCGATTGTTCTGGTTTAGGCTGCTTGTCTTATGTAAAACAGTATGGGAGTTATGACATTGGCGGTGTGATAGCGGACCCGATGTGAATAATGAACGATGCCATTAGTAAATGATACTACGAGTAGGTAGGTATATCAATCCGTTTGATTTGATATAATCCGGTCAGCGAGACAAATACAATCATTTTGACCTCCGAATTCTAGATATCTATGACTATTAAACATTAATCTAAATATATAAAAGGAAAAGGTGACTGACTGACTAACTGACTGACTGACTGATCTATCAACGCACAGCTCAAACTACTGGACGGATCGGACTGAAATTTGGCATGCAGATATTATGACGTAGGCATCCGCTAAGAAAGGATTTTTGAAAATTCAACCCATAAGGGTTGTGAAATAGGGGTTTGAAATTTGTGTAGTCCACGCGGACGAAGTCGCGAGCATAAGTTAGATAGCTCGCAACAAAATGCTACTACGACTATGCCAGAAAATATCCTAGCTGCTTCGATTAGTAACTCACACATTCAAAGACAGACGCACGCACGCACGCACGCACGCACGCACGCACGCACGCACGCACACCATACGCACACACCCACACAAAAGCATTTTCTCGGAATCATAACTGATTTTGATTCATAGTTAGTTAACCCCAGAGTCATAATTGCTCAAACTATATAAACAATCAATCACGAAATATGGAATTCGATTTACTTAGCGATAAACTACGTATATAGATAACACCATGCAATAAATTAAAGCAAGTATCGTAAATAAACCGGTGACCTACAAGCTATGAGTCCTAGACACAAAACATAACTTTTGCATTATGACAATCACGGCAAAAATATTGCTATGCGTTCGGGCAAATATGTCAGTCAGTTATCTGTTATCTATTAACTAACGAAATTTAAATACCTTTGGCTAAGTAATGGCAAAATAATTACTAACGGAAAATTGGCCAAAAAAGTTGCAAATTTTACACAGAAATTATCCCGTAGTCTATCCTGTATATACCACTACATATTTACGTAGGAGCTCATAATATATTTTCGACAAGTTTGAGAACTCTCTTGCATTCTTTTTGATTTTTTGTCTACAAAATCTCTCTACATTTTCTAGAACTAAGCACTAACAAGAGCACCCTGTCCACTTTCATGTTACAGTACACTGCAGAAAGTAATGTACATCGTCCTTTAGAAGGAGATAGCAGATTTGTAGAGCATTGTCTCTGTCGTTGAGACCGACAAAACTTCATATAGGTATGATTGACAGAGACAACGCTCTGCAAACCCGAATAATGTCATTCTAATGGCCGATGTACATCACTTTTTGCCGTGTAGGTACTGTACATATCTTATGTTTGAATACTCTTTACTCTCAGTATCAGTGGAAACATATTAGTGAATTCAAAGAAAGACTTCGCATCTTTTATGCAAGCGCTTCCCAAGTTCCAACCTAGCTTCATCATTGCTTTTCATCTGATAGGTACCTACCACTGTCGTCAAGCATAAGTAATTTTTACTATCCATAAAAAAAACAATGAAATAGACCTATATATTATGTTATTATAGAAATTAATATAACAGTAAAAATAACGTAACGCTTAATTCGCATTTAGCTGCTATACCTACTCGGCACCTATACTCGGTAATAAGCTCAATGACTTGAACATTTCTCACTTATAATCCAATAAGTTGACGTGTACGGTCTGATATAAACCCCTATCAGTTACACCGAATTAGAAAACATAGAACAAATTCATTATTAATAGACATTCTATGGACTATGCGGTGCGGTTGTAATTCAGTTAGGCAAACAAAACGCTTTGGACTAAGAACCAGCGCGTGCCAGACCTTCGTTATTTTATAGCAGCTTCTTCTTCTTCCTTACCTTATCCCACGCTACGTGGGGTCGGCACAATATGTCTTCTTCTTCCATTCTCTTCTGTCATCCGTCAACGTATTATCCACCCCTTTTACACGCATAACCTCTTTCACGGAATCCAATCACCTTTTCTTTGTTCTTCCTCTCTTCTTTTTTGTCTGCCACATGCATATTTAACATTCTTCTATTGGCGTGGATTTCTTCCCTCCGCATTATACGCCCATACCATACCCCTTACCCCTATAATATTACCCCTCATATTTTCTAGCATTGGCGCTACTTTCAAACTTCCCCTTATTTCTTTACGTGTTGTCTACTTTAATAAATTGTCTAAGTTTAAGGGTCTCTGGCAGAGGATTTCCACGATACTAAGTGTCTGGCAATGCATGACGTGATTTCCCATACTGTTCCAGAAAAGAAAATAATAAAAAATTAGACTTTACAGTTTGACGCAAGATTTTTTACACCTTTATTACCTGATATCTCCCAAAGCCACCATGATCCAAACTTCATACCTACTCGCTGACCGTTTCTCCCTGTATTGGGGACAATACGCAGATAATCTTTTATAAAATAATGAAGGTCTGGCACGCGCTGTCTCTCTCTCTACTTTATTAGTCATATGCTCTATTGTCCGTAGCTGTCGTTCTGAGCTTTATCTTAATTGACCAGTATTTGATTTAGTGGCGCAAATGCTCCCCTTAATAATAAAAACCGTAAAATCGCTGCACAACTCTTAAAAATCTAACCATAAAGTTCAAATTCGTTGGATAAAGGCTTTAGAGATGTAATGATATAACCTGGTGATATCGGTGCGTTAACAAATCAACAAATTGAACAATAGAAAATTTGATTGAGCTTTAATAGTTCTTATAACAGGTCTATATAAGAAACGCAATTGTTACAAAAGATTTGAAGCCGAGCGTATCCTTAAGTTTGTTATAGGAGGCAGGGCAAGTAACGCCCGAGGGGACAAGCTATATCATGTGGCTATTACACTTATGACATGTATTGGGAAAGTAACAAGGATATAAGATTATTATCGTCCAACTATGCGATTACAATACCCTGCAGGGGTGCGAGAGGTAGGTATAAGGTAACTAAGGTAGGTATGCATGAAATGTTTTCGGCAATTCCTTGATCGTTATCTTTAATTGTTGGATTTGATAATTAAACGCGTTAAGGAATGTTTCGTTAAGTGATTTATGGGTTCGTGCTTTTGCAGTGTCGGTACATAGGTACCACAGTAAACCTATTAGTATACGGTCAGCGACGCGACGCGCGACAGCGACACGCGAGAGTGTCGCGCCATCGTATGCAAAGTGTAGCGTGTCTCAGTCGCTCGTCTCAAACGCTATCCATGCATTTCTATACAAAGCAATGCGCAAGTGTCGCCACTCGTCTCCAAATTACTGTCTGTCACGATTAAGTGTCGCGTGTTGCCGTCGAGCGTCGCGGTCAAGTACCGCAAGGTCTTCCTTTGCTGTGGACCTAAGTAGTATATGTATATCAACATTTTAGGTTTTGTCAGTCACAACAGTAGGTTTTGTCATTCTTTTTCTAGGTAGCTTTTGCGCACACACACTGTTAGATATACGATTGCTGTGCGTCACTTCCTTTTATTTATTTGATTGCAAGATAAATGTACAATTTAATACTCTTCAGAAATTGCTTTGTTTTTCAAACAAAATTGTATCCATGCCACTGCATGGATCATGTTCCAAATAAGGAGTGAATTGTTTTAAGTTATTTATTAATATTATAACATTATCCAACTCTACCTATTTCAGCTTTGTAATAAATACCCATTACACGATCACTACTGATTTCATAAAGAGCTGTATTACAGCTGTTGTGAATGAAACGACACGGCAGTCGGCGATAATATTGTCAGTTATCGGCGAGATGTTGACACTTGATCAGTTGCAGCCTGGCCGGGTACAGTCACGATGATAGTTAACAACTGATTTATGACTTTCATTGATTAAATATTTGACCGAGTACCCAATAAATACCTTCAAATTATAAGAAAGTCTGATATTTAATTCTAAGTGTTTAATTTAGACCAAAATTGCCCTTTGTATCATTTCATTTAGATTAATATCTTAGGAGATATCAGTCCGTACGTGCAACGCGATTATGTCGCAGTACGATGATATTGGAGGTAGGTACACTACCTACCAAGTAAAGACTTTTTGAACTCGAGGAGTCAACTCCTCAGCCTTGATGCTGTAAGGAATTGCATTCTTAAATCGTGGTGATACCATGGGATTTTTAAAGAATCATGCGTTTAAATATTTTTACGAAATTTGGTATTGAAATAGGTATCTTGCATCACGGGGACGGGTATACTACGGATAGGTTACTTTTTGTCCTGGAAAATCAAAATTTCCCACAGGATTTTGACAAACCTAAAAACCGAAGCCGCGGGGATTAGCTAGTTATAAAGTATACTAAATCGTAAACAATACGAATTGTCATAAATCCTTCCTCCCGCCTTGAATGACACGTACTTAAAGAAACAGAATCACAAATTCGTAAACCTTGCAAAGGCCAGTTCGTTCCCGTCTTTCGGAGTACAAAAGGTGCCATTTTTCACCGAAAGATAACGTCCTAAGAGCTGTCTAGCTGAGCTAAGGGGCTGTCTTATTAGACTTTCGTTCGTTCTGTGCTAGACCACCAAGGAAGAGGGTTCAGTTACATTGATATGTCAGGTTGTGAGCACGGACATTTGTAAGTGTACTAAATGCTGCGATTACGGCCGGACACTTAGTAAATGCTTGTAATAGTGCCGGGGTATCATTAAAAGCCCTTTTTGTTGGGAATGCGTACGCTGCTGATTAAAAGCTGCTTTACGTGTTACATACCAGTAATCTGTTCCTTTTGTTACTTCAAGTACCGTCGGGTGTCGATTAAAATACGTAAAACTTGTGTTAAAACTTCTTCAAAAAGTAAAGTTAATTTTTCAGCATATCTAAGAAAATCAAAGAGTTCGCACGGGATTTTTAAACATCTAAATTCACACGGACTAAATAGCGGGCATCAGCTAGTGAATACATATTTTTAAGTTAACTAGACAATGAAACATTGCAAGATAAATGCAAAGAGACCGTCAAAATCTTACACATAGGAAATACAACTAGTAAAACATAACAAAAAGTATAATTAACACACTTATGAACCACAGATGAGGTTTACAATGAGAACAGTTCATACATTGGTTGACCATTGTTGTACTAACATGATGGAATAGGAGCGAGCGCGTGCCAGACCTTCGTTATTTTATAAAAGCTGAAAGTTTATTTGCGTATTGTCCCCAACACTGGGAGGAATGTTGTTTGGATGTTTGTTTGGATCGTTGTAGCTTTGGGAGATAAGTGATAACAGATAATAAAATGTAAAAAATCTTACGTCAAAGTATAGTCTGTTTTTTTTAATATTTTCTTCGGAATACTATAAAAAATTGCTAGACACTTACTATCATGGCAACCTCCTGTCAGACACCCTTAAAGTTTAAAAGTTATTTCCCAAAGCCACCATGATCCAAACAAACATTCAAACAAACGTTCCTCCCAGTGTTGGAGACAAAACGCAGAAAAGCTTTCAGCTCTTATAAAATATCTAGCTTATGCTCGCGACTTCGTCCGCGTGGACTTTACAAATTTTAAACCCCTATATTTCACCCCTTAGGGGTTGAATTTTCAAAACTCCTTTCTTAGCGGACGCCTACGTCATAATAGCTATCTGCACGGTACAATAGTTTGAGCTGTACGTTGATAGATCAAAGTCAAAGTCAAATGATTTATTCAAAATAGGTAATAAATTACTCTTTTCGATGGTCAGTTGTTGGATTTGTAAGATATAGTGGTGATAATTATTACGCAAACTTAAAACTAAAGCTACGAGGGTTCCAAACGCGCCCAGGTCTGAGAAGAGCCCACAAGAAATTCAGCCGGGTAAAGCCGGATCAGTCAGTCAGTCAGTCAGTCAGTCAGTCAGTCAGTCAGTCAGTCAGTCAGTCAGTCAGTCAGTCAGTCAGTTTTCAATCACCTTTTCCTTTTATATATATTTAGATGAGGGTCTGGCACGCGCTGGCTCTAGCTCTATCACTAAGTGCGCTCCAGCCATTTATTAATAAGACATATTTGGACGTCGGTCGACGGGTGATAAATAAACCTATAGAAATCATGATTCGAACTAAAAGTGTTGTTAGATACGGCTGTTGATACAGTTGAGATATTTAACAGATCCATTGTATCAGATATGTATGGAGTTATGGAGTGAGTGACAAGGCTCGGTGTTGCCGTAATATCGTTCGAGTTGTCAACAAAAGACTTGGTATTTGAAAGCTCAGGCTTTCGACACACTGTACCTAACCTATGAGAAGATAAAAAGTCAGTTAAGTGGCGAAACATTTGTTACGATAGTAGTTTTACAATAAATTGTGCTAATATCTCGTGCTCAAACAAAACAACGAGTAATTTCAGAAGAATCGTTCAGAAATACCAAAATATTATGAATTTCTTCTTTTACGGAAGACATACCTAATATTGGCATTACTTGCCGAACTAAATCTAGAGTAGGTACCATATGTTTTTATTAAAGGTAACTTTTTCTAAAGTGGCAACTCTGGTAATGTTTTGCCATTAGATATAACCAACACCGGATATGAATTTAATCAAATAATAGTTTATTAATTTAATAATTTAATCTACGATAAAGTCTTACAAAAATATTTTTTTATACAAAACTAACTAATTAAATTAGTAAACTAAGTAATTAAGTTTTGCATAGGTCACATAGACACTTCCTAAAACATTCATGTATTGCCAAGCTGATGTTCTTTGAATTATATAATAATTATTTATAATTAGATGATGCCCGCGACTTCGTCCGCGTGGATTTTTTTTCGGGATAAAAAGTAGTCCTTCCCCGGGATGCAAGCTATTTCTGTACCAAATTTCGTCCAAATCGGTTGAACCGTTGAGCCGTGAAAAGCTAGCAGACAGACAGACAGACAGATAGACAGACAGATACACTTTCGCATTTATAATATTAGTATGGATAAGTTTTATATAATAAGTTTTTAAACTAGGGTTTGAATAACGTAATTTTATTTTGTACGATTCTGTTGGTGGTTCAAGAAAAAAAAAACAACAACAATAAGGTCAATGGTTTAGGTACTACTATATTTCCGTGTACATAAGAACATTTCTGCGTGAGAAATGGCTACATCATTTTCATCTAGCGTAAGACATTATTAACATATTAAAATATTGCAAAACATCTCGTGGATATATTATTGTCGTACATCTTCCTTCGTCATATTATAATGCGAAGTGTTACGTATGAGGATTACGTCAATAGTATATTACACCTATTTGCGCGCTCATTATTCTCATATGAACGTGGAAGTATGTTCCTTACATATTTATCTACGTTTGTACGTACTATATCTTATTGCGTTCATATCTAAATATATAAAATGAAAGGTGACTGACTGACTAACCGACTGACTGGTCTATCAACGCACAGCTCAATCTACTGGACGGATCGGGCTGAAATTTGCATGCAGATAGCTATTATATGATTCAACCCCTAAGCTAGTTCTTATTATAAAACTAGCTTATGCTTCACGCATCTTGTACATTGTCATATTTTGTACGATGTGCAAGTAGGTCTCTACATATCAACAATTTCAATATATTTGCAAGTAAACCGTACTCGAATAACTTTTTCTCTCCCACCAGCAATATTTTAAAACATCTTTCCTAAATTTTTTAAAGTCCCCATTCCACATGAAGCTTAGTAAACATTTCAAGATTCTATATTTTACTTTACAATTCCAGCTCAATAATTCGTTCAATTTCCCCGTTAAAATATACTTGAGTAGATTGACCATACTTTTCAGCTGTTGAATGTCCTTGTCTATATTTTTTGCTTTTTTGCAAGTGAATCTTAGACCAGTTCCCTTTTAACGATTTAAGACTTTTTATTTTACCCTGGCGCAGTGATAAGCACTGTGGTCTTGTAAGTGGGAGATCTCGGGTTCAATTCCTGGCAAGGGCAATTTGGGATTTTATCGTTTCAAATAATTATCTCTGATCTGGTTTGGTGGGAGGCTTCGGCCGTCGATAATTACAACCCTACCGGTAAAACCGTCTCGCCAAGCGATTTGGCGTTCCGGTACGATGCCGCGTAGAAACCAATCAGGGGACACGGGTTCAATGAAACTACCATACGCTTTCCAAGTTAGCCCGCTTCCATCTTAGGGTGAGATCTATAGAGCGCACTCTGACTCTACATAGACTTAAGACAGAGTTAAAACGAGACAGAGCTATATCTCTCACATAAATCTGTCTCGTTTTAACTCAATCTTAAGTCTGAGCAAAGTCAAAGTGCGCTCTATAGAAGCCTTAGACTCCATGACCAGGTGAGATCGCAGTCAAATGCTTACTTATATCGGAAAAATCGGTCTTTGGTTCGATTCCCGGGCCGGGCCAAAAAATTAATTATTTATTAGATTTTTCTGTTACTAGCCCGGAGTTAGAAAGTTGGCGGTGTTTCACCCTCGGAGAGCACGTAACGTCGTCGGTCCCGCGTCTAATCTCTCTCAGGTCGTATCGGATTTCTGAGAGTGCACGACTGCACGTATGTTTGCGCACACACTTGTACACTACAACATCTTCCAATCTCAATCAAAATTCGTATCCCCGTTCTCCCCGTTAGCCGTATCCCCGTTAACGGGGACATCGGGATTTTGGCTGCCGTGGCCGAAATTCGGTCGGGAGGACATTTTATTATTATTACCTATCGAAAAAAATATATCATCTTGAACATTTGTGGTCACCCTACCCGTAGTAACTTGTGAGCGCGGTGCGTTAGCGCATCCGTAATTGAGTCCATGTATTTCTCTCGATCCCAATACATTGAACTTAGTTTACGCACGCCAACGAATAAACGACAAACAGAAACGATTATTTTATTTTAAAAGTCAACGATAAACTTGGATTGCTCACATTGTAAGCCGATGCCGGAGGATTATTTGTTTTTAAGAATTTTAATAACTTTTTTTTACAAAGAGAGCAATGGAGAGAAAATGACTAGCATTCTAGCTTACTGTCACTATCTCACTATTCCAGCCTCGTATCACTCGGAATAAGACACCAATTATTAACAGATGGTGCTTAGCACCATCATTCACCCTACAAGTTCACACTTTCCTCCCAAACGTCTTTCCTATCAGCTCCTCTCAACTGCCAACGTCTGTCAGTGCCTAATAAAAATACCTATAAGGTCTCTTTACATACTTTAAAATGATTTGGTATAGTTTATAACCCTGCTGGCTGTTCTAGTGCAAAAAAGAGAAACGCTCAACTACAATAGTATATTAGATCACTAGTAAAAAGTTGCTGTCACCCAACAATAGGGCAACTAGCAGCCTCCATGGAGAAATAACTAAATGTGTCATTGGTTTGTGACCGGCGCGTAGGCACGAGATACGTATCGGGATTTTATAAGGATCTACCAATTAGGCAGTGTTACATAGGGCTGGCGATTCACGAGTTTAGTTTTGTAATTGTAAAACACGGGAAAAAACGGTGGGGTGATTACGTACAACGTTGCAGTAGCGATAGCAACGCGACAGCAGTAGCAATGCAACAGTTCATTTGCTGTCTCTCTTCTTCTTCTTCTTTGCTTTGTGGCTATTGCTGTCTCTCTCTAGCCGCTGTTACGTGTGACGTTTGACAGCAATGATCGCGAGATTTACGCCTGTCGCAAGCCTGTCGCGAGATACGTAATCACCCCGCGGGAATTTAATAGCTTTGATAAAGCTGCTAGTAGGTACCGAGGTTCTCTTTTAAGATAAAAATGACTGTGATAATGATTTAAAAACCTACAACCAACGATCTCTAGGTAATACGCACTCGACACTACACCGTTTTTTGGTGATCATTAGATCAACGCTGATAACAGGCCGCCATTTTTTGAAGCACGTTCGTAGGTGTCAAAAGGTGCGTAAACCCCGCGCTAATTTATAGTCGTTTCGCTACGCGTATATATGACACTAATTTATTTTCACTTTTTAAAATACATTGTATGAGCTTTGTCTACCTGGAGTTTAATAACATCTTTGGGTAAATATTGTTAGGTATACAAAAAAAACTTATTGGCGGAAGCGAACATTTCTGACACTAGTGTCTGATATTGAAATTTGTTGTATGTAGAAACACCAAAAATAGATCTCTAGCACTAATCATAGTCAGTTTTCGGATGTTTGAAAGTTATTTTTAAACAAGCTAAGGTGTCACAATAAGTAGGTATAGTTTTATCATATCACATTTGATGGGAAACGGTTAAGCTTAGCTAATTTTTATCGCATAAAATAAATATCGTAATGTCGGCAGCCCTAAGGTGACATAGGTTAGACGGCCCGCAACTGGATGAATCGATTTTAAATTCGTTATCTAGTTTGGCACTAGCATGTTTAATGAATAGAATCGAATAACTTACAAGCGGATCGGAATAATCGACACTGGGTAATCAGATTGCAATCGATTCTGTCGATTTATAAGGATCTGTGGTTTCCTGCTGCGATAGTTTATCTTTATCTAGATGGTATGTTTAATGTTGCTTACAAATGTTATTTGTTTCATGCATTGAAATTGTAATAATATGTGGAGTGTAACATTGATACTATCTCACGTAGTGGCACAGAATACTCTTTCCGTCTCTAGAGAGGTTCAGCAGACGTTTAAATAAATAGCAACTCTTGCCACGACGCAATAAGGTGCATTTCACCTCGCGCAGCGCTGCGTTTTTAATAAACGCCTCTCTTTCTATCGCGTAAGCTCTTCAGTCTTATATAATAAGACCACAGCGCTTACCACTGCGCCAGGGAGGTCATAGTCCATATATTATATAAAAGGAAAAGGTGACTGACTGACTGACTGATCTATCAACGCACAGCTCAAACTACTGGACAGATCGCGCTGAAATTCGCCATGCAGATAGCTATTATGACGTAGGCATCTGCTAATAAAGGATTTTTCAAAATTCAACCCATAAAGGGGTAAAATAGGGGTTTGAAGTTTGTATGAAAATCTGTCAGTTTGAAGTTAGAAGTTTGAAGTTTTGTAGTTAATATTTTTGCAATTGCTCATATGTTAAAATCTCATTGTTAAAGATCAACCCTGGGTGTAAGGGGTTTAAAATTTGTTTAGGTACTTACTCCACGCAGACGAAGTCGCGGGCATAAGCTAGTTTTAATTATAAAGGTAAAACGAGCAATTAACGAGTCCACTTTGTTTAATACAAATATCTAAGAGTTTACTTATTTAAACGGATTTGTTTGATACGATTAGCATATCAATAAGAAGCGAATAAATCAGCCGGCATTAGACATAATTTATCAGATTCTTGAGAACTCATTTGATTAATAGATTGTTTTACGGTTGTTATGCGAAAACGACAATAATGCATTAAATATGTATGCAAAATCTTTTTTAATATCTATAATACGTCTACAAATATTATAGTATCTTTTATAATTTCACAATACCTAAGGAGGTTAAGGCGCCCCGTTCTGGAAATCATTGGTAGATATATATAATATTCCAATGATGTATATATAATAGGTTATACGTATTGGCTATTACTCATGTATATAGTATGGCAGTATTTCAAAGTCAAAGTCAAATGATTAATTTAAAATAGGTAATAAATTACTGTTTTTGATGGTCTGGTGTTAGATTTGTAAGATAATATTGTGGTGACAATTATTACGCAAACTTAAAACTAAAGCTACGAGGGTTCCAAACGCGCCCAGGTCTGAGAAGAGCCCACAACAAACTCAGCCGGGTATTCTTTTTATTATCACCACTTTAAAAAATTATTGAAACTTATTAGAACTATCACTTATTAGAAATCACGTCATGCATTGCCAGACACGTTTAAACATTTAGGTACAATTTATTTAACTTTAAGGGCGTCTGGCAGGGGGTTGCCACCATACTAAGCGCCTGGCAATGCATGACGTGATTTCTAATACTATTTCGAAGATAATATAAAAAAATTGACATTTTACTTTGACGTAAGACTGCTTACACCTTTATTACCTGTTATCTCCTAAAGCCACTATGATCCAAACTTCATAGTCGCGGATCGTTCCTCCCTGTATTGGGGACAAATGCAGAGAAACTTTCAGCTTTTATAAAATAACAAAGGTCTGACACGCGCTGGCTCTTTCTCTATTATTTCTTGTGCTCCATAGATTATCGCCAGATAGTTAATTTTTCGCAAACATATTTTAACACTGCTCACTTTAATATTAACCCAGCAGTATTAACATTAGCAGTCACCAACTTATTTATATTTCGCACGATTTATTATATCCCAACTAAATGATGCCCGCGACTTCGTTCGCGTGGATTAAGGATTTTCAAAAATCCCGTGGGAACTACTTAATTTTCCGGTATAAAAAGTAGCCTATGTAGCCCCGGGATGTAAGCTAACTCCGTACTTCGTTTCATCAAAATCGGTTTTACTGTTGGACCGTGAAAAGCTAGCAGACAGACAGACAGACACACTTTCATATTTATAAAATTAGTATGGATTAAAACTGCTTACCATTATCTTTAATAGCCGCGACAGCATGAGGTATGCCAGCCCAAGGTTTGGGCAAGTCTAGGAATACAGCGTCCGCTTTCCCGTTAAGTTCGTCTCCGAAGCCATCTTCCAGAACGTCTCTGTGGCGAGCCTAATTTGTAAAAGACAAAAAATGGGTAAAGGCACTATTTAATGCCCCAAAATATGTCAAGGTTACTTCCGTCAATTGCAATTAGAGTCTCGATAGCTCGACGGTTGAAGGAGTGGGCTGAAAACCAAAAAGTCGCCGGTTCAAACCCCTGTACCCATTGCCAGTACCAGTGCCAATACCATTACCGTTGCCAACGCAAGCACGTTGCATGACGTCATAAGCCAGGTTTCAGATGTTTCCGACGGGTTGTACATTTGATACATTATGATAATGAATCGTAATATCAGAGAGATCGTAGAGTTCAAAATTTCACGTTGTAGCGTGCGGAAATCTCCGCACCAAATTTCACTAGATTAAAGATTTGTCTTTAACCATTATGTATTAGGCTTAGTTTCTTACAGTGACAAATTCTGCAAGTCCATGCTCCTCAAATTCTTCTTGCGCAACCTTTGCTCTGTGGTCATGAAAATCAAACGTGTGGATGTGCCCATGTGGTCGTATGCGGCGAATGAGAGCATGCGTTAACGACCCACTGCCCGTGCCTGTTGTGCAAAATAATCACATCAAAGAAAAATTACACAACGATGACGATTTGACGACCTCCCTGGCGCAGTGGTGAGCGCTGTGGTCTTATTAGTGGAAGGTTCCAGGTTCGATTCACGGAATGGGTTTGGAATTCCATAATTTCAAAATTTTCTCTAGTTTGGTCAGGTAGGAGACTTTGACTGTGGCTATTTGCCACCCGAACAATAAGGCCATGCCGCCAAGCAATTTGGCGTTCCAGTACGATGCCGCGTAGAAACCGGTAAAGAGCATGGATTTAATAAAACTGCCGTTAGATTGCATCATCGCTTACCACCAGATGAAATCACAGTAAAGGATTAATTTGTAATGGAATAACAAAAAATTTAAAAGATTTTTACATTCTATAATTATTATTTCTGTCTTTGTTTTTTCTTTATTTTAATTACTTATATTAAAATTGATTAGGTTTACAAAAAAAGTACTTTTTTCATTTATTTTCAGTGCAAATATGGTTATATACAATCTCTATATAAAAAAATGAATCGCTAAATGTGTTGCTGATCGCAAATCTCGAGAACAGCTGAACCGATTTCGCTAATTCTTTTCGCTTAAGTACGGGGATGGTTCTTACGGAGAGAAAAATTTACAAAAATTTGATTCGATTGTTAGACGGTGCAAAGTTCGCCGGGGCAGCTAGTTTTAAATAATTACCAGCTTCTACAACAATGCATCCAGGGACCAAGTCAAGCTGCAGAAGTATCATACTAATGTCCGGAGTATAAATGATCTGTGTCCGATGTGGAAGAGTCAGCGACCAGAGCTCTGGTGTTGGTTGCAGTACGTGACCCCAGCCTTTTGATAGCTCAACCTGCATAGTTTTGTAAAGTAAGGGCCAAATACTCATGACTTGCTGATCAGTCTTGGTTAAGGACACATGCCATTGAATATAAGAACTTACGTAGGTACTCTGACATACCTACACTCTATTTATTAATCAAAACATAGTAGTTTTAAAAACACAGTTCAGCTTGCCTATTAATGATACCTACTCAAAAAATATAGCAAGTAACAGGAATTAGAGGAAATAATTAAAGTTTTAAGTACCTATTTCACTAAGTACCTACCTACTTACTTAGATTTATAAACACAACTAGCTGATGCCCGCGACTTGGCCCGCGTGGAATAAGTTTTTTAAAAATCCAGTGGGAACTCTTTGATTTTTTCGGGAGTAGCCTATGTCACTCTCCAGGTCTTTATCTACACCCATGCAAATCACGTCAAACCAACAAACAAACACACTTTCGCATTTATATAAGGGTTTATTTTTAGAACTCATCAGCTGTAGCACATCTTTGGCAAAAGAAAATACTGTGAGGCAACCGGTACCTACATCAAAACACGCTCTGAGAAATATGAAGTTAACCACAAACCTGCAGTAAAGCTCTTGTTGAGTTTGAAATAAACTGAGATACTTATAGGCATATTTGTTTGTAGTTCTTAATAGAGACGTAAGAAATGATGAACTTACTCTGCTGCCATATTCTGATCCTATAAGATTTCTAACTTTAAGTGCACCAAAAGTTGTTTGGTAAACATTTTCTACCATTTCACCTTTTTTGTTTTTAATTTCCGGTCTGACTTCTATAGCATGGAGATTATTGCTTAGATAAAGAATTACTGTATCACCTTCATCAATCTTTTCTTTATAATTTCTGAAACTCATTTTAATTAGGAATTTTATAGGCGTTCAAGATTTTGTAAATATTTACGATACTTAAAATCTTAATAACATGTGGTTTTGACTTTGACGTTCACCGTTCACGTGACAATTGACATTTTGCGTGCGACCAACTACAGTGAAGTTGCGTTTTGTTGCAAAAACGTAGAACTACTCTTTGTTTTGTTGTTCATATTGTAATTAGCAATTTATAAAATGCGACTTAGTACGCATGGATACGACATGCATCCACACATGCATGAAACGGAGAGTGACATAAGCCTAAGCTACTTGTTATTCCGGAAAATCGAAGAGTTCCCACGGGATTTTTGAAACCTAAATCTATGCGGACAAATTCGTGGGCTAGTATTTTAATAAACGTCTGTAGTCCAATTTTGTATTTCTAGGTCCATGGTATGAAGTGATTCAAGTGAAGACAAAGCTCAAAAAAGCTAGAATCCAGAGCCGTATAACCAGTTTAAAAAAAGTTGTTCCAATGACATTTGTTAAATTCATATATTTACTCTTTGGTTAAATTGTTTTGGTTGGTACAAAAATGTTTTCTTTTTTTAACATTTTTACGATTTTAGTGAATTCTTAACTAATTTTGTGCCTAAATTGGATTTGTAGACCCGAGTTTAAGTGGTTATTGTGCAAGTGGATATACTTTATTATGAAATATACATTCGTTCAGTAAACTTTCGTGTAAAATAAAATAAAATGGATGCATCTAAAATTACAAGTAAAACTAGCTCGCTGAAGGCTCTTATATTGAAAGCGTGGCGTGAAAGATGGACCGATATACAGTGGGGTATAAACATCAAGACCATACTACCCAGAGGCGTAAGTGGAGATTTATATAACCTAGCCGATTGTATACTCCAACAAGCCATGGTAGGTTGTGGAGCTAACCAGCTAGTTATTTCATATTTGAAGCACTCCCTGGCTTCCCACTTGGTATCCTATGCGGCTGTGTTGCAGAGAATAGCGAAATTCGACGCTTTTCATAAGCCTCATTGTATTCTAAGTCTACTGGAGTTTCTAGAAGGTTTCCTTGATAGCATAACATGTCGCAGCAAGATGGAAGAAGAAATACTAACTTTTGCAGTCTCATCTATAATTTTCTGGCTGCTCCAGGTGTACCATTATTCACTTAGCAAATATCCATCCTCAAATCCAATCCAGAGTCAGGAACTCTTGGAAAAGTCTACATCTCTTCTTAATTCTATAGTTCATTCAGATTTTCTGCTAGCTATGTTTTATTTAGCCAAGCAACATGACCAAGACGAGTATAGTGAGGTCACAAAGAAATGTCAAGAGATCACAGCATTTATGATGATGAACACACAGTTCAAAGCCCCGGTAACTATACATGATACTTTGCAAAAGATCTGTAACATGGATATTGATAAAGTAGCTCCTTTAAATAATAAGCCTGAGACTGTTACTCATTGCTTACAAGCCTTGATAGCGGTGACTGTTTTGGCCAGCCCTAGCGCTGAGTTGCAGCAACTGTCAAGCCAGTTAATTATGATACAAAGGATAAAAAGTTACTCATTATCTAGATTTTATAGCGAGCTAATTCGAGCATGTTTTATATCTCTAAATGATGCAAGTAAGGATGCATCCAAGCAAGCATTGTGGGCTGCCTTTACATTCCTCAAATTACCACAGCTTATAAATTACATTCACAACATGTGTGGTACACTCAATAAAGATGGAGAATACTCAGTGGAAGTTGTTGAAGCATTTGAAAAACTTTTACAATCAACTCCTCTGCTTGATATAGTTGATGCAAAGAACTCATGTAACAGTATTGTATCTCTTTTAGAACCTCTAGTTAAGTTGAATATTGTATCGGAAACCCACTTTTCTTATTTCAAGCAGAAAAGAGAGAGTAAGGATATCAAACTACAAAAGTTAGAACCAACAGGTTTGCAAGGTTCTGTACCATCATTCATAACCCGGGCGGAACCTACCTTAGCTGGAATTCTTAAAACAATGGGAGGAGATTCTCATAAAACACAGGAATCCCTGTATGCAATGCTTTGCCAAATTGTTGGTGGTACAACATTAGATACAATTTTAGCTGTAGCCACTGTTGAAGGGAAATTAAAACTGTTTGTATCACGATTGATTAAGTTTAATGAATTTGCTCTAATAGCTGCCAGTGAGAAAGGTGCATCTCAGTCAAAAGTTTACATATTTGACATTTCATTTTTGATACTTTGCTCTATTGTACAAGATTATGGAGCTGACGCAGTGCTAGATGAAAATGGGGACTCCTTCTTTGAGCAGTGGGTAAGAGAGTGTATGGCACAAAAAGGTGTCCACAAATCACCAGATCAAATTTTGCAAAAATGCGACATGCAGTTGGTAGATATTTTTATTCACCATCTTAGTGCTCCCGACTTCGATTTCAAGAATACTAATTTAAAACCACATGATCTGTGTGTGAATGTTAGTGGTGTTGTAAAAGAAATCTTATTCGCTTGGGAACAAGGATCAATTTCTGCCGCAGATGTTAAACGCATGTTGGACTCATTGCGGCAGAAGATGGCTTCATTAGCAGTGTGTGCCTCAGTTTGGCTCTGTTCATACATCAATGTTGTGCACCAAGATGCCTTTTTAAAGCCATTGAATATGGTTCAGCAGTTTTTGACACCACCAACAGACGTTGAAATGGCTCAAATCGATAATTTTAAAGAGAGAGCTGTTTTAATGTCCCAAATAATTCGGAAGATGCAGTTCGATATTCAGCCTCCATCGATAACTAAATCTAAAATAATGCCTTTTTCTCATAGTATCATATCCAGGCAACCAATACTAGAACAGTTGCAAACTGTATGGGAGGATATTAAAACTAGAGGGTACTTACACATTGATGCTACAGTCATAGTTGAGAGCCTTCTCAATACAGCAGGTCCGGTGTGGTTTGTGACTAATTTAGTTAAAGAAACCCTTAAATTCCGCTATCAGAACGATTTAGATAGATCTGTGGATATTGTGTTGGCAATGTTCTACTTTGATATAGAAAAGTGTACTGAAGCTCTTTTGCTTCATGTCCTTCCACAGTACCTTTATAATGCTAAGTTATGTGAGGATTTAGTGGAACCACAGTCAGCCGTTCTGGCAAAACTATCTGTGTATTGCATATATGCAGCTCTTGAAAACAGCATGTCAAATAGAGTTCATCCGTCTAGAAAACGTCGGCATGACGATTCAGAAGATATAGAAATGAGTGCTTCTAGTAAATTAAGGAGATTGAACGATAATTCATCTGACACATCTATGTATTTCTCTCAAGGTCTGAGCTCTAGTATAATAATAAAGGAACCTCTTCAGTCATCTTTAGAGATGCTGTATAAATCGTTTTTACAATTAGCAGGAAAGAATGGTGAAGTTACACCACAGACCCAATTTATTTTTGAATTTCTTTTGTATGCAGTCCAGTGTGGGCAAGAGAGAGCACAAGTGATATTACAGAAGATGCCCAGCGAAATTGTATCCACATTAATAAAGGCACTACCTGATAATTTTAATACTGGACTTATTTTAAGACTGTATGATTTGTCTACACCATATGGTAGGAAAGATACTGCTAGAGATCTTTGTTTGTTAAGAAATATGCGCCTTAGGCCTGAGTAAATAAGTGTTAAATTAGAAATTTGATTTTATATTAACATTTAATATAAACATAATATGATAATATAATTTTTATTAATACATATTTTAAGGAAAAATGAAAGGCTGTTTAATTATTATCTGTTTTATTGCTGATTTTCTTAATAAAATACTTAGCTGGCAATCAGACATTAACTAAATTAATTTACAATACTACCCAAATTTTTAAAGTCAGGTAAAAATATTCAACAATTTAAATAATCTTATTTTAAACGTTAAAATCTAATAGTGGACGGATGGATTTGATGAAATGTAAGTACACACAGATTAACCAAATACAAACTTATTTATTTATTTTATTTTTATTATTCATGTACCAAACTTAGTACAACAATAAAAAAAAATACTTTGAAATATGTAGGTAGGTACTTCTTAGATAGTTAAAAAAATCTCATTGCACAAAAATCTGTAAAATATAACTTTCGCAACGTATAAAAGATCTGATTTCGCTTTTTTATATTACTTTTTAATTTTTTAAACTACTTAATATTTTTTATTATTATTTAACAATTGCATAGTCACCCTGTAATAGTTTGACTTTTTCTTTTCAATATACAAACGAAGCGCGCGCCTCCTAATAGTGTAAAGAACACAAAGTTGTAAATATTCACAAAATACTGTCATCCTCACCTGTCAACTAGTTTAATTACTTAAATACCTAATTAAAAGTTTTCTTAAATTATTTACACAAAATATACAATTTACTAACTATATTAATAATCACATTTCATGTGATGGTAAGTATTTGTACAAGTTTAAATAATTTTACAAATTCTTAAAAACACATAGATCACAGGAGAGTTCCAGAACATTTACCACTAAAGGCTTAGACAGACATAAGGCACGTTGTCGAGAACGCGCGATGCGCACTTGTTGTCTGCTCGGGCCTTTATTATATGTACAATCTATGCGGTACCCGTGGTACAGCCAGCCGTCCGGATGACCGCAGCAAGCGCAAGAAAGAAAGGCAATACTGCCGACCTATTTCTAAAGAATTGCTCCAAAATTTAGTATTGCCAAAAACATGGGAATTCAGAAAAACAAATGTTTCTAGCTATGTAGGATCAAACTAAGAACTGAAAAACTTGGTCCTATGTAGCATTCTTCTTTAGAAACATCAGTTTTTGAAAACTCCCATTTATAGTTTTTGAAAGTAGCCTCTTTATAGAAAAATTACGACAGCAGGTATGTATGATCGTACTATTGCACCTGCCGTCGCGTCGCTCGGTTGGTATTGGCCTGCAATCAACCGCACGGCTGGTCGCTTGTTGGATAACCGCATGGTGTGCATTATGGGCATATTTTACTATCTACGAGTATAGGGTAACAACATAATACACTAACATATTAACAGTATAAATTTGATTAATTTAACTATAGTTATAACGCAGGCTTTTTGGCACCCGGTGAATCTGGATGAGGGTGATCTGAAAAAGAAAGGTAAGGTCGTTAAAGAGTTCAGTAAATAGGTAGTTAATGCTTCTGCATAATTTTCTGATATCCCATGTTGCGAGTTCTATGTCAAACTAGCTGAGTTGCGGGCAGCAACTTCGTCCGCGTGGATTTAGGTTTTTAAAAATCCGTGGGAACTCTTTGATTTTCCGAGATAAAAAGTATGCCTAGTTACTCTCCGTCCTTTCAACTATCTCTATGCCAAAAATCAAGTCGATTGGTTACTTAGTTGGGGCGTGAAGGAAGGACAAACAGACAAACAAACACACTTTCGCATGTATAGATTTAAGAAGTAAGTATTAATTTATAGGTAGCGTAGGTAATATAGAAAATACTTATTACTAGACTCTACAATATATCTTATAAATTAGGTAGGTACTTAAAGATACCACGTTTGCGGGTGTGACTGGAGTTATGGAACTTAGAAAAAATTGTTTTTCGATCAACTTAAAATCTTTAGCTGATAAATGGTGAGTTGCGTATTTTGTTAACTTACCCATTTGCCTTCTAAGGGTTTCACCTTCTCTAGTAATATTTTGCTCCGGTGGCGTTCGACTGACCCTCATTGGTAAACTTATTCTATTAGGATTACAATTTTCATCGACCATATTTTCACCATTGTTGGCGAACGTCGTTCTATGATTTCTATTCCAAGTTTGCTGATAGGAACTTTCTGTTGTTATTGTACTACATCTATTGTTAGTATGAGGAACGTATTGTTCTGGGGACCAGTCGAACACAAATGTCTGGCTATAGTTTTGAGAGTAAGCTGACGGCGTTCCAGAAGGAGTTGGAGGAGTTGTTGTCACGTAAGGATTTAAGTCCTGTTGGCAGACGTCAGGGACTTTTTGCAAAGCGGATTCTGACCAAGTCGGGCTGGGATTCCACTGATCCATCATCTCCGTTTCGGTCATGTTAATGTTCTTAGTGCCTGGCCTTCGCGTGGTTATCGATGTCGCTGCGACCGCCACTAAAGTGTCTGCACCGGTATTAGATGAGAAACGTGGTGACAAATTAGTTAAAGGCGTCTTTTCTTCAGATTGCTTTCCTTTCCTTTTGGTACTAGGCTGGGACCTCGTTTCGTCAATCCGTAGATTGTGGTATGCTCTGAAAAAAATAGCTAATGTTACACTAGAGGTTTTATGTCAATGTGATTAACATTTATGACCATTAATAAATAAAGAAAACACTAATGTTAATGCGTCCTACCTGTTTTCCTGTAATGAAACTGAGTAGTCCACAGGTAAATTGTCATGCCTCTCATAAGCGTAATGTATTGGTGTTAGATGTGGAGGAACATGTGGGATGTGAGATTGTAGACCAGCGTTCGGCATCATCACTGGCTGGTTTCCATTTAGACAGACTGGTGGTGCCGTTGTGTATTGCATCGTTGGGGGATACACTTGAATATCAGGCGGAGGTGGGCCATACATTCTAGTTGCTGCTTCGTACGCTAATCCGTAATGCAGTTTGGATTGCACAGCGTAGTAATGGTAGAGCCATGGATTTGCCTTCATCACCGCGGCTTCTGGTTCACTGTTGACAAAAACTTTGATTTAATTATTGAGGTAGGTAAAAGTTTCTTGATAAGTGCCTAACTGTTATTTTTTTATTCGTAAGGATCTTTGTAAAGTTGATAGGTATGCAGGTCATTTCAGGGAGCATCTTACAAATAAATTATCGCGTTTAATTTTTCTCTTTTTCATTACAATTTCATGTTCTTGTATAAGTCATGTCAGTCTATAATAGTTTCTGCAAATAATGCCACTATGCTGATTCTTTGCTCAAAGATGAGTCAGTCTTTGGTTCTTCTGGGTAAACACTAGCAAAAGATGTGGTATGTGATAAGAATAATGAAACGCTACACATGAAACATGATTATTTGTTTAAATCCCATTTTATTATAGGAAAGAATCGCATATCACAGTACCTACGACTTAGTTACATGCTTTGCCCATTAGTAGGAACGGGGAATGGGGTCCACTAAAGTTTAATGTTTATATTAAGTAGTGCTGCGGACCTATGTGCCTTGTATGTGAAAATTATTTCACAATTGATAAGGCAATGTAGGAAAATGTAGCGTATTAAGTTTCGATTCAAATTATTACTGTAGATAAGGCGGTAATCGTTTAGCGGTTAAGGTTGAACAGATATTTAACTGATACAAGTTACACACATACAAGTGGAGTGGAATTTACTGTGGGTATGATCTGATGAGAGGTCTTCGGGTTTATCGATCGGAACTACTAACATGCTACTAATGCAGTAGGTAAGCAGGACGTTTTAGAAGCTTGGTCCAATATATTCAGAGCTAGATGATGCCCGCGACTTCGTCCGCGTGGATTTAGGTTTTTTAAATTCCCGTGGGAACTCTTTAATTTTCCGGGATAAAAAGTAGCCTATGTCCTTCCCCGGGATATAAGCTAACTCTGTACCAAATTTCATCAAACTCAGTTGAACGGTTGGGCCGTGAAAAGCTATCAGACAGACGGACACACTTTCGCATTTATAATATTAGTATGGATTTTAAACGTTCGTGAATCGTGACATATTGTAGGAGATAGTTAAGCGTAAGTAGGTAATTAGGCAGGTCGAGATGGTAAACAGGGTAGGGGGGGGGGGCACGCCCGCGCTCGCCTGCACTGGGTTAGCGCGGGTGTGCAGGGCGTCCAAACCCTGATTGCCATATCGAACTGTCGCAGACTATACCTGCCTGTAAACAATACAGATGTACGTTTTATTGAAACAATACTGGTAATTGACGCCATCGCTAAAGCATTAAATTTGTAAGTCCCAATGTAACCTTTAAGTTAACTCAAGCTTTGAGGTAACCTTTTGTAGATAGTGGATTCAGGGAAATGTCACATACTTGGACTGAAGTCCTGGACCTAACGTACAGTGGTGAACAAAAGTACTTAACGAAATTGGTATCTATATTACCTACATACCTGTGTATTACAAAAGTGTTAGATTTTAGACCCGCTCTTTTCATTCTACATATCTCACACCCGGCTTTACTCACGCAGGTGTTTTAGTTGTCGTAAGCCCGACTATTCATTCAGACGATTCAAACCCATCCGGGGTCCTTTTTCCCTTAAAAAAACCGCCCTTTTTAGTTGTGTAGGTACGTGGTTTCTAAAGAAAAGGCCGATTTTAATTTAATTCGTTTGTTTATCCGGTTGTTTAGCTACCAATAACATTGTATTCATAACAAGCGGTGATACTAGTGGTTAAGACGTTAGCCCTCCTATTCGGGGGGTCAGGGGTTCGCTCTCGGGCACGCACCTTTAACTTTTCGGTGTTATGAGCTGTTCAATCATATCTTATTTGCTTTAACGGTGAAAAAAAAGCATCGTGAGGAAACTTGCATGCCTAAGAGTTCTTCATACCTAATGTCCTCAAAGGTGTGTGAAGTCTGCCCATTCTGAGGCTTCTCATTCTGAGGGGAGACCTGTGCTCAGTTGTGAGCCAATGATGGGACAGATGATGGTCCCCCTCAAAGAGGTCCGCGCGGGCCGCAGTCCGCGCAGCGCGCATGCTCATTCGCGCCGCGTCACGAGCAGAGGCCCTTTGAAAAAGGACCCCGGATGGGTTCGAAACTAGTCGGACTTACTTCGACTATAGTTAATCACGTGAGTCTAACTGGTTTTTAGTTATGTTTATAATGGATATCACTCACGATAGTTCAAACGCTAAAATTCCCAGTACCTATTGATTCAATATACCTATGACCCATTGATTATTGATTCAATTTATTTATATTTATCTAAAGCACCAGTTCGCGACTGTACCTACATCAAAGTTTAAATATAGGTATTTTGGCCGACGACAAATCGCTTAGCATTCGCGAAGATAACCGAGAATCAAAGGGTAAGGGGATAAGCAGCCGCTTACACACGTTCCGCATAATGAACTTGACCTTCCAACTACCAACTAGGTACCAACTGCTTCTAATCGAACTAATATAGTCTGAGGCCTGGTGGGAAACTTTGTAGAAGTGACTTCACACAAGCTTAATTGGACCCAGTTATGCCAAAATGTACCAACCCACAAGTTGTCAAACAACGTTTAGAAAAAAAATCATAAAATAAGTATTAATACTGAAGCAACTTAAAATGTATTAAAGCTCTAAAGCAAAGAAGCACAAACTGGCGTTTACAACAGTTTATTACATTTAGTTGCATCACCACCAATCTATGAGTTAAGCTATTATGACGTAGACATCCGCTAAGAAAGGATTTTTGAAAATTCAACCGCTGAGGGGATAAAATAGGGGATTGAAATTTGTGTAGTCCATGCGGACGAAGTCACGGGGATTAGGTAGTGTACTATACAAGTGATCAGTACAGCAGTTAAGTGTTAGCCACGTAACTTGTGTATCTATATTAGAAAATGTACTAAGGCTTGTAGTAATATGTGTAGTATAATTAGGGTCCATTTGCCTCTACAACAAGTGCCAACCTTTGCCCCCTTACCTCTACCTAGCACAACCGGAATAGTGTTAGATATTTTAGTAAAACTCAAGTTCTAGGAATTAAAGTAGTTCGCACTTTATAACACCACAAAGTTACACAAGCATCACGCCATTATTTAAATAAAAAGCCGTTAACTGCCAAAAATATTTTTTGAACCATTGTCAAAAACGTGAAAATTTTCAAAAAATAATGTTTCTACAAAAGAATGCTGCGTAGGTCAAAACTAAAAACTATTTCGGTTCTTACCTACTTAAATCTTTTTAAAAGGAAACGAGCGAAAGAGAATAGAAATGCCTGATAACAATTCAAACTTATGATATCTATCAGGTGGGATCAACCATTATATAGACTAGACTGGGTTCCTATACAAAAGGTAGGTAAGGATGGAGAAAGTACTATATTTACCTTACCTACTTAAGTATTAAGAACTCATTCGGTACGTAGATAGTACCTTCTTAAGTTGGTAGGTAGGTACCTTTTTTGAAATGCTAAGCAGGTAATGTCATCGAAGAGCTTATTCGGTTTTTTTAATATCCCTGCAATGCATAGTCAGGCTCGTTATGCATAACCCGGGTTATGGAATAAAATCCGGATTCGTTGCCAATTTGTGCGTCCGCATCGGCATAACGCATAAATCTCCCCGACATGACGTAGGCGGCCCGACATGTTGACAATTTGTTGTCTGCTCCCATTGATCTACGAAACATAAGATATACCTGCCCATCTTCTACTTTAAGCCCTGTATAGCCGACGACAGATTGAGATGGCAATATGAGTTTGAGGCGGGGGGACGCCCCGCACACCCGCACCTCACCCGCGCCGCTCGCACCGGGTTAGGGCGGGGGCTGTGCGGGTCTGCGGGGCGTTCCCTCCCCGATTGCTATCTCAACCTATACTACTATACTGTGTATACTCGTACTATATCTATACTGTGTTATGTTATCCCATACAAATGATAGAGACAAAAATCTCAGTGGGCCCCCATTTTGAGTCACCAACCAATCACAAAGGAAACTATGTTGTTTAATAAATTTCTAAATCATTTAAAAAAAAAGTAAATATATATATGTATACATATTTGTTTAAAACATGGTTTTTGGTCGTGTTTTAAACAGGATGTTTTGGTATGTTAACATTTTTTCGGTATTTTACATTTACTTATGCATTTATGTTGTCGGTTTGTTTGTAAGAGTTGGTGAACTGACGGGGGTGACTTAACCGGCAGTCTCACGATAGTGTGAAATCATTCCTACGATCACGGGGCTTTGGCTGATATTATGTCTATCAATGTATACTTATGTGCTAAGATCTCCATGTCTTTGGTTTTTAATATCAATGTCTGGTCCATATATATTATAGTTTAGATAGGTGGGTATAACATGCTCTTAGTTCTTATGGATTTATAAAGACATTACGACTTGTACGGCTATCCGTAATAAAACTGCCTCAATAAAGGTTATACTGACATAAATAAGGTGCGTACTTACGAACGTACAATAAATAGAATCTAAGCTTCGAGAATACGGTATAAAGTAGGAACTATGCCTATCCATGGGTTTCATTGCGCAACGCACTTGCAGGCTGTTATCGACTTGAAAGATTAGAATAGTCACTGTAAAAAATCGAATAGGTGCCCATCAGGTGGCTTCCAACATCAATGTAGGTGCCTAATTAAATTCAGTAGACTTTGACAAGTAGGTAGGTACCTAATAGATGAAAATAATATTAAAAACCTTTTTTAAATTGTTGAATCATCTATTAGGTACCAAAAATAATAAGTAAATCGTCCAAGGAGAGCGGTGATAGCCTAGTAGTTTATGGACATTGATATAGTTATCTTACTATGAAAATTGATAATACGAATTATTAGTTCATGAACACATTTTAATTATTTTTTGTGATGTTACCACAAATTCACGGTTTACGAATTTTTCCCTTTACTTGTGCTATAAGAGCTACCTACTTTTCACATGATTCTTAGGTCAAAGGGAAGAACCCTATAGGTTTTCTTGTTAGACACGACAGACAGATAGAGAAAAAGACAGATAGACAGAGTGATCCTACAAGGGTTTCTTTTTCGTTTTGACGGAATCCTAAAAATAAACGTTCAGATTTAAAGGGAAAAGTATGAGAGGCAAGTTGGTTAGGTATGTAAGAGCATATTATAGATACCTACCTACCTATGAAACGTGACAAATGACGCAATCTTGCTAACAATGCAACTGAGCTTGCGAGCAGATTATTGTATCGAGCTTAAAAATGTGACGTAAACCATAAACTGAAAGCGGTTTGGAGTCACTCATCTCTACGTGCTCACGGGAAGCTCACGCTCTTGGGAAGGCCTATGTCCAGCAATGGACGCTAACAGGCTGATTGATTGATTGAACATCTCTGGGTACACAACTGCCTCAATTTGATGTTTAAGAATTCTTTCACGGGGTAGTCCATGATATAGGATTCATAAAATAGTTTCTTTCTTACGAGTATTTCGGTGTTAATCATGACTGAAATTGCCTTTTCCTCTCAAACTAAGCGTTCAGCTTTTTTGAAAACCACATCGCAAAAAAGAGCTTACCGGTTTAATGTAAAAAGTAAATCTAGGGCATTTTAACATAACCAGTTCCTGACTTATACCACACACATAAAAACTCAGTGTTTTTATTTTGATAAGTGTCAATTTAAATGTAAATAAGTTCGGACCTACTAAGAGAAAAACTAATATAAAATAAATACAATGTACTTGTCTATTACCTACTTAAACATTTTAAAATAAAAGCAGAGTGAACTAGAGTGAGGGAACCATCGACGATATGACAAATGTTGGGCTATTTTGACGAAAAATCATAGAAAATTTTCACAACATTAGGGCTACCTGCGTCAAATGTACTAACATGTGACGTCGAAGCCTCGACGTTTTGTTAGAAATTCCCTAACTGTCGTGAACTTTGGTAAAAGTTAAATCATTTATTCAAATTGGGTGCCATTATCTAGTCTAGCTTACGTCGACTATAGATCTCACCCTAAGTATATCTTTATAGATTAACAGTTAAGTACATTTAGCTAAAAGTTTGTAACATGGTTTCTATAGTTTACCAGTAAGGAAATCTATATCTGTCAGGTGGTCCCAATCTTCAGCAATAAGTTTATAACTTAGGCTACACGTTTAAAAGTCTAGAACTCGCCCTTTGCGCTTGTTGATTGTTTAGGTCACTCGTGTCACCCACTCGTTCTGATATTAATTTAGATTTACTATCTACGCGCCTACTGACGATTAATTTGAGGTCTTAGTACCCTTAGTCACAGTATAATGAGCTTGTTTAGAATTATCTGTAAAATTAATAGTTGTAGCATTTTGCGGGCTTTGTGGTATAATAAATTTAAATGTCTTTAGGGGTGCAATTACGTGTGGTTTTCGAATCAATGTCTAGACTACGGTCTACGGTTTACACTATGCGTAAAATAATAGTTTAAATTCAGACATCGTCGTGTTACAAGTATACGTACCCTAAATAGGGTCTATTCAAGTTGATAGTGCTTGCGGAAAAAGAAGTTAAAAGAATTTTTATTGACATAAACTTTTACAAGTTTGTTTTGAATCGTCAAGTAATTTTACTAGTTCCTTGAACACAACAAATAGGTACGATAGGGCACTGTTTTTTGAAATCGCGGGACTAATTTTAGGCACTAACGTATATACGTCCCTACCTGTCTAAATTTTGTGAGACTGATAATAGTACAAATACGAACACCTTCCGGTAAAATGAAGTACGAGGCATAATTATTAAGTAAACTAAATAAAATCTTTCTCACTGATCTCAAAACACTATACAAAGGTTAATAAAAGGCTTGTTGCTCTTATTAGTCAATCGCTCTTGCGAGGCGAAACGCTAGGCAGTATACAAACAAGATAGCCGCAGCATTCCACGGGATCAGGTGTTTTGGTGCATTTTCGCGCTATAAAATATTGCTGGGAGTAAATTCCATCGATCAAGCGCGGTGCTTGGTGCTTGTTAAACACCGTTTCTCACATCACAATGGCTGCGCGGGCATATTTCAAAACATCCCGATAGTACATCGGATCGCTGGCTCCGCGCTTCATAAATCAACCCCCGTACAATATTTATTCGTCGCAAGCATTGAGTTGAATAGATAGAGGAACACAATCCATATCCATATACTAATATTATAAACGCGAAAATGTGTCTGCCTGCTAGCTTTTCACGGCCCAACAGTTTAACTGATTATTTTAGTGTTTAAACTATCGTGAGTGATTTCCATTATACATGTCTTACTCCCGGCTTTACTCACGTGTTTAGTCGTTAAACTGATTGTGATTAAATTTCGTACAGAGTTAGTTTACATCCCGGAGACAGACATATGCTAATTCTTATCTCAGAAAATCAATGAGTCCCCTCAGAATTCTTAAAGACCTACCGCCTATCCGTTTAACCAATTTATATGAAATTCGATACAGAGTTACCTTGCATCCCGGAAATTGACTTAGGCAACGTTTTATTCCGGAAAAGCAGAGTTCCTGCGAGATCTTCGAAACCCTAAATCCACGCGGACGACGTCGCGGGCATCGTCTAGCATGAAATATTTTTTCCGAACCTAAACGGTAAAAAAATCAATTCCCACAGAAACGCGTGAGCGGTGTTCGCTGTGTCAGAGTCCGGCTGCGCTTAAAATTGGCTAAGAGGTCATAACAGCGAATTAACAATGAAACCTTTATGTAAGTAAAAATTCAACTTTAGAACATCATAAAAGATGGCTGAGGAATGACCTTCCTTGATAGTGAAACATTTGGAGTAAACTAGACTATCTCTTTACTACTACTGCTACTCTTCTTATGTGATTGTAAGAGTAAAAGTGGGTTTAGTGGCAATAGACTTACCTGAATGACAAAAAGCACGACTTGTACCTAAGCCTAGTACACTAATCGAGATGAGGCCATTTTTTGGGTTCAGTTGTCACAGACTCTAGTAACATAGCAACTCTATGGTAGAACCCTTTACTATGAGTTTACGATAGCACTATGCGGAGTGTGAGGCCAGCGAGCTGTGTTAATACACCGCAAACTGTCCAAGTATGAAGATAAATGAATTCATTCTTGGTACTAGCATGTGCTGTTTTCCTGGTATTTATTTTGAGTGGTGTTATTCTAACCCAGTTTTGACAGGCTGCCTGCATGGGCCGTATTGTACAATTTACAATGCAAACACACCGGTCCATTTTATGATAAGTTTGCTTTTATAGCAAACTAGCTGGATGCCCGCGACTTTTTTTTAGATTTGCCTGGATTAAAATATCCTATGTGCTTCTCTTAAATGTACTGTCTTCTTGACATATATAGCTGGCTTTCTTTCTATATTTGTGTTAAACGCCAAAAATTAGTTCGATGAACCAATTTGAACCAAGAAACCAATTAAGCTAAATAAGGAGACAGTATTTAGGCATAGACATACGTAATTAGGCATAAAATAAAAATTATTGATTAAACAATTAAGCTAAATTTGGAAGCTAAGTTGAGCTAAGATTTGAAAAAAAGTAACACGTTAGCATTATAATATTAAATAGTCAGAAAAAGGATGTCTAAACATCTACTTATGTAGGGAAGTTTCAAAATTCGGACAAGAAGAAATCAATACCTACATAATTATAAAATATAAATTGTAGAGAACGATGGCCACCTATATTTTCAACAGGATTCAAATATTTAAACTATAAATCAACTTCCAATCAATTACTTAAATGAACGAAGAAAATACACCAAATCTTTATTGATATTTAAGTAAGTCAAATTAATATGAATAATAAGGTAACTTTATGTTAAGGTAAGGTTTCTGTTTACGTAAATTGTGTCTGTAACATAAAGTTATTTAGTTATTAATACTTATTCTTATTTTAGAAACAAACATAACCAATGGTTAGAGAGCCAATGGTAAGAGCAACCAGTCATCTTACACTGATCTCTCAATAGGGAAGTAAGTGACCGTTCTAAGTTATGGCGGACGTTTTTCATACTCGGCCTTAACTGGAACTATTAAGTATTCTAATAGAGTGGTTTTAAAGCCAATTAGCAAAGACTACTCCGCTTGCTCGACCACACTCTCGCACTCACGAGGCGACATGAGAGGCGAGGGTGTAGGTACTAACCTGGCCTCGTGGATCATAGTTTAAAAAAAAGTTGACCGTCTGTCTGTTCGTCCGGGCTATTCTTCTCGCCTGAACCTATTTTATATGGACTTTCGCAATCAGCGGAGTGATTCGGAAACACCATGTCTAACACTGAATGATAGCCACCGAGCTCATTCGACATTGGTTGGCTCTATATTGCTGCTTCACTGAGTGAAATTAAAATAATTTTTCGTAGAAAACCTTCAATGGATTAAAAATAAATATCAAATGAGCTCGGTGGCTATCATTCAGTGTTAGACACTGTGCATGGCAATCATGCTAGCGTAGGCATGTAGAGGACTATGCAAAATGTGCGGATGCGGACAAAAATTCGTCACAAATGTTTACGGGCAATGATAATACAATAGGTACAGATAAGAAGGTAGTGAGAATTCTGTGGTACGAGTTATGATGATTCGAGAAATAGAGAAGAAGGATTAAGTATGGTTTCAGTCCTCTCTTTTATCCTTTTTCCTGTCCTACGTTATACCTACAGACTTTAAATTCACACAATCCATTTCACATGACCGCGCTTAAATAATTGCAAAGATGAAGTGATTTTATCCTTGATCGGTAGATTGCAGCGGTTTTGACGTATTAATGGCCAATAAGAGATTCCGAGGGAAAGGGCGATTACGCTCGTTGTTTTGACTTTCATGATTTAGCTCTGGTAATTTAGTGCTCTGTAAGTGAGATGTTACTTGTAAAATTGCTATGGGTTATTTATTACTTAAGGGTTAATCTGTGCTCTGTAGGCTTAGTATAAGCACAGAGTAAGGATACAGAGGTTCGATGAAGCCGTCTAGACAGAGCAACCGTGCGGTAGGTATGTGCAGGACGAAGGAGCGAGTCTAACTGGCCTACGTAGTTAGGACCCAGCTGTTGAAGGGTCGTCATGGTCGTCATTTACCACGAGATCTGATCTGATCTGATGGGACCACTGTGTCTCTTTTTATACTGTGATGTAAGACTGCAGTTTCATGTCTTAAAAAGCTTTGTTAAATTGAGACTAAATTTTTGACTTTAAATCAAGAAGTTTTAGGTTCATTTTACTCTGAAGTTATTGTGTTTAGATACTCGATCCTCTATCAACTTTGGTAAGATGTAAATCCTCATATTATGCCTAGTATTATAGGAAGCTTTCATTTAATTTTACGTGTAAAGTTTATTTTAAACTAAATTATTTGATTGTGCAAAAGGTTGTTCGAACTCAGGTGCCCATATAAATTTGAACTTAATAAGGGAACAGTAAATTGAGGGTATGTTAATTGATCATTATATTAGTGTCATGCTGTCAACATTACTCTGAATGAAATCTATGTTAATGCCGCCTTAATACTGAAACGTACATGAACTAAACCTATAAAGTACTCTGTTTAAATTTAAACGAAAATAAATGTGTTTTATCTTAATGAAAACTAATACGACACTTTATAATGTTTTATGTCTGTATACTTACATGAAAGTTACTAAGTAACAAAACCTAGTTATTATTACCTACACTATACCTACAACTACAGTTTAGAGTTTTGTACTGTAGCTAGCCTAAGTGTTTGCGTAAAGAACGGACTGTTGTCCGCGGAGGACATAAATTGATCATTTAGAACTGCATCCCATTAGGCATATCATGGATTCATAGCACGGCCACTAGTACCTAGTAGTAAAAGATGACGGACTTTGTCCTCGGCGGACAGTGGTCAGTTGTCTGTGTAGGCCCTTATACTACGTTCTGCGAGCCGGATATACTTCTACATTAAAACTTGGATAGTGCACACAATGACTGGTCGCTGCGAATTCTCCAGGTTGTCCTTTAGTTGCAATACTGCGTGGACCCAGAGGAACTGTTCAAACCGTCGCTGTATACAATATTACATTAATGGTCCTTCGAGCCGGACATAGTTTACCTCCAAATCTGGTCAATGCAAACAATGACTGGTCGCTGCGAATTCTCCAGAATGTCCTTCTGTTGCAATACTGCGTGTACCCAGAGGAACTGTCCACACCGTCACAGTAGCCGAAGTGACACGATGCATGAGTGCTCTAGTTCTTACTGCGGTACTTTTATATTACAATATTACATTAATGGTCCTTCGAGCCGGACATACTTTACCTCAAAACCTGGTTAGTGCAAACAATGACAGGTCGCTGCGAATTTTCTAGGTTGTCCTTCAGTTGCAATACTGCGTGGACCCAGAGGAACTGTCCACACCGTCGCTGTAGCCGAAGTAACGCGATGCATGAGCGCTCTTGTTCTGACTGCGTTACTGTGGGCAAAACGGTAGATTTACATCTTAAGACTTAAAACAATCAAGGAATTAATATCTTAAGCCAGTCTTTCGCATAAGAACTTTTGCATAAGATAGTAATATAATATGTAGGCTCGCCGCCATTTAATTGTAAAGACTTTGCTCATTGAACATCGCGTCATCGTCCCCACCGTCATTGTGAGATTATAAAATGAGATGCGCAGTGTGTCTCGAGACATTATTAGTTTGGCTTTGGCCAGAGTCGCTTCTCAGTGGATACTATGTGTGTCGTTCTGTAGGTTTTATTATTATCATTGTCGTTGTGACCTAATGTGGTTTCAGTTGTTTGAGGTTATACTACTAGGTTGTATAACCTCAAACTGGAAGGTTGCTGTGAGTGTGTTTGGCGATCTAGACAGGTTGTTTATCGGGTGAGTCCTTTTGTATCGTTCCAATTTGTATTAGACAAACGTGATCGTTGTAATTGATGTTAATTTAACTAATTCTGGTGTGCTAGGTTAGCTGGTTGGTCTGGGGCCGGTATGGGGACATGGTGGAGCCGGTCGCTAGGTAGGGTTAGGTTTAGCTACGTTACGTTACGCTAGTGGTCTTCACGTGTGATAAGTGAGTATTAAAATGATTGTAATTGAAATTACTACCTTCTGATGTCGGCCATCCCCCTTGTTCTCCGACATCAGAAGTGGGATACACGATCTATGCCCACATTTTTGAAAATTATTCACACACTAGCTTCGATAAAAAAAAAAAAGGGGTTGTCTAAAAGGCGAGGTGGCCATTTAGATGATTAAAGGCGAGGTGGCCATTTTAGATGATAAAAGGCGAGGTGGCCATTTAGATGATAAAAGGCGAGGTGGCCATTTAGATGATAAACGGCGAGGTGGCTGTTTTGATGAGAAAAAGTTATGCGAAAAGTGTTCAATGACGATTAGTAGTTAGTCAGGATGGGCGAGCGGTAAAATGATTTTGTGGTTATGGTTTTGTCCTCACATACTTTGTAATACTTGGCGTACGAGGACGTACGCGTGTCAGAATGGCCGTGTAGGCTCGCCGCCATTTAATTGTAAAGACTTTGCTCATTGAACATCGCGTCATCGTCCCCACCGTCATTGTGAGATTATAAAATGAGATGCGCAGTGTGTCTCGAGACATTATTAGTTTGGCTTTGGCCAGAGTCGCTTCTCAGTGGATACTATGTGTGTCGTTCTGTAGGTTTTATTATTATCATTGTCGTTGTGACCTAATGTGGTTTCAGTTGTTTGAGGTTATACTACTAGGTTGTATAACCTCAAACTGGAAGGTTGCTGTGAGTGTGTTTGGCGATCTAGACAGGTTGTTTATCGGGTGAGTCCTTTTGTATCGTTCCAATTTGTATTAGACAAACGTGATCGTTGTAATTGATGTTAATTTAACTAATTCTGGTGTGCTAGGTTAGCTGGTTGGTCTGGGGCCGGTATGGGGACATGGTGGAGCCGGTCGCTAGGTAGGGTTAGGTTTAGCTACGTTACGTTACGCTAGTGGTCTTCACGTGTGATAAGTGAGTATTAAAATGATTGTAATTGAAATTACTACCTTCTGATGTCGGCCATCCCCCTTGTTCTCCGACAAATATAATAAGAATTATCGGTCATTCGGTTATGTACGTGCCGATACATATTTTAAAAGGTGCAATAAATAAAATCTTTGGCAATAGTTTAATTTAAGTGTTGTCGTAGAGCCCGAGGCGCGTTGATGTCTTTTCGTCGACTAAAGTCAAGCAAGCTTTTCTATTCTTAATTTTTGTATTTACTATCAATTTTTATAAATCCGTTGAGTATTTACTTCGAGGAAAGTTTAGTGAATAAGTACATTATGGAGCAGTAGGAGTACATTAATTGTATTATTGTACTAGTAGAATTGAGTAGAATATTAAAATAGTACTGGTAGAATATTAAAATACGTACCTAAGTTCCTACCAAAGTGGATAGAATAATAGCTGGTACCTACAGACGTTCAAATAAGGACATAAATAATATTCCTTTATTTATTTTTACTACAGTAAATAATCTCTATCTATAGGCAACTGTAACAGCACGAACATTTCATATTTTTTTATAGCAGTGAGACATAAAAGTTGAATTACGCCACAATACCATAAAAATATATATGGTACCAGACATATTAACACTCAATAGAGACTGAATTGTTATTTAATTGAATGTAACTATTATGAGATCATTGGTACCTAATAAACGGATAATCGTCTTGTGGACTACTCTTCCTAACTAGCTTTCAATGAAGAACAAAACATCTTAAGTTAAATAAGGCAAATTGATCATTTTAAACTGTAATACAGACAGATAAAGTTTCAATTTATTTGTGCAACTTTACTGAACACACTCAATAGATTTTCAATTTACAACTTTGAATAATATGGTAATAAAGTAACAATTTGTTTGACGTGGACTTGTATCACAAAGAATGAAGTTTTGATTACTTTATCCAGAAAAGGAAGGATTGTCAGTCTTGTGTAGACAGTTTGCTATGTGATTTTTAATTGAAAATGTTATCTTCTAATTACAAACCACTTAGACTTAGTGGTTTGTGCTTCTAATAAAAAGTCAGGAATCTCTGAGGGATCTAGCTACGTTTTTTAAGGCGAGAAATTTTTGGCAAGGAAGTTCGCCATAATATTTAGGTAGGTACCTATAGATAATATATGCTATAATACCTATAGATTATATATGCTACATATCCTAAACTTTCTCGCTCCTACGCTGATGTCAGAAAAGTAAACTAGGTATTAGCACAGAAAATATAGCCACACAAAGGAAAGATTATCCTGTAAAGAAGGTGCTGAATATTCCTATCAAATTACGAAAGAGAGGCCTATACGCCTTTGGGCAAACCCCCAGTCATATGGTGGCTCTATGTTAAGAGAAACGTTAAGGACTAAAGCCCTTAGATAATAGCCTAATAGGTAATATCTCTCCATTGCCAAACTAGGAGAGAAAGTCGGGTGTTCAATTTAAATACAAGGAGGCTCGACCCCAATTGAAATGGCACAAAGGCAAGAAGAAATATTAAGAGTGACAGAATCTTCATAGCAAAATTCTGACTTGACTTGTATTATTATTTTTAGGGTTCCGTAAGTCCAGAGAAAAACAGGAACCTTTATAGGATAACTTAGTTGTCTGTCGGTCTGTCTGTCTGTCAAGACCCTTCAACGGAATAAAAACTTATAGGGTACTTCCCGCTGACCTAGAATTATGAAATTTGGCAGGTAGCAATGTTTTACAACACAAGTAAAGGAAAAAAATTAAAACCACAATTTTTTGGTTACAGCACAAAAATAATAATAAGTGTTATTTCTTGTACGATAGTACGGAACCCTTCGTGTGTAATTTCGACTTACACTTGAATGGGTTTTAACTGTAGGTCAATGCCAACTAAGTCCTATATGGCAGACGATTCAAGTGTCTGTCATTTAATAAAGGCTGTAAGTTTGTTGATCTATTAAAAGATAAGCAGTCAACTTTGAAATATCGCTTCGCTTTAAGTTCCCCTACAATTTAAAGGTTATGCTAATTTTGTGGTGTAATTAAATCACGCAATGTTTATTACTTAGTATTAAAATATGAAAATTTTATGTTCAGTTTGCGCCTTAAATCATTTACCTTCAACTTGTAGGTAGTCATAAAGCAAAATATTTGCACGCAAGCGCGAAAAATAATTATTATTTTCCTAGTTATAGTTGATAATCTATTAACATGAAATAAATTCTTTGTCTCTATAAAATAGTCGCTACACAGTAGCCGTAAGGCTGGGCCACGGCTGGGCACAATCGCCTGAACCTCTAACCACTGTAGCAGGCATAGCATCTAATATACCTAACTGGTGACATGCATATCGGAAGACGAATAGGTTGGGTTCAGTAGCTATGCTTTTAAAAACAGATTTTTATAATTGTAGAAATACACCGAACCGATGTTATTTTTTAATCTTATTTTTTCTGTCCCAAATTTAGGGTAGAGGACTGGGGCATGGAGAGGACTCTTGAAAATTGGGGCTCATTATTTAGTAAATGGTAATTTTTTCTAAAAATTCATAAGATTTTAAAATCTTCAACGAGGAAATTCCACTCGAGGGAATTTACTAAAATTTTTTTTGTAATCAATTTTATTGGTGCACATTATTGCTTCGCCTACTAATCAAAAAAAGTCTTGAATTTTCTTGTGACTTATTATTATGTACGATGTACCCATAATTTATAGTTACGCAATAATTACTTCACTAAAATACTTAACCATAAAATAACTCTCAACCCTTTAAAAAAATTAGTAAATTTATGAGAAGCTTTCTGACTTGCCGCCAATGGGAAAAGTGCTTTTTGGTACAATTAGTTTCACTCTAAGTAATTATTTATAGCTATTAGCTATGCACGCTTCCTCATGTAACCAGCTAAGTTAAAGTATGCAGACGTAAGATTTATTTATTTCCAAATGTATAATGACCATCTAAATCAATAGGCTTAATGAGAAATTATTAAAATCACCATTTAATACCTCATATACATAAATTAGTGAAGCAAATAAGCGTTTAACGAGCTTTCGACTTCAGTTCATGTTCCGATTGTCGCATGAAACCGTGCTACAATAAATATGGATTGTACAGTGATCAAAGGACTTTTATTAGCCTTTTATCAACCTCTAATCCAAGCATTTAAAGTTCAATTTACAATAAACTTCCTGAACGTTACCTCACGTGTATAGGCCTTGTTTCGTTCCCGTATAAAGTTCATTTTACATAACAGCATTAAATGGTTCATCGTATTCATTCATAGACATTATATCATTGACATAAAGTGTATTTTACAATGATATATTTACGTTATTTCGTTACAATTTTATAGCCTTTATGCTAAACACAATAAGGTGTGTTTTATGAAACGAAGACGTTTTGTGTTTTCGTTGACGACTGTACGCGCAGAGGTCACAATTAAATATGCAATCTATTAGGTCTCCAGGACATCCGTGTGGGTATCATTGGACCTTCAATTATTATTATTATTTGTACTTATACATTAATTAATTAAAAAGCGAAATCATTAGTCGTAAATACTTGTTGATTTATTGGTTATGTCTGGTAGTTGTGTGGTCTACATCAATTGGTCTGCGGTATAAGTACCTACCTACATACTTCATTCATTGAATGGGATTATACGATGTACCTATAACGTTATAGGTATTTCTGTTTAATTGATTAATTGGTATTTACTTGATGTTTAATAAATATTATACTTAAAGCTTAGCTTACTGAGATGCCGTTTCAACTTTAAAAATAAATGAAAAGACTCAGTGGGTAGGTTATACTTATGGTTGAGAAAACGAAATGATATAAGTAAATAGGTGAAAATAAAACTTTAAAAGTTATAAGCTGAGGTAAAAACCTGATTAGGTACCTACTTATTTATTACTAGATGATGCCTGCTACTTTGTCCGCGTGGGTTCAGATTCTTTGAAAATACCGCAGGAATTTTCCAGGATAAAAAGTACGTCCGTCCCTGGATTGCAAGCTATCTCTACTCTGTACTAAAGCAGACGGATACTTTTGCATTTATAATAGGTAAGTATAGATTTCATAAAATGAATTTGATAAAGTGTGACTGCACAAATATTTTGCTACGTTTCAAAAGCTTAAACAGAACTTTTATACCTAAGTTACGCAAAACTTTCAACAGTATAGTTCCCACGAACCCAGATTTAAATCTTTAATCTTAAGTCATAACGCGTGAGTTTTCCTGCATAACTTCAAAACAACAGCTTGTACCTACTTACCTACGTAGCGTTACTTCACATTATATCCATGTTCATATATCATCATCATCAACATCTTTAACTCATCGCTGGCTCACTACGGGGCACGGGTCTCCTCTCAGAATGAAAAGGGTTTGGCTATAGTCTACCACGCTGGCTAAATGCGGATTGGCAGACTTGACACACCTTTGAGAACATTCGGGACAAACCTATAGGTTTTCTCACGATGTTTTCCTTCACCCTTGCAGACTAAGTAATTGGTTGAATGTGTTAGAACAAAATAGATTTAAGACCAAATTGTACCACATTCTAGAAAATAAAAACTATTTCTATTTTACTATCAAACCATTTTTCTCTGACGTTATTGTGCTTCGACGCACGAACTCGATCAGTGTTGGTGAGATGTAAAATCTCATACTAAGCACAGGCACGTAGGTGTGAACGGATTTACGAGTATAACTGCTACAATTCCTATGTTATCTCATGCTAATAATTAAGCACTGGCATTCCCACGAAACATGCCAATATCTGATTGCTCTGCACAATAAATCCGCAATGACAGTTTAGTCAAAGAAATTTTAATGTCAATTAAAAGCAAATATCGGTTAATCTAAGTACCTACTTTAGTACCTATAATGTCTTGTCACATTAGCGCACGTATAGCGCATTTGAACCGTTTATAACGCGTATTAATTTAACTCCTCACGTGCCATTTTTACTTTTTCTGTCAAATTTCGTATCAAAAGTACGATTTTATTCCTTATGTTAAAGGTGAACCGTACTTTAGACATGACAGTTGACAGACCCATATGTGATGATATGGGTAGTGATAATAATAATGAAATGAATAAAATTTCCGAAAAAAACGTCGTTTTTATTACTGTTAAATTTTATTGCATGACTAAATTTTGTGTATAAAAATATCGAATATTCGGTGCACTAACGATTATGAAAACAATAACGGAGCTCTATAACTTTTAAGTGCCCGTCATTTCCACTTATGGGTTAGGGGGTCTACGAAAGAATGACATAAAATAAAAATAAAAACATACGTTCAACATAGTTCAAGTTAAGGTCAGCGCACACGAGCGGGCCCTTGTCGACGCGATTATCGAATTATTCGTATGATGACTTCAACTAGCGTACGATGGATGCATGGCCGAATGGGCATATTTTGTATAACACCAACTTTACAATGCATTTAATATTAAAATTAACGTTGCATATTACACTTTATTACAATGCATTAAGGATGTGCGTACGTATGTAGAGATGAATGAAGTTTGTGAAGAGTAATAAGGGTTAATGCCGGACGGTTATTTGTGCAATCTTGAATGTTGGTTTTAGAGTTGATAGCATAAGAGCCCACGAAGTAATTCGGAAAAGGTATTTGATAAGTTGGAAAACTCCATTTATAAGTATTGTACCTGTATCTGTAACAAAGCTTAATACGTTTTTCAGCATTCAGTTTATATCATGAATCCTGGGTTTATTTTACTGACTTTGCAATGAACACCAACGATAGCGTATACCTACATTTTATTATCATTCATACTAATAACTCTTAATTATAAAGGCGAAAGTTTATGTTTATGTATGTGTGTGTGTTTGTTACTCTTTCACGAAAAACTACTGGACGGATTTGGCTGAAATTTAGAATGGAGATAGATTATACGCTGGATTAACATATAAGCTACTATTTATCCCGGTAAATCAAAGAGTTCCCACGGGCTTTTGAAAAACCTAAATCCACTCGAATGAAGTCGCGGGTATCAGCTAGTATTATTATAAATTTGAAAGTGTGTCTGTCTGTCCGTCTATTACCTTTTCACGGCCCATCCGCTTAACCAAATTTGACATTTGATACAGATGACGGATTTTGTATTCAAAAAAATCTGAATTTCCACGGGATTTTTAAAAACCTAAATTCACACGGATGAAATTGCGTGCGTCATCTAGTAAAAATAAAAGCACAAAGCCTGAAATTCAATCGGAAACACATATTTAGGAACAATGAGTTACAAATGAAAGAGATATTCAACTTTTATTATTTACCTCTTATTTCACTTGGCGGGCTCTTAGAGTATAATGAGAAGAGATTGACGACTGCTATGATTGTGGTCGTCTACGGTAACTAGTGTGCTTATCCCGAGTGCTCGTTATACCTATATGTGTATAACTTGCAAGTTGCAACCCAAGTAGATTTTGCTTTACGCATTTTCAAAGTTTCTGCCTACGCGTGCGGGTAAATAAATAAAGCAAATAAATAAATTTGTAATAAATAACCAATAATAATTAATATTCATAGAATACTCACTGCATAATCAGGATTTAATAATAATTATTACTTTTCGATCGTTTGAGCGTAATCTTCTAAATCATTTCTGTAGTTTATAACAGTGTTTATATTATACTAGCTGATGCCCGCGGCTTCGCCCGCGTGTATATAATATATAATGTATAAAATGTCACTCAGGAATAATGTAGCTTTCTATTGGTGAAAGAATTTTCAAAATCGGGTTAGTAGTTCCAGAGATTACCCCCTACAAACTTAACGACATTACCTCTTTATAATATTAGTATAGAAGTATAGATTAGCTGATGCTTACAAGTCCTGCAGCATCGTTCGCGTGTGAGAGAAGTTTTTTTAGAAACCTCGTGGGAACTCTCTGTTTTCCTAAAGTACCCTCCGGGATGCAAGAGATGTGCCAAATTTTCATCAATACCGGTTCAGCGGTTGAGCTGTGAAAAGGTAGCTGGGCACAGCCCCCGCGCTAGCCCGGTGTGTGTGAGCGCGGGTGACGTGCAGGTGTGCGGGACGTCCCCACCGTGATTGCCATCTCGACCTGTCGCGTACTCTTGTAAAAGCTCTGCTTCCTATTTAGGTATTTTAAATCGATCCTAATACCAACCGATAGTTTATTTCTTAGTTTTGCGGCGGTGCGCGGTGGTTTTAATATTACATAAGTAACTGTACTGTACACTGTAAAATCTGTCGTGTTTAATTAATCCAATGTTTTTAAGGAAGAACGTCTTCACAGTTCACACAAACCCTTGTCATGTTCGAAAGTGTTCCAATTTGGAGTCACGACAAAACATTCGAATTTCGAACGTGTCATTTTCCTAAAACAATAGACCATAGAGCACAGAATCTAGGTATTACGTATGCTTGCAGGGTTATGGCAGAATTAGTGGATTTATTCTCGGTACAGTTGATCCCATCGCTCACGTACTGCCGGTTCACACACGACTGTCACGCGTGCTAATGTGTCACCACACTTTCTCTACATCGCAAAGGGTTATTTGTAGTTTCTATTGTTATAGGTTATCTGTGCCGACATGTGTCAAAGTCATGAGACAATTGTATTTTGAAATGTTTATTTTGTCTGACGGTAGTTCGTAAAAAGCAAACAGATAGGTACTTTATGAATACCACGTAATGGTGCATGTACACATTCGCACGGGGCGAAATGAAAGGCGAGACGGGACGTGAGATCACCTGTATTAGCCTGACGTCTCCAGTTTCGTCTTATCTTTGCGCAGATAGTGATGAAGTGATGTGCAAGTAAAGCGAGTAACAAAGATGGAACGAGGCGTGAGGGGGAATTAGTAAATGTACGGTTACTATAGTTCCTTTGACTTTGTAAATATAACAGCATAACGTCGTATCAACGTAGATCGATATAAAGAACAATTGATAGAAAAATATGCAAAGATTTTTAAATGGTCGAAAAGAAAACTAAAGCTTCGTTTTTATTTAAGCAGTCTCAGGCAGTTCAGCATCGACTTGACTCAAACAGAAGCTCTTTAGATGACCTCTGCGTATCCATTTCCATTAAACTTCTCCTCGTCCTCCTTTGAGAGCAACAAAAAATTTACTCGATGTGTCGCATGACGTGGTAGGTATGTGGTAGGTACTCGTATGTTTCAGATTGTCGAAGGTTTAAAATTTAAACATTCTGTAAACATATCTGGAGCTAACTATACCTAAGGACTCTTCATCAATCAATGTCTCCAGTGGCAATTGACATACTAATTAGGTATTCGTGAGAAATGATAGAATATTAAAATTTTGTCTAATCAATTTGTCATTCACCCAATCACCGTTTAATTTATTCAGATAATTATGAAGTTATAAATTAATAGCTTTATGAAAATCTCACATTACAATCGAGCCGTACGTGCCGCAAAAATCCATGAGCCGCACGCCAGTTTTTCGTTCTAACTACTTACGTAGGTAGTTATTTATTCTTGTCCAAGATTGAAGTTTACCGGGAAGTAAACTGTAGATTTGATGATCAGTCAATGAGTAAGATTGTCTTTTTACTGCGATTTAAACTAGAAACCAGATTTTTGTATAGCAGTTCTACACTTAGACTTTAAAAGACTATATATAGACGAACAAAAAACAAAAGCAAAGGAGCACACAATGCACACACTTCTGAAAAAGCAAGGCGTGGTGCGAATCCTGTAAACGGTAACTTTTCGTAAAGAAAAAAAATATGCGCTGAATATCTTCGTCCTTTTTGGAAAGTGGTTTAAAATGTGTTGCGCTCAGGGCGTGCGGCTGGTTTGTAATGTGCGATCAGAACGACTCAAAGTTATCAATCAGTAATATTGGTTGAACCGTTTGAAAGCTATAAATTTATTAGCGTTTGTAATTTGCCTCAGGGATTGACAGGTGTCAGGTAGGTACGTAGTACGTACGTATGATTTGCGCGCGCGCCGATATGATTCAAACTGTTATGAGAATGTCAATGGTTGCAAAAGACGTTAAATGTTATTTTTATAAGCAAATAATTATAAATTTATCTTAGTTTACGTAAATCAGCAACACATCAAATTGGGAGGATCAATAATTTTTGTCTCTGTAAAATAATATGGTGGTAATTAGCTTATACCTAACTAAAATATATTTACCTATTGTATAACATTTTTCTGAAACTTATGCGTTTAACTACGATCCTCCTTATTGGAAAAATGATATGTGCAATAGACCTTAAACTAACCAAAATGAATATTTAGCTGACGCGTAAAGTTAAAAGTGCGACAATTATGTACTTACAGTACAAATTCTATTGGAATTATTTGCGAAACTATCGAACTACATGTACCATGTCCTCGAAATCTTTCTAATAAAAACTTATGAATTTTTTTTCTTATTTTATTTCACTGATATAGTTTTCTAGACGTAGATAATAATGTGATACCTAATATAATAAATTTTTACAATACATTTTATATCCTAAAATATCGCAGAACAAATCCGTCAAACAATAGGAATAATATTTTATTATACAGTTATTTCGTAATGCGATCGGGAGATTTCGCTAACGGGCGGAACGTTGCAGAATTTAACATTTTACTGGGCACATTTAGAAATGTTAAAACGGTTATAAAATATCGTGGGAAACCAGGTTTTATGTCGGGCTATTGAAACTGCTGGAGAACGTATTGATCTGTTCTGATTTAATATTAATGTTAACACACTAATTAGGGAGCACTACCTTTAAGAAGGACTTATCCATGACTTATTCTAATTAAGGTAACATACACTTGGCATTCAACATGCGCAAGTTGAACGTGATCAAATAGATCAATACGCTTGTATAATACCCGCAAATTGCTAATGCGCGTGGCAGTGGCGCGTAAGCAGATCCCCTAGTAGGTGGACAGAAAACATAAAACGAGTCGTAGGGAACCGCTGGGTTTAGGCGGCGCAAGACTATGGATTATTGTGGAAATCTCTACAAAAGACCCGATAGATAGGTAGATAGAAACACAACTAAGTAAGACTACACAGAGAAACTAAAACCTACCTATGTTCAGCAGTGGACGTCTATCGATTGACAATAATGATTATAGGTAGACCAGAATCTCATGAAATGAAATTCCAAAGTTAGCAGATACTCTGTGAATATCCTATGTACTGTGGTGAATATTAATAATTCACCACAATATTCACCACGGAGTACTATGTACGTATAGGATATTCACAGAGTACAGTGTTGCTAACTTTGGAATTTAATTTCCGTATTTTTCATGAGATTCTGGTCTACCTATAGGTAAAAATAATGAGTAGGTAAGGTACTTTTTCTATAAACAGACAATGGAAAACATATTTCACCTTGCATATTATGCGGCACCTTTGAAGTATGAGTTGACACTTAAAAATAACAAGTGACTATTTTATGCAAAAAACAAAACAATACTAATTTGACAGTTCCTGTCAATCAGTTTGAAAACCTTTTAACATTTAAAGCAGATATGATCGACACACCTATTCCTAGCAAGAGTCCTTTCTCTGATCTATTTATAGGTATGTGGTTACCAAAGATCCGTATTTAGGTAACCTTCGATCAAGAAATACTTAAAAGCGAAGTTAATAATTCTAGGTATCCACTAACCGATTGACATCTTGCCTTCACCATTCTTTTTTCTGCATACTATTTCTAATAGGGCAAGGTTGAGAGCAGTAAAAGTTGAACTTATGTTGGTCGCACATTTGGAAAGATCCGCACACGCCTCAAGACACGCACATTTAGTAGGTCACCTTCAACCTTCACGGCATGAAACCTTGTGAAGCTAGTGCGCTTGTATAAGCTGCTTACACGAATAAAAGCTTAGACAGACACAACGTGCAAGGGGGAAGAAATTAGAAATACAAGGTTCTGTATGAAGTCAGATTCTCGCTGGTGCCTTCGCGCTTGGCAGTGTGAAATGTGCTTCATTTAGCACCAATGTTACAAATCGTTCACGAGTTCAAATTGACCTGCCATGTTGTCGTGGCGTATGCGATTAGCCTCTTATGTGCGATCAACATTAATAATAATCCTTGGTTTGATATTTAGATTCCCTGCGGTTCCTTTTATTTTTGTCGTCAACTCTAATAGTTTAAAATCCACGCCTATATCATTCGATATTCATTGCTTTCAAATACTTTGAAAAGTACCATTACTTAAGTATTTTTTTACCTATGAAGATTTTTATTCATGGAATTTGTCTTGACGACTTCATTTGTCAGTATAATATTTTTTTAAATTGAAAATATTGCAATAAAACTTGAAGCTAGCTACTAATTACTGTAGGTACAAATCTTGCCCTTGTGGAATGGTGGCAAGAATACTGACTGTATTTTCACACTAGACAGCCAAGCTGATCCTTCTAGCAAAATTTAATTCAAATAGTAACATTCATACCCAAGCGCTCGTCACGTCGGGTGATCGCTAAGTAAATAAAATAAAACTAGAATACCTAAAAGTGACATTAAATAGTTACAGCCGTCAGTTGGTACAATATTTTTTGTATAGAGTTAGGTCATGAGCTTGTGGTTCAGTGTTCTATAACTCAATTCCCAAAAAATAGTTTCTTATTCAAAGAACCTGCATGTTATGCTAAAGACTTACTTAGGCGATGTTTATTCTGAGCCTCCTTGCAGCAGTCGGGGTGCAGCAGATGGTACCAGCTGACGCCGTGCAGAGCGCTCCTCTCCCAACCCAGGTGCCACTCGCTACTGGACAGACAGAAAGCCTTTTGTTATTTATTATGTAGGGTTCAATCATTTTTGAAATCAGTCGAAAAGTAGGTACCTACCTATGCTATGCCACTCTACTTCTCTCGACTTCTCTAACGTTTGAGGAGATTTAAGGAAATCTAAGTCATCGAACGGCCGTGTTTCATCATCATTATCATGATCAACCCATTGCCGGCCTGCTGCTTAGCACGGGTCTCGTCTCAGAGTGAGAAAGGTTTAGGCCATAGTCTGCCACGTTGGCCCAGTGTGGACTAGATATTAGACGTTAATTTGGTGGAATAATGGATCCTTCAAGAGACGCTACTTTTTATTTTAAAAAACATCTTAAGACAGGAAGAGGAAAATTCTATGGAGAAAAATGGGGAAAAAGCTCTATTTTTTCCACGTAGGATCGATCGTCTGTTTAGAGCCTAAACTTCTAGAAACGAGACTTTAAAGAGAAGAGCTCATTTTTAAATGTGAATCAATTACAGTTTTAATGTCGGGTTTTGGCAGTTTCAGTTATACATTTCGTAAGTTATAGTTAATTTCTTATGGTAGGCAGTGGATGGGCGGTGCTTTAAACGGTTTTAAAAGTGAAACTACCTACACTAGCAACTAGTTTTATAAAACGATTATTATAATTACAGTTATACCTCCGTCTTCATAATATTATAACGGTCTAGACGTGTAATAAAAGGCGTAATTAAAATGTTCTTAAAAATTATTAGGACGCACTAACTCGGAACAGGTTTTTATTGACAAGGTCTTCATGAGATTGATGGATGCGATGACCCAACCCGATATTTGTTTTGCTGTGTCAAGTTCACTTTAATTACATTTATCATTATTTTTAATCAACTCCACGGATTCATTGGTATGTATCAATAATAATGAACTTGTATTTTGTTATTATCTTGTTGGGTATTATGTTCTACTAAGTAGGTAGCTAGGTAAGTACATGAATAGTAATCTGAACTTATCAGTACCTACCCTTATTATAAATGCGAAAGTGTGTTTGTTGGTTTGTCCTTCGATCACGTTGCAACGGTGCAACGGATTGACGTGATTTTTTGCATGGGTAGGTGCATAAAGACCTGGAGAGTGACATAGGCTACTTTTTATCCCGGAAAATCAAAGAGTTCCCACGGGATTTTTAAAAACCTAATCCCATGCGGACAAAGTCGCGGGCATCAGCTAGTATACAAATAATTATTATAAGAGAAATTTCTGTTTATGATGAAATAACTACTTATTAAGTTCTTACGATTATTTGGTTTTTTAAACTTTTGTATGGTTGTATGCTTGTCTGAGCTTATCGGTTGAGCCGTTTTGGGAACGGCTGAACTATTTTGAGGGGACTTTCCCAAACAGATCTACACCAGAAGACAGGAGGTATTGTTGAAAGCAGTAGAATAGTTGAGGCACTACCCATATTATAAATGCGAAAGCGTGTTTGTTTGTTTGTTAGCTTGTGGATTGATGTCCTTCAATTACGCTGCAATGGAGCACAGAATTGATGGAATTTTTTGCACGAATATAATTAAAGACATGGAGAGTGACATAGGTTTCTTTTTATCCCGGAAAATCAAAGTTCCTATGAGATTTTTAAAAACCTAAATCCACGCAAGACATATTCGCGGGCATCTGCTGGTAGTTGAATAAGTAATAAAGAAATAAATAGGTAGACATACACTTTCTGATTGATAAATTTTAGTATGGATGGATAATAAAGATCTATGATATCCAATATCAATATAGAGGTCACTAAGTGTCTAAACAGTAATTAATAAATGTGTCGTAATTATTCGTAACGTCCTCCGTTACTTTACAAGTAGTCCACTCATTTATAAGATAGACAAATAAGATAATACGTAAGTGTATCCATGACCTTATTGAAAGAAATCTCTCGACATTGCTGGCTGAGACGAAAGCAAATATCATTTTGATTGATTAGGCTCTTTACGCACTGCATGTATCGAATCCGAATCCTACAAAATTATAGAAATCTCGGATCGAATCTGGATGTCAATTTTACCGTAAGTTTCCACTAGTCCATACTTCCATACTTATTGTTATGAATGTGAAAGTGTGTCTGTCTGTCTGTCTGCTAGCTTTTCACGGCGCAACAATTTGACTGACTTTGATGAAATTTTGTACAAAGTTAGATACATAGGCTACTTTTTATCCCGGAAAAAAATACTTCTAATTACTTATTTAAATTACTTCTAATTACTTAATAAAACGCTAAAATACTTAATAAAAATTGCTTCTAGTTACTTAATTTGAAGATTCTTTTGAAGATCAATTTAAGCTGTTGGTTTTCCTAATAAAAAAAAATCAAAGAGTTCCCACGGGATTCTGAAAGGTCCATTCGTTTAACCGATTGATATGAAATTTAGTATAAAGGTAGCTTGTGTGAATAAAGAAATAAATAGGTAGACATACACTTTCTGATTGATAAATTTTAGTATGGATGGATAATAAAGATCTATGATATCCAATATCAATATAGAGGTCACTAAGTGTCTAAACAGTAATTAATAAATGTGTCGTAATTATTCGTAACGTCCTCCGTTACTTTACAAGTAGTCCACTCATTTATAAGATAGACAAATAAGATAATACGTAAGTGTATCCATGACCTTATTGAAAGAAATCTCTCGACATTGCTGGCTGAGACGAAAGCAAATATCATTTTGATTGATTAGGCTCTTTACGCACTGCATGTATCGAATCCGAATCCTACAAAATTATAGAAATCTCGGATCGAATCTGGATGTCAATTTTACCGTAAGTTTCCACTAGTCCATACTTCCATACTTATTGTTATGAATGTGAAAGTGTGTCTGTCTGTCTGTCTGCTAGCTTTTCACGGCGCAACAATTTGACTGACTTTGATGAAATTTTGTACAAAGTTAGATACATAGGCTACTTTTTATCCCGGAAAAAAATACTTCTAATTACTTATTTAAATTACTTCTAATTACTTAATAAAACGCTAAAATACTTAATAAAAATTGCTTCTAGTTACTTAATTTGAAGATTCTTTTGAAGATCAATTTAAGCTGTTGGTTTTCCTAATAAAAAAAAATCAAAGAGTTCCCACGGGATTCTGAAAGGTCCATTCGTTTAACCGATTGATATGAAATTTAGTATAAAGGTAGCTTGTGTTCCGGACATTGACATAGATTATTTTTATTCCGGAAAATCAAAGAGTTCTCACGAGATTTTTAAAAACCCTAAATCCAAGCGGACTCATCAATTATTTTAACATTGTTAAACTAGACAAATATAAACAAATAAGATTACGCAGGGCCCGTGTATGTGTCATCATTACAGACTTTGCTCAGGGATAAGTAAGTTCATACAAATAATATTAAGTATGGTTAACTCGGTCCGTGAATAATGCTTCGAATTGGAAACATTCTCGGCTTCGGAAAACGAAATTCGGATGTACTTAGTGTACAAAATATCGCTACTTCGGAACGGAAATTTTCGGATTCGGATCGGATGCAGTGTGTAAAGAGCCTAAGTCTGTAACCAATTGTTGGAAACAAATATATTCTTTACTTTGAAAACCAATAGGGCTATATTGGCGTGAATACAAACCTCTTTTCAAAAACAAACAGTAGCTAAATGTTAGCTAATAATTGTTACTAAGATCGTCTATAGTAAGCATTCAAGTTTAAATAAATAACTGTGCCTTTCAACGATAATACGTGTAGTGTGTACTTAAGAGCTTAGGCCGTCTTCATACCTTAACCCAAAAGTTTATTTGTTTGGTACTTCATACTATAAACATGTCCTCTAAATTAAGCGAAAAATCTACGATACAAACAAACTCTACGATAATTTTATGTGGCGTCTACCATTTTTATATTGAGCTAATATAGAGTGATCTCTCTTGCACCATTGTAGAGAATAGAAAAGGACGTACTATAAATATATATATAAATTGGTAAGTGGGTGTGACCATTCCCTAAAAATGTAAGGGTGCTTTTATATTTTTTACTACAGAACGCCTTAAGATTATGCATTGGTCAGTATCTTCGCCTGTGTGGTATCGAGATAAATAAAATTCTGAGATGACTGTTCGAACTTCAAGCCATAAACCCAAAATCTTCTCTTCAGTTTTGTACTATCTCCAAGCGGTAGACTCGGACTTTACTTTAACAGATAAAAGATGTATGTAGTCAAAAGTTCGTATTATTAAAAAAACCGGACAAGTGCGAGTCAGACTCGCGCACCGAGGGTTCCGTACTGCAGTCGTTTTTTCGACATTTTGCACGATAAATCAAACACTTTTATGCAAAAAATAAATAAAAATCTGTTTTAGAACGTACATGGTAAAGCCCTTTCATATGATGTATGATTCATTTGGTATAGTAATCTTACCTACGCTGAAAGTTGAAAATACTAATTATTTATTCATGATAATTTTTTTTGTGATGTAACCACAAATTCACGGTTTTCGGATTTTTTCCTTTACTATAAGACCTACTTACCAAATTTCACGATTCTAGGTCAACGGGAAGTACCCTATAGGTTTTTTGACAGACACGGTGGACAGACAGACAGAAAGTGATCCTATAAAAATTCCTTTTTTCCTTTTGAGGTACGAGTACGGAACCCTAAAAAATTAAATTAGTTCGTTTTTGGACCACTTTTGTGAACTAAATTCGACCTATTCGTGCTTGTACAAAAGTTTGCGAAACCAAACCATAGCATCTGTAATTTGGATAGATTTATGCTTGTCAACTACCAACTGTCCTATAAAGGGCAAAACTCGACTACATTTGAATTCATTAGCCCATAAGGGCATGGGATATTAATATCATAGCCACTTGACAGGGAACAAATCGGAATACTTATTGTAGGACACGCAATAGCTTTCGAGGCAGAGATGAGCCTTTGTAAATAGGTATAAAGTACCAAGGTACTTACGATGACCTAAGTAAAATTAAAGCTCTCAAAGCTATACTGAAACCATGAAACTAGAAATGAGCTTACAGTGTTATGTGACTAAAACGTCAATCGATTACTAAGCGCACTTCAAATATGCAGAAAAGATTTTTATATGCAAAGAAACCCGAAAATTAAAAACAAAGAAGGTCTTCCAATACCTGTTTTGCGTGTTTATTATATTGGTAGAACCTAAGTATTTTTTAGCACCTAAGCAAAACGCGTTCGATAAAACACATAGGTTTACCTTTAAATGATAGGTACCAAGCGCCTCTTATCAAAGATTTGGAATTGGTATAAAGTTAAACATCGATAAGTTATAAGATGAACACGTTAACTAAAAAATCTTAAAAATTATTTGCGCTAATGTGCGCTTTGCTTTATGAGGATCATCGCATAATATAATCATGACAGGACAATGATATTCATGCTGTAGCTGTACCTATCTATGACAACATCATGACAGGATGTAATAGAATATAGAAGTTATGACACATGGGTGCGTAGAGCACGCACTAAGCGTGATTAGGTTTAGACGTAAATTATGCTAACGTGAGTTAATAGGCCAACTTTATATTTTATAGTATTCCCAGGTTATCTCTATAATATAAAAATGAATCACTAAATGTGTTGCTCATCGCTCAAATCTCGAGAACTGCTGAACCGATTTCGCTAATTCTTTTTTAATAATATTCCTTGAAGTACGAGAATGGTTCTTACGGAGAGAAAAATTTAAAAAATTTGAATCGACTGTTAGGCGGAACGAAGTTCGCCAGGGCAGCTAGTTAATAATATTATTAACTAAGTGAATTGTTAGAGTAAAAACTACCTACTTAATTAAAAGCGCTGCGAAATTGTATAGTAAAAAGCTATTCGTTTTGAATTTTCCAAGATAAAATATAGCATATGTGTTATCAGGGTACCTATATATGCTATTGATTATGTCCTAAAGAAAGGAACTAAAACGTTCACGAGTTTTATTGTAGGAATCGTTCAATGGGTTATAAAAGAAGTAAAAACCGCGGAGTGCTATTAAATTAGAGGGTGGAAATTGAAGATAGGGATGAAAAAGCATCCCTTTTGGTGTTATCGATATATCTCGTAAACAAAGCAAAAATTCAATATATTGTAAATGAAACTTTTTGTAGAAAATCAAAGTTCCCATCGAAATAGTATTCCTTTATTAAAAATTTTAAATAAAAAACCATACCAAAACAGTTGTAAAAGAGCCAAAATTTCGACTTTTTGAGTTTTTTTAGTTGTTAGACTGCATTTTTGTTTGGGCTGAGATATAAAAAATAGTAGGTTCAATTTCCTTTAAAATACTGGGCAAAAATATTTTCTTGATCAAAAATTGACCGAGATACCTATGGCCATTTATTTGAAGGTGTTTTTTTTTTCTAAAATTGCAAATTATCTGTTTAAGAGCCGTTTTTTAGTAAGCGTCAGAATGGCTGGCCACTTTCATTATAAAATTTCTCCTAATCTATCTAGGTACTAATTGCTATAAGATGTCAGGCACCAAAAAGTACCAAATAGGTACTAAATCTTGGGACGGCTTAAACTTTCAAATTCTCTCATGGTCCAGCCATCCTGACGCTCACCGTTTTTTAGTGTTCCGCAGTCAAAAAATGCAACCTTATAGTGTCGTCATGTCTGTCTGCTTTCATTCTACATGACAATGAAATAAGTAAAAGGCCAAAGCGTAAAAATATTGATGTATTTTAAGTGTGCCTTTCAGAATATATAAGTGATTCTACGGGAGCATGTAACTCTGTCATTGTATGCAAAGTCCGTTTCACCGAGGTACTAGCAGGTGACAAGGGCGCCTTTCAAAAGCTGTAAGCTTGTCACAGGATGAAAATTAGTATCAATATTATACCATAGGTAAATAAATGGAAGAGAACTTTGGGAACCAACACAACAATAGCTTGTAAATAGGTGGAAAAAAGATGTTACGATAAAAGTTAGTAGGTTTCCTATACTTTAAGACTTGTGTAAGTATCACTAGCTTTATCATCATTTCAAACGCCGCGCGCGCGCCGCGCCGCATCGGGGTAACGGATCGACTTGATTTTTTTGCATCATCATCATCATCATGGTCAACCTATAGCCGGCCCACTATTGAGCACGGTGGTTCCTCTCACAATAAGGAGGGAAGGCTATTTAATTGACCGACTTCACACACCTTTGAGAACATTTTGCAAAACTCCCAGGCATGCAAGTTTCCACACGATGTTTTTCTTCATGTTTTTATGATGTTTTCGGAGTTATGTGCATGTGAAGCAATTAACTATCACTTGCAGCTTTAACGGTGAACGCAATCGACCAGCGCGGCAGACTATGGCCTAAACCTTTCTCATTCTGAGGCTAACTAGAAACAAAGACAAGCTTGCAGCTCCTACCTTCCGCCTCATGCAGGAAAGTCCAAAAGTTATTTGTGGGTATGGGTATTACCTTTTATAATAAAATCCCGCAAACTATTTTGGACTTACCTTTGCACAAGTTTAAAAAATCTATTAAAAATATGCTCCTGAAAAAAGCATATTACACAATTGAAGATTATCTAAATGATAAAAGAGCGTGGATTTGACCTGCAGCTCGTTCCAACAAGACTGCAAATACTATTTTATACATGGCATAATCTTGTACCTATATCCAATATTTGAAAAGAGCAACCGCCGAGTTTCTTGCTGGTTCTTCTCGGTAAGAAAGGCATTCCGAACCAGTGGTAGATGCATCCGACTATTCGTAAGTACTTGTAAAAGTTTATAAATAAATAAAAATAAAATAAAATTGATTTATTTCAGGTTAACATACCCATAATAACAACTTTGAAATTAATAAAAGTAAAATAACAATACATAAAATAATTAATAAATAAAAATAAAATTAAATATCTAGTACCTTCTCTCCGGCATTGGTACTGGAACATGTCTTTCACAGCAATGCCGAAGATAAGGACAGTCGAGTCGGGCTGCAATCATCTGCAGAATGGTGTTGGGGCTGTCCCGCACTCTGCGCACCAACGACGCGCACCGCTTGCGTACATTAGTATAGAAGCAGTCGATGCGCGCGTCCGCAAACATGCCTGAGGCGCTGCAGAATCGGGGCAACCCCATCAACATTCTGAACGCATTGTTGTAAAGGACCCGGAGGTCACTGTATCGTTTCTTCGTGTAGTTAACCCACAGGCTGCACGTGTATAAGGACGTACAATACGCTCTAAAGAGCGTAACCTTAACACCGGTGGAGCAACGAGCAAACCTGCGGGCTATCATGTTTGCTCTTATCGACAGTGCCCTCCGTTCCCGTTCAACATCTGCATCATCCTTGAGGTCGGTAGTAATCACGTGCCCCAGGAACCTGAACTGCTCCACCGTGTCTAAAGAGACGCCAGAGAGCAGCACAGGTGGTACATTCTGAGGACGTTTTGTACCGGCGGCCTCAAAGACCATACATTTACTTTTTGCAACATTGTATTTCAAGCCATGACGACCTGCGTATTCCTCACAAGTCTGTACTAGTCTCCTCAGTCCACAAATCGACGCACTCAGCAGCACCATGTCATCTGCATAACTTAAATTATTGACGCAAACGCCGTCAACATGGCAACCGACACGCTGCTTGCTGAGTGCGACGATCAATTCATCCATATACAGGTTAAATAGAGTTGGAGACGTTAACCCACCCTGCCTGACACCACATTCGAGCTGATATGAATCCGACATTGCCCCCGCCCAACGAACACTGTTTGACTGATGCGCATACCAATATTGAAACATATTGATAAGTTCGTGTGGTAATTCTACACGCTTAAGTTTTTCCCACAGTAGATCATACGCCACCATGTCAAAAGCATTGGATAAGTCGAGGAAGCACGCATACACTGGTGTCTTGCGGTCTGTGTAATATTTGACGGTGTGCTTAAGACACAGTATAGCACTTTCAGTAGACAGTTGAGGACGAAACCCAAACTGGTTGTCATGAAGTGCTACATATTTGTTCAACTGTGCATTAAGCAAACCGTCAAAAACCTTGGCCATGACAGTGGCAAGAGAAATTGGCCTGTAGTTACTTTTGTCAGCCAAGTCACCAGTCTTATTTTTCACAATGGGTACTATCACTGTTTTCATAAGGTTGTGCGGCAAGTAAGAATGGCTCACGCACAGCGAATAGAACATAGCCAGTACTCTACAAATATGAGATCCGGCATGCTGAAGGTGCTCGATGCTCAGTCCATCATGACCCGGAGACTTGCCTCTAGATATTTGAGTTATGGATCTATATACATCCTTCGCAAGGAATGAAGTCCCAACCACCTGTCTATTCATCTCAGCATCGAGCACTCCCATCGCCGGACCTAACGGTGATTTAACAGAAAAATGGGTCTTGAAAATATTGGCTATATCCCTAGGATCACTCATACCATTGATGCTCACCGGAAGACCAGGCCGTATATTTTCCTTACTCGTATCCTTCCAGAAACCGCGAAAATCACCTTTACAATGTTTTTCCGCCAGAGCATCCATTTTTATTTGCTCCTGATGATCCTGGCACCATTTTAATCTAGATTATACGAATAAAAAAGATTTTTATTTTTATTTTTATTGAGCGGAAACCTATTCTTAGTAGTGGGCCGGCGATGATGATGTTGTTCACGATAATAGATAATGTATGTGGCTTGCAATATGAAATTCCGAATCTCTACACGTTGCAACAATTTACATTGATGTTGTAAATTCTATCGTTTCTTTGAACGTAATGAATTAAATGAATAGAATGACGTTCGGTGAGCGGATTTCAATGTAAACATAAATCTCACTATTCCATACAAGCCGTTTTCTATACTTGCTAGTTGCTGATCATATTTTATTCATTAATAATATGTGCAGGATAAAAAGTATGCATAATTAGTTGCATTGTGATAAAACAATGTGGTTACACTTAGCTACCTGTTTTAAACTATAGCTTTATATGGATGCAGTAAGTTGTTCGGCAATACCAGCTCTAAGATTCGTACCAGAACGCTAAATCATTTGGTGGCACGGTTTTGCCTTTGGGCCAGACTCCAACGCTGTCAAACTGTCAATGTTACGAAAACTAGCAGTTTTATTTTTTAATATTCTCTAATTGGTGAAATACTTAGAATCTCCTGGAAAAAAGCAAGAATAACTATAAGATGATCCACTCATACCCATATGACACCTAAGAACCAATGTAACTTGCTACATAGGAATATTTCTATTTGGTAGGTAGGTATAAATAATATAGATGCTTAACTAAGCATTAGAGCTCGAGGTTTTAAATACAAGCACTGGACTGCACTGATATCATAGATGTACAATACAAGTTACAACCGATGCGATTGACGATTAGACAACCGAAAACATCAATAAGAAGGTCCCATGAAACTGATTAAATCAAACAAACCAAGGGCAGAGACGAACAAAGATCTAAACAAGTATGATAATATCCCTCTAAACAAACGGCTTTTACCACACTTCCTCGTCAACACTAGTTCAAGGTTCTCGAACAATGAGGTTCTTATTACAGATGCGTAGCCGTCACATCCAGCTACCGAGCATCAATACAGGCAGATGTATGACAACGTCTCTATTGAGGCCGTTTCATATTTATGCACGTCAACGCGTCAATAATAAACGGGTTGGAATATGCAATGGTAAACAGCAGCCCGAGTACAATCAGTTCTCTCTAATGGCTTTTTCCGGTGCTAAAAAGCTGTTAACTACAAAAACTGTTTATGAGTTATCCCTTAAAAACGTAGGATTTTTTAAAAAGTACTTACTAAAGTTTCTATAACATAATGAAGTAAATAATACGTAAGACCAAGGTTTTTGTGGTTTTTAATGTGGTCCTACGAAGCAAACTTTTAACTCGACTGCCCAATAAAGAACTGTCATGTTTTCAGGGTTCATGTGGTACGGAAGTCTAGGGCAAACTTAGCGAGGTGGGGCTTTATCTCTGGACATGATAGGGAGTGCATTCGCGGTCATCCAAGACTGACCATTGCGCACATGACGGAGTGCCCTGCGTGCCCGACAACCTGCACAAACGAGGAGCTACACGAGGCTACCGACCGAGCTATCGCGGTTGCGGGTTTTTGGGCTGCCCGTATTTGAGGTCGACCCGAGAAGAAGAGGAAGGGTTCATGTATGTACATATTATGTATGTTGATTGCGAACGTCACTGTAGCTATCATGTTAGATGGCTATTATTTATAACTAGGATCCGTAAAAGTCTAAATTCCGTGCAGTCGAGTCGTATGCGGTCGGATTTGGGAGCCCACCGCATTATCCAGCACATGATTGATCGCCAGTGGTTTGACCCTCAGTAATTACTGCCCATTATTATAAATGCAAAAGTGTGTTTGTCTGTTGGTATATTGGTTTGTCCTTCGGTCACATCGCAACTGAGAACGACGTGATTTTTGCATGGGTATGGTTGAAGACATGGCGACTGGCATAGGCTATTTTTATCGCAGAAAATCAAAGAATTTTTGGAAACCTAAATCTATAAGGATGAAGTCATGAGTGTCAGCTAGTAAGGTGTAGTCGATGAAAAAGAAGTGACAAACTTTTGTCACACTGATTGTTCTTGGGCTGCAGTACAAACAGTGGTCAGATGAGATTGTCGCGTTCTGGGTGCGGCCGTCACTCGTACATCTGTCAAAGCGTTGAATGTTATTATCAGTATCACAATGCTTCGGACGTTAAGGATTCCGTAATGTACATAAAGTAGAGTTGTATACGATTGCGTAGGTACGTGTGTTTAAATGTCTTGAGAAATGTGAGTCGACTGAAAAATGAATTCGTTTGGTTGTTTTTTTGTAGCTTTATGTTAACATCAAAATGTAGATTTTTTCTATGAACTCTGTCGCACATATTTTCTTAGTTATTTTTCGAAATTTTCCACGTGATAGGCAAGAAAGAGGGTTTACTACCCTTTACCTATATAATTGTCTACATACAATATACACAGCCTAACCTAAAATAAAAATATGGAAAAGGGGTTTTTCACCTTTTGAAGACCGTCAAAAAGAAGAAAGGTGCTAATTGCTTTGCGAGAAATTACTTAAAATAAAGCACAGCTAACCTTCGTTAGTTAGCGAAGAAGAATTAAATCCTAGGTACTTACTTAGCATCGATATGTAGTATTTTCATGTCCATCGCATGCACGGTGGTGAACACATTGGTGGCGCCATGCACGACGCACTCCCTCGTCTCTGGCATGGCTAGGGGGGTGCATGCAGCTAGGAAGACTGGCTCGTTGCGGCTGCAGAGAGGTAGGTATGAGACGTAGTGGCCTCGGACTAGGACTACCTGGGGAAGAGAATTTTTTTTTAACAGTCATTCAACACTTCAAGTAATCAAAGGACCATCAACAAGGCAGTGGACATTTTCACTCGAATCATATTTCGCGCTCGCTACGCTTGTGGTCCTGTTCAGTGTTAAACTCTATATTACCGTCAGATTCAAAGGCAAAATTTGACTGATAGAAACTTCGTCAAAACGGGGGAACCATTTTTTCTCATTAAAAGATCATGTGTAAGTAAAATTTTTAGTCCTGATAAAGGGCAGGGTTTCGTAGTGCCTCGTTAGACCTATGTTCTACAGTGCATAAGTAGATGTCAACAAGCTGACTGATAAGATGGTTACCAAACTGAAGCCTCAATCAGACCAGAACTTCCATAGAAGAGATCAGTTCATATACCTAGTCTGTCAACTCAACCGTGAATCAAATCGTAGGACCTCTTGTTACCAAAGGTTGCTCCTGTCGCCTCACTAAAGACGCTGTCGAATAAACACTAAGAGTTTTATGGTGTACAAAGGCCTTTCAAAGATTGCTAAGGATTACCAGCTCTAATCGCCAAGCCATCAAGCCTGTAGCGAAGTGTCAAATGCCTTTCAAACCCCAACAATCATGACGAATGCTAAAAGGTATTCGTCATAATACCACATGATAATTCATTGGAACAGAAAAAACGGAATACGGAACGGAACTATAACATGAAATATGATTTCCAATATTTCTTACGTAAGAACTATAAGTGAAGGTCAAGCATCTCAAAAAGTATTTCTATTAACGTCACAGCATTCAATACTAGCTATGGTATCCACTTTTTTGGTTCACACAGGACAATTTTAAAAATGAATTTTCGACTTTGAGATTCACTTTTTCGGAAATTGCCAAAAGAAAAAAAATCTTTTCTCGAAATGTTGTGTCTAATAAAGTGTGTTAATAGTAATTAAATGTCTCTGTGTAAAAGAAACACACGTTTCTGTGACTAAGAACATGGATTAGAAACTAGTCGGGCACATACCGACAAAACGAACGACTAATTATTTAGCTAACCAGAAAAGAAGTAGAATAGAATAGTTTTTTTAATTCAAATTCTTTTACAAGTGCTTTTGAATCGTCAAATGAAGCTACCACTGGTTCGTAATGCCATTCCTACCGAAAATAACTAAGTAGCAAGAAACTCAGTGGGGTTTTTTTTGTAAAGAAACATCTAGAACTATGTTCAAATCAAAGCTCTATTGTCGAAAATGAAGTAAAAGTCAAAATCAAATCATTTATTCAAAATAGGTACCTATAGTACGCGAAAGGTCGACATAGCAATCGGGGTATGAGGCGGGGGGATGCTCCGTACACCCGCACGTCACCCGCACTCGCCCGCGAGGGCTGTGCGGATGTGCGGGGCGTCCCCAATTATTTTAAGTAATGTTAACTTAAAACTAAAGCTACGAGGGTTTCAAACGTACCTTGATTGTGGTCAAGCGTTTGCCTATACTTAATGAATTTTTAAAAAAACGTACCCAGGTCTAACGACTAAATCTCGAACTCAGCTTTATTACTATAAGTAGGTACCTACTCATTCTGAATGATTATGGCAGCTGCAAGAAATGTAAGTAGTTATCAATTCAATTTCAATACTAAATAGATCCTATATAATAATAATCCTGTATTATTTTTTATGAAGATGGCTCTCACCTCTGACCGCTTCGCTTCAAAGGTGTAGGCGTGGCGCTTTGACATTCTTCAGAGTTTTAACAACAATAGACAGATAAGAGCGGTTCGACACAATAGTTCACAGTTCAAACGCTCACTGTAATCTTCGAATCGACGCTGTGGCCTTGGTACACATTTTATTACTTACCTACTAGCTGTTGCCTGCGACTTCACCTTCCTTATGGTATCAAGACCTACTACGTTGATATCGGTTGCTTACGTTGGTCATGCGTAGGAAATATGTACAACATGTGCTATAGATCACTATACTATGGCTCTGACAAACCTAAGACCCATATTCCAGGGAAAGACTTCAGCAGCGTTCTATCAAATTAACCTTGACAAACAATTTAAAAACAGGGTTTTAGTTTTATCTATATAGGTGTAAATAGACATACCTCTATAAGTTTCAGAAAAGGCAATTATTTCGGAGTCATAGACAAAAATTTGTATTTTATTTATTTGTTTAAAAACCTTAGTACATGCGTTTGTATTCAATTGCTCAACTGAGATCAATTGCGAGTAATAAAACTAAAAGATTGCATTAGTAATGTAATCAAGGATTGTGTTTAATGAATATCATAAAACGGATAGATCGTTACACTTAGATATTCTATTTCTAAGGCATCGAATCTGCTAACATTTATGAGATTTAGTTATGTCTATAACTAATTTTACTGACGAAAATCAATAAAATTGTGCAGTTCCCACTGGGTTCTAGTAACTATACAATAATCCTAAGGTTTGAGTGTATGAGTTTGAAAATGTAAATTTTGCTGTGTTTATTTATTTATTTCTAGATGATACCCGTGACTTCGTCCGTGTAAATTTCAGTTTTTTAAAATCATGGGAACTTTTTGATTATCCGAGATAATCACCCTCCTTTGGGCTTCGCTGCAGTCGGGTAAAAGTTAACCTATATTTGTCTCTAAAATGCAAGCTATCTCTGTACCTATTAAATAGATGATGACAGCTTTAGTGTGGATTTAGGTTTTTTAATATCTGTGGGTATAAGGCCCTCAAATTGCTATTGCGCTGGAATGATGTCTCATTAACATCGAAATGACGTGATTTTGATGTCGTTTGATCAAAGAAGTTGGAAGTACGACTACCTATGTCGATGGTAAAAATATACTATCTGCTCGAAACTTCAGTCTAGTGCTGACGTCACTAAATTCGCAGCCACGCGCATTAGCAATTTGCGGGACTTATAATCTTCGATTGTACGCGACAAATAGTTGTCTTTCTCCCTCCGTTTCTAGTTTTTAGCTTAGTAATGGTCGGCGGTGGGATCAGAGCCTTAGGAACACCAATTCAACCTCGCATACAATAATTACAATAATTAACACCCAATCCTATCTGTATCAAGATTTATTCACCGATTCCCGCGAAGATAAAATCGTGAAATGAAACGTTGCGTCAACGTGTCCCCGCCTACGAAAACGGACTGTAATGAGACTATAATCTGATATGAAACATTGAAATATCGGATCAAATAACAGAACGCCCAGGCGGAGTGAGACATTGGTATGAAGTCGTTTAAAGGCTTATGGAAATAAAATTGTTTTACATAAACTCAATGTTAGATTCAAAGCAGCGTCGTAGAATCACACCTTGTTATAATTATAGTATTGCTAGCACAGTTTCTTGGAACAAACGCTTAAAATTATGGCATCAACTGACCTTACCTATATAATAGATTCTGATAAAATACTAAAACTAACCCTAGAGATTAGTATCAAAGTGGTGAAATCTTGTAACCAATATGGTGTCCGGGGTTTGATTTTGGGTATCGCGACTTTAATTTTTCGGTGCATGCCGAGAGTTCTCCATAATGTTCTCAAAGTTATATGAAGTCTTCCAATCCGCACTTGGCTCACGAGGTGGACAAAGGCTAAAGCCTTTCTCATTCTGAGAAGATACCCGTGCTTAGTAGAGAACCGGCGCGGCGGTGGGTTGAAATGATGATGATGGACAAGGTAAAACCAAAAACGGTGGGGTTCATTAAAAGTACAGCTGGTGTCGAATCTTACAGTACACTTTTTACAAGTCTTCCAAACTAATAATTTTGAAATACATTCTACGTACGAGTATTTGCTCGTATTAAACTGCTAGATTTTTTTTACTGACATTATGAGAGATTAGAGTGATCGAGACAATCGACTCTTCCTAAAACTCGACTCTACGACAGATTTAATTTTATGTAGGTAATTTATTCGACTTTATGAAATAATCTGTATGAAAGACAAGAGTGATTTTCAAGTCATCACAAAGTTATTTGTGCTGATGTAGATAAAAGTAAAATATGGTTCTAATGAATTCTAGAAAGTACACCTACCTACTTTGGTACTATCTTTTCCCTTTTAACTCGTTCCCCTTTTAAACCAACTTGACAGGCTACTAGTTTTCCGGAAAGTACGCCTACAATGGGTACTAATCAAGTATTTGCAGCCTATTCAATAGGCACTTTTCAAAGCATTTCACATTTAGATTTCCACTTATCGCCTACACATCTTAATCAGTCAATCTCATTACAAGCGAGTGGGCATGGCGACGCAGGGCGATCAATCGTGACTTATTATCTTATGAGTCCGAATCAATCGGTAAAGTCCACTCGGAGGTGAACAATGGTCCACTTTCTACTTCGATACAGTTGTCGTGACTCCCCCTGACCTGGTCATGGACATTTGGATTTGATCCTTGCTATCAATGGATTTGTTTTGCCGTCGAAAGTTCTATCAACACGCATTGTGTCACAAATTGTCTTTAAAATTACAGAATGATCATGACTAATTTCTCCTTCTGTGCGTCATATCTCTCATTGTTGACGGGGCCACCCTTTTTTCATTGATGGTAGGGGCTTTGGGATAACATTGCGGTAGGTTCGAAGATTCTTCAATTTTAGCGTAATAATAACAGCCTGAAGCTGATAAGCTGTTTTAGGAGAATATAATTCTATACTAAACGATAGGGAAATTCGGCGGTAGCGGGGTCATGTTGAGAAGTTAGATAAATGTAGTGAAAGTCCTTAGAACAACACCAATACCTTTAATCAGCGGACGAAAGCTAAAAGCAATGTTTTCTTTAGAATTCGTAGGTACATTTTTGGGAGCTTTTCGAATGTGTTACATAGGCGAAATACTCGCGCCGACACATAATATTATATCCTATACTAGATGATGCCCGCGACTTCGTCCGCGTGGATTTAGGTTTTTAAAAATCCCGTGGGAACTCTTTGATTTTTTGGGATAAAAAGTAGCCTATGTCTTTCCCCGGGATGCATCATGCACGCTATCGCTATACCAAATTTCTTCAAAATCGGTTGAACGGATGGGCCGTGAAAGGCTAGCAGACAGACAGAAACACTTTCGCATTTATAATATTAAGTATGGATAGTATGGATGAAATATTGGTTCGTGAAATCAAATATGAATTAGCAATAGAGCTTTATTCTCCGTCTGTCATATCTTTATGCCTTAGCAATAACTTGGGTTTGAGTGTAATCAACATAAACACAGCACTTGATCACTCCGGGTGGACATTAAACTGTTTAAAATATGAAGATTTACTCTGGAATGATTTTATTATTCAGTTATTGTGGTGCTTTGCCGTTTATAGGGTCTTTAATGTGTTGCCTATCTAGTGAAAGGCGTTGGATTTTGAGCCTGGTGTGATAATTTTGATTTTATGACTCGGTTGTTAGTATTTTGTTACTACGGTTTTACGATTTGAATCGAAGTATTGTTAAGTATATTTACAATTGCGATATAGACAACTGTTATAAACAACTAGTTGGCTTCGCTTGTGTGGGATTTCTAAAAATCCTGTCATAATGCTGGTTTACGTTATAAAAGAGAATAGTACGTTATCAAGAAACCTGCGCGAAAACTTTGAACACATTGTTGTAAGTACCTACTTTGACTTTAGTATGTGGTCCATTGAAAGAATTCAGATCCCCAAAGCTTTGATCGCTGAATCACCTACAAACTCTTTGATACATTATGCCTACTAATTTTGATGATATCCTTGTACTCGGTATTGCACAAATCCAGTTACCCAAATCATCGGTTGGTGAATAATCTAAAAGCCTAACCCTGAGATAGTATACAAGCCTTTGAATCCCTTTACTCAGTATATTTTTTAATATAATAATATGTTACTTATAAGTATTTGTATATTGCTTTCAAAATTCTTTTGCTCATTTGATCGATTGAGGTCATTATCAAAACAATATTTTTGACATAATAATATAAAGGTTAACAGCAAAGTTGTTTTAGTTCAGAACTCCGGTCAGAGCAGTCACGCTCAGCCTCAGCAGTCACGATACGTTACGTCAGGACACACCTCTCGTCCGCCTGAATGCTTACAGCCTTTTTTTTACTAATCCTTTCTAACGGTAATGTTTGGGAGTTGTTTTAAAATTCAACGATTTTGCCATCGATATAAATGACAAGATATGGTCAAGCGAACAAAATTTTTCACGGTTTTGGAACCAAATAAATCAGCGCCACCTCTTAGATACTAATGAACGACCCTTTTAAAATCCAGACGTCACTGAGGTTGCATTGCATTGGTGCTAAAGCACCACTAGTCGACATACGAAGTAATATTTATAAGTCAATGTTTGAAGTGGAATTTGATGATGCCCAAAGAGACACATCACACAACAAATAACAATCTTTAGAATAGGAAAACGGCAGGTTTGTGCTACGGTAAATACCATTCGTCTACGCATTGACTTATATGAATATTACTTCGTATAGACAGGGTTATTGAACAAAAAAATGGCACCGACTCATTGGTGCTTATGCACCAATGCAACCTCAGTGGTGTCTGTCAAGATACTCCGGTGTCGGAGTGGAACGCACGATCAATGTGTTCTAGAAGGTTTGTGCTACGTTGAGTGATTGTTGGTGGTGTGTAGGGCAGGTATTACTTGCTTTTCTTACTTCTTTGTTAGTGGAAGGTGGCGCATAACGCATGCTGCGTTTTGTACCATACAATTTTTTCTGTTTTAGCGGATTATAGCGAATTAGGTTTAGGTTAAACCCACAGAGAGACATTTAATTCTCATAAAAGACAAAAAGTCACTTACATGAGAACTTAATTTTAACAATGAAATTATGTACAATCTTCGCCTTTTAATTAAGTACTCATTCAATGCATTGGTCGAAGTGATTCGTATTACTCATCGTGAGCAGCTAAGCGAAATATTCTTCGTATATATCATGGGCCATATATACCATGGTTGGATAGAAGCAAAGAAAGTTTGCTTCTATCCAACATTTAAGAACCCTTTTATTTTCAGCTTCTAACGTAATACGCATCAGGATGTTAAGACGATTACATAATAGTTGTGTGGTTTTTACAACTCGGCATAGAGTCGTGACGGGCTGACGTCACGTGATGGCAGCTGCGCGTGCGCGCTTTGCCCGAATTCACACCAGCTACACGACTTCATGCGTTTCGTTTTTTATCCCGTCGGGCATTGCCATCCAGTATTATATTTCGAATAGTATAAAACTAAGTCGCAATCCGTGTGCTGCTAAAAAGCTGTGATAGTCTAATGGTTAGGACGTTTGACTCGATGGTTATTCAGCCAAGCAGACAAGGTTAAATGACCAAAACACAACATTGCCAAAGAGAAAAATGAGGCCACTAAATCACACAAGAACACGTCATCAGTCTGCAATACCTACTTTGCACACAGCATCAGTAAGTATGCAAATAATATAATTCTTGTCCGTGTGGAAAAGAGGTTGATAAATTTGGAATCCACGGACTCTCTTGCCAAAGGAGCTCCGGTAGGCTGTTTAGGCATGGCTCTCTTAACGATACAATTAAAAGAGCTCTTGCCACCATAAATATTCCTGCGCTCATTGAGCCGGCAGGGATTAGTCGGGATGATGGCAAGAGACCTGATGGATTGACGCTGGTTCCCTGGGAACGGGGACGGGCGCTAATGTGGGACGCAACTTGCGTTGACACATTGGCCCCGTGTCATATCAGGAAGACAGCATCAAGACCGGGAGCCGCAGCAGAAACAGCTGAAAACGGCAAGCGGCGCAAGTATGCCTCTCTTATAGAGAGTTACATTTTTGTGCCGTTTGCCGTGGAGACCCTGGGGCCATGGAGTCTTAGTGCTAAAAATTTTTTACGAGACATTTCACCGCGATTAATAGCCTCAACTGGTGACAGAAGGGCTGGCTCATTTTTTGCGCAGCGGATCAGCCTGGCTGTCCAGCGCGGAAATGCAGCCAGTATTCTTGGCACCATTCCACGCGGTCATGATTTATATAGTAATTAGATAAGGCTAGCTTTAAGTTTTATTGTATTAAAAAAAAAAAAAAATATATAGTAAGATGAACCAGGAAAGTAAAATATAGCCTTAGCCATTAATGTAGTAGAAACTTAAAGTTCTACATAAGCAAAATACAGATCCATAAAAAAAATATTCAGCCAAGCGGCAGACAAGACAAAACGAGCAAAACACAAGATTGACAAAGCGAAAAATAAGGCTACTAAATCACTTACAGTAATACGTCTTGAGTTTATAATACTTTGCACAGAGAGTCATTATTTAAATAATAAAGTCAGATATACTGGACAAGGAAATGAAAATATAGCCTTAGCCATTAATGTAGTGGAACCTTAAAGTGAATATAAGTATAGCAGAATACACATCCATAAAACCACAATTATTCAGCCAAGCGGCAGACAAGACAAAACGAGCAAAACACAAGATTGACAAAGCGAATAATAAAGCTACTAAATCACACGTTACAGTAATACGTCGTGAGGTTATAATACTTTGCACAGTACGTCACTATACAAATAGGAACAAATAATACAGTAAGATGGACAAGGAAATTAAAATATAGCCTTAGCCATTAATGTATGGAACCTTAAAGTTAATATAGGTATAAGCAGAATACACATCCATAAAACCACAATTATTCAGCCAAGCGGCAGACAAGACAAAACGAGCAAAACACAAGATTGACAAAGCGAAAAATAAGGCCACTAAATCACACACGGTAACACGTCGCCAGTCCACAATACGTTGCACAGCGTACTGTATACAGTATGCAAATAATACATCTTAATATAGAGTACGGTGGCTCGCAGTTTTGTTATTACAATCAGATGAATTTACATTTCATAAATAAATGCATCTCGGGCTGCCCTAACGACGCCTCGCTGAATGTTTTTGTATAAAATGTGCTAGTGTTTAATTTAAATAAGATGCGCGGTGTATAGAGGGTGTGAGTTTTGAGGTGTTTTTGGGTTTCTGCACGTCAGTTTCAGTCAATTAAAGGTGATGAGGTGGTACTGACTGGTGATTTATGAATTACACAATTGTATTTCAATTGGGCGTTATTTAAGCTTGTGCTATGAGTAGGTAAGACATTTTAGTCAAATCGTGACCTTTTTGATTTCAGTTCGCCTCCATAACTGTTAGGCTATTTTGGGGTATACTTAGGTACCTATATGCTAGATATTAATGATAGAGCTAGGCACACACTGTACATGATGACTTAAATGTCACTGAAATGGTGTTATCATGGCGTCTAATTAGGTAATTTATTCGCCATAGACACGCACAAAGAACTCCCATCTCTCAATATCATCAATTACCGACGATTTGAAACCAAATGAATTCGGCTATTGAATCGTACAGAGACATATCATTTGTTCGTGTTCTCACGGACGCTATAAAAATCTAATAATCCCAGAACCTCCGAACTAACACGTAGGTATATTAATTCAAATAATGACCGCCAATGAGCCTTCTTTCGTCATACGGCGTATAGAAAACATCAAATACATATGATTAGAGGCATCTATAAACTGAGGTAATTGCAGCGTCTTCTTTAATTACGTTTCGGTATCGAAGGTGATGTTATGAAAGGCTTTACCTATTTCATTTACGTGAACTTTGAATATTTTTTTAGTTCTTTAAAACATTATTTGACTTTTATCACAACTTGGAGGTCAGTACTTCCTTTCAGGTAACATTTGCCAGTAGAATCTAATCCATCTGTTGTGTTCCCTCTTCTTTATAGTCGTATTTCTCATTGCTGAGGGTCGTGACTCTTTACCATTAATCATAAAATGGCAGGAGTTCTCTATTTTAGGAGATAATAATGCGGTGGGTTCCCAGATCCTGCAGCATACAATTTGACTAAGAGAACGAAATTTCGTTCCTTAGTTTTACAGTTATTATCAGATGTTAGTGATAATAACTGGATCCGTCGGCTTGACGTGCTCTCCGAGGTACAGAGGAGACGATAAGGCCAAATTTGGACGTCCAAACTTCCAACAACATTTCGTTGGTGAACCTTCTGAAGATCTATCTGGATTCTATATCCATCTCAAAACAATAGTTAAGATCAACTCTCATTAAACTTTTTGTTGGTACAATGCAATGTCTCATATTGTAAGCTTCATGATTTAGGTTCTGTCCTTCGTTCTGCCCAATTTATTTGATCCTGTCTCATATTAAACGGTTTTTTAAGAGATAGCGAGAAAACAAGCAGGCGGGTCACCTGATGTTAACCGCACCGCCGCGGCGCCGCCGCCCATGAACATTTGCAGCACCAGAGGAACTGCCGATGCGTTGCCGGCCTTTCAGGAATTCGTTGGTCCGTCCCTTAAGTAACCCTATGTTTTAATTTAGAATTGCATTATGAAAATAGACATTCCAAATGATCAATTCAAATTTTTTTGTAAATGAATCATAACAAATGATCGTGATATTATAGTCAAAATTATAAGTAGTAACACTGAATAGCTTATAATGACGATTCTTGAATAGTATCATTTTTGTACAACTGTGTTGACCTTGTCATGTCTGTTGCTTAGTTTGGTTACCACATTGTTGAAATGCATGAAATTCATATTTCAAATACTAACGATTTTATTAGAATATACCTGTATATTATATAAATAAATATTTTCTCTGAAATACCAACAAAAAATTTCAAAAAAACAATTTTATTCACTTTTATCTCCTTACTCTACTTTTATTAGCCCATATAATCACACCGCCGCGCCGCAACGAAACAACGGATTGACGTGATTTTTTTACATAGGATACCTAGATCGTTAAAGTACTGGGAGAGTGACACTTTTTTTTTAGATAGGCTACTTCTCATACCGGAAAATCAAACGGTTCCTTTGAGATTTTTAAACCGTAATCCACATCGACGACGCCACGGGCATCATCTTGTAATATCATAAACTCTTTTATTGCACTCAACATTACAATAAAAACTGGCCAAGTGCTAGTCAGGCTCACGCAACGAGGGCTCCGTACTACAGTCGTATTTTTTCGTCATTTTGCGCTATAATTCAAAAACTATGATGCATAAAAATAAATAAAAATCTGTTTTAGAATGCACACGTGAAGACTTTTCATACGATACCCCACTTGATATAGTTATCTTACTTCGAAAATTGGAAACTAGTTTTTAGTTCATGGCGACAATTTAATTTTATTTGTGTGATGTAACCACAAATTCACGGTTTTCAGACTTTCCCCTAATGTCTGCTATAAAACCTACATACCTGCTAAACATGATTTTAGGTCAACGGTAAGTACCTACCCTGGACCGACAAACAGACAGACATACAACAAAGTGATCCTATAAGGGTTCCGTTTTTCTTTGTGAGGTGAGGTACGGAATCCTAATAAATTATGAGAGTCAACGAATAAAATGAATGATAAGGAAAGACATATTCGAGAATCTTGGCATAGAATCCTTTGACTTTCAATAAATTCAATACGTTATAGTGTTTCCTGTAAATACAGATGTATGTGCATTGTGCATACCGTACTATTGGTCGTAGAGTCAAGAATGTTTTGCTCTCTGAACGATCCGGGCCGTTATTGTAATACGGAATAAGATTAGTAGGTATACTGGAACCGATAGGCGTACCGTCAGCAATGAAATGTAGAACGATACAAGATTTATTCTAAGAAAGAGAAGGTATATCGTTCCTTATTTTAATTTAATTTATTTAGTATCTTATTTTAAGAAATAAAAGTAATTTAATGTCGGATAATCTCTTATGAGAGAGAGAGCTAAGATAAGAGCAATAGAAAGAGATGCGTTTATTGTGTCGTACCAAGAGTCGATGTTTATTTAAACGTCTTTGCGGTGTGATCTTTCGGTAACTGTAAGTTACTTTACCTATACAGTATTATCTGATTTAAGTATAAATTGTATCATTAGAAAACATAATATTATGAAACCAATTCAACAGTACCAGACCTATTTTAGCGTATAAACAGTACCAGACCTGTATAACATGAAAAGCAAAACATCAAATTAGTTTATTTTTCCTGGATGAGTTGCGATAAAACAAATATTAAGTAAAACGTTGATTTTTTAGGGTTCCGTACCCGAAGGGTGCCAACGCGAACCTATTACCTCCGGACTCCGAACTATATTATTTTATAACCTCCGGGTCCGTTGTCTATCCATCCGTCCGTTCGTCCGTCGGGCTGTATCTCGCGAACCGTAATAGTTTAAAGCGAGTAGAAATTTTAAAGAATGTGTATTTCTATTTACGCTGTAATAACAAATAATACGAATTTTAAAATGGCCACCATGAAACTTAAAAAATTGAAAAGTTTATATCTTGTACAGTACGGAACCCTTCATTTTCAAGTCCAACTTGCTGACCGATTTTTATTTTATTACAATGTAAACGAAGACAAAATGATGATCTCAGAATATTTAATACGCTGACTGTACAAGTCACATTTGAAGCAGTTGCACAAGTTTCTTTTGTCATTGTATAATGATGCCTAACGTTTCTGATGTTTTGTGTGTTGGAATGTGCTTCGATTAGACTTATGTGCCATACAGAAATGGATTATTCTCTCACTAATAACCACAGATACTGACTATTGATACAATAGATCACTCTTATTACCACTAGTTAAGAGCTAGATTTGATTGTTTTTATCCTAATAAGTGTAAATACGACAAGATTTGCTATGACCACGTGATCGATGATCTGAGTAGTCTGTAGTTAAAAGTGCTGTAATTGATTGAGATAAAGTTAAAATATGATTAAGTAATTGCATTCTGGTGTCAAGCTTGATTTTGTTCTCGTTGATTTCTACACACAGTGAATTAATGTCAATAGATTTTGCTTGCGACTACGCGCGATTCAAATACCTAAATAATGAAAAAGAATTCAGAATCAGATCATTAGTTTCGGATATTAGCCTCTACATTTAAAGTTATAAACACTATATTTTTATAGTCTTAGCGTAGATAATATGTGATATCAATGATTAAGTCAATAGTTTCGTTTTAATAAGAACACAAACATAGATAACTAAAAAGTTTAAATTATAAGAAAAAACGTAAAACCAGAAGAAACTCTAAAAAAGTAGGTATATTGGCAAATAAGATCCCTGTAAAAGAACATTAAAATGTTTGTTTTTTAAAATTTCATGGTTATTTTCTTTCAATATTATCTTATTCGATGACAAATAAGAACTTGGACTGCAGTCTGCAACTCCTGCAACCTTACACAGTGAAGAAAGGTTATTCTATAAAAGTGGAAAAACATGGCATGTAGCATCTTATCGGAATCCTAAATAGAAGACAAACTAAACATATATACTCTTTGCCTTATTACAATACATTATTACGTCAACAATATTTTTTCCAACCATTACGAAGGCATTACAGAGCACAATACATTTATATTCCGCCGTTGTTAAATGATAACAATAAATAACATCCTATTCAATCAATTAAGAAGACAAAAAACGCCCGTAAAGTATTTTTAGAGAATTGGCAAAAAATATATTGTGATAAAAAACATCTCCAACATAACAATCTATGATTAGCACTTGACAATTAAAAATATTTCAATGCCAGCAAATGACAGTTAAAATAAAAATATCATAAGAGAAAACAATTAGCTATTCAATGTATTAAACTAAACTAACATAAAACTAAATACTCCTGAGTGCTATGATAATACCTCAGGATAATACTATAGCAGTTTTAGAAACAAGTGTCTCATTTTGATAATCATGATGATACTACGGGTTTTCTATTGTTTCGGTCTCATAACGATTATTAACTGCGTTATAGACATGAATGAGCAACAATTTTCGTAAATCGCTAACCATTTATCCACTGAAGAATGTAATAAGCTCATCGCATCATTGCAGTTTCCGTCATATGACTTGCCAATAAATTTCAAAGCTCAGAAGAAAATTTCCAATATTGTTTCTTGTAAGAAACTTTTGGCTGATTATAGTAAAGGAAAGGAACCATGGCAAGGTGAAATTACAAGATAAAATGGATTATTTTATTAGGTCTAATTACATTGTTGCGCTTTCAACTTGCATTTTAGCTTACGTTAGACAATTGCACTAACTACCCAGACATAGAGCTATAGGCCTTTCTGCGAGCCTCTAGTCCACTGGCAATAGTGCATGCATAAAACCCTGTTGAACCCTGTGGTCCTGACTTTATCCGCGTGAGCTTAGATTGAAAATTTTACGCGGGAAATTTTGTATTTTCTAGGATACAAAGTAGTCTCTGTCCGTCTCCAGGTTTCAAGCTATCTTAGCATCAAATAAGTGAGACCAGAGACTGGACCACGTGAATTTAGGGTTTTTAAAAATCTTGCGGGAACTTTTTGATTTTACGTGACAAAAAGTCGCTTATGTATGTAGTTCTGGCACCTGGGATGTACCAAATTTCGTCAAAATCGATCAAACAGATGGACAGTGAAAAGGTAGCAGATAAATTGACAGATAGGTACACCTTTGCATTTCTAATATTATCTGAATGGGTTTAACTAGTTTTAAGTTGTGCTATGATTAAGTTATAAGGTTATAAGTTTGAACCAAATACCGCCATCCTGAAAAAACAATTTAATGCTGCCTCTAGATCCTACAAAAATGCCATTGCCAGGGCAAAATTCAAGCATGTCGACAGAATTGGACAGAGACTAGTCGCAATGCCATCTGGTTCCCGCGCGTTCTGGTCGCTGGCAAAAGCCATTCAAGGCAACTTCTGTCGTTCCTCGTTTCCACCTTTGCGCAAACCGGATGATACACTGGCCCACACCGCCAAAGAGAAAGCCGAAATTCTAGGCACACTATTTGCTGCCAATTCAACGCTTGATGACGGGGGGAGAACACCGCCTACCATCCCGCGGTGTCAAAGCTCGCTGCGTGACATACGCTTTACCCAAACAGCTGTGCGTAAGGCACTCCTCTCTCTCGACGTCAATAAAGCGAGTGGGCCGGACGGTATTCCTGCGGTTGTGCTCAAAATATGTGCTCCTGAGCTGACACCCGTCCTGACTCGTCTGTTCCGTCTGTCTTACTCCTCCGGCACAGTTCCATCTTCGTGGAAGACTGCCTTAGTTCACCCTATTCCGAAGAAAGGCAATCATTCGGACCCCTCAAATTATCGACCTATCGCGATTACCTCCCTCCTGTCCAAAGTCATGGAGCAAATCATAAACGCCCAGCTGCTGGGATATCTTGAGGAGCACCAGCTGATCAGTGATCGTCAATACGGTTTTCGCCACGGCCGATCAGCTGGTGATCTTCTTATTTATCTCACGCACCGCTGGGCGGAAGCCATTGACAGCAAGGGAGAGGCTCTGGCGGTCAGTCTTGATATTGCAAAAGCCTTTGATAGGGTTTGGCATGAGGCACTTCTATCGAAACTACCATCTTACGGACTACCAGTGAAGCTGTGTAATTGGGTCGCCAGTTTCCTTGACGGTCGCAGCATCAAGGTCGCTGTCGACGGTTTTTGCTCGGAACTCAAACCCATCAATGCTGGCGTCCCTCAGGGCTCGGTGCTATCGCCCACACTGTTCATCCTGCATATCAATGACATGTTGCATCACAACAACATCCATTGCTATGCGGATGACAGTACGGGTGATGCCTTGTACAAAGGACATACACAGCTTTCTCGCGCAGTGCTGGAGGAGTGTAGAGCCAAACTTGTGTCTGACATAGAAACCTGCCTAGGTAAAGTGTCAGAATGGGGCGCACAAAACCTAGTGCAATTTAACCCAACTAAAACACAGGTTTGCGCGTTTTCCGCCAAGAAGTCCCCTTTTACACTGCCTCTTCTCTTTCAGAGCACTCCCCTCACACCTTCCAACAGCATTGGGATCCTTGGAGTCCACATTTCGAGCGAGGTTCAATTCCGCGATCATTTGGAAAGCAAGGCCAAATTAGCCTCCAAAAAGCTTGGGGTGCTCAACAGAGCAAAGCGGTACTTCGCGCCCGAGCATAGGCTCCTACTCTATAAGGCGCAAGTCCGCCCTCACATGGAGTACTGCTCCCACCTTTGGGCTGGAGCACCCCAGTACCAACTCCTTCCATTTGATCGGATCCAAAGGCGGGCTGTTCGACTTGTGGACGATCCCAAACTAACCGCCTCGTTGGAAAGCCTGGAGCACCGCAGAGACGTTAGCTCTCTATGCGTGTTCTATCGCCTGTATAATGGGGAGTGCTCTGAAGAGCTTTTTGACCTCATTCCACCCTCTTTTTTCTACAACCGCACCGCGCGCCACCGTAAGGAATTTCACCCTCACCATCTGGGTGTCTGGTGCACTTCGACCGTCCGCTGCGCCAGATCCTTCTTTCCACGCACGTGCAAACTGTGGAACCAACTCCCATCGGCGGTGTTCCCACTAGATTATAACATGGGGTTATTCAAGGGGCGGACCAACAAATTCCTAAAAGGCCGGCAACGCATCGGCGGCTCCTCTGGTGCTGCAAATGTTCATGGGCGGCGGTAATCACTTAACATCAGGTGACCCGCCTGCTCGCTTGCTCGCTATATCTATTAAAAAAAAAAAAAAAAAAAAAAGGTTTTCTTTTTTTCTTACAAGGTGAAAACAAAACTCATGAAACAATAGCACACAGACTACGTCAAATTGGCAAGGCCGATATAGCAGATTGGCTTGGAAACACCGTTTTCCATCATCTCGCAAAAGATATTAATGATTCGCTACTCCGGCATCCATTTGCGGAGAGTCGTACTCAAAGTGCACTTAACACTAAATTACACCAAGATAAAGAAACGGTCGTAGACGCGGAATGGGATCTCATTGATATCACTTTATGGATAGTGTTGGCTAGTTTACTTGCAAGCCTGGTTTTCTCGTGTTGTCGTATATTATGCCTATCTTGTACGAGAAGTAAAAGACAGCCGACAAATGAGGAGATGAAAGTGCTATTAAAACAAGAACATAGAAGCGAGAGTGACCACGACTTTTAAATGTGTGATTGCTATTTAAACTGTGTTCTTGAGTCTTTATGAGAAAAAGATTACTCACTAGTCTAGACCCCAGACTAATCAATACTTCCATAATCCATAACAATATTATAAATGCAAAAGTGTGTGTCTCTCTGTTACCTTTTTTACGGCCTATCCACTTACAGTGCGACAAGGCTCTCTTGGCACTTTAATGACATTGACAGGGGGGCGCTGTTGGTGAACAAAGCTTAGAGTATTATGGAAGAAAGGCTTAGAATATTCAAACAAAAACAAAGGGAACACTTGACGGCAACGTTAGTACCGATTTTCGTCACGCGCTAAGATAGCCTTGTCGCACTGTACAACCGAAATCAATAACCAATCCTATTTGTAATCTGTCGATAGGTTACTTGGTAACATTTGTTATTGGTTAAAAATTATTCTATGGTCTCCACCGTTAATCGATTTTGACGAAATTTAGGGTAGAGATAGATTGCATCACGGGACGTACGTATAAATATAAATCCACGCCGACGAAGTCCCAAGCATCATCTAGATTGCAATAAAAACTCGGTACAAATTAGTTCAATGGAATCCTAGCCAATGTGGCCAATGCCAAGTAGGTACTGTTTTAAAAAAGTGAGCAAAAATAACTTAGACGACGAAATGAGCGATCGGAACGCACAGGCCGACCTGATTGGAACCTAAATGTCCCTCTGTCCACGACCTGCCCACTAACAAGGCGGTTTCGGGATTGCGCGTACGCCATCGCCCATGTCATCTCGCATTGAGCTTGATAAGCCTCATTAGTGGCCGTCTTCTTAACTTCATCAAGCGATACAGGGGTATCGACTCCCAATGTCCTTAGTACAAGTTTGCATAGCTCGACAACGTTGATAGATTTTGATTTACTCTTACGTTAGAGAAATACCGGTGCGAGTCGGACTCGTACACGTAAGAGTTCCGTACTATCGTACAAGATATACCAATATGCACTTTTTATTTTATGATAATTTTTATGGCGACCATCTTAATTTTTTTATTATTTGTTGTTATAGTAGCAATAAAAAATAAACACACGCTGTCAAAATTTCTACTCTTCACCTATTAAGGTTCATGAGATACAGCCCGCTGTCAGACAGATGGATGGATGGACAGGCGGAAGGATGGACAGACGGACGGATGGACAGACGAACGGACGGACAGCGGAGGGTTAGTAATAGGATCCCGTTGGCATCCTTCAAGTACGGAACCCTAAAAATGGTCACAAAGCTCATTGTCTTTTTCTGTACTACCTAGTTTTCACAAAGTTGGAGGCCATAGCTGTAGAGGAAGAAAACGTTACAAACAATACTATTTAGGTTCATTTAACTAACACGTTATAGTGTCGAAACTCGAAATCTCTCAACGTTGTCGAGATGTACAAATTCGTACTACACCCAATAAATGTGCTAACGACGCGATTAATAGTAACTAGTTAAGTACAAGTCTTTGTAGTGTAACTGTTCAGATTGTCAACCATTGTTTTTATTATCTATTCCCAATTAGCAAACGCAAAGTTTATTGCGAAACTGATTCTGAAATTAACGTCCATTTGTCAGGCGTATCGAGAACCCATTATTCAAGCGAGATTTATATTTTAGGTGTTGCGTAGCTTTTAAATATGGTGTCGTTTTTTGTTCTTAGTATGTTTTATATCATGAGTTTAGATTTTGTCTTATTATTTTTGGTATATATCCAAGAATTAAGATAATTTACTGACTAAAATTTTTGACTTTTGTATTTTATTTGTGAGTTTGTTGTTAAGGCACTTAAAAATAAAATCCCACTGTTTTACCACATTGTTTATTTCAATAAATGAAATATTTCTATCTAATTTTTCTTACAACAATATCATTTTTACTCATTTGTATCCTTTATTAAAATTTTAGCTTTAACTGTATTTAGGTATTATAAGTCACCTTGGATTAAAGATTCTGAGTTCTGACCGAATTGGGCCAAGAATAGACCAATAACCAATAAATTGCGGAGTATAAATCTAACCAACTTTAGTATACTTAAAGGAGAGCAGTTATACATTACAATGATAGAAATATTACATATCCCAAGAGACTGTAGCCTCTAATGAACGCCATATCAGACGAGAGAGAACTGATAAAACACCATTAATAAGCCCGGACATTTCTCTGGCGGACTCATTGCTATATACTGATTGATATCGATTATGAAATAGAGTATAAAGTGGCTATTATTCAATATCTATTTATCATAATGCATTAATCAGTTGCATTCATTTCCAGGGGATAAATAATAAAAACATTCATAACTGTTTCGTTTATGATGTAGAATTAATTCGACGATTTATTTGTACAGCCTGATTTAGATTTGAAAAGTTCAGTTACTGGTTATCCACTGGGTCGATTACGAATAATTTGACAATATATTTACCGATATTGCTTACAATTAGTTAACTGACTTTTTGATTAGATATTATTAAACTCGTAAGTTTAAGTAACTTATGCCCATGTATTCAGCTATATTTGTGATGTAATTTAGCTTGAACCATCTTATAACACAAATATTTACTTAAAAGACCTTAAAATACCTTAAACCTTTAAATGTAAAAAATCTTGGTATGTGACATCATTATACTTAAATCTACAGTAGGTAGGTACCTATGCGTTATAGTTAATTCTCAGAAAAGGATTTACATAAAATGCAAGTCAGCAAAAATATAATAAAAACGACGCAAAATCTTTATACTATCGTAAATAGGATGAAGGAATCGCCGATTATGCTTAATTATTTAATTCGTATCTCTCCTATAATGTATTGTTCTATAACTATACATAATATTACATTGCTGCAACCATCAAACTTCATTCTTTAGACTATTTTTAAATATTTACACAATCAAAAACCTTAGTGCCTTTCATCTCTAAGTGCCTTTCAAAATCATGAATAACTTCTTCAGTCATAATTGACTGTGAGGTAAGAAATTTAAAAGCTACATTTCGAATATTAATTAATACATTAAAATCGATACCATAAGAAATAGAAGCAGGTCGATTGGTCGTATCGAACATCGAACGTCGGGTGTCTATGTACACCATTCAAATTGTAACGTCACTCTAAATGGTTTCGTCGGTATAAATGAAATTGATGAGAACATAATTAATGAGTTAACTTTCAAATCTTTTAAGTTAGTTAATATTAAAATCACCGATAACTTTTTCGGTTTGTATGTTAATTTTTAAGGTTCCGTACTTACCTACCTTATAATTGAACATTTAGTTCTGAAACTAGACACAGATAAAACTAAGTCATTCATTGTTATATTATAGTAATTTGTATTACTATACATTTAGAGATTTATAAAAAATACTATAAAACTATACTACACATTTAGAGAATAATGGGGCAAAAGAGAAAAATCCAAAGAAAAAACAAAGTTAAAAGGAAGGAACCAGATTCGAGAAATCTTAACTTGAAAGAGAAGGAATAGATTCACACCGGTTACTTTTTCGGGTTGTATAATATGATTTTTGTATGATTCTCAGAGAGAAGAAAAGAAAAGATAAAGTCCTTAAAGGATTACGTTATCTTTGCTTAGTTCTGAAACTAAACATACTTAGTGGTGATTGCAATAAGATTCATTTGAACTGGTTTCAGGAGAAATAAATCACGTCTACTTTACTTTATTGGCGACTGACTGACTATTTTACGTGCACGATTAGCAAATACAATTTTAAACAGAACACCCTAAGTAGATTAAAAAAAAAATTACATTTATAGATTAAAGAAGGTGTGAAGAATAAGGAGAAGCACACTTTTTTTGAAAAAGAATTAAGAGAAATCTCAACTTGGAAGAGAAAAAATAAGAGAACTCTATTTGTAAAATCTTCCAGCTAATATTTTTATATTTTAAATTTTATGTTTTTAATTTGCATTATTTTGAGGCAAACAGGTAACTCTGGATAAGAAAGAGTATGTAGCTAAAAGTTTTCATCAAATCCATGGATCTCTAAAAGCAGACGTATAATAAAAAGGTCAGACTGACGAACAAATTGATAGACATCAATATATAGCGGAGTTATTACTGGTAATTGAATAGCCACGATGAAAAGTGACGGTGTGAAGTTTGATCAGTTCTGTGTAATTACTTCTAGGGGTCATAAACTTGTAATAAGCTGAGGCAGACTAGATAGGTTTCCAGTTTACTTTTTAGGGTTCCGTACCTCAAAATGAAAAAGGAACAATTATATTATGATCACTTCGTTGTCTGTTTGTCTGTCGTGTCTGTCAAGAAAAACCTATAGGGTAGGTACTTCCCGTTGATCTGGCAGGCAGGTAAGTCCGCGACAGGTTGAAATGGCAATCGGGGTATGAGGCAGGAGGAATCCTCGCACACCCGCGCTACCTGCGCTCGCCCGCAACGGGTTAGCGGTGTGCGGTTGTGCGGGACGTTCCTTCCCTGATTTCCATTTCAACCTGTCGCGTACTCTAGGTCTTATAGCACAAGTAAAGGAAAAATCCGAAAACAGCTTTGTGGTTGCATCACAAAAAAGGGTTCACGAACAATATTATAATTAGCTAACTATACAGTGCGACAAGGCTCTCTTGGCACTTGAATGACATTGACAGGTGGGCGCTTCAGGGGAAAACAAAGACTATTCAAACAAGAACAAAGAGGACACTTGACGACAACGTTAGTTCCGATTTTTGCCACACGCCAAAAGAGCCTTGGTGCACTGTAGACATGGCGCTGTCTGTCATTAACATGCAGTGTTTTACATAAAAGTGTCGATCGAAAAGTATCTTGTACGATGGTACGGGATTATTTGTGTGCAAGTCCGACTCGCACTTGACTGAGTTTTTGTGAATGTATCGTCTTAGCTTAGCCTATGGTTAATTGCTCAACTTTTACTATGTAAATTGGTATTTCAAATAATTAAGTAAGTAGTCAGATTCTAGACAGAAGTTAATCGAATGTTACCTCATCTTTAGTTATAAGGCTTCGGAAATATTTTGCTTTAGAAATATTAAGTTTTATTTCACATTTAACAGGTTTTCTTTAATAGGTACCTATGGAACCGAATTGTTGTCAATCATGTTTCAATTAGTGTGTTTCATGTGAACAATAGTTGTTTATTTAACTATTACTTCTGTCTAATTTTCAATATCTAACAAGTCCTAACAGGACCTAGATAGGAACGATATTTTACCTAATTCTGTGGTGTTCACCGAGGATAGGAAATAGAACTTTTAGCGTATCATGTTGGAAAGCTCTGGCTTTCATAAACAAACACTAAAGCTTTTTGCTTCTTAGTTATTAAGATTAAAATTGATATAAAAACAGAGATATTGATTTTCAACTATATCTCTGTAGGTATATTTTGAATGAAAATATTTTTAAACTTAAAGCTAGCCTTATCTAACTGCTGTACAAACTACAAAACATCATTTTCATCTCTAAAATGTTACCTACTTACATAATATTTTATCTATTATTTTTTATTGTTTCATGTTTCCTTCCATGATGTTTCGTCTTTGTTTCACACAGTCGAATTGTCAACAAAAAGCCAGTTATAAAATAAGACATTATAATCTCTTCTTAAGAAGTTCACATGCATTGAAACAAAGCTGCTTCCACACCCACGCTCAATAAGTGGTTCACAGATAGAGCGCGAGTGGACGCGAAATAACAAAACATTCTCAGTCGTAAGTTTATTGTCTCCAATTAATATTCAAGCACGTGCTACTCTGGTGAGGATGGCGCAGACATAACACACGACAATTTATTGAAATAAAAACTTATTTAGGCGCGTTGGGCGATTTTGGGATGGGACTTCAAGGTCGCGTCATCGACACGCTAATGTTAGGTAATAGTACTCGGAATGCCGAAAGATGTTAAAACTAATCTAATATTAATGGGTTTAATTTACAAATTAAAACAAGACAAATTTATTTCTAGTGTCCAAGTAAAAATAATTTGTCGTCTTTTTTTAGCTAAAAACTAAAGCTACGAGGGTTCCAAACGCGCCCAGATCTGAGAAGAGCCCACAACAAACACAGCCGGGTATTCTTTTTGTTATCACCACTTTACAAAATTATTGAAACTTATTAGAACTATCACAGTTAAGGCCGTTAAGCAACTCATTCCCAAGCTTGCTTATCATTTAATAATATGGACATGGCCAAATCCCGTTTTATAGGATTTCCCTGCGACGGATATACATTAATATGATTTTGTTAAACAGCTGAATTGTCGGGTCATAGACGGCGCTCCAAGCTCGCCACCCCACCCGGTGATGCTATAGCGACCAGTGGGGCCCTACTGGCCGCTACAGCATCACCACTCAATCCGAATTGTCGTGTCTTGCCTCTGCGCATCCCTGGGTGTCTCATAGTTTTTGTCGAGCGCTAAAACGCGCCACGTCCGTTTGCTAATCACTTGCATATATCATCTTAGGTGTACTTACCGCGTGTTCTGCAAATTGGTTCAGGTAGACGTTCATTTAGATATACCGTGACAACTATAAATTGAAGAGGTAGGGAATACCTGGCTTTTGATATGTGGACATGGGTCATTTGTTTTTATTATTATATAATACTAGGTGATGCCCGCGATTTCGTCCGCGTGGATTTAGGTTTTTAAAAATCTCGTGGGAACTCCTTTATTTTCCGGGATAAAAAGTAGCCTATATAGCTTTTAACTATACAAATGCAAAAAAAGACCGATTCGTTGCTACGTTGTGATTGAGGGACAAACCAACTAACAAAAACACACTTTCGGATTTATAATATTGGTAGTAAGATAGTGATGGCATACCTACTATTATATATTCTGTGGTGATGGGTAGAGATAATATGATGAAATGTAGTTATAAAGAAGTTTCAACTGGAAGTTTTCTTTAATATAATATTATGTTTTCTTTGCATAAGTTAAGCATATAATTCAGTTCTGGTCTTCTGGTCGACCATTTTGTACAACGAAATGCTTTGTTTATTTTTAAAAGTTAGACATAGATATCTACAGACTGGCCTATTAGGCTGGTTATAGGTAGGTAAGTCTTATTCAAAGTATTTTCATATCGTTGGTTCATGTGGTTCATAAAGATACCTATATTTTTAACCGACTTCAAAAAAAGGAGGAGGTTCTCAATTCGACTGATTGTTTTTTTTTAAAGACCAACATAGTTTTTTTCACAACTGCTAGAACCATTATTGTACAGATATTATGTTACATTTTCTTGTAAGATTTACAGTAACAATAGATATTTTTATAATTATTTTCCATACCTTCTGATCACCGAACCGCATCTGTCTTCTTGCATTCCTTGCGACATTCATCCGACATAAGAAGACCCTGTCCTCCCCATCAGTTGGTGCTCTCGAGAGCTCAGACCTGACGGCTTGCTGGTCTTGCTTGTCTATCACGTCGTATACACTGTCTCCATGGATGAGGAGGTCCTCCTGGGAAAGAATGTTGAAATTTCTATTAGATATTATATTATTAAGTAGCATGCAGATAGATCTGGAAAAGGATTTTTTTCTGTGAAAACCTCCTAATGTTTATAATGATGGGAATATCCTTATATATTTTGAAAACTAGCTGACCCGACCCGGCTTCCCTCGGGTGGAATTTAGAAAGTCGACGTGGGGGTTGCATTTTCAAAAATCCTGAAACATATTTCTTCACTTGTTACCGAAAACCCAAATACCAATTTTCATGGAAATAACTTGAAAAATGACGGACTTTCATTTAAACTTCCACCCCCGATTTAACGCACTTAGGAGAGCACGTAGAGTTTCAAAAAATCCTTTCTTAGTGGATGCCTACTCTTTACAAACACAACACACACTCTAAATTTCATGTCTCTAGGACCAGTGGTTTAGGCTGTGCGTTGATATATAAGTCAGTCAGTCAGGACTTTGAATTTTATTAGATTGATGATATACAAGTTAATGATTATTTATTAGTTTTTGCCCTCATAACACCAAAAAGTTCGCAAATTTTGGTAGATAGTTACTGAACGTTCACGAGATAAGAGGGAATGAAACTTCCTCCAGTTAAAATGACGATACGTAACCCTAAGTATGGTTTCGTCTACGTATCGTCCGTCCTCATCTACAGTACGCGGTCGAAAGTGATGAACATCGGCTTTTAGAATAACATTTCATTCTTGTAGAGCGTTGTCTCTGTCACTCATACACATATGACGCTTTGTCCGACCGAGTTTGTTGTATGACCGAGACAGTGCTCTACAAATTTGCTGTCTAAAGATCGATGTTAATCACTTTTGGCCGCGTATGTAACTATCTATGCATTTACATTTTAAAAAGCAGTGCCGAAATGAAAATAATTTCGTACCGCTTGCAATGGAATGTTACCCTAAAACAGAGACATAGCAGAGGTGCCGCGTCCACGATTAAAATAATTCCCCTGCGGTCGGCACACTGATGAAAATGTCGAAGCAATCTCGGTAAGTATACGCCTCTTTAAAATCAACTTTGCTTTAACTTTGCGGCTGCGAAGCGGTTAGGTTTCCGCAATTATTGCTGGCGCGCCACTCTTTTGTTTTAGATTCCGCTCAAAATAAAACTAAGATAAGATAAAGTACATTTTTGTCAATTCTCTACAAAAACCGGCCAAGTGCGAGTCAGGCTCGCGCAATGAGGGTTCCGTACTACAGTCGTATTTTTTCGACATTTTGCACGATAATTCAAAAACTATGATGCATAAAAATAAATAAAAATCTGTTTTAGAATGTACAGGTGAAGACCTTTCATATGATACCCCACTTGATATAATCACTCACTTCGAAAGTTGAAAATACTAATTATTAGTTCATGACCACAATTTAATTTTTTTGTGTGATCTAACCCTAAATTCACGGTTTTCAGATTTTTCCCCAAATGTCAGCTATAAGATCTACCTACCTGCCAAATTTCATGATTCTAGGTCAACGGGAAGTACCCTGTAGGTTTCTTGACAGACAGACGGACAGACAGACAGACAGACAGACAGACAGACAACAAAGTAATCCTAGTATAAGAGTTCCGTTTTTCCTTTTGAGGTACGGAACCCTAAAAACTGCCAAAGATTTAAAAAATGCATAGGAAGTCTACTTCAAAAACAAAATGTAGTTCAATAGATTAATTATTATTAAGTACATAAATACCCTAAGTAAAAGATAAGAGCGATCGTAATAATCCTGTTAAACATCATATCTCAAACCACCAGCGTAGAATATTTTATTAAGGCCCCGTTTATTGCGAATTTGTAATTTAAATTACTAGATTCGCCCTTCAAAACGCCCGACGTCGCTGGTCAGACAGGGTTAATAAAATCGTTGCAAATTCTCTTTGTTTTCTTAATACTAAACAAATTTCAATTACCCGGGTTGGCTTTATTACGTTTATTATGTTTAATTAAATCATAGTTCTCATGCAACGCAACGTTTTCTTGAGTTGCGTTTTGACGTGATGTTAGGGTTGGCGCGGTGGAGCTTTTAATAAAATTGCTAATTTCTTAAAGGCACGCGTTAGTTTGAAGCGAATCTGAGAAAATATGGATTGCCTAATTCGACTGTGCACTAAATTGGAATGTCATACTATGTGACCGAAATTAATTTAATCAATCTATCTGTACTCAACAATTATGTCGATAACTTAGCAACATTGCTAAGTAACTAATCAACAGAATACAGATAGATAGTTTAAATTGAATTTCGGTAAATCTACCAACCCGAAGGTTTTTGTATTTTTTTAGATTGTAGTATAACCTAATACAAAACAAAACTGAAGTATTGGAGTAAACGGGGATCTCAGAGATTGTTGAGCGTTGCAAGCGTACTACATAGCTAGTATTATTTTGTTACGAGTTGAGTATCAACTACCAAGTCAACAACCCTAGCTATCAAAATGCTCCACCCACCTGTCGCGTAAACTATGATAAGATCAAAGCGCGATACCACCCACGCAGCACTGCGGAGAATGTAGACAAATAGGAAGAAAATGCGGAATAATACTTCAACTATACGTGGAATCATAATAATGCTTGCTTGATCGAAGTCATCGCAGTTCAATGAAGATTAGCCAACTACGCAGGAGAAATTATAGTGCAAAAGTGCATACGTAAACGCAGGTTTTGCGTGGACTCCGTATTCGCACTCTCACAATCAGATGGGACTTAAACTACCGGATATTAATTAGGCGTATTACGAATAGCTTTACATGCTCTCTTAGGTACAGGGATTAGATCACCAACTTCCCAAATTGAGGACTATTGACAATTTAATGTAAGAAAAGGTGGCTCGGTAGGAAAGGCGTTCCAAACCAGTGGTAGATGCATCTGACGATTCAAAAATACTTGTAAAAATTTAATTGAATAAAAAATATTTTTATTTATCTTCTATATATATATAAAAGGAAAAGGTGACTGACTGACTGACTGACTGACTGACTGACTGACTGACTGACTGACTGACTGACTGACTGACTGACTGACTGACTGACTGACTGACTGACTGATCTATCAACGCACAGCTCAAACTACTGGACGGATCGGGCTGAAATTTGGCATGCAGATAGCTATTATGACGTAGGCATCCGCTAAGAAAGGATTTTTGAAAATTCAACTCCTAAGGGGGTGAAATAGGGGTTTGAAATTTTGTAGTCCACGCGGACGAAGCGCGAGCATAAGCTAGTTTATTTATAAAAAGACCAAATAAGTTTTATTTGGCTTGACCTTGGATTAGAATCTGGGGCCTCGGGATCCTTAGCTAAATAAGCTAGCCAGGAGACCAATGAGACAATTACAGCCACTTAATATGGAACAGCTATACCAAACAAACATCGTGTTCTATGAAGCATTATCAAAATTACACAGTACCTACTACTTACCTACCTATGACAATGGACACCAAATTGTAAGCAAATTCGATTTTTTTTCCAGGATGTTTTTGTTCGGAAGACCCGTCTTATCTAGTGCATAGTAGGACTACATAGAGGTCGTTGGTTAGAGAAGTCACTCCAAGAATGTTAAGTATTTTGAGATTATGGCAACGTGGTGGCAACCCTACGTGACGTGTTGTCAAAACGCCCCGCCCACCTGTCGCGTGCGCTCCATAACGCGCAATGTCGCCCACGTGGAATAGATCTACACTGAAAATTGAAACAAATAGGAAGAGAATAGATAAAATAAAGCCTTCTAGCATTGCGTGACCTACATCCGTGCTTATGTAACGCATTGACTTAAATAGTCCGTACATCGTGAAAAAATAAACTAGGTACTTAAGTCACGGATAAGCGTTACGCGGGACGGTTACACGTTACAATAGTACACGATTAGTCGTGACTTTTCAAGTTCGAGTTTTTAAGGTCCAAGTCTATGTTTATTCAGGGCGTCTAGCGCCCTCTTACAGTCGGGCGCTAATATACATTGTATTACATCCTCGAAATATCTTCACACAGACCACCAATCGGGCGTCTACTTCGTCGCGAACTTATGCGATCACCAGCACCAGTGCAACTTGCTGGTGAAGATTTGACAATATCTCCGCCGTATACGACGGCAAGCCCATCGCCCATAGTGCGGAGACGCTGCAGGACTCTGGACCCGACACACACCCAAAATTTCAAGGCCCTAAGTCAAGAAGGCAGACTTTAGCCGACACACAGCTTAAGGAACGTTACCGGGGAATGGTTCTTCCCCGTGCCATACCTGGGCAAGAAGACCGTGCCTCGTCTTGACTTAGGTCTAACGGAGAAGACCCCGCTGCGGTTTGTTTCATTTATTTATTTCATTTATTATTCATGCATTTCAATATTTTTTATTTCAATATTGAAACCCCGTTGGGGCACAGCAATTTTAGCAGGGAGACGGAGGTTATTAATCGTCAAAGTAGTTTCAGTATATCAATTTCAGCCGTGTGTCAAAGTACAAAAGTTAACAAAGAGACTCGGCTCTACTCCGTTTGCATTGGCTCACTCGGCGTTTTAGCTCAGAATCAACCTTCTCCAGCACGCACCACTGTACATACACCACTATGCATACATTTATGCTATTATTTTCGCTATACCCTCAAGCGCGGGCGGCTTTGCGCATTATGGAGCGCGCGCGACAGGTGGGCGGAACTGTGTGAGGTTACGTCAGCTAGGGTCACCATCACTTGTATGACCACACATTAACATTGTTTTATTTGCTTTTTAATTGTTTTGAATAAACCTCAAACCTAAAAGACTCGCGCTCTCTAAGTTGTTCAGCATGCTATGGAAACAGTTTGGAATTTATTTGATGGACAAGTCTGAAACGAAGACATTCGCCAAAGAATAAAAGTAAGCGACAGCTCTTATGGCTAGCACGTTGAAGTGGGCTGGTCATGTGTGTTAGAGGACCGATGGACGTCGGAGTTGAAAAGTTCTTGAGTGGAGACCATGACTTGTCAAACAGATTGCTACCCACTGGCTCCCCGTCCCCAGCAAGGAGTAACGACGATAGCCGTACAAAAAGTGAAAGATAGAGCAAGTGGGCGCTTCTTAAAAGGGGTTTAAGTCTTGCAGTGGATGCAAATAGCTCAACCAAAATTTTTAAAAAAATTTGGCTACTCGTTTTATCGGAGATATTTTCTAGAGTCTTCCTTGCGTTACTTGATCATCACAAGCCCTACACCCATTGGAAAAATTACGAAAAAGGTGCAATATATGAAAGTCTGTCTAAATAATATATAAAACGAAAAGGTGACTGACTGACTGACTGATATATCAACGCATAGCTCAAACTACTGGACGGATCGGGCTAAACTTTGGCATGCAGATAGCTATTATGACGTAGGCATAGAAAGGATTTTTGAAAATTCAACCCCCTAAAGGGGTGAAATAGGGGTTCGAAAGTGTTGTCCACGCGGACGAAGTTGCGAGCATAAGCTTGTATTGTAATAAATTAAATAAATCCAACTTATAATATGTAATACAAATACAATCAAAGCCCCGAATGTATCGACGTCCAAAATACACAATAAATCAACGTTACACAAACATTAATTTGTAACACAATTACGGGCGTTGCTTTCGTCGGATCATTAATCTGTATATCCGGAGGCTTGTTTGTTCGTTTGTATGTCTGTGTTATAGCTTACAAGGGCTATGTGACTGGCTTGTTGTGTATTGTAATAATATGTTAATCAACCAATTAAAAGATTTGTGAATGTAATAATGGATGTCCTAAAATTTATTCATTTTTTAATGTTTAAATTTTATAATATTGAGAATGCTTAAATGTGTCTGTTTGTTGCTGTATCTATCTGCTAGCTTTTCGCGGCCCATCAGTTTGACCGATTTCGATAAAATTTGGAACAAAGTTAGCTTGAATACCGAGAATTGACATGGCTATTTTTTATCCCGTCAAATCAAAGAGTTCCCGCGGGATTTTAAAACCCTAAACCCCACATTGAAGTGGATTTAGTTTTCAAAATCCTGTGGGGACTCTTTAGGGATTTTCTACTATAAAAAGTAGCCTATGATATTCTCCAAATCTAAATCCATACAAAAAATCAAATCGATCCGTTGCTCTTTTCGTTGCGGCGTGATTGAAGGAAACATACATTCGCATTTATAATATCTAGGATTCGTACTTATACATTACATTCCAGATTTTAATTCCGTTACATCTCCAAGAGCTAGTAAGTATTAATTTTAAAATTTTCAACAAACAAGAAATGATCTAGACCAATCATCGGTATCGAACCATCTAAATGATCTAACGGGCTCCACTGAGATTACAATACTGCGGAATCAATTGAAAATAACGAAATACCGAACGAACTAAGATGTGAAGATAACTTTCAATGGGCCCACCGTAGACGCTGATGTTAAAGTAAACATATTTTGAACGTTAAAGGTTTCGATCATGTGTTGAGAGGGTACTGCATTGTCGGGAAAGGGCAAATGTGATGCATAAAGGGCGTTCTATTTTCTTTCTGACCTCATTTTACTTCTTTGTGATGCACTTTGTATAATATAGTGTAAAGAGCCGTATAGAGTACTTTGTACGAGTGCACTCTTACTCAACAGTTTAGTAATATTCATCTGTAGACCGTAGTTTTTTAGGGTTCCGTACCTCAAAAGGAAAAACGGAACCCTTATAGGATCACTTTGTTGTCTGTCTGTCTGTTAATAATGTAAATTAAATTGTGGTCATAAATGAATAATTAGTATTTTAAATTTTTAAAGTAAGATAATTATATCAAGTGGGGTATCATATGAAAGGGCTTTACTTGTGCATTCTAAAACAGATTTTTATTTATTTTTATGCATCATAGTTTTTGAATTATCGTGCAAAATGTCGAAAAAATACCACTGTAATACGGAACCCTCGGTGCGCGAACCTGTTTCGCACTTGGCCGGTTTTTTAATTCATAGATTAGCGCTTGGCTGCAAGATAGATAAAATAAGATTCTAAAAAAAAAACACACACGCCAGCCATTCGATTATACGATATCAGAAGAAATAAAATTATATTCCATGGATTGCAGTTTTGCGTGACGTAGACTAGCATAGAGCAGGTGGTACGTAATTTCATTGATACTTATTGTAATATCAGTGATAACATCTAAATTACTCTCTGACACGTAATAACATGAGGTGTGAAACAACAATACATAGAGATAATAACCAAAAATAGCGATAAATACAGGTCTTGATAAGGAAACAGACGAACCTTTAGAAATACAAAAGAGTTACACAAGAATGATAAATTTGTATCGCCGCGGGCGTAGGCTACGCCTGCAAGTGTGACCACTTTCAAAAGGCCTTCCCTGCCGCTTGAATTATAAGAAATTTCAGTACAAATTGGGGGAGGAGTGTTAAATTTGGAGATCACTTTTGGGTGGTCGGTTTAATAACAAAGGTATTAATGATTTACATCAATAAATCGGCACGGTTAGCGACGAAAGAGCATTGTGGCTATCATTACATTGTTCCGTTTGCATATTGAATTGCCTTCTATTGTTTATTGGTTCCAAGGCTGCTCGGTTGCTACGTGTGTGTTCTAGGGCTCGGAGAAAGTGCTCGAAGGGTGCAATTATATCTGTTACCTTATTTATTAATTTTCCTTAATCTCTCGGTAGTTTATGCACCCCTTGTACCTACTTAGTTGCATGAAATTTTCCTTAAACACAGAATTGTTTTTGTTCCATTTTAAGAGAAGTTTTCCTTGCGTACTCCTCAACGCTCCATACAAATGTAGTTTGATTCTTATTTAAATATTAAGATTCTAACCAGTCAACCTCGATGAAATATTATAAACATGTTCAAGAACCTGTGTCTGTGGTTTGCCATATTAATGTAAAAATATCTACATTTTAAAGACACACAGGTTTAAAGATTTGTATGTTGGAGAGAGCTGTGCTTGGAGATTCTCTACGTGATCAAATCAGAAATGAGGAGATCCGTCGGAGAACTAGAGTAACCGATATAGCTCAACGGGTTGCGAAGCTGAAGTGGCAATGGGCAGGGCACATAGTTCGGAAAACCGATAGACGTTGGGATCCCAAGATGCTGGAATGGCGACCTCACACCGGAAGACGCAGCGTTGCGAGTCGTCTAATATCGCTGGTGCCCCACCAGGTGGACCAACGACATTAGACGACTCGCAGGGAGCCCCTGGATTCATACGGCGCAAGACCGTCGCGTGTGAAAGTCCCTTCAAGAGACCTTTGTCAAGCAGTGGACGTCTATCGGTTAATGATGATGGTGATGATGTAAGTACTTGAGCCCGCGTAGCTTTGAAATAAAATATTTTAACGAAAATCTGCAAAACATTGAGTTTGATTGGTTAGTATTTAAATGAGAGCTAAATTACAAATTAGGTACGATAAACTCTTCTGAATTGATTTTTCTTCCTAAATATTTCATGCAATTTATGAGCACGCATTTGTATAAAAAATTGCACGTGTTATTTTATTTTGCATAGCGGATATAAAATTGTAAAGAAAGTATACTTAGGCACTATTAAAAAGGCATTTTGATCTCAATATATCTCGAGTATCGTCGATATTCCCACGATCCCGTTCTTATGAGACTGGTAATGTAATGATCGATACCAATCATTATTACTTTCCTAGAACTAAATTTCAACCCTAACTAGAACTTCACAAGACATATTTTACAACAAAGTTCTCTACATCTCCTAAGCAATATTTTATTGTTATTTCGCAATTAAGATTAATGATAAGATTTTAGAGGTAATAAGTACTTAATCCAAACATCTAGTTAAAAACAATGCTGCGTTTTTAAAATAGAAAATTATTGAGTGGGCGGGAGCTATTAGAAAATATTTATATTACCCGTAATTGAGTGAAATTAAAAATGATGTTTCATTTCATTACGGATAATGATCGCCTCGGGTTTTTAATTAATATAGATTTGAGCCTGTAATGAAATTATCTGTTGCTTTTATAGTTTTTATAATCACTCATAGAATATATTTTTGGTTTGAACCGTTTAGGTAGGTATGTCCGATGATATTTTCAACAATAATATAGCAAAGACGGACTATTTAGTAAGTAAATTATAAGAATGAGATGACGAAGAACAAGATAACAAAACTTTTGATTTTTAACCCTTAAAATGAGTGCTCCGTTGAAATCAACTGAAATAAAGGACGTACGGAACCCTACAAATTCTAAGTTTTAATAGGACGACGTAGATAGAGACACCCAATACAGATATTTAAGTAATATATCAATCGGTAGACTCGGAGTAAATTGGTTGTGACAGACAGACACACACAAGAGTGATCCGAAAAGATTTCGTATCACTCTTGTGTGTTCCGTTTCGTCATTCAGACGTACGGAACCCTAAAAATGAGTGCTCCGCTTTTCCCGTTGAAATCAACCTTTTCACCGAATCACCTGTAAACAATAAAGCGTCCGTCGGAGATTTATTCACATCAGATAAGGTCGAGGAACATCAATCCGACAGTTATCTCATGACATCTGACAAACCGTTACAATCACAACAGAATTGCGAAGCCGATTGACCGAAAAGATCGAGCGATCTTAAAAAGGAATAGTCCAAAGATACATTTTGGTTTGGTGCTTCCTTTTAAGACTTGTTGCTATGTTATTGTAGGTTGATAGAGCTTAGATGTTGTAGCTGTGACCAGGGCCGTCTTTAACCGGGGGTTCAAGGGGTTCGGTGCACCCGGGCGCAGAGTCCTAGGGGGCGCAAGGCAACCGCCTTCAATTTCAATAGGTACCTACCACGCTGACACCACGCGAGTGGAGCCGCGGGCACAGCCAGTGGCGTAACAATAGGGTGACAAGCCGGGCGAAATGGCCCAACGTACCAAGGGACCTACAGCCCTCGAGGGCTCGGGGCTGAAATCAGGGGGCCCAGGGGGTGCATCTTAGTTCCTAGATTTAATTTTTAAGGCGCCGTGGGGGGCGCAGGCTAACTTTCCCACCCCGGCGCCGAATATGCTTAAGCCGGCCCTGGCTGTGACCCCAAATAGTACTCGATAGCGGCTCGACTCCGTAAATTAATCACATTGGTTTATTGTTCGCCGCGCTACACTACTCTGATACAGGTAGATTGATTTTTATTCTACTTTTTATATTTTATGCATTGAAATAAGTGCATAGTAGGTATAGTACGCGACAGGTCGAGATGGCAATCGGGGAGGGAACGTCCCGCACAGTCCCCGCGCTAAGACGGTGCGGGCGAGCACGGTTGACGTGCGGGTGTGTAGGGCGTCCCCGGCCTCATACCCCGATTGCCATCCCATCCTGTCGCGTACTATAACTCTACTACGGTTTCTTACGAATCCCGTGGGAACTCTTTAATTATAAGTAAGAAGAAGAAGAAGAAGAAAACGTTTTTATTTGATCACTACATTACAATGAACACTACAATAAACCTTAAAACTAATTTAATTAATCTACACTACACAATTATACTTATAGGTACAAATATACTAATGAAGTGAATCGTGGCTACCTTTCCCGGGAGGTAAGCTATCTCTGTACCGTTCGTAAACATCAAATAAAGAACTTACCATGGAATGTCCTAGATATTCCGCCGCGTTGTCTGATATGTAGAGGAGTTTTCCGTTCTGCGTCATCATCATCAGGAATCCGTTTAAGGCCTGAGAAAAAAAGACATTCCTTACATTAGTTAATAATACCTCATACTCATACTCATACAATACTCTACACCCCGTCTGATGCATCCTGAAAACATCGATTCTTAGAAACTGTAATTTTTGACGACTTGTAGATTGCCGAGGGGTGATTAGCCTGATACAGTGCGACAAGGCTATCTTGGCGCGTGCCGAAAATCTGAACTAACGTTGCCGTCAAGTGTCCCCTTTGTTCTCCAACAGTCTACGCCTTTGTTCTCAGACAGCGCCCCCTTGTCAATGTCATTTAAGTACTAACAGATCCTTGTCGCACTGTAGTTAAGACGTTGGCCGCCTATTCAGGGGTCCGGGGATCGATCCCGCGCACTCATGTCTAATTTGTCGGAGTTAGAGTTACTTATGTGCATTTTAAGAAATTAATGAGAATTCGCACTTTTCAAGTCACTACAGCCAACCCCTTTTTAGTCTTGTTCTTAGAGTAGACCCGTACTCAGTACTGAATCTAGGCTTGGTTAACTATGATGATGATTAATTACGGAATTCATAACTAAATCTGTTCAGGTGATGACGCTCCAGAATTATGTCTTGATCGCCCTACCAGCAAAATTGTAACGCCCAGGCATTAAGCGTTCCGGTGCGATACCACCTTTATGTATAGGTAACGTCCTATAAACTGTCATACAGCCGTAGTCAAAGTCGCTTAATCATTACTTAAGTTTAGTTAAAACGAGACAGAGCTATATCTCTCACATAAATCTGTCTCGTTTTAACTCAATCTTAAGTAACGTATCGTCTCTGAGTACGGCTGATACCTCTTATAGATTAATGTGTTTCCACCTTAGACTGTAAGTCACTTAGATACCATCAAGTGAGATCGCAGTCAAGCGCTAACTTGTTGACTCGACCAATTGATTTTTAAGTAAACAAATCGTCTGGTGAATTAAACGACAGACCATTTAGAAAATTTTGGAACAATAGGGCTTATTTTAATAAAATGAGTTAGGTAATTAATAACAATTTACAACTTGTAAATAAATCTTATTTCAGATGGATACAATAAGTAACAATCAAATATTCAAATGCCAGGTTTCACTTTCATAATACTAGAAACGATATAAGCATTGTGAGGTTGCCAGCGTAATAAACAACTTAAGTAAAGGCTATTTCAGAATGCAATTATTTAATTTTTAAATATATCCTGCTGTCAGACAGTCGCATGGACGGACGGACGGGTTGTCAGCGGAGGCTTAGTACGGGTCCCGTAGGCACCCTTCGAGTACGGAGCCTAAAAAATTGAGTGATTTAAAAGTTGATTTATGATGAAATCTTATAAAAAAAACTAGCTTATGCTCGCGACTTCGTCCGCGTGGACTACATTAATTTCAAACCCTTATTTTACCTCCTTAGGCATTTTATTTAAAAAAGCAAATTGTTAGCGGATGTCTACGTCATAATAGTTATCTGCATGCCAAATTTCAGCCCGATCCGTCTAGTAGTTTGAGCTGTGCGTTGATAGATCAGTCACTCACTCAGTCAGTCAGTTACCTTTTCGTTTTATATATTTAGATTAGATTATTATGAACAAGCCTTTACTGTTCTAGTTACAGTGCGACCGCGATCTATCTGAGTTATGGGGCGCATACATTTAATACAATTGCGTCGCCAATCCCAACGGATCGCAGACTAGGATCCTTATCCTTGTGAGCAATAAGGCCGCCTTTGCATACAATTATTTTTTTAGTTTTAGTTTCTGTAATATGTAGTTATGTAATATTTTTTGTGTGCAATAAAGTATTTCTATCTATCTATCTATCCTTGTTCATATCATTAGAAGACATTATTGTTAGTTGTTACCTACTTATACATATACCCTAGATTAAATTCTCAGTTCTTTTAACTTTATATAATTATAATATCTCTCACTCGGCTTTACTCACGTGTTTAGTCGACGTTAGCCCGACTAGTTTCGAACCCTTCCGGGGTCCTTTTTCACAGACTCAGTTCGCGCACGCGTCGCGGTTTAGACGGCCTCCTACTGAGTCCGTGTGAAAAAGGACCCCGGAAGGGTTCGAAACTAGTCGAGCTAACGTTGACTAAACACGTGAGTAAAGCCGGATGTGAGATATGTATAATGGAAACCACTCACGATAGTTTAAACGCTAAAATAACACTTAGATATAAGTTTGCAGTCTAAGATGGAAGGGCTACTCTGAAAAGGGCCACATTCAGGCTTTAAAGTAGATAGGTACATCATCAACATCACCATCATGATGAACCCATCACCGGCTTACTACTGAGCACAGGTCTCCTCCTAAAATGAGAAGGATTTCGGCCATAGTCGCCACGCAGCAGGCCCACTGCGGATGGAAAGACTCGCACCTTTGAGAATATTATGGAGGCATGCAGGTTTCCTCACAATGTTTTGTAGGTAAGCACATTACATACTAGGTACTAAACCACATGCGATACTTACTTAAATTTAAAAGCATACATTTTCCACTAAAATAACTTCAAACAATTGTAAAGTAAAGGAAAGAAGAAATCTTAAAAAGACAAAGAAAAACAGTGCAGTTACTGTGTTTCCCACGCTGCATTGTATTATAAATTGGTGTACCTTATCATTCACCATCTTGCTCACACAAACGGACTTATTTACAAAGTGAAAAGAGACGGAATCATAAAAGATTCATTTCGATTCGAGTAAACTGCATATTAAATGGGCGTGGCCTTTGAAACCCCTTATTAACATCGATTCAGTATTATTTAACTTAAGTTTGGTGTAATTTTTCATAGTAGACTAATCAAAGAGAGGATTGTACCAATCCGTGTCGCACAGACGAGCAAAGTTTCTTCAATGATTTAAGTTTTCAAAAAAAAAAAATTAAACTCGCCTTAGAGAATCCGAAGTTAGGCGCAGTAGATGCCTGTTGGTTGATCTCAAAGCGTTTGAAAACTGTGAACAAAATACAACATTTATTAGGAAATAAAAAGAGACCAACTTAGAATAACATGCAAAAACCATGTTCCGTGTATTTTTTAAAGAATAAGTATAAAATATAACTGAATAATTTTAATTGCTCAAAACACACATAATTTAGAAAAGTTGGAAGTGCATGACCGGGATCGAACCCTCGACCACCCAGAATAGGAGACCCACGCGACATCTTAACCACTAGATTATCACATAGATGTCTTTCCCCGGTATGCAAGCTATCTCTGTACCAAATTTCGTCAAAATCGGTTGAACGGACACACAGGCAGACAGACAGACACATTTTCATATTTATAATATTAGTATGGATGTTGAAACGCATTCGTTTCACGGTACTTTCTAAGCACATACTCTTATCCTAACGACGCGGATTTCATCTCGATTCCATGCGAAAGCGATATCAAACCATTATCAAACGTACAAATTACACGTGCACCGTGTATTGTCATTAACTTTCTTTACACTAGACGATAGCTATACGACAAGAGCTATACGATATCTATGGTATTAGACAGCGACAAACCTAGGCTTTTCTCCATCTTTTTGCCAAGTCATGACCTAAAAATCAAAATTTATTTTACTAACGGTACCTCAGCTAGAGGGCAGTTGCTACGTTACTGGAGGGGCTGTTATGTAATATATTTTAAGCGTTTCAAAATGTTTATTGTTGGCTCTTCACCATCTGTCAAAAATGGACCATCTTCTATTAAATGTTTAATGTAAAATCGATGTAAAACTTTTTATAATCGCTAAGTCCATTCTAGCTATTAATAGTAGCAACCTATAAAAGAAAATACCAATCTTTTATTAGTACATAAAAAAATTGCAAATTGGTCCAGAAATCTCGGAGACTATAGCTATATAGAAAAGAACGCATTACATTGATAACCTCCTCCTTTTTGGAAGTCGGTTAAAAGTTGAAAGTAGATATATATTTGTAATATACACACATTTGATGCGCAGGTGTACAAAAGAGTTTGAAAAAACAAGGAACACCCAGGAAGGATTCATCATCATCTCAACCCATCGCCGCGCCGGCCCACTATTGAGCACGGGTGCCTTTCAAAATGAGAAGGGGTTAGGCAATAGTCTATCATGATGGCTAAGTGCGAATCGGCACAAGTAAACATAATTGAAGATCAAAAAATCGACAAGCTTATTATCATTCATCATGCAGATTGCAAGTCGTATCGATATGGTGTCAAAATCGTTTGCTGTAAAAGCAGTCGTTTAGCGAGAGATTACACACCTACACCGAGTCTCCATAAAACAGTTAATATACACATAATGCTCGCATGCAAGTTGCAAGAAACTATAGCGTTGCCGTTTGCCGTTCAAAGTGAAATGCCGTTTGTAATGATGCTGTATGTTACGTGTGAATCTGAATTAGTAATTAGGTTTCTACCTTCTATCCACTTGTCTGTCTATGTTTCCACTTATGTGTCTATACTTTTATCAAGACACTGATTACTTATTATTATAGACTAGCAAGATATATTATAGATAGTTAGCCTCCTCTTCGGAGGGTCAGGGGTTCGATCCCGGGCACGCACCTTAAACTTTTTAGTAGGTAGGATGCCGTGTAGAAACCAAAGTCGTAATAAAAACTGCCATACCCCTTCAAGGTTAGGCCTCTTCCATCTTAGATGGCATCATCACTTACCACCAGGTGAGATTGCAGTCAAGGACTAACTTGTATCTGAATAAAATAAATAATAAAGTTATGTGCAATTTAAGCAATTATATTATATCACTTGCTTTAACGGTGATGGAAACCGTTCTGAGGAAACCTGCATGCCTGAGACTTCTCCATAATGTTCTCAAAGGTGTGTGAAGTCTGCCAACGCTCAGCCCAAACTCTTAGACTTAAAAAGCTGAAATTTTGCACAGAGGATCCTTTTATAATATATACAAGGAATAAAGCACAATTTTTCCAAATTCCCATGGGATAGGAAACAAAAAGGATTTATATTTTCGCACAGCGAATTCGCAGTCGGTTGCTAGTAGGTACCTACCTATAAGATTTCGTTTTCAACTTTTATTTTCTAACTGTACACTCAAGAATTTCGTGAAAGGATATTGTAATTGAGAATTGTTAGGTATTCGTTAAACGGCTGTTGAAAGATGCGGTTAGGTTGCGCAACTGATTGATTGTGGTTCATGATAGGTACCATAGTATATACTATACTACTACTATACCTACTATAATATATATTACCTATACCTGAAAAGAATAACCAGAACGCTAGCAAAAACTTAGCATTATTGTTATACTACCTACCTAAACACAATCCAATACCAATAACCATTTGCCTCATTTTGTAGTTTTAGTGATTTAGTATTTTTCGAATTTGCAATGTAGGTATAGCGTGCAAAACTCGGGTCAATGCCCTGCCTACGACGCGGCATTGACTCCGAGTGGTCTGCTCACGCAACGTTCGTTGACTTCTAGCGTCAGATGTTTTATTTGAAATATATCGTAAACTTTTACAAATTTTTATTTTTTTCTTCACGTTTTTTTGTGGTATCATATCAGCAATCATCAGTAGTGTCTCCTGTCTTCGTTTTTGCCAGCGTTCTGGTTACACCCTGTATACCTATTAGGTATTATCTTAAGTTTCTTAGAATAAATAGCATTCAGAAGTATCATTATCTTCATCAACCTATCGCTGGCGCGGATCTTCTCTCAGTAAGAGGCAAGTGACATTAATTAATAACTGCGAACAGTAAGGGTGAGATCTATAGAGCGCACTCTGACTTAGCTTAGACTCAAGACAGAGTTAAAACGAGACAGAGCCCTATATCTCTCACATAAATCTGTCTCGTTTTAATTCAATCTTAAGTCTAAGCAAAGTCAAAGTGCGCTTTATAGATTTCACCCTCAGAGTTGTGTGCCTACCCGGGCTGTGCGGGTGTGCAGGGCGTCCTCATCCCGATTGCCATCTCGACCTGTCACGAACTATAGTTAAACCTATATTAAGGTTAATTTTAATTATATTTTGCAATCACCTATTAACTACAATAATGACTTTCGCAAGAGCACGTACGTATGCAGCCAAAATTGGTAAATTAAAGATCTTTGAATTTGAATAATTTATTTTTAGCACTCTACTAATGAGGCGCAAAAGGGCAGCGACGTAAAAAACCCCATTATACCAATGACATGCAATTACCTTGCGTAACACGTTTAACATCAATCATAATTTGTTATCTGCGGACACCCAATTACTAAGGATAAAATCACACTAAAGACGTTTTGTCTCAGATCTTTTATCCTGTATCACTTGGGTAGATTTAAAGATAGAGATAAAGTTTGGAGAGTAATATGCATGAAGAAAGCTCGCTCTCTTAGAGTAAGGCGAAGGAAAAATCTTGCCATTACACACACTACCTGCGTAAATAAGAGCCAAAGAAAATATTTGCCCGCATTTTTTAGTTAGATTTGTCCTTAGCTTTAGCATTCTGTATGGCAACTTGGGGTATGATTATCACCAGCGGAATATTTGTAAAACCTTGGCAAACAAATTGACTGATTATTATAATATTATATTCCTCTTTAAATTCATTAGACTATTAGTTTGAAAAGATATACTCACGCGTCATTTTTAAATTAATAAATAAACTAGGAAACCTAGATATTACACATAAAACAGATTAATTAGTTAAATAAATTGCCCACTTAGTTGCTGATATTAAACATATTTTAGTGTAATATTTGAAAGACATTTAGTGTAGACTCTTGGTCTAAAGTTTACACTGTTATTTTCTATACATAAATTGGGTACACAACTTTAAGTCGTGCGACTTGTCTTTAGTTTGATTCAACACTAACGAATCACCGGCGAAATACCAAGCATTGTACAAACCTCGATGTCACTTTGACCACTTACGACAAACATTGTTACAATTAATCGATTATAATCGATACTTTCTCGGCCGGGTTGAAACATCCGATAAACAATAACCGAGCGGGCACCCGATTATATTGATAAGATATCGAATAATTCCTGGCTCTAATGGACCCGACGTGGAGTGAGGACTTTCTAAACTATCTTTTAAGGAGGATGGATTAGAATATTGATAACTTATGGGTTTACGATTTATATCGAGAGATATAAACTTGATACGGAATTGAAATCGAATTTAAATGTAACGCACCTACTATTTATATAAGTATTTCTACTTACTCCTCCACTCTACTTATAACCAACGATGTCTATGTATCTCAAAACTTAATCGATTTCACCATTTCAACTACATTTTGGCACAAATGTTAAATACACATTATGAAAAAAGTCATGGTATAATTTTTATCTCAAGATTCAACATTGAATTTCTGTTATAAATGTAGAAGAAAACCGGCTTTACTAACATATTTAGTCGACGTTAGCCCGACTAGTTTCGAACCCATCCGGGGTCAACATGATCTCAACCGCGACGCGTCAACTGAGTCCCTGTGAAAAAGGACCCAGATGGGTTCGAAACTAGTCGGGCTAATACGTGAGTAAAGCCAGTTTCTTCTACATTAATAAGAGAGGGAATATAGGTGCGCGTATGTAATCACCACACGTCCCACATAATATTAAAATAAAATAAATAAATAAATAAAAAAGCTTTTATTATTCCTTACATGCACATACTTAATTTTACTTAGTTTTTAATTTTATCTTATTATTAACATTATATTATATACTAGCTGATCCCCGCGGCTTCGCCCGCGTGGTTTTATGTTTTTAAAGATCCCGTATAGCCTATGTCACTCAGGAATAATGTAGCTTAATACTGGTGAAAGAATTTTTAAAATCGGTTCAGTAGTTCCAGAGATTACCCCCTACCTCCTCTACTACCTCTTTATAATAATATTACTAAACTCTCCCGCACGCGCACCCCCGCCTTGGTGACGCCCACTTCGCAACGGGCCGTGCAGCAGAAATCGTAATATTTTAATTTCGCCATAACTTCAAAACCAAACGTCCAATTTTAATCATTCAAAGACCAAATATTATCTCCATAAACTGTTCTTAGTGATGAAATCATTTATTTTGATAAGGATTAATAGCATGAGTAAAATAAACGCGTTTAAATGTAGTCCAAAAAAAATTCAAGATTTTTAAATAAAAAAATGGTTGCTGTGCCTCACTCGACATAGATGGGTATAGTGTGTCGCGGACTTTTTTGTAGATATTTATAAGATCTACAATTAATTAGAACATTTTATGGTTCTATCTTTTATAGTTTAGGCAGCGTACGCAAAATAAGTAACTTTTCTGGTTGATTTTTTACACCTTGTGTCCGAAAAACCCAAATATCTTACGGAACCCTATTTTTTTCCAAAATAAAATATAGCCTATGTTACTCGTGGATAATGTAGCTTTCGAATGGTGAAAGAATTTTTAAAATCGGTCCAGTAGTTTTTGAGCCTATTCAGTACAAACAAACAAACAAACAAACAAACAAACAAACAAACAAACAAACAAACAAACAAAGTTTTCCTCTTTATAATATTAGTGTAGAAGTGTAGACAACGGGCCGTGCAGCAGAAATCGTAATATTTTAATTTCGCCATAACTTCAAAACCAAACGTCCAATTTTAATCATTCAAAGACCAAATATTATCTCCATAAACTGTTCTTAGTGATGAAATCATTTATTTTGATAAGGATTAATAGCATGAGTAAAATAAACGCGTTTAAATGTAGTCCAAAAAAAATTCAAGATTTTTAAATAAAAAAATGGTTGCTGTGCCTCACTCGACATAGATGGGTATAGTGTGTCGCGGACTTTTTTGTAGATATTTATAAGATCTACAATTAATTAGAACATTTTATGGTTCTATCTTTTATAGTTTAGGCAGCGTACGCAAAATAAGTAACTTTTCTGGTTGATTTTTTACACCTTGTGTCCGAAAAACCCAAATATCTTACGGAACCCTATTTTTTTCCAAAATAAAATATAGCCTATGTTACTCGTGGATAATGTAGCTTTCGAATGGTGAAAGAATTTTAAAAATCGGTCCAGTAGTTTTTGAGCCTATTCAGTACAATCAAACAAACAAACAAACAAACAAACAAACAAACAAACAAACAAACAAAGTTTTCCTCTTTATAATATTAGTGTAGATATATACAATTACTTTTAATTTTTTCTTATTATTATAAATTATTTATTTATTTAAGTATGTAGTTATTTACAATTGCAGGTGCTACCTGGCTTGGACCCACTCACGAAATCTCTTATATATATTTTTTACATATATATACATTTAATAGTTTACATATAGTTATGTTTTTAGTAGGTAATTAGTAGGTGATTATATTCTTTCTTGTAAGGACCGCCTTATGCGGTAAAAGCCTCCTCCAAGACTTTCCATCTGACCCGATCTCTAGCCAGCCTTGTCCAGACTCTCCCTGCTACCTTTACAATGGCATCATCCCATCTAGTAAATGGTCTGCCTCGTTTCCTTTTCCTTCCAAGTGGGTACCAGTTGGTTGTTATTTTTGTCCATCTATCGTCCTTCAGTCTTTGCAGATGGCCAGCCCAATTCCATTTGGATTTAAGTAAAATCTTTTTTATGTCTTTTGCTTGGGTGCGGTGTCTTATTTCTGAATTCTTTATTCGATATTTTAGTTTGATTCCTAGATAGCTTCTCTCGATTCTTCTTTGCGTTGTTTGCATTTTGTAAAGTTGTTTCTTTGTAAGCGTCCAGGTTTGGCAGGCGTATGTTAAGCATGGAGTTAGACATACTTCCATAGCTTTCGTTTTCAATTTAATGGGAATCGTACCCTTGAATATTTCTCTCATGCTCCAATACTTCTTCCATTCACATAATATTAGGTAGAGTCAATACACGGTGAAATTTTAGTGGTTGTCTTCCCGCGGCAGAAGAATTTGCCCTTAGTATTACTATTAAAATTTTGAGTTAAACTTAAAAAATAAAAATGTTTTTGTTTTGAAATAATTAAAAAAATATCGACAACTCGAAAGTGTGAGAAACAATAGTAACTCCCTAGACGTAACGTGAATAGTAGGTAGGTACATTCACTCAAACCGCGCTGCCAATAAAGTAAAGAAGTTTAGAGAAAAATAAGCTCTCGCGCGTAGTGATACGGTATAAACTAACCTGCACGCACGCGGTATCACTATTGGTTCGAGGTCTCATTCGATTTTTGTTTTTCTTGATTGTAAATTTATCATTTTTGTCTCTAATAATTTTTTATATTTATAAATTGATTGTGACACCACGACAAAATCATTTCGCTTCGGGAAAACAACCATTAAAATTTCAGCGTGTATAAATAGCCCTAACTGAGCTCTAACTGATTTTAATGTGGACTATTCGTCTCGCTAAGCAGCAACTCGTGCACGTTCTGTGGGTAACTTACCTTAAGTGTCTTGTTACTTTGAACACTCTGATGACTTTGTAAGAGGAAAAGCACTTGCTAAAATAAATTAACAAGTAATAATGACTTTTCCGGTCATCACTGCGAAGAATATTTCTCTCATTAGTTGGTAACTAGCCGGTCGAAAATATGGGATTTTTAATCTATACTGTACCTATACAAAACTGCAAAACGCACTGCATATTATATAAAATGAAAAGTTGACTGACTGACTGACTGATCCTTATCAAACCTATAACTCAAAGTACTGGACGCATCGGGCTGAAATATGGCATGCAGATAGCTATTATCACGTAGACATCCTCTAAAAAAGGATTTTTGAAAATTCAACTCCTAAGGGGGTAAAATAGGGGGTTGAAATTTGTGTAGTCCACAAGGATGAAGTCGCGGGCATAGCCTATTTATCAATAGAATCAAATTAGTAAACAATAAAAAGTAGGTAGGTACGTACGTAAGAAGTACATTTTGTTTAGAAGGATCTCGATTCAAGACTAAAATAAAGTTAGTAAATCCATACTATAATATTGTAAATGCGAAAGTGTGTCTATCTGTCTGTCTACTAGCCTTTCACGGCCCATCCGTTCAACCGATTTCGACGAAATTTGGTACAGAGATAGCTTGCATCCCGGGGAAGGACATAGGTCTTTTTATCCCGGAAAATCAAAGAGTTCCCACGGGATTTTGAAAACCTAAATCAAAGCGGACGAAGTCGCGGGCATCATCTAGTTACTTATTAAACCAATTTGTCAATACCAAAAGAGATCAGTCAGCGTACGTAATCAAACTAAATATTTCTCCACGTACAAATATTTTAATAGAATTGTAAATGAAAGTTGATATAAAACCCTCTTCGTCATGGCTCGGTTAATTAATTAAGCCGGCATGGTATCGTTTTTGAAATGGCCGCTAATCTATCTAAGTACCGACCATTTAGAGCCCGGAGAATTGACGATCTTTGCTTTTTAAATACGTAAGCCTGGCTCCACATTTGTATCATTAATCTTTAATCTATAAATAAATAAAAGGAAAAGGTGTCTGACTGACTGACTGATCTATCAACGCACAGCTCAAACTACTGAACGGATCGGGCTGCAATTTTGCATGCAATTAGCAATTAATAATATGACGTCCGCTAAGAAAGAATTTTTGAAAATTTAACCCCTAACCGGTGAAATAGGGATTTGAAATTTGTGTAGTCCACGCGGACGAAGTCGCGAGCACAAGCTAGTCCATACTAATATTATAAATGCGAAAGTGTGTCTGTCTGTCTGCTAGCTTTTCAGGGCCTAACAGTTTAACCGATTTTGATGAAATTTGGTACAGAGTTACTTACGTCCCGGGGGACATAGGCTACTTTTTACCCCGGAATATCAAGGTACAGATGCGTGCCCGGGATCGAAGCCCGGACTCCGCTAATAAGAAGCCGTCTTAACCACTAGCGAACGCCGTTTTTTGCCCATTAATTACTCCAATGAATTCTAACTACTTACCGATCACACTACCTACGCGCCGCATCGAAACGATAGGCACCAAAATGATATAGGTACAGATGTGGAAACAGCTTATAAGTTTTATGGTAATTATTATCTGAGGTAATGGTGATGATGTTCATTTATTTAATTTATGTTTTCGCTTACTTTTGTGGACGTTAATTCTTTAAATAATTACATTTATCTTATCAATATTTACAACGATATCAGTTATGTAAGTATGCAGCTAGCAGTAGGTACATATGAAAAATTGTACCTATAAATTCCTTCCACTCATTGATTGGTTTTCGTATCTTTTGATTTAAGTAATTATTATATAGAAGCGGTGATAACCTAGTGGTTAAGACGTTGGTTTTCTATTCAGCAGGTCGGGGACTCGATCCTGTGCAAACACTTATAATTTAAAATCATCGCATTAATCGTGGTACGAACCTGTAATTTACATATATTATAACATTGAAATAACAATCTGGCAATAATGATGAGGGGTAATAGATTGGCGTGGTATGGGCATATAATGCGAAGGGAAGAAAGCCTTCACTACAGTCACTAGAAGAATGCTAAGTACGCATGTGGAATGAAAAAAGAGGAGAGGACGACCAAAGAAAAGGTGGATAGACTGCGTGAAAGAGGATATGCGTGAAAAAGGGGTGGATAATACCTACGTTGACAAATGACAGAAGAGAGTGGAAGAAGAAAACATGTTGTGCCGACCCAAAGTGAAATAACAATGTCACAGCCCTAGCTAAATAGCATTAAAAATGAGCTGAAAACGGCGCGGGCGCGGCCAATCACACATAGTGGCGGGTGGCGACAGAAATAACCGGCCGCGATTGACGAGATACATACCATTATGGGCTAACGAACATCTCAATTTAGCTAACCACCTGCCTTGCGCTCGCTTTAAATAAACCTACTATTCCTAGGGGTGCTTCTCCATTGCCACGTACGACACGAAAATCTAATCGAAATGTCTGCCTAAAAATCGGGGAAGGGATAGGAAAAAATAATACCACCAAACAAATTGACCAAAGGTATCGATCGAGTAACGATTTTTGATGAACTTTGGGGATGCGAGAGGATTTCTACCGCTCGGAAACACGTGATTGATTCATTGTGATTGAATTACTTGCCTTGCGCCTACTATTCTTAATGGTTTCTCGATTGCTGTTTGACGATACGAAAATAGCGCTGAAATAACTGTAAAGTAATCAGCTCGTTTTGCTAAGAATCACTGTTTACAAATAGTGCAACCGGTTGCAAGTTTAGAAATGATCTTTAGCAGCAAAAATATTATGCCTTTATCATGATGATATTGATATTGCCAATTGCCAACCAAAAAGTGCTATTGGCAAAGCAGCGGGGAAAGTGACCAAACATAGATTATAGCAACACATAGTGGGTAGTAGTCGGAACGATTCAGAATCGATAATGACTGATCTTGTTTCTAGGGTCTAGACTCACTACCGCAATGCAAATTCATATCGCTTAGAAAAAAATATAAATTTGCGCTGCAAAGTTTTTTTCTGCCCGAAAGAACCATCCTATGGTGACGTGAATCTCGTCGTAAATTTTTTCGAAGGCATCGTCAATTCGCGGTATTCAATTTCGCTTCTTAGATTTCTGCCTACATTTTTTCTCAATAAACTCAATGTTTCATTTTACAATGTCGTGGTGTAGTGAAAACAAACCTTGCGGAATTTGGCGAGATGTTAGTATTTTAACCAGTTCTCATATGGAGAAATCTTCGCGGACTGATTTACTTTTCAATTGCCTTGCGAAAATTGATAATGACATATAATGGCGGATTGGTCATTTTATACGTTGCAGAAAGGTAACAAATAAACAGAATCAAACAATTGTTTTACTAGTTCAAACTATTTTACTAGTATTTTGGTAGCCAAGATTAAGGCGTTCTAGAATCTGCTTTGCCAGTGGTAGTCTTGACTAAACTTATCATGAGCGCCTTGAAAAAGTTTTTTGTACACGTTTAAGAACTTTACGCTAACGGCGATAATTTTGCTACCGCATATGAATGCGTCACGTCGCGTCTGTGTGCTAAAGGCAGTAAAAATTATAAAAAACTGACCTTTTAAGTATTCGTTAATCATTAACAGAATCATTACCGAATAAGTAAATATAATTCAGTAATCAATGATCATCTCATCGATCAATCAATGCACAGGTGAAGCCCTTTCATATGATACCCCACTTGATATAGTTATCTTACTTCAAAAATTGAAAATACTAATTATTAGTTTATGACCACAATTTAATTTTTTTGTTTAATGTAACCACAAATTCACGGACAGACAGACAGACAACAAAGTGATCCTATAAGGGTTCCGTTTTTTCCTTTTGAGGTACGGAACCCTAAAAACTGACGATTTGGACTGCAACCAAAAGTCATGGCTGATTTTTGAACCTTTGTGACTCTCCTATTTCCTTATGTCAGGCTAACATTTTCAGATCAATGAATGCACACTTTTCTGCATCAAATTAACTTGCCTTGTCTTAATCTGACGCGCTCGAGTAAATCCCAAAAGCCCCCTCCCCTGCCACTACTATAGGTACGTACTAATTTACTTCAATCGAATCACCACATTAAAGAATTACAAAACAAACTCTACCTACAGTGTAACACCAGAGAAAGGTCAGATCGTTATTTAAGGCATTTACAGGGCATTTACAAAATACAAATGCCATCTTAATTACGGAGCAGAATGTCGATTACGATTTACAGGGACCTTAGTGTATCGAATTGGTAATCGTGCTAAATCTACAGATCTACCTAAAAGTCACAGTCACACACGCCCACTGTCTTGTGACCAAGCTATTTTATCAGCAACCTATTTAAATATAGGTACTAGGCAATATTCGTAAAGAATAATAGACCGACCTGTCGCGTAATAGAATACCTAAATCATATTTTTTTCATAAGCTGTTGTTAGTTTTTTAACAATTTATAAAAAAGTAAATGTGTGGTATTGTACCTACCTATTAGATTTAAGATTTTATTTCAAGTGTCTGAATTGCGTTCGTACAAAAAGCCACAACGTTCACACATGACCCAAAGTCGTACAATTAATAGGGCAATAGACTGACAGACAATGGACTTATTTAAGACCGACCCGAAAAGGAATCGCACGAACCCAAGTCGCGTGAGCACTAGGGACCATTTCTTTTGTAGTAATTGCCTATACCATTTGCATAAGCAGTGCCTCTCGGCCGCATTTTCATGGTAGGTACATGCGGTCATAGACGCTTTCTGTATAGGCAGGTACGGGTATATATGAAAATCGACATGTCTAATCGTTAAATGTGTGTGTGTGTGTATGTGTGTGAAGTAAAATAGTGGAGTTTCTATAAATTGATATGTTTTCTGACATTTTTCCAGTTTTATAACTAGCTGATACCCACGACTTCGTACGCGTGGATTTAGGTACTTAAAATCCTGTGGGAACTTTTTGATTTTCCGGGATGAAAAGTAGCCTATATCACTCTCCATGTCTTTAAATATACCTGCAAAGTGCAATCCTTTTGTATATTTTAGAAAAGGTGACTTACTGATTGACTAATCTATCAACTCACAGCTCAAACTACTGGACGGATCAGGCAGAAATTTGGCATGCAGATAGCTATTATGACGTAGACATCCGCTAAGAAAGGATTCTTGATAATTCAACCCCTAAGGGGGTGAAATAGGGGTTTGAAATTTGTGTAGTCCATGCGGACTAAGTCGCGAGTATAACCTAGTAATTCATAATAGTTAAAAGAAACTGTTGCAATAAACAAATCTCATTTTTATAGCGCATTTAAAAGCGAACATAATATACACATAGAATATTTTTATTATTTATTGATTGCTCGATTGTAAAATTACAATTAACGCGCCGTCGAATGCACTGAATCAATAGAGCGGTATGTACCATCGTCTGTAATTATCCTCCAAATTTATTGGCTTCTGAACACCTGTTGTGGAAGGTAATAAAGCGATTGTAACATGTTACAGTCAATACCTACTATACATTTTTTTATGTCTATTGTAAGCAATGGGTAACTAATTGCGCCGAGATTGTTTAGTATGACCTCTTTGTTTTTTAGGGTTCCGTACCCTCCAACAGGACCCTATTACTTTAGTACCGACAGGCGACAGCGGAGTCTTGTTTTAACAGGACTCCGCTGTCTACCAGTCTATTACGCACAACTAATTTTTACAATAATTATCTTTCCCCTTGACATTTGTTTTTAAACACTGAGTTTCATAATTTATTGATTAAAAATATTAAATTTTTAATATACCATTATTATCGATTATTAGCCTTGGTTTTACAAGATTTTGGTAAACAAGCGACTCCAGTCGCGTGTATTTAGGTGTTTAAAAAATCCGCGGAAAATTTTATTAGCTTTTTAAACACGAATAGACATTATAATTATGTGCCTTACCTATCAGAAGCTTTATTATTTCTTTGATAAGACATGTGAAAATATCATTATAACGAAAGAACCTCATAATATTCTTGCCTGGGCTTTAAATCACGATGTGATAAGCTAAGTACTAACTATTAAACTATCAAGAAAGATAAGCGTTCTTTATTGCTATTATGATTTATAACACCAAATTACTAAATACACAACGAGCAAAATGCATTTGTCCAAACAAATTAGTGCCTACAATCGAATGCTGCAGCATTGGCACTCATTCTTTTAATCGATATTATTAAAATCGATGTGAATAAATATAGGTCATTCAGCTTGTAAATCAAGTAGTTCGAAATCGATTTCAACAAGTGGCTATTAATTAAGTTGTTGTTAGATTAGAAATTAGATAGTTGGGCGGTGATCGCGATAATATAGGATCAGGTAGATAGATATTTTCTTGGAATTCAAATGTAGAGCTTTTGTAATAAAATTATTTCGCAACGGTTTAAGTAACATAAATCTATAATAGATATAACACGATATACACGCTAACTATAGGCCTCATGAAAATGCTCAGAGGCACTTAGCGGTCGATAATGAGAGCTATGCTCGGTGTTTCCCTACGTGATCAAATCAGAAACGACGAGATCCGTAAGAGAACAAGAGTAACTGATATAGCTCAATGGGTTGCGAAGCTGAAGTTACAAAAATTGGCAGGGCACATATGAGCAGTTCGAAAAACTGATAGACGTTGGGGTCCCAAGATGCTAGAATGGCAACTTTAGACCCCCCCACTAGGTGGACAGACGACATCAAACGATTCGCAAAAAGCTGCTGCGTCCAGGTGGCGCAAGATCTAAGGAACCATAGCGTCGACTTCAAAATTCGACATAAGAAAATTAAAGGAGGAGGAGGATCATTCCCATCAGTTTAGTTTGAACTGTTATCATAAATAGTTCTACACCTCAGCTCCACTGAAGGTGTGCGTTGGGCCTTATACAAACAAAGTGTTTCCAAATAAATAAATCGGTAGTTACAGATAGAGGAGGTACTATCAACGGGCTACTAAGGTCACTTAAAAAATCGCAATCACCATTGAAATATCCAATAAATCATACATATCAGTCTAAATTGCCTGTCAACGCACCACAAACAAAAATGACGGTAGAACTTGAATGAAATATGATATTTCTTTTCATTTATCCACCTATCAATAATTATTATCGTGGCCGTCGATTGAGTCATCAATTTCGATTTTGTAATCGTCAAGTCAGCCAATCCAATCAAATATGACCACTGGATTTTGACAAGGCTTTTATTTACCGTCTACGATTTTTTAAAATTATGGTTACATACAATGTTTATAAAAAGGAAAAGCTGACTGAATGACTGACTATCAACGCACAGCTCAAACTACTAGACGGATCGGGCTGTTTAACATGCAGATAACTATTATGACGTTGACATCTGCAAAGAAAAGATTTTTGAAAATTCAATTCCTAAAGGGGTAAAACAGGGGTTTGAAATTTGTGTGGTCCACCGTCCACGCGGATGAAGTGGCGAGCATAAGTTAATTATAATTCATAACACGCATAAGGTAGGGCCACGTATCTTGGAGCGAAATTTTCACACTCGCTACGCTCGCGGATCAAAAAATCCGCCGTGTCGGACCTAATTCTTTTTCTCATTCAAGAGCCTTTTGACCTAATAAACTATAATTAAATAGAGTTCAACGTCTTGACTTTTCTTAAACAATTAATAAAGTTCACATTATTGAAACTATTGTATGAAACAAAATGCCTTTATAAGTAGTCAAAAGGCGTCATAATGACCTCTTATTTGTTAAGAGTATAAAACAATTGAAAGTGAGACCCCGCATTATTTCATATAAGGTCATGTCATACACAGTAATGGCGATTGATGTATTGTGTATAGTACGCAACAGGTTGAGATGGCAATCGGGGTGGGAACGCCCCGTACACCCGCACAGCCCCCGCGCTAACCTAGTGCGGGATAGCGCGGGTGACGTTCGGATGTGCAAGCTGTCCCCCCGCCTCGTACCCCGATTGCCATCTCGACCTGTCGCGTACTATACATGTTCCGATATGACCTTGTACAGACTGTTGCGGTTGTTAGTCACTAAACGGTTAACGGATTTTGGATAATAATTTATCTGTCTTATTATTTAATCGACAAAAATATTACAAGCTAGCTGATGCCCACGACTTTACTACTTTACGACAACTGCGTGGATTTAGAGTTTTAAAAATCCCGTGGGAGCTCTTTGTTTTTCCGTGATAAAAAGTAGCCTACGTCACTTTCCAGGTCTTTAACAAACCGTTGTGAAAATTACGTTGATGTTGCGACGTGATTTGAGGACAAACCAACACATTTTCGCATAATATAGGTACAAGTGTATGCGATACAGTCATAAGTTCTGATCTATATACTATGTTAAAAGGTATACCTTTGTATAGCTACAGAACAACCTTTGTATACTCTTTGATACGTACTTACCCAAGTACAGCATTTTCAGCAGAGTGACAGCTGGTCGCTATCAAAAATTCCATGCTAAAAAACTAGGTGACCATTTAAAGAATAAAATTTACTTAGAGATAAACTTATTATGCATATTTCTGTAACTTATCCTATCTTATAATGCAAACAAGTTAAGCATTTTAAGATAACATAATAATATAATGCTTATGTTTGCGAATATTTACGATTATTTGCTAAAATATTTATCTCGCACTTCCCGAGATAAGACAACGGGCTGTTACAAAAAGTTATGGGCCAATAACCAGATAGGTACTGACTAACTGTTGATTTTACTTGATAATTGCGTACAATTCAAGATTACTATTCAATTTTGAATATTCAAGATTATTTCAATATAAGTATTTATTAATAGCGACGAACGCGGATTCGCTCTGCGAAAATATGAATCCTCTTTATGTCCTATCCCGTGGGAGTTTCGAAAAATCCGGCCTTATTTCTTATCCAGTCATAAAAGGAACCAGTCACAAAGTCGCGGGCATCATCAGTACCCTTATTATAAATGCGAAAGTGTGTTTGTTTGTTGGTTTATTGGTTTGTTCGTTTGTTGGTTTGTCTTTCAATCACGTCGTAACGGAGCAACGGATTGACGTGATTTTTTGCATGGGTAGGTATAGTCAAATACCTGGAGAGTGACATACTTTTTATCCCGGAAAACCAAAGAGTTCCCACGGGATTGTTAAAAACCTAAATCCACGCGGACGAAGTCGCGGGCGTCAGCTAGTAAGCAAATAAATTAGTATTAGTACCTTATGTTTTAGAAATTACATACAAGTTAAGTATAAGCCAGAGAGAAATACTTGTCTCGATCTGATATCGTTAAAAATAAAGCTCTATTAAACTCTATTGAAGATTCAAGTCTTGTAAAAAAGGTGGTAATATAAAGGAGCCCTTACAATTAAGTTATTTCAAGAATCCAGTTCTTGGAACCTCGAATTAAGTCATAACAAGCCAAACTAGAAAGCAATTTTATTCCCATCAAAACACAATGGGACAAAACAATACACACCATCTCACACCGATTCGATTCAGTTGTTGTGTACAATTATAATCGATTCTATAATCGATAGTTATAATCGATACGAAAATAATTATTTCCGACCTTACCGCGGGAGTTAATCGTTGAATAGAGGATAATTAATTTAATTAATATTGCTGCAAAGTCGTTAGCGGTTACATAAAGGCTACCGAAAACATGGGTAGTGGGTACCTTTAGACAGCGAGGTCAGTTATTGAAAACATGGTATTTTCTTCTGAGAATTATAGGAACAAACAAAATGGGGCCACTTATTACTACAAAATAAAGCACGTAACTCGAAAAGTTAGAGGTGCATGACTCGGATCGAGCCCGTGACCCCCTGAGTAGGGGGCTGACTAAACCACTAAGCTGTCACCGCTTTCACAGCACTGATATTTTTTTCCGATGCAAGCTAGCCCTTGAATACGATCTCACGGTGGTATATAAATAATGATGACGTAGTCTATGGAAACGGGCTAACTTGGAAGGGATATGGCAGTTTCACAAAACTTTTAGTATTTTAAGTAAGAATAACTTTTAGTAAAAATAATAACTTTTAATAAGTCAAGAGTGAATGGGCATCTTCTAGGTAAGCGCGCTCCATCTTAAGCTGCATCGTCACTTGCCACCATCTAGGTGATTCTCTAACTCAGTGTCTAACACTAAATGATAGCCACCGAGGTTGGTTAGTTCTAGCTGCTTCACTGGGTGATATTAAAATGTTTTTTTCGTAGAAAATCTTCAACGGATTAAAAAATGAGCGCCGTAGCCTATCATTCAGTGTTAGAAACTGAGTTAGCGAATCACCCTGCTGGTCTGATTGCAGCCAAGCGCTAGTCTATAAATTAAAAAGAAAGAAAAACACAAAGTACCTATGATTCGCATCTGACCGATTTTTTCATTCAAAAATGTTAATTTTGTAACCACTTAAGCAATGACATTACCGGAGAGAATTAATAATTCAGGGTTAAACAATAACCGTTTATTAGAAATATACCTAGCTAGGTGTAAAATACGCATACATACATAGACTATGCGACAGGTTGAAATAGTGATCGGGGAGGAAACGCCCCGCAAAGCCCCCGTGGCGCTAGCCCGGTGCGGGCGAGCGCTGGGGCTGTGCGGGTGTGCCCCTCCCCGATTACCATTTCAACATATCGCGTACTATAAGGTGTAAACGAATTTTTTAGCTACCATTAGTTTGCCAATTATTATTTTTTCCATTTTTAGAATAGGTATTGAGTGATTTCCATTATATATAATGTCTGTCCCGGCTTTACTCACGTGTTTAGTCGACGTTAGCCCGACTAGTTTCGAACCCATCCGGGGTCCTTTTTCAAGGGAGTCAGTTCGCGCTGTTTTATAGACGCTGAAATTTTTCCCGAAGCAAAATGATTTTGTCGTGGTGGTGGTACAATCGATTTATAAATATAAAAAATTTCCAATCGAGAAAAACAAAAATCGAATGAGACCTCGAACCAATAGTGATACCGCGTGCGTGCAGGCTAGTTTATGCCGTATCACTACGCGCGAGAGCTTATTTTGCTCTAAACTTTTTCACTTTATTGACAGCGCGGTTCGAGTGGATGTACCTACCTACTATTCACGTTACGTCTAGGGAGTTACTATTGTTTCTCATACTTTCGAGTTGTCGATTTTTTTTTTTTTAATTATTTCAAAACAAAAACATTTGTAATTTTTAAGTTTAACTCAAAATTTCGATAGTACTACTGAGGGCGAATCGTTCAGCCGCGGGAAGACAACCACTAAAATTTCACCGTGTATAGGTATTATGTTTTTATCTGTCGGACAGACAAAACGCAAGCACCTGCTAGTGTACAATTTACTAGTGTTTATCGAAAGTATTCAGTTGTACAGCAGGTATATTGTGAGCTAAGGCAATAAATCTTTTATACGGACGTACGCAAGCGTAGGTACGGTGTACCCACCTTGACCCAGTACATGTGACCCAATAATAGTTACGTTTGAGCCTCTAGTTATTCTATAGATCGTAGATAATTGTAAACTGTTCGTCATACTTGTATGAAACAAGCTTAGGCTCACGACTTCGTCCGCGTGGACTACACAAATTTCAAACCCCTTATATCACCCCCTTAGGGGTTGAATTATCAAAAAATTTCAAAAAGTAATATGTTTAGAATAATTTTTAATGTATTAGTGTAAATAGCCGTAAGTGAACCTAATTAATAAAAATAAAAAAAAATTTAATTTTATTACCATCCGCAGCAAACTCGAGTTGTCTAATCAAATACATGTAAGAACTATCCACCTGTCGTTAGCTCCTCGTAGGTAGTGGGTAACCAGTAAGCAAGTAATTTCAGGCTGGTTAAAAATTCAAATTTATGCTAATGTGGCACAGCGCCATGCACTCTAATTGGATTAACGTATGGTGAACACTATACGTTTATATGCGTATCTATTGGCCATTGGGTGTTAACTTGCTGATAAATACATAGCTTATACTTGCGACTTCGTCCGCGTGGACTACACATATATCAAACCCCTATTTTACCCTTTGCCAATCCGCACTTGGTCAGCGTGGTGGACCATGGCCTAACCCTTCTCTTACTGAGAAGAGATCCGTGCTCTGTAGTGAGCCGGTGAAGGGTTGATCATGATCAACCCATGGTTGAATTTTAAAGAAATCCTTCTTAGTGGCTATCTATTAAATACGTCATAATAGCTAACTGCATACCAATTTTCAGCACGACCCACCCAGTAGTTTGAGCTGTGCGTTGATAGATCAGTCAGTCAGTCAGTCAGTCACCTTTTCCTTTTATATATTTAGACTAGATGATGCCCACGACTTCAATAGATAAGTAAAACTGGTTTATAAAAACTCCCCTGGGAATTTAATTTGGATAAAAGTGGCTTACCGTCTCTAGGATGCAAACTATCTTTATACCAAACTAGCTGATCCCCGCGGCTTCGCCCGCGTGGATTTAGGTTTTTAAAGATCCCGTGTAGCCTATGTCACTCAGGAATAATGTAGCTGTCTACTGGTGAAAGAGTTATTAAAATCGGTTCAATAGTTCCAAAGATTACCCCCTACAAACAAACTTAACGACATTACCTCTTTATAATATTAGTATAGATAGATGATGCCTGCCGCGTGGATTTAGGTTTTTAGATATAGCGTGGGAACTCTTTGATTTTCCAAGACAAAAATTAGCCAGCGCTGGCATCCGTTCCCGGGACGCAAGCTATCTTTATACTTAATTACGTTAATTATGCTGCCATGTGATTTGCGTGATGTGCCAGTGGGCAGGTCATGTCTGTCGTAGAGACGATGGCCGTTGGAGCCGGAAAGTCCTTGAGTGGAGACCGCGTTTAAGCAAGCGTATAGTGTGGGACGCCCTCCAGCACGATGGACCGACGAGATAAAGAGGCTGGCGGGAAGTGGCTGGATGAGGAAGGCTCAGGACCGAGTGTGGTGACGCTCTTAAGGGAAGGCCTATGTCCAACAGTAGACGTCCACAGGCTGATGATGATGATGATGTGATTAGTATGGTTGCAAAGCAAATCATGATCATCATCATTATCATTGTCATCACCGACAGACGTCCACTGCTGGATATGGGGCAGCGGCTCTCTGCGACTTTATTAGAAGCAAACCTTACTTCATAGAATTAATCTAAACTAGATTTTTCTCAACTACCCAAATGGCAAATTAGTAAATCTATTGTATATTTTAATAGCGGAAAGCTTTGACTGGCCAGATATAAATCTATTCCAATCATCAACACAAATCTAAGATACCAAATCCATTTACGAGTCTCACAACTTGACAGGCTACCAGTTTTTACAAGCGATAGCCATCTGACCTCCGTAACTCTTGGATGAATCAGTGGCGTATAGGTTAGAATAATTTTCCATCTAAACGGATTATTTATCATACTATTTTATGTTAATGCCTTCGCACCACTTTGGGGTCATAATCCTAATCCTAATCCTAATATCCTAATAATATTTTAAATGTGAAAGTGTGGATGTTTGGATGTTTGTTACTCAATTACGCAAAAACTACTGGACGGATTTGGCTGAAATTTGGAATGGAAATAGATTATACCCTGGAACGTGACATAGGCTAGAAAATCAAAGAGTTCCCGCGGGATTTTGAAAAAAGTAAATCCACGCGGACGAAGTCGCGGGCATCAGCTAGTGAAGAAGAAGAAGAAGAAGAATGTTTTTTTTTATTCATGTAAACTTTTTAAAAGTGCTTATGAATAGTCAGGTTTAATTTACCACTGGTTCGGAATGCCGTTCCTACCGAGAAGAACCAGCAAGAAACTCGGCGGTTGCTCTTTTTAATTTTTCAATTTACAATGTTATTATACCGTACTATACAAGCCATTGCAGCCCCGTGCATTGCTGGAGCGAGTCAAATCCAAGCTTTTTTTATCGTTTGCATAGTCTGCGACTGTATAATATGCTTTTTTTAGGAGCATACTTTTAACACATTTTTTAAACTTGTGTAAAGGCAAGTCTAAAATTGCTTGTGGAATTTTATTATAAAATATTACACTCATTCCCACAAATGACTTTCGCACCTTCCAGAGGCGGAGCGCAGGAGTAGCTAGCTTATTTTTGTTTCTAGTTTGCCTATCATGGAGATCACTGATTTTTTTGTAACTGTGAATGTTTTGTCGTACAAAAATTATATTATTGTAAATATATTGGGAAGCTACTGTAAGAATACCTATTTCCTTAAATATCTCTCGTAGGGAATCGCGCGGTTTTAAATTATAAATTGCACGTATTGCCCTTTTTTTAGTAGCCCATAAGCCTCAAAAGCTCAATGGTTATAGGAGCGGACTGAAATCCGAAAGGTCGACAGTTCAAACCCCACCCTTTGCACTATCGTCGTACCTACTCCTGGCACAAGCTAAAAATTAAAAAAATCAATTTAAATAGCTAATATTCTTTAAAAAAAAATATAATCCGCCTTGTTTTTGAGGGTCTCCCAGGCGCAGTTTTGGATGGCGCAGTCTTAAAAATTAAAGAGTTAAATGTCTCAGGTTTCCTTCTTGGCTGGGGTAATTAAGGCTCAGGTTGAGTCTGGCTGGAGGATTAAGGCATGACCTTCACTACCACCCTACCAGTAAAATCGTGCCGCCAAACGATGTGTGTTCCGGTACGATGTCGTAAGAAAATCGATTACTGCCATACCCCACCAAGGTTAGCCTGCTTCTGTCTTAGATTGCAGTCCATTTGCATCACTAACCATCACAAGATCAATGATTAATCAATAAAATTAGCCCTTGATTCCGATCCCTTGTCACCGAATAATAAAAATGTTTCAAGGGTAGGTACTGCCCGCCTAAACGGCGAGATAGATTAGGCGAGTAAACTAACTTCTAAAAAGAAATGGTTCTTAATTCGGCCCGTTTTTTGCGTACCAAGTATAGGTAAGTAATACTTGTCATTGAACTCCGGGTTCCAACTCCTCAATTCTGATGCCGCCATATAGCTCTAAGCTTTATACCGAAATGAATAAACCGGCCAAGTGCGAGTCAGGCTCGCGCACCGAGGGTTCCGTACTAAAGTCGTATTTTTTCGACATTTTGCACGATAAATCAAAAACTGAATCAAATGCACAAGTGAAGCTCTTTCATATGATACCCCACTCGATATAGTTATCTTACTTTGAAAATTGAAAATACTAATTAAGTATTAGTGTTCATGACCACAATTTAATTTTTTGTGTGTGATGTAACCACAAATTCACAGTTTTCAGATTTTTCCCCTTAGGTATATCTGCTATAAGACCTAACTACCTGCCAAATTTCATGATTCTAGGTCAACGGGAATCACCCTGTAGGTTCCTTGACGGACAGACAGACAGACTGTCAACAAAGTGATCCTATAAGGGTTCCGTTTTTCCTTTTAAGGTACGGAACCCTAAAAATAATTTAAGACAAATCTAGCATAAATTATACCGTCTAATTTAGTTGTCTTCTTGCATTACACTGTTACGCAAATAATTTATGACATGGAATATAAATAACAATACACAAGCAACGTGTATTTAAATGGCACGTGTTTAATTTTAGAATTTTCCTTAAGGCTATATTTATTCTGAACTCATAAATACTCGTAGAAATAGCTTCTAAGATATTGGCACCTCAAATCTTATGTAGGTACATAAGATTTGAGGTGCCAATATCTTAAAAGGGACTAAATAGAGTAGGTACTCTATTTAGTTTAAATTGATTATGTAGGTACCTACTTATTCAGTTTTAGGGTTCCGTACCTCATACTACTTCCTCGTCTACTTCCCGTTGACCTAGAGTCATGAAATTTTGCAGGTAGGTAGGTCTTACAGCACAAGTAAAGGATTAAATCCGAAAACCGTGTATTTGTGGTTACATCACACAAAAAAAAATGTGTTTCAATTTTTAAAATAAGATAACCAAAATTCCTTTTATATGATACCCCAAAAGGGGTGACATATGAAAGTACTTTACTTGTACATTGTAAAATTGATTTTAATTTATGTTTATGCATTTGCATTAATTGTTTTAGATATATCGTGCAAAATATCGAGAAAATACCCGAGTACGGAGCCCTCGGTGCGCGAGTATCTGCGAATGTTTTTGGTACCAATAAAAAAACTCCGAAAATGGTGAGTACTAGTGGTTGAATCCTAAACCCCCGAATTTTAAGTTTTTAACCACTAGGCTGTCATCCATCTTAGGTAAGTAATACATATGTAGCTACAAAAAATAAAATAAGTAGGCTCACCTAAGTTCTTTAGTAGAGTAGGTACTGAACGCCATTAAAGTGCCACCATTTCGTCCCACTGATACAATATTTATATCTTAACACTTCAAAAGTAAATCAGGGTGTATCAGTAAATGGTACAAGCACTCCTAGGTAATGCATCAATTAATCAGAACTAGTAAATGATCACTATAGCGGTCGTATCTCGTCCATACGTCCCTGCGACCTAAGTAGCGCTTATTTTATAAGGAGATGTTTTATATGAGAGATAACGGGTGTGTTTGTAGTTTGTACGCAATTTACCATCGTTTTTTTTATATCATCATCATCATCATGATGATCAACCCATACCCGGCTCGCTACAGAGCACGGGTATCCTCTCAGAATGAGAAGGGTTTTGGCCACAGTCTACCACGCTGTCCATGTGCGGGTTGGTAGACTTCACACACCTTTGAGAAAATTATGGAGAACTCTCAGGCATGCAGGTTTCCTCACGATGTTTTCCTTCTCCATTAAAGCAAGTGATATTTAATTACTTAAAAGGTTAAAACGCACATAGCTCCGAAAAGTTAGGGGTGCGTGCCAGGGATCGAACCCTCGACCTCCGCTTATATTTTATATCATATGAACTGGTAATTTAATGATTTGAAGCTTATTTCATGGTTTAGCGTATTTGTATTCGTCCCGCGACTCATGGAACTGAGTCGAAATAATATCGGCAGTTAAAAATCGCCTAATTAATCGTGGTATGTACCTACCCGTTTTATACAATACAACTGGTAATTTATTCTTCACTCAAAATTTGTTTTCAAGGGCTAAATACAAATTATTTTTTGAAGCTTTTAATATATATCTAGGTAAGCGTTTATACAAAAACGACTAAGTGTATATTACGACTAATACTTACTACAGATTTTCATCTCTCCACTCCATTTTCGTCACTCCATATCAGATCAGTTTTGTGTACAACAAATGCTATAGAAAGATTTAATTTTTAGGTTAATCAATCAATTAAAAGAACACTATGATGTAGATGACTACCTAAAATAATAAATTTCGCATTCATGATATTAATATGTCTTTCTGTCTGCCTGCTACTACGTTTTAACATCGCATCCGTTTAACTGAAAATTCGTTAAAAAGTTAGCTTACATCCCGGGAACCAACAGTCCAACACTTTTGTCCCGGAAAATTGTTTGAGTTCCTACGGGATTTTTAAAACCTAAATGCACGTTGATGAAGTATTGGCCATTATCTATTTGGTAGAGATGCATATCCTGGAGCCATTGACTACTTTTCATCCCAAAAAATCAAAGACTTTTGAAAAACCTATATCCATGAAGTCGTGAACATCATCTAGTAAAATATAAGCATAAAAAACAACAAAAGAATGCAAATAATCCCAGACAAACTATGTTAACTACTGCAAAGAATTTATAAAAGTGAACAAAAAACCCTTGTGCAACCTCTTAAGCCGTGGCAAATTCATAAATCCAACATACTATTGAAACGTCGAATAATGATGGACGCACATAACCGATCCGGTTGCGAATAATTAGGCTGAAGATTCGCTAGTTCCCATGCCGGTATGTAAAAATTGTTGAGAAAATACCATACGTGCGTGATCGCTAATTCGCGGGGAGCGGTTGCAGCTTCAGCATTTAGATAAGAGCTGGGAACTTACCCGTTTAATTGTACGCCAGATGATTGCGGGTTTCGGTATTGAGTAGGTACATTTCTGACTCTTTATACCGTTTTTTTTGAATTAGGTAAATAGGTACACTTTAACCAAATGTTAAAAATTAACTCTCCTGTTATTCATAGTTATTCTTTAATTGCTTTGATAACCCAGTTGTTAAGATGTCTGTCTTGTTTGTCGGGGGTTCGTGCGGAGTGCGGCATCTCTACAGAGTTATGTGCGTTAGCAATTATCAAACATCACTTTTTTGGCTAGCGTGGTAGACTATGGCCTAAAACATTCTCATTCTGAGAGGAGATCCGTATCAGTAGTAATGAGTTGATGATGATGATGTTACCTACTTATGACATTCTTTCACAGAATTGAACCATTATAGACGAATGTCCCAAAAAATATAATAATAACCCAATTATCAAGTTTAAGCCTATTTAGTTAAAATAACCTTACCTTTCTAAGTTAACCGATTAAGCAGCAGTTAGCGTCAGTTTCCTTCAAGCCCAATTTAACGGATTAGCACAAGGCCGCGTTTGTACCACCAAAAATATCCACATGCACGCTACCATCAAAATACAGCCTTGAACCGAGCGAACCGAAAATCGATAATTACGTAACAAAATCGATGTTCTCACGATTCCGAATACAGTTATCCTGAATGCCGGTTTAAAGATTTAAACAATGGTTTCGCTTTTGATAGGAAAATTAGAGAAAATTAGCGAGTTGGACCGGCTACCGTCTGATGGTTATTGGCACTAATAGTGCCCGCCGGGAGTCGAACCTGGGAGAGTGGTGTCACGCCCGCGCCGCACGCCACTGACCGCCGGGGGTTCACATGGGTAAGGAACCGCGCGTTTTTAGACAGAAAATGTGGATATGGTCGTTTATTTTTTATATATTATTATTCCTTTTTTACCTCCGACGGATAAAGACTGGACTAACAAGGTGCAATTTTGGAGCAGGAAGGTGATGAATATTTCGAATGTCAAATTAATCTAACTTCCGGGGATAATTATAATTTCTTTTTCTAGATTATATCTATTTATATCTATATCTACATATATAAAAGTAAAAGGTGACTATAGGTAACTTACCGATCTATCAACGCACATCTCAAATTACTGGAACGGATCGGGCTGAAATTTGGCATGTAGGTATTTATTATGACGTACAACACCCGCTAAGAAAGGATTTTTGAAAATTCAACCCCTAAGGGGGTAAAATAGGGATTTGAAATTTGTGTTTGTGTAGTCTACGCAATAAAATAGCTTCCCAACAAAATCAAAGCCGATTGAACTAATTTCTTTCTCCATAAACCTACATGCCACTAAATTAGAACCTCCAAAAACCGACCTAGTTCCACCGTGACGTACACTCAAAAGCCGGCACCATAACACATTTGTGTGCGACACTACTGCGGCCATGCCAGTCGTGTTGCGGCAAGCACGCGTCAGTAAAAGCTCCCGGGCCTAGAGCTGACTTAGTGCCACTAATTCTAGTTTTATAGGGAGGAGGGGTTCGAAATTTGTGTAGGTAGTCCAAGCGGACGAAGTCACCGGGCATAGTTCTTCAACATGCAATTTAGTATTGTCTATTATTTTACATTCCATTTGTCTATAGTAACTACATACGAGTACGATACGTTGGCATTACAAGACTATAAATTTTCCATCGTGTATTGGCAGTTTGCATATGATTTGTTCTAGACGTCAATGTTATTTACTGAATTCAACGTTATTTGCAATTGTTTATAGAAATAAGACTTTCGTGAACTGACAAATTATTTTAATGATTCTGAATAAAGTTCATTGGTATGATTCAGATGTACAGTTTTTTTTTTACAAAAATGAAACCAGCGTTGTTTCTTGAAGCTAGTAATAAACAAGCGGTACTTATAGGCGATTTTTTTCTTAACTGTGTAAGTAGTTACATTATGTACTTAGTGAAAATTTAGAATAGAAAGACACTCACGAAATGTATTTTGAGCGTAGTAAGTAGTTAATACGGGGCAAAGTCGAGAGCAAAAGTAAGAATTCAAATTTTACCGGAAAAATTAATCATGGGGTCATCTACCTATATAAAATAGAAGGTGCCCTTTCATTCTTCCTTTGAGGGTCCCAATATTGAAGTTGGTGCAGAAAATGGAATTCGGAAGGGCATTCCATATTCTTCTAGTAGTGCGCAGAGAAGTTAGCAGATTAGATACGAGGAAGCGAATCGCTTTGTACGAGTCCGTGGAATTTCGACAACAGCAAAACCGGACATTTCAAAATACCTACGCGCCTAGTTGAAAAGATTTTATAGTCAGTTCAGATTTTGGGTAAGTGTGGGTTTAAAATTTATGAGTTTAGAGGGCATTCTAGTAAATATCCTCCCCTTTTGTGTTGTATACTATCAAGCTTATTCATCTCTCGTCTAATTCTAGTATATGTCATCTTTTAAGACGTTTAGTGTTGGGGTTTACAAGCAATTTATGTGCCAATGCATTAGGATGTTTTTCCAGTCTAAGTTTGTACTTTGTGGAATACTTTTTCACTTCCTCTTTGATTGTTGGCATTTGCAAAAAAGTCAGATAAAAGAAATATTTTAAATCTTATCCACGTTATCCTTACATCATTCCGGGATGACTACCGTCCCCGCGAGTACAGCCGGGCCTCGATAAGCGACGATCGTGGGAATCGCAGTTTGCATATCATTTGCAAACTTTGCTCACCGATCGTAACAATACTGATTGTCTTTGCTAACCGGTTTTGTTCAGGTATTTTTTTTTGTTTGCATTTCTCGTCTTTCTTTTTCGAAATATTGGAATTTATTTTTTACTGTGTATCTTATTTGTCAAAAATATTATGTGCAAGATTGCTCTAAAAAGTAGGTACCTAATGAAATGAAAAGCAAATTGAAAACCTTCTTTTTTCTTTATTTTTCTTCATAAGTAGTCCTATTCATCATTTCTAAGGATCGGAACCCCTTTACATTATCATATGAATGGTAAGGGGTTCCCAAGATTATTCCGTATACAGCTCAACTAAGAGAACTTTGATGGTGAAAATTCAATTCAATTCAATTTATTTATATATGTTGCAAATTACAAAAACTCCTTAAATTTAGTGAACAGAAAAGGTAGATACAATAAATGTTGAATGAAACCTGATGGAGTGCTTTGGCATCCGTACTAGGAAAACCTGTGTTACGGGCACAGCAAAAAAAATATTGAAATTTCATTAAAACTAATGCAACGAGAAACACGGACTGCGACTTTTATTTATACTTTTAGGTAGAGCTGATAGAGAATAAAATAATATTAATAACATCTAGCTATAAGGTTTCTACAGATGTAAATTATAAATTTGTTTGATGCTAGATGATGCCCACGACTTCATCCGCGTGGATTTAGGTTTTTAAAATCCCATGGGAACTCTTTGATTTTCCGGGATAAAAAGTAGCCTATGTTCTTCCCCGGGATGCAAGCTATCTATGTATACCAAATTTCGTCAAAATCGGTTGAGCGGATGGGCCGTGAAAGGCTAGCAGATAGACAGACAGAGAGACAGACAGACACACTTTCGCATTTATAATATTAGTATGGCTATGGATGATGATAAAGGGTAAAACATAACATACCTACAAATCATTTTACGCCTAGCTCAAAGCAGAAACATTTAATGTTATTCAATATCATTAGAATTAACATGAAATACAAAATGAACTTCATGATGCGTTGATGGGTAACCTTTGCATCTTGTGCTGCATTGCTGTGGCAGCTACTTACCCTAACAAACCGTGGATAAATTAATCTCTAACACGCATGAAGGGCTGTCAGTTTGTCTGCCGCCACTTCTTTGCCTTGATCTACCTACACTAGCGACCACCTGCGGCTGCACTCCCCTGGATAACTCAAAAGTTCAGCGCTATTCCTTGTCTACACAATAAAAACAACTCCTGCGCATTTCAGCTTTTTAGATTCAATAGTTTGGGCTGGGCGTTGAGTTAAGTCACTGAATGGGTCAGGACTTTTCTTTTTATATATTTAAGACTAGGTGATGCCCGCGACTTCATCCGCGTGGATTCAGGTTTTTAAAAATCCCGCGGGAGCTCTTTTCTTTTTCGGGATAAAAAGTAGCCTAGGTATATTCCCCGGGATGTAAGCTAACTGGCTAACTCTATACCGAATTTCATCAAAATCAGTTAAACTGTTGGGCCGTGAAAATCTAGCAGACAGACAGACAGACTTATAATACTAGATGATACCCACGACTTCGTCCGCCTGAAATTAGGTTTTCTAAAATCCTGTGGGAACTCTTTGATTTTCGGATAAAAAGTAGCCTACGTCCTTCTCCGGTAAACAAGCTATCTTTGTACCAAATTTCGTCAAAATCGGTTGAACTGATGGGCCGTGAAAGGCTAGCAGACAGACAGACGGACAGACAGACACACAGACACACTTTTGCATTTATAATATTAAGTATGGATTAAGTATAGATTTATAAATCTGCATATTTAGGCATTATAAGTAGGAATAATTTAATAGTATTTAGAAGGAGAGAGGGGCTAGTTTGAAAAACCAATAGACGTAGAGGTCTCTAGGTAGAATGGCGGCCTCGCATCGGAAAGCAACGTTGGAACACCCCCCCACAAGATGGACTTCAAACGAGTTGCATAGAGTCATTGGATCAGGCGGCGCATGGCGGACAAATCTACTTCTGATTATTGTTATAGTAAAAGCGTTATGCTGATTTCTGAAGATGAGAGAAGAAGGATCCATTCATTATACGGACTTCATAAAAATAGAGCTCTACACGAAGCTTCTTTGAATTTTAAATTTAGTTTCCCCGGTTATTTCTACGTAGCATTAGTCCTAATTTAGCAGGTCCTAAAATTTCATACAAATAAAATTTTCGTAAAAGGAATTAAATAGTAGACCATCTGTACCGATCAGTGCTATTATTTCGTCTGAAACGTGGCCAACCGTTACGGGCTAAAAACTATAAAGCAAATCGATAGTTGGCTACATTGTTAAGACAGGTCCGTAGGATTTATTTACTAGTTTACAGTACAACATTATTTCTCAAGAAACCGTCTAAGTGTTGATCTTCCTTGCCGATAAGCCCTAATGCTGGTATAACCTATGGTCTTTTAATACAGCGTGTCGAACCATCGGATATCGTAATGGTGGATATTAGAGGCGTTGTAATTGTACGATAGTTGTTATTAAAGTTGGTTACTAGATGTATTTGAATAGCTGATGCAGAAATATTTATCTATATACTTCTAATTTACATAACTTGTCACAACAATAGGTAGATCTACTTAGGTCTACTTGTTTACTAATAGATAGCGAGTGTGAAGATCATACCTCATCAATACCCGGCTGAGTTTGTTGTGGGCTCTTCTCAGACCTGGGCGCGTTTGGAACCCTCGTAGCTTTAGTTTTAAGTTTGCGTAATAATTATCACCACTATATCTTAGAAATCCAACATCTGACCTTCAAAAAGAGTTATTAATTACCTATTTTAAATAAATCATTTGACTTTGACTTTGACTTTGACTAAGATTCTGTTTATTAACTGGCTAAGTGCGAGTCAGACTCGCACGCCGTAGTTCCGTACTAGAGTCGAATTTTAACTATTTATGCATAAAAATAAACAAAATCTGTTTTAGAATGTACAAGTAAAGCCCTTTCATATGATACCTCATTTGGTATATTTAGTTGTCTGTCTGTCTGTCGGTCTGTCAGGAATACCTACAGGGCAGCAAGCGAACCGTATAGCTTAGCAGTCAGATCGTCGGGCGCGATCCCAGGAGACGTGGGTTCGAACTTCGAATCCTGCCAGTCCGCAATTTTTGACATGTATTTAAAATTATTTAGAGACAGTATTCTGACGCCTTTAGCCTCAAACATGGTAAATGCGTTGGTTTTCGCGAACTACGAACTTTAATAAAATCCTCAATAGCTCAACGGTTAGAAGGAGCTGACTGAAAATCCGAAAGGTCGTCGGTTCTTCTCCTAGCACAAGCTTAATGCTTAGTTGGAGGGGAAAGCCATCATTGGCTAATATTCTTTAAAAAAACATACTACTAATTTTAATATTAAGTAGTTTAAGCTTACAACGACGACCAACAGTTCAACATAGGGACCTAGCTACTAGGCCAGTTTGGGTCGCTTCTTCGTCCAGCACTTACCGCACGATTGCTCTGTCTAAATGCCTTCGTCGAGCCTCTGTACGTAATATCATATCCTTATTTAGTGGTAGAGGTATAGAATAATCTAAGTAGGTACAGTACTTACGCAGCCAAAAGTGGTGAACATCGATCTTTAGAAGGAGATAGCAGATTTGTAGAGCACTGTCTCGGTCGTTGCGCCCGACAAAACGTCATATGGGTATGAGTGACAGAGACAACGCTCTACAAACCTGAAAAGTCATTCTAAAGGCCGATGTTCATCACTTTCGACTGCGTACTGTAATCTAATTATGCAAGCCATTGGTTACAAACCTTGTTGAAAATAATTGGATTTTCTGACGTAAACACACACGAGGGCCATAAGTTGTAGCTGCGAGAGACGTTGCCGCGTTGACGGAGGCAAGGGCAAGAGGTCCCGAAGGTTGGCAATCTCTGCGTTGATCAGGTCGCGCCGGAGTTTGGAAGCGCCTTTCGTTGATTTGCCTTGGTCGAACCTGGCGACAGAAATGGTAAACATTTTCATACGATGAAAATCAAATAGGTATAGTACGCGTCAGGTTGAAATGGCAATCGGGGAGGGAACGCCCTACACACCCGCACAGCCCCCACGCTAACCCAGTGCGGGCAAGCGCAGGTGTCGTGCAGGTGTGCGGGGCGTCTCCCTGCCTCATACCCCGATTGGCATCTCGACCTGTCGCGGACTTTATTTAACTACCTTGTGCTCGCGACTTTGTCTGAGTGGACTTCATAAATTTCAAACCCCGATTTAACCCCCTTACGGGTGGAATTTCGTAAAATCCTTTCTTAGTTGATACTTACCTAAGTACTCTTTACAAAGAACACACCCTCCCAATTTCGTGTCGTTAGAACCAGCGGCTTAGGCAGTGCGTTGATATATGTATAAGTCAGTCAGGACTTTGAATTTTATATATATACAGATTGACCTAATTAATTAATTAATTGATCTGAGTTTAACCGGATCAAGCACCATGGATGTCATAACATAATGTTGACTAGAATAGATGTAGGTGTCGTTAACTATTTGGAATGCGGCTGGTTAGTATTGCAAATTGTTGCTATCTTGGATTGTATCTATAATAAAATACGTCATCAAATTTATTATAGACTAGACTGTCTCCGTCTGGTGTGATGATGTCATTAGAATACTAGTCAATAAGTTGAACTAACACCTTGTATATTAATTTTTAAAAAACAGCCAAGTGCGAGTCAGACTTGCGCATCGATGGTTCCTTACTACAGTTGTATTTTTTGACATTTTGCACTAATAATCAAAATCTATGCGTAAAAATAAATAAAACTCTGTTTTAGAATGTACAGGCAAATCACTTTCATATGATATCCCACTTGGTATAGTAATCTTACTTTGAAAGTTGATGTTCATGAACACATTTTAATTCTTTTTTATTGATGTTACCAGAAATTCACAATTTTCGGATTTTTCCCCTTACGTATGCTATAAGGTCTGACTACCTGCCAAATTTCATGAGTCTAGGTCAACGGAAAGTACCCTGTAGGTTTCTTGACAGACAGACAGACAAGAAAGTGATCCTATAAGGGTCCCGTTTGTCCTTTTGAGGTACGGAACCCTAAAAACATATAATTACGGTAATAACAGAATACTTACTACCTATAAACTTTTAGTACCCAAATGAAAACAAAAGTGTCGTTTTTATTAACATGCGATAATTCGTTAATTTTTCGAGAATATTGAAATTCGAGACAGTGAATCAATGTGAACAATAAAATTCGACAAATACACCATTTAAATGGAAATTTATTAACGATTCATATTGATTCTAATGGAATCCCATTACACTTGTTTGGACGTTTTTATGATTTTTCACTGTTTATAAGTGTGATAAATTTGGATATCATTAACTCGGAGAAATGTTTCTATCAAGTTAATGCTATTTTTAAAAAGATGTGTGGTTTTCATTAGCTCTTAAATATGTAGATAAATGTTGACTTATTAAGTTATTAATATGTAATTTTAAATGACTGTCTAGACGAGATTTTAATTTTGAAAAAGCGGATACCAGCGTGTGCTATGCTAAAAAAGGAAAATTGGTCTAAAACCATCTTCGCATTATTACCTGTCTAATGAAACCAGTTTGGGACACATCAGTTTAATAGTTTCAATGTCTATAATGGGCATAGGTAGAAACATTTTTGTGTGATAACTAGCCACTGCCCAAGCCTCCCACTAGACCGGACCAGTTTAGAAATTATAAAATTCCAAACCCCTGCCACGAATCGAACCCGGGACCTCCCACTAATAAGGCCACATTGCGCCAGGGAGATCGTAGAAAAACTTAATTCCGAAAAGTTAGTGGTAGAACCATGGTGCTTTAATGCATAAAAATAGTACCTAAATACTCTAAGTTATTCTCTAGCATAAATAAGTAACAAATTCTGACGTAAATACTTAGTAAGCAAGTGCCTTAACAATAAACAAATACCTACTTTAGAACTATTAACGATAAAAATTAACCCAAATTGCCAAATTAAATCGCTGTTCTTAAAATGTATTCATACATTTTGTTTCCTGCTTATTTCACATCATTAAATTTATTTCAAATCGACCGATTATTATTTTAATTCCGTTTAAAAGGCGATTCTATATTTTCCAAATATTTAAATCGACCTTGGTCGGTAATTGAAATGAGATAAAACACTCAATATGGCAATTGTCTAAAGGTCAATGTGTGTGAAGCATTTTATTTTGTAATTTGATTGAGCTGTTAAAAGTTTAAATTGTAGACATTGAACTAAAGCTTTACCTTACTTAAGGTAACACTTCTCACGCGCTTCTCCATACAAAAGTTTTTCTAATACTAGCTGATGCTGATGACGACTTCGTACGCGTGGATTTAGGTTTTAAAAAATCCCTTTAACTCTTTGATTTATCGGGATAAAAAGTAGCCTCTGTCACTATACCCATGCAAAAATCACGTCGATCCGTTGCTCCGTTGCGACGTGATTAAAGAACCAACCAACAAACAAACACACTTTCGCATTTATAATATGTGTAGTAATTTGTTGCCCTGGTCGTAAAACTAAACCAGATATCTATTTATTTCTCCATTACCCATGTCCGACTACAATAAATATACTAAAATTATTTTGAAAGTTACGACCATTGAAACATCTTTATTTTAAGCCAAACTTCGTGCGTATACCTACACCTAAAATACAATCTTTACTCAGCAAAATTTCAAATGTCTTTATTTTATTAAAAAAACATTAATTTGCAAAAAAATTACGCAATAAGTAAGTCCGGTACGTTGATTCGCGTTGTTCACACAATATCACGCATCTCGCTCTTGAGTAGGTTCCGCCCGTAAAATATGTTGGTTGCAATTGCTTGCTCTAACGCTCGACTTGAAGCGACCATGGAGATCACTCTTAATAGATCTTGGAGCTCTTAATAGCTCTTGTAAGGAGTCGCGATCGATCCACAGCTATTTCTAGCCACAGCAAGGTTTTTAGCGTGCCGCGTATTTTTTTAATTTAATAGAGATAGCGAGCAAACGAGCAGACGGGTCACCTAATGTTAAGTGATTACCGCCTCCCATGAATATTTGCAGCACCAGAGGAACTGCCGATGCGTTGCCAGCAGAAAATCAGGAATTTTTTGGTCTGCCCCTTGAATAACCTCATGTTGTAATTTACTGGGAACACCGCCGAAGGGAGTTACTGTAAGTACCTACTGTGCTATTAGAACTGCGTCGTTAGTTTAGCGGTTGGCATGTTCGGCCGTGGCTGACGAGGACCTCCGTTCGACTGCCGGATTGAGCCAAAAATTGGGGTTTTCGATTGTGCCAAAAAAAGGACCAGGGGAAATTTCACATAAAATAAAAAATAAAATAAAATATCTTTATTTAACAAAAACAAGTTATTTTGGCATCGGTTACTAGTGGTCTCCACACTAGGTTAAACCTGTGACGTGGAGACCATAGGTACAGTACGCGGCAGAAAGTAATGTACATCGACCTTTAGAAGGAGATTGTCTCTGTCTTTGAGACCGACAAAACGTCATATAGGTATGAGTGAAGAGACAAAGCTCTACAGAGCCGAAATTTCATTCTAACGGCCGATGTACATTAATTCCTGCCGCGTACCTACAGTTTACTTGTGCGTATGTCACACATTTCCATATTATTGTTTTCTTTCTAAATAGGTACATATTTTTCATATTGCATCTATAACAATGTTTATGTATGAGTACCTACCGATGTAATTGTAACTACTAACTCACATCTTTTATTATATCTTATTAGAGTAAGGGCCAAGGTTTAAAAAAACCTTTAAATGATCAATAGTTTCTAGGAATTCATTAAAGGTTTACCTTCACTGATCTTGTTACGCCGTAAAAACCATTATTATAAAGTCAACTCATATTGTGCGAGTAATAAGTATTAAATAATGTACCTACTTAAAATATCCTGTAGTGGGCGTAAAACATAGTAGTGATAAATTAAGATACATTGACTCAGTGGTACCAAATGGTAGGGGAGCCCAAGCGGGGATTTTGGGATTTACTCGAGCGCGTCAGATTCAGGCAAGGTATCCGTCAGGTAAGGTGGATCCGTCCAGTAGTTTGAGCTGTGCGTTGATAGATCAGTCAGTAACTTTTTCCTTTTATATATTTTTTACATAGATATGACAAAATTCTATATTATTTACGCGCCATCATTTATAAACAACATTCCCACGATGAAATAAGGAAAAACACAAAAAATTAACCAAAGGGTTCAATCAGTACAAAGCGGCTTAACCAATGAGCACCAAAGTACAGGTTTTAGCTAATAAAGGGGAGCACGCGATGTTTTACGTCCACTACAGGATATTTTGCGTTCATTATTACTTTGAAAAATACCAAGTCATTTCTTGATCTTGTATCCTCAGATAGGTTAGGAACTGCAAGTTTATATACTGACTAGCTTATGCCCGCGACTTCGTCCGCGTGGACTACACACATTTCAAACCCCTATTTTACCTCCTTAGGGGATGAATTTTCAGTATCCTTTCTTAACGGATGTCTACGTCATTAATTTAAAAAAATCATAATTTATTATGTAAAGGTGTAAAAGTAAGTGAAATCAACGAGATATTGGAACATTGAAGATAGGTATTTTAAATGTTTTTTTAGGTAGTAGCCTAGCTACAGAAATAATATTTCAGTATACATAATATTATAAAAGTTAATAAAGAGTTAAAATGAGTCCGACCAATAGGTACATTCAATTTATGAGCAAATAGGCTTGTTTTAGAAATTCAAGTAGTTCTACGTGAAAACTCCACCCGTTTTCCCACGCTGCAAGCCGTACAAAGGCAACTAATAATTTAGGCAATTTTCAATATCGGCTTGTAGATGGTCCAAGTTGTAAGTGTAGCGATTTTTATACAGGCCTTAAGTTTAACTCATTATTATCATTCATTATAATACTAGGTTCTATTGAATATGAAGAATAGAAGATATGTTATTTTATCTAACGCTGATATTCAAAATACAAAAGGAAATCTTAAAATTTGTAACAGGAAAGGAGAAAGAAGGGAAACTGATTATGTATGTATAGAATACTATTGTAGATACTGTCCTAAAAAGATATTAATTATAAGTATTTCGTATAGAGGATACTATTCGATTTTGATGAAATTTGATTGAGATAGCTTGCATATTATATTCACTTTTATTTCGGAAAATCAAATAGAACTTTAATAACCTGTCTATTTGATACAGAGACCGCATGCATCTCCATAACGGACAATTAAATCGGAAAACTTATTCTAAGAGTCTTACGGGATTTAAAAAATCTAAATCCACACAAAGTTGTCAGCATCATCCAGTTTCATATATCTTGGCCTACTTATAAAGTTAACCTCTCGTTTCTCTATCGCTTTCAATTTAAGGCACCCCAAAAGACCGTGTATAGAAACCGCAACAGCATATCGGCGCGCAGTACACGGCCCTCGCATTACTACGTATGGCATTCCTCTATCTCTTTACTCCTCTATAAATTCTAATACCGTCTTACGTAGGGCTCTATTACTTTTATGTTACCCTAGTAGCCTTAGTACCTTAGCTGATAACATTCGAAGTTCATAGAAACTTTAAAGTTAAAGGCAGATAAACTTTGAGCTACGCGACTGTGACGCGCAACGGCGACATGCGACGCTACAGTATCGCGCGATCGACTGATATTGGCAAAGTGTCGGGTTGCGAGTCGCGGTCGCTAACTTAAAACATGATCTAGATACATTTCTACACGTAACAGTGCGCAAGTGTCGCGGTTGTTGGTCTACATTAACTTGATTTTAACACTAATACTTATTATAAATGCGAATGTGTCTGTCAGTCTCCTAGCTTTTCACGGCCTATCTGTTCAACTGATTTTGACAAAATTTGAAACAGAGACAGCTTACATCCCTGGAAAGGACATATTGAGCTACTTTTAATTCCGGAAAATCAAAGAGTTCCCACAGAATTTTTTAAAAGCTAAATCCACGCAGATAAAATAACGGTCCTAATCTAATAAGAAATAATGAAAATTATAACATCTGGCCAAAAATCACGATTTTTAAGAAGACTCATAAAACAAGAAATCTTGCAAAAACTGAAGTAGGTAGACTAGAAAAATAACAAAGTAATTTCATTAAGTATAAGTACTCGTTATACCTGTGAAAATAGTTATGAAGCCTGCATGCAAAAATGTGGTCAAGTGTGTACCAATATGTAAAAAAAAAATATGATCACGTATTGCATAGTTGTCTCACATGCTTCTTTATAAAGCGTTGATTATGATAGCCGAGCCTAACAATCGGCTGGCAGAGAGCGCTAAACGGGGCCCGGAGCGAGGCAATTTTCCCCACATCTCGTAGAAATTCTAGCCGTAATAAGTAAGATCTTTGTATGATCGCGTTGTATATTTTGTAACTGTACACTGCATCGTAGTTTTACGTGTTTTAATATAACGCAAAATGGTCTTGTAATCATAGATCATGGCTTAGAGAGTAGATAGGTATTTTCAGATACCCAAATTGGAAAAAATCTTTTGAATGCACCATTTTTATTAAAAAAAAATTTTAGTATATGTTAATTAACCAATTTGAAAGAAATTTGAAGATTATGATTCGACGTAAGCCCGACCCGTCGCAGTTGAGTATCAACAGCGACGCGCGGCGAGCTGAGTCCCTGTGAAAAAGAACCCCGAATGGGTTCGACTCTAGTCGGGCTTACGTCAACTAAGTACGTGAGTATAGCCGTAACAATCTATACTTATAATGAAAATCACTCACGATAGTTTAAACGCTAAACTTTGAAGATTTTTAACAATTCAATTAACTCCAAATGCATTCCGCTGCGTTGTGCGACACGACGCGGCGCTGCTTGCTTGCCGCATCGCTCAAATGTGTTTGGGCCTTTATCAGGTAAAGTCAGTAGGCACATATACCTAGTCGGTATAATGCATTGGAATGAAATCCCGACTCTTATACGAGTTCAGTGTATCTGAACTTTTATTAGATCAAAATGTAACAATTAGTATACAACATGTAGTACTATTTGTTTGAATTAGTACTGAGTGACTTATGACATAGAGTAGGAGTTGGTGGCCGTAAACTAAATTCGCACCTTTGTTCTAGATGAGACGACTTCACAGAAAAATAAATGAATTAGACGCCAGACTTTACTTTGAGCTTTATTTATTTACTTAAACATCTTTATTGCTAACTATAATACGAGTTGGTATTATAAAGAATAAAAATATAAAATAGCTTTTTCATACTTTATCTAAATATACTTACATATAAAACGAAAATCTGACTGACTGACTGATTTATTAACGCACAGCTTAAACTACTGGACGGATCGGGCTGTTTGGCATGCAGATAGCTAATATGATGAAAACATCCGCTAAGAAAGATTTTTTGTAAGTTCAACCCCTAACCCCTAAAATAGGGTTTGAAATGTGTGTAGTCCACGCGGATGAAGTCACGGGCATAAGTTAGTTATCTTTCAAATACAACAATTATTGACAATCAAAAAGCGTGCAATGTTACCTATCAGTACCCTTATTATAAATGCGAAAGTGTGTTTGTTTGTTGGTTTGTCCGTCAATCACGTCGCAACGGAGAAACGGATCGACGTGATTAATACGCATGGGTATAGTTTAAGACCTGGAGAGTGACATAGGTTACTCTATATCCGGGAAAATCAAAGAGAGAGAGGGATTTTGAAAACCTATATCCACGCGTACGAAGTCTAGCGCATCAGCTAGTTTGGAGTAAATTATTTGATTTTGACGTTGGTCTGATTTTTGTAGAACAGCTCTTAGCCTATCAGTGTTCGACACTGGGCCGCAATGGCAGTTATTATCACTTAATTAACCTTCGCTTTTCAAGTTGTGCGTTAGAAGCTATTAACCGACCTTATTTAACACAAGCTTTCGCCTGAGGCTTCGCACGTGCAACGAAAAAGTTTGTGTCACAAATTGTTATATACCTACCTACTCAGAACAAAGTAGTTTGTTTTAGAAAACTATCAACTCAAAGCCGAACAGACCTCTTCCGACATACATAGATTCGAATATGTATATTTTGTATATATAAAATTCAACTGACTGACTTATATATCAACAAACTGAAGATGAAATTTTGAGGGTGTATTCTTTGTAGGTAAAGAGTAGGTATCCACTGAGAAAGGATTTTTCGAAATTCCACCCCAAATAGGGGATGAAAGTTTGTATGAAAGTCCGTCATTTTTCAAGTTATTTGCATGAAAATTGGTATTTGGATTTTCGATCACAAATGAAGAAATACGTGTTTCAGGATTTTTGGAAATTCAACCCCTACCTTGATTTTCTAAATTCCACCCGAGCGAAGCCGGGGCGGGTCAGCTAGTCTTTCCATAAACCATTTTACTTTACCTAGGATTAGGTTGGCAACTTAACCAGTTTTTTTCTCTCATTTTAACGCATCTCTAACCGTTAATGAACTGTTAGGTGTCTCAACTGTAGGGTAACTTGGCTTTGGCAAAAATAAAGGAACCCGTGACACTACATGTTTGACGCCGGCGTACCGCGTGTCCCCATAATTAGTGCATGCAAACGGCGTACTAATGAGTGCACCATTGTGTAGCACTGCACACTCGGACACTGACCCTGCTCTTGGCTCCTCACATGCGACGACCGACAAGCCTACAAGTAGGCCTTGCTGTATTAATGCACTAACTAATGCTGCAACAAACTGCACGTACTGACCTTTCCGAAAACATCCGGATGAAAAATAAACGTTTGTCACTATAGATATTATAGGTACTTACTTACTTTTTTTTTAAAGAATATTAGCCATGTTAAAAGACTAATATTCCCCTTTCCTCTCCAACTAAGTTTCAAGCTTGTGCTAGGAGTAGGTACGACAATAGTGCAACGGGCGGGGTTTGAACCGTCGACCTTTTTCGGTTTTCAGTCCACTCCTTTACCGGTTGAGCTATTGAGGCTCTTGAATTGCTTATTTGAAAACTAGATGATGCCCGCGACTTCGTCCGCGTGGATTTAGATTTTTAAATGCCGTGGGAACTCTTTAATTTTCCGGGATAAAAAGTAGCCTTTGTCCTTCCCCGGGATACAAGCTATCTCTGTACCAAATTTCGTCAAAATCGGTTGAACGGTTGAACCGTCAAAAGCTAGCAGACAGACAAACTCACTTTCGCATTTATAATATTAGTATTGATAGTATTGATGGATGTTGTAAATAGTTACATCATGAGCTGTGATAGCCTAGTGGTTAGGACGTCCGCCTTCTAATCGGAGGTCGGGGGTTCGATCCCGGGCACGCGCCTCTAACTTTTCGAAGCTATGTGCGTTAAATATCACTTGTTTTAACGGTGAAGGGAAACATCGTGAGGAAACCTGCATGCCTGAGAGTTCTCAATAATGTTCTCAAAGAAAGGAAGTCTGCCAATCTGCACTTGGTCAACTTGGTAGACTATGGCCAAAACCCTTCTCATCTCCTATTCTTGCTCTGTAGTGAGCCGGCGATGGATTGATCATGATGATATATTTTAAAGGAAAAGCTGACTGACTGACTGACTGATCTATCAACACACAGCTCATACCACTTGACGGAGCGGACTGAAATTTGGCATGCAGATAGCTATTATGACGTAGACATCTGCTAAGAAAGGCTTTGTGAAAATTCAAACCCTAAGGGGGTAAAATAGGAATTTGAAATTTGTGTAGTCCACGCAGACTAAGTCACGAGCATAAGCTAGTATAATATAAATGTAACCGCATGAATCCTCAATGTCAGTGATAAACCATCCACTTCTCATTATTCGAGAGCCTGACAGAAGTCTAGCCCTTAATCGAAGATTAAAATTAGCTGGCAGCTAAGGCACTCTACACACCTACGACGACTTGAATTATGCAGCGAGAATAAAAAAAAAAACCGAATAGTAGACCTTTTTTGTGAAGTTATAAATAATAATACCAATAACATAATTATTTATAACTTCACAAAAAAAAGGTTTATCATTATTATTCATATATCATATTTTACACTCGATAATAAAGTTAAAAAATATATGGACATACATTTATACAGAACTAGCTTTTGCTTGCGAGTTCTTCCGCGATACATAAATATGCCATCTATCAGTTAAACAGTTTTTGAAGCAGGTGGATAGTTTGGGAGTTTATCTCTTCTCTTATTATTATAATTTTATTTCTCAATAATTTTAGCGTAGATTGCACAAATATCAAAGGTGCTATAACAGAAAAAATATAAACATAGCATTAACTCAAAATAGCAGGCAGAAGCTTTAATAAATTCAAATCTACAACTCGGATAAACATTAAAGGTATCGGAACGTTGAATACATAAAACGCCTGTATTGAACAAGTTTCATGTTTGTAGACGCCGCTACGACTAAACTACGACTCCCATAAACACGCCTGTCTTGACTTATGTGTGCGCATGCCCTGTCCGTCGGATTGTTTAACACCGGCCCGCGATGCCGGTGCCTTATAATTGTTTTTCACGCTCATTAGGTGTAATTGAAATAAATCTTTTGTTTAATATTTATTTTTATGTGCGTCGGTTGCGAGTTATAGTGTACAGTGGACCACACAAATGGAATGGCTTCGACTGTAGAACCTATGGTAAGTATACTTCACCTATTTGCTACGATTATTAAAAAATATGTGTTTTACTTTAGACACAACTTTATTGATTAACATGGCATAATATTTGCATATTAAATCTTTGAAAAAAGTAACAGCCGAGTTTCTTGCTGGTTCTTCGTAGTAGGAAAGGCATTCCGAACCAGTGGTAGATGCATTTGACGATTCAAAAACACTTTGTACAAGTTGAATTTTTATTTTATTTATTATTCTATTTTTATGTTTATTACCAATTAATTGATACTTCATCCGCGCAGATTTAGGTATAATACGCGACAGGTCGAGATGGCAATCGGGGTCGGGATGGCGGACGGGGGGTCCCCACCCCGGTTGCCGTCCCGACCTATCGCGTACAATGCATAATTTTAAAATCAAGTGGGACCTCTTTGACTATTTGAAATAAATAAGTGTCCTAGGTCCGTCCGCAGGCATCTCATTGCCAAGTTTTTCGAAATCGGTTCATCAGTTAAGACGTGAAAAGGTAACAAACAGTCAAACAGACAGAGTTATTTTCTCATTTATTATATGAGGTAGTAAGTACCTACCTACTGTTCTTTACACGGAATACTATAAGCTAACCTGATTTCTAACTTTATGTGTATAAATGAGAAGTATGTTAAGAGCCCAATTCAATGAGAAGTGAAAACTGGACCAATCTTTAATTAAGATTTTCGAAATTTATTTAACTAGCTTTAGCCCGCAACTTCCTCCGCGTGATTTAAAGGAAGTATTGTATAGTCTAATAATAGGTAATGTAATAGGTAATTGTTTTATAGATTGACTTAAGTAGAACCTAATTTTTAATACATAATCGTTGCATAATTTTTCTAGGCAGACGCTCTTTATCTTAGGCAGCACTGCAGCATCACTTGCCACAGATCTGATTGTAGCCAAGCGCTAGTCTATAAATATTAAAAAAAACATAGTCACATAGTGCAAAAATTTATCAAGTAGGTACAACTAACAAGTGTCTCTAGATTTTAATCAAGATATGAACACAAGTTCAAACTAAGCATAATAGGAAAAGACTTGTCATTAAACCACCATTGTATACTGTCTGTACAAATCGAGTTGTATATGGTTATGGTAAGCTTCGTTATTATTCATATTATGACCTTGGGAGGCTTACGGATGATCAGGAAGCCAGTTTTAGGAGATGTTAACCATCTCTATTATGGTGGGTTCTGCAATCGCATTTTACGATCTTCTCCATATGGGGCTTTAGTTTTTAATTTTTATTATTTGTAGTAGGTATTTCTAGTTGTGGTTTGTAATAATACGATACATTAAGCGGTGATAGCCTAGTGGTTAAGACATCCGCCTTCTTTTCGGGAGGTCGGGGGTTCGATCCCGGGCACGCACCACTAACTTTTCGGAGTTATGCGCGATTTTAAAACAATTAAATATCACTTGCTTTAACGGTGAAGGAAAACACAGTGAGGAAACCTGCATGCCTGAGAGTTCTCCATGTTCTCAAAGGTGTTTGAAGTCTGCCAATCCGCATTGGGCCAGACTATGGCTTAAACCCTTCTCACTCTGAGAGGAGAGTGGGCTGGTAATGGGTGATGAAACCTACTTATTAGGTAGGTAAATATGAAGGTTTGGATGTTTGTTACTCCTTTTACTAAGTTTGAATGTTTGAAGGGATAGGTATGACTGTTTTCTACAACCGACTATCAAAAACTGTAATTTATTACCTATTTTGCATAAACTTTTTGACTTTGACTTTGACCTGTTGCGTTCTATAGGTAAGTAAGTACCTACGTATACGTTCATAAACTAAATTACACAAAAAATGACTTCTAGAGATAATTTCGGTGACTTTGTCATCCATTGTTCCGAGATGAGGATGCACAGACTGACACAATTCGCTAAAGGTTAATTCACAGATTAGTCGTCTAAACTCAAGGTTGGCACGCATAATCCATTGTGCTACCATTGTGGTAGTTGACATGATTTGTCCTACATCATTAGATATCAAAAGATATTAGGTATAATTATGTAATGTAAATATTAGTAACATTACTTTTAATGGACTAATTATGATGTTGTTTAGATATAAAAACGTGAGTTAGGTAGGTAGGTAGAGGTTTTAGGGTTCTGTATTCTGTAACCGTTTTGACGACCTACCTGGCGCAATGGTAAGTCGCGGGTAAAAGCTACTCACCGTGGTACTCAGAATAGCTTAATCGTTACTTAAGTTTAGTTAAAACGAGACAGAACTATATCTCTCACATAAATCTGTCTCGTTTTAACTCAATCTTAACGTAACGATTAGCGTCTCTGAGTACCGCGGTTAATGTATATGAGTTTTAATTGGCTAATTATTTCAAATTAACTTTTAAAAGCGTTGTGTACAAAATAATAATGCTCAACCTTATATATATAAGCAAGCTAACTCAAGCTCTATAAAATGCCCCATGCTCGAGGTTACCATTAAAAATGATTGACATAAGCATCAAACCATGCATTTCGACGCATTAATATTAACCGCAAATCCAACTTGTTTTTCTGACAAGCGTAATGAGGTAAAGGTCACTGGTTTAGTTGATTTGTTGGGCTGGGGAGCCTAACTGTGAACATGGGTAAGTATACAAAAATATGTAACCAGAACGCTAGCAAAAACTTAGGATTATTGTTATACTACCTAAATACAATTCAATACCAATAACCATTTTCCTCATTTTGTAGTTTTAGTGATTTGGTATTTTTCTACCCCACAATGTACAGCGTGCAAAACTCGGGTCAATGCCCCGCTTACGATGTGACATTGACTCCGAATGACCTACTTACGCAACGTTCGTTGATCTCTAGAGTCAGTCAGATTTTTTATTTGCAATGTGTCATGAACTCTTACAAAATATAGGATATTATTTTTTTCGCGTTTTTTATGGTATCATAATATCAGAAATCATCAGTACTATCACCTGTCTTTGTTTTTGCTAGCGTTCTGGTTACACCCTGTATATTATGAGTCCTGTTAAACTATCAATATTATCGCGGTCCTGTGTCGAGGATATTTTCATAGTATTGTAATCGCAATGTCTGCGGTTGTTCTTGAAGTCCTGGTATCCAAAAATGGCGAAACGGTATTGTTACACCTCCTATGTCTTATAGAAAGATTTGTTATACAAACAAACTTTTACAAGCCTACTTACTATAGAATCATCAAAATTCAAAAGTTCTTCGGCTGGTTCGGAATATTGCAAAGCGGCAACTCGGCCATTCGGACGAGTTTCTTTCGGTCGAGATGTCAACCAAGTCTTAATTTCTACCAAAATCAGGAAGAAACCCGCGGCGGTTGCTCTTTTTAAATATTCAATTTACAATATTATGCCATTATCAATGCAGTCTCACACACGTCCGTGGATTTGATGCACTTAACAAAAACAAAACAGCAAATCAATATTTACTTTTTTAATCGTTATTTCATAATATTCGAGTCTTTTTTAAGTTTATAAATAACTCTCAATTCCATTTTTATAAATGTTAAAGTAGCCTCCTTTCACAAACGAACTGATCTACATACAAAATATAAATATGCAAACTAGAAAATAATTTATCTCAACACCCAGCGATGCATCTTACGATCCTTTAATATAATATATCACTTGGTACGATATTAAAGTACGGAGTGCGTACCGGAACTTGATTTAATGTAGTCACTGTTATTGGATCCTGATTATTTATTACTGGCGGCCGTGAGAAAGATTCGCTATAACATTCAACTACCTATTTATACATACGTATAAAGCGTATCTTAGTATCATTAGGGTGCATGGTTGATAAATGCATTTGACGATTCAAAATATCCTTTTTTAGGGTTCCGTAGCTCAAAAGGAAAAACGGAACCCTTATAGGATCACTTTATTGTCTGTCTGTCTATCTGTCTGTCTGTCTGTCAAGAAATCTACAGGGTACTTCCCGTTGACCTAGAATCATGAAATTTGGTAGGTAGGTGGGTCTTATAGCTGGTATTAGGGGAAAAATCTGAAAACCGTGAATTTGTGGTTATATCACACAAAAAAATTAAATTGTGGTCATGAAATAATAATTAGTATTTTCATATTTCGAAAAGTAAGATAACTATATCAAGTGGGGTATCATATGAAAGGTCTTCACCTGTACATTCTAAAACAAATTTTTATTTATTTTTATCCATCATAGTTTTTGAATTATCGTGCAAAATGTCGAAAAATACGACTGTATTACGTAACCCTCGGTGCGCGAGTCTGACTAGCACTTGGCCGGTTTTTTTTAAAATTGCAATGTAGGGTTGCACTCGACGACAATCATGCTTAGAAAAGCAATGATGAGGTCTAGGTTGGAAAGCGCTTGCCTAGAAGATGCCTATTCACTCTTGTTTTGAAGGTATTTAGTTGCAAAAGTTTCATTGATTATAAAATATTTTTATTTATTTTATCGATGCATTGATGTCATGCAATGACGTAATAAAAATTTTTTAGTAGTGATCTAAAATAAAATTATAATAATAATTTATTAAGAATATAATAAATGGTTAGGTATACCTACATCTACACTTAACATTATAAAGGGACAAAGTTCGTAAGTTTGGATGTAGAGGATAATCTCTGGAACTAATGATTCGATTCTGAAAATTCTTCACTGATAGATTTCCCCGAATGTTGACTTTATTGTAATAGAACAAAGTTGTGGGAAAAGCTAGTAAAATAAAAACAGAGAGCGAAAATGCAATCTTTTTTTATTTGTTTTTATTTTCTAAGTACGCGTTAATTTTATTGCAAATAATATTATACTGTAGCTACAGTTAGGTAATTTTTAGTTGAAAGTTTATTCTTTTATCTAGCAAAAGATAAAAATATTTTTTTCCAAAATTTTGTATCATGTTTCGTTTTACCAAAGATTAATTACTTGCTCTAATTCTCTATTTCACGTATCTACCTAAATAGGTACCTACTTACTTCCAATAGGAACTACAATTCCAATGAATAACTAATCAAAATGATAAATCCCATACTATTTCACAGCAAGGTGTGCAATCGGCAAGCCTTCGTCACAGATGTAGACCATCTGCGACAAGTTTGATTAATTGCCGTATTTAAGCCCCGAGCCTCTACTCTACCTATTTGAGTTGGATTTACCACGCTACATTTGGTTTTCGGGTCACAATTTATTATATTTAATTACACTGAATTCATTTAAAGAAATACCTATTATACTATGTTGGTTACTGTTGAAGGAGTAAAGACGCTTTTTAGATCGGCAAAATAAAACCTAAAGATCAGTTTTATGATTATTATGTCGAATCGTAGAGCATACAAATAATGGGTTAAAAGTTATATCTAAAAATAATTTTTTCTGTTACTCAAAGCTTTTGATTCCTGATTTTATGGAAAGTTACTTCTAACTTATCCACGTTTTTACTTATTTATATTATGTTACATTTTAATCTGTTACCTATTAAATAATATCTATATTATTTCTTTTTTATTTTACTGCATTTCCTCTTTCTACATATTGTTTCTATAATCCTGTCCCCATGACTAAAGGTTAGGCACCAGGTTGCCTACAATAAAAAGTTTAAAACACACAAATAAAAGTTTTCTGTTTTTTTTCTAGTGTAAAATGCACACTGCCCATCGCCTGTGCGCTTCTACATTACATCCGGCCATGAGAATATGTAAAGCAAAAATTTGGAAGCTTGGAAGGTGCTAAGAGCTACCCATTACCACAATTCTCCAAACCTAGACATGACTATGAAAATGAGGTCATAATAAATATTGATAGCATCGGTAGGTACCTACTAAAAACTGGCCAAGTGCGAGTCCAAGGCTCGCGCAATGAGGGTTCCGTACTACAGTCGTATTTTTTCGACATTTTGCACGATAATTCAAAAAATATGATGCATACAAATACATAAAAATCTGTTTTAAAATACACAGGTGAAGACCTTTCATATGATACCCCACTTGATATCCTTCCACCTTACTTCCACCTTACTTCGAAAACTGAAAATACTAATTATTAGTTTATGACCACAATTTTTTTTTGTGTAACCACAAATTCACGGTTTTCAGATTTTCCCCGAATGTCTGCTATAGGACCTACCTACCTGCCAAATTTCATGATTCTAGGTCAACGGGACCCTGTAGGTTTCTTGACAGACCGACAGACAGACAACAAAGTGATCCTACAAGGGTTCCGTTTTTCCTTTTGAGGTACGGAACCCTAAAAATTAAAAAAAAAAGTGTAGGTACCTTAGAGTAGAAACGTGCATCTAACCCAGGCATTGATTGATGCATCAATAAGTACGTAAATCCATTAAGGTAATACCGTCTGTCTGTTAATTGTGCATTTCTGCGGCTGTCGGAGCTGACTTCTGATGGTTCTGATGTTGTAGTGTTCCCTTTGATGCTTACGTCCACTTTACGTCAGTACAGAGAAGGCTTTTCTTTATGCTTACGTCCATTTTATTTCAGCAGAAAGTTGGCTTTTCTTTCTCTTATCTGATTGATATGAGGTCTCAGATCGAACGAAAAGCCCACCCGAATTTCTTGAAAGAAATTCTCAGAAGCAGTCCAAAGTAAGAAAGTTTTCCACCCTTGAAGAACCCGGAAAGCTGTTGCACGTCTTGCACCTGATCTCTTTCCGATCTTGTCGGATTGCCGTCCCATTTATCTATATGAGCGTGAGACAATGCACACACTTGTGCAACAGATACACCGGCTACCCAAGGCATATCAAACTACTTTATTGAAATTTTTAAAAGCTAATAACTTCACACTGGTGATATTTCTACTTATTAAAAACACTGCTAAGTACTGCATATTTAAAATCTGCTCCTAATTTTCTCAACTGAAACGGTTTGGGTGTTTGAAATGGAGTTAGTTTAAAGGTAACACGCACAAACTCTTATGATAGAGTTCCCGCAGTATTTTTAACCACGCGGATGAAGTCGCTAGCATTACCTTGTACCTACGTATTAAGTAGGTACGAGTAGCTATATTAAATGATCCCAATCCGGAATCGAATGTGGGACCTTTTTTTAAAGTTTCAAGTGTTCCCGCCGCTACTAGATACCTAATATTGTAAGGTCGTCAACACCAACCATTTATCACTGTCAGTAGTAGGTATAATAACAAAAACAAAACACGATCGCGATATTACAACAAGATACTAATTAATTAGATATGTACAATTTCTTTGCCTTGAAACGGTTAATTAATCCTAAAATACCAACGAACACTCCTTTTCTAAGGTTCGCGTTATGCTAATATTTATAGTAAAGCCATACAAACAGGCCACTTTTGACGGTTGACAGATTTTTTTTTATTCATTATAGGTAAACGCTTGACCTCAATCACATCCGATGGAAAGTAACGATGTGGCCTAAGATGGGACGCGTTTACCTAGAAGATGCCTATTTACTCTTGTTTAAAGATACCCGGGTTGTAATTGGTAGGAAACACAGATCGTGGAAGAGTACTCCAAACCTTGCCATGCGTATGAGGAATGATGACGCAAAACGTTTCGTGCGTGTTGATGGAATGTTGACGACATAAGGATGGAAACTCACCCGACATCGTGCGGTGCGGTGGTAAAATGGTGAAGGGGGGACAAGATCAAAAAGCACGCACTGAGATTTGGCAACATTGGCTGAATTTATGGTATTATTTCTGCAACAATCCATTTCAGCTAATAGTGAGAGAGTATCGACTTATCAGAGATGATTGCAATTTTTACACTGGTAACTGTCAATTTACGGCAGTAGACCTCCTGTAGTAATAGTAGGAGCGCTGTCAGAGTGAACTATACCTAGTTTTTTTTTTAATCCCGAAGACAAAAATGACGTTTCGAGTGTTGCCTGTTCTTTACGGCTCTTTAATAGCGATTTGTTGCAATCGTTACTTACCGATAAATATTTGTCTGTATTCTTGTCGGATGTGTATGAGACAACAAAATGTGTTGAAAATAATTCCAATTTAAATGAAATAAGTTTATTCTGGCTGGCTGGTATAAGGCTGATTCTCAATTTACGAGTTTTACATACTATTGAAAAATTCCTTAGGTGGATTAATTTTGTATTTTTTTGTTATCTACCTACTAATTATTTTTCTAACTAACTATTAAGCTTTCTATAAAATGTCAAACTGTTTGTGAAATGTCAAAAGTGGCGTTTTAAAATGGCTCTACTGTAGTAACTAGATAGAGTGGGTCAAATGTTTCGATTTATACAATTCAAATGGCAACCGCCGTAAGTCAAGGCCCCGATATTGAACTAGATATATCCGGTTGCTATATTTATGTGGTGCACAATGAGTTTAACTCAAAGCTTTGTTATAGCTTTTACCATGACTCCGTTTGGGCTAATGGAATAGGTATAGTTCGCGACAGGTTGAGATGGCAATCGGGGTATGAGGCGGGGAGACGCCCCGCACATCCGCACGTCACCCGCACCGGGTTAGCGCGGAGGCTGTGCGGGTGTGCGGGGCGTCGCCACCCCGATTGCCATCTCAACCTGTCACCTACCATCGGTACATTTACCTACATTAATTTGTTATACATATAATTGATACTTGTAACTTGCATCGATAAATAATAATTTGTTCAATATAATTCAAATGTATAATGACATTAAATGATTCATGTATTATTTTAATTATGCATAATGAGTTAAGCCGGTAACAGTTTTATTCTGGTTTAATTAGAGCGCATACATTAACATGACAATGTCAAAACATTCCGCTGGCTCACTGTCAACCGAATGTCACTAATGTCAAGAGATGCTGCCGAGCTCTGATAGTGTACAGGCGCGCACGAAAAATAAAAACAATTAATAGACTGATTCAGCTTTAAATTCTTTGATAACCAGCCATGTAGCCGATGGAGTTTCCTATCATCCCCTATTTGGTATGCAATATGGTATTAGTATTAATAGTGTATTGATACACTACACGGTAATGAAGAAGAAATGAGGATATGATCAGTACCCTTATTATAAATGCGAAAGTGTGTTTGTTTGTTGGTTTGTCCTTCAATCACGTCGCAACGGTGCAACGGATTGACGTGATTTTTTGCATGGGTATAGATACAGACCTGGAGAAAGCCATAGGCTACCCTACACTACCATTTTATCCCGGAAAATCAAAGAGTTCCCCCGGTTTTTAAAAACCCTAATTCCACGCGGATGAAGTCGCGGGCATCAGCTAGTTTTGAAATAAAGTCTACTTAATTAAATAAGTCATTAAATTTACCCTTCATTTGTACTAAAAGATATAATTATGTACTTTGAAAAAGGTCTACAAATATTTAGGTATAAGCTTAAAAAGCACTAGTAACTTCCAAAACGTAGTCCCCGTCTTTTAGTTTGGCTCGTCTTGGCGGGGGCACTTCCGTGCCCCCTGATAATAATATTTAATTCATAGATTAATTAATGGTCCTAAAACTACCTAAAATAGTGTCATTACTATGTGTTTGGTAATATAGACATTTTTGTTTTAATTGTACAAATTATATTTGTGTAATTCAAACAAATATCCATAACGACTTGTGTCTTGTTGTAAACAATTTTAATCAATAAATCATACAATACTGTCCAATTTTGTGCAATATTAAACAATTCAGAAACGTGTTAAGAATAATAATTAAATTAAAATCTAATGCATTACTGCCGCCTATTTTACGGCAATAAAGCAATGAATTAACGGGTCGGTTAGTGGCTACACCCAGTCATTACTGATACGCTCTGTAATCTATATTAAATTAAAGAGCTTTAGCTATATCTAGTTAATGTAGTACAACATAGGCGAAATTCCTCTTGGCTTTTTTCTTGTGATGGCTTAATAAATCGCAATTTGCTATAATAGGTACGTATATGCGGTAACAAACGTCGTATACTGTATGTTTCTTCACAATCCCGTGGGGACTTTATTTTGAGAGATAAAAAAGATTCCGACAAGTTGAGAACCTCCTCCTTTTTTGAAGTTGGTTAAATAGTATAAGAGATAGATGAAATATAAATCTCTACATAGTATAAAATAAAGTCGCTTCCCGCTGTCTGTATGTATGAACGCGTAGATCTTTTAAACTACGCAACGGATTTTAATGCAGTTTTCACCAATAGATAGAGTGATTCAAGAGGAAGGTTTATAGGTATAATTTAATATTGGTTTGTGTAAATTTGTTGAAATATGAAGATATTTGAACAAAATGTCGGAAGAAATCAAGCTTCCATCGAAAATTAACAAATATTACGCGCAAAAAACGAGACGGAGGCGGCGGTGGTCGCATTTATAATATAAGTATGGAAGTGACACTACATAAGTAGCTACATTGCCACCCATGCGAAGCCGGGGCGGGCCGCTAGTAATAGAATAAAAGAAAATTGTATATCTCTCTCCCCGGGGTGCTATGCAAAATATCTCTGTACCCGTCCAAATCGGTTAAGCCGATGGCCTGTAAAAATGTAATCGACCGATAGACAGAAAAACAAACACACATATTAGGGGTTTCAACATAAGTATGGATTATCGAGGAGCAAAATCGTAGTGCAGACGTGGCGTGAAAACACTTAATTATTTATCCGCCAAATACCACGTATGGCTATTTGCTATTTAACTACAACCCAAAGTCTTTGAAGAACATAAGTTGTCGTCTCTCACAATTTCTGTTTTAAGTCTCGTTTACGCCGTTCGAAAATATTTTTCCTAACGGCGAAACCAAGAAGCAAATTAAAATATGATATGATAGCGATGTATGACTTTTGTGCACAAGTACGGAAGGGTCCAAACAAACCTGCCCGCTGATCGGCTTAGGTATCTACATCGGACCGTCTGTCTGTCCACGTGCCCGGATCAAATGCTCTGCGACGCTTGTACTTAGTCCAAGAGATAGCTGTAATATTACTTGCAGGTATTATACAAGACTTTATATTGTTTTTAATGTAAAACAAAGGTCCTCCTTTTGTTCTTTCTTCCTTGAAAGGAGAAACAAAAACCTTTAATGTTGCTCTAGAGTAAATTGGTGACATTTATTTAGAAGTACAGAATATAACATTACATTACATTACATTGTATAATTCGCGACAGGTCGAGATGGCAATCGGCAATGAGGCGGGGTGACGCCCCGCACACCCGCGCTTGCCCGCACTAGTGCGGGTGCGCGATTCCCACCCCGATTGCCATCACGACCTGTCGCGTACTATACTTGTACCTACATTATTAGGTACGTAAGCAAATATACATTTATAATTTTTATGTACTAAGTAGATATTGGCCGCGACGTCGTCTGCGTGGATTTAGGTTTCTTTATCAATCCCGTAGGGGCTGTTTGATTTTCCGTTGTCTTATGCCACTCTCGAGCTCTCTGATCACGCCATAACGTAGCAACAGAGCGATGGGATTTTATCGTTGGACCTGGAGAGTGACATAGGTTACTTTTTAACCCGGAAAATCGAAGAGTTCCCCTGGGATTTAAGAAAAACCTAAATCCACGTGGACAAAGTCGGCGGCATCGTCTAGTATAAAATACTTTATTGGACAACAAACATTACAATTACAAATTAAAAGATAGATAACAATATAACTAGATAAGAAGGTAAGTAATAGGTAAGAAGGTATGTAATGTACCTACTTGATTAATTGCAAATAATATGACCGCTGTCTCTTAGTCTATAATTTGTGGAAGTGTATGATTAATGGACGAGTGATGCAACTCTACGGGATACGGGATTAATGAAGTGACATTCTTGAATCGCTTATCCCATTTAAATTATCCCAAACTGCACTATGATTTCACATTCACATAAACTTAATAGAAAGTAATTTAATTCATATTAAGTAATAATATACTTGATTGCATATTTGGTAACTGAAACTGAAAAACCAATAGGTACTAAAAACTCAAGGTATGCATTTATATAATAAAAAATTACGAAGAGATTAAAAACGAATAGAGGGAAACTTAGCTAATCTCTATACGTAGAGTTCTTATCGGATCTTAAAATAAATAATTTGTAAAAAATAAATAGGTAGGTACAATTAAAACAATATAATAGGTATTTTTTTCTACTAATTTTTACTTTTTATTACACTAGTTTTTATGAAAACTAAAAAAAATATGAGTAAAAAATCTTTCACCGTGATAAGCAAATAGTAAACTTTTTTTTACGAAAAAAGTACGATTCATTACTAAATAGACTCTTTCGGCATTACTACAATAGATGTCGTCCAGTAATTTCGGAATGCCCGATAAAATACTCGACTGCTTTTTAGCCTCTAACAATAAGAGCAAGTCATCTCTAACCTAATATAAATAGCTGACATTGAACGAAAGACTATAAGGTCTATCTTCCAGATATAAACTTATGCGATAAGCTAAAAATATTTAATAAAAGTTTTCCGCAAAGATACTAATTTTGATATCTAAGTTAACTTAGTATACTATTGCTAGAAACTTAGTAGGTATTACTTACTACAAAAAAAATTTTTTTGGGAAAAACTTGAAATACTTTCTGGCCCGTATTTTGTTATTTATGATAAAGATTATCTTGTTTTAGATTTATTTATCAAAGAAAGTCAGGGAGACGAATTTATGTATATTGATTTTGTTGTGGGCTCTTCTCAGACCTGGGCGCGTTTGGAACCCTCGTAGCTTTAGTTTTAAGTTCGCGTAACAATTATCACCACAATATCTTACAAATCCAACAACCGACCATCAAAAAGAGTAATTTATTACCTATTTTAAATAAATTTTGAATTTTGAATTTTTCGAATTTTGATTCATAATGAATACAAAGTAGAGATCCTTAAATCCTACTAGTTACTTAATATTATAATTGCAAAAGTGTGTTTGCATATTTTTGTTTATCCTTCAATCACGCTGCAACGGAGCAGCGGATTGATGTGATTTTTTGCATGTGTATAAAATACCTCGAAAATGACTTAGGTCTTCCTCTTATCCCAGAAAATCAAACAACTGGCACTGGATTTAAAAAAATCCTTATTTCACGCATAATAAGTAGTGTGCCTCATCTAGTTTTTCATGAATATAATTAAGAGTGATGGCAAATTTGATGGGTTTGGCACGCGCAATTTTAATTCCAATACCATGACCTAGAAAGGAAAAACTTATTTTTTGTACTCAACCTGTCTGGTAACACTATAGTATTTGTTATTATAGCTCTGGATGTGCATTTACCTTTAAACCCGTAATGGTCTTACGCGCATTACGTTATTTTGAGTGGTTTGTGGGGAACAAAAAACCTAGAGACAATTTGAGTTATGCGCGGAGCATTCAGACTGAGCCCGATAAATCAACTTGAGATTCTCTTCTTCTTCTTCTAGTGCGACACTAGCTGATACCCGCGACATTGTACGCGTGGGTTTAGTTTTTAAAAATCAAGTGGAAACTTTTTGATTTTCCGGGATAAAAAGTAGCCTATGTCACTCTCCAGGTCTTAAACTATACCCTATACCGTTGCTCTATCCCGTCAATCACGTGATTGAAGGACAAACCAACAAACCAACACAGATTAATGTATTTTTAATTGAGAATCTCCTCCTTTCTTGGAAGTCGGTTAAAATAATTGCTGTACTTTTATAACAATATATACCAATTATATTTAATCATATATTTTTGGTCACGATTAACGATTACCGATTAAAATTAATTATTCGTAATCATAAAAATTTCGATTACCTACGATAATTAATTTTTAAACGTTAATGGCGATTAAATTTTTGCCAATATTGGTATGCACCTACTTAACATAGATAGAGCGTTATATAATAAGTATAATTTTCTTTAAAATGGTACAAAGAAGATAACCACATAATCCAATATATTAGTTCGGTTTGTTAGGCACCAAGTCACGACATCGGCGCCGAATTGAGAAATGTGCTAACAAACTCAACATACGGGCTAAAATTATTCCTAAAATAATATTTATAAAACTAAAGTAATATTTGAATATATTGAAATATTATTTAAATTCACTGGTTTTTTTCAAAGTTTTGTCTCTGATTTTCGAAGTCCATTTTTCACTCAGTTTCTTATAGCATCCAACCCTTAGTGGATTAAATTATTTTCTATTGATTTAAAAATCGTTTAGATACGACGAAGGCTTACGCGTCAAACTCATCTTGTAGTTTTGTTCACTTTGCTTTAGCTAATAAATTGGTAAGCACAGATGCAAAGCCAAAGATAGTTAAGTATAGTAGAGTGCTCGGCAGAAAGTAATGTACATCGGCCTTTAGAATGACATTTCGGCTTTGTTGAGTGTTGTATCTGTCACTCATACCTATAATATGACGTTTTGTCGGTCTCAACGACAGAGACAATGGTCTACAAATCTGCTATCTCCTTCTAATAGTCGATGTACATTACTTTCTGCTGCGTACTGTAGGTACCTGACAGGTCGAGAATGCAATCGGGGTATGAGGCAGGGGGACGCCCCGCACACGCGCACGTCACCTGCGCTAGCCCGCACCGGGTAAACGCGAGGGCTGTGCTTGTGTGTGGCGCGTCCCACCACAATTGCCATCTCGACCTGTCGCTTACTATAGATATGTAATACAAGAAATGTCGCATTAATTATTAGAAAAATAAACAAGAGGTATGTACACACTAGTTTTCACGTTACAACATTATGGTGATGCTAGAAGTTTAGCACTTCCGCCGTCAGTGTAAACATGGCCCACTCTTGTGTGAAACGTCATTATTTAGCGTGGTTAGCGTGTCTAATAAAAGTATGTACATTGTACATAGCTACCGAATAAATTGAGGAAAATTCTTTTTATGTACCGACATAGCTACAAATGTGTACAACCTTATTCTACCACAGAAGAGCGACAAACCCTGAACACTGGCACCCTTATCTAGGAAAGGCATTCCGAACCAGTGGTAGATGCATTTGACGATTCAAAAGTACCTAATTGTAAACGTTTAATTGAATAAAAAATATTTTTATTTGTATACTAGCTTAGGCTCGCGACTTCGTCCGCGTGGACTACAGAAACTTCAAACCATTATTTCACTCCCTTTGAATTTTCAAAAATCCTTTCTTAGCGGAAACCTACGTCATAATAGCTATCTTCATGCCAAATTTCAGCTCGATCCGTCCAGTAGTTTGAGCTGTGCGTTGATAGATCAGTCAGTCAGTCAGTTAGTCAATCAGTCAGTCAGTCACATTTTCCTTTTATATATTTAGATTTATTTATCTGATCGACATCACGCATCATGTGGTAGAAAACACCAATTGATTGTTGATAACTTCTTACCGATTCTGTAGGCTACGGCTTCTATCTACCTTTTCCAAGTTAGCCCGCTAGGTACCACCTTAGACTGCATCGTCACTAAACATCAGGCTCACCTGATGGTAAGTGGATCCTTGACTAGGATCTCAATCCTAGTCAGGGCTAGCTAGTAATCGAATAAAAGTAATTTAGTAGTGCTTGTTAGTCCATTTGGTCGATATGTACTGTTTATCACTTGGCTGTACCTACTTGTAATAAAACTTCCCATCTAATCATCATGGTTATATACCGATAAATGTTCACTGCTGGACCTACTAGGGGGTTGGCGCTGCGCTTTTCGGTGCGAGGTCGCTATTATATCAACTTGAGACTCCGACATCTGTCGGTTTTTCGACGAAGTGCCTGGCCCATTGCCACATCAGCTTCGCAACCCACTGAACTACACCTATCGGGTACTCTGGTTCTCCTACGGATCTTCTCTTTTGATTTCTGATTTGATCACGTAGATAAACTCCAAGCATAGCGTCATATTCATAGTGAGCCTCATCTAATAACCAAACTCAAACATTCTGCAGGGTGATATAGTTATATTTTTGGTTACGCAACAAATACATGTATGCGCAAATGTAATAATTATAGATTCGATATGCCAGGTTTAATCCGGAGGTTTAGTTATAAAATGTACGTATCTTGAAGCACTTGATCGTATTATGCAATTTGCAATCATTACAGTTTCGTATACCTGACAGATCGCTCTTGTTATATTCATCAGAATGTTTGGTATCTAAATAATATCATTCTGAGGAGGTATTTTCTTTTTATTAAAATTTGATCAACAACTAAGTAATTTTAACCAATAATGCCCGGTTTCTGAGTACTTTTATCGACAGTTTATCTATTCAATAGCGCTATAAGTAATAAGTTTTTTTTAATATTTGACTTTTAAAATCTATCTTGTTTACCTCACTCAACTCACTCAACTTATAATGCGTAAAATTTAACTCCACACGCGCCATTTTAAGTTTCTGTGTCAAATTTTAATGTCAAAAGTACGACTTTAGTCCTTATTTTATAGATAAACCATGAACCGTATTTTTGATATGACAGTTGACAGTTGACCCATAGAATTAATAATAAAGTCATTTTGTAAGGACTATAATATGTTACTTAAAAAAATATAACAATAAGGTACTATCTAACTATCTATAGGTAGGTAGGTATAGCAGATTATTCTAGGTACTCACAGCCTATGTACTCGTTACGGAGTAAACTCAAATAATAAAATTGACACATCGAAATGATTAGATATGTTTGTGAAAATTGTTGTGTAATAAAATACGTATTTACTGAAAAAGAGTGGATTTTCTAAGAAGTACCATTAGTATGTATACCTACCTCATAGCTAAGATAGGTACAGTGCTCTCTAGATGTTCAAGGCTACATAATATATTAATATATTATAGGTATCAGTGGTATTTACTATACGTAGTACGTTTAAAATTGTTGTTTTTAGGATTCCGTACCTCAAAAGGAAAAACGGAACCCTTATAGGATCACTTTGTTGTCTGTCTGTCTGTTTGTCTGTCTGTCTGTCCGTCTGTCTGTCAAGAAACCTACAGGGTACTTCCCGTTGACCTAGAATCATGAAATTTGGCAGGTAGGTAGATCTTATAGCTGACATTTGGGGAAAATCTGAAAACCGTGAATTTAGGGTTAGATCACACAAAAAAAATTAAATTGTGGTCATGAAGTAATAATTAGTATTATCAACTTTCGAAGTGAGTGACTATATCAAGTGGGGTATCACATGAAAGGTCTTCACCTGTACATTCTAAAACAGATTTTTATTTATTTTTATGCATCATAGTTTTTGAATTATCGTGCAAAATGTCGAAAAAATACGACTGTAGTACGGAACCCTCATTGCGCGAGCCTGACTCGCACTTGGCCGGTTTTTACAAGTGGCCTTACTTATATGTATAAGTATGTAGAAGAGTATAGGTCTAATACGAGTAATTATGTAGACTTTCTGGGTAAGACGATCTCCTCGCAACATCCATGCCTTAGTTTTGCAATATTTTATCAAACCAATATTGAAAGCACTTAGCCAAGAATGTAAGATATCTATTGACACCAATTTAAACCGCATGTTTCATAGTTTCTGCCACATAGCCCATGGTATTGGCTTGCAAGCCCTTTGTAGAGCCGATTGGCATGTAGAGCTTCAAGGCAGCTCAAGAATGGCATCTTCTGTATCAAGATCCTCTCTAGCTCGTTGAGCTCAGTAAACTTTTAATTAAAGAAAGTGTCATAAACCAAACTTACGTCACAGAAGATATAATTGCTTACGTATCGCACCCCTAGATCAAAACTGTTTCATCTCATAAACCTCGCAGATTGAGAACCTCATTTTCCGGTCCCTGACTTGATTACTTATCTGTGGAAATGAAACTGTAATACCTAATAACTGTATGTATTCAGGAAAATTATCGTGGTTATTAACTGTCCTGGCTGTCCAGCGCGGAAATACAGCCAGTATTCTTGGCACCATTCCACATGGGCATGATTTATATGTATAGTAATTAGATAAGGCTAGCTTTAAGTTTTATTGTAATATTTTCAATATTATTTTGTGGTTTGCACAATATATTTTTGTAAAAGTTTTTATTTTATTTTAATAGCATCTTTTTTTAATCTGTAGGTATATTATCAAAAATCAGTCTTTTGATAAAGTGTGTTATAGAGTTGAAACAGTTTTGATATACAGATAATAGTTAGATATTGTATTCCAAATTAAGGTGGGTTCCCAACGAGTCACACTCAATCGTGTCACAGTGTGACTCGTTGGGAACTCATAGAATTTTTTTCCTTATTGAGTCACACTGTAACTAGTTGCAACCTTTTTATTCATTCGAATTCCCAATGAGTCACACTGTTACTTTGGGTGTGACTCGTTGGGAAGATTTATTTATAGATCGCGTGGTTAAAAAAAACATTAGGTATTTGGCACAAACCTCGTGAACATGATGGCGAGGCGGATATATCAGTGGTACGCTCTGAGTGGCGTCCCCCGGGGCCCCTACACTTGGCATCATTGGCGCCCGAGGCCCCCCTTGCCAACCACGTCTTAATACCTGAAAAGAAATAATAGATAAATGCTATAATAGATTAAAGATAAAAAGCGAAGGCGGGTATGGCAAAGTTGCACCATGATAGTTTACTGCATGTTTATTTAACAAGCGATTGTGCAGTTTCATTAATTAATCATTATTAATCCAATTAATTAAGCAAAAAAAATAACAGTCGTTTCAAACGCGTGTTTATTTTACCCATGTAAAGACTGTAGTATGCAAGAATTTTAGTATCTAATACCTTTGTCGTATGTAGGTAGGTACCCATACTTACATATGTTTACGCTCTAAGAGTCAGTCAAAAAAGCTCGTTAATTCAGTTAGATTATAGCCGAAGACACCCACTTTTTATGACGCTACCGAAGAGAGCGGCGTGTCCGATTGGCTACCCCATTTATGGCAGGCGATAAATTACCCGCGACTTGTACCACTGAAGATGGTATGCTAAAAAAGTATCCAAACAACACATCATAAGTGCTACAAGACCAATCCGAGATAAGCATTTTGAAATGCTCCTAATTTGGAAGGGGGAGGATCTAAACATCTTTAAAGGTACCTATATGGAATATTTTAGAAGTTTTTAAGAGACCTATGTCCAGCAGTGGACGTCTATCGGTTGTTGATGATGATGTGCTTTTAGCTTTCTATGTCTAAGAGTTTGGGCTGGACTTTTAGTGTAAGTTTGTTCGCTCGTTACGCGTAGACACTATTGGAAAAATGCTACAAGGTTTAGTATGTGAAAACTTTATCATCTTTCTTAACAAATTGGTTGTCAAAAATACTTATTAACATAATATTATACTTATGTTTAATAGTACAAATCATATAATACACCTTGCAACTATTTAACACTAGCGTAAAACATCTATGCAATAATGTGCCATAGCCCATATCGCTTACTCTGATAAAAGTGAAAATAGTATTCCTAATTTTGACACACCCCAACATTTTGTAAGGAATGTACACATCGTTTTACGATCAAAGAACAAATTACAGTGTTCAACGGCTCAATAATTTTGTACTAAGGGCGTATATTTAAAATGATTACATCCACTTTGGCCCCGTGATTGGACACATTTTGGTGTATAATTTTTATGCTATTATTTGTCAAAAGTCTTGTAACGGGTATTAGTTAATGCCTCGTTTAGTACGTGAATTTGATTTCTCTTCACAAATAGTTTTAACTTTTAGTCGTAAAAGTTAACCTGCAATGAACTAGTTGAGGTCTGATGGACCCTATCGTCGTCAGCGCGTCGTTCGTCGTGAACCGATAGACGTTTGAAGCTGCATAAGTTTCTTACTTTTAGTTTCTACTTATATTTAGCGTTGTTAGTATTTTTGTGAATTAAAGACGGAATCTTTATTTACAATGAACTGAACATTTCACAATGAACTGAAAAAAATGACTACACTTAATTAAAAAAACTTCGAGTTTAGATTGAAACCAACGACGTTTAACTTTGGGGCAGTTAGGCCAAAATGGATCAAACCACAATGCATTGTTTTCGAGAAAATGAAAAATTTGACATCCTGGGTCAACTAACCAAATGTGTTTATTGTTGTACCTAAATGCCACTTTGTGCACTTTGTTCCAGAGCTTTGATACATACGTACATAAATTACATAGATTATGTAATTTATGATTTTCTTACAATTAAGAATTCATTAACTCTTTTTAGTTGTACCAATAATTATAAGAAAAAATAATTTCGTTAGTTTTAATTTTATCTGCATTAGTTTTATACATCATTAGTTCTATAGGACCTTCGTGGTTTGCGAAGGGTTAAAAGATACGTATTGCGTACAGTTTGTTTTAGTGCCTCTGTAATTTATGGAGATCTAGTTGCATATAGAGGCGACGCCTAGATTGTGTAAACTATAAAGATATAGTTTATCTAGTGACTGTTTCAGTCTAAATTTACATATCTAAACGATAAGCGAATGTTAGTTAAGTTATTGTAGAGTCACTTTTACTTGTGGGTACGTCTGATACTATTGATTCTGGACATAAATTACAACAATACCTATTCATACCTATTTGCCTTTTTGGCGCGGTTTTTACATATACGGTGAAATTTTAGTGGTTTTAGAGCCGTGGCTATAGTGAATCGCCTGAAATAGGACTATAGTATCTATTTATTTGAAAACTAGGCACTTTTTGTTTTGGATATAAAAAATATCTTGACACTCTCGCGATGGGATTCTCGTGGCGGGAAATTATTCAAATGTTATTTTTTTTTAGTTTTAAGGCAAAATAAGGAAACAGGAGCTAAGATTAAGAGGGGTTTATTTATCATCATGATCAACCCGTGGCCAGCTCACTACAGAGCACGGATCTCCTCTCAGAATGAGAAGAGTCCATGGGCAAGTGTGGATTGACTGACTTTACACACCTTTGAGAACATTATGGAGAACTCTCAGGAATGTAGGTTTCCTCACGATGTTTTTGCTTCACCGTTAAAGCAAGTGATATCTAATCTTAAAACGCACATAACTCCGAAAAGTTAGAGGTGAGTCTATCACAGCTTGGTTTATTCCTATGCACTTGAGAACCAAACCACGTTTGTATATAGAATGAGTGGCTGAGAGACCGCCGTCAATAATTTTCTTAGTCATCCTAACCCGAAATAAAATTCTGGCCATTTCGTTCGACATGCTAGGCGACTAGGTATGCAGTAATGCACATAAATTTACCAAGTAGCTAAGTAATTTTAATAACAAACAGCTCAAGGCGCCAAAACCATAACCATATATTATTATTATTTTATATTAAACACTATTAAACCTACAGTTAATTTTATTAGCAAAATAGCTATAATATTCCATTGGTACAGAACCTTTATAGGACGTAATAAATCAAATTTGAGCACCGAACTAAACTGGCTTTTAGTTATTTAGCCATCGATATCCCATATACGGCCGCGCTCTAAATCACAAAGCCTTTTAAGAAAACCTGGCCCAAGACAAGCTACAAGAGGTATTTCAAAAATTTGACGATTTTCTACAAGCATTTATCTTTACTATTTACCAAATGCGGGTGTAAAAATATCCCATGGCTAGCCATTTACGAACATAATTTTTTTTGTCACCATGGTTTTTTCTACATAAAATTGGTTACTTTAATTAAACCACCACCAATCATTTCTGCTGCGGCTCCCGGTCTTGATGCTGTCTCCCTAATACGACAGGGGACCAATATGTCAACGTACGTTGTATCCCACATTAGGACCCGTCCTCGTCCCCAGGGAAAAACTTCACTTGTTTAACAGTATAACAGACCTACGAGCTGCCTAAACTGGCAGCTCTAAAGTTTGCAACCTGTCATTCCCAACAAAAACACCACGTCGCTATTAAAGAAACAATATGAGAAACAGTAGATTCGGAATCGTAGCCACTTATAAATCGAACAAAACGAGTAGATATTGTATTATGCTGTACACGCTTCCCACCTACCAGAAAAGAGCAGGACGAAGCTATCGGTTGAAATGTCATAGGTCATTAGGTTCGAACTATGTAAGGTTCGCAATATGCCAATATGGAAGCACCGTGACTTTTATAGTTAGGTTGGTTCAAACAATAGATTCGAGTTAAATGCGTCGATGACCCGACCAGTATGGACTTAGATGACTTTGATAAGGAAACACAGCAAGTGGTGAAATTAATTGTGTGCTTATACTAAGTTATTGAATCGTTGCTAGATGCAAATTGTATTTGAGCCCGTGTTTATGGAACAGTATGGAACGTTCTATGATATGACCAGTGATAATCGGCAACGTACCCATCTAAAGTTTGTGTTATATTTCGACGATCGCTCTAGTCAACCAAACGGCCTGGGGTGTATCTGATAAAAAGATCCTGCTTTTTTATTTCAATGTAGGAAATGAAAATTTCCATATGTTCTAATGTAACGCAGCTCTGATTTTTTAGATTTTGGTAGTTTAGGTCACAGCTTGATTTTGAGTTTGATTTGTTTTGCCTTGATTTTAGCAAAGTCCTATCTCCAAACAATTAAGTGTTGAGATTTTTTTTCGTTTATAGGTAAGCTAATGATAATAAAAATGTTAGCTACGTGTTGCTGTGAAATAAATTTAATACATCAATCAAGTTTGCGTAGCAGCATTAAGGCGGAAACAAACTTTAGAGACGCATCCGTAAGCCGTGACTGATAGGTGTGCACGGTCGTTTGGGACGCGGCTTGCGATATGAGAGATATCTCATGAACATCCGAGCACTCAAGGTTACGTCCGCGACTTATGATCGATACTTTAGTTTGCACAATTCTATGTAGGTACTTATGTATTATCCAGATACCTATAAGTCGCAGCTGTCAGCCGCATGAGATAAGATTTGTTTTCACTTTTAGTTTTAGTCGCATAAAAGTCTATCTGCTGAGGCTCTATCTACCAGTGTCGGATTTGCCCTAAGGCCCAGTAGGCCTAGGGCGGCCAGATGTTATGGGCGGCCAGTCGTGACAAAAAATCACTGATGTTGTGATAAAAGTTGGCAATAAAGTAAATTCATTATGTAGTCTAAAGAATTCTGATGAGTGCTGAGAAAGGGGCGGCTGGTACCTGGAGCCTAGGGCGGCCAAACTGCAAATCCGCCACTGCTATCTACCACTATTATAGATTTTAAATGAAAAAAATAAGCAAGAATCTTAATTACTTATAATTTTTTTATTCAGCACAGCATTTTCATTTCAAAGTTTCATCTTAGCACCAAAAATGTCAACAGCAACAACAAAAAAAAAACATTTAGTTGAAACCTTATTGCGTCTCGTTCACCTCTACGTTGTTCGTTTTCGTTCCAACATCAAGTTCACTGAACCACCATAATGTCACCATTTAAACGAATCGTACTCGGCTCCAGAATTAATAACCGTACAAGAAAACACTGGTTCGTCATCTAAAAGTCATCCGAACCGTCGATTCAAATTATGATAAGTGTGCATTAGTTCTGGTAGGGCGTAATAGCTAACAATTAAGGTGAACCTAGAAATTTTTGATGTGGCATATTGTACTGAATTATTTGGATTGCCTTGGTTTTCCTTGTAATATATCATTAGATATTCTCTAGGTAACTGGGTCATTATAAGGGTTTTTTTTGAAATCCGCGAGGAATCCGCCAATGCATTGCCGACTTTTAAAAATTTGTTGATCCGCCCCTTGAATAACCCCATGTTGAAATCTAGTGGGAACATCGAAAGGAGTTGGTTCCACAGTTTGCATATGCGTGGAAAAAAGATTTGGAATGAGTCGGTACTGAGATGCTCTGGCCCAAAGCTGAGAGCAATTTACTCCATAAGATGCAGTTGGAGATACGCTTTATTATAGAGTTGTTCTATTGTCCTGAGTCTTCAGTTAGTTATTGTGTTTTTCGAGATCCCATATTTTGATAATGCCAGGATGTGTTCACCTAGCCAGCAAAAGTTCAAGTAGCAAAAGTTTTTCAGATTTCACTTCAATTTGATTACGTAAAGTCTAGACACCACAGACGTGGTACGTCGTACGTACGTATTGTCTAAATGACTGTGGTGTGGTTTTAATTCAAGACTTTTACACAACGTGCTGCTATTTTCCATGTCTTTGATTTGTAATTTGATATAAATAAATATTATTATCTGTTCATCATTGTGAATATATATTTTTCTAAATTAATGAATGAAAATTATAAATAATATTTTTTCAATCAATAGAACGTCCATTGACTGACAAACTTTTGTAGATCAACGTATCTCTATTTGGAAAGAGCAGCGTATACTTAGGATTGTAGTTGCTTTCTCGTACAAAAGACGCCGTTATAAAATGCATTAGATTTTAAATTAAATTTCATGTCGCGTTAGATTATTATTTTTATTTTATTCAGGACCTGAATATTTATTACTTATCGTAAAGGTCAAAAGCGTATATTGCTTAGTTTTTTAGGTACTTACGACTTATAAATAAGTTTAAAAGTCGTAACAATTAATATTTATATCTACATATTAATAATGTTCCGTGATTACCACAATTTAGCAATCTTACAGTAGTGTATTCTCTATACTTGCGCAGAACACTACCCGGTATTGAACCCGGTACCCGGTATTGGTTATTGTCAAAATTTATCTAAATTATATGAAGTTTTTTTTAAGAAATTATATAAGATCCACGATGGATGATAAACTTTCTATCTTCAATTCCCTTCTTATTGATCTTTTTGACATACATGCTCCTTTACGGCCAATTAAGTTGAAACATCTGCCCGCACCTTGGCTCACCGATGATATTAAGCTTGTCATGACGAAACGTAATTCTGCTAAATCAAAATACAAGCTTAAACCTTCAGAGGCAAACTTACTAAAGTATAAGCGCCTGCGGAACCGCTGTAATAAGATGTGCAGAGACGCTCAGCGTAACTATATTCACAGTTCAGTGAATGGACAAAGTACCATAAAGGTGTGGAGATTCTTGGAATCGTTGGGTGTTGGACAACAGCATAAGGGTGCTGCCCAGAATATTGACCTTAATGCGCTAAATTACCACTTTTCACATGTACCAACGAATATACACAACAAATCAAAAACCATATCCTCCATTAACTCGCAGCCAAGGCCAAACTTTACTATGTTTAGTTTTAACCCAGTCAGTGCTGATGAAATTAAAAAGCACATTTTTGCAGTAAAATCAGACGCCATAGGCTGTGACGGAGTTAGCCGTAAGATGATTATTTTAAGCTTGGACTGCATCCTACATGTTCTATCCCATCTGTTCAATCACTCCCTTTCTTCTAATATCTTTCCCAGTACCTGGCGTGTTGCCCAAGTTATCCCTATCCCCAAAATCACCAATCCAACTTTATTCTCTCACTATCGCCCCATTTCCATTCTTCCTTTCTTATCCAAAGTCCTTGAGCGCATTGTCCACTCCCAACTCTCATTGTTCCTAACTAAAAATAATATACTCAGTCCTTTTCAATCTGGTTTTCGTAGAGGGCACAGCACTGTCACGGCACTAACGAAAGTTTGTGATGACATTCGCTTTAGTATTGATAATAACCAGGTGACAATTTTAGCACTGCTTGATTTTTCAAACGCATTCAACACAGTTGATTTCGAAATACTCTTGGCTACCCTCAAATCCATTAATATTTCTTCAGCTGCTGTTAGTTGGTTTCAGTCTTATCTTTATGATCGTTCGCAGTGCATCCGAGCTAAAGATAAACTATCGTCTTACTGTCGTCTCAGTGCTGGTGTTCCACAGGGTGGTGTCCTATCTCCTTTACTTTTTTCCATTTTTATCAATACCGTTACCAACCTTCTTTCTTTACCATATCATCTCTATGCTGATGATTTCCAACTATATGTGTCCACATCTGTGGAACAAATCGTTGAGGCCGTTGAGCGCTTAAACTCTGAACTGAATGTGGTCTGCGGTTGGAGTAAAGATCATGGATTGCTGGTAAATGCTAGTAAATCCCAGATCATTGTTATAGGGAACTCAAAGCAAATTTCCAAACTTGACTATCCTTCATTACCACGAGTGATCTTTGATGGTTCTGCGCTACCGTACAGTCATACTGTAAAAAATCTTGGGATTATCATGGATAGCAATCTATCATGGAAACCGCAAGTTTCAGCTGTTAGCAAAAAAGTCTTTGGTGCTTATGGATCCCTAAAAAGGTGGAAAAACTTACTACCCGTTAAGACCAAGATCTTGCTTGCCAATACCCTCCTTCTTCCTATCTTGGATTACGCCGATGCCTGCTACCTAGATTTAAATGAAGACCTACTAAATAAACTGGAGCGACTGCAAAACTTGTGCATTCGGTTCATTTTTGGCTTAAGGAAATACGACCATATCTCTGAATATCGTAAAAAACTGAACTGGCTCCCTATTAGGCATCGACGTAATCTACATGTTCTTTCCATCCTATTTGCCACACTTTTCCATCCCTGGTCACCACCCTACCTTAAAGATCAGTTTAAATTCTTTAGCTCCTTCGAACGTAATCGCGGCCTGCGTTCCTGTTACGACTTTAAGCTTAAAGCGACCAAATGTAATACGCATAGCTACGCGGAATCATTCACTGTAAAAGCAGCTTCGCTGTGGAATGCACTTCCGGTCGAAATAAGACGCTCCAAATCGCTGGCGATCTTTAAAAACCGTGTTAAGAAACACTATCTGTCACTGTAGATTTTCTGCGATAAGAATATGTACAGTTAGCTATGTATTATTGTTTAATTACATTACATTGATTTTATATATTATTTATATATATGCATATATTATATTATATTATATTATACTATATACCATTATATTGTATAGTATGTACCTATTAGAGTGTATGTTTATGTATGCCTATATATCTATTTATATATATATATATATATATATATATATATTTATAACTACATTGCGACTCCCCGTCTTACAGTTCTATAAGTTCTTAAGTATGGGTTGCCTGGAAGAGATCACTTTAGTGATAAGGTCGCCCTTTGTTTTTTAAGTGTATCCTGTATTCTTACTCTCTGTAATTTTAGTAACAATAAAGTTGTTTTAAATAAATTAAATTAAATTAAGATTATTTATTTAATTATTGAAGGTAGTTTAAATAATGGAATTGAAAGTCAGTCTCCTCCCCAGATTCGAAATGATTATTGAATAGGTACCTCCGGTGTCTAGTTTGGTTCTCATTTAAATACTAAATAATTAAACTCAATGAACTTTTATAGACGCATTCTAGAAATTAATTTCTGTCTCTATAATTTTCCATATTTCTGTAACGATTGTATGGAAAGCGTTCGGGAGTGTGCTAGGGATTTTTTCTCGTAGCATAAGTTTGCAATCGAGCGCGTTACCGAACTGTACGCTTTCTAAACTGTAATGTTATTGTTGGATACTGCATTTAATTCTATTTTACATTGTTTAATGCCTTAAGATAAACATCACAGCTATCATCGTTAATGGGGAAACATAAGCTATATCGCGGCATAAATTATTCTAATCGTAATCTCTAACAAGGATTAGATCATCGTACAAGTTTATCGATGAATGGGAAAAATATTACCTCAGGTCCTGGATTCGGTTCCGAGTCGGTACCATTATCTTATTATGCGATCATCTTGTTTGTGAACGTGTGAGTTGATATACGGAAATGACTAACGGGTAATGATATTTTAATTTTTTGTGCTGGTCCTGGTTCTGATTAATTTTTTATGAATGAATTTATAAACATAATGTAGTTTTTTGTTCAACTTCGAAAAAGAGGAGGAGGAGATTTGTAAACCTGCACGCACATATAGTGTATTGTTACAATAAGATACTAGAAACACGTAAGTCTACTGCATCTAATGTCATATACAATAGGTATAGCAACCATGCACATAACACAGTAGGTACAAAATAAGATTAGGTCCTTTTAAAGATGAATTCTGATTTGATCACGTGATCAAATCAGAAATGAGCAGATCCGTAGGAGAACTAGAGTAACCGACATAGCTCAACGGGTTGCGAAGCTGAAGTGGCAATGGGCAGGGCACATAGTTCGTACAACCGATAGACGTTGGGGTCCCAAGGTGCTGGAATGGCGACCTCACACCGGAAGACGCAGCGTTGGAATACCCCCCACTAGGTAGACGGACGACATCAGACGAGTTGCAGGGAGCCGCTGGATCCAGGCGGCGCAAGACCGTGGCGTGTGGAAGTCCCAACAAGAGACCTATGTCCAGCAGTGGACGTCTATTGGTTGATGATGATGATGGTGAAAGATGAATTCAATATTAAGTATATTGCATGAAGATTTGCACTATTCAAACAACTGTTGTCGTGAATAATACTTAGTTATGTTCTCAAATCTTTTTAAACTTCTCACATCTTAGAGAACATTATAGAGAACTCTCAGGCATGCAGGTTTCCTGACGATGTTTTCCTTCACTGTTAAAGCAAGTGGTATTTAATTACTTAAAAATAATATAGTAGTATTATAGCTATATCGTCTGCTACCTACCACCAAAAACGCTAACGGTCGATGTACCAATATTGACCCCGTATTTTTACACATTAGCACTCCTGTCGCGAAGGACAGCGGGGTGCGTTCATTAGCGACCACTTAGCAGCGGGGCCGAGGGATGCAGGTGGTCTTTGTTTAACGAGCTCTGGGTGCTTTGTTGGAAGGATACGTTAATGGGTTAACCCCTTGACTGCTGCTGTATACATCTGAAGTACTTAAAAAGTAAGTTTAACTGTTTAAATAAAAGAATTTTTAAAATATAGGTACGCGTCATGTAGGATGAGGATTATCCCAAGAAAATCCCTACCATGATGTGATTAAGGGAAAAGGGTTACGATCCCAATAAAGGTACAAGTCCGAGATGGGCTGCAAACTGCAAACTGCAAGCGACACCACTGGTTTCTATGAATCTGTATGCAAACTGCGGCCGCGGCTGCAGGCCGCAGTTTTGGCGCGCTCGGAATCATTTTCATAGAAACCAGTGGCGTCACTTTGCGGTTACAATTTGCGGTCTGCAGCCCATCTCGGACTTGTACCTTTACGAAGTCTTTGCAGCCTCTCATTTTGTTACAAAATGTTGCAAAAACTTTATCATCCGTAAGTATAGTAAGGCTATTTATGTACAATTGCAAACTATATTAGATATATTTTAAACTAGCTGATCCGCCCCGGCTTCGCTCGGGTGGAGTTTAGAAAATTGAGGGAGAGGTTGAATTAATTTTTTCTCTCCGTAAGAACCATCCTCGTACTTCAAGGAATATTATAAAAAAAAATATTATCGAAATCGGTTCGGCTGTTCTCGAGATTTGCGATGAGCAACACATTTAGTGATTCATTTTTATATTATAGATGTATAATTATGTTGTTAAAAATTATTCATACTACCTAGCATATATATGTTATATTACTTATATTTTGTACACATGTATTGTTTTAGGGCATAAAAAGTATTGGATATAATATTTTTTCATGTTCATACCTAACCTGAACAGGGGTAACATTCATATTATGCTACTTATATATGCTTACCCACAAAAATAAGCTGTACGCAATTATTTCCCAAAATAGCTCCTGTCGCCGATCGACAGTCTTATTGTGATGCATCAGGGAAAGAAATCACATGGATGCAAAAATGGACAAAAACAAAAAAAAAACAAGATGCGGCCGTACTCCAAGATCTCGGTCAAGCGGGAGCTAACTCCTTTTGTTTCCAGCCTCGAATCAGCCAGTGTTTCGAATCTAGATTCTGTTTATTCTTTTTTTTTTGCTCTTTCCTCGTACCCTTTTTCTTTATTGTCTCTGTGCGGGCAGTGCGGCTTTTTGGAAAAAAACAACAGCCGGTGGCTTATGGCTCCCCATTGATATGCGCTCGGATTGAAATTTAAATATTTGCCGGGATACCGAAGGCCTCCGTCGGCTATTCTCTTTTTCGAAATCACTGTTGCCATCTTAATATTTAATATGTTACTCAGTAAACAGCGTTGCAGATTTTAATCGGAAAATAGTCTTTTGTGTGGCTTCGGAATGTATTTTACATGTGAGTGACAATATTATGACTGAGCTTTTTCTGATAATCTCTAAACATAAAAGTGAGACTCTACTGACTGACACATCAACGCACAGCTCAAATTGCTGAGTCTGTAGCAATTTGAAAAGTTGTATTTCTTTATAACTTTGACCGTAAGGGTCATAAGAAAGGATTTTCGGGAATTCCTCCCAAGCGAGAGCAATTTGTCAAAAAAAGTTATACCATGTCTAGTAGGTACGCGACAGGTCGAGATGGCAATCGGGGTATGAGGTGGGGGACGCCCCGCACAACCGCATAGCGCTCGCGCTCTCCCGCACCGGGTTAGCGCGGGGGCTGTGCGGGTGTGCGCGGATTTCCACCCCGATTGCCATCCCGACCTGTCGCGTACTACACGTACTTGGGTAGATTAAATTAATACGTGATACCTATAATTAATATTCTTAATTGGTAAACCCAATCACATTTAACTAGAAAATCGAGTTCCGAAATTTCTAATTTTAAACGCGTTTAAGCTTGATTAATCACGCGTTTTAGGAAGACAAGTGCCGGTTATTTGGACCGAAGAAATTTAATTGCGTTCCACAGCCGGGGTCAGGGGGCGACACCAGTCTCACTGACTATGACTGGTTTTGATTATGAGCCTAATCGACGCAAAATTTTAAAGGTGTGAATAGACGATCGAACTTGTTTGACGAAACTATCTTCTTCACCACTGATTCGGTTTCTGCACTTCTCTTACATCTGCTATTATGCATGCTTGTTTATTCAGAAAATTTACAATTCATTCAATAAAAAAAAATCTATTTCTATTTGTAACACTCTTTGTAAATACGCCCTGTCTATGGTATGCATACCCACTGAATCTATGGAGTTCTAAAATGAAAAACTAGAAAAATGTTATCATTACATAAAAATGTTATTTTATTTCATTTTCATTTCATTTCATTACCATAGTCTGGTATATAATGGAGATAACTGAAGAGAAAAGCTCGAGTTAGATACTACTGTTACACTGTTAATACTGTAACTACTCGGGAATGCTTATTTTCCCTTTATATAGATAGGTTTATGTTTGACAATAGGTTCGATCGTCTACCAACACCTTATTATAGTGAGTAGCTATAGACAAGGTTCACTCAGGTGTTTTGATAGTGATGAAAGTTCAAATCATAGTAATACATCATCATTGAATCTGTTAACATGTTGATGTGGACGGAGAGCCGTGACTAATGGTTAAAGATCATGGAGTGTTGTTCAGAGGTCGTGGGTTCGAATCGCAATACGTACACAAAGCTTTTGAACAATATTTTGTACCAGTGCAGTGGTAGACAGTATACCTACCAGGCTACCAACAAAATATAGGTAGGTATATCTTTTAACAATAAGGTATTTTACCCTTTTTTGAAAGTGTCTTAAAATGATCCTAAAGTGATATTAAACTACTAAAAAAATTAACAAAAAATGTATTCAATCGATAAGTGCAATAAAAATGCACTTAAATTTTGCACGCGAATGCGCTACCCACCGTGATGTCGTCACACAGATTGGTAAACAACGACATTTTCAGTAAAATATATTACAATTTCAATCCATGTGACGTCACATTCGTCACAGTCAGAATCATCATGGCGTCATCAGCTTCGTGGGTTAAGAATATTTTGTAAAACAGATAAAAAATGAAATCTTTAAAATGAATTATAAGATTTATTATACGTAGGTAGGTATAATTTGGCTAGCCACTAGCGTGGTGGACTATGACCAAATCAAAGAAAGTATTGTATATCTTATTTGTGTAAATAATATTTATAACTTTTGAGTACATGAAATCTAAAGAGACACTTGTTTTCAAATTTCATTTAGGTATAATACAACTTACAAGAACTACCTCACTGACAACTAACTATGCTTATTTAAATTCTGCATAAAACCGAGATCAATAATACGATCTGTAGGCCAATAACCTTCTAAGATAATAATCTCTCACTAAATTTAGTTAGTGTCACTTAACTAGCTAAACTAATATGGTTAAGCCACACCTAAGCTCAAATCCTATTAAAATATTACCCAACAAAAAAGATTATTATCTGGAACGTATTAAAGACACAATTTGTCCCATATAAATCAATAATATAGCTCTTATACATGAATTTGTAATATAATAATATCTATCAATAGCTTAAGATTGGAGAGATTTGCTTGAAGGGTAGAGTGGATATCATTAAAAACAATTTTATTTTGTTTTGCGCTACAGTAACTGTTATAGAAATAAAAAATATTAGACCCATTACAGACTAGACTATAATATGAAGTCAATATAAGTCATGAGTCCATATTGGTACCACACACCAGGCATCTTATTTTGAGTGGTTTTTTATGTGTACTTTCTGTGGTACCAAATAAACACTTTTCTTTCTTTCTTTCTTATAAAAAGTGCTAAACAAGTTTATTCAATTTATTTTTACCAATATAGGTAGTTATTTTCGGCGAAAGTTACCTACTCCTAAGGTCAGAAGTGCAAAACTGAGTCAAGCTATACACTAGACTTTTGATATTATTTATAGTACTTAATTTATTAAAGGCTACATGTTAGTGAAAAAGTTACATTCAGTTTAGGTGGTTATAGGTTTTTTCCAATACAGCAATACTTAGATAATTTTGACTTTAGAAAGAAAAATAACCCCAACAGCCTCTTTTTCTTGGCTTATGAACTTTTTATTTGTTTGTCTCGTCTATTAAAGTAATACAAGTTTAGATATCTTTGTTCAAAAGTTAAACCACTAAACTTCGCTCAAAGAACCATTTTGTATCTAAAAGCGCTTAGAATCGAGCTTAGCCTTTATTTGTGTTTGAGCTCGCGATATCGAGATACCGTTAAGTGATATCGGACATTTGTTAACAAAGATCAACACTTATCCCACGGTCACACCGCAAGAGATAAGCGAATGATATAAATATCAACGCTATTTCACTTATTTCAATTAGGAATTAATCCATATCCATACTAATATTATGAATGCGAAAGTGTGTCTCTGTCTGTCTGTCTATGTGCTAGCTTTTCAAAGTTAGGGTGGAGGTGTCTGGTCGCGGGCCCCTAATTCTTATTCGCTACCGATAATCATATTATTTAATTGAATAGGTATATTAAGTTATGTGATTGTTATCGCGTGTTAACAGCTACGCTTATTTTGAACCGCAGCTTTATGAAATTTAAGGATAATGACCATTTTCACAAAACCTGATTTATATCAAACAATAATTCGTCACTGTTACCTTATTTCCGCTAAGTTTAAATGTAAAGATAACACAGAAATGATAAAAGTAGTAAAAGTTACAGAAAGCTAAAGAAAGCTAAACGATGTCATGGACTGATAAGATAGTAGGTAACTATTACGACGTGATCAAACTATTTAGGTATTTTGTGCCACCGTGGTTTCTACGGTGTACCTTAGCTTTAGTAAGTATGTATGTATATGTATATTCTTTATTGCAAAAATCTTACAAAGTAGGTACAAAAAGGTGCTCTTCTCGCTAAATAGCGATCTCTTCCAGCCAAGACAAGACACTCTTTACGCTAGGAACAAAACTGCTGATGACGAGGTCTTGCGTACGATTCCCGGGTCGAGCCAAACGATTTTTTAGCCATTGGATTTTTCTGTTAGGAAATTCTCAATCCTACTAGCCCGGAGCTAGGAAGTCGGATGTGTTTGACATCCGTGCCTCGGAGAGCACGTAAGGCCGTCGGTCCTGCGCTTGATATCTCTCCGGTCGTGTCAAATTTCCGTCCCACCGGGTCGTCCTATGAGAGTGAGTGAATAGCGAGTGCACCTGTGTTTGCGCACACACTTGTGCACTATAATATATCTCCCGCGCAGTCGGCTAATCTGCATAGAGTTTGGCCACCGCCGTAGCCCAAATTCGGTCGGGATGACATTATTATTATAATATTACTTGAGCATTTTAAGGCTAAAATGGCATCTTCTAGTTCTAGTAAGTCAATAGAATTCGCTTCGCAACCCGTTGAGCTATGTCGGTTATACTCTAGTTCTCCTACGGATCTCCTTATTTCTGATTTGATCACGTAGAGAAACTCTAAGCATAGCTCTCTCCATTTCCCGCTGAGTGACTCTGAGCTTTCTTATGAGGCCCATAGTTAGCAACCATATCTCGGATCCATACGTCATCACTGGCAACACGCACTGTTCGAAGACTTTGGTCTTCAATACATCAGACGAGTCGCAGGGAGCGGCTGGATTCAGGCGGCGCAAGACCGTGGCGTATGTAAGTCCCTACAAGAGACCTATGCCCAGCAGTAGACGTCTATCGGTTGATGATGATGATGATGATGACTATAACTAGAAGCACTTTATCATTACTTTCTGTCAGTCGCAATGATTCATGAAAAAATTTCCTCGAGAGGATTCCTAAGCTTTACGCTTAGTTGGAGGGGAACGTGGAATATTTGTCATGATAAACATGGCTAATATTTTTATTAATTAAAAAAAAATTCTCAGGTCTGGTCTTGTAGGAGGCTTCAGCCGTCAAGCCGCCAAGCCGCCGAAATCGCAGTCAAAATCAGTTTCTATCGATTAAAAAATAAAAAGGAACTAGGCACTCTCATACCTATCTCAATTAAATGATATCAATTCAGGATAATCCAAAAGAACGTAGCAAAAACGGCAGATCAATTGATGAGTCATCCTGACCTATTAAATAGTCACTGCAAAAAATAGTACCTACCTAGTTACCTATAGTAAAGTACAAACAATAAATCACGGTCTTCTTACGGAGTTCGGAGCAATTTTTTATGGTTTTTATAGTTCTTTTTGTTATAATTAGGTACGTGCATAACGAATTAGAATAACTTATGACTGAATTAGTGATTTCGAACGGCGTCAACAAAGTTTTAAATGTTCTTCGTAAGCTCTATCCAAGTATCGTATAAAACGTAGTACTTATCCCCAGTATAAAACGTAGATCGAAAATAAAAAGATTTTTTTGACTTTCAAGGGGATCTTTGAAAAACCTTTTAAGTGGTTGTAAGTAACGAAGTTGCGGTAAATATGTAGGTATGTTATGTATATTCGTATATTCGTAACTAGTTTTGTATATTCGTAACTCGCAAGATTTTACAAGACATTTCGAATCGTCGAAATACTACCACGGTTTCGGAATGTGGAATCTACTGAGAGCCAGCAGTAAGCCTCTCGATAGGTACAGCTTAAAGCGACATTTACATAGGCATCCAACCATCTTTATCATTCATAGTATTCACGGATAGCAGCAGTTACATTGTATAAACAGGGATGCTAAATTCATCGCTCTTTCTTTTTTAGTAAGGTAGGTACATGTAAATGTTTGTGTAGGTACAAAAAGAGGTATAGTCCGTAAAAATTACTCCTCACGCGCCATTTTAACTCTATGGCTCAACTATCATGTCAAAAGTACGGTTCACCAGGGTTCACCTTTAAAATAAGGACTAAAATCGTACTTTTGACATGAAATTTGACACAAAAAGTTAAAATAGCGTGAGGAGTTAAACTTAACGCGTTATATATCTAATTGTACGTACCACTGTGTATATTTTCGTGATGCTACATACCACCAATGGGTGATGGGCATGGTTCGTAGTTCGAAAAACCGAAAGGAGTTTGGATCCTAAGGTGCTGAAATAGCGACCTCGCCCGGCAATCGCAGCGTTGGAAGACCCTCTTCTAGGTGACACCAAACAAGTCGCAGGGAGCCTCTGAATCAAAGCGGCGAAGAGATATTGGTTTTTGGAACTATGCTCTGCGTATTGCCATTATATTTTAGCAACTCGTTGATTTACCGGTTGACGCTCAATACTATGCTCCTAACTACGTACGCAAACCTTTAGACCTAGATAATATAGAGAGATCTAGATATAGTCGAAAATAAGATTGTTTTTTTTTAAATAGATATAGCGAGCAAACGAGCAGGCGGGTCACCTGATGTTAAGTGATTACCGCCGCCCATGAACATTTGCAGCACCAGAGGAACCGCCGATGCGTTGCCGGCCTTTTAGGAATTTGTTGGTCCGCCCCTTGAATAACCCCATGTTATAATCTAGTGGGAACACCGCCGATGGGAGTTGGTTCCACAGTTTGCACATGCGTGGAAAGAAGGATCTGGCGCAGCGGACGGTTGAAGTGCACCAGACACCCAGGTGGTGAGGGTGAAATTCCTTACGGTGGCGTGCGGTGCGGTTGTAGAAAAAAGAGGGTGGAATGAGGTTGATGGTTAGAAGAGCATAATGGAAACTCTACCATAGGTATGTTTCTAAGCTCTTAGCTTCAGTATAAAATAGTAGGTAAGTAGGTATTTTATACCTGGTATAAAAGCCTACCTGCTAGGCTAGATATGTAAAGCCGTCGCTCCCGATTTTTATAAGGCAAAGTCAAATTCATTTATTTTAATGTTATGGCATTGCCTCTTTGGGCGTATAATAATAAATAGGTAGGTATAATTACTATTGTCCAAATAATTTGATTATTAAATTAGTTAATTAAATTATTATCTATAATTTTTTTTTTGCTTTAATTACTAAGCTTTACAAAAGTATTGTTGGGATGGGATGCAATATTTTTTTTTTCTAACGGTTGACTAAACGATATGGACGATATCAGAAAACTGACTGATTAGCTCTTTTAGTAGAGCGCTTCCAATAAGGGTTGTAGATTCGAATCCGTCTTTAAATTTTTTATTGTGTAGGTATTTTGTCTCCATTTTTTATCTTCAAATACCGTACATACTTATCAAAGCATTAGTTGAGTGATGCTTTAGTAGATAATGACTAGGTAGGTATATATTCTATTCTCACTTTTCAATCTGTCTATAATTTAAATCTTTATACTGATAAGATGGTTAGTAAAACAAAATGATTATGAAAAAGTGATTTTCAATAAGATTCAATAAAGTTTAATGCTTTACCAAATAAGTTAGGTAGATATATAATTTATAGTTAGGTAAGTATATATCTTACCCTTGCGAATCTAGTGCGCCAGTAAAATCTCTTTCCAGTATAAGAGAACAATTACAGTAAAATACTCCTCACAAATATTAATAACCAAATTCAGCAGTTTACAAGTTGTCAGTTCACACTTTTAACGAGTCAAAATTCACGCCCTTGTAACCACATAACTGATCAAACAAAATTACGTAGACCTTACAAAGTATTTAGCACTGAATTTGGAACACACTTACACATATGTACCTATGAGTATATATGTAAAAAATAATGTCACTTCAATCCATTCCATCCACTAAAATATCCAATATACAAATGTAGTCTATAGTAAACAAAATAAATCGTATAAAAGTTTTTAGTATATAAAAAGTCGGGTAAGATCGACGCAGGAGCGTTTAAAAGTCATCCGTTCCATTTTTGAATAAAATCGTATTTTAGAATCGTGATTTACGTTTGAGTTTTCAGTACGGGGCTGTCATCGGTGGTGACAGGTCGCGCGCGAGCGTGTGTTGCGCGCGGGCATCGGCGCAGCACTGCGTTCGCGCGCTTTTCGACCCACGAAACCTTCGCAGCCTCCGTAGAATGGGATGTGTTGCATACTGGCATTATCTCCGGCTTTAGCTCAGCGGATCATAGATTAAAACTAAAATCAAAGCCTGAGTCATAGAGACAATGGATATGTCAATATTACTTAAAGTTAGCTTGTGCTGTACTAAATTATATAACTATAACTTAGTAGCATTTTGAACTTTAGACCCAGGATACCTTTGCACCCTCCTTAGAATGGGATGTATTGTATAATCTCCGGCTCTAGCTACAACGGATCACAGATTAAAGGTATGATTCCGAACCACGCTGCACGCAGCAGCGCTGCCGCAACAGTGCTGTCACCAGCTGTCACAGTCCTGTCGCGGCACTACTACTACGCTGCTGCGTGCAGCGTGGTTCGGAATCATACCTTAAAGTTAAAATCAAAGTCTGAGTCATACGGTCAATGGATATGTCAATATAATATTACTTAAAGCTAGCTTGTGCTTGTAAGCTAAGTTATAGCTCAGAATACATAATAGGTATAGAGTCTTATACCATCGAAACCTTTGCAACCTCCATAGAATGGGATATAATGTATACTGGCATTATCTTTGGCTTTGACCACAGGATCACAAATTAAAACTAACATCAAAACCTGAGTTATATTATAGTCATTGTTTAATAAAATAAAATAAAAATAAAATAAAATAAAAATATCTTTATTTAACAAAAACACGTTATTTTGGCGTCGGTTACTAGTGGTCTCCACACTAGGTTAAACCTGTGACGTGGAGACCATATAATATGATTTCCTATAGTGGGTTTTACTGAGGACTAGGAAAGTTTAGCGGTTAGAATATTTTATATAATATTACTAATTACAGTTACCTACGAAGATACAAACAAATATAATATGATGATGAATGAAAGGAGTAATAAATAAATAAATATTTATATTATTATATGTATACATATATATTTATTGCACATTAGGTATTTAGGTAGGTTACAAAGCATAAGTAGTATAGTTTTAAATAACATATTATATTATAGCTTGTTTGCCGAAATTATTTCTTCTATGTCCTTGTATGTCAAAGATTTCAAAATTATGTCAATGTCACTTAAAGCTGGCATGCGCTTGTAGCTTACAGTTAAGTAGCATATATTATATGGAACTTTATATCGAGAAATTTTCAAAGCCTCCGTAGAACGCGATGTGTTGTATACTGGCATTATCTCCGGTTTTAGCCACAGCGGAGCATATATTTAAACTAATATCAAAGCCTGAGTCATAGAGTCAATGACATGTCAATATTACTTAAAAATAGCTTGCGCTTGTGTACTTAACTGTACCTACAAAGTTATAGATACATTCAGAACTTTAGACCCAGGACACCTTTGCAGACTTCGTACAGTGGAATAAGTTGTACCTACCTATATCTAATCCCATTATCTGTGACTTTAACCCTAACGGATCAAAGATTACCTGAAACTGCAATTAAAGCCTGAGTGGGTACGTACTTTTTTATTTTATTAGCTTGGTGGCAAAATACACATTCTGCAAAATTTCAATTGTCTACCTATTACGGTTCATGAGATACATGCCCATTGACAGACAGACGGACAGAAAAACGGACGGACGGAGAGTGGAGGCTTAATAATAGGGTCTTGTAGGCTCCCTTCGGGTATAGAACCGTATAAAGGAAGAAAAAAGGTGAAAAAGGAAGCATTTCTATAAGAGTTGACCCTTGGCAGTGGAAGAATCTGTAAGAGGAAAAGCATTAGGTACAAAAAAAATTGAAGGATTTATGTAAATGCTTAAAAATATTGTGAAGAGACCTTTTCAAAAGTTTTGTTTGATATCTCTGTCTAATCTTCTCCATCTACCAATCTGTCGTATGAATAGCATCATCACTGAAAACATGCCATCTTCCGATATCAGCTAGTAGAAAATAAGCGCATTTCGAAAAAAGTAGGTACCAAAAAAAATTGATATCGGACAGTTTCTCTAACAGAACGGAATACTAGACTATTTGATACCTAGTCCATATAGCGTCCTTCGAAGTTCGAACGCGTCAAGGACGGCTGGTACAAAAGACATCAACGAGTCACTGTCAAAGTAATGATAAAATAATAATTATTATTTAAAAAAAGTGATGTGAAATATAAAATGATGCTACTTTAGCTTCTTATTACCTACTATTAAATCATCATTATCATCATCATGATCAACCCATCATCGGCTCACTACTGAGCACGGGTCTCCGAACCAAAGGGGCATAGGTTCAATAAAAACTGCCAACCTTCCTACTTACCTACTCGCTATAGTGAGTAGGTAGGTAGGTACCTACTCGATAAAAAAGTAAAATCGTTATAATCTTGTGTTATTATTATTACTACTTAGTTGTTATTAACGAACAGTATACTGTTCTAGTGTTTTGTGTTATGACACAAAAAATGTTCACAAAAAATTTTAAAATGATGTGGGCATGAATGGTAATTTTATATTATAGTATTTTAATAAAAAGTAATTATCAATTTTCAAAGTAAGATAACTATACAAAGTGGAGTATCATATGAAAGGGCTTTACATGTACATTCCAAAAGATTTTTATATATTTTTATCCATAATAGTTTTTGGTTTATCATATACAGTTACGACTGTAGTAGGCTACTGAACCCTCGGTGCGTGAGTATGACTCACTCTTGGCCGGTTTTTTATTAATAAACTTTAAACGGCCTATAAATAAACGTTTAGTTGACTGACATAATCTGATAAAACACCTTTGATAACAATATTACGTAGTGTCAACACAGACGTAAAAAAAACATGCAAGCGAGACAACACTATATTCGTCGTTCTATCTGCAATAATCGTTTCCTCTTCAAACAGAACAGTCATCACGCGTCACTGCTAAAGACGGCCCACTTTGAAGCGAAACACCAAACTATACACATCCTTGTTACTCCTAACCATTTTCACGCACATAGATAGAGAGGTGAGAAAATTCAGGTTTTACATTGTCGTTCAGTTTTTTGCCGCATATAGATCAACTTTGAAATAATATGTCATTGACCCTAGATGTTTTGGACAATAGAAACAAAAAACCTTTCAAACAATACCTATTTTATTTGAAACGGATGTAGGTATATTGTAGGAAGCTAGGTAGGTAGTTCTGATAGAGATTTCATTAAAATCACTGGATTTTAATAAAATTGTCGTTTTTAATGTTTTTGCAACTAATAAGATTTCACACCTGATCTTTTTCACGGATTTATAAAGCTTGGCTAATGATTTTTTGAGACATTTTTATTAGAGATTCATGGTTAAATCAACTTTTTCTTAGTAAGTATTTTAATATAGACTACTTTTTATCTAAATATCTTAACTTCTGTTAAAATGGAAGAGGTTTCTGTGTCCATTTCTGCCCTAGATATTTTATCCTACACTTCACCAAAAATCTATTGATAAAAATATTTTAGGTAATATTATAGCCTTTAACAATAAATTCAAATTATACTTAAATGCTTAAATTTCTGAGAGGTTTGCTGCTTGAATCTAGATCTGAAGCACGAAACATGGTTCCTGTAAATATCTACACAAAACTTATCAACCGCCTGACGATGGCAGGCATCTCAAAAGACAGAGAGGTACAAAATATTATATAGGTACGGTACGCGGCAGAAAATAATTTACATCGACCTTTTTGTAGAACGTTGTATCCGTCACTCATACCTATGTGACATTTTGTCAGTCTCAACGACAGAGTCAATGCTCTACAAACCGCTATCTCTTTCTAAAGGTCGATGTACATTAATTTCTGCCATCTTCTAGGCAAGCGCGCTCCATCCTAGACCTCATCATTGCTTTTTTAAGCATAAAAATTGGCGTTAAGCGCAAGTCTATCAGGCAATTAAAAAAAATTCACTACTTTTGCTAAATTTGGACTGCCCTAAAATAATTACTATGAACATTGCATAAAGATGAAATTTTTTAGTTTGGTCTTATGTTTTGATACATAAATTTAACAAAAATTAGAGAAACCTATAAAATAAAAGGGTGTAGGTAATATTATTTGAAAAACACCATTCCTAACTTGCTAGCTAAACTGGAACGTAAACGGTATCAAATAAATAAGTAAATGATAATCCTCACAGTCAAATTACAATGAACTTTGCATGGAGATGAGAAGTTTTTAGTCTTATTTTGTTTATAGTTTTTATACATAAATTTAACAAAAATTAGAGAAACCTTGATATAAAAGGTAATATTATGAAAAATTAACACCACTCCTAACTTACTAGCTAAACTGGAACGTAAACGGTATCGAATAAAATTTATATTCTAATAAATCGGCTCGCCGGCTCAGCCGTGGCCCGTTCCCACAGATGTGCGCCATATCGGACGATATTGAGCGTAATTTGTAGCTTCGTGGCACCGCGGGATTTACTGCCCTGCAGATAGAGCCCTGATGCGGAAAACCGAACGCTTTTTCTTTCAAACCTTATAAATTACTATGATCACTTTTTATTTTAAAGCCAATCACTAAGTATCAACCCATCTCTAGGTATATAAAAATGAATCGCTGAATGTGTTGCTGATCGCAAATCTCGAGAACAGCTGAACCGATTTCGCTAAGCGAAGTACGAGCATTATTCTTACGGAGAGAAAAATTTAAAAATTGGATTCGGATCGGATGCAGTGCATAATCACCCTCACAGCCAAAATTAATAATAACTAACCAATCCTCTCTTGTAATCCGTCGATAGTAACTTTGTTATTTGCCAAAAACTGTGTGGTCTTTTTCGACAATTCACAACGTCGCTAAGGGCAATAGTTTACGGATAGATTGATTATTACTTTGAGCCGTAAATCTGTAATAATAATAATTAACACCTTTTTTCATTTTATCGTGTCCAATTCGGCATCCAAAGCATGAAGTCGGACGCGCGTTCTGCGTCACAGTCCGCTGCTGCGCTGCAATGTAGCGTTCGTTTTTTCTACGGCATTTTATCGTCTAATGAATTTCATGCTGCAATCACTGGATTGGGCTTTTAGTTTTTTATTGTACCTACTTATTTAGTATAAACAGCTTTGTATGGCTTTTGTTGATGCACGTGCGGTTAACACATGATTGGTAGATGGGTATGTAAGTTGGTAAACTAGTTTTTACCGTGACTTCATCGGCGTGGACGTTTATAAAGACCCCTTTGGAAATTCTCAAGATCCTTTTTTAGTGGAGGTCTGCGTAGTAGAGACACATGACTAGATTCATACTACATAATATTTTCCTACCTACACGCAAAATTTCAAGTTTTGTTGACCTAGCAGTTTGAGCTGCACGTTAAGGTCATGTGTCAGTAACGAGACCTAAGTCATTTTAGAAATAATAAATAATATTTCTAAATTGACTCTGCCATGCCGGTAAAAATTCTAAGACCTCCCACTTAAGTATGAGGCAACAACCGAGACATCAAGGACATCAGTCGTGGGACAGGACACCATTAGCTCCGCTTGCCTGGATTACGGTGACGGTTCCAGCGATGAAGATCAGCAAGAACTGTCGGGAGACGTTCGGCAGCTGTCAGCTCGCAGCGGGCCCTACGGGCGGCGGCGCGCGCGGCCCGCAGTCACAGCCGCGGCGCGTGTGCGAACTGACTCCCTTGAAAAAGGACCCCGGATGGGTTCGAAACTAGTTGGGCTAACGTCGACTAGACACATGAGTACAGCCGGGATAGATATTAGGCCTATTTATAATGGAAATCACTCACGGTAGTTTAAACGCTAAAATCATAACGTCTTTAATCTTCTCCCACTATCAATGCCACCACCATGAAGATTTCCTTCTAGAGTACCTACTTAATAGTCGTAGGAAGTAGGATCCAAACGCCTTTCAGTAAGAATTCACTCATTGTGTCATCGGACTTCACCCATTACGGTCATGTATCCAAAAGTCCAGCCTACCAGCTGCGTACCTTCACGAACTTCAAACCATCCATTTAAATTCGACTTCCGTAAATTCTCCAAATAGCTAAGTGTCTAAATCGATACGATCCGCTTCAACCGTGTAGGTATTTAAATCCACCCATTTAAAATGACACTTAAAACAACCTTTTTCTTTTACCATCCTTCTAAAACCAGAGATCACATTAAGTTGGTCATCATCAATGAGAATACGACCATCAATTTGTGGTCTCGTAAAATGCCTTAATCAAACTAAACAAAAAGTTTGGGTCGTAAGAAATAAATTTTTCGAATACTGATGCGTCGTAATAAGTAGAAAAAGGTTCACAAAAAAAGGATTTGTGCTTACTGTAACGACCAATAGATAAAAGCAATCTGATTCGATTGTAACTCTTCTTTTGAATATCCCGTCCTTCTTTATTTATTTGTCACTAAGCTGACAAAAGAGCTATGCTGGTATACGCTCAAAGTAGATACCTATCTCTATGTGGCTCAATCAAACAAAACCGGTCAAGTGCGAGTCGGACTTACGCACAATTTTTTTATTTGATTTACTTGCCGGCCATTTTAAAGTTTTTATTATTTGTAGCGTCAATAGCGTTTAAAATTAAAAAGCGTTATAATATACGATGTAGGTACCTACCTAATAACTGTTTATATAAAAGTCCTGACTGACTGACTGACTGATATATCAACGCATTTGGAAGGCGTGTTCTTCGACGGACGAACGTCGCGAGAACAAGCTAGTGTATAACAAATTCATTTCTCTCATTCATGATGGTACGGAACAAGTACGGAACCCTACGTGTACGAGTCCGACTCGCACGTAGCCGACGTTTTAGTCCACCTTTTTGTTACTGTTTCTCCAAGTGACATTAATTTTACTTTACTTAAAAGGAAAATAGAAATACCTATCGCAGAACAATAGATTGAGATCTTTAATTATTAGATATTCCAGTTTAAATTCATACGCAAGTTATTATTAGAAGCAATCAAGGATTACTTAGTTACCGAGGTTACCGATGTATGATAATAAACTGTTAATAGGTATAATAATTATGTCAGAGCTATTATTTATTGCGATATTCAATTGATTTATACGATGCGATTACAAGTGGCCGTGACATAGGTTTTTAAATGAACTTTACATACAACCTTAATAAACGTAAGTAAATAGATATAAACAGTCAATTGGGTATTTTGACTACATCAAAAATTAATTATTCCTCAGTGATTATTAAATAGAGGGTGCTCCAAAATACGTAAAATCCACGTCTTTTGTTAGTTTTAAATGTAATATTAACCATTTTAAATTATCGATTAAACTAAAAGTACGCCATTATCGTGTGACGTCACATTCCAGTGTTTCATAAAATATCGCATACCTACGAAATGCACGTTTTAAGGTTTGATAAAAAGTTACTGATGATTATAGAAGATTGGTTTAATCTTCAGCTTGTTAAATTAAATATCCATGATAAAAAGACAACAGACAGTAAAACGAATCGGCGGAAACATTGAAACCGAATCAGAGCGAGCCATATCTTTAATGCAACGCTGAGCTGCCGGCGTAACATAACTTAGTGCATATTTATTATGGAGCGGCGCGGTGCGCGTATCCATTGTATCGAGTGATGGAACGATACTTTATAATTTTTATAAAGGCGCCAACGGACCTGAGCTGAGCTGCGCTGCACTGCAGGGCGCGTCACTTCAGACCGCTCGTCGGTACCTATCGCACTACAACTGCAGTAAGCGGCAGCTCACGTCACTTGCTCGTCACTTCTATACCCGTTTGGATACGAGCAACAACGTCGAAAGATGAGCGACAGTGAAGAGGGGAAGGGTGAAGCCGACATCCTAGGGGTTGGGACTTTTGAGGATATACTTCAAAGAGCATAAGGAACATGGCATGTGCCAAAGATTAAAACAACGTTATTTATTTTGAGGTCTATCATGCCTGTACATTCAAAACTTAATACGATGCGCGTGTATCTTATCCGAGACCGAGCACCATAGGTACGCATACTGGTTGCCCATGGTTTCCATTATTATCAGATTTGGTCCGATGACATCAGCAAGCATGCGGGAAAATTTTAGAGGAGACTCCCCAACACCAGGAAAAATGGCGTTCACGGAGGCTATGTCCATCAATGGACAAATAAGGGCTTACAAAGAAGAAGAAGGTACTTTGCCTAAGCTTATCAACATAGAAGAGAATCTGCCCAGTAGAATGGAAACGGGCACAAAGATTAGATTAGTTGCGTATCGCACGTACATCCCCGCGGGGCGCGGTTCAATCCGTAAATAATCACTAATGTATAGAGTGTGCGCCTTAACTAGATTACGCGTGCGCGTACGCCGAAATGCTTTTTGGTTATAAATTTATTCTAAATATGCTCCATGGTTTCCATTATTACCGTTGATAAACAATTCTTGGTGTTTATTGCTTGGTGCCTCTGAGGGAGTAGAGAAGTCTGTTTAGAACTTATTGATTTTACTTTTAAACATGCAGTTTCATAGGCGCAGTTTTGTGCGTGTGGTCACTATACCCAAAGGGGGCCTTCAATAAATTGTCGATGGCTTTGATGAGACTGCCCTGTTTCTGCAAGGCATCAGGGCTGCTTGATAACGCCAGAAAAGACAGTTTATTTGCAGAGATACGCAAAAAATGCTTATTCATTAGACGGATAAATAGCAACAATATTTTTTGCAGACTGCAATTCGTTTTTGCTAGGTAACTCATAGAGTTATTAATTTCGACATTTTCATAAAACACGATTTTGGTTCGGAGAGACCCATCTAGTGCATTAAGTAATTTTATTAGGATACTAGCTGCCCCGGCGAACTTCGTTGCGCCTAACAGTCGATTCTTCTCTCCGTAAGAAACATCCTCATACTTCAAAGAATATGTTATAAAAAAAGAATTACCGAAATCGGTTCAGCTGTTCTCGAGATTTGCGATCAGCAACACATTTGGCGATTCATTTTTGGGGTTCCGTACCTCAAAAGGAAAAACGGAACCCTTATAGGATCACTTTGTTGTCTGTCTGTCTGTCAAGAAACCTACAGGGTACTTCCCGTTGACCTAGAATCATGAAATTTGGCAGGTAGGTAGATCTTATAGCTGACATTTGGGGAAAAATCTGAAAACCGTGAATTTAGGGTTAGATCACACAAAAAAAAATTGTGGTCATGAACTAATAATTACTAAGTATTTTCAACTTTCGAAGTGAGTGACTATATCAAATGGGGTATCATATGAAAGGTCTTCACTTGTACATTCTAAAACAGATTTTTATTTATTTTTATGCGTCATAGTTTTTGAATTATCGTGCAAAATGTCGAAAAAATACGACTGTAGTACGGAACCCTCATTGCGCGAGCCTGACTCGCATTTGGCCGGTTTTTTTTGTTATTATTTACAGAGTCTAGAGATATAGAGATATTCCTTTTTTTTCAAATGTATAGTGTACGCGACAGCTCGAGATAGCAATCGGGGAGGGAAAGCTCCGCACACCCGCACAGCCCCCGCGCTAAACCGGTGCGGGTGAGCGCGGATGTACAGGGCTCATACCCCGATTGCCATCTCGACCTGTCACGGACTATAGGCATTCGTGAAACCTAGTTTTGGTATTCAGAAGGGCCATCGAAAGTGAGTTTCACGCATTTCTCGATTTCTATGTCAAATCGAATAAGGGTCCAGTTGTGAGAAGTGATTTAGCTCGTTACGCGTAGACACAGACCAAAAGCATCTAATGTATGGAGTGTGTGAGCTGTGAATGACAGGCGCAAAGGCGGCACCGACGTGTTGTGCGATGCGCCAATCAATTTGTACTCGCAAGTCAAGCTGCAATACGCAATACGTCGCCGGCTAACTGGCTGTTGGGTGATTCTGCACCTGCTTTCATATTTTATTCTTTTACTAGCCACCCGCCCCGGCATGGGTGCAATGTAGATACTAATGTGGTGTCAGTGAGGAGTGATTTATTATACTAACTTTATATCCATACTTTTATACTATTATTATAAATGGGACCACCGCGCCGCCCGCGCCGCCTCCGTCTCGTTTTGTTGCGCGTTAGTTCTGCGATATTTCATATTATTTTAATTTTGTGATATCCTTAGATATTATTCTAAGTTAAATGATGTAAAGGGCAATTTTGGTCTTAATTGAATATTTCAGATGATCAACTATTTTATTTTGATAAGAATTAATAGTGTTAATTCACATTATTTAAATTTCCCTAGGGATCTGCAATTTTTTGAGAACTAAACTATACAAATAAATTTATTTATTATTAATTTCAGCCGTAGGTAAAATTGTACTATTCTTTCTTTAATATCGTATCTTATCTCTTTTGTAAAAAGTAGTGGCATCACCCACCCGCTTGGGTGTCTCATACAAAATACATAGCGATGCGCAGGCTTGTTGCGCTAATGAAGTGGCTTGGCCACTTTTTAGAAACCGGCACGTTCTATTTTGTGAGGAGAGACGAGAGCTTGAAATTAGATGAAATAAAAACAGACAAGATTTTTTTATAAGGTAAACAAAATGGCAGTCATTGGGGAGTGGGTACTGCCGACAGAAGTGAAATTGGGAGGACTGATTTTGAGATGGGCAAAAACTTCAAGATCGATTCATCGACATGTTAATTTCAATAGTGCTCAGAGTGCCGATATGTAAAAGCTATTTTTATAATGGTTAAAATTTTTTTTTTACATTTTTTTTTTTCTTTTTCCTACCATAAAGCACCATCATAAAATGGCAGCTTTATTACTACTACCATCTAGCCTATGGGCTAATAAGTAATATTATTCTAGCTTAAACTTCTACTTATGATTAATTTTTAAATCTAATCAGTCCAATAACTGTAAAATTATGAAACTTTAATTTTTGATTCAATAATTAAATTGAAAATTCGAACCAATAAGCACTTTTATTTGATAGTTTTAGTTTTCACTTCTATTTGATCTTAAGTCAATGCTTAAATTTTTGTTCTGTGTAAGTAAATAAGGCCTATAACAAAATTTTGACAAAATGCTCATTTAAAAGAGGCACGTTTAAAATAAGCCGCTATTATAGTCATTTTGTTAAAATTATTATCTACTTTTGTATCGACTTGTAAGTTTTTAAAAGACAATCTATCTTTTGATACACGATACCGAACTCCGTACAGTAAGCTAAGCTTTAACCTTTTATTTATTTAACGTAAACAATTCTATGTTTTAAAACCGATTTCAATATTACCATACCATGTCGGGGACATATTTATTGATCGCATACACTTTATTCGACTACCGCGTATTTCAGACTATTGTGCCCGTCCAATAAACAATCCGAACAATACCTTTATCCTCATAATGCGAAAGGAATCCTGCACGTCTATATAAGCGAGGACGTAAAACAAATATCTGTTTATAAGTACAAAAAAGTAGGCATCTGTAGATTGAAAAAATCTTTGAAGCTTTTGACCTCTAATTATAATAATAATAGGCGATTCCCTATTGTTTTTCTTAGGTTATTGTTATGCCCGCGACTTCATCCGTGTGAATTCTGTTATTAAAATCAGCTATTCGAAAAGTTTATGGTAATTTCATGGAAATCTTTATCTATATCTATAAAAAAGTTTTTCAGAAATTCCAGCCCTACGCTAACGTTAACGTTTAAAACCTCCATACAACATTTCAAAAGTCTAGACCCAGCAGTGAGAAAATCATAAAAAGGAAAAAGATTTAAATATTTATAGGGCTTCAACCGAACCCACTTTTATCTACCGTATAAAAAGTTTATTCATCGAAAGCAACAAAGTAAAATACGAGCGATAAGATTCCACATCTCGAACAAGCATTCTTGGCAGGCATACCCTTTGGTGTAAAAAGCCTTTGTAATATGTGAGGAAATGGAAAGTGGGATGCGCGTAACGCGAGATTCCCGTACGCGCCGCTATGCAAGGCGATTCTTCGCGCTAGAGTCGGTACCTATCCAAATCAAAAGATTTATCGATAAACAAACCAAAAAGTTTGTCCCAAAATTTCGATAGTCATATCACATAAAAGTTCTCGCGTCGTCATCATCAACCAATATATTATGTTCACTGCTGGACACAGGTCTATTGTAGGGTCTTCCAATCTCCAGGATTTTGCACACACAAAGGGAAATGCCCATTCTTGGCCAAGGTTCATCCACTAATGTTATGAATACTACAAAAAACTTATTTAATTACTGAAATATTGCTCATAACGGTTTGTGCGTGACACTCCGGCGTAATTAAAAGACACTCAATTAATTCCGCTCGTAATGACAATCTTGGCAATATAGGTATTGCAATAATTCTTACTAAGAAAACAAATAAACAAAAAGGTTTTTAAAAGTTCCTCCAAGTTCTATGTCCAAAATAGTGCTTGTTTCTTAATCTGTGATCTCAGTCCTAATGCCTTTAATTAATTTCATTGATGAATGCACTTTGGTCAAAAATCCTTTGACGAGTAGGGGTTTCCCTTTGAAACCCCTATTTTACTCATTTAGGAGTTGTTGATTGATAGTCAGTCAGTCAGCTTTTCCTTTTACATAAATTAGATTTATTTCGATAGTTTAAATGTCGATATTTCTCACATCACTACAGCATCTTGTATCTTTTATTTGCCCGTGCGTCGATGTGCGTTGAATATTTTTGTGCGGTAGAAAACAATTCGGTGTGCACGTGCCCGCATCCATTGTTCAGATCACCGATTACTTTATTGGAGGGGTGGTGGGGATTAGGTTGAATACCTCTCTCTGTATTCCTCATTGCTGAGGGTCATGACCTTTTTCCATGAATCATTTTGAATCTGCCGTACCCCTTCCCGGTTAGCACCCTACCATCTTAAACTGCATCTTCTACTACCATCAGGTGAGATCGCAGTCAAGGGCTAACTTGTATATGACGAATAAATAAAAATAAAACAAAATGGTACCTAAGGATATCCTTGGTATTTATTATTGCGGCGGGTTCCCAGGTCCTTGCGCATACGACTCGATTAAGAGTAAGAGTAACTATTTTTACTCTATCTCTGTATCAAATGGATGATGCCCGCGGCTTCTTCGGTGTGGATATAGATATTTATCAATCTTTTGAGAACTCTTTCATTTTCCGGCATAAAATGTAGCCTTGTCCTAAGTATGTCCTTTCCTGGGATGAAAGTTATCTCTGCACCTCGTCCAAATTAACGGGCTGTGAAAAGCTTGCAGACAGACAGACACATTAAGTATGGATTATCTACATATAGGCTACAAAAATCATTGATGCATTAATGTGGTTTTTCCTAAAGCATCCAGGAATCTGATGTCATGGTGGTTTTATTTTAGTCACACACCACTCATGTTTTGAGATATAGTTCCAACTAAGACAATGTACAAGTACCTAGAAGGAAAATGATAAGGTAAGTAATAATTATGCTTCTAAGAAGAATATTTCTGTACTGATTTAGATTATATTTAATCATATTATTTAACCCACAATAACTGGTAAAAAATATTTTTCCTTACTACCTAGCCGATTCATACTGTGCAAGAGCGCTGCCATGCACGAAATTTAAAAAAATAAGTATTGCAGGTTTTTCGTTGAATTTGGGTTAAAAAACTTTATAAGTCGGTCGGATGTCTGAAAAACTTTTACTATGACTATTATTCCCTGCTTACTACAGAATAACCAAAAACAACAGTTCCCATGATTCATAATACCTAGGTACCTAACGATATTTTAACCCAAATTCAAAAAAAGGAGGAGGTTCTCAATTCGACTGTATGTTTTTTTTTTTTTTTAATTTCATATTTTGTATAGGAGAACCAGAGTAACCGACATAGCTCAACGGGTTGCGAAGCTGAAGTGGCAAGAGACAAGGCACATAGTTCGAACCTAAATTGACGGACGGCAGCAAATATCTCGCAGGGAGCCGCTGGATTCAGGCGGCGCAAGAACGTGGCGTGTGGAAGACCGTGCAAGAGACATCAATCGGCTGACGATGGTGATGAGATTGTTGTGGGCTCTTCTCAGACTTGGGCGCGTTTGGAACCCTCGTTGCTTTAGTTTTAAGTTAACATAATTAATTATCACCACTAGGTACATCATCATCATCATCATCATGATCAACCCATCACCGGCTCACTACAGAGCGCGGGTCTCCTCTCAGAGTGAGAAGGATTTTTGGCCATAGTCTACCACGCTGGCCATGTGCGGATTGGTAGACTTCACACACCTTTGAGAACATTATGCAGAACTCTCAGGCATGCAGGTTTCCTCACGATGTTTTCCTTCACCGTTAAAGCAAATGATATTTAATTAATTAAAATGCACATAACTCCGAAAAATCAGAGGTGCGTGCCCGGGATCGAACCCCCCGACCTCCGATTAGAAGACGGGCGTCCTAATCACTAGGCTATCACAGCTAGGTACATCATTGTATTGCAAATTCAGCAATTAACCATCAGAAAGTGTATAGGTACTAATACCCAATCTGAATAAATGATTTGAGTTTGAGTATGAGTTTAATACTCATACACATACTTATAACAGTACGCGGCAGAAAATAATGTACATCAACCTTTAGAATGAGATTTCGGCATTGTAGAGCGTTGTTTCTGTCACTCATACCTATGTGACGTTTTGTCGGTCTCAACGACAGTGACAATGCTCTACAAAACTCTTTCTAAAGATCGATGTACACTATTTTCTGCCGCGTACTGTACAGTCTCTGAAATTAAAGCATACGCCGCGAAGCCTACTCGCGAATCGAAACCACAAACAAATAGAAAATTGCAGGCCAACAAAAAACCACGAGGGCCGCAGATCGCCCAGATTGAATCGTCCGACAATAAATCTACCACGTGCCCGCAGACTTGACCGGAACCGGTCCGGGCCGGTTGAGACCCAACCCGTCAATTACTTAATAATATTGCCACATAACCCAACTTCTAAAGTCATCGTCGTCATCTTCTCGACCAATAGACGTCAAACCACAGCTGGCCTGCAGTAGGATTTTCCACACTCTAGAATATTCCTCACGAATATTAAAAAACTAAGCACAGCTTCAGGCATTTCTGGACGGTACACCGGAACAGTGCATTTTCTTTACCATGTGTAGGTATTATCTACTCTTCAATCGAAACCTAATCTGCATCATCTTGGCTAGCCAGCCATAATCACTTGCCAGCAGTTCTAATTGCAGCCAAGCGCTTGTGTAAAATTAAAAAAAAAAGTCTATCAAAATATGGTCATCGACTCGCAATTAAATATTTCTATTAGTTATGGCTGAGACCCATGATCTACTAGAAAATGAAACAATTCGAAAGTCATAGAAGCTGACTAGTTTCGCTCGAAAGGAATTTTTGAAAATCGGCGATCGTGTGATTTCCAAAAACCCTCAAATACGTACTTTTTTATTACCTGAAGCTCAAATATGTTGAATACTGATTCATCATGAAAAATGACAGGTTTTCATTCCCCGTTTAATCCCTAAGCTCTAAGGCCTTGATTTTTGAAAAATCCTTAGTGAGTCATAGGTACGTTACATAAGAAACCTACCTAGGACTTTCAAAATTTCAAGTTTCTATCCCCAGCTAAGCGTTGATAGGTGAATCAGTCAGGATAAGTATTTTTGAGTATTTAAGAAAACTGTGATACAGGTTAACCAGTGCTCTTTATTCTCTTTTACCACCACAATTTTCCGATTCATATTATAGTACCTATCATAAAAACATTCTAACCAAGTAAGTTAGCATATCCGTGCCGGTAAGTTTACGGCCACCTTAAAGCTTTCAAAACATTAAAAACCACCGCCCGAGGTAATAAATTATGGCAACATAAACACCCAATATCAAGCCGACGCGCGACGAGGCAAAAAAACCCCTAAGACTATTTAAACCGAGTAATGACTAACAAAACAACGCCATAAATTTCGAGTTAAAGAGGTGTTATAATTAATGTAGGGAACGTAAAAGGATGAAGGTAAAGGCTTCGCTAATTTCTCGACCTTCTGAGTGGTACCAATGTCATAATTTGTAAAGAAACTCAAAATAATATGTTATTGCATACCAGTTTGTGCCCGCAACTTCATCCGCGTGGAATATACACAAAATTCAAACCACTGTTTTACCCCTTTAGGGATTGAATTTTCGAAAATCGTGTTCAGATTTCTGTATTTAAAAATTTATAATTGAACACTTTTGGTATTACGATAATACAATTACTTATTCTAAGACTCTCCTTAATCTAATCTGCCGTATATATATTAATATACACACATTATCTATCATATCATACTACAATATAATTTATTTATAGTGGGTAAATCATGCAAAACACTGTCACACTCACGAGTTGTGACACTTTGCACTTTGGTTCTTGGAAATCATAACGCGTAGATTTTGCATGAGATTTGTATGGTTACACAGAATAGAATGGTTTAGTTACCTAACTAAATCATGAAGGAATTTTGTGCAACTCACAATCGTGTGTGACTTTATGAACCAATAAATCAGAAATTGCATAAAACTTTTTTTTTTGAAAAAAATTCTTTGAGCCAAACTAATTCTTTGACCAAGGTTTGGGCTGCCAACTCTCGGGTCCCCGTTTGACTCGATAACGATAACCCTTTTCGAAATTTTCTCAAAAAGAGCTCGGGCCCCCGGGCTCCATGGCCCCAATGTCTCCACACCAAAAGGCACGAATACGAAATTAATTAAATTTCAAGGAGTAATGAATATATGTATGGTACATATTTTAGACTAGATAAGAACAATCTAGTGACTCATAAGTTCAAATTCGTCGAGATAATGTTGCGAATGACAAAACATATTAATTCAATGTTACACCTGGGACAATTAATTGGTGGTGACTGGTTTAGGTCTACACCGTATCGAATTACAGGCGTCATTCAGAGTTAGACAACGTCTCTTAAGGTACGTCCAAACTTAAGTAGATACAACCAACATAGCCGGTGGAAAAGCTATTGCTCCCAGTTCCACTTAAGTATTTCTTCTTTTTTTCTTGCCCTTGTCCTATTTTATTTGAATTCGGGCCTCCTAGTACGTAAGCGCCAGGATTTTCTGTCAAGGGTTTATCATTCGCACGATGTTAAGCTCGAAGTTTTGCTACGTGATCAAATCGAAAATGATCCATAGACAAACTAGAGTAACCGACATCGACATGATAATTCAATAGAAATTACGAAGCTGACTTGAATGGGCGGGGCACACAGTTGGAAGGACCGGTAGATATTGAGGGCCCAAGATACTGGAATGGCGACGTCATATCGGAAAGCGCAGCGATGGTAGACCCCCTACTAGGTGGACAAACGCCATCAATGAGGGAGCCGATGGATTCAGGCGGCGCAAGAACGTGGCGTGTCTTAGCCTCTACAAGAAACCAATGTATGTCCAGCAGTGGACGTCTACTGGTCAAGAACGATAAGCATAATACGAAGATTTTGACGGCCAAACCTTGCTTCAAAGAGGGCACGCGATGATGATGATGATGGTTAAAATCAGTAGGTTAAAATGACAACGATATTATTCCAAAAAGTTTGTCTTAATTCTTATAAATCTATGTTCTTACCAAGTACTTGAACGTTTTTTATGTTATTCACCTTTTGTATTATTGGAACACCTCATTATGACCTCAACCTTATTTGCATTGTTGTTTGAATTCTAGTTAACAATGAGACCGATCTGGTCCTAGATTCCAGCAAGTTCTAACTGAACATTAAGGAAAACTGATTAAATTGTATTGTACCTATATGCAAAACTGTTAACGCAAACATTAATTCTGCTTAAGTGTACCTTCATAACGTCATAATTATTTTCAATACGTATATTTTAGAGCGCACCCAGTTTTTTACTACGAGTTCTCGGTAGAAGCTGTATTCCTATAACAAGTGGTAGGTATCACCTGTACTACATTTTGAATTGTTAGGTAAACTACACCATCTTTACCATCGATGTATATTTACCATTACCACAAGTCCCGCGCATTTCATAGCATGAAAGTACGACATTATCTCCATACCCAAGTGTCAAAGCAAGACACACTTCCAAACGCAAGACATGAGAATTTCCCGGCCTATTTTTACTTGTATTAACTTGTGTTATACATTTTGCCAACATAAATTCGTTGACATATTCTGACATGTGATTCGAAATTGAAATTGTCATATTGTTCAATATTATGTATCTACTAAGTCCCGCGCGAAAGTATTGCCTTGCCTCATGCTAGGGCATCTAAACTTATTAAAGGTTAAGATTGCTCTTGCAGCTTTAAACGATATTTGGAGATGAACCCAGTCGTATCATCATAAAGACATCCATACGTTCCTTAGAGATCCCAGATCCCTTAGACAAACACCGTTGTAATTTTAATGAGTCCTTATTCCACTCAAGTTGTTATATTATCTCCCTTAGAACAACCTTTCCTTTAAAAAAATCCGTTACAACTTTAAACGTTTTATAAGCTTACATTTGTTGTCTATTATACCTCTATCTCAGATTTATGTCCAAACGTCAAACATGCCAGCCTATTTGTCTACTGGAAACTCTTGCGCACACTACTCCGTGAATATTCCTAAGTAGTTCGATCTCCATAGGTACACTATCCAAAAGGCTCTTTTTTAAAATGTATTTATTTAAGTCTAGATGATGCCTGTGATTTTGCTCATTATTTAGAAAAATCCCGTGGGAACTCTTAAATTTTCCGAGCTTAAAAGAAGCCTATTGTAACAATAAAGTGAGCTTCATAAAGTGCGACAATAGGCTAGTTGACACTTTTTTTAAGTTGGTCTTAAATGGTTAATATTTGTCCTATTAGATCAAAAAAATTAACACTATATTTTTTTGCGCCCTAAAAACCGTAAAACTTTAATTTAAAAATATATTTTTCTTAGACAGGTGAAAACACTGTCGGCCATGTTTGGCCCATAGATTATCTGTGCTCTGACGTCATGCATTTGTAAACAACAGCATAACCTCGGACGTCCCAAAGTTTAATAAACATGACTTCTATACTAGTTTGCATGAAAAATATAGTAATTATCGTTATTGTATCATCCGAGAATGTAAAAAACGCATCGATAAAGACCACAGGAAAGTTGTGGATTAGAGTGCCCAGTGAAATAAATATACGTAACACGCGAAGACTTGCTTAAAGGGATCCTATATGACAAAGACTTCAACCCAAATTTATTTTTGCAAAGATCAGTTTGTTGTAAGTCTTACTTAATAACTTATTCAATTTATAAAGAGAAAACGATATTTTTTTACGTTTACTATGAGTTTTAGAAATATATAAAAACTAGCTTATGCTCGTGACTTCGCCCGCGTGGACTTCATAAATTTCAAACCCCCATTTAACCCACTCAGGGGTGGAATTTCAAAAAATCCTTTCCTAGTGGATACCTTCTCTTTACCTACAAAGAACACACCCACCAAATTTCATGTATCTAGGACCAGCTGTTTAGATGTTTAGGCTGTGCGTTGATATATAAGTTAGTCAGGACTTTAAATTTTATATATATCGATACTACGTTAGTCCCCGCGTGACATAGGGATGACATTTCTTTGTTTACATATTTAATGACGTCACATCATGGCTGACAGCGTTTTCTGCGTTTCAAATAAAAATAAAAACTGTATTTTTTTAAATTGGTTTTATATATCCATCCTGCGTTTTTAAAAATTGTTATTGATATATTTCGTTGTCTTAAGCAAAATACTATAATAAATAATCATTTATTGGACGAAATTAGATATGAGTCAAGTAGCCTATTTTGTCGATTGCTTGTAGTATCTCTTATACACGCTAGTTATTAATTCTGGTTTGTAGTGTATTGTTACAAGACACTGAGCTTCATAAAGTGCGACAATTTTGTCGATTACATGCAAAGTCTCTTATAAACGTTAGTTGCTAATTCTGGTACAGTGTCATAAATCGGTTTAGTGCACTTAACAAACACTAGTTAATTAACAATTTCAACAGCGGTATCAAGCGCGATAACTTGAACTATCTCTGCGGGCTGCAGGTTTAACAAATTCACGTCCACCGCTTGTAACAATACGCTGGGTGATATTTCCTTGCCCTCCGGTTGTTAGACTGATTAAATTGGCATTTAAATACGACAGTGGTAGCTAGCTCGCGGATAAACAGGCTGTACATAAATACTACGTTGATTATTCCATACTAATATTATAAATGCGAAAGTGTGTCTGTATGTCTGTCTGTCTGTCTGTCTGTCTGCTAGCCTTTCACGGCCCATCTGTTCAACCGATTTTGACGAAATTTAGTACAGACACAGCATGCATTCCGGGGAAGGATATAGGCTAGATACTTTATATCCCGGAAAATAAAAGTGTTCCCACGGGATTTTCAAAAACTTAAATCCACGCGGATAAAGTCGCGGGCATCATTTATGGTGTCTAAGCTTTCAAATATTTAGAATTCCTACACATTCGATTCTAATATAAATAATAATAAATAATAAATTTATTCATAAGAATGCAGCTGACATAACATGGTTATAAAATTAGTTGGCGAGCCTTATGCATTCTACCTTAGAATATTGGTGTATGAATATTTAAATATTACATTACAGTTAAATTTTTAAAAACATGTAAGTACATGTAAATTACAAAATCTTTAAAATTATATAATATTCAGAAAGTAAATTAATTATGTCATACAAAAACAAGAGAAAAAAAAAATAGAAATAATAACAGTCATTTAAATTTTTACATGTCATACAGAGGGGATACCTAACTATTGCACTACAAAGACCATAATTTATTTCAGTCATCTAATCTAAGTCATCAGATTTACATTATTTAGATATTATTTTAGACAAATTATTTGAGCTCATCAATCAAAAATTCCGAGATGTTGTAATAACATTTATTTATAAGCAGCTCATGAGTTTTCCTCTTGAAATTATTTATAGTAGTGTTTTTGTAGTTGTCAGGAAGTTTATTGTACACAGTTATTGCCATATAGTGTGTACTCTTTTCAAACATCTGTAGTCTTTTAGGAGGCACAACTAGTTTGTTCCTTCTCTGAGCTCTACGAGATCTCACCTCACCCAACTCAGCATAAGTTTTAAAATAGTTTGGGTTTTTCTTTACTAGTAATAGCAATTCATATAAATATTGAGAGGGTAAGGTAAGAATATGATGTTTCTTAAATAAAGGCTTACAGGTATCCAATGGTTGCAGTCCACATAATGCTCTCAGACATCTCATCTCTCTAGTATAGAGCGTGTGGTCCTTAATTAAGACATAAACCCATAGGCTTTGTCTAAAACGTGACCCGAGGACTATAACTACATCGCGCTACTCCAGTAACAAACAGATAAACAGAGATGTACAGAAACAAGAAATGACGCTGAATTACTGGACCCTAGATTTTTGAAAAAACTTAACTTTCAAAGTCGCGTCTTCCACATAATTTCAAAAAATTAAAATTTGTTCCTTAACGCAACTTATTAAAGGTTAAATTTTTAATGGAAGTATCAAGGAGTCTTTCGGTTGCCTTCACTTCTATTGGAAGTAGACTGACTGCCAATTTTTTTATAAAATACAGTCTTGTTTTCTTTAAATTAAGTGGGTATATCTAGTGGCTCTATATAGCTCTGGTTTTTCAATGAATCCGCGTGGTATATTTCTTCACTCTAAGCGCATTCAGTATACAGTGTAGCCGGCACAATTTTATGTCACTTGGACGATGTTATCAACTGTGCAATGTCCATATTGAACACACAGAAGTCGTCAACTGTTCTGGCTATAGTATTTATTAAATAGAAATCAGTTTTAAGTTTCGAATATTACTTAAAACTGCAATTTTTGGAACAGTATTTATTTATCACTAGCAGCAGATTCCCGCAGTTGCGGGACTCTGCTATAATCCCGCAGTTGCGGGAATATAAATCTATGGATTTATATTCTTCGAAATCCCGTGGGTATGCTTTGATTGTCCGGGATAATAAGTAGTCACTTACATCGTTGGTGTGCCTCTGACGTGCGGTGGGACACCTCGTGAGTGGGTGCCTGGGGGAGTGTTTGCCTCGGCGGACGTCGCTGACTGGGTCGCGGTTGATTGCTTCGGTGTTCCCGTGACCCAGTCGACAGGCGGCCGTCCTAATTAGCGGTATGGACACACAACTGTCATAATATTCCATCCAGGTTAGCCCACTACCATCTTAGACTGAATCATCATTTATCACTCACCACCTGGTAAGTGCCTGGTAAGATCACACTCAAGGGCTAACCAGTCATTGAATAAAAAAAAGTGATCACACATCTCGATGATGTCATTAGAATTTCTAATACTTAAACCTCTGCACTGTAAAAACTCACGAGCAACGGATTACAGACAAAATCTAAGTGCGGAAACCAAAGAAATTTTAAGTATTAATTTAAGAATTATTACTTTCTAAATCCATTGCGGAAATAGGCCCAGGAAGGAAGCGAAATAAATAAATCGGTCAATTGCGAGTCGGACTTACACACGAATTGTTCCGTACCATCGTACAAGACATGACGTATTTTTGCAATAGTCATGGCGACCATTTTGAATTTTTTTATTAAGTATTTGTTGTTATAGCGGCAATAGAAATACACATTCTGTGAAAATTTCAACTCTCTACCTGTTACGGTTCACGAGATACAGCCCGCTGACTGACAGACATATAGCGGAGTCTTAGTAATAGGGTCCCGTTGGCACTCTTCGGGTACGGATCCCTAGAAACGACTCTAAACTTGCTACAATTCTATGGAAACCATAAATAAATATTAATTAAGAAATTCAAACCTTTATCTCTAATCTTATCTCGATCTTAATTTGTATTTACGTACTTAAATTTAACTTAAAAAATATAACAACCTGGTAGCTGTTGGTGAAGCAGTAAAATTTTATTGTACGGTCCACTTAAGCCGTAACGTGTAGCGCGACAAGAGTCCACTTAGGCCTAATAGTTGTGTCATTATTGTAAATACTGAATTGATTCTATTCACTCACTCACTACTGCATAAGGCGTGATGGCTTCGGAAGTTATAGGAATGTTTTAGAGTGTCTTCTAAGTTTTCTATAGAATTTACTCTGTAGATACCTTTGATTTATTGTATCGAATTCCCTCAAGGTAATGAGTGAGTGATAGTGGTTGATTTTTGCATGCATCCTATTATGCTTCCCAGAATGCATGCTTGCATCTCAGAAAGTGACATAGGCTTTTTTTATCTTACCCCAATGTCTCTCTAATATCGTAAATTAACCTTTTTTAAACTATAAAAAGCATGAAAGAATAAGTATATTATTTTGTAACTAAACTCTAAAAACATTATGTTTATTTATTTTATAATTTCCTTCAAATTTTTAGTTGGACCATCTTAACCATTGTTAAATTTAATAATTTAAAAATACCTACTTGTGAGACTTTTTTAAACATAAAGTTAATAGCTTTTTATAGCCGCAGCTTGCAAACCAATTTTAATTGTTACACAAACCATGGCCCTGTTTATATTACCTGAAGTCATATCTCACACCTCCTGCATGTAAATTTAATTGCCTTGGATCACCTCAACTGTTGCAGGGATGCCAATCTCAGATATTTCAAATTTTTTTGAAAGAATATTAGCTAAGTTTATCATGCTGACTAATATTCCCCTTTAAGCTTGTGCTAGGAGTAGGTACGACAATAGTGCAACGAGTGGGGTTTGAACCGGTGACTTTTCAGTTTTCAGTCCGCTCCTTTAACCGCTGAGCTATCGAGGCTATTAACAATTATTATTTGACAATTTAATAGCAGTTCCAATCCATCAGCCTATATGCGTCCACTGCAGAACATAGGTACTTCAAGAGCGCGTCACCAAACACAGTCCTCCGCCGCAGTTCCTCATCCACCCGCTCGTCGCCTCCTATTACAGGTCATCGGTCATTACTTTTTTTTAAACCCTACGAAAATTGTAATAAGCTACCCGTGCGAAGCCGGGACGGATCGCTAGTCGTAGATAAAAGGTATTCGGTTCAAAATCTTAAAAGGTCTATGGCCTAACGTCACTGTTTTTGGACTTAGGTTTTATATTTTTAATAAGTATTATTTTTATATGTATGTAAAAAGCGCAATTAATATATTTTATTGGACATCCCTAATCTTAGGTCACAACCCAGTTATCTGTAGCAATCGATAAGCCACTGTGCAGTTACAATTAACAATTAAGTGATAACTATCGACAATTATCTAATATTGTTGAACGTAATTCGATTACAGATTGCGTGTAGGTGCGGGAAAGTTTCGACTATAGGTTTAACAAAACTTAATAGCTTTCATTTCACTAGGTAAATCTATACAGCTATAACCTATCCACGGAATGAAGGTAGTAGATATAGCGCTCTCTTTGTAATGTAATCCCATACAAATGATAGAACCAAAAATCTCAATGGGTGCTAACCATTTTGAATCACCAACCAATCACTATCATGTTTTAAATAATAATAAATATATTTAATAATTTTTACCAGTATTACAATTTTTGGATACATAACCCCTTAAGAGTCCCTGTCGACTTAAGCCAATCGGAGCAGCAGACTTATTAGTACACAGAGATGGCTCAATAACATTATCACATCTACTAATTATTAAGTATCTGATTGGTCTATTACATACTTCTCTGCTTCAGTGGACATGCACCTTAAGACTACGCCTACGTCTTACTTCTCATCTAAGATATGAGCTGACCTACACTACTACTAAAGTGGCCAGCTACCAGCGCGCGCCAATGCGTGAGACTTGATAAAAATAGGAAACGCTTGCTTGTCTTAAGGTGCATGTCCCCTTCAGTGGATAGGTACCTTAAAACTACGACTACGTCTTACTTCTAATTGAATATTCTCATCTAAAATATGAGCTGCCCTACCTAATGGCCGCGATTATCCTTTATTGAGCTAAAGTGGCCAGCTACCGGCGCGCGCCAATGCGTGAGACTTGATAACAATAGGAAACGCTTGCTTGTCTTAAGCTGCCTGTCCCCTTCAGTGTATAGGTACCTTAAAACTACGCCTACGTCTTACTTCTCATTGAATATTCTCATCTAAAATATGAGCTGCCCTACCTAATGGCCGCGATTATCCTTTATTGAGCTAAAGTGGCCAGCTACCGGCGCGCGCCAATGCGTGAGACTTGATAACAATAGGAAACGCTTGCTTGTCTTAAGCTGCCTTTCCCCTTCAGTGGATAGGTACCTTAAAACTACGCCTACGTCTTACTTCTCATTGAATATTCTGATCTAAAATATGAGCTGCCCTACCTAATGGCCGCGATTATCCTTTATTGAGCTAAAGTGGCCAGCTACCGGCGCGCGCCAATGCGTGAGACTTGATAACAATAGGAAACGCTTGCTTGTCTTAAGGTGCCTGTCCCCTTGATTGGATAGGTACCTTAAAACTACGCCTACATCTTACTTCTCATTGAATATTCTCATCTAAAATATGAGCTAGCCTACCTAATGGCCGCGATTATCCTTTATCGAACTAAAGTGGCCAGCTACCGGCGCGCGCCAATGCGTGCGATATGAAAACAAGATGGAAGCAATTCCAATTCCAAATCGCTGTCGTTATTGTTCTCACTACACGTAAAATATTGCAGGGTACCTGAATGAACCAAGCCAATATACTTAAAAATAATGGAGTCTACCGACTCTACCATGTTAAGTGAAAGATATTCATACCAGCTTTTTTCAATAGGTGTACCTTTGCGTATTATATAGATACTAGATAATGCCCGCGACTTCGTCCGCGTGGATATAGGTTTTTTTAATCTCGCGGGAACTCTTTGAATTTCCGGGATAAAAAGTAGCCTATGTCCTTCCCCAGGATGTAACCCAACTCTATACCAAATTTCATCAAAATCGGTTAAACTGTTGAGTCGTGAAAAGCTAGCAGACAGACAGACAGACAGACACACTTTCGTACTTATAATATTAGTATGGATAATCGAAACCAATAATTAATCTATGATAGATATTATTTTTCTTCTGTCAGGCTACCAATATTTTGGTGATAGATTCAACAAACTAAGGTGTTTCCGTTTCGTACTTTCCCTGCTTTTTATTCTGTTTTCATATCACTTACTTTCGCTCTATGGATTACTTCAAAAATCCTCTAACGAAGATCCCTAGATAATATAATGTTCCTAACTACCTGTGCTATCCGTGAACATGGATACGTAATCATATTATTTTTTTGAAATAAAATCGTACACAGTCATGTTAACTCTCACGCTCGACTTGGAGTGCCCATGGAGACTGGAGAGTTCTCCTAAACTGCCATACTCCTTCTAAGTTAGCCTATTTCCATCATCAAGTCTGCATCACGTACTATTCGGAGATATAACTTTGTCAACTAGCCTTCCTTACCTTTCTAACATACAATAAGAGCATCACTTTATTGACGATATTCGGCTCTAAATCAAGTATAACAGCATACCTACTTACATTTAAGTTAGGTAGATCCAGTACCACGTGAAACAATATAAAACGTAATACAATGGCAAGATTACAATAATTCTTGCAATTGTTGGTGGATTACGGGCCGCGTCTGATCTGCAATGATTGAACATTGATTGTATGATTAGGCACATTTCTTCGATACCACAGGCCTGCTTACAGGGAGGTTTCCGTATCTAGAGACAGAAATATCCTGCAATACACCGACGAGGTCGACTCGCTGATGACAATAGTATCAGTCGTGCTGTTTAGGGTTCGCTACCCCAAGGTTGTCAATGGGACTTTACTAAGCCTCGCTATGCTTTCGTCGTTCTGTCTGTCAGTGGGCTGTATTTCATGAACCGTAAGTAATAGGTGGAGAGTTGAAATTTCCACACAGTTTGTATTTCTTTTGCCGCTATAACAACAAATCCCCCTCATTCCACCCTCCTTTTTCTACAACCGCACCGCACACCACCGCAAACAATTTGTGGTGGCGTTTTTCCACGCACATGCAAACTGTGGAATCAACTCCCTTCGGCGGTGTTCCCATTAGATTACAACATGGGGTTATTCAAAAGGCAGACCAACAAATTTCTGATAGGCCGGCAACGCATTGGTGGTTCCTCTGGTTCTACAAATGTTTATGGGCGGCGGTAATCACTTAACATCAGGTGACCTGCACGTTTGCTCGCCATTTTTATTTAAAAAAACTAGAATAGAAATTCCAAAGTGTGGTAGCCACTACATACAGCCGAAGTATCCCACCAGACCTGTTCCGAAGTATCCCACCAGACCTGAACTAATTTAGAAACTGTAAATTCCCTAAGTGATTCAATCGGGAATCAAAGCTGGAACTTCTCACTGACAAGACTACTTACCACAGCGCCATGAAGGTCGTGAAACGATGACCTGCTTTTACTCTATCTGTCAATAGTATCGCTATCTTCATAAAGGACGTGATTTTTATTGGTATTGAAACAAGAATAAAAGAGTTTATTAAAATATTTATCGTTTTAGTTACTTTATACTATGGTGGAAGTGTTTTTTTGATGTTCGAGGTCTGCTTCTCTAATGGCTTGTTTCTCAATGCCTGGTTGTTCCGTGAGAGTTTTAGAAAAATATTATGATGCTGGTACTTACGAGTCTTATTACGATTGATCTCATTATATTTGACTTCGGATATTAGAACGAATGCTTCGTAGATTGAAAGGAATGCTTTAAATGTATTGAGGAATTTTGATAAAATTGGTTTATCGGTCGATAGTCTTAAAGTTTTGACGTAATGGACGTATCTTTAGCGAGGAGAAAAAAAGAAAGTAGGATTCAAAATTTGCCAAGTGCAGAAGACTTCACACACCTTTGAGAACATTATGAAGAACTCTCAGGTGTGCAGGTTTCAAGTGATAATTAACTACCTACTTAAAACGCACTCCGCAAAGCTAGAGGTGCGTGCCCGGGGACGAACCCCCGACCTCCGAATTGGAGGGGAACGTCTTAACCACTAGGCTATCACAGCTTCTTGTACCATTTTGTTGGCACACCACAAAATAATGTTACCACAAAATACAATCATAAATTATGTGGCGCTAAAAAGCTTTCCTTACCCTTTTGTACAGATACCTTAATAACGTCTGCTCCATGAAAGCAGTCCGGTCGTAGACACAGGGATAAACAGTGTAGAGGCCAAACAAAATAAACGATACTTGCAGCTCAAACACCTGACAGTCCCATTACCGCGAAGTATCAGCGCACACTGTGCCCACACTTGCGTATACAGACAAAACTGTTTTTTATTTACGTTTTTGTGTGAGCTTATTCCCGCGTAGACTACACAAATTTTAAACCCCTATTATATCCCTTAGGGTTTGTATTTGCAAAAATCCTTTCTTAGAGGATATTATAATAATAGGTATCTGCAAATTTCAGCCCGATCCGTCTAGTAGATTGAGCTGTGCGTTGATAGATCAGTTAGTCAGTCAGTCAGCTTTTCTTTTTATACATATAGATTAACATACTTACTAGCCCGAAGTTAGGAAGTTGGTGGCGTTTCATCCCCGTGCCTCGGAGAGCATGTAAAGCCATCGGTCCTGCACCTGATCTCTCTCTGGTCGTGTTGGATTTCGGTCCTAACGGGCTATGAGAGTGAGAAAATTGAGAATGCACCTCTGTTTGAGCACACACTTGTGCACTATAATATCTCCCACGCAGTTGGCTAATCTCCATGGCGAAATTCGGTCGGGATGAAATTATTATTATTATTTAAACGTCGCGTCGTTTCGTAGTGAGCCTTCTGTACCTACCTATTAAGTATTCTGTGGTATCACCTCTCACCTGCGCACAGGGTTACAGCTCACCGCTTGACACGTAATTAAATAATGCTCCGAGTGTTCACACTAAATTCAATATCTCCGAGCAACGCCAGATCTAGTTCCGAGATCCTGCCAACCTCTACCGTTTGTACTCGAACTCGATTTTATTATATTGAGACTACGCTACGATCAAATCAACCCATCGTCGCCAGCTCACTACGTAGCACGGGGTTCCTCTCACAAGGTAAAGAGTTTAGCTATAATCCATCACGATGGACAAGTGTGAATTTGCAGACTTTCACGATGAAATACCTACTTGACTATAATAAAGAGGTACGGACAACGATAATTTCAGAAGTAGTTACGTAATTAATTGAATAGGTGTTATTTCTAAACATGCCGATGCCAAATGTCGATACTTATTTAAAATAGATATTATAGGCAGGTGTTGGTGGTACTTTCTTTAGAATTTATTTAACATATTTGAATGAAAAAATTATAAATATTTTTAGAATGTTTTTTGAATGAAATTCTGTTTTTTAAAACAATAAAATTAACACTTTTGTGATAAAAATTTAAATGCCTTCCTAAGCCTTCCTATCAACAAAATCTACAGATTTCACATTTTTGGAATACAAAACTAAAGACTAGAAAGTTAAACCCACGTAGTCATAACTATAGGTATGAAAACAATGATGGAAGTGGATTGTTGGGAATTATGTTAAATTAAAGGTAATTTTTAAACTTATTTTTGCTTAATTTTTTTTACTTATTCAATTTGGATTTATAAATTATAATTCTTGAATAAATAATTAACGGTTAATTTAAAAGGCACACTTCGAACATTTTGAGAAGCTATAATCGACAAAAACATTTTCGAGAAGTCCGTGAGATTGACCATACGCGTAAGTAGTAAGTGATTCGGTACTACAAGATGCTGTAACTGAACACTCTTTGTTTTCTTAGACAGTTCCCACAGAGAAAATAATTGACTGTCTGTTCAGCGAAATATCGTATTCGCACATTACTTATGTATCACTCACTACACGTAATGAATCACAAGTAGGTTAAAATTACAGCCATATTTAAGTTGTCCGTTTAATATGTGTTCGCACACTACATATTGCAACATGCAACATAACTTGCACCGCCCGCCCATCCGTTCATCCTTATAGTACGCGGCAGGTCGAGATGCCAATAGGGGAGAGAACGCCCGCGCACAGCCCCGTGCTAACCCGATGCGGGCGAGTGCAGGTGACTTGCGCGTGTGCGGGGTGTTGGCCCGCCTCATACTCCGATTGCCATCTCAACCTGTCACGGACTTATGGGTACATTTGCTCAATTTTCTTCTAGGTCCCGTGACCTAAGAACTACGTAACACCACATCATTATATTTAGTTTTCCCGTTTTAATAATATGTGATGTCGACAGTCGACTGTCGATTGATACGTTTTATATTTAAAAAATAATGTTGTCGTTCTGTCTGTATGTTATCTATGCGTTTGCGTAGCATTCATTTGATTGAGCTTAAACTTTTTAAAGTATTGTTGATATTAATTTTGTGCGTGGTTTCTGATATACCTAGGTTTCTGATATTGGTACCTAGGTATATCAGAAACCATCCATACACTGCACTACCACTACTACTACTACTACTACACTACTGTACTACTGTACTATCCATGCACTGGTGCAGGAGGTGTACGACGCACGAGTCGCAATGCAACGCATGCTTGGCACATCATCATCTTTACTTATATTCTGATTTTTAATATTTGTAACCACAAACATGTGGCATCGGGCGACGTTGATTTTGTTTACACAGCCTTTTAATATTGCTATACACACATGCATGGCTATACAATGTTTCTACAAACACTTGGCATCATTTATCCTTTTAATTGAACTCTACATTAAGAGTTCGTACACTACCGACATTACTTAACGCTTAGTGACAAGAACTTATAACTCACGTCACACGGGCCATTATTGTAAGTCAAAATGGCGGCTATCAAAGAGAAAGCTCGCTCTCTCACATCATTCTCCAAGCTGTAGTCTATGAAGGGCTTGCAGAATTTAGCATAGACAAAAATACTTCTCAAATTGGCACCGTAAAAACATGAGAACAAAGTTTAAATTGCATTAGTGTGGGATTGGATTTTATTCGCTCGAATGTGACAGGGTTAAATTTATCAATTTACGAATATTGTTCTTTGTCTTGCATTATTAACACGTAGCTGTCGTGTTCGTGGAGCAAATGCTGCTAAATATTAAATTATTTATTGGCATATCGCGACTTCCATAACGCAGTGTGCTTTACGTTACTTGCCCATACGTTATTGATTCCAACCTTACGGCGGTTACGCACTCATCCGATCCGGGTCTGTGAAAATACGTTCATTTTTGTTTTATATGGTAGGTAGCTTATTACATATTATGTCGTAGATCGCTGGTATTCTCACGGATGACGGATAGAACTTGGATGACGTATGTGCATTGCGTAATCGCCGTTAGGGCGGGTTTCCATAAAAGTGGAGCAGAGAGGAGAGAAGATGTTTTGTAAATATTTATTTCCATATCTCCTCTGCCCTTAGCTTTGGTGAAACTGGGAACCATTAAAGCTGTGAGGAGGGAAGGTGCCTTATTTTTCTATGGACAAGTTTCAATTTCAGCGGAGATATGAATGATGTGCGGTGAGCAGGCGGCTGAATGAATGAATGGATGAAATATGCTTTAGTACATATTCATTAAAAAAAGAAGCGGGTGGCACGCAGTAGACTCTATCACGAAAGACCTTCACTTACCAATCTAAATGGGAAAATGAGGATCACATAAAAATGCATCTTCAAGCATACCTATGTAAAATTCATTGCTTTTCTGGATAGTTTTTTTTCTATAGGTAGATAATACACACAAAAAATAAAACAAAATCGATTTTACACGGTGTATTTGAATAACATTTTGAATTTAACATCCTTTGCAATTGAATGTATTCCAGATACAATTGAATTGATTCCAAATAATGTCGACACAAGGTCGACACTAATATTATAATTATATTAAGTAGGTATACTTAATTTTATTCTGTGAAACAAACGAGTGCATGTTAAAAATATGAACCTACCTTAACTTTTTATATAATTTTATGGTAAAGATGTATAAGATTTACAAACACGGTAAAAGAATGCCTTAACTAAAGTAGTAAAACACTGAAAAGGTGATATTATTGACAAAGATAAAAATGTTAGACTTAAAAAATGCATACTAGTAACATTGAAATATTTGAAAAAATCATAATATTATAAATAACAAGAAAAAATGTTAAACAGCACCTCAGGAAAAAATATGAAAGTAAACTGAGAAATTAAAAATGGTTCATTAAATATAACAATAATATTTATCATTATTAAAAGTAAAAGAGTATTTATATTTCGTTCATTAAGTATATATTTTAAGAAAAATTATTGTCAAATTAATTTTTTTGAATGATCTCTCTTTGAGACATGTTATCATTTTATCACTTAATTTCAGATTCACTTCTTATAATTTTATAATTATGTATAAAATACAGATTAAATTTTTTAAATTGTATTTAAACTAAGTGAAAGGAGATGTTTCAAATTGTGCCACAATCTTTGACAATTGAGGAAATCCCTATATCCCGGCAACATTAAAAATAATTAGTTTAAATGTATAGTTTACAAAAAAAAAATTATTAATTATTTCATGGTTTTTAATAATGGCGTCTGATTACTGATGAAACTACGATGTTTTGCTTATAGTAAAAAAGAAAATGCCATTAACTGACCTGACCTTCTGACCGTCTTAACTGTGAATCACTTTAAGTCAAATTGGTTATGGTTTATGTCAAACAAAACAAATAAACGTCATAATATTATACGGAATGAATAACATCTAACGTTGGCCTAACCACCATGATGGATTTTGTTCTGAGTTGCAGTTCACACGCGTAAACTCTTGGTTTCGTACCGTCAAACAAACCCATTTCAAAGAAAATGTTAATTTGAAACTCTATTTTAAAGTATCTTACCTATTTTTAAACCGACTTCCAAAAAGGAGGTGGTTCTCAATTCGGCCCGTTTTTTTCATTCTCGAAACATCTCCTTTCAAACTATGAAATGGCAACACTTCTACGGCTAACTGTTTTACTTAGAATTTAATAATAAATTCATTTATTAGACAACTTTTTTAAGGTTTGGAGGAGATTTCAATATGTAAATATCATTTAAAATATGTCTAGCAGTAGATATTAAATTAAGTAAATTAAATTCAAATAGGTAGGTATACAATTTTTGAATACTTACTTCCTACTTTTTATTGTAGGTATTATTGAAAGGAACTAGTGAAAGTCTAATATTATAATAATAATAAAAATATTATGAAAAACAAATATGTTGTGTAAAATTTATAGACATGACTATCAGTAAATTGTATAGATAATAGTGATATCGTAATAGTGAGTCAAGTTAAGTACTAACTGTAAAGTAAGTACCCTATCTGATTATATTAATTTATTAACACATAATTAGTCATATATTTGTTTCATTAGAATGCATAGAAAAGATGCTTTGTAATATGATTTTATACAAGAATTAACTTTTTCAGTTATTATTATTGTACTTTTTCTATTTATTACTAAAAAACATTTAAATTATATTAACCATTTCTTGAATCCTTTCCGATTCTTCTATTGAAACGAATATATTTTACTACTTCAGAAAAAGACAACAGGTTTTTACATTGAACACCTTTAATCTAAAATCTTAGAAATAGGAGTGCAAGTATTTTGCAACAAGGAATTTATCAAGACTTTCATAAAACATATGAACAATAAATTCTGAATTTTATACAAACAAGAAATTAAAATCTTGACTCGACAATAAAGTAATAAATATCTGATAGTAATCAGACTTTTTAAATATTAATATAAGTAATTTCAATCATAAAAGTGCTAGCAATAACCCATTAAAATAATATAACAATTAAGTATCATTTTTAGTGTTAAAAATATGCACAAGAGAGTAAAGTCTTAAAGCGTTAGTAATATGGCTAGGAAACAATTTAATTATTAATGGTATGTAAGCTTTTAATCCATCTTTGATAAAGTAACTAATATTGTCAATGGCACCATTCTTTTCCCGTAGGTGTAAATATGCAAATTTAATATTTAATGATACTTAAAATTAAAGCTTTACTCAGTGTGATGCCCTCTTAATATTATATACCAAACTATATTTTGATAATAATAGCACTAATAGAGTTGGAGATTTTATTCATATATTATTATCTGATAATTATTTTTAATGTTGTATTTTAGTAATAATAACTTGTTGTAACTAATTACTAAATTAAAAAGTTACCGGTATCATATTTGTGTGTGAAGGCATATTTTAAAACGAAGGTATCACACAAACCAATGTTCGCAACTAATAACTACATAAAATAAAAACAATAAATAAGACCGAAATGGAAATAATTAATAAATAAAAAATTCTCTTTCAGTATTTACCCTCTTTCCGATATCATATCTAACTTTCTTTATTAACTATGCTTACCACATACATCAAATCATTATGAAGACAGGATTTTTTTGTACTATAAACTTATAACATTTTTATGAAAATAAAGTTTATCCTTGTCTACATTCGCTTCATCAAGATACCTAAACCCGTTTATCCGAACTTATTTAAAAAAAATTGTGCTATGATTAATCTTATATATAAAAAACAAGCTTATGCTCGCGACTTAGTAAGCGTGGACTACACAAATTTAAACGCCTGTTTTCACCTCTTAAGGGCAGAATATTCAAAAATCCTTTCTTAGTACATGTCTACGTCATAATGGCTATCTGCATGCCAAATTTCAGCCCAAAAAGGCATTTTTTTATTCAGAAACAAACATTATTACATCAGGACGACGCGCACCCTGCACCAGCACCGAATAACACATAATAACCTTCCAGCCCCTATTCCTTCCTCTTTTGGGGGGGGGGGGGGGAGGGTCTGGCATAGTGTTGTCAACGTAACTACGCATTGCAACAGATGCCGGGCATAAGCTAGTTTCAAACAAAAGATTAATACTACAAATTATTTTATGCACAATTAGAAATATTTATAGCACAAAATTTTTAAGAAGAAATAATTATATTTATGCAGTACCTAGTTAAAGCAATAATGTTGCACAGTTAGAAACATTTGCTGAGCAATCAAATTTGTGAGTTTAATAGTTTTCCTTAGAAACATATTGATTTAAATACATAATAATATGTATATTGTCTGCTTCTTCTTTTACAATAATAATATAAATATGAATTACGCTAGAACATAATCATTATTTAATACAAACAATAGGTACTGAAATAAATATTTCTCTATTTCGTTGTAATTAAAATTAACTTGTTTTCACTTTCGTTTGTGCGATGCAAACCTACCTTAAATCACAATAAAAGCTATACGTATATACATAACGCTAAATTGAAAATATAGGTAAATATTATTCGCATCATCATTAAATAACTATCTGGAACTAATACTAATAATAATTCTATACTTCTAAAATTATTAACTTTTAAGTTTTGGCGTTTTTCGTATTTTTTTACTTAGCAATATATTTTTTTTCACTATTAAACATTGCTAATAATTTGATTACTAGAACAATATAAAGAAAAATAATATTTTAAATAGTTTTAAAGTCTTCAAACAAAACCACTAATTTCGTAGGCCGATATTGAAACTTACTGAATTTGGAAATAGTATATTCCTTTAATTACAATTTGATTTAATAATTTATAAATTACAATTCAATTCGATATCACAAATTACAGATAAAGTCAAGGCACGCAAATAAACTTTTCTACTACAGCGCTTATTATTTACAATGCATGGAGACAGTTTGAATAAATTGACGAAATGTTACATTTTAATGTAACTGATGATATAGTATTTAGCATTGAATCAATATTGTGTCATGTGATCCAAACACTATGAAATAATTGCATTATACCAGATAACGTCTATTTCATTATAAATTATTTAAAAATTTCATTTTTTTTAAAAGAATATTAGCCATATTAAATGACTAATATTCCCCTTTCCTCTCTAACTAACTTTCCTGTCCACTCTCCTAGCACAAGCGTCAGGCTTGTGCTAGGAGTAGGTACGACAATAGTGCAACGGGCGGGGTTTGAACCGTCGACCTTTCGGTTTTCAGTCCACTCCTTTACCAGTTGAGCTATTGAGGCTCTGTTCTTTGATTTTATCATGTCCCTCTTGTATATTTAAATAAATAAATTAGTTAAGTTCACATTGTTTTCAACAAAATTGATTTTGATTTATCAATAAAAGTTAGATATTATTTACACAACTGAAGTAAAATCTGATAAATACTCAGTGACATTTATCTAGTTTTCTGTTTATGTAAAAAGCTATTGTACAATATCTAAATGCTGAGCGTTTTAGTTTACAGCTTCGACAGTTTTTATATTCTGTATAGATGGATTTTAATTAACCGTTACACGTATTTCTATGCTATGTTCTACAGTTCATATTTTTTATATATTATATTGTAGTGGTTTATAGATTTAATAATTGTAATTTACATTATTTAGAAGTAGAGATCCTGCGATGAATGGTTACATGTATTTTCCTGTAACATATAAATCAATTTTAATAATACAGCCAAAAATATTATAATATTGATTCAGGATGGGATGAAATATTATAATTATGTATACTTCGGTACTTTTAGTGAAATAGAGATAAAAATAATTGAAGATTGTATGTATAATATTGACACGAAACAAATAGGTATTTATAATTATTATTATTATTACAAAGAATTATTTGATGTCAATGTAATTATGATTAAGTACCTATTTATTAGGTAAAATTCTCAAAATCAGAGGTACTAGTGTGGATAGTAAAGTAACGAGGTATATTTAAAATAATATGGTGTATTTAATTGGAAGTGTAAATAGTTGAAAAAAAAAAATTTTTTTTCAAGTTACAAAAATATTTCAAAAGAGAAAACTGCGAATCTATTGCCTCTAAATACACATACGAGTATATCATACTTATAGAATCTAATACAAAGTATTGAAAATGGTTAAAAAAAGTTAGTGATCAAAGTGATGAGTAGGTGTTCGTGTCAGTGTAATGAAAAAACGTTACGTGCTTGGTTGCGTACACTTTGATGAAAAATATCAAAAAAAGTCAAAATCTTTTACGAGATTGAAATGTTTTTAACACACTTATGATAATTTTTTCTCTACGCATTAATGAACTTTCACCCAAACTAACAATTTCAAATCAAATGACATCCTCACACTTCAACAATGTAACTGAACTATACAAAAGTTAAATTATTAGGATAACCGTAAATATAGCTTACCTACTTTACTCATACTTACTTTACTTATTAGGTTTGTTGGACTAAAAGCGAGTTACTTCTATGCCAGATCCAATGTATAGTGTATGAAGTATGTCTTATTTGCAAATATTTCTAAATGTAAACTGCTTTATTGTACTACTTCTTACTTTTCGCTTTAGATAAGCAGGCATACAAGGAACTCACTTTAATTAAATTAAAGCAATCAAAATAACATCAGATGAGATCTACGAATGTTCAAAGCTACAATACGAACATTCACAAGAACATCAAACTAAAGATGCAAATGCTATTATATTTACGAAAGATAAAGCAAATCTAAAAGCTCTAAACATAGACAGCAACATCGAAAGAAGGAAAGGAGAAGATCTATCAGACTTACAATTGTGAGGAATAGTTGCAGTAGCATTGCCGGTTACAGCTGGAGTGACTACGCCGGCCACACTCGGTGTGCCACGGTATCGAACTAACCAAACATTTGTTTAATGTTATCACCTGCAAAGAGCCGTAAGCAGAACATACGCCACGAAGCATCTAGCTGCTACACTATCGCTATGTTCAATAATGAACATAAGACAAGAAAATATTATATGCACGAAATCAAATCACAATAAATCACCTATAAGTAAATCAGAAACATTATTGAAAAGTCGTAATTAAAAAAATTAGAAAACGACTGGCCTGCCAAAAAACTAACTAAAAAGTAAAAAAATAACATTTGAAAATGGCGCTATATCACAGTTTACGCCAGTAAGGGAACTTCTAACAAAAGGTCGAGGCTTCGATGTCACTAGCAGGCGTCTAATGTTAATACATTCGACGCAGGATTTTGCATCACCTTTTGATATATTATCGTCAACTCAGGATCAAACCTTCTTTCACTCTAGTTCACTCTGGTTATACTGAATTTTATTCTCTAATGATACCCCGTACATCCAAATCTGTTCAGGAATTTAAAAAATATGGTGGACTAAAGAAACTTGCCCAACAATCCTTAAAACATTACACTTCTTTTTTGAGCAGTCATGTTTTGTGACTATCGTAATTTGATTTAGTGCACATAAAACACAATTTGTGGATAGAAAGGAAAGTGTTACCAATAAATATCAGCTAAAGACAGTTGATATAAATATCAAATACAGAAGTTTATAGACAGAATGGAGGAAGAACTCAGTAAGCAAATCGAAGCATCCTAAACATTGCGACCTTATACAACTAGAATATTAATAACTTTATATTTATATCCATCTAATCTAATAATATAGTACATAGTTATAACATAAATATATAAATCAAGTAAAATATTATATGAAGTACATAATATTATTATTTACGATAGATACTTACTTGACAATAACAATTATTACACTAACATTTTCCACGACAAAGATGAAATTTGTTAAAATTTAAAAGGTATCTTAAAATGAATAAAAAAAAATTGCGATTTGAACAGTCACACAAATTTCATCTAAATATAGGGCACAAACATAATATAGTACATCTAAACTCTGCTGTTATTCTAAGATTCAACCACTTTACAACAATGAGTTTTAACAAACACAATTACAAAAAATTCAATACTCACCAAACAGTAGACCTATTATTACGATTCCAATGACACCCATTATGATCATCATCTGTAACGTTATAATATGTTAACCACTACAGATGTTATCAATGTGTGTTTCATCACTACATTCATACTCATAATATAAATGCAAAGATGTGTCTGTCTGCCTGTCTGCTACCTTTTCACGGCCTATCTGTTCACCGATTTTAACAAAACTAAGCACAGACGTAGCTTGTATCCTGGAGATGAACATAGGCCATATTTCACGGGCTCTCTGTAGGTATACGAGATTTTTAAAGTCTAAATCCAAGTGGACGAAGTCGTGGTTATCATGTAGCTGTGTACGAACCCTTCACCCTGCGGCCCCTTCCGCGTGCATGTAGGGTTTTTTTAAAGATCCTGTTGTTCTGTTTCTAGACCCAGTTGTTTAATCTTTACGTTGATATAAGTATACTTATTAAATACATTCTTTCATCCAGTGCGTAGAATTTGTTTTTTATGTTTTTACACGTGTTCTATCCTATTCTACTTTGTATCAAGAAGGTCAAGTGTAACCTTAAATTTTATGTTACCTTAAGATTTTGTAGCCAAAATTTGTTTTTCAAGCTCTTTGCCTGTTGTTCAAACTGCGACGCCCCTTGCTGAAGTGCGTCTGTAAATAAATTTTGATTAATTTTAATTTCATGCTTTAGTTTTAAAATAATTTAGTGTTCTTAATTATTTATAATATTTACCTGCTCTGTCGTCTAATTCTGATAACTTCGCATCTCTGTCTAACACCTTCTCAACATTCGTTTTCATTATATCAACCACCTGTAAATTTAATTTGAGTTGGACAATGCCATGAGTAAAGATGCTTAAATTATATTTTGTTAGCAATGGTGTCGATTCTTATGTGTTTGTCTAAACTCAATTTAGAGTATCTGCATCTTTCTGTTTTTAGAAATTTAGTTTGACAACTTAAAATTTTATTCCTACTCAACAAAAAACAGTCAAGACTGGTACCTTAGTTCACGAGGTTTGACAGTTTTAAATTAAAATTAGTTTGCCCTTTTCTTACTTACGAAAGTAGGTAAGAAAAAGACGTGAATATTCTACGTACTTGCCATCAGAATCAATACCATTGTCAACCTAACTTAAACAAAGAACTTAATTAAAATGTTCAAAATTGATTATGATATTTTGTTTTTTATTACGGACTAGGTGAAGCCCGCGACTTCGTACGCGTGGATTTAAGTTTAAAAAATTCCGTGGGAACTCCTTGATTTTCCGGGATGAAAAGTAGCCTTTCTCACTCTCCAGGTCTTAAGCTATACCCATGCAAAATATCACGTCGATCCGTTGCTCCGTTGCAACGTGATTGAAGGACAAACCAACAAACCATCAAACAAACACACTTCCGCATTTATAATAACTAATAAGGTACTGATGAGCAACAATCATAAAATCCTTTACCTCGTCGACTTGTGCCTGAGTCTGTTGTAGCCTCCTCTGTGCAGCGATCTGCTGTGGCGTTCGAGGTCCTCCAATGATCTCTCCATCTGGACCAGTTTGAGGTTCAGCTGGGGCCAAGCCGCCTGGCGCACCACCTTCCGCCGCCCTAGAAGAACAAAATCCATCATTACAGTCCAAAAATGTATACAAGATAAAGTTAAAGATTATAAATACTCTTATGAAATCAAAACCCAGAATGTAATTTTGTATATTATAATTAAACGTGATATTCGAGTATGACCTCTATTAGCTAACGATGATGATGATCATGATGATAAAAAACAACTAACTGTAATTTGATTAGATATTAATTGAAATTCCTAGAATTTTCAAAATCATCATAATTAGGGTATCTCAATATAGGGTATGTAGGCATGTAGGCAGAGTAAAGAAAAAGTATACGTTGAGGATCTCTTAGATAAGTTTACCAATATCATGTAAAAGCTTAACCATCGATGTTACTGAAAGAAACATCAATAAAATATTGGCTATGAGCCAAAAGATCGTGAAGTAGGCCATCAAATACTTTTCCGCTAATAATAATGTGCTTCTAGTTAGTGTTAAAAATACCTGATTAAATGTTGTTTGAATTTGAAAAGATTTTATCGGTAATGGTTTATTTTTCATTGATTATTTCGCAGATTTTATGGAGAGCCGCACATTGAATGAAATTTTTATTTCGATAAGAGATATCAATTGAGTAAGACTCCATCAGCTTGGGTACTTAGAGAGGTTGGGAGAGGATCCTGCTGATACTTGGGTCGTTCAGTGGAAAAAACATGACAACCTTCCTGGCGCAGTGGAAAGCACATGACGTGGTCTTTCAACCATACCATACCATAATATTATCCGAAAAGTCGTGCTGCCAAACGATTTAGCGTCCCTGTACGATGCTGCGTAGAAACCGATCAGGGGTAGCTAAGTATGGTTTTATTAAAACTACCTACCCCTTCCAAATTAGCTTGCTTCATTCCCCACCACTAGGTAAAATCACCGTCAAGCGCTAGCATGTACTTATCAGAATAAAAAAAACTGGATGGACTAAGCATGGTAAAGCCCTGGTCCTCGGAAAAGCCAATTAGCGCAAAGAGACACAGTTGAGGCATGGTGGGAGCTTCCAGTGCCTGGACCCAAGTTCCTCTTTGAGCAAGTTAGTCATCATCATTATCATCATAATCAACTCATAGGCGGCTTACTACATAGAACGGGTCTCCTCTCTGTATGAGAAGGGATTTGGCCATAGTCTACCACGCTGGCCAAGTGCGGATTGGCAGACTTCACGCACACATTTGAGAACATTATGGAGAACTCTCAGGCATGCAGGTTTCCTCACGATATTTTCTTCGCCGTTAAAGCGAGTAATATTAAATTTCTTAAAACGCACATAACTCTGCAAAGTTAGAGCCTAGAGGTGTGTGCCTAGGATTGAACCACCGATCTCCCGAATAGGAGGCAATGTCGTATCCACTGGGCTATCAAAGCTTATAGTAAGTTAGTAACTACATACAAATTCATAACATCTGCATCCGCGACTCAGAAAGAAAAAAATGTAAAATAGGATTCCTTCACAATAGGAATAACTCTGTCACGCTTTCAGCATCAATAGAATGACTAAGTAACTATTTATCAAAATGGATCAATGATAATATGGTACCTACATAATAAATAGCTCAATCGATATATATGCTGTCGCGATCGGGTGTGCTTTTGTTATGTATGTTATTGCTATATGAAACGTTTAGGTGTACCTATTGGATCACAATAAAACCTGAACCTATGCAATGGTATTCCGAATTCCGATTATTCAAAACTGCAATTTCTATATTTCATGTTTAGGTAAAAACACATGCTACGTTTAGATACACACATTTTTACAATGATCTCTAAACAGTAGGTATACAGAAAATGCCTTACGGACTTTTTCCATTATGAATTCAAGTCATAGTTCTTCATCTCTCTAATCGTTCATACTTTTTTTAAACTAAGCAAAAATGAGTTCAACTCATTCATCAAGCATAATATTATTATTTTATGATTAAACTTCCTTTTGCCCGACTTCTTCCGTACATATGTAATTTATTTTAGTTAGCCTAAATTCAGAATCGGATCATTAGTTAAGGTAGATTAGGAACCGCCTGCATCTTTGTTCCCGTGTGAATTTGAAAAACTACAACCTTATTCCTTGTCTACATAAAGGGAATAATTCTGTGCAAAATCTCAGTTTTTTATGTCTAATTGCTTGGCGTTAATGAGTCAGTCAGTGAGTCAAGACTTTTTTTTTTATTCTTTTAAAACACTTTATTGCATAGGTTTATTACAGCATGAAAGTACCTACAGATAATATAATAATTTAGTACAACAAAGGGTGACCTTATCACAAAATTGATCTCTTCCACGCAACCTGTGCTTATTATTCATCTTTAAAATAAAATTACACCATTGCTTAGTCGAAAACAAAATTGCGATTAAAATATTTTGCGCATTTTTTTTCTATCTTCTCTTATTTATATGGTGTTAAGTTAAAATTAGTTTATTGGTCTCTTACAAAAATACCACTTACATTTTTCCTTGTAAATAAAACTAGAATTAGTGGCACTAAGTCAGCTCTAGGCCCGGGAGCTTTTACTGACGCGTGCTTGCCGCAACACGACTGGCATGGCCGCAGTAATGTCGCGCACAAATGTGTTACGGTGCCGGGTTTTGAGTCTGCGTCACGGTGGAACTAGGTCGGTTTTCGGAGGTTCTAATTTCGTGGCATGAAGATTTATGGGGAGAGAAATTAGTTCAATAAGCTTTAATTTCGTTGGAAAGTTATTTTATAAATTATTAGCACCCGTCCCGGCTTCGCACGGGTAGCTTATTACAATTTTCGTTGGGATTTTTTTTGAAAATAAAATGTTACTAAGGAATACTGTAGCTTTCTACTGGTGAAAGAATTTTTAAAATCGGTTCAGCAGTTCTAGCCCCGTCACATCACGTTTAGCCGTCGTATATACCTAATACGTTTATTTGTTAATAATGAATATCACTCACGATAGTTCAAACGTTAAAATAGCTATAATATAATTTTTTGTAAAATCCAATACTGAAACGTTACTTTGTTAAAATGAAAGCCACTTTAATTAATAGTTCTTCGATGATTTCGTTTTGGATAATATACCAAGAACGCATCAATATAAATCAAAGAACTTCTTAATGGTGCTACATTAAACTAAAAATGTCAAACCAATAGAGAACGAAATTCAATCAAAGTTGGAGCAGTATTTAAATCTATCCAGATGCATTTGCACTGTGAAACTTTCATCTCAATAAGTTTATTAGTATTGAGTGTTTCACTATATAAAAATAAACACAAACAAATTGTGCACTATATTTTTTTCAATTTTGTAACTCGATAAACATTGTGAGGTGGACCTAACAAGTTAAAATAAAGTTATGTGTAAACTATAAATTGGGTAATTAAACCCATTAACCAAGTCCTTATCAAAAAGTGCCATATGAAAACATGACCCACTTGTCTCGCCGCCAGTACCGCAGTTGCAGGGCGCATGCGCGGCACTGCGTGACTCGCATCGATTGTCCCCACTCTTGGGGTAGGTCCGGGTGACATCGCACGTGCTATCAATTGATACACTTTTCTATACGAATGTACTTTGCACTGTGCCATAGATGTAAAACCTCTAGCTCTCAATTAACAGGATCTCTATTCCGTATGCATGGACTTCCTAATAATATTATTAACCTAAAAGTTCGTTTTACTAAATATCTGATTTTTATCTTGATATAATCATTTGATTGAAAACTTTGTACACAGATCCTTTTTACCTATCATAATAATTCGGTCCGAAATAATCTAATTTTTAAAAGCTATACATTATTTACAAAAAAAAATCGGTAAATTCAAGAACTAGTGTATGATGCATTTTAATAATAATTTGTCCGTCTGGGATTTTGGAGGGGTTTAGACCCCCAAACCCCTCTCTCCTGGCTACGGCGATGCCTGCGTCCATACCTACTTTATAACTGCGAAAGTGTGTTTTTCCTGAAAGGTTTGTGTTCTTTGAAATGTTTTTCACAGCTCAAACGCTAAACCGACCGTGAATCGTGACGTGGCACAAAGCTAGTTTATTATCCTAGAAACGGACAAAGATAGAGACTACTATTTTTATTCCAGAAGACAGAAAAATTAGAATTTATAAAAAAACCTAATTCCATACGTGGAAGCCGCCGCTAACAATAATAATAAATTATTTATTGATCAAAAACATACGTACAAAAGGAAGGACACCCGCCCTCGATTTGCGCATTGACGCCAATGATAGTTCTAAGTACAGAATTCACGACACGTGTAACATTATCAATGGATTAATCGGTGCATGAATGTATCGGTACGCGAAAAGTCGAGATATCGGGGGCGGGAAAACCTACTTAGGGTACTTCCCGTTGACCTAGAATCATGAAGTTTGGCAGGAAGGTAGGTTTTATGACAGACATGAGGGGAAAAATCTGAAAACCGTGAATTCGTGGTTACATCACAAGAAAAAAATTAAAATGTCTTAAATATTTAAATCAAATTATACTATCACAAGTGGGTTGAGTATCATATAAAAGGTCTTTACTTGTTAAATCTAAAACATATTTTTTTACTTTTTAGACTTGATAGTTTTCGATTTATCGTGCAAAATGTCGATAAAATAATATGATTGTAGTACGGAACCCTCAGTGCGCAAGTCTGACTCGCACTTGGTCGGTTTTTTAAGTATAACTAGGTACCTACTTTTCAATTATTCTTGACGATATAACACCAGACCTCTTTTTGTAATTCCTTTCAAACTAAACCGTTCAATAAAATCATGATAAAGTTTACTTTTATTTCAGTACGTTTTGTAGCTTTTGTTTCTTTCAGTTACTTTTTGATCGATAACAACAAAAGGGTCAACTTTTCACGCACGAACAACTCATGCTTTTACGGAACAATGACTTAGTAGGTAGGTAGGTGTTTTACGAAAAAAGTCGATGGAAAGAGGAAAACGTCTTTGTCAAAGTTTGTTAAGTACCTGCCTGGCAAAGACTTTATAATCAACTAGCTTATGCCCTCAACATTGTCAAATTTCCAAGCCCTACTTTCCTTCCTTAGGGGTTGAATTTTTAAAAAATCATTTCTTAGCGGATGTCAACGTCATAATAGCTATCTGCATGTCAAATTTCAGCCCGATCCGTCTAGTAGTTTGAGCTGTATGAACTTTTTTAGACTTAATTGTGGCGTAGTTGATGAAGATAGAATAATGTTGCATAGTTTTTTTTTGGAGCTGTGATAGCCTAGTGGTTAGCTCGTTTGCCTCCTAATCGGAGGTCAGGCTTTCGATTCCGGGCACGCACCTTTAACTTTTCGAAGTTATGTGCGTATTAAGCAATCACTTGATTTAACGGTGGAGGAAAACATCGTGAGGAAACCTGCATACCTGTGAGTTTTCCATAATGTTCTCAAAGGTGTGTGAAGTCTGCGAATACGCACTTGGCCAGCGTGGTAGACTATGGCCAAACCCCTTCTCACTGTGAGAGGAGACCCGTGCTCTGTAGTGAGCCGGCGTCGGGTTCATCATGATGATGATTTTACCTTATTTTAGCGTTTAAACTATCAATCTTAACCGCGACGCGTGCGCAAACTGACTCCTTTGACAAAGGACCCCGGATGGGTTCGAAACTAGTCGGGCTAACGTCGACTAAATACGTGAGTACTTATAGCTGTTGAGAGATATTTTATACAATATTTTACCATACAAAGTTTTCTCACTTAAGTTCAAGTATCAAATATAAATTGTTCCAATTAATAAATTGCAAGAATCCATTTCTTAATTAGCAGGAGGTTCTGTCTGAAGCTTAATTGCTACCACAGGGTCTTAATTAAGGCGCACCACAACATCATTATTTACCTTTATCGGAGCTTTTTCATCCGAACTCCATTACTAGGTAGGGTGGGATCGCTTGGCACATGCTTGGAAGGTAGTTACTATTGGTTCAGAAATACTTGTAATGTCTTGTGGATTGACCTACCTACATAAGAGCTTAATTCATTCATACATCTTTACTTTCTTCTTCCAGAAGTTTTTACCCAACTGTGGTGATGCATCTGTTATCGCATTTTGTATTTGGCGCCCTTTTGAAATGGAAGTAGTATGCTCTATTGCCAGACAGCCATCTTGAGTCGATTGTATAAATACGGGTGGTTGATGAATTTTAAACGAGTCTCGTTCAGACGCAGACTCAACCGACTGTTAAATTCTATTTGTGTTTAGGTCGCCATTTTGATCCCTAACCTAAATCAGTAAGGTTAACATAAAAGGTAAAACTCTCGATAAGCCTATTCGCGTCGTGATTAATATTTAAAATTTACTTCTGGTATGTTTATACATCATGTAATGTATCCGGTGACCGATCAATTCACGAAAAACAAATTACAAAGTTTCATTCTACAAACAACGTTTGGCAAAATTAGGACTCATTTTATCATCGTTATAAAAGTTCTGGTCCTACAAATAATACGGTTGAAAAACAAATTACAAAGGAAAACATTTGTTAATAGAATATTTGTCTTATGTTTTTTTGTAAAATGATATGTTTGCGGAATACGACGTTTGTTATGTGATTAGTTTTTGAAACGTTTTTGGTGAATGATCATTTTTTATACGTTTTTTGTTAATCATTACTGGATCAATATATTATCCAGTTTCATACCTAAAAAGGAAAACCGAACCCTTACAGGACCACTTTGTTGTCTGTCTGTCTGTAAAGAAACCTAGAGGGTAAGTAATTCCCGTTGACCTAGAATCATGACATTTGGCAGGTAGATAGGTCTTATAGCACACCGAATAAATGGGATAAAACCGAAAACTGCAAATTTGTGGTTCCATCACGAAAAAAAATTAAAATATGTTCATGAAAATGTTTCAAAGTAAGTAAGATTACTATACCAATTAGGGTATCATATGAAAGGGCTTTACCTGTAAATTCTAGAACAGATTTTTATTTATTTTTATGCTAAATATTTTTTGATTTATCGTACAAAATGTCGAAAAAATTCAACTGTAGTACGGAACCCTCGGTGCGCGAGTCTGACTCGCACTTGGCCGGTTTTTCCAATTAGCATTTCAGTGACGCGACCTTGAAGTTTTTACCCAGCCCAAAATCACTCGACGCGGCAACGCACATAAGTTTTCACTTCAAAAACTTAGATAAGTATAACTTAGATAGATAACCTACTAGTTTTTGAATGTTACAACTTAATGCACAATAATTTACTTTTATATTCAAACTACTTAAGTAACCACAGGAAGAAAAGCTATTCATTCCTCATCAATATCATTTATCGTAAACAGTTTAAGCTTTATTTTTATTTTTATCACCATATCCTTGTATGAAGCCACCTCATCGCCCAGAACAATTTCTACCATCCTTTTGGGCATCTTGCTGCTACTAATGTGAACCTTATTACTCGAGTCATAAGATACTTGAGCTATCTTTTGTTGTTATTTAATTGTTATTGCAATATAACTTTTATTGTCTACGAAATAAGAGATGACGATTTCGTTTACGTGTGGCCGCTATACATCGATGCTTAATGTTAGCGCAACAATAAAACAATAGTAGATTCATTTATCTCTACCTAATGAAATAGCATGGATATTACCTATATTTTTAATTCGGCGGAATTCTGTCCCATGTACATAGTGGTGTACTCTGTGGTGAATATTAATAATTTACCACAATATTCACCACAGAGTAAACTATGTACATAGGATATTCACAGCGTACCGTGTTGCTAACTTTGGAATTTCATTTGCGTATTTTTCATGAAATTCTGGTATGTTATCGACAGATAACTGTTATCGACAGTAGACCGGCTGAGAAAATAGCTGATAATCTTCAATCGTTTAAACACTAAGAACCATCTCAATTTAACAGCTTTCGAAAAAAACTACATCCAAATCGGTCCTTCCGTTGCCACAGACAGACACACGGATTACAATGATACTTACCCAGCCAACGCCGAGGTACACAGATACGGCGGTTACGCACTCATCCCATCCCAGTCCGTGAAAATACTTTTCGTTTTGTATGGAAGCTTATGACATACTAGAAGATGCCTGCGATTTCGTCCGCGTGGATTTAGGTCTTTTAAAACTCCCGTGGGAACTGTTTGTTTTTCCGGCGTAAAAAGTAGCATGTAATTCCCCAGAATGTAAGCTAACTCTGTACCAAATTTCAGCAAAATCGGTTAAGCCGTTGGGCCGTGAAAAGCTAGCAGACAGACAGACAGAAAGACACTTTCGCATTTATAATATTAGTATGGGTAGTATGGAAGTAGATGTTCTTATATATCGTAGATATTTTTTATATCCGTATTTTCACGGATTCGGATTTTATGAGTGTGTGATCGCCGATACACAGACACATAGATACAGAGACACACAAATATACACGTTAAACTTATAACAGCCCTCTGTTTGGGTCGGGGATTAAAACAATTGTTAATAAAGAGCCACATCCATGCTATCCCGTCTTATGATAAATACATTAAGTATAAATTTTATAAGGCCATTAAAATTAGGGCGGTCGGCCGCGAGCAAATTGTTGAGCGGTGCCCACAAAGCGAGCCGCCTAATCAATTGACTCCGCGGCGCATGAGAAAAATGTACTAACTGCAATATTTATACACAATAATTATTCTATTATTGTATTAATGGATGACTATTAATTATTATTTGTTAGAAAAAAAGAAAGTGAAAGGCGTTTTCTAGTAAATGTTTTTGAGACCACTTGTTTGTTAAATAAGACAGGATAGTTTTTATTTAAACTTATTTTATCGATCGCTAAAAGTGTCTGCTAGGCACGATACTATACCCTATTCACGGAGAGAAGACGTTGAGTCAGCGTTCTCTGTTACGTAATCTCATACAAATGACAAAGATAAAAAGTCAGTGCGCGTTAACCATTTTGAGTAACCAATCAATCACAAACGAACCTAGGTTTTAAATTTTGAAATGATTTATTCAGAACTAGATGATGCCCGCGACTTCGTCCTTGTAGTTTTAGGTTCTTAAAAATCCCGTGAGAACTCTTTGGTTTCCGCGATAAAAAGTAGCCTATGTCCTTCCCCGGGATGCAAGCTATCGCTATATCAAATTTTGTCAAAATCGGTTGAATGGATGGGCCGTGAAAGCCGTCTTACTGATAGTCAAAATTGTTAATTTGTAAGATGATATAGTGGTAATAATTAAATATATACGTAATTAAAACTAAAGCTATGAGGGTTCCAAATGCGCCCAAGTCTAAGAAGAGCCCACAACAAACTCAACCGGGTATTCTTTTTTTTATCACCACTTTACAAAATCACTTAAACTTATTAGAACTATCACAAAGCTGTTAAGCAACTCATTCCAAGCTTTCTTATGCTGATTTCATTAATTGAATTTTGAATGCTTTTTGAAAACAGTTTTGTTCTCTAGTAGAGTAGTACGGAAAACTTGAATTCGTTTGTGATTGGTTGGTAACTCAAAATGGTTAACGCCCATTTACTTACTGTCTTTGGCATGTGTATGGGCTTACGTAACAGAGAGAGCCGTATATTAACTTCTCTCCGTGGATAGAGTATAAGTGCGTCGATCCTGGTTATATTTCGACTACGTTATGTTAGGTAACAGCAGTGTAAGGGGTAAGGGCAGAAGTCAGGCAGGTGATACCGACATTCTATCAACAATTAACCCACTTAGGCCGCAACTAGGCACAGTAAACAGATCCCGGCTTTGTCCACCCAGTTTGCGTGCTCCAGCTAAGTGCTGCGATCCTTGTTAACTGTTTAGGTTAACAAGGCGACCGAGCTGTTTGCTACGGCTATTGGTACAAGGAGCTAGTGCCTCGCTTGTTCTTTGCGTGCCTCAAATCATCTACGACTGATATCAGGCAAAATATTTGGCACTTTACTAAATATCCGATAGAAACTGCGGAAAAACGAAAAGTTAGATAGGTAATATGAAGTCAAAAAATTTGAAGTTGAAGTGGCAATAAATAGGGCAAATATTGCAAAAACCGATAGACGTTGGTTGGAGTCCCAAAGTCTCGGACTGGCAACCTAGCACCAGAAAGTGCAGCGTTGGAAGAGGGGGACAGACCGCTGCAGATTCAGACGACACAAAACTTTGGTATGTGGAAGTCCCCACAAGAGACCGATAGTTTTCCACTGTTAGACATAGGGTCGAAGAGTGAAAGACTATTGGTTGACGATGATGATGGAATTGGTAAATTAACAGGACGCTACATCTTATAACTTAAAATCTACTGCAGCCGGCCTGTAACATTTTATTTTCAATTTTTGCTTTAAATTCGTAGATTCCACGTGAATAGTCCACATAATATTGTTATTTATTTATTCTCAGTCATATGTGAAATATCTAACTTATTTTTTATCGCTACTGTTGGTTACAATTTTGACGTAACCTCGCTATTCTATCGTGTCAATATTGATGGAGTGGCGGCCACTGCGACTGCCTTTGATTTTTTGTAACAGGTATGAAATATAGCAACTTTTATGTCCAAAAATAAAGTTAAAATAATTATATAAATGAAAATAATGGCTGAAACCGCATAGCGGCAAGTATGCCTCTCTTATCGAGAGTTAAGTACATTTTTGTTCCCGTTTGTCGTCGTTTGCCGTGGAGACCCTGGGGCCATGGAGTCTTATTTTTTTTTTAAATACGAGACATGTCCAACGCGGAAATGCAGCCAGTATTCTTGGCACGCGGTCATGATTTGTACAGTAATTAGATAAAGGCTAGCTTTAAGTTTTCTTATTACAATTTAAAAAATAATAATGACCCTATGTAGGTCGGTATATAAAGAAAAAAGTGACTGGATGACATATCAACGTAGAGATCTAATACAGTGGAAACTCGATTAACCGGACTAATTGTTGTCGTTAGAGATTCGGATAATCGAAAATCCGGATAATCGAAAAAAAGCGGGTTTTGTGCATATTATGTAGTTCACTATAATAGTATTTTCAATTTTCAAAGTAAGATAACTACCAAGTGGGATATCATAATGAAAGGGCTTTGCCTGTACATTCTAAAACAGATTTTCATCCATGATAGTTTTTGATTTATCGTACAAAATGGCGGAAAAAATACGCGAGTCTGACTGGCACTTGGCCGAACAATTTTCGGTTGGTAGTCCGGATAATCGCGAATCCGTATAACCGAGGGCCGGATAATCGGGTTTCTATTGTAACTGGGTCTTGAAATTTTGCTTGCAGATTTTTGCTTTTCAAGAACACAATATGTCATGGTACGGAAATCTAATAAAAAGCTCAAGAAACAGGAAATTTATTACTTCCTACTATTACATTAACCTAAAATGGAGCGGTAATAATGCTCCATCTACTTGGTACTGTACCGGTAACTGCATTTTTACCATACCATTTAACAGGGCATTGTAAAGAGTGGTGTCACCCCGCGTCTTAGACAAATTTCGGCGTTTCGTCTAGCTGCATTATCACTTACCTGGTAATAGACCTGGCTGGTGCGGGCAGCATCTGTCTAAATATGTATACAGGATGATTTGTATAAAAGAAAGAGTACGAAATTGTACCAACTTAAATTTCTTAACTACATTCGACGTCTTGTGTAGAAATAAGACCCTATCAGATTTCTTACAGTTATTTTCTTTAACGAACACGCATTTTAGGCACATTATAGGCCATGTCCACGGTCCATGATTACGTCTTATGCTGTGTCCAGGAAGTCATTGTTGGAAATAATCAGCATCTACATTGGAATGTAGAAATCTCTTCAAGAGGCCTATTTATGGCAGTGTAGTTACTTCTATTGGTAGTATTGGTATCTATTGGTAGTAGGATTGCGACGCATGATAAGAGCTCTGATTCACTTATTGTATCTAAAAATAGCGGGGGGTCTTGATTTTATAATACTTATCGCTCTATTTCTTAAGAAAAAAATCTTTTAAGTCTCTTGATTAAAATAGTTTCTGTCCTTCGGTGCGTTAACTTTAGTGATTTGTCTAAGTAGTAAATAAAAGTAACAATAGTAAATAATAAATACTTCATAAATCGAAGCTTGCTGTATAAACTAAATTGTATGAACAGCATAAGTAGAAATGCAACTGAAAAATGTATCGGAGATACGAGCGCAAACACACGCACGTGTTACTGTTACGTTCAAAATGCACAATTTAAAAAGCACTACCTCTGGCACTAATCAAGAAAGAATCCGAATTATAAAAATAATTTAAATAATATGATAGTGATAGGATATGATAGGAGATAATATACAGGATGTCGCAAGAAATAGTGTCAAGCGGTTGTCCAGAGGTAGAACAACAGCCCCAGGGCCCAGTCCCAGGGCTAGCAGAATCACCCCTTTATGCTCCGCGAGTTTACCACTCCTTTCCCGATTGAGCTATTGAGGCTCTATGTAAATTCTTGAGATCGTGTAACTTAGAATCTGAATACTTATTGAAATTTTTAACGGAAATCTGGAAAACCACAGATACAGAAGTACCTACTTAGTTAGTTCCTAGAACGTATGTATCTAGTATCTACCTCGAAATCACAGACACACTGTATTCGGCAGCAAATAATGTACATCGACCTTAAGAAGGAGATAGCGGATTTGTAAAGTGTTGTCTCTGTCGTTAAGACCGACAAAACGTCATATAGGTGTGAGTGACAGAGACAACGCTCTACAAATCCGCTATCTCCTTCTAAAGGTCGATGTACATTATTTTCTGCCACGTAGTTAGTTCCTAGAACGTATCTACAAAAAAGCATTGAGTTTGATTGGTTAATATTCAATTGAAAGCCCAAACTACGTTTGTTTCGAGCTCACCACGAATAAACCCCTCTTAACTGCTAGTTTGAAGACAGGAATATCGATTGCCGATATTCGATAGGCTGCGAATGTGTGGCTGCCATCACAATGAAAATCTGCCACGTTATTAATTGAGTATTGTTTGCATGTAATAAGATCTGATCGTTACAAGGTATATGAAGACAGGACTGCAAGCTATTACCTGTTCATAGTTGCTGAACCAACTATTGGATTTATGTATAACAAGCTATAATGAACGATCGATAAATTTTTATTTGTGACCTTATAAATTTGGACGATTCCCGACTGAGTTAAAATTTTGAAAACTATTTTCTTTTTTGAAAATGTATTTGGGCTCTTGAGTAAGCCCATGGAAGGTTAGACTGTGTCTAGTTACTAAAATCTCAGGACTACAGCACTGATATAATTTAACAGACAGACAGACAGACAACAAAGTGATCATATGCATGTTCTTTTTTTCCTTTTGACCTCAAAATGAAAAAAGGAACACTATAGGTACGGAACTCTAAAACATCAAGGCTTCACCTACACTGGCAGGCGTCAAATGTTACCTACATTTGACTCTAGGTAGGCTATGAAACGACTAGGTGTCCGTCCTTCTGCACTCACGTTTAATATTTAATTAACAGAATGTCGATTCAGGATCAAACCGATAATTTTCTCACTCTAGTTTCTCACACTCACTCTGCCGCTGCGCACGTATTTTAACGTCGATATTATATTAAGCTAGCTTTTGCTCCCGACTTCGTCCGCGTGGACTACACAAATTTCAAACTCCTATTACCCCCTTAGGGGTTGAATTTTCAAAAATCCTTTCTTAGCGGATGCCTACGTCATAATAGCTATCTGCATGCCAAATTTCAGCCCGATCCGTTCAGTAGTTTGAGCTGTGCGTTGATAGATCAGTCAGTCAGTCAGTCAATCAGTCAGTCACCTTTTCCTTTTATATATTTAAGATTTAACAAATTGTCGATTCAGGATCAAACCGCTTATTTTCTCACTCTAGTTCACTCTGCCGCTGCGCTAAAATGCGTCGATATTATATTAAAAGACAAGAAGTGAAGTAAATAGGGCTGTGTATCCTTAGCAAATACTTCAAGGAACTCCTAACAGTTGTTACACTGACGTCAAATGCCTACGCAGCTTCGCACTGCGTGTTTGGTTTGCACGTGTTTGCGCGCAAACATGCCCATGGGTAGCATTGATTTATGCATGCTTCTGTTTGCGAAATGTATTCGCGGATATAGTAAATTAGTTAGTAAGGTACAAGTATGTAAGTTTAAGAAAAAAAGACGTGATGGAATAGTGGTTGAGGCGAGTTCGCCTGCTATTCGGGAGGTCCAGAGTACCATTCCAGGCACGCATCTCTAACTTTTCGGAGTTATGTGCGTTTTTAAGCAATTTATTATCAGCTAGACGATGCCCGCGACTACGTCCGCGTGGATTTAGGTTTCTAAAATCCCGTGGGAACTCTTTGAATTTCCGGGATCAAAAGTAGCCTATGCCTTTCCCCCGGATGCAATCTATCGGTGTGCCAAATTTCAACGAAATCGGTTAAACGTGCAGTGCAGACAGACAGGCAGACAGACGGACAGACAGACAGACAGACACACTTTCAAACGAGTAGTAATTTAAAAAAAAACAACTACACTGTGCCATATTGAATTTTTTTCGAAAAAAATATCATTAGTGTCACATAGGGTGATGTGAGAATTCTTACGATGCCCCATACATTCAAATCTGTTCAGGCATTTAGATGTTATGGTGGAAAAAAGAAACTCACATACAGACTGAAAACATTAATTACGCATCTTTTTTGGGGAAAGTGTAAAAATTAATATTTCAAAGAGAGGTATTGTTAGATACATCATCTCGAGTGATAACAGAACTTTTTCGTTTCGTTTTTTTTTTGCAGTGGGCAAGTCATCCCGGTCGTGGAGGCGATGGGCGTTGGAGCCGGAAAGTCCTTGAGTGGAGACCGCGTTTAAGCAAGCGTAGTATGGGACGCCCTCCAGCACGATGGACCGACTATATAAAGAGGCTACCGGGAAGTGGCTGGATGAGGAAGGCTGAGGACCGGGTACGGTGGCGCTCTTTAGAGAAGGCCTATGTCCAACAGTGGACCTCCGCATGCTGATGATGATGATGATGATATTTCGTTTTTTGGCAGTGCAGCTGTAGTCGTGTTATTTAATTTTTTAATTACGATTTGTAACATCGGCATTCATGGATGACGTAATAAAATGATTTCATATTACTCTATTAATAATCTCATAGACTCAGTATCATAATATATTATCAAAACGGCATCTTAATACATGGGGCAATTATAATATGCATCTAGATATTGCATTACGGCATTCCTATTAATGTAATCTTAGGCTATTTACAACTAGTATCGGCTTTAATAATGTTTAAGTATTGCAATTTATTTACGCGAAGAATTTAACTTTAATGTAGATTGTAGGCGTTTTAGAAAATCGATACTAATAATACTTATTATAAATGATTGTCGAATTTTAAGGAAATTCGATACTCTGTAGCGAATATAAGTAGCTTTCATCCCCAGGGCGTACGTAGGCTACTTTTTATCCTGAAAAATCAAAGAGATCCCACGGGGTACTTATTAAAAAACCTAAATCTACGCAAACGAAGTCACAGGCTTCATCTAGTACATACCTAATAATATACAAATAGAGACGAGTGGAGATTTTATTTAAAGTATTTTTTTATTAAAATATATTTTCATTCATTTTTCTTCCTTCCACAATGCTTAGGCCAATGTCTATCTATGTACAATAGATAGTGACCCAAGCACGCAACTTTTTATATTATTCATCAACGGTATCAATAAAAGATAATATAAACACCGTAAATTAAAATCAATGTACTTTATAAAATGCATTAAAACAATAATAATCCATTATAATAATTAATCAAAACTTATCATGGTCACAGGTAATCTATTCTCATCTCAAAAGTTTGAACATAATTTTATCTCAACGCATACACATTTCCGAAGTCAGTCGAAGTATTTCATATTAAAAAAAACCTTTTACATATTAAAGTGCATGGTTCGACTAAGCCGTGTCCAGCAGTAGCAATCGTACGACAAGGGTGTGATGAAGGACCGACCCAAACTGGCCTGCGTAGTTCGAACCTATGTTGAAGAGTCATCGTGGTCCTCTAAACGACAACAATGTCACGATCGCAATCACCTCTGATTGGTTGACACTCGCTCACTATTGGCTAAAATTCATTTTTACAACAAGAATCGCACAAACTCAGCCAATCACAATAATTAAGATTATTAATAATTATTATTAATGTCTGATGCAGGTTTTACGAAATCGACCTACAGAGATCGAAGGCCTCAGACTACTGTGTCTCTCTTTATACTGTGACATGGCACTATTGCGTATAATAAAATAACAAGGGATTTAATTTGAAAGTTTAAATTGCACGGCTCATATTATCATTTTTAAGTCAGTTTTCCATTCTCTCGGCCGCAGCTGCTTCGTATTTGCATACGTCTACTCTAACATGTCGGTACTCTGAAAATAAAAACGTACAGTTAAATACGCCTCGATGGACACTTTAACGCAAAGAAAATAACAAAAAATGAGGAAAATGTTCACAGCGGACCCAGTGAACCATTCCTAATGATTTGTAGTTTGTGGCCTGACAAAGCGTTAGAAAAGTAGACTTTTAATCAATCGATAAAGGACATAATTATAATTGCGTAAAAGTAGTATTTTATACCACACAAAGATTTAAAGCTTGCTTTGGTAAAAAATAATAATTACAATGACTGAATTTCGGCCACGGCGACCATTCTCCATAGAGATTAGCCATCTACGCGGGAGATTACATTGCACAAGTGTGTGCACACAGGCGCACATCTCCAACCCTCACTCTCATACTTAGATGAAATGAACCCAATGGAAAATCTTACATGGCTTTACAAGACTAGAGAAATAAGCTTTACGTGCTCTCCGAGGCACGGGGCATGAACACCAGCCAGTTTCCTAACTCCGGTCTAGTACCTAGCAACTGAAAATTTTTACAATAGAAATTTTTGATACGGGATAGATAGAATATAACGATGACTGCAATAAACGCGTTTTATTATAATTTCAAACTCTTTTATCCCGTAATCTATTCTTATCAGATGAACAAGAAGAAAGAAATGAATACTTACGTTTTTTCTCATCACAGTTGTATTCGTACAAATCACAATTATCGTTGAACATTCTAGAAATACCCAAAGAGTCCTGTCCACAAATTGGTACGAAATCATGTTGACACTGGTCAGCCATTTTGCAGAAGTTAATAACCTAAAACAAATTTATTTTAACTTATTTATAATCTAAAAGATTACCGCGGCTAAACAGACAATTTTTAGAAGAACATACAGTTTTAATAATTATTGTAAATAGGGAAATAAATTGAGAAATATTATTAAAAAAGATTGCTTACTGGTTCTAAGGGGAAAAAATAATCTTCTGCCTCTATTTCAACATGTGACCAAACTTCAACTACGAATCCTAAAATTAAAAAACCTGAAAAAGTAAACAAGTTTTTCTTTTGAGTAAAAGTATAGTTATACAACAGTATTTGAGAGTAATTACAACTATTAATATGCACTTACTAGTATAAAGCTTGTAAAGTATCATAACTTACACGAGCGATCAAATCACTTGCCGTCTATGCTCTAGTTTGTTGTTAGGAAAGCCATGTTTGCACTGAACACTAACTATGGCTGTAGAACAGGAAATTATAACAAAACATGCGCTTTATGTTGAAAACTATTTGGACCAGTGACATATCGTAGGCAGGGGTTGTAAACTAACTATAAAATTCTCTAACACTCGATAACTTCAAAATCAACCTTTACCTTATTCAATAATTTCAAGTTCAAAATTTCAAGTTTCGTTAAAACCAAAATCATGAAAAGAAGCATAATACGTAAGCTATAGGTAAATATAAATAAGTAGAATAAAAAGTCTCTCCGCCAAGTTTGCCTGTATGTACGCGCTAAGCTCAGAAAATATTGTACGAATTTTCATTTGGTTTCCACCAATGGGGAGAAGGTTTAGGTATAGGTATATTTACTTACTGATCCACCCCAGCTTCGCTTGCAAATTTCTGATAATTTCTGAAATCTTAGCTTTCTAGAACCAGTGGATTGAGCTATAGAGGTACATATATACAGATAAAGGTTTAGTTTAAATTCCACGCGAAGCTAATCCATACTAATATTAATAATATTATAAATGCCAAAGTGTATCTGTCTGTCTGCTAGCTTTTCAAGGCCCAACAGTTTAACTGATTTTGATGAAATCTGGTACAGAGTTAGCTTACATCCCGTGGAAGGACATAGGCTACTTTTATCCCGGAAAATCAAAGAGTTCCCACGGAATTTTTAAAAACCCAAATTCACGCGGACGAAGGTCGCGGGCATCATCTAGTTTTTATATAAATTAAGAATAAAATAAAATGTTGGCAACACCTGTCATCAGCTCTATTCGCGTTGCGTTTACCGCCATCGCCATAATAAACCACAACACGAGTGAATTGGATATTATCATTTAATAGACATAGTTAATAGATCGATACACCAGCATGTGGTGGAACATCATCGTTCAATGTGAGTATACGTCTTAATGATGTGTGGGTCTTCTCCGTTTGGCCGGAACGGCCAGACAGGGGTACGGGCGTCGAGGCTTAGCCTCCTTACCAGCGGCGTAGCTACCTAGGGGCAAGGCGGGGCAGTGCCCCGGGGCCCTAAAGCTCAGGGGGCCCTCGAATCCTTACCAGAAAATCTCGATCGAACTAAACTTTTGAAAATTTCTCCCATTTTCAAAATAAATATGACAAGTTGCAACCTAAATTTAATCATGGCAACTCAGTTGAGAGAAATTCGAAAGTTACTAGGGAATTCCCCTAAATTCTTTCTGTGAATGTATTTGTATATTTAGGTATTATTTTCACTTGATAAAACCTAACCAGTTTCGATAGCAGTGGGGCTCCATTTTTTGATTTGCCCCAGGGCCCTTGGTTACCTAGCTACGCCACTGCTCCTTACCTGGGTGTGGTGCAGGGCAACTTTGTGCCCTGGTGTTATTCTTTAAGCCGGGATTTCACTAGGGCCCGCCATCTTGGCTTATGGCCTTAGTGAGCTTGTGCTTCATCCGTTTGTTATGCCGCCCGGTGAAGTGGCGTGAACCACCCGCAGCGCAGAGAACAAACACAGATCGATATGATACTCCAATGAGGACATGAGTTAAAACTGCCATATATCCCTATTCCCTCCAACTGCCCCTGACTGCAATTTCACCTGGTAAGTGATGATGCAGTCTAACCTGGAAGGAGTATGGCAGCTACTTTCCACCAGGTGAGACCGCTGTCAAGGACTAACTTGCCATCGATAAAAAACGATTCCTTATAGCTGAGGGTTGTAACTTTTTTCCATCAATGACACATGTTGCAGGAGTTTTCTTGGGATGGTAATAGGATGGACTCCCATAGCCCCGCATACAAGTTCGGGATTTCGACTCTTAGCTACGACTTCCTAAAAATAAATTTATAATATATAATTACCATTAAACTATAGAATAAAACGATATTCAAGCAATATCAAAATATTCTGAAGCGATTTAAAATTGATTTATTTACTTATGCAAAGTCATTCCGTTTGCAATATGACTTGGAGCTATATTTATAAGCGCGTAAACATTTCGAACGATTGCGTTGCACAATTAATACTTTAATATGATGCGTAATTAGCATAATGCTATATTTCAGGTATATTATGGATCCTTCTACCGGCTTGCGGCCATCTTCCTGACTACGCATCCACGCCATCCGTAAGACCTTATTCAATGTGGGCTACTATAAATTGATATCTAAAGAGCGTAGGTATAATACGCGACAGGTCTAAATGGCAATCAGGGTGGGGACGCCCCGCACATCCGCACAGCCCCACACTAACCCGGTGCGGGCGAGTGCGGGTGTGCGGTGCGTCCCCCGCCTCGTACCCCGATTGCCATCTCGACCTGTCGCGAACTTTATCTACAACTTTTCTCACACTTAAGACACAGTTAAAACGATGTATAGAAGCAGGCGTTACTTTGCGGAAATGCATGATATACAATGAACCAAAACCTTCATTTGCTATAATCCACGGAAACAAATCGAATCGGTATGGTGCAACAGCATGCAACATGCAACGCCCGTCCTCCCACTGTTAAGCGTGCAGGAAAAAACCAGCCACCAGGCAAGCAGTTTTAGGATTTGTGTGGTGCTGCGTGGTGGTAGTGCGTATTGCTTGCCTGGGGGCTGTTATAAAATTTTGAAATTGTTTAGGTATCTTTTTTTTTTCAGAATAAAATCGACCAATTCTGCAGCCTAGCAGAAACGTGTATTCATGACACCATTCCAATTTGCGGGAAAATGGGTGATGAAAAACGGACTTTTTTGGATCTATGTGACTTGTTGGAATATGCCTGTGACACTAACCTAAGTATGACAATTTTTTTTGTTTTAAAAGCAGTCGTCTGCGACTTTGTTAACGTGGTATTTCATTTATGACTAGCACTTCATCCGCGTGGACTACACAAATTTCTAACCCCTATATCAACCCCTTAGGCCCTAAGGGGTTGATATAGGGGTTAGAAATTTAACCCCTAAGACTCAGGAGTTAAATTTTCAAAAATCCTTTTTTAGCGGATGCCTACAGCATATAATAGCTATCTACATGCCAAATTTTAACCCGATCCATCCAGTAGTTTTAACTATGCGTTGATAGATCAGTTAATGAGTCAGCCAGTCAGTCAGTCACTTTTTTCTTTAATATATTTAGATTTTATCATAAAATCTGCGATATTTTTTCCGCATATGGTATGATAGAGATATATTAGATATCTCATACACATCTAATTTATGATTTTTGTGCTTTGTACACTTTTCAGATACCTATATTAATAATTTTACTCGCTTACAAAATAATATGTCAGATTAAAAAAAAAATTGTTCACAGTTTTCACGCACGTAGAAGATATTCCTGGATGTCCCGTTCACAGGGCCATATAGAAGTTTGTTTTTAGTATTTTAATGTTGATAAGCATACTTAATTTCATTATTATTGAATAATTGTAAAGATGTTTTAGTACCTACACTATAAACACTAAATCCCTTGGATTCTCAATAATACTGCATTTCAGACATTAATTAAAACTACGTACCTACTATTTTTTACGCAGGTATTTTTTTATTTAACGACCAGTTACCCACTTACGGTGGTTACGCACTCATCCGATCCGAATCCGAGAAAATACGTTTCTATTGTTTTGTATGGTAGCTTATCTTATGACAATGTCGTAGATATTTTTTTAATCCGTATTTTCACGGACTCGGATCGGATGAGTGCGTGATCTCTGTTAAGATGACCCAGTCAGTAACCTAATCAACTTGAAATCAAATATAAATCGAACTTGAAACCTCCCACTTATACGATCACAGCGCTCAATACTGCGCCAGGGGGGCCTTTTTCGGCAATTTCTACAAAAATAAATGTATTAAAAAATTAGTTCCGCAATTTGACTTTAGCAAGCAATCTGCAAGTTTTATTGCTAGTGGACACGTAGTCTCAGTTAGGTATACATGCAGACAGAATCGCGGGCAGCTGTTAGTTAATTACAACGAAGAAAGATCGTACACAGACGTAACTTTTTTGCACAAAAAGTATCTTTACTTAAATATGTGTTTAAGTACCATTACGGTAATACCTTGGTCTGACCTGAGATCGGTGAGCGAGATAGAGTTATTGCAGGTTGTGTGGGCGTGATAGAGATGAAGATAGCCCGAAGGTTGACCGGTAACAGGTTAGGGCAGAAAGTATAGCGATGCCAGTAAGGTACCAAGACTCGGGTGAATCCTTATGCAGTTGCACCATTTTCTTAGTCAGTGATTAATCTAAAGTAAATTTTGCATATTATTTTAGGACTTATTTAAATTAAACGATGTCAACTTTTATTTACAATGTGTTTCAATCAACTTACCTAATAGTAAAAATAATTAATTCATTTATTAAATATTTTATTTGCTAGTGGGTCCACATAACAAATACGTGAACTAGTAACAAAGAATTGTTATAAAATCCTAAATAAAATGTGTAACAATCCGCATTTCCCTTTCCATTTGGTGAATGATAAGATAACCTCCAATAGTGGAGAGACATGAAAAAAAAGAAGTGAGGTGTTCTGGAATACCTGAAGAATGCGAATCACGTGTACAAATACGCATAGTATATAAAATCATGTTCGCTGTCTAGCTCTCTTATATAGGCAACCACAGAACAATGAGCTTATTCTCAATTAAGCACCGCATTCGTTCATTCGTTTTTCACTTCTTGCGATAAAGCCCCCATCTCAAGATTTTCGCTCCAAAAATATTTTAAACGGTGTTTAGTTTAATCTGTATAGGTGGAACCCGGCCCTACGGTCCGTGAGAAAGCTACAATTTGAACAAGGCGTAATTAGCGGGTGCATTAAATCGGAGCCCGCCCGCTCTCCGCTCGCTGGTGATTCCGTTGATTAGCCTTCGAGGTCAAGTTCAGGACAGGTGGATTTTAAGGGTCAAGGACTTTAAACTTTTGACCACAATGATAAAGCTAAAGACAGAACCAGGACTTGTTCAGTAATAGGCAAACTCAATGTCATCATCATCATCATGATCGATGCGAAGCTGAAGTGGCAATGGGCAGGGCACATAGTTCGTAAAACCGATAGACGTTGTGGTCCTAAGGTGCTGGAGTGGCGACCTCGCACCGGAAGATGCAGCGTTGGAAGACCCCCACTAGGTGGACGGTGGGTCGGCAATTTTTGCGGGTGTTCATGTGCGTAAATGATTTCTACGCAGTCATGCGGAAGCACCAACAGTCAACACCCCCCTCAGCACATTGGCTAGTAAGCAAGATAGCCCTCTCTAGAGTCCCTGGATAATCAGATAAAATTCGTAACAATGATGTTATGAAGTTAGGCCCTCTGGCTATACATTTTTGCATGAACCTCCACATACTGGCGCCGATATCATCTCCATTACAGCTCCAAAAACTGCCGAATCTGGTCCAAAGTTCCCCGTACAGTGCGATAGGGTGCTCTGATAAGAGTCGGTTAGTCTAATAACCCGCGGGCCCTTTGTCTATTGTTTACATTAGGGTGCAGTACGTGCTTTTGTAAGTCACGCCGGCACCTTTGGGCGGACCTCCCTGCTGTTATTGTTAAATACGTCGTCATCATGACGAGCGACGCGACAGGGTGCTCCGGTACTTAATTAGGATTGGATTACGAAAAAATGTTGTGGGTGGTTATGTTATTAATTAATTATGTCGAACTAGCCTAGCCGGACAAGAAATAACTTTATTTGTAACTAGTTCTTATTTAAAAGGTAAGTTTTAAAACATAAAATTTTATTATGGCCGAGCTAGTTTCGCTATCGCTTTTAATTTTTCTGTATTAAAATAATAAAAAATTACGCTTGCTTGCGCTTGTTAACGCTCTGACGAACCCCCTCTGAAGTATTCCTGGCTACGGCCATGCAAGTTCTATGTACTTATAGAAAGAAATAAAAACTTTTGTATAGTTTGGTCCCAGTATGGTTTGACACATAAGAATAAATTAAACTAAACAGGGGCGATTTGGGAATGAATAAGTTCTAAATTATTTCTAGTCTAGTCTAGTGGGAGGCATGCGACTTGGCGTTTCGGTACGATCGATGCTGTGTAGAAACCGAAAAGGGGTGTGGGTTTAATAAGGCTGCCATACCCTTCCAAGCCCGCGTCCATTTTAGACTGCATCATCTCTTACCACCAGATAAGATCGCAGTAGGGCTAACTTGTAATAGAATTTAATAAATATCATACTGTATGTGATAGGGCGCGCACGTGTCGCAGTTTAGTGGCGCGTGAGTGGCCGCCTAATGACGCGATGTCACTCGCCCTACGATTCCGCGCCGCCCGGACGTCCCAGACGCCCTTTTGATACTGCCGAAAATCACCAACCTCGGCCTTTCTGTGATATTGCCTTATTTAAGTCAGTTTTTACGGTTTCTTTTCTATTATTTCTATGACCAATTAATTGCTTGAGGAATGATCTCCGGTGGGGTCCGTGGTCCCCCCACTTTATCCTTCTGGTGGGTGTACGATGTACCATCATGTACGCGTGGTGGCCCCAAATAATGATGATAGGTTTATGAATAAGTAGCTTATAAATCTCTACTCCATACTTACTCCATACTCTATACTCCATACTAATATTATAAATGCGAAAGTGTGTCTGTCTGTCTGTCTGTCTGTCTGTCCGTCTGTCAGTCTGTCTGCTAGCCTTTCACGGCCCAACAGTTTAAACTATTTTGATGAAATTTGGTACAGAGTTAGCTTACATCCCGGGGAAGGATGGTAGGTTTAGGACTTTTTATCCCGAAAAATTAAACAGTTCCCACGGAATTTTGAAAAACCTAAATCAACCCGAACGAAGTCGCGGGCACCATCTAGTAGGTAGTTTATATATAGCGTAAACCCTCCCATGTTTTCAAAACTTTAAAATAAAAATGATTGTTTTTATTTTTAAACAACCCTTCAGTTATTTATTTTACGTTAAACGAATTTCAAAGACTTCAAATTATCATCGCTATCTTTCCTTTGAATAGTTAAAAGAGTCGTCTTTTCTTTATATTGATGTTCACGAATCAATTTATCAAATCATCTATTGACTCTTTGAGAATTTTATTTGCAATTGTAAGAGTTGTTTTTAAACGACAACTTTTTATATCAAAGTAGATCTTAATGGCAATAAGGTCACGTAGACGACTTAATTTTTGTATTAAGGTAATATTTTTTGCGAATCGCAAATTCTGAGATTTTTCTTGATTTTATTTTTTCGTCACTAATACTTTAATACAATTTCTTGCTTAAATCTATAAGGTAGTGACAAAAAGTACCTATAATCGTTTATGTACTCCTTTAGAAGCTAGTAATCGTGTTTTTTATTTATTGAGTTAAGGCATACTACTTATCCTATATTTATATGAACAAACAAAAAGTATGAAAAGATCAGTCACTTATTTTGTCAAATTAATTCTTATGAAAATTATACAATACATTACCTTTCTTTAAAATAAATCAGTTCTATATTATGTACATGAAAGCTTCGAAGCAAATTAAAAGTTTGAAAATAAATTTGTAAATCCGATTTTTATTATTTGCCTATGACCTATGACTGAGTCTTTAAATTTTATAGTTTTTGCAAAAGTTTTTCAAAGACGGTCAGATTATTAAATCTTACCTCATTCATGAATCCTTGCTATAAATTACTTTGCAGGCATAAAATATAAATGAGCATAAATAGGAAATGAATTAACCACTTCATGTTAGAATTAATTTATTCATATTTTGTGTTGTTTGTAATGGCACGATATGGTTTTATTCATTCGTGATTCAGACAATTGCATCGACATCATCTTCCGGACATCCTTCTGTAATTCCAAGAATATTTCCCTTGAGATCCATATTTCAATTATTATGTTTAGAATTTGCGACCTCGAAACTTTTTTGAGTTCCGTACCTCAAAAGGAAAATGGGATCACTTTGTTGTCTGTCTGTCTGTCAAGAGAAACCTATAGGGTGCTTTCCTGGCTATAATTTTAATATTCCAAAAAAAAATGTAAAAAATAAGAAAATCTAAATGTGTTCATGAACATAATAAGTTTACTAAACTTTTAACTTGTTGTGTTAAAATATCTTGTACGATGCATGGTACAAAATAATATGTCTTCGTTTGCTAGTCTTACTTACAATTTACCTGTTTTTTGGACAATATAGAACATAAGTAAGTAGCGATCAGACAATGATTGGTTATCGATATTAAAATCATCATAAGCGCTAAAGATATTGTAATTAATATACCTATCACTTGTTTCAACAGTGAAAGACAATATCGTAAGGAAACCTGCATGCCTGACAATTAGAGAGGCGAACTATGGCCTACACCCTCTGAGAGGATACCTATGCTAGTGGGCTGGTGATGGGTGGATGGAACATGATGATGATGATCAGAAGAAGATCTAATATCTAAAAATAAAGCTATTATTAAATAAATAGATACCTATTTAAATGTTGAGTTGTGGTAAGTATTATAATAATATAAAATAGATGGTATTGTGATATTATGTAGGTACAAAGATATACTATGGTCACGATAAAACGGCTTTGGTGAAATTGATTGTGCATCCGCCAGGGTATTAGTGTGATGATGAGATTATGGTGATTACGCGTAACACGGGAGCTGGCCGCGGGCTACTATTGCCTTTTTTGTGCTTTCAAACTTATTTTGTTTTTGTTTTGATTTTTATCAGGCATCTTCATTTGAATTGACTTTACATATCTGCTTTAATTCCGATTTTTCAATCGTCAAACAACTTTTAACTGAAGAATAAAGTTTCTATGCAGAACTAAAAGTTAACTTATTTTAACATTCTCGGGTCTTGGCTTTTTTTTCTATTTGCCTTTATTTGGTGCTTTACTTGAACGTAATCTAGGTACTTCAATCGCATCTTTTTCAAGTTGGTATGGTATTCAAATGTAAATAGGTACTTAGTATCTGTCGTGGTCTGTCTATTAGTCTGTCTAATGTTGAAATCCCTGGTACGTTACGTCCTAGGTACGTTAATAAATAACCGAAATTCACGTTTCTACATCTCTACAATTTCATATCTAATTAAATATTTTAAAATTTAGAAGGCAATAAATCACAAATCACTTAACTACAACGTTAATTATGTAAATAATGCTCAATAGTATATAGTACATATTATATAATAGCTAGCTATCGTATAATATGTACTTGTTAACGCCTGCTTATTGTAAAGCGATTACAAAAAAGGTCGTAACTGTACACAAAGCGCACCACTCAACTGTCTCATTAAAATCTTATTAGTTCAAGATTCCGTATCATGATACAGACACATGCCTCTTCGCAAATCGTCGCACAGCAAGACGCACTTGATTATCAATAACTGTCATTACACTCATTATACTATCATCTCTTTTACCCAACCCGCTCCGTAATTACAACGTTATTTACGTCCCTTTCAAACTCATTAATTTGAAGCAATACCTGTAGCACGGACTCATTCTATTCCACTCGCGCCAAAACAACGAGAAAACGCACGGTATATCCGTCCTTGTTGCACGCTGTTAATGCACCTTAAAAATGAAGCCTTAAAATTTTCTTTTTTTTCTTCAAAACGAAAGCCACCTTTTTTCGGATGACAAGTCAAAAGTGTTTAAGACAGTTTTGAAATTGGATGTCCCCCAGCACGGCGGGACTCGTTAAGGTGCGTTTCGAGAAAAAAAAGAAAATAAGTAACTCGAGCGGGAAAGAGAGGCTCTGTTGGAGGCTTTTTATAGTCGCTGTTCCGATGCGCTCGCGCACGGCGGTATCCGAGCTTAAGGATCGGTCTAATCTCATTCTAATAAAAAGCTCACGCATATATCGACGCGTTATCATTAGCTTTGAATTAAAATAGATTTTTTTCGTATCGTGCTTCGGTCGTTCTGTGCGGTATAGGTGTTGAATAATGTCAGACACGTGCCGTTTATGGCTCCTTTTATGGTTATATTTTGACGATAAATTAGTGATTTTTTATTAGGGTTGTTGTCATTATAATCACTGAGACTCCTCCGTTCAAACTGTGTGGTCGTGTTTGTTTTTTAATTCTAACTTGAAATGGAATTTAATTGAGTTTGTGTTGTGACTTCAAGTTCAGTTGATTGCCGTTATCAAAATGTTTTTGAGGTAAGAGTCATGCTATTTTGGTTTTTTTTTCTAAATAAAAATCGCGAGAAAACTAGCAGGCGGGTCACCTGATGTTAAGTGATTACCGCCGCCCATGAACATTTGCATTTGGTTTTGGGGTTTTGAATGAAATTTTTTATTTTGTATAATGTATTTGAACCTATCGGGGATACCTTTTAGATAACCATTAATTTATTTTATAACTAAACAGATACTCTTAAAATGAAAAGAAAACACTTTATTTAAAAAAATAACGAATGCAAATGAATGAATATTTAACATGAATTAAGAAGCATTTAAAGCTAAGGTAAGTAAATAAGGGGTAATTTTGCAAGAAAGCTTTTCCAGGCAGGCACTTTTAACTGTAATTATATTTAAGTTGTAATAATTTGGGAAAAAAATCTATTATCATTACAAATTGATACAATGTAAGCTACTTACATTCTTTAGTCCAATCCTATTTGTAGGACTATCAGAAGTTTACTGGAAACTAAGTACTTATTATAATATTTATATATGCAATCTGAATTTTGCAAAAAGTACAGCTATTAAATATAGTAATAGCTCACATTGGGGTAATTTCCACCTATGTAGAAATTACCCCAATGTGCTTCGAAAGTAAAATTGTAATCATTTACTCTATAGTTAACGATTACAATTTTAAGTACTTTCGAAGCAGATATAGGGATGATAACTGGGACCGACGGGATAGGATTTTCGTTCGACCTCTTATGAAGAAGCTACTAGCTGACAGCTGTCAACTATTTTCTCGCTCAAGCAACCTGCAATCGATGTATGATTCCATGTCAATAAAAGAAATAAATTTATTAATAGTTGACCGCTGACTATGCACTTTAAATTGTACCCAAACGAAGCCCGGTTGGGTAAGCTAATAAGCTCTTAATTTATGAAAAAAATACCACCAGATAATTTGTTGTGCATTAGGGAAAACTGAAAATGTATTTCATGTAAAAAATAGATTCTTCAAAAATTTAAAAATTTTAAGTAGGTACCTAACATAAGAAATCACGTAACCAAAGTTTTTATTCAAAACAAAAAACGTCATTCCTTTAATGAAGAAACTGGTCTAACCGCTGAAAATCGGCTCTATTGTTACTAAAGTGCTAAGTGTAAAAGACATCCTACGACATAAATTGTGTTCATGCAATTTTCGCCTTATTTGGAAGTAATAAGCTCTAATTCCCTTTGAATATTTAAAATTACCGCGCCATAGATTGCTAAGTAAATTCAGGTGGAGTAACCTTGTATAAAATAAATATAATACCTACACAAATTACTCTTATGTTGTGGTGTATTTAGATACCTACAGAGCACGGGTCTCCACTCAAAGTGAGAAGGGTTTTGGGCATAGTCTACTACGCTCGCCAAGTGCGTATTGACAGGCTTTACACACCTTTGAGAACATTATGGAGAACTCTCAGGCATGCAGATTTCATCACGATGTTTTCCTTCATCGTTAAAGCAAGTGATATTTAATTACTTAAAACGCACATAACTCCGAAAAGTTAGGAGGGGAGGAGCCCAGGATCGAACCCTCGACCTCCGATTAGTAGGCGGACGTCCTAACCACTAGGCTATCACAGTTTCTTAGACACTTATTGCTTGTTATTTCTTTCAAAGGCGATTCTGTTTTGATAAAATAAAAAATGGATAGAAAAGTTTTAAATTAAAATATGAAAAACATCAACTAAGTATGCCAAATCAAGACTTTCATAAAACCTTGTTCGGAAAGCAGACTTTTTGAGTAGAGTCGGCAAGGTACTTAGTAGGTAATTACCTACTTCTTGCAACTTAGCTTTTAAAATAATCTAATAAGGCATATAAAAAGCTTTTGAAATAAGGTGATTGGCGTTAATTACCTAGTTAATAATTTAAAACTAATTGGAACACATTTTACCTTAGTAGAGTATGAAAACTGGGGTTGAACGTTCAGTTAACGGACACATTGAAAGAAAAACATAATATGATGTACAGTACCTACAATGTACATGTATGTAGACTTCAGAGAAAAAGTAAGGTACCATAAGGCTCCCATACCTACCTACAAATCCAAAACCAAAAGTAACACTTAGTATTTATCATAAGCAACCCATCGCCGGCTCACTACAAAGAACCACTCTCCTCTCAGAGTGAGAAGGGTTTTGGCCGTAGTCGACCACGCTGACCAAGTGCAGATTGGCAGACTTGACACACCTTTGAGAACATTGTGGAGAATTCTCAGGTTTCCTCACGATGAGCTCCGAAAAGTTAGAGGTGTGTGCCCGGGATCGAGTACACACCTCTAACTTTTTAGGAGACTCTTTGCTCCGATTAGGAGGTGGACGTCGCAGCTTCTATAACACTTAGTATTAAACCATTTAACTAGTCACTTTTTAATTCTTATTTAAATTCTAAATGGACGATATTCATAGCAAGCAAACAAAATCCCCATTAAACGCGTCACCAGATAACGTGATAACCCAATATAAAAGGCAGTGAATCTTTAAAACTCCATGGAACATTGAATCAAAAAGCTGGCCTCTATGTTTCTAAGATCAACAAAAAAAACCGGCCAAATGCGAGTCAGGCTCGCGCAATGAGGGTTCCGTACTACAGTCGTATTTCATCGACATTTTGCACGATAATTCAAAAAATATGATGCATAAAAATAAATAAAAATCTGTTTTAGAATGTACAGGTGAAGACCTTTCAAATGATACCCCACTTGATATAGTCACTCACTTCGAAAGTTGAAAATACTAATTATTAGTTCATGACCACAATTTAATTTTTTTTGTGTGATCTAACCCTAAATTCACGGTTTTCAGATTTTTCCCCAAATGTCAGCTATAAGACCCACCTTCCTGCCAAATTTCATGATTCTAGGTCAACGGGATGTGCCCTGTAGGTTTCTTGACAGACAGACGGACAGACAGACAGACAACAAAGTGATCCTATAAGGGTTCCGTTTTTCCTTTTGAGGTACGGAACCCTAAAAATATCCGAAATAAAACATCTGATTATCCATCTTGACTTCACTATTGTAACAACGTCGATTGACGTCGTCGATACCGACCGATCGAACGGATAAAATATTTCGATCGTCATTATGTCAAATCTGCCCGCTTTTGACAGAATTATCGTATGTAATCAAGTAATCACGTCAATTGGCTGCTGAGAAATGCTTACAAGCACCGGCTCTATTCGAGGGTCGATGTACGTGGATGTCCATAATATCGACTAGAGATGGTTCATTTTACAGATATGAGATAACATGTGAAAAATCACATGAACAGCTTTTTCATTTGCTACCTTCCTTAAAATAACCTGTGAAAAATCACGAAACTAAATCTCCCAAAGTTTGAAAATCATCAATCATTTTCTAAAACATGCTTGGAAAGGACCATGGGCATTTTTGTATGAGCTCTGGCCTAATAACCAATAGAGTTATATTGTATGATAGTTTTTTGCTTATAACCTACAATTACTGTAACGCAATAGTTTATCTCATGAAACCACCGGGGAAAACCGCGGAAAACCCGAGCTTGTTGCATGCAATGTAAGTTGCAGCATTGTTCTTCTCAGGTATGTACTTAATGTTATATACAAAAATAATTCATGACGTTAGTGAAGACATATTTTGAGAATAGCATACATACATACTGGAGTAATTTAAGTACAGTAATATACGCGCTTTATAGCTGAACTAGGTACTTATAATTACAATAAATACTAGTAAAAACTGCACGTTTTTATGTTACCTGCAGAGGAGAGATATCTCTTTTCTCCGGTGGCTTACAGCGTTCTGCCCATAATAAAATCTAAGCGTGTGATATATAAGCTCATTTGAAAAGTGGCTTTTATTGGATATGCCGGCCAACTTGTCCCACCCACCTTTGAGCATTATTTTGACAACCTTCTACGAGATCACGGATTAGAGAATTCACTCATATGTGTACGAGATAAATCGAAATTGCTGTACTGGCCAAATAGATGCGAGCAATAGTTGTATGAAAATCCATAACTATCGTGGTTTAGCGGCCAAGTAAATTGCATAGCAAATAAACTCATATCTGCCGTGTAATTCAAAAATTGAACGATCTTTTACTCCGAAACATGCCAACCAAGGAGGTAACTTATAAAATATTTTATTTAAATTGGCTTGAACTGGCTTGCAAATAGAAAGCTTTTTATTGAAAAAAAACAAATGAACACCTACCTTTTTTAACACTGTGAAAAAAGTGAAAAAACTAATCACCAAATGAAAATGATTTTTAGCAATAATGTCCGTCGCTAGATCGACTGTAGTATCGACAAAGGTATTCGGAAATAGACATGTGCTATATTTTATCGAGAAAAAGTGACGTTATAGTTGCGCGCGATGTAAAGCCCACTGACTGACTGCTGACTGACTGTTCTACAGGTTTTTTTTTAATTTTACTTGATAGAACGAATTAGTGAGATGCAGATAATATGATACAGTTGTTCTAAAAAAAACTTATTATGCCTAACGGTAACCAACTTTACTAGTTAATCTTTTAATATATAAAATGAAAAGGTGACTGACTGACTGATCTATCAACGCACAGCTCAAACCACGGGATAGATCGGGCTGAAATTTGGCATTCAGATAGCTATTATGACGTTGGCATTCGTTAAGAAAGAAGTTTTGAAAATTCGACCCCTAAGGGGTGAAATAGGAGTTTGAAATTTGTGTAGTCCACGCGGACAAAGTCGCGGGCATAAGCTATTAATTATGTATTATGGGAACCTACATTAACAATTTAACATACAACTTCGATAGGTATAGATATCTATTAACAAGTTCAAAACTTATCCAACATAAGATTCCTCACATAAGATTTTCAACACGTGCCTCCATAAACTCAGATGTACCAAAGCAAAGTATTAAGGCACAGACACACAACGCTCAACCTGCAGTGACGAGCGACTAATAATTCTGTCCTAGAAATTCTTATAAATTGAAATGTATAAAGGTAATATTTCTGAGACTCTTTTTTCACTTATATTTCTTAAGTTGATTACCACGGTAAAATCACAAAATAGTATACTTTTTACTGTTATTACTATTATACAGGTAACCAGAACGCTGGCAAAAACGAAGACAGGTGATAGTACTGATAATATGATAGTATGATACCACAGAAAAAAAACGCGGACAAAAAAATAAAAAAATCCTACCTATAATTTTGTAAAAGTTTACGAAACATCTGACTGAAGCTAGAAGTCAAAGAACGCTGCGTAAGTAGGCCACTTGGAGTCAATGTCGCGTCGTAGACGGGTTTGCAATAAAGTTAACCCAAGTTTTGCAACAAAAACTTTGCAGCCCGTCAGAATGATCCATCTAGTGATTCTAGTCTACAACATAAAGATCGCTAGTCGCAGCCGTCGCACTTTATGTGTCATGCCTTTAGTACAATTTACACGGCGCTGTCCACGGACGGACGCACCGTGAAATGTTACTATTTCATGCTCCCAACTATGCTTGGAATGTGATGGATCATTTAAGGTCTTTGAATTAAAATCTATATGCTTTGTAATAGAGTTAGAATAATAGAAGTTTCCTTTTATAAACATTAAATAGGCAGGTTGTTGCAAAGGTTGTAAAAAATACAGTTAATTAGGTAAGTAGGTGATATAAAAGTTTTATCCTAAATTGATAAAATTGTTGAATTTTATTAAATATAGTACTGTTAGGTTATTTCTAAAAATTGATTTGAATTTGTTGGTAAATGACATAATTATTTATTTGTCTAATGGAGGTAGTTTGATAAAATCGATATTTCACTCATTCGATGTCATACGATCTATCGCGGAGAGGGTATCTGCTGCTCGATTGTGGTAGAATGACAGTTACAATGTCACGATCGCAATCACCTCTGATTTTATTGACGCCCGCTCATTATTGGCTACAATGCATCGTTGCAACAAGAATCGCACAAATTCAGCCAATTACAACAATTGAAATTGTAGTAATGATTGATGCAGGTTTTATAAAATCGACTTACTGGAGTGAATTTGTATAAATACGGCTGTTTTCGTAGAAAAAAATTATTACATTACGTCATATCAGGAAAAAACTTGTAAATTACAAATATGAGTGGTTAAAACAGCATCTTTCAAAAATGTTTAGTAGTTAGGTACTTACTCACATCGTTTAGTAAGAATCTATTCAAAATAAGTTAAAGAGGAATTTACACGGACGAGGAAAGTTGTACCGTGAAAAGTAAGTATTTCATGCTCTTAACTATGTTAGGAATGTGAGCTTTTTTATTCCAAACCATCGTGAGCTTTTGATATAAACTACAAATGTATAGAGAATTTGAACTCTTTTTTAGGGTTCCGTACCTCAAAAGGGAAAAAGGAACCCTTATAAGATCACTTTGTTGTCCGTCTGTCTGTCTGTCTGTCCATCTGTCCGTCTGTCCGTCTGATTTTTTTTCGTAATGTAACCACAAATTCATTGTTTTCGGATTTTTCCCGTTACTTGTGCTATAAGACCTAGTTATCGACCAAATTTCATAATTCTAGGTCAACAGGAAGTAATCTCTAGGTTTTTTTTGGCAGACAAACAGACAACGAAGTGATTCTGTAGAGGTTTAGTTTTCCTTTTGAGGTACGGAACCCTAAAAAGTCGGGTCTCTGAATTTTTTTTGCTATCGTATCAAGCATGAATTACAATATTAAATGAGAAAAGAAAGTCTTAAATATAAATGTAAGTATGCAGTGTAGGTACTATTTAAAATATATCAATTTAAAAAAAACAATTTTACTTTATCTATTTCAGCGTTTATTTAGAGCCTGGTTTTAGTACTTAATATAACTTTCGTTGTTCTCTGTACGCCTTCCCCCTACCGAAAACAATTCCTGGCTGCGTCCTAGACCACCACCATTTCAAATGGCAAACCCTTGCACCGTTATACGATTGAGACTTCTTAGAAGAGAATAAGAATTACTGCGTCCGCGTCGGTCCGCTTCGGTTAAAAAGAAAACTAACATTTTTGATAAATTATGAAGACTTCCGACTATCGGTGTTTTACCAACACAAGAATAGACAGGCACACTCTTTCGCATTTATAACCCGCCTCCCCCAAATCAATTCCTGGTTTCTTACAGCCACTACCGTTTCAAGTGTCAAGCCCTTGCATCGTTATAGTATTGAGGCTTCTGAAGAGAATAGGAATTACCATAGTACGCGACACGTCGAGATGGCAATCGGTGTAGGGACGCTCCGCACACCTGCACCAATAGCCCCCGGCTAACCCAGTGCAGGATAGCGCGGGTAACGTGAGGGTGTGCAGGGCGTCCCCCCGCCTCATACTCCGATTGCCATCTCAACCTGTCGCTATGTCCTCGGTCGTCCACTTCGGTGAAAAAGAAAACTAACATGTTTGATAAATTATGCAGACTTCCGACTATCGGTGTTTTTTCAACACAAGAAAGTAGCGGCCGTCATGTTAACATGCACCAACGCGTCTGCCGGCGCCTTTCATCTCACCTGGGAGTCCTTTTTGTAACCATTAAGTTTATTTTTTATTCGTGACGATTGTGGGAAGTGACCGATGATTGGTGCCCCCGCCGCTTTATTAATTTGATTGAATTGCCTGATTGTTTGTTTTAAAGATTTGGAAACAACGGATTTAATGATATGTTTGAAGCTGTAGCGATGATGGATTGTTTTGGAAGAGTATAACCTTTATTTATTTATTTATTTTTATTTTCGTGTACCGATTGTAGTCACATATTAGTAATAAATTAAGTTACATTGGAAATGCTTATCTCTAAATAACCTTTTTTTTAACCGACTTTAAAAAAGGAGGTTCTCAATTCGTTGGAATCTTTGTTTTTTTATGTATGTTCAGTATTAGTGCCGGATAAATTTCTCTACAAAGTAGGAAACGTAAAAAGAAGAAGGGATTCTAGGATCATAGACAATGCGCGGATACAGTGTTCCGGACAGGTGTATGTCGGCATGATACAGGCATATTAACATAACGCGCAAACCATTAGAATTGTTGTAATAGCGCCGCCGACGGATAAGGTGCTTTTAAACTATACGATTTTGTGGGTACCTGACGACTACCGATTCGATCTTTATTGACTACTCTAATGTAAGTTTTCTTAATGGCTTGCATCCATAACACTACAAATAAAACGATGTGGGAAATATATTTTCCAAAATTTATATCTGCAACAGCACTGAACTGCATTTATGTCTGAACAGTACGGGCAATACAACCTTAACAACATTGAAAATAAGTTACAGGCTGAATGACTGCAATTTTTCAGTACATATTAGTACTTAGTATATACCATAGAGAAGACATAGGTCTTCTAAAGGTATAATTTAATCTTCGTGAAACGCACATTTTTGATAACAATCATGTCAATGTGGGTATGATGCAATGGAAATGAATGGAATGAGTGCAATGGTCTAGATTAGAACGCACTTGCTTACAAGATTCCTATTTTATTATTTCTATTTTATTAAAGTTTAATTGAATAAAAATTATTTTTATTTTATTTTATCCACTATTGTCTTAATGGTACTCAAGTTAAGCGTGGCAGGTAAAAAACTCTGGAACATTAAATCATAAGGGCTGGTTACAATCATCAATAACTAACACAGAAAAAAAACATTTCGAACCTTAGCTACTTATTCAAATAGCTCTCTATGAAGTTCTCTGTTTTCAGTTACAGCGAAAGAAATGTCATGATATATCAAGAACGAGCGAATCAAAATATCGGAAAGAAGTAATCGTAAACGTATCGCTGTCGTAAACTGAAAAAGCTAAAAGGATGCCTCGATTTATTGCCTTACGCCTCTAAGATGTTTATTGTGATGCAAATATACAAGTTCATTTGAAATGCAAGCAATTTCTTTTCCTATATCCTTCACAGGAATACTAAATCAGTGGGGAATCACTTTTCATTCATTTCTTTAAACGTAGATAATATCAGCAATACTTGGATTGGATATTTTATAATAATATTTCTATAAGTACGCAAGCATTGAATATTAAATAACTATGGTGTTACCATTTTTAGGATTATCAAAATATTTAGCATTTTGCAATCAAATACTATCAAATTTCCAAAGGCACTTGTAGAAATTTATTAAAATATTTCTTTAAGTAATACAAAATTCCAAATTTATGAATGCAATTTTTAATAGAGGTCTACTTTAGAAAAAACTGCATGCAAAGTCTCAAATTTGTTAAACAAGTGATTTGAGCTGTATCTACATCGACGGTCCAACCAACACGGTCAGTCAGTTTGTTCTTGTATAGGTACAGATTCATATTACACTTCCTGTATTTCCTGCACGATAATCATTCAGCAGGGCGATTGTCTAAAACCTGCATCAATCATTATTACAATCTCAATTGTTCTGATTGGCTGAATTTGTGCGATTCTTGTTGCAACAATGCATTGTAGCCAATAGTGAGCGAGCGTTAACCAATGAGAGATGATTGCGATCGTGACATTGTAGCTGTCATTCTCCCGCAATCGCGCAGCTGGATGATTCTTATATATCTACTCTTGACATGACAAGACCTTACCACCGGTATGGAAAGCAATTTGTACTGTGAAAAGCCAGTTTGGAACTCAGCAGTTAACTTTAAATTCATTTCATTCAGATTCGAGCCAACAAAATCAACAAAGGGCGCGAGCAAAATGCGTCGCGACCTCATCAACGCTGAGATATCAAACCTTCGGGACCTGCTGCCGCTCCCGCCCTCGACGAGACAAAGGCTCTCACAGCTGCAGTTGATGGCCCTCGTATGTGTCTACGTGCGGAAGATGAACTATTTTCAGCAAGGTACGACCTTCCAAAGATTTTTAACACCAGAAGCAAAATTAGCGAAAAAAATTGCCCAGAAGCTGTTAAAAGCGCATAATAGCAACCAAAAGCGCGTGAGCTGCACACAACAGCATGAGTTGGTAGTATCGGGTGCACTAACCTCTGCTGACATCATACTAATTTCTCCGTTGCTGCCGTCTCTTGCTGTTTGACAGCCTCGTGCTGTTTAACTATTTTCAGCAAGGTACGACCTTCTAAAGACTTTAATACCATAAACAAAATTTTTAAAATTTTGAGGTTTTTGAGCCGGCTTGGCTGCAATTAGATCTGCTGGCAAGTGATGCTGCAGTCTAAGATGGAGCACGCTTGCCCGCATTGCTTGCGTCAATCAACCTAGATCATTCAAATCAAATTTGTAGATCAAATCTGTAGGTAGATCTTTGTTGGTAGGTAAGTATAAACTTCATGTCTTCACTTTACAGAATATAATCAAAGCAGTACCTACGTACAAATATGTAGTAGGTTACATGGTTCGTTTCATGTAAGTGACACAAACAATGCTTTCATCCGCATCCGTGTAAAATCCACCCCGGCAGTTTCCCATGCCCCAGCTTCTTTACCTAAGCTCATCACGTATACCGTTATCCTAAATCTCGGCCATGTTTTGAAAACGTCCCCAAAGTTTTTGTTTCACCTTCAGTCACGAAACGGCGTATTAAGACGTTTAAAATGCATTTAGTTCGCTATCTTATCTTGCTTTGCTATTACTTCACCCATAACTCCGTCTTTCTTTCTGTTTTAGTGTTTAAGAGTCACGACTTCAGTTATCAGTACAAGGAACAACAGCCACCGACACCTAATATCGGATTTTCTAAGGTAACTATACTAATATATTCATACAATTTCTTTTAGAATTTTATAATGTAGATACTAGCTGACCCAGCCCGGCTTAATAATATTTCAAATGCGAAAGTGTGTCTTTCTGCTAGCTTTTCACGGCCCAACCGATTTTGACGAAATTGGGTACAGAGATAGATTGGATTCTAGGGGAGGGCAAAGGCTACTTTTGGTCCCGGAATGTCAAAGAATTTCTACGGGATTTTTCAAATACCTCAATCCGGGCATGATCTGCTTGGTACAAAGACAGCTTGCATCCTGAAAACGACATAAAATACCTATTTTTTATTCCACGGGGTTTTACATAGGTACCTTAATCCACATGGACAAAGTTGTGGCGATCTGACGCCGGGAATCACTTGTGACGCTCAATGATACAAACCCTTACGCCACAGAGATTATCGTAAATATTATACTTTTCAAGTTTACAAGCATTTTACGATCGTGAAACGTGAAGTAATAAAAATCAGTTGTGACTTTACAATGTCTTTTTCAGGCAATGAATGGTTTCATGATGATGATGACACAGAATGGCAAATTGTTGTATATATCGGAAAACGCGGCGGAATACTTGGGGCATTCGATGGTTTGTATGATTCTTTTCTCTCTGCATCGTAGGTATCAGTGGCCAACGGAACCCTGTTACTAAGCCTTCAGTGTCTGTCCGTCCATCCGTTCTTCTGTATGTCTGTCAGTGGACTTCGTGAACCGCAAAAGGTAGAGAGTTGAAAGGGCCCATTCTTGGCCCATCCATCTATTAATAATATGAATACCAAAAAAAACTTATTTCAACACTCCGGCGTAATTAAGAGACACTCAACTAATTCCGTTCGTAATGACAATCTTGGTGATGTTAGGTATTGCAATAATTCTTACTGAGAAAACAAATAAACAAAAAGATTTATAAAAATTCCTCCGAGTTCTATGTCCAAAATAGTGCTCGTTTCTTGATCTGTGATCTCAGTCCTAATGCCTATAATTAATTTCATTGATGGATGCACTTTGGTCAAAAATCCTTTCACGAATGGGCCTTCCGTGCGATATTTAAATCTATTAATTTTTCAAACATGTAAAATATTATAACTGTTGATGTTTATTTTCAACAAGATGTTTTCCCCAATGCGCTAATTAAATTATAGCTGTATGTTGAGTGATTTAAAACTGTTTAGCTTTCGTCACAGAATAAATAAATGAATAGTAAGTAATCAACGTCTACAATGTATTTTTTGTCTTTAGGAAGATCTCCTAATACATGGCGATAGTGTATACGACATAATAGATAGACAAGACCACCAAATGGTTCAATTAGAGCTAAATAGAGGCAGTAATGGAGAGACTGAAAACGTACCAAAGAATAGGCATTTCTTCTGCAGAATGAATGTATCCAGAAACGCTAGACGCCAGATGAGATTTGGTGACCAAAAAGTAAGTGTATTAAGTACATTTATTTAAAAATGATAAAGTTGTTAGAAAAATGTAGCCTTCGCCCAAAGATATACTTTAAAAAATAAAAAGATTTTATGCGTCTTTATTACTTGTTATCTGCCAAAGCCACCATGATCCAAACTTCATAGTTGCTGATCGTTCCTCCCTATGTTGGGGACAATGCGCGGAAAAACTTTCAGCTTTTATAAAATAACGTCTGACCTTCACGCGCTTTTAGTCCATCAGTTAAGACGACGATAATCTAACAAAGCCGTAGGCTTTTCTGAAAAACATAAGCTGCATTAAAGCCGCAAGCTTTTATGAAATATCATCATTAAACCTGCTCATTTAATGATTTCTTTTCAGGTAGTTTTAATTCGAGGCCATTATGTATCATACCTACCCCTCTGCAGTAGAAACGAGCCAGTGTTCCTCGCTTCATGCACTCCCCTCGCGATGCCTGAAACCAGGGAGTGCGTAGTAAATGGCGCCACCAATGTGTTTACGACAATACACTCGATGGACATGAAAATTTTACACATAGATGCTAAGTAAGTGACGTCAAAAAAGTACTCTATTACTTAGATGTTTGAAAAAGAAATATTATTATTATTATAAAATAAGTATATAAAATAAGTACTCTATTACTTAGATGTTTGAAAAAGAAATATTATTATTATTATTATTACATAATGTAGGTAGGTAGGTACTTGCGATCATGTTGATAAAAAAAATTGCGCACATAACTGCTTGTCAATTTATTTGTGTATGCTAATAGCAAGATTCACTATATTTTATAAAGAATTCCACACCGATGTGAAAATAATAAAACGAGTGTGTACTGAAACCATGTACCTACTTACCTAATTGAAACTTTAATTAGGAAAATTTTCCTCCTTTATTGCCTTTATTACTATGAAATCAAGATAAAGACGTACCTATTTCTTTCCGAAAGGCAACACTTGAAACTAACACGAGAGAGCAAAACATGGATTCAATATTGAAAACTCCGACCAACATTCCAAGCATTTCAATACTAAATAATTTTAAATACATATCAAAAATTGCGTAACCGGCAGGAATCGAACCTGCATCTTCTGGGTTCGCGCCCGATGCCTTGACCACTCGGCCACGGTCTCGCTTACTGCCAGTGACGAAATTGGTGATATGTATGTTAACTCAGTGCTTGAAATGTAGGTAAAACACTAAAAAAAATATTTCAATACTAATTGAAATTTTCTTTCAGTGGCGAATGGTACTTAGGTTGGAAGAGAAGTGAATTGACAGATATATCCTGGTACCAAATATTACATTGGGACAGTCTACGGGAAGCACAGAGCAAACATAGATTAAGTAAGTTTAAAAAATAGACTTATCTCACTAAATAGTAAGAAAAACAACATAAATAGATATAGTGCATAAAAAAAGTTTTGTTTACAAGTTAATAAATGAAAGCTCCGATAGCATTTAAAGGTAAGGTATCTGTTTAGATCTCAATTTTTTTTTCTGTAAAATCTAAATTTAATCTGTAACGAAAACATAGGGTTGTTAAATCTTGTAATTATTTTAGGTCTGGTTTTGACCTTTTATATGGCATCGTAGCTTTTATATGACAAGGGAGACTAAAAAATTAAAAAGTTGTTTAGTTTGTTCGAAATCTTATTTTTTCCAGGGAATTGTCCTCGTCATCTCAGTTTGGGTTCGATCGAATCATCTAAAGTAAGAATTTAATTTTGAATTTACGATGCCACAAATGCCACAATTAGTCACCTATCCATTACATGTTTTGTTTATAATATTACTAGCTTATGCTCGCGACTTCGTCCGCGTGGACTACACAAATTTCAAACACCTATTTCACCCCCTTAGGGGTTGAATTTTCAAAAATCCTTTCTTAGCGGACGTCAACGTCATAATAGCTAGCTGTATGCCAAATTTCAACCCGATCCGTCCAGTAGTTTGAGCTGTGTGTTGATAGATCAGTCAGTCAGTCAGTTAGTCACCTTTTCGTTTTATATATTGAGATTATTCCATAGCAACTCTTGTGAGAGCACAAACCAATCACTGATTAAGATGGGCATATGATTAACATATTAATCATGTCGTTTAGTAAACATTACATACGCATACATTCTTCGATTACAACCACAACACAATTAATAAGAAATCCAACGTGGCAATGCAAATATAATTCTTGTTACGCAATATATGCAAACATGATTTGTATATTAAATTGACACTTGGCTTATAGTATTGAGGTATATAACTACCTATACAGAATATTATAATATCTGGGTAGCTTATTGAATAGTAATTAATAATAATTTACAATGGTAAAAGTGTTTGTAGATGTTGTAGTTTGTGTGTTGTTTAACAAAGAAGTGAATTTTAATCTGGATATCAAAATATAGATACTCAATTTATAACAAAAAACTTAATCAAAATCGGCTCATCTGTTTAGAAGCTACGATGCCACAGATACACAATCACACATATACACAGATAAACAGACACACAGAAACACGCGTAAAACTTAGTAGATATCACCCCTCTTTTGAGTCGGGGGTTAACAAACTAGGAGTACGCGACAGGTCGAGATGACAATTGGGATATGAGGCAGGGGGACACCCCGCACACCCGCACGTCACCCATGCTCGCCCACACCGAGTTAGTGAGGGGGCTGTCCGGATGTGCAGGGCGTTTCCTCCCCGATTGCCATTTCTACCTGTCGCGGAGTATAGATGATGACAAGGCTTCGTCACATATGACGACCTGAGAAACATTCACATCAAGGATTGTACCTACAAATTCTCTTTTGTTACAGTAACGCAATCAGACCAAGACAAGTGCTGTATACTTCTAGTAAAACTCCAGCAGAGAAGCGGGCAGTTCCTATGGGTACACATGGTGTTACAAGTGAAAGACGCCGCGGACACACCTCGCCAGTTTATTGTAGCTACTAACCAAGTCTTAAGGTAAATACATACTGACAATATAAAACCTTGTAACACTCCACTATCTCAATGCAGTGGACAAAAGACAAACATTTTATGTTTTTGCCGCAGATTGAGGGTATTTTTACAGTCTCATCACCTCAACCCATCGCTGGCGCATTATTGAGCTCGGGTCTTCTCTCAGGAAAAAGGTCTAGGCCATAGCCCACCACGCTGGCCAATTGCCAAAAAAATTGGCAGTCAGTGGGAACTGCTGATTGCTGACAGAATTAAAAACTAAAACATACTTAACACTTTCAATAAAAATTGAAAGTTAACAGATTGCGCTAAGAATTTTTTCACACTCTTCTCACCCTGAGAAGAGACCCGTGCTTAGGGTGAGATGACTATGTATTTCATACAAAACCCTATTTTTATCGAGCATAGGTACTTACGATATTACGTATTTTCTCAACAGTGAGGAAGAAGCATCAATAATGCTCGCGAATTCCTGGCTCTACCAATACTACGGGTACCAAAACCAACCTTGCGGCATGCTAGACCCTAGATGTCAAAAGTTCTTCAGGCGAGAACCATCTTATCCTGACCCCTACCAAGAGTACCAATACCTAGAGAATTCAGAAGTAGATTATACTGGTTACCATATGACGCCGTATGTACATAAAACTGATGAGTATGGATGTGAGAGGGTGTACACTGACAGAGGACCAGTTGATTATTCAACGCATTCACCGCAGTCTACGATAAGTGAAGAAAGGTAAGTTTTACATCTACTAAAGTTCTTTAAAAACTCGCATGTACCGTACCTACTCGATAGTGCTAGCTCATCTCAGTAGAAAATGTTTTCCGAGACAGTGGTAGGTTCTTTTGAAGATTCAAAAGTTTATTTGAATAATAAATCTTTTAATCCATTTCTAATTCTTGTATTACTTAGGTAGTTGATTTCTAATTGATAATTAACAATTTTGACAGAACTTAAATAGTACTAAATAGAGGAAATGACTAAAAAATCATCTGAATTATGTGATTCTTTGACAGAGTAAAGTTACTACCTGAAAACCCATTTAAAAATAGCACAGTTGACAATCCTCTTTTTCAAAACGACTTATTGATTACTTTGTTGAAAAAAAAGTAGCTTCAAGTAATTTTGCCATAGTTTAGTTATCTTCTTCATGCTATGTAGAGTCAGTCGGCACAATGTCATCTTCTTCCACTCGCTTCTGTAATCCATCAACGCATTATCCACCCCTTTTACAATCACTCAATTCATCCACCTTCCACTGAGCATATTATTTGGATAACTTTAAAAGTCAACGAGTAAGTAACAAAATTATAAAAGAACATTTACCGATAGACAATTTCTTCTTACCACCATAATGTTCACACAACATTCAACATCTCCTTACATTACTAAAAAAAACAAACAAACAGACAAGCACACTCTATACAATTTGTACACGTCATGTCACACGGGAATATAAATAAGAAAATCATCACCCTGTCCGTCCGTCTGTCCATCCGCGTAATTTGACACCTTTCATTACCATATTTATTGTGAAGTCGCAATCAAAAAACATTTCTGTACAAAACCCTATGAGCACTATAACAAGTAAATAAAGTTTGAAATCGAATGGTTCTCAAAAATATTTACCACTCTTGGACTCTACAAGGGTTGCCAATATCAAAATTTAAAAAGCAGGATACGAAAAGTGATAAATTAATTGGATCAGTACTCCAAAATAGAAAAATGACAATAAATGTAAATAATTTTATTCAAGCTTGCGATTCCAAGACCTACGTTTGAAATTCAAATTATTAGCCTGTTCACACTAATATTATAAACAAGAAAGTTTGTGTAGGTATGTGTGTGTATGTATGTATGTTTGTTACTCTTTCACGCAAAAACTACTGGCCGGATTTGGTTGAAGTTTGGAATGAAGATAGATTATACCCTGCGCCCGAATTAAGACATAAGCTACTTTTTATCCCGCAAAATCAAATAGTACCAGCGGGATTTTGTAAAACGTAAATCGTAAATAAAGTCTCGGGCATCAGCTCGTCTCAAATATTTTAACCATCATCATTCCAGGCTAAGGAAGTCCACTGCACGTAGGCTTTATTACATTTTTTTTTAGGAATTATTACACTCGATATTTTAATAGAAATTTTATTATTGATGGCCCACAAGTTTATAACTGAGTTAGAATATTATAATGGTTAACAGATTCTAGTTAATAGTTGTTAACATAATGATAATTATTCGGATATGCTTAAATTCAAGGGGTTTCCTGTGAGCCTTCAAAAAATATTATTTGCAGAACTAAAAAATAGATTAGTCCAAAAAATTGCTTGATGGCAAGTGGCAACCCTATTCTTAACCAAATATGAAAAGTTGAAAAGAAAAAGATAGTAAATCGAGTCTGTTGATTCATTTCAGTGCTAGTTCTGATGGACGTCTTGAACTTGACCCTAAAATTTAATAAACTATTATCAAATTGTACCATAAACGTAAATAATACCGTAAACATACTAAGTTTATGAGTTGTACATGCTCTATATTTGGTAGCACAATATGAGACTCAGGTGAACTTTGTCTCTAACCCTATAAGGACCTAAGTGTAATCTTAAAAGAGATTTTGTTCAGTTCAATGACCTTAAATATATTATAATAAGGGTTTTATTTGTTCAACTTCTTTAATTTTTAAATGCTCAAGCTCGTTTTTCCATTAATAACAATATACAAGTATAAGTTCCGCAAATTGCTAATGCGCATGGTCGCCATTTTAGTGACGTCAGCATTAGAGTGAAGTTTCGAGCTGATGGTATCAAAGAATTTTTATATACTACTTCGTAGCTGTAATAAGGATTATTACCTCCTATGTCGATGGATGGTATATTTTTATTTCGGCTGACGTCAAAATTACGTCATTTCGATGTTAATGAGACATAGTTCCAGCGCAATAGCAATTTGCGGAACTTATAACATTGAGCCAAAACTGTTAAAGAGCTTTTACACATTCCGTAGAAGTATTTTTTGAGTGTGCTGAGGAACTTCATAGCCGTGCTCTTCCTTCACCATTCTACGACAATCTACATTATACCTACTATAGTGAGAGAGCGTTATTACCTGTCACATACTTACCCGTGACTACCTTAATTTTACACTTAACAACTGGGTACCCAACGAGTCACAGCCAAACGTGTCACAGTGTGACTCGTTGGGAATTCATCGAAATTTTTCTCACACCGAGTTACACTGTTGCAACCTTTTTATCCACTAGAATTCCCAACGAGTCACACTGTTAGTCTAGTGTGACTCGATGGGAAGAAAAAATGTTATAGAATCACCATTATAAACATCTTACAGGAAACTTGGCTTCTACTGCTACGTTTATACATTCTACATTTCGGATGTTGTACTCACCATTGATTTTTAAGAGCTGATCAATTGATCATATAATAAATATTTATCATTACCACAGCTAACGGCAGTTAGGAAGCTTGTAACAAAACATGGAGGCTTCACCTATACCTACTGGCAGGAGTCAAATGTTGCCCACATTTGACGCTAGGTAGACTATTTTAGGTCTCTTTGATTTCACGTCACCCCTAGCCTAATATTTGACAGATATAAATTTAAGATCAAAACCGAGAGTTTCCTTACACTAGTTCAGTCTGTGATTACTATATTATCATTTATTATTGTTTCAGATCACCATTGCACTATGACGCGCCACCGGACATAGTCGTGAACAGCAACATGTACATGTACCCCATGCACGGCAAGAGGGAGTACTACGAGCAGCATCCACATGTGCATTATAATGTACAGGAACCTTGTGGCAGTACAAATATTGAAGGTAAATATAAAAATACTAGATGATGCCCGTGACTTCGTCCGCGTGGATTCAAGTTTTTAAAAATCCCGCAGGAACAGGATTTTCCGGCATAAAATGTAGCCTATGTCCTTCCCCGGGATGCAAGCTATCTCTGTACCAAATTTCGTTAAAATCGCTTGAACGAATGAGCCGTGAAAAGCTAGCATAGAGACAGACAGGGAGAGAGACACGCTTTCGCATTTATAATATTAGTATGGAATAAGCTTTTCGAAACTATGTGCGTACAAGCAATTACTTAAAATATCAATTGGTTTAACGGTAAAGGAAAATATCGTGAGGAAACCTGCATGCCTGCCAGTTTTCCATAATGTTCTCAAAGGTGTGATAAGTCTGCCAATCCGTACTTGGTCAGCATAGCATAGGTCTATGGCCTAACCCTGCTCATTCTGAGAGGAAACCGGTACTCGTTAGTGGGCCGGCAATGGGTTGAGATGATGATGAAATAACTATACAGAATATACCCATTTAAAAATTCATAGCAGCTCCTAGCTCCATCTTAAAAAATATTGATTACACGTCTTACTTAATAAAATTAGTATGGTAACACCAACTCCTTTTCTCATATGGCAACTGCATATGCAATGTCCACACTAATGACTAAATAGATGTAAAAGAGAGGTTCTAGCTTCGATTACTAGTTGAGTCAATTACGATAACGATTGAGGATCTTTTCTAAAAAAAATGTAATCAAATCTTCAATCGAATTCAACCCAAAATCTGTCTTATGAATGTAAAAACTGCTTAAAAGCTTGTAAATAATAAGCTCTTTTTTGTACAGCTATGGAATACCCGCCCGCTAAGAGGATGCGTCTAGCACCCGGTCCGTTGAGCATAGAAGGCACCGATGGTATGGACCGATGGAACCCCAGTCCGCCCTGGTCGGATACCCTCAAAATAACCGACTACACCCAGAGGTTCAACTCCTATAATATGATACCTATGCCTGCTGAAAGAGCTATGGTCACTTAACTATGACTTATTCAATAGTTTGTCTACTTATTGTTATCATGGTAGAAACACATTCGCAAGTCGCAATGCCCAACGCGATACAACACCACCAGTGTTGAGCCAGTACCATCGATATGTCAGTACAGATTGGAAAATAAAATTTTCCAGTAGAAATTGGAAAATATTGTTGGTAAGTCATGATGGTATATTTTTATTTCGGCTGACGTCAAAATGACGTCATTTCGATGGTAATGAGACATGGTTCCAGCGCCATAGCAATTTGCGGGACTTTTAGTGTGTTGTGTGGTTAATGCAAGTGTGCCCGGGCCCTATAGATTAAAAGGGCTTTATGCAATACGGAGAAAATAATTTTATTTAATCGCAAATTATTAATTTATTGCCACAAAATTGAGGATTCAATTTTCAAAGAATTTATTTCCATTTATGCCATTAAAAAAAGAAAGTTTTGCAATATTGAGCAATATGCAAAAGAAATATATGAAATTGTTTAAATTAAATATCCATCTTAAATTCATATGTCTTCCATTTTTATAAAGATGTGTTTTTGGCTGCATTAAAATATGTTCACTATTATAAATTAAAATTTTTAAAGCTCAATTTATATTGAAGATTTATCAGTATTTTAGTGTAAGATTTAATAATTGTACTTACATCTAAATTATTAAATGATACTATTGTTTATAAGAAAACTGCAAATGATTCCGTCCAAATATTTTTCGTTGCATTCCAAAGGAATAATTGTTTAGAGTTATGTTGTCTACTTCAACTTCGAAGGAAGTATATTTTTGTAAATATTTAATTTTAGATAAGATTTTTTTGTGTAAATAACTGATAATGTACCTACTGTAATGTGTTAAGTAGTAAAAATAGAAATAAATGGTTTTAAAAATCTTATTTAGTTGAATTTATTTCACCCATGGAAAATGAAGCAGAAATATTTTAGAACTAGGTACTACAAACGATGCTTAGCTAGATTTATAATATTTTTATACTACTTTTAAAACTAAAATTGCTTTATGTTGAAGGGCTTGAACAAGTTTTTTAAAGTTAAAATGCAATCCAAAGTGGAACGCTCTCACCTAATAAAGGAATGGTAGTTATCATAAAGATCCTTTACTTGGCTTCAGTCTTCACTGAGCACAAAAGTTCAACATCAATCTAGCCAAAGTTTTGTATTCTGATAAACTACTTTTAATTTAAATTAAAATATATCCATAGGCCAACAAGGGCAATACAGCGACTGGATCGAAGTTATAATAATAGATAGTAGGTACCTATACCTTTAAATGTTAGTAGTTTTATTGTATAATAGATATACGGAGCCGTTTTACTCAATGTTGAAAGTCGGCCAATTCCTTTATATTTTCATGTTTACCAACTTGTGGCACTTATGCAGTACCTACATGCTATGCTACATCAGAACTTACACTACCAGTTTAGAAATTGGATTCCACTGAGGAGAGGTGATGGTGATGGTGACACTGTAGCTGATAAGCTTTCGTGGTAGACCAGTTTTTATAGCTGAAAAATCCTGCATTTAAATCGTACAAGATAGATAATATAGTCCCTAGAATCATAATTTTACCAGATTTACTTCCAGAAACATTACTTACTTAATTTGCAATCCAGGTTTGATTCATTCAACCAATTAATGAATTTGCATAAGTTTCGCGAATCGCTTAAAATGCGTTCAATTTACATTAACGGCAGTATCGCACTTCCTAATACATGTAAAGCGCTTAGCAAACATCCATTCTAAGAAAACCCCCGGGTCTCTGTTGAAATTTAACAATTTGCTGCGAAATATGTATGCAGTGTAAATAAGTGTAGATCATTTTATAATGGTGGCGCTACGACCATCAAATTGATAAAAGCCTTACCGGCTTTGTAGTGGTATAAGTCTAAAGCGTTTATTTGGCTAATCTGAACATTTACCTACAGCATGGTGTGATGACATCACTGATGTAGGTACCTACAGAAATTTTAAAAAATCTGTAAAAAAACATTATTTATTTATTTTATTTCCACACAAACAGAAAAAACACTTACAATATTGGTTTCTTCGTGCTCGTAAGCGCTTGGCGGCTTGTCTGAGCACTGCACATTCCTCTGTAGTCTTATACTTACAAAAAACTGCGTTTTTAAAATGTAGAATTCATTATACTTACAAGCGGTTAGATAATTTTGGTAACATCCTAGCAAGTTGAGGTTAGGATTGATGTGTAGATGTACAAAAACATGAGCGTCGTAGCATGATACCTGTGATATATATGAGGACTTGAAGAATTTGTTTAAAACTCTAATGTAACAACCCTGCAAACAGCTGATCGTGGAATGAACTCGCAAAAAACTTCTGAGAACTTCTTCAAGAGAAGAAGCAGAGACAACGAAATTGTACTTACGTCATGTTTTATTGTATCGTGTTGTGTTACATTATATTTTATCAAACACGCTGTATTATCATTGAGAAAGTAAAATAAAAATCCCAACTTATGAGAAATAAAGCTGTTTGCACTTAGAATACAATTTAGGCTTCAACTCCCATGTTAATTTTACCCAATCTCCCGATATGATGCAATCGAACTTAATCTGCACCAATTTACGAAAATTATGCCAAAAATATTGCATAATTTTATTTAATACGCTTTATACTTGCACCTTGGCATCTAAGTGCTAACACTGGCTAAGACATTACTATTGCAAGCCTGTCCACCTGACTGCAGCTAGATGAATAATTGATGTCTACAAACCTACGTGATTCATTGGCTACCCTGGATTACCTATACAGAATTTAGTACGAAACTAATACTTCAAAAAAAGAACTATTTTAAACTATTTTTGCTATCAATCACATTATTTAACCACACCATATCTACACCACACTAGATATGACCCTTTTATTGAATTATTAGTAATTTACTTGGGATAAACGGTATGTTCCCAAATGCTTTTACATGACTCTGAATGAAATAAATGACAATAAAAGAGTGCATAAATGCACTCTTTTATTTATTTATTTTTAATAGATACCTATTTAGTTAATTTTATAAGATGCATTTCGGAAACATGCGTGCACAAATTATGTACCGTAGTAAGTATATCTATATTCTGAAATGGTCATCAAATCGCGTTAACATGTTCATTTATGGAATCTCTAATGACTAGTGCATCTAAATTGGAGGATACTATACAATATAATATATCACTTGAAAGTAATCTAGTGTTTTGAGTGTTTTATAATATTAGAATACGGTATTTGACAACTAATCAAATCAGTAACTTTTTATCAAACGTCAAAACGCACGCTTAGTATGTGAGATTCTATGAAATACTGGCATGTGACGTCACATCATCATGACATACTTTTTTAGTAAAATCGATAATTTAAATGGTTATTACTTACACTTAAAACTAACAAAAGACGTGGATTTTATGTGTATTCGGAAACCCTCTATTTAATGATTACTGAGAAATATTTTATTTGTGATATAGGCAAATACCCAATTTTAAACCTGTGTCAGGTTCGTATTAGATGTTTTGTTCACAAACGTACCTGGCGCATACCTGCGACTTCATCCACGTGGACTACACATCCGTCCAATAGCTTGAGCTGTGCGTTGATAGATCAGTCAGTTAGTCACCTTTTCCTTTAATTTATTTAAATTGTTGTAGCTTAATCGTATTTTCAAAAAATATATAAGATATATTTAAAAAATAATATTGCTGATTTCCACAATATTTAGTTCGCAAGAATCAATCATAGTAATTTTTATTTATTCATAAAATACTATAATGTGAAATACATAGCAAACCCCTTATGTATTTTAAACATGTTTTAAATCCTGATTTAAACAAAAATATTTTTGTATTTTTCAATACCAGTAATTTTCGCACAAAAGGTGCTGCCTACTGCATGACACCATCCATATGTTTGAGAAGCATCACATAGGCTCGCATTACCAATGCTCGTTAACAGAAAACAAATTAATAAATTATACTCTGCCCTGATGGGTGCGTGGGAAAACTGCGAGGTGCTTAATTTATTCATATTATTTATCTAGGCTATCTACTACGTGGACGGGTTGGAACAAATATGATTTGCATCTGCGTTTTAGTTTGCGCCCAGGAGGCCTACGACGCAGGACGAACCTAATGTTGGATGCATAGCAAGTGCTTATACTTTGATGCGCATTGAAATATAAAATAACAATGTCCATACATTATTTCACTGTACTAATTTCAAACAAAACAACTAAGTAAAACACACCTCAGACACACATCTGACATCACACACATGCTTCGATTATTCTGTTTGAATTAAAAAAATTGAACGAATGGAATTGAAAGGAATTTGCCGCCACCCGCACTAACCTGGTGAGGGATGGCGCGGGTGACGTGCGGGTGTGCGGGGCGTCCCCTGTCTTATACCCCGATTGCCATCTCTACCTGTCGCGTACTACAGGTATACCTAATCATATCGCTGTCCCTCAACGTAAAAAAAAGTATGTCAATGGTGCTAGCCTATCATCATCATGATGATCAACCCATATCCGGCTCACTACGGAGCACGGGTCTCCTCTCAGAGTAAGAAGGGTTTTGGCCATAGTCTACCACGTTGGCCATGTGCGGATTGGTAGACTTCACACACCTTTGAGAACATTGTGGAGAACTCTCAGGCATGCAGGTTTCCTCACGATGTTTTCCTTCACCGTTAAAGCAAGTGATATTTAGTTAATTAAAACGCACATAACTACGAAAAGTTAGAGAACCCCCGACCTCCGATTAGAAGGCGGACGTCCTAACCACTAGGCTATCACAGCTTAGGCTATACTTACATATTATTTGCACTTAAAACTTAAAACAGTTAAAATCAAAACGAGGTTGCTAACACGTTTAAACATTTAACAACTCATAAAACGTAACAAATCCAAGTCGGAACGCAAATGTGAGCACAAAGTGAAGTGTCAGATAAAAAAGCATTAGAATGCGTTTTACAACAGAACCCGACGACGATAAATATTCATGGAAATATGCACGCATCCTGGATTCCGTTTATAGAGGAAAATAAGAACGCGGACAGATTATTGCCTATTACGGCTAGATAAGTACTTATCCTATAGGTAAGTAGGTATATAGACTCTTATGTTTCATTCTTACTTTATTGGATCGGAAAGTGAGGTCATTTTGGTTATGGTAAAGTAAAATGCTTTTTCTATTTAGAATAATGCATATAAAATACCCTTCTCACTCTGAGAGGAAACCTGTGCTCTGTAGTGAGCCGGTGATGGGTTGATCATGATGATGATGATGATATACAATAAGCGGCGATGGCCGGCTAAGACGTCAGAGGCCTATTCGGGAGGTTGTGGGTGTCCCGGGCACGCACCACTAACTTTTCGGAATTATGTGCGTTTTAAATTTTAATATTTAAATTAAATATAACTTGTTTTAACGGTAAAAATTTGATGTCTGAGAGTTCTCCATAATATTCCCTAATAGCATGTATAATGAGCCTCAATAAGAGCCTCAATAGGTCAAGGAGCGGACTGAATTTTGAAAGATCGGCGGTTCAAACCCAACCCGTTGCACTGTTGTCGTACCCACTGCCGATCCGCAAGTCTACTGCCACTTGGCCAGCGTGGTGGACTGTGGTGAAACCCTTCTCATACTCAGAAGAGACCCGTGCTCTGTAGTGAACCGGCTATGGGTTGATTATGATGATGTTGAATATCCTTTTTTTTAAAGGTGTGTGAAGTCTGCCATTTCGCACTTAACCAACTTGGTAGACTAAACCCTTCTCATTCTAAGAGGAGACCCATGCTCGGTATGCGATGGGTTGATCATGATGATTTGATGAAGTCAAAAGTCAATGCTAAGAGACGATATTAGGAAAGCACTGATTTGGAAGAAGTGTGTTGAAAAGACGACGACCTTAGATTAATTATGTTATGACGACGTTGACTTTATGCTCCAACAAGCTAAGTACTCCTTACCTACTAGTACATACAGTGTACCCTTCGATAAAGTGCAACTCGAAACTGGACCGTAAATTATATCAACAAAAAAAATAAAAAATTACTTACCCACCTACCTACTTAGTTACTGATATTTTTTTCAAACAGTCAAAAATGCACTTTTATTACAAAAGCAAAATTTAAGTCATCACGACTATCATCGCGTCTGATCATAGTCAAACTTAATTCCGTACTTAAGTGAAAAAAAAATCTTTGTCTATATACCTACCTCTATCTATCGTAGGTAAATCGATTCTTAAGTCAAGAACATGGAAGTATTGTCTGTTACCAATATTAGAAGAGGAAAAGAAAAATATTATATAAAATATTGACTACTTAATTTAAAATTCTACCCACCTCAAACGATTAATTTATAACTTTTTGCGATAATATCTTTCACTGAATAATGCCTCCGACGTATTGAGTTGTTGGCCGTAGAGATTGAAACTCCCTACACCTAAAAGTGCACCCCCACATAATGTTACGAAGACGCAAGAAACTAAAAAGTAATTAAAAGTATTTTTCTATTTAGGGTTCCGTAGCCGAATGACAAAAAACGGAACCCTTATAGATTCGTCGTGTCTGTCGGTCTGTCTGTCTGTCTGTCCGTCCGTATGTCACAGCCACTTTTCTACGAAACTTTATAGTTTGCTCTATGAACTTTATAGTACTTTATACTTTCGAAACTTTATAGTAGCCTATGAGCTATACTGTTGAAACTTGGTACAGCGCTATACTGCTGGCATAAATCTGTCTCGTTATGCCAGCAGTATAGCGCTGTCTCTTTTTTACAGGAGTGTTATAATGAAATTCAGTACAACATTATAACACTCGTTTGGATGCTTTAATGGTTATTAAGATATTGGGTGTTTTAATGTTGGCAATAAGCTAACTGTTTCAGAATCTTTTATAGAGGATTTAAAGCATGGGTGTAGATAAACATAATAAGATAGTAGAACATTTCGATGGTGCAATCAGAGTGTAAACCAAATATTAATAAATTAATTGAACTATGAATATATTTGACTAAATGACCCGCCCCGGCTTTGCAAAGTCAGTTCTCGCTTCAGTCATAAAGCGTAAATAATAATAATCTTCTTCATTCCCTATCCCGTGGGAATTTCGAAAATAGCGGCTTCATTCCTTTTCTAAATTATAAAGGATAGTTCTATGAAACATTTTAGCTTTCTAGATCTAGGAGTGTTCACAACGCGCCCTGGTGTGAGAAGAAGCCGATTTGCGAGACATCACTGCCTCTAACATAAGGCACCTCTCTGTTCCGATGCTTCTGCAAATAAGAAATTTAAATATAATAAGCGATTAATTTAAATATAATAAGTAATTATATTTATAGAAAACAATTAGTTTTGTCTATTTTTCTTTATGCGATTCTTCGTAGAGTTTATGATTTCCTGTTTTTGTTCCTTGTACGCGTAATTACTTGTTGATCAGTGATTATAAATCATAAATAGAATAATGCACGTCTTATGCAATAATAAATATAAGGTAAGGGCTTAATATCAGTCGATTAAAATAATGATCGACTAAGACTGTAAGTCGATTATATAAAAGCTAGAAACAAGAAAAGTTAACGGTCCTATAAAGTAAAATTGACAATTTTAAATTTCTGTGTAGAATCAGTATTAATAAGGAATTAGAATCCAAACTTTTTACCTAAATATATAAAACGAAAAGGTAACTGACTGACTGACTGATCTATCAACGCACAGCTCAAACTACTGAATGGATCGGGCTGAAATTCGTCATACAGATTGTTACGTAGACATCTGCTATGAAAGGATTTTTGTCAATTTTAGCTCTAAAGGGGTAAAATAGGGGGGCCGAAAACACACAAAATAAGATCATAATTATTATAATCAGGCCGCAATAATGCACAATTCAAGCTCCTCAACACGTCCCTTGCATACCAATTAGTGAACTGCCGTCAAAGCTGATTCTTATAATCGTGTTAATCGAAATGAACTGATATTGAAAACAATTGACAGGGTAGCGCACGATTTAAGTACCGATTTAGAGATTGCAAGGAAGTTATCGATATTATCGTAATCTACAGGGATCGAGACAGTTTTCCTTATCGATAGAGTTGACGAGCCGAATGCGTCGTGTAACATTGTAAGCAAAATATTATGTTATGTGTAGCAAAACTTCAATCAATTCGTTTAAATCAGGAATACTGTATGTATTTAGCACCGGGTTCCGAACAAACTCAAATTTGAAACTTTAAAATATTTGCTAAGACACTACTGTATTTTTTTTGTAGTTTGTGCAATTATCATTATAAAATCCTTAATTTTCTTAGCATCTATCTTTTAAATCGCTTCGTATAAAAAGTAGATCCTTAGGTAGTATTCGTAAGCCATTAAATAGCCTTAAGATTATAATAAATCGTTAATTTACTACTTATATTCCAAAGCTACTGATGTGTGGTTTCATATGGGTGGAAATTTGGAAAACCTTTATTCATGGAAATTTATATTCTATGCTATACAGAAAACTCGTATTTTTCTAGACTTAGCTGTACCTTTGAGCTGTACGTTAATAAGTATTAGATTTCTGTTGTAATATTTCGCTGTTGATTTGCCCATCCATACTATCATACTAATATTATAAATGCGAAACTGTGTCTGTCTGTCTGTCTACTATAGCTTTTCACAGCCCATCAGCTTAACCGATTTTGATGAAATTTGAAACAGCCCCGGCATATAAGCTAACTCTGTAGTTGGCTTACATCCCGGGGAAGGACATAGGCTACTTTTTATCCAGGAAAATCAAAGAGTTCCCACGTGATTTTTAAAAACCTAAAACCACGCCGACGAAGTCGCGGGCATCATCTAGTAATAAATAAAATGAAATTGACATGAGTAAGTCAGTGAGTTTCTCTTTTTATTATAAAAATAATATTTAGGTATATCGATATTAATCTTTATACATCCCTACTCATTTCATAAAACGCACGATTTTCATGTCCCCTGCCACGTGTGCACCGCTAACACACGACATAAGCTTACACCCTGAATTTATAATCTGTAAATAAAATTATTCTTTGTTTTCACCCTTTCTAATCGCTTCATACGCACGCTCTTTTAACACGTGCCCAGCACCGCGACTGAATTTAAATCGATTTTTTATAAAAATGATATCGATTTAAACACAAAGGGATGTTAACCGTGCGCCGATTCTATCGATGTTCCTTAGCGGCCCGTTAAAAGTGACAATAACGGATATTTCGGCTTTCTATTTGTGATCTCATCCCATATTGTAAGAAATAGAAACGGATGGACGCTATTAACCACTGTCGGTAGAATAATCGAGTCAAAAACTTCGGAGAATAAACAAAATTGAAACAGCTGTAAACAGTATTATGTGATATTTCTAATATAACAATTTTTAAAAATACTTCTTAAAATTGTTGTAAAATTGTCATTTTATTATTATGCAATTTCCAAAAAAAAAATCTAAAAGTCTCTAAAATAGGGAATTAGGAGATACCTACTCTAACTATCTAAATATAGGTATTTTGGATCAGGATTTCTGCAAACTGGTACCGTTTCCAGCACTAAATGAAAACCGCGGTGGACGAGTGGGTAGGTGTAGGTATCTAATCTTCTGCACTGTGTACCGATGACATTTCACTTTAAATAGCTACAGATACCTACTTACTTATTTAGTTTTACGATTTTTTTTATGCTAGCTTTTCTTTCTTATAAGTCTATATTTTTAACCGACTTCAAAAGAAGGAGGAGGTTCTCAATTCGTCGGAATCTTTTTTTTTTTTTTTTTATGTATGTTCCCCGATTACTCAAAAACGCCTGGACCGATTTTGAAAATTCTTTTTTTGTTTGAAAGGGTATACTTCAAAGTTGGTCCCATTTCAATTTGGTGAAGATCTGATGAACATCTTCGAAGATAGATACTGGAACTCCTCAACGGATAAGAGTAAATTGCTCGCGATCAGTGTAATAGCTTAGTAAACAGTAGATTTTTAACCAGTCATAGCATAATTCCATGGGGCCACTAAAAATTGTGAAATAAATTTTTTTTACAAAAAAAATAAAAACCGACTTCGTTACATAAACACTAAAAATTGAAAAATAATTTAATTTATTACCGAATATATTATGTATACAAGAGTTAATATAGTTCCATAATAATATTTTTTGGGGTCGGTGCCAATGAGGTGCCATTGTGGAGTCCCATAAAAATATGAAGTCTAGACGATTCGCGCAGCTAAAGCTAATTGGCACCGGCACCAAAAAGTATTATTATGGAACTATAATAACTCTTGTATACATAATATATTCGGTAATAAATTAAATTATTTTTCAATTTTTAGTGTTTATGTAACGAAGTCGGTTTTTATTTTTTTTGTTAAATTTTTTTATCTATATCTATACTATTATATAAAAAGGTAATGTCGTTAAGTTTGTTTGTAGGGGGTAATCTTTGGAACTACTGAACCGATTTTAAAAATTCTTTCACCAGTAGAAAGCTACATTATTCCTGAGTGACATAGGCTATACGGGATCTTTAAAAAAACTAAATCTACGCGGGCGAAGCCGCGGGGATCAGTTAGTTTCTTATAAAAAGATAATGGTCGTAGGAATCTAGGTACCTATGCCTAAGTAAGTATACATATACCTAGATTCCTACAATCTCTGCATTAAAAAATAGGTAGGTAGGTACCTACCCAGTTAGCTAGTTTTTACTTCCCTACCTATTTTTTACTTTATTATAATTTATAACACATCCTTAAAAGTATGAATCTACTACATAGTAGTAAATAAGTGTTAGATATTTTTTTATGTCCGTCTGTTTATTTATAGAACTGGCATAGACCGTGGAAAGCAAAGTAATTCCAATAAGTATTATTTATGTTTGGAAGTGTTTTATTAATTAACTTTTCTTTTGTTTATTAAAAACTAAATCACAGTGACATCTGCATACGTCAACGATTTTTAGCTAGTACCTAGCAGGGTGATTCTACAACAACTGCGCTCACAAGTTACAACATCACCATAACGTATCTAACGCGAGCAATGTCCAATAGATGGCGTAAGGAAACAGTTTAAAAACAATTGCATTTCATTTTAGGTAATAATTATTATGCATATAATTAATAATTATGTACATTTAATTTTTTTTATATAATCATTAAATAATATTAGTCAATTGATGTCAAATTGCGGTCGAACATATCGTAATCCCTGTTTGCAGACAAAAATTTCTTTTGACCTTCACAAATGGGTGCGTCAACTAAAGTGAAAACTGAAAAACGAAAAAAATGCAACAATAACACAATCATCATTAAAATTTATTGTACGGTACCTTATGGTAGGTACGGCTCTACAGGATTAAACAAATTATTCAAATTCTGGCAAATGTTACGATATTTCTGCATTCAGCACACACACTGGCCACATTATTCCACCAACTCAACCACGGAGGAGTGTGCTCAACAGTTAATTACATTCGGATTAGCGGGAATATGCGGAACGATACGATTGACGCCGCATCGGCTACACAATTCGCGATAATCACGAATCATTTGCCGGATCCCGATAGTAGAGCTATACCATTACATGCAATTAAAGAAACGAAAAACTGTAGACACACCCTTCGTTCAGCCTGGTTTAATGACATAATAAAGGAGCAACAGTTAGGTATCATAAATCTCGCTAGAAAACTACTTATCTATGATTCATGTGAGAGTGCAAGACAATGCTTTCAATTTTATGAAATACTAGCTTGTTTCCACAACTTCATCCGCATGGACTAGAATTTCAAACCCCTATTTGACTTCGGGGTTGAACTTTCAAAAATCCTTTCTTAGCGGATACTTACGTTATAATAGCTATCTGCTTGCCAAATGTCAGACCGATCCGCCCAGTAGTTTGAGCTGTGTGTTGATAGATCAGTCAGTTAGTCAGTCACCTTTTCCTTTTATTTATTTAGATAGATGTTGAAAATCGTTGTTGACATTATTATAACATACTCGTAGATATCTTACTTAATTAGTTACTTACGACCTTTCCTTACGCAATTTACTTTATATAGTGTACACTTGTCTTCAAATTCAGCTAAAAACGATTGGATTTCGTCAAAACCGCACACCGGGTCTCCTCCAGGTGTACAAGTTTTTAGTTTGAAGCAGTAGAATAAGGCTAGTTTTTCTCTTACTATCGGATTATCATAGTCATTTGGATGCTGAAAATAAAACTAATAAATAGAGTCAGTATATAAGTGTCTACAAAGAGCTAAAAAATGTCTCCATTTTTTAAACCAACTTAACAAAGCGTTATGTATTCAATCCGTTTATTTATTATGTATGTATGTCGGTGATTATCTCAAAGAGCAACGAACCGATTTTGATATTTTTTTCAGTTCAGTTTTTCATAATTTCAGGAAGGTTTTATTATATAATTTTAGGTGTCTTCTTAAGAACCTACACAATTATATAAAGGTGCACTTAAGTATTTTTGATTGATAAGTAGACCGATTTCTCTGACATTTCTGAACCGATTTCAAAAAATATTTTAGTAATCATAATGATTTTGTCGAATATAAATTAACTTTGATTACGGCTTGGCTTACTGTATTACGTCTTAATTATATATAAATTATATAATTAAGACGTAATACAATACAATACAATCAAAGTAGGCGTTATTTACTTTTCTATAGCACTTGGTTGCTGTTATCAAACTTTCAAAAAAATAGTACCTAATACTCACATTAGAAAGAGATGTGCAATTGATACGACATGAAATATAAATTAAAACTAAAAAATAACAATTACACAATGTTAATAACAAAAAAAATAGAGAATGATATTAAAATTTTGGTAATAAGTACTTTAACAATCTTACAGAAACAAATATTTATAACGCGAAAGAACATCACTGTTGAAAGAGATTTTACAATAAAACAAGGAATTCTTTATTAATGTGCACAAAGTCATAGCTAATTACACGCCCGAAGAATTTAATATCCTTTGCAGAACTTTATGTTGGTTACGGTGAAATCTGTAAAGAAAATACGTTTATTTTTCTTCCATGGCCCGATTTTAATAACTATGTACAATTACGGGAGACATTAATTAATTTAATTTTATTACTGACCAATAAATTTACCCTGCCCAATTTATCTTTAGATTCACTTTTGCTCGATTGCGACAAATAGTACGTATAATTATAGTCACATACAAAATAGAACCCAAAAAAATTTAAAAATTCATTCGTATAATCTAAAATCACCTAAATGTGGTTGAGGGGATATTTCACGGGCACTATAAATAATATCATTAGCTCCTCCTGTAGAATATTGTTAAAATACTTTCACAGTAAAAAATTGAAATTGTAACATTTCTTCCTAATTAGCTAGCTGATTCCACTTTTGTATGCTTTGGCTACGGGTAAACCTTTATTTAACAATTATTGTTTATCATACCTACAAAGTAATAATATTCTATTTCGTCAAGCAGAGAAATGGGAGAGAATGAATTATTTAGTTAGAACTTACCGTGACCTTTATCACAGTTATGGCTATACAAATCACAAGCTGTTTTGAATTTTCGTCGTTTGTTAAGTCGTCGATCTCTACCGCAGACAACACCGCCTGTCCTGTGACAGTACTTCGTTCGCCAGCACCAATACTCATTGATGATTGAAGCTTGACTTGGGTGTATCGTTATTCTGGTTTTCTGAGGTTTAGTTATCTACGAGTAAGAAGAGAACAGTCTTATTGTTTACATACCAGTACCAGTGTCTTCATTTTAGTGCTTTCTATTTCCTATCGTTTCTTCTAAACTCGCGGGATAAACCCTTCTTTATCTAAATTTTATTACTAAAGTCGAAAAACTAAAAAAGAAATCAGATATACAAATTTCACTTAATGAGAAATTATAGTAACAAACTTAAGCTAATTTAAAAAATTACCTACATTCTTCTGAATCTAACAATGTTCCTATATCCTATCATCATAATGATTTTTAACCTATTGTTGACTCATTGATGATTATTACATTTCAAAAACAGAATGAATAAATAAACTATTACTTTGATATATCTTATTTAATTAAGCTTAATTAGACGTTCTACATCAACAAATCTTTGATGTATTAACAATAAAATAGTTTTATTATCACTTATTTCATTTTATATTTAAAAGTATCCATTCATGTTCCTCAATCACTTTCATTATCATTATAATTAGCCTCATCCGTTGTTCCCAGATATCCTTCTTGTAATCCATAATATAATTTCTTTGCTGTATTTTCTTGGTGTGAACCCTTTTCGTTGTCTTCTTTACTTGCTTGATCAGCCTTATAATCACCATCAGCACCTTCAGATTCATTTACGATATTGTCTTTATAGACTTCGTCGTCTTGGGGTTCCTCATCGGCTTCATCAATTTCATTTTCATCATCTTCATCATCAGTTTGCTCTTTATCTGTTTCGCCAGTTTCATCTTCTTTACTAACTCTATTAGTTCCGTCTTCTTTGCTTGCTTTACTAACTTTATTCTCTTTGCATGATTCTGGTTTTTTTTCTGCTCTATTTACTTCATCGTCTTCCTTACTTTCTCCATCAGGCACATCTTCATTACTCACTGAATTAATTCCGTTCCCTTTATTTGCTTCAACCTCTTGAATTGTATGATCATATTCAGTCTCTTTACTATCTCTAACGTCACTATTCACATTATTTAATCCGTTTGCTTCATCATCATCGTCACCTTTAGATTCATTTGCATTAGCCTCATTTTTACTTCCATCATGAGCATCATTATTATCTGTTACTTTATCATCTGCCCATTGTTTATTATCTATTGATGGCAAATTCTGGCAGTTTTTGGCATTAGTTTTTCGGTAATCTATAAAATAAGGCGTAAAATTAAGAAAATTTTAATATAATGGCTGATCTCAGTCATGGCATAGAAAAATCAAAAAATAACATCTAAATATGTTCTATATAGCACCGTAGTACATATTTATATAAAAAACAAGCACTGAAAATTCCTTACTAGCATTTTTCAAACAGTTATACTCTTTCATATCACAAGAATCCAAAAATCTCTGAACGTTGACTTTCATGTCCTGTCCGCATTTCTCTTTGCCATCGTGAATACAAATTTTAGCGCTGTAGCATTTTTTCTGAAATAAAATAGATTATGATATAATTATTTTCTGGTGTTAATAATTGAAATTATGAATGATTACAATGAATAACTGGCTTATCTGTTTATTTTAATCCTGAAAATATATTAATTGCATTCCATAGCAATTTCACTTTTAGTATTACGTTTTGACGCATTTTAAAAATTGAAATCTGGGATGCTCTTTCGACTTTCGTATAAAGAGATTTAGTTTTTTCAAAAAAAAATTAAGCTCTTTAACAGTGAAATCTCTACGTCTGCAAAACTTACATTAGTGGCATCAGATTTCTCCAAAATTGACACAAAGAAAGCAGTACCTAGAACAAGACAGTAACGAACCAAAATATTCGTTTTGTAAACGTGTGTGCAGAAAAAAATTCACAATTTTATTTTTAGTGCTTACCCAGTAGGAGTAATTTCACGCACATATTGCATTTATTTTATTTGTTTACAACATTTCATTTCTATTGAAAAATGTTTTGTAGTACCTAACTATAAATCAATTATAATTTCTCAAACCAAATCGACATAAAATGGTAGTAAGAAAACACTATAGACATACATTTTTTATATTTTTGATGCTAATTTGCTTATGCAACGCACTGTATCAAAGAAAGATAAAACGATTTTATGTGTGTATCAATACAAACAAGCAAACAAACTTCTAACTTTTTTAATTAGGATAATGTGTAAAGTATTATGATAAGTTCCTCTAAAGTCTAAAGGAAGAAAATTGACAAATTCGCTTTTTTGTACATTTACAGTAAAATTCTATATGTCTAAACACATAGAAAAGACAATGGTAAAATCGATGATAGAATGTGAAAAAGAAGATTTATGTTGCGGTGCTTCTAAAAAGAAGACTTTAAATTACTACATTTAGGTCACATTTTTTGAGTGGTTTTACTCTCATGCGTTTTATATCTTCTGTCTTACTCATTAGCGAGAACACATTTTATGCACCATATAACTACATATATATATTATAATCTATGGTATGTCATTTTTGGGTAAAATTATCCCTCTTAATTACATTAATTCCAGTCCAATTGTTTCAAAGCTTCCGTGTGCATCCATGGTGAAAAACGTATTTGTGGATTAGAACCTACGACTAGAGAAGTAAGATGGTTTCTCAATACATGTGATATACATGAATTCAATTGCGAATATGGCACTAGTAAGTATTTAATCTAAGTATACTTTAATATGGGAGTTAGAGCATTGAATTACTACATATGTCGGTACCAAAGTTAGAAAGAGCCTGAGAGTTCTCCATATTGAGAGAGGAGACCGTGCTCAGTAGTGGGCCGGTGATGGGTTGAGATTAGGTTAATTTGATTTTTCGTTTATTTTTCAGAATTCATAAAATCACACAGAAGTCGATGTCGCCATGTCCCGCCATTATAATCCTGAATTTTCTGTACTAGACCACATTCTTAGAACAATGCGTCAGGAAGTTTAGATTAACCCTTTGGACAATATGATGTTTTAGTAAACAGTGGTATAGGTACGTGAAACTATGAAACCAACGTTACTTGTGGAGAATCAGTCGACACTAGAAGCTAGCTACTATCTGAAGCTATGGTATCAACACAGATAACAGGTAAATAATATAGCTGTATATGCTATGCTTTTTATTTAATTTTTAAATTTATAAGATCTAATTTAAATATTTTTATGTATTTTTGATTTTAATTTAGATTTCAGTTTATTTTATAGAATTGTTAATTAATTATTTCGACAAAAATGCCGTTGAATATAGTATGTTTTGTTAAATATTGGAAAATAAATAAGGGATGTGTAAGGTGAACCCCATTAAATTGATAAGTTTCACAATTATGTCTCATATCTTAGTATGGCATCTTCACATAATATATGTGTCGTTGAGATCTACAAAACGTCACATAGGTATGAGTGATAGGGACAACGCTCTACAAAGCCGAAATATCATTCTAGAGGTCGATGTACATTATTTTCTGCCGCGTACGTAAGTATTTCTGCAACCGCAACCAATTTCATCAATTAAAAAAAGTGTTATATGCGTAGCAGTTCTTCTAGTCACCTGTCTTCTGGCGACATTGGTGTCCCCGCATGGACCTCCACGCGACCGCGACAATGAAGACATCGCCATGGGACGGAAGGTAAAAAAAGTATGATCTGCTCTTGTTAATTAAAAGGATCAAAATGTAAATTAATACAAGAGAAAATGTTTATCATAATTCACAAATTGTTTTAGAATGACCCAATACCTAATTAGACGACTACTTAAGTTTAACAATTTTCATAAAAAAATTAAACGCAGGTACAGGAAATATTTATCTATTTATTATTTGAAATGTGCATCCGGATTAATTTTTAATATTATAAAATTATTCTATAAAATTGAAACGGCATAAACGCCGATTAGAATTTTGCAGGTGGTGTAAGGACTAAGGAGCAAAACAAATGCACTCTGGCCTGCCCCCCAATTGTGTAAGAATAACCATTTCATGGCTATCGCAATCGTCAAGAAATTCTGCCATTTGATTGGTTGATTCGCTGTTTACATTTTTTCACAGCCAATCAAAGGGCAGAATTCTTGACGATTGCGATAGCCATGAAATGGTTATTCTTACACAATTGGGGGGCTGGTCCGCACAATACCTAAGAACTCCACTTTTTCAAATTTCACGAATTGTAAACCTATTGCTTCTCGCAATAAGGCAGCAATATATTCATTATCCTAAATACGTTATAGACTAGGAGCCAGCACGTGCCAGACTTTCGTTATTTTATAAAAGCTGAATGTTTCTCTGCATATTGTCCCCAACACTGCGAGGAACGTTTCTTTGGATGTTTTTTTGGACCATGGTGGCTTTGGGAGTTAAAGGTGTAAAAAATCTTACGTCAAAGTATAGGTATAGTCTAATTTTTTTATATTTTCTTCGGAATACTACTACTTATTAGAAATCACGTCATGCATTGCTAGACACTTAGTATCGTGGTAACCCCCTGCCAGACACTCTTAAAACTTTAATAATTTAGGCAGGAGCTGGCAATGCATGACGTGTTATCTAATACTATTCCAAAGAAAATAAAAAAACTTTATACTTTGACGTAAGTTTTTTTTACACATTTATTACCTGTAATCTCCCAAAGCCACCATGGTCCAAACTTCATAGTCGCTGATCATTCCTACCTGTGTTGGGGACAATACGCAGAGAAACTTTCAGCTTTTATAAAATAACGAAGGTCTGGCATGCGCTGGCTCTCTCCCTATTATTGTATGTGGTCTCCTTCTTTCTATAGATGGGACCTAAATGGTGCAGTATGGCAAAGGTGTGCAACCATGACCGCGTGCCGATATGCGGCATCAGCCACGCTGGTGATGTCATGGGCTTCAGGGACCTCTGCGACATGTTTGATTACAACTGTATTAGACGAAGGAGTGAGTTGGTTGATTCTGCATTTTTTTAAATACAAATAGCGAGCAAAAAAGCAGTAGGGTCCCCTGATGTTAAGTGATTACCGCCGCCCATGAACATTTGCAGCACCAGAGGAACTGCCGATGCGTAGCCGGCACTTCAGGAATTTGTTGGTCCGCCTCTTGAACAACTCCATGTTGTATTCACTTAGCGTGATCTTTGCCTGTTTTATCACATAAGTATTAATATAATCATAGTTATATCAACTCTAGCTTTTAGTCTAAATCCTTTCTTAGTAGAAGTCTACGTTACAGTACCTACACAGAGAACCTAAATGAGAAATCTCAAGTTTCTAGCGTCACCAGGAAAATAGCTATTGTTTTGTCAGTCAGTAAGTTTCTCCTTTTATAAATAAGTATATACCAATATAATATAATCTTTCTTCAGATTGATAAAAAGAAAGCATTACTTTTTACTACTTTGTCAAAAAATTTGTGTACCTGTTTCCTGACTGGATAATATGTTGGCTTAATTCTTTATTGTAAACACCTTGTCTTCCCATATCCATACAAATAAACTATTTCATTTCATTTACAGACTATAAGCAGGCAGCGTGTCCCGAAGACAAGTCCATCCTCACAGTGTCCCGACGCCCAACAAATACTTTTTATGATGACAAATAACCAATTTACTTATATCTTTTAAGTTCTTTAAAACGTTTATTATAAAACATATTATTATGTAAGAATTGTAATAGATTAATCAATAAGTCTATATCGAAAAATTAAAATTATAAAACTACAGTAGAACTAAAACATAAAAGCCTAGTTTCAATAATTCTGTATCTATAAGACTTTTAGATATTTTACTAATTATTATTATCATTTAATTAGTGATAATAGTTTGCCATTGCACTCTTGTGTATCAATATTAATAAAATAAAAACAGAAAAATAACTTTTTTTGGATTTTTCCTATATTTACTTACCTTTTTCATAAAATAACTTTAGATAGTAAAATTGGTATTTCTGTAATTATGCGAAGAAGATTTTTTTTTTGATACGAGTTTGAAGTTGCAGCTTTTGTTTGCTGAAGAGTCATTGTGGTTTGTTGACAGCTTTGTACTCGTAGAACAAGAATTTTTCTCGAAGTCATTCTAGGCCCAGACCAGAGTTCTAAATGATTGCTCATCATCATCATCATTTCAACACGTCGTCGACCCGTTACTGAGCATGGATACACTCTCAGAATGAGAACTGTTTCTGTTGGTGGTACGATAAAAAATAAATAAAATAGTAAACCACTGGTAGGCTGTGAACACCTTAGAGAACATCAAGGATACAGTGTAACCTATTTGCGTGTGATTGCCTAAAACGCACATAATAATATCTCCGAAAAGCTAGCGGTAAGTACATGCGGGTGCCCAAGATCGAATCGCGGATCCTCGGAATAGAAGAATAATGGCCAACCTTTTAACCACTAGGCTATGACCGCTGCACCCGCTATTATGTATTTTATGATTACTTACAGGCTACATATTATATGTATTAATATCAAGTTACCCAGGGCCACAACCAGTTAGCATTACTTATTCATTTTACTGCATCATTTTATTCTTATCATTAATAGTATATATACTTAAGTTGCTTTACACTAAGTAGACCTCTATCAACCGGGGATTATAATTAAGTACCGGCGTCTCGTCTAGTAATCTATCTACCTTCAGATCATCTGTCTCATAAAGTCTCTGTGTGTTGGCAACATTTTGCCTAATCCACTAATCTTATTACAGGTAGATACAGTGAACGACAAAGTATAGAAGGCGCGTTCCTAATTGGCATTCGAAAATAGGGACCACAAACTCATGTCTGCTGAAAAAAATTGCAATAGGCTTATGATTGAATCTTACTGTGTGTCATGCCGCATACGACACTGGCTGCTGCTGTGATCCTGGCGCAAAGTGACCGTTACCGAGCTTCAATCGAATTGAAGATGCGTGTGGTAGAGTATGTATGTACCGCCCATCATAGTAGAGATTCTGGTAACCTATAATGGAGTGTAAGGAATACGTCTATGCTTTGTCGTTCACTGGTAATTACTACTAGATATGAATACAACGGCTTCTCTGAATTCCTTTGTGTACCTAACTTGCACACTAGTCTAGGATATAAACTAAGAATTGTTCTATCAGTTTTGCTATCATAATATTACAAAGCACAATATCCGTTGATTGAGCTAAATTTGACTCGTGAATAAAATCTTTATTAAATACTAGGTTTTACCCGTGAGTACTCGTATAAAATATATCTACCTAATATTAGTAAAACTAATATGTATATTCTGCAAGTAAAGTTTTCTTTTATATTAATTTCAATAGTTCATTCTCACATAGTTGGAGACAAAGCACACTTGGTATGATTTAGCCATAATATTTTATTTTCTTTTTGTTCTGACATAGATCAGCAAAGACAGTTTTTCTTATATTATGAAAATCGACAGTAAATTAGCTTAAGTATACCTACGTTGCTAAGAGCATATTGCTAATATAAGTCTAAATGTTCGATTTTGCACTATTAATTAATCGACGGCGAAGACGAAAAATTCACATAACAAATTATGTGAAACCTAACCTGGAGTCTATTTAGAGTTTCACATTTTTCAATAACGATTTTCTAGATTTAGGTACTTAATCCTCAGATTCGCAAATTGTGGTGATTTACGTTACCAGAGCAAAAACCTACTTTCGGATTTATATTTTTTCAGACTGAATTGAAAAAACTATGTGAACACGCATACATCTGTTTCCATGATAACATCATGATCTGTGGTAAATCGGTTAGTGAAGCGAGAACTTTCCTGGACTTGTGCGACCTGTACGAATACTCCTGCGAATATAATATGGGTAATTTTATTTTTATTAGTCACTAGCTGATGCCCGTGACTTCATACGCGTGGATTTAGGTTTTTAAAAAATCCCGTGGGAACTCTTTGATTTTCCGGGATAAAAAGTAGCCTATGTCTCTCTCAACGGAGCAACGGATTGATTTGATGTTTTGCATGGGTATAGTTTAAGACCTGGAGAGTGGCATAGGCTACTTTTTATCCCGGAAAACCAAAGAGTTTCCACGGGATTTTTTAAAAACCAATCCACGCGGACGAAGTCGCTGGGCATCAGCTAGTGCATAATATCACTAAAAAAACATTTTATCATTTTTTCTTTTTTTTTAGTATTCAGACACGTAAAGGAAGAAGAAGGAGTTTGTCCCAATTCAAAGGAATTACATTCTGGTGTGGGTTAAAAAAATATTTGGATATGAATCCATACATACAATTATGATTCTTTTTATTGCAAAAATGAAATTAAAAATTAAAACATGTTTTATTTGTTAAAAGCATACAATAATCATAAATATTATAAAAATTACAATAATAAACACGTATAGTCCGTACAAAATGACTTCTCACGTGCCATTTTAACTCTATGGGTCAACTGCTATGTCAAAAGTACGGTTCACCTATAAAAAAGGACTAAAATCGTACTTTTGACATGAAATTTGACACAAAAAGTTATAAGGGCGCGTGAGGAGTTAAATTTTACGCGTTTTATGAACTTATAAAGTAAGCATCAAAATTCCTTATCCCATAATGAATCGATCAAAGTTATAAAACTGGTTTACAAGATGGGACCAGAGCAAAATCTGAAAACGAATAAAATATAAGTAGATGATATATTTCCAATTCTGTCAATATAATTAGTGAAACAAAAGGAAATAGAAAATCTATTTCAAAGAGCTAATTATTATGTAATTATGTCATGTAGATCAAAATAATAACCTTTTCAAACTAATAATGAAAGAGTTAAAGAAGAAAATGATCACTTACTGTACTTCCAATAACAGTTAACTTGTAACATATGGCAGATGTCGTCGAATTTTCCGTAACCAAAGTTATCATCGTATCCACAAACTGGATCCATGGTTCTACGACACAATATTGCTACTGAGCACCAAGGACTCGTTCGATCACTAGATCTCACAACCATTGGTCCTCCACCGAAAGATCGACGAGACTGAAAAGAAAAATATCGTGGAAAAGAAAGAATAACATTTTCAAAGTACTCCTAATCTTTCTCAGTCACGTAACTACTCCGTAATTATTTTTAGCTCTACTTAAACCTCACCCGAAAACCATATCAAAGAATAAGCAGCAAACACAAAAACTTAAATCTAAAAACATTTCACAATCTTTGAATTCTAATAGATAAGAAAAATAATAAAAAGCGTAATTATTAATACAACCAAATACCAGAATTTAGTAAAAGAAATGAACTCTAGAATGAAACTACTAAAGTTTTAAAGCAAAAACAGTAGGTATGATTTATAAGAGTTTTATTACAAATAGACTTAGGAACTAAATACTAAAGAATAAAAGGTAAGTGTGTGGTGTGTCACCTGAAGCAAGGTAACAATACAAAATATAAGAACAACATGCAAAAAAATTAACTACTTTTGTGAAAGATAATATTATATGAAAGAATAATAAATTATACTAAGTAACCACTACATTGCTTCAGAAGGTTCACAACCCACTTACCTCTGATTTAGAACTAGATACATCATGTTCAGCAACAGCTATGGGATCCGCATCATTACTCAATTCCGCTAATATTAAATCCTTGAAGAGCATTCCATATTTAGGAACGTTTTGCCCAAATCTAACAAGTGGAGGATCACTTTGTAAATTACTGCGCCTGGTTTTACGTTGTACCTCTAGTTTTTCAGGGAGCTTTGGCTTCTCGAAATTATTGCTTAGAGCGGTAACAAGCTGTTTAGTCGTATCTTCGTTCGACTGGGCCAATTTCACTAGGTGCTCCAGTGCCTGAGTGTGCTGAACTAATTTGTCTTCTACGAACTTATTGAATTCGCTTTGTTTAGTTTTACCAGTTGTAGCTTCACGTTTTACTCTTTTCTGGCAAAATAATGACACTACTTAGCTTAAAACAATTGGATTTAGAAACTGTTCATCACCGTGAATTTGCACTGATGAAACCATAAGGCTGAAACATTTACATAAGCATGTAAATGAATCGAACTGCGTTTGCATTGTCATAAATATTGAAGAGTTTTGTGAACTTGTTTGACAATTCAGAATATTCTTGAAATCTGTTAAAAATCAAAACATTCATATATTATGTTGAATGTTTTTGGTGCAAACCCACAGTTGGGTAGAGTCCGTAAAAACGACTCCTCACGCACCAAAGTATGGTTCACCTTTAAAATAAGGACTAAAATCGTACTTTTGACATGAAATTAGTCAAAAAAAGTTAAAATGGCGCGTGAGGAGTCATTTTTTACGCATTATACACTGCTTTAATACATTTGAAATCTAAATAACTATTCATCCAATTCTTACCGTGCCAGGTTCCACAGGGTACACTAAAACATGGTGTAAGCTCTCTATTGGTTCTTGATAAGCCAAAGCTATCATTGTTGTAAAAATTAACCCTGAAAATATATTCGTTTTAAATTTAATTTTAGTTTTATTCACAAACTGGTAAGCAAAAAGTTCCTGGTTGGTTTCGAAAGTTTTTACTTCATATCCGTACTTATTCTTTGCTCGCAAGTTTAATTTTCCATTACTAGGTATTTATTATCTTCAATGTTTCTTCAAATCATCTTGTAAAATAAAAATTTATGTTTTCGTTCTGTCTGTCTATTAATTAACTATGCGTTCAAATATCGTTCATCCGAATTTGGTACAGTTATTGTCAGCACTTGCATGAATGTTTCTGACAGTGACAACAACCTTACACATACAACGTTAGACATATTTACAACCAGTGATGTGGTAGTATAATAAATCTATGTTTACAACGTACAAAAGTCGCATTGCAACGCCTATGAGGCAATGAAAATCAAGGTTTTTAAAAACCTTGATTTTCTTTTAATATCCTTCATAAATATTAATTAGATCTCACACTAACACGTTAATATCTTACAAAATATTAGTAGAAAGTTTTTTACCTAAGATTAAGGACCCCATAGTGTCCATTAGTGATTCCGTATGCCCTACAAATAGGTTCAGAAGCGAAGAAACCTCCACTTATAGTGTCGATAATTTGGTACCTCATTGATAATAGTTTTGATACTTTACCATTTTTATCGAAGGTGTTTTCACATTAATATTTTATGAAGACGAAAGTTTGTAGGTATGTGTGTATATTTGTTACTCTTTCACGTAAAAACTACTAGACAGATTTGGCTGAAATTTGGAATGGAGATAGTTTATACACTGGTTAAACCAGTGTATAAACTATCTCCATCATTGTTATCATATTTTGTGTGTGTGCGCATGTGTCACATTGTGATGTGTGGTGCTGTGTTGCATTATTTTATTATATTACTGGCTGATGCCAGCGACTTCGTCTGCGTGGAATTAGGTTTTTTAAAAACCCCGTGGGAACTCTTTGATTTTCCGGGATAAAAAGTAGCCTATGTCACTCTCCAGGTCTTTATCTATACCCACGCAAATTTAAAAAAAAATCACGTCAATCCGTTGCACCGTTGCGACGTGATTGAAGGCCAAACCAACAAACCAACAAACAAACATACTTCCGCATTTATAATAAGGGTACTGATTGATATAACCTTGTTATAGTATCTTCATGGTATCTTTCCACCTCTACCAGATCTCCGCCACATATAATATGGCATACCATTGCAAAATCTTTTGCTGAATTATTTTAGAAGCTTAGAGAAAATTTTGGTTTGCTTTATTGGTGTTTTTTTTTATTTGATAGAGGCCCTATCTCAACAGTTTATTTTTTATATACAAAAAGAATACCTACCTTAATAAAAAATACAAAAACATCAAAATCCGTCTCGTGAAATCCACGGGAGACCGGAGGGCTAGCAGTTACTTCGGTCAGCATATTAGTCTGGCCATTCAACGAGGTAACGCTGCCAGCGTTCTGGGCACCCTGCCTCGTGGTTTAGATGATATTTTTGATTTGTAGTTTTAATATTTAATTGTTATGTCTTAGTTCCTACCAAAATATCAAAATGTATTAATCCACGTACATTTCTTAACGTGATTTATAGTCATTAAGCGCAGCGTGATTGAATTACCAGCATCGATACGGCTCTCAGATAGTAAATTGCACTATTACAGCCGTCACATGCGATAATTGGATTGTAATTAAAAACGGCGTTATTATGGCAGGGCATAAAGTATTTCAATTAATTACTATTCATTTGAAAAATTATAAAACTTTTAACGTTTTCCTTTGTTTCGTAAAAATATTAATAAGATCAATATTTATTTTCATTCTTCTGTAAAAATTAGCAGACTTCTACACAGCTTACGTAAATGGAAGCATTCTTGTGCAAAACAGTCTTTGATTCAATTTCCTTTCAACTGAAGGCGGCTTAAGGCTAGTAGGTACATAATAAAGCATAGAGACGTTGAGAAGTAATGTAATTTTGCTGGTGATTTATACCCAGGCGGGTACGGCGGGTTTCAACAATAACAGCTATGTATATAATCTTATCGACAAGAAACACTCTTTATTCCTACATCAAATATGTATTTCCGATAGTCAATGTAGTAACACAAAATTGGAATAAAATTTATGACTTCTAAAACTTAGCGTGTTATATTGCTGTTGTTTTTATTATAATTTTGTGAAGAAATAATTTAATTTGTACTTACAATATGAAAAGTTTAATACAACTCAACAAATGATAGATAATGTTAATTTTACTAGGTAAGTTTCAGCGTCTATTTCTTATATACATATTTTTTTAAAATGGTTTTTGTATGCTACAAGGTTAAGAGTTCAGAAGACAAAATCTCCATGGAAGATCCAACTAAAACATGTTAAGGTAGATATTTGAAAACGTTCGTTTTGATAAGAGACAAGTTTATATGTTTCCAGCTAAACAAAATAGGAGTCATTTTTATTGACATCAAACGAATAATAATTAGTATTTCCAATTTTCAAAGTATGATAACTATACCAAGTGAGGTATCATATGGAAGGGCTTTACCTGTATATTCTAAAACAAGTTTTTATTTGTTTTTATGCATAATAGTTTTTGATTTATCGTGCAAAATGTCAAAATGAATACCCGACTAGGTCCAGGAGCCTCGGTGCACGAGCCTATTCGCACTTTTTTTATGTTATCCATTTTTATATTTGGTATTTTCAACCATACTAAAATTGTTACCAAATTAATTGCTTTATGTAAGAATTTACATTATTTTCAGCTATTAATTCCTTAGTGATCTTCCCGTTCGTGTCAACTCATAGTGAGAGTATTAAGGTAAGGAGAAATCAGTTCCTGTATAAGAATGCAAGGCTCTTAAGCACTACTTCATTTCGAATCCAAGACAACAAAGGTCTGAAATGGCCTTATTACTAGACCGCTGTATTTTATCGTATTCGGATTTCGGATAAAACACTCTAAAGACATCCAAATTCAGTACAAAAATTTTCGCTATCCATATTTTCTTGGAATCGTAGTAGCATAGGTAGTGCAAAATGCCTTAAGAAACTCATGCTATGCAGCCTGAGCAGGCAATTGTAGTCAAATAAAATTGTCTATTCCGTTCTGTTAGACTCGATAGTTCGATTAATCGAACAATCAGGAAGAAAATCCGGTCTGTTAGACGGCTCAGACTAACAAATCGGAAACATCGTATCTTGCTACAACACCCTGCCAGACACCCTAAAATTTTAAAGTTTAAACTTTAAGGGCGTCGGGCAGAGGGTTGCCACGACACAAGGTGTCTGGCAATGCATGACGTGATTTCTAATACTATTTCGAAGATTTTTTTTAAATATTGACTTTATACTTTGCTTACTTTAGCCCAAAGCCACCCAGATCCAAACGTCATAGTCGCTGATCGTTCCTCCCTGTGTTGGAGGCAATACACACAGACAAAATTTCAGCTTCTATAAAATAACGAAGGTCTGGCACACACTGGCTCTCTCTATTACGTGTCCGATCTGTTACCGCGTGCAATCTAATACGAGTAAAACTGTTTTTATTTTCGGATTATTTGATCAGTTGAACCTTGTTTAATATATTATCTTTGGTTGAACTAATATAGTCTAACAAAAAGGAATAGAGGAACAAAATTAGTTATTTCCATTAATGAATAGAGTTTGTTATTTTATTGTTAAGTATTTTATATTTTATATCGATCATAGTTTAAACTAAAAATACAAAACCAAACTGAATTATCCCTGATAATGTCGAATCAATTTTACACTCGGTCTACTGGGATAATAAGTATAGGTAGTCGTTATTCGACTTAGGACGTAAATAGGTCAATGAGCATTGCTTTGGCTGAAGTTTTATGTAGAAAAGAATTTAAATTGAAATTTTGTTCAAACATTCAAATATGGAACGTTCGGAATAAAATTACAGCGTTTTAAATAACAATTTTCCACTTAATGCCCAAAAGGTCATAAAAAAGTTCAGTGAGTAGGTCCGGTAAAGCTTAGGTACTTACTATCTTATTTTTGTCCATATAGAACAATTTGATTGGATAGAGATTTTTAAGGACTAATTGTGAAATTCTGGGTGATTCATGAAAAAACGTTATTATTGTTCAAAAATCTCGAAGACTACCATTTTCATCCAATATTGGGACAAAATTTGTTGCATTTTAGCTCCCCTTATCACGTCCTGCAAGGAATACGAAGAAAATACCAGTAGGTATCCCTCTCCCTATTATCCGCGCGGCATTGAAGAAATAAGAAATACTTACTAAGTGCGCGCGTTTCCGATCGTGGAACTCTGCTTATTGGTCCCTAGCCTAAGGATGTTTCTTGTGAAATCAAAATAAAATGGGGGAAAGTAAGGAACTGTTTTAATTGGCGATACAACTATTACAGAATGAAGAAGAATGCAAGATAGCAGACCTCTGCGTGCACGACAAGGTCCCGATGTGCGGCATCGACTCTTGTGGTGAAATGAGGACCTTCATTGACACTTGCGATATGCATGAGTTTAACTGCGACAGCAAAAAAGGTATGTGAAAAAAAAAATACCGTCGTACAAGAAATAACGGGTTTTAATTTTTTTTTTATCGTCGTAGTGAGCGGTCATTTAGAAAATTTTAGGATTCCGTACCTCAAAAGGAAAAACACAACTTTTTGTTGTCTGTCTGTCCGTCTGTTCGTCAGTCGTGTCTGTTAAGAAAACTTATGTAGGGTACTTCCCGTTGACCTAGAATCAGGTAAGTAGGTGTCTTATAGCACAAGTAAAGGAAAAAATCCGAAACCCTTGAATTTGTAGTTACATCAAAAAAAAAACTAAAATGTGTTCATGGAAAAATACTTAATTAGTATTTTCAACTTTCAAAGTACTAGGTAATAGTAAGTTTTATTACCTATATCAAGTGCGGTATCATAGAAGAATATATCATTCTAAAGCAGATTTTGTTTATTTTTTTGCATAATAGTTTTTGATTTATCGTGCAAAATGTCGAAAAAATACGACTGTAGTACGGAACCCTCGGTGCGCGAGTCTGACTCGCTCTTGGCCGGTTTTTTTTTAAATTATTAATCTTTATAATATAAAAGGATAAACTGACTGACATAGTATCAGTCCTACAGCTCCCCTAAAGAAGCCCCTATCTTGACCATGAATACCAGTGTAATAGAATAGTAGAAAGAAAGATCGCATCTTATGATCTATATACTATTGTCTAATAATAATTGCAGATTTCAAGCAACGACCAATCCACGAGTGCTGGGTGACGTGCAAAAGAGGAAGATCGTTCAAAAAGCCAGAATACAGAACGGATTGTAATTTAAACGTGAAAGCCAGACATTGAAATATATAGGTTTAAAAATCAAACCTTTTATTTATTTTTTACGCGGGTTCCGTACCATCGTACAAGATTACAGTACGCGGCAGAAAATAGTGTACATCGACCTTTAGAAGGAGAAAGCGGATTTGTAGAGCATTGTCTCTATCGTTGAGATCGACAAAACGTCATATAGGTATGAGTGACAGAGACAACGCTCTACAAAGCCGAAATGTCATTCTAAAGGCCGATGTAGCTACATTATTTTCTGCCGCGTAGGTACTGTACCTGCGTACTTTTTAATTTTTTTTATTTACATGGCGGCCATTTTGCAATTTTTATTATTGTTGTTATAGCGGCAATAGAAATACAGACTGTGAAAATATCAACTCTCTACCTATTACGGTTCATGAGATACAGCCCACTGACAGGCAGACAGACAACCGAACGGACGGACGCGGTACGCGGTACGCGGAGGCGGTAATAGGGTCCCGTTGGCACCCTTCGGGTACGGGACCTTCGAAAGCAGAATACGAGTAACTAGCCATAAAACATGTTATAAAAATATGTCACATAAAAAAAATGAAATGGATTGGGTAAACTTGTTTCAAAATAAAAGATTATTCAGAAAAGATAAAGTTGGTCGCATGCTCTACTTTTTGTGTAATATAATAAGAAATCCACAGCTGTTATGTATTCATTTTAATGCAAACTGAAAACCGAATTTATTTTTATAGAAATTGTATGTACTTAGAATGATTGCCGCGACATTTATACGTTTCATGATTTGTTTTTTACTGAAACTGAAAATTTGTAGTGCACACATCGACGGTGCTAAGGTAAGTCGTGTTTTAAATAAATCTTTTCAAAAAACTTCTTTTTTTTAATAGTGAAAACGAGCAAACAAGCAGGTGGATCACCTGATGTTAAGTGATTACCGCCGCCCATATGAACATTTGCAGCACTGCCGATGGCGACGAAACTGCCGATGCGTTGCCGGCCTTTTAGGAATTTGTGGGTCCGCCCCACAGATGAGTGAATTTTATCTATGGTCCGCCCCTTGAATAACCCCATGTTGTAATGTAGTGGGAACACCGCCGATGGGAGTTGACACACACACACAGTTTGCATGTGCGTCTTTACGTTCTAATAATTATCATCATCAAACCCATCGCCGCGATGCGCTGGCCCACTGCTGAGTACAGGTCTCCTCTCAGAATTAGAAGAAGATTGGCAAACTTCACACATCTTTGAGAACATCATGAGAAATCTCAGGCATATAGGTTTCCTCACGATTTTTTTAACGTTAAAGCAAGTGATATATTTTAATTGCTTAAAACGCACATGACCACGAAAAGTTAGAGATGCGTGCCCGGGATCGAACACCCGACTGATCTCATAGGCGTGTTTCAACCACTCGGCTATTATGGCTTTAAAAATAGGAATTTAAAGTATTTCACGTTTCGAAATCTTAGCTTCTTAACTTTCAGTCTAAGCCAAGCTAAACTTTAAATTCATTTTCGAAACTTTCAAGTAGTTCTAGACGCAAATAAGTTAAAGCCAACGTTACCTTGATTCAGTTTCAAAATGTTTTTATAATTTACGTATTTTATTTTTTCGACATTTTGCACGATAATTCAAAAACTATGATGCATAAAAATAAATAAAAATCTGTTTTGAAATGCACAGACGAAGCCCTTTCATAAATGATATTCCACTTGATATAGTTATCTTACTTCGAAAATATGGAAAATACAAATTTTTAGTTCATCTGCCAAATTTCATCATTCGAGTTCTAGGTCAACGGGAAGTACCCTGTAGGTTTCCTGACAGACAGACAGACAGACAACAAAGTGATCCTATAAGGGTTCCGTTTTTCCTTTTGAGGTACGGAACCCTAAAAACAACAACCAAGAAATAAGTACAAGTCAGAAACAGAGATTTTTATGAGTAACGACTTTAAATTACTTTTTATGTTTTAACAATGTGCAGAACTTAATTATGTTAACTAGTAGGTATTACAAGTTACAACAACATGACACGGTGTAGGTATTCGTCTGGCGTCGATGTAAACAAAGTTTTCGTACAAGACTTGAAGCTTTGCAGGCAAAATTCTGAGGTGAGTAGGTACTTAAAATACTTATAGCTCCAAAACTTTTACCCACAAAGCCAAGAGAGGGTGGAACGGTAGGTAATTGCAGACGAGTAGATATGAGCCATTTTTGAATTTTTCTTATAATATTCGTAAACTCAATCAAACCGCGGGCACGATGGTGGGTGCACTCGTGATATCCATATCACAGAGTATCTGTCTGTCTGTCTATATGTCGGCGTATGAGTCTATCTGATAACTTTTCACAGCCTATTTGTTTAACTGTTTTTGACGTAATTTGGTACAGCGATAGCTTGCATCCCACGGAAGGACATAGGCTATTTTATCCGTCCGTCAGCTGCGTCTTATAATTTGTTTCTGCCTTTAGTTAGGTATTTTTTTTGTACCCGCAGCTAGAAGAAGAATGCAAAATAGCGGACATCTGCCGACACGATCAAGTGCCAATCTGCGGAATCGATTCCTGCGGCGAGATGAGGACGTTCATAGACACGTGTGACATGCACGAGTTCAACTGTGATAGCAAAAAAGGTAAAAAACAACTGGATCGAAAAACTATCAGTCTCTGTAGACTGGCTTTATGAAGGCGAGAAAATGAAATAATTACCTTCCGCGTCGGTGATTAGTTTCTAAAATGTGTCTGCAACATTTCATAGACTTTGAGAATATTGTATGGAATAAGTGACGGAGAGTATCCTGCTAAGTATGCACAGGCAAACGCCATTAATTTGACGTCTACGTATTTCTGCCGTCCTTGGGAATGAATACCCTTTCAATTGACTTCAAAAAAGAGGAGGTTCTCGAGAGGTTCTCAATTCGACTCATACTTATTTTTTTTCTTTTGGTGGTGTTACTCGGAATCCATAACTACGTCAAATCTTAACCGATTTAATTTTTTATTTTATTAGAAAGGTCGTATTGTCAATTTCTTCGGACGTGGCAAACGGAACTCGACTCAACAGAGTAAATCGCTCGCGATAATATTTTAGTTAACTTAAACAGTAAATTTTTAACCATGCATAGCAAATAACATTGTAAATGGTGAATTTATTTGGTTATCAATGGTTAACAAATAAACTATTAATAAACTTAAATCTAAAAAAAAAACAACATTAAATTAAAACTAAAATAAATTCAATTAAATCTAAAACCTCGTCGAGACCACCGCAGCGAGGCATTGTACCCAAGATGCTGGCAGCATTACCCCTTTGGATGGCCAAACTAATTCTTTGACCAAGGTAGCTGCCAGCTCTCGGGTCCCCGGTTGACTCGATAACTCTTTTCGCAATTTCTTCAAAAAGAGCTCGAGCCCCCGGGCCCCACGGCCCCAAGGTCTCCACACCAAAAGGCACGAATACGAAGCTCCCATCGAGGTTTTCATATTTGCGCCTTTTGGCCTGTTCGGCGCTGATGGCCGCTGCACCCGCCATAGAGGAGGTCGCCTGAATGTGGGATGCAGCTAAAGTGTCTACACAAGTTGCATCCCAAACGTCAGACGTCTAGTCATAGTTCTATCTAATCTAATAGAACTATGACTAGACGTCTGTTGCCATGTGACGCATGTACAAAAACCAGTTTACTAAGACCTAGGTGACATGAAGAAGATAAAGAAACCCTGTCTAGCTTAGTATTACTTAAAAGGTCAAAGCAATCTAGTCAAAGGACACCCACGCCGGCGCCCGATTCAAAGCTTCGATTAATGATTCAAAGTTGTTTGTATAATACGATATGTTATTTGTATTAAAATACTAAATACTTGAACGTTTTCTGATAATTTGGATATATTTTTTGTTGTCATGTCATACCTAGCTAGACACCTACAATCTTAGCATAATTATTTTGTTAGTAATTTCGTAAATTAAATAGGTGTACGGTTTTTATATTAGATTACATACAGTTGATACAATAATTTGTGCAATGCAAAGTTTTTTTTAAATATATACCTGTCTTTTTTAGGATTCTACCCGAATGGTGCCAACGGGGCCCTATTACTAAGAATCCGCTGTCCGTCCGTCTGTCTGACCTTCTGTCCGTCAGTGATCTACATCTCATAAAATAGTTAAAATTTTCACAGAGGGTCTATTTCTATTGCCGCAACAAAAACAAATAATAAAAACTTCAAAAAAGCGGCCAAATTAAAAGAAATTAAAAAGTAGGTACATAGTGTTATATCTTTTACGATGGTACGGAACCCTTCATGTGCGAGTCCGACTCGCACTTGACTGGTTTTATTTTAAATTTAACCTACGACGTATGCTTTTCAACAGATTTCGTTCAAAAGCCCGTACACGAGTGCTGGGTGACATGTAAACGAGGCAGAAGTTTCAAGAAGAGCGCCTACGGGGCGGAATGCGACCGCAAGAATATGATTAAATAGCTTGACCTATTTACTTTGTTTCATATGTAAAGAAATTTATAAGAAGTAAGCTAATATGTACTTTTTTATTATTGTCAACATTAACGTTAATTATTGGAAAGTATCCATATTTTAATGCGAAAGTGTCTTTGTTTGTTAGTTTGTTGGTTTGTCCTTCAATCACATCGCAACGGAGCAATGGATGGAAGTGATTATTTACATGGATATAGTTATAGACATAGGCGACCGAAGTCGAAGGCAAATGCTAGATAACTGATAAGTTATAAAAAAACAATTGAAAAACAAAAAAAATATTTAATAGTACAATAACTTACAAAACGTACTTATTGTTCGAGATCACAGTATACTGCTTAAATCCTAGTCGATTTTTATTATATTAAAAACATAGTTAAATAAAAATAAAAAAACTAACTTAGAACTATGGGTAAAATTATTATTTATGTGCATATTATTTACAGTGCAATATCAAAATTACGATAATTTCTTTCAATAGAAGTATTATAAATAACAGCATAAAAACAATGATGTAAAAATTTTAAACAATTTTAATTACAGTAACACCAAGTAGTAGACACCTTATATTTTTGTATACCTATTGCTGAAACGGACTAGTAAAAAAATATGATGAATACAATAACATACAGATACCTAAAGGCGAAATTGGACGTTTCATTATTGGTTTCATTTTTAATGCCTCATCGACAAAGCAGTGACGCGATGATGGTCTTCAGTGAATTTAACATCACAAATAGCAGAATAGCAGTTATAAGCAAGACACGGTTTAAATTCTATAAATAATGAGGCTATGAGTTTGTTATCAGGATCACAGATCACAGATGCAACAAATCTCACAAAATAATTCACTTTAAACGAAACGTCTAATGGCGCCCTAGAAAGTAAAACGTTCTTTTTAAATGAACCCAGCGTGTTTTACAATATCGTAAATCCGCTGTCTTGGAATTTTCTCAGCTTCGCGTTCTACTACTTGCATTTCCTTCTTCGTGAACCAAGATTCCTTTGCCAATCCAGAAGCGATGGCTGGGTTACTATAGAACGAATTAGATTTGAGTAATTCTGGTGGTAGTAAAGCCTCGTTTGCAGCGTTTAGTTCTACTGCAGGGTGGGGATGTATAGAGGGCCCGGATTGGGCATACTCTATCCCTGGAGCACCCAGAGTTTGGGTGAAAAACAGGCCAGGCCGCGCCTGAACTATTGTGATGAGAGCTGCTATGATGGTGATAGTATGCATTGTGATCTGCGAAAAAGAAAAATTAGTGAGAAAAAGAACAACATTATATTGTTGTAGGTAGGTACTCTAACAGTTTGACAGTTTTGTTTTCCTGAATTATTGGCTGTAGGCTTTTTCTCTTTTAACTTAATCTAGACTTTTTAGATTAGATTGCGTTATCTGAGAAAATCCTAGAGAAAGTTAAGTCATAATTGAATACCAAGATACCTAATGAGAAAAATTATTACAAAAGCAAGGATCGTTTTATTTTAATGGAATAAAGAAATTCTGGCTTTGGAGCTTTTGGGAAAAATATGTTTCTTTACTCAAATGATAATAATTGTTTTCTAACATTCGTACACTAACTTCCAATTTCACTTGTAAACAGAATGGAAAGAATTGTAAACATTTTTACAACTTTTGGTTAGGTAACCAAATAACATCTCTATTGCCTTACGGCCGAAATTAATAAAGAATTCCATTCGTAACCTCAACGCTGTTATTTGCCAAAAACTGTACCTACCTATGGTCTTTTTTGTGACCCTAAGAAATTTGTTACGGATAAGTAAATTGATTTACTTTTGGCCGTTAGATCCTGTAAAATGTTTAACATGATTCAAATCTAAGGCGATACGATATTGAGCGATAGGTTCTGTGTCCATTTCTGTGGCAGACAATTCCATTAAACATGAGTAATGAATAACTCTTGCCTCTTGCAATAGAGAAGCATACACATTTTGTCATGCAAACACCATCGGTCATCGCAACAGTAAGTTATTTGTCAAACTCCTAACAACTTAAAGCTATAAAGCCTATTTATAAAGCAAGCTACTTCTTTGACGATTAATGCGGTGCCAAACCAAAACCGTACCCGAACATTGCTGTGCCCCAATAGGGTCCCAATATTAACTGTAATGTAACCTTTGATAGTAAATTGTTAAAATCATTATAAATATTGGAATGTATAATAATAAAATGGTAAACTGATCTACGTCTGACTAATCGACGTCAACCAGTAAAAACTGACAGACTAAATAAATAATATGCTAAACCAAATAACACCAAAATACCACTTCAGATCCGATCACCAAGATAATAGTTAACAGATTATAAATATAAATAAAACTAAACCAACCAGCACTGGTTAAGTCACGGACTCACGGTCAACACAATCACTATAACTGCGCGGGCGCCCGCTCCACTGGCGTATATAAGGCTAGTACATGCAACCTTCCTGTACTTCCGTATTGAGCCGTTTAGCTGTAACTACTTAACGCTTATTAATTGACAGGATCACACTTAAGACCATTCCTACAGTCCGCGGCAGGTTGAGACGGCAATCGAGGTATGAGAAAGGGAGACGTCCCGCACACCCGCACGTCATCCGCGCTCGTCCGAATTGGGTCAGTGAGGGGGCTGTGCGGGGCGTTCCCTCTCCAATTGCCATTTCAACCTGTCGCGTACTATACAGTGTAGTACCACCAAATTATCTTTTCAGGCGACAGCGTCACTAGTGGAGAATTTGGTATTCCTTTTTAAGAAATTCGCCAAGAAAAAATGGAATTAAAATTCTTTCAACATAGCGAAGATTTAATATATTAAATACTAGTTGATAACCGCGACTTTGTCCGCGTGGGTTTGAAATGGCGGCTGACGCGTCTCTAGCTCCGATTTTGCCTACCTGAACAAATAAGTTGGTGGCACTGAAATAAGTAATCAAAATTCAAAAGAGACGAAACTTAAAATGAACGCACGAAATCGGAAAAATCTGTGCGTGAGGTCTGATCCAATGAATGCTTTGACTTTGCTCAGACTGCATATAGAGTAAATAATATATATGCAGTATATAATATATATAATAAAACGAGACAGATTATCTAAGCCCATCATAAATTGGTCTCGTTTACACTCTATCATGAGTCTGAGCAAAGTCAAAGTGCGCTTTAAAGTGCGTCTTATTAGTATAGGTACCCACTTAGGTACCTGCAAAATAGCCGTATTTTTGAAAAATAAAATCTATCACTAAAGTAAATAGTGTAGAGTCAATAAAACACTAACAATAACGTTATAATATATGTATATTTTATTATTTACGATTATTTATTTACCTATTTATTTATTCAATTAAAACTTTTACTTCGATTTTTTTTTTTTTTTTTTAATTGCAAATATGTTTTTTTTTTTTTTATTATTATCTTTTTTTTTTTTTAATACAATAAAAAGATTTGATTTTGAAAAATATCCATACGCTATTTAACCACACTAATCAAATTGTAATTAATAATTAAGTAGGTAGGTATATCGAAATGCTCTCAATCACATAAAAAATAAAGTTCAAGCAGTCGTTTGCCTTGACAACCCCGTCGCATACCAAACTCAATCGAATGTAGTCTTTATCTCCATAAGCATAAGTACTTGTATATAAAAGCTCACACCATAGCTAGGGGCAAGCCATAGCTTCCTGAGTCTATCGCTTCCTAGTTCCGGATAGCATTACTGGCTAATGAACGAGTGTTCTAGATTATTATTTTCAAGGTGACCTATCGAATACCGATCTTTGTAAAGGAGTTTATCTATTACTTTTACTAATAAAGCTCCATATTTATTTTCTTTAAATAGACTCAGCTCCAGCAGCCTCGACAATAAAGTCATTAAACGTGATCTAGTGCTGCTCATTTAATATAGTAGGATGCGTCTTTTCGTCCGTCTTCATAAAACGCACAGTTTGAAGTTTGGACTGAGAATTCTTTGCAATAAATGAATAACTCTAAATCTAAATCTAAATCTCGATTACGGAAACCTGCATCAATCATTATTACAATCTCAATTGTTGTGATTGGCTGAATTTGTGCAATTCTTGTTGCAACTATGCATTGTAGCCAATAGTGAGCGAGCGTCAACCAATCAGAGGTGATTGCGATCGTGACATTGTAGCTGTCATTCTCCCGCAATCGCGCAGCTGATTCGTGGCTGTCTTAAGTCGATACGAAGCTTTACGAAGCTTTAGTTTTCAATCCAACAGCCAAAGGTTTAGATAGGTACTAGGTAGATGTGGTAGATAATACACAGTGATCGCAATACAAGTACTTAGTTACCTAGTCCAATTTGAGTTGTATTGGATTATATTCACAAGCCCAGCTGAGATCAGTTTATCTATAACTAGATGATGCCTGCGACTTCGTTCGCGTGGATTTAGGTTTTCGAATCCCGTGGGAGCTGTTTGATTTTCCTGGATATGAAGTAGCCAATGTCACTCTCCATTTATTTAACTATTACTAGACTACCTATGAAAAAAATCACGTCGATCCGTTGCTCCGTTGCGACGTGATTGAAGGACAAATCAAAAAACCAATAAACCCACAAACCAATAAACCAACAAATAGTCTTTATTTCGCATATTTTATATTATGGGTAGTGATAGATAGGTAGTGATGGGTAGTAATGCACAGTCATACGCCTCGTGTTCAGATTGGACTACTTATTTTGCGCGCACTCATCATCATCATCATCATGATCAACCCATCACCGGCTCACTACATCGCGCGGGTCTCCTCTCAGAGTGAGAAGTGTGATAGTGATAGAAGACAAAGCAGCCACTTATGCAGACACAGTTAGAAAACTTAAAGAAGGTTTGAAGGACAACAACGCTCTCGAGTATATAACAGGAGTTAGAAAAACAAACTCAGGGAAAGTTTTGGTAAAGATTTCGGAGAAGGTGGATAAAGATAAGGTCATAAAGGAACTTAAGGAGAGTTGCGATATTGCGGTGCATAATAAGATCAAAAGAAAATGTTTGCATATTAAGGATGTAGATGCAACTGCTGAAGAAGAAGACATAAGACAAGCAATAATAAATACAAACTTAATCTGTAACCTAGAACATCTAGAAGTTAAAGGGCTACGCCCAATGAAGAATGGAAATAAAATAGCTACTATATGGATGGAAGAGAGAGACGGTATGAGAATATTGGACAAGCAGAAATTAAGATGTGGTCTGAATATATGTTACGTAGAGGAAAGGATAGAAATACTAAGATGTTACCGCTGCTGGGGCTATGACCATAAAGCCACCCAATGCAAGGAAGAAGACAGGAGCAAAAAGTGCCGTAAATGCACTGGAAACGAACATATAGCAAAAAACTGCAATGAGGAACCATTCTGTCCACACTGCAATGAGCATGGTCACGCAGCTGGAAGTAGCAAATGTCAATCTTTTCAAAAGGTTCTTAGATTAGCGAGGAAAGAGACAGGCCGCAGGAACAAAGAATCAGTGCGTTGACGGTCCTCCAAATAAATACAAACAGGAGCGTAAGCGCACATGATATGGCTAACGTAGTTGCAGCCGAGAGGAAATGCGACTTTGTTGCTATCAGTGAACCAAATACATCTATGTATAATGCGAAAGGAAAACACAGGTATATTGACTCAACCGGAAATACAATGATCATAAACTTTAGCAATAAATATCATGTTAGAACCTACCGCTCATCTGATTGCTACGTCTGTATAGAAACTGCAGATATTGCACTATACAGTATATATATGAGCCCAAACAAATGCACGCTAGAGGATTTTAAAAATAATCTAAATAGGATCCAACAGGATATAATAGAGGTGCAGACAAAAGATAAAAAAATTATAATTACAGGAGACCTGAATGCTAAACACCCCAGCTGGGGTGGAACACAAACAAACAAGAAAGGGGAAGAGCTTCTAGAATGGATTAACAGCCTAGATTTGGTTATTTTAAATGACGGCAAACTACCCACATGTGTTCGGCATAATGGAAAATCGTTCATAGACGTAACGATTATCAGTGGAAACGCAAAAAAGGGAAAGGTAACATGGTCGATTATAGACGATGAATCAATGAGTGATCATAAATTTATTCTAACAACAATACAAAAGATGACAACAGAGAATAGCTCTAAGTATATTTATGGAAAAACAAACCTGGATATATTTAACTCAGTTTTTAGAAGGGAGATAGAAAACAGAGAAGTTGATAGTGAACATTGCGAAAGAGCTTTCGACAAGGCATTTAAGGAAAGTTCACCTCGTGTAAGATGCGACAATAACTACAAGCTACCATACTGGTGGAATGAAACAGTACAAAGGAAGATTAAGGAAACAAGACAAAAAAGAAGAAAATTTCAAAAATCCAAAGAACCAACTGAAAGAGAGAGACTGAAAGAAGAGCATAAAATCTCCAAAAAAGAGCTTAAGAAAATCATAGCAGCATCTAAAACCAAAGCATGGGACGATCTCTGCAAAGGCCTTGAATGTGACATATATGGCGATGCATATAAAATCGTTAAAAGCCAAATGCAAATCCCAAATCCAAAGACCTGCTTACCGCTAGAGCAAAAACAAAATATATTTAAGAGCTTGTTCATAACCTCAGCGAATTCAGATGTTTTATGTAAAGAAATGACCGATGACATTAATTTCGAAAATATTGCTTTTACTTTGGAAGAAACAAAGGACAGTGCCAAGAAAATTAAAGTAAAAAAGGCGCCCGGCCCAGATATGATACCTCCGGAAGTTGTGAAGGCTGCAATATGCAATAATGTGGATTACTTCACAGGCATGTTTAACGAATTAATGAAACAAGGAAGTTTCCCCGATAATTGGAAAGTTGCAAAGCTTGTTCTGATAGATAAGCCCAAAAAATCCCATAACGAGCAAACAAAGTACAGGCCCATATGTTTAATAAATGTCATTGCTAAAACCTACGAAAGCCTGCTAAATACCCGATTGACACAGGAATTAGAGAAAAGTGGAGGGCTAAATAAAAACCAGCACGGTTTCATACCCGGGAGAACAACTATTGATGCTATTGATGAGGTAGTCCTCGCAGCAAAAAAAGCCAAAGCAGATAACAAATGGAACTCCCTAATTCTGGTTGACGTTCGGAATGCTTTTAACACAGCTACTTGGTCTATTATTATAAAGAAGCTAAAATCTCGCAACATCAATGAGTACGTACTCAATGTAATCATAGATTATTTGACGAACCGGTACATTCAACTAGAACGCAACGTTAGGGTAGAGGTGACTGGTGGGGTTCCACAAGGTTCGGTATTAGGGCCCACCTTGTGGAACGTCCTATACGACGATGTGATGGACACTGAAGCGCCCGAAGGAGTCAAGCTGGTTTGCTACGCGGACGATTTAGCGATCTCGGTAACTGCATCAGACGCTCACGAGATGATGGTCAAGGCAAATGAGACGTTGCATGCTGTAGTCCTATGGATGCGGCAGAACAAACTTGAAATTGCACCAGAGAAAACTGAGGCAGTCATATTTCACAGAAAGAAAAATGCTCACCGCATATATTTTGACTGTGGTGGAATTATGGTAGCCCCATCAACTAGTGTAACTTATCTAGGAGTCAAGCTAGACTCACAACTAAATTACGGCCCCCATATAAAAACAGTTTGTGATAAAGCTTCTAGGACCGCAGGAGCCCTGTGTAAGTTACTCCTCAACACAAAGGGCCCAAGCGATAAGAAGAGAAGAACGCTTGCTATGGCTACTCAGTCTATAGTTCTGTATGCTGCACCTGTCTGGGAACCTGCAATGAGTTTTACTGTACATAAAAAACGAGTCCTCAAAGCCCAACGTATGTTGGCAATGCGGGTCTGCTCTGCCTACAAAACCGTATCCACGGATGCAGTGCTGGTATTAGCAAACTTAACGCCCATGCACCTACTCGCGCTAGAAAGAAAGGAAAAAAGAAATAGAAAGAACCCCGGAATGACAGGACTCGCTGAGGACCTAACGATCGCGAGATGGCAAGATGAGTGGAACAAATCAACGAAAGGCCGATGGACATACCAGCTCATTCCCAACCTGGAAAAGTGGACCAGAAGAAAGCATGGCCGCATGACCTACCGTCTGACGCAATGCTTTTCAGGAGACGGAGTATTTATGGATTTTCTTGCAGGCATCGGAAAGCGACAGGTTCCCACGTGCATGTACTGCGACGAAATTGACAATGCAGAACACACAGTATTTTACTGCGTAAAGTGGGTCAAAGAGAGGAAGGAACTTATCTCGAAAATAGGTGATATATGTGTCAAAAATTTAGTGAACAAAATGTTACAACATGAAGACACATGGATGCTTGTTGCAAGCTTTATGGAAAAAATAATAAGCTCTAAAGAGGAAGAAGAAAGGCGAAGAGAAGAACAAGTTAAATAGGAATTATATTATAGACAATAATGTTACTGTGTTTAGGCTGAAAGGCGGGCACACGGCAAACAGGGCGACAGAAGGGGTTTTTAGCCGGTAAGAGTCCGGCTCTACCTTCGGGTGTCCATGAGGATTTTCCCCTTCTGTATTAAAAAAAAAAAAAAAAAAAAAGAGTGAGAAGGGTTTTGGCCATAGTCTACCACGCTGGCCATGTGCGGATTGGTAGACTTCACACACCTTTGAGAACATTATGGAGAACTCTCAGGCATGCAGGTTTCCTCACGATGTTTCCTTCACCGTTAAAGCAAGTGACATTTAATTAATTAAAACGCGCATAATTCCGAAAAGTTAGAGGTGCGTGCCCGGGATCGAACCCCCGACCTCTGATTAGAAGGCGGACGTCCTAACCACTAGGCTATCACTGCTTTTGCGCGCACTACTCGGCGTTAATCCGATGTCTTCACTGTTTAACATTATTTAGCAACTATTTTTATTCCGTATGCTGTCCTTGTAGGATATAGGTACAAGTGGAAATCACGTGCAGTGTTTGCTCAGCAGAACCTTATATAATGATGTCACTAACAAGTAGCATGTTCATACGTAACATCTATAGTACAGTACGCGGCAGAAAGTAATCGACATTTAGAAGGAGATAGAAGATTTGTAGAGTATTGTCTCTGTCGTTGAGAGTTGAGACCGACAAAACGTCATATAGGTAGGTATGAGTGACACTGACAGAGGCAACGCTCTATAAAGCCGAAATTTCATTCTAAACTGGTGCTGCAACTGTTCATGGGAAGGTGGTTATTACTTAACATCAGGTGACCCGCCTGCTCGCTATTTTTTTTTTTTGAAATGCAATGGTAATCCAAAACCAATTGTTTCGGTTGTTATTTTAAATTTTCAGCAGGTTATCTGAATTTTTTTTCAACTATGCAGCGGTAAGAGGTTTCTATAACTGTGTTTTTTAACTGTACCCTGACCGAAAACTGGAGTTTATGATAGCTACACGTTTATAAGCTGTGATAGCCTAGTGGTTAGGACGTCCGCCTTCTAATCGGAGGTCGGGGGTTCGATTCCGGGCACGCACCTCGAACTTTTCAGAGTTATGTACGTTTTTATTAATTAAATATCACTTGCTTTAACGGTGAAGGAAAAGATCGTGAGGAAACCTGCATGCCTGAGAGTTCTCCATAATGTTCTCAAAGGTGTGTAAAGTCTACCAATCCGCACATGGCCAGCGTGGTAGACCATGGCCAAGACCCTTCTCACTCTGAGAGTAGACCCGTGCTCTGTAGTGAGCCGGTGATGGGTTGATCATGATGATGATGAGTATGACACGTTTGTAAAACAAAGTACTTAATAAGTTAATGGATAAAAATGTTTATTTTATAACCTAACGCCCACACTTCCCCGCCCACTCTCCGTTTTGTGATTTATGCTCGCGAAATTAACTACATTATGAAGTCAAATTATGATTCCATTAAAATATATCAAAGGCAAATTATAATTGAAATGGTAGGTAGGTAGGTATACTAATTCATGTTTAAAAAAAATTAACCGCTATTAAAGAAACAAAATATTTTTTTAAATTCCGATACAAGTTAGCCCTTGGCTGCTGATCTACCCCCTACCCCTGATCGGATTCTACGCGGCATCGTACCGGAACGCTGAATACCTTTGCGGCGCGTGGCTTTGCCGGTTGGATGGTAACTAGCCACGGTCGAAGCTTCCCAACAGACCAGAGACAATTTAGAAATTACAAATTCCCAAATTGTCGGATTCGAACACGGAATGCTCCACTTATAAGACCACAGCGTTCACCACTGTACCAGGGAGGTCTTTTTTTATTTTTTTATTCAGGTACAACTTAGCCTTTGACTGCAATCTCACCTGGTAGTGATAATGCAATCTAGGAATCCAGAAACCAATCCAGAAATTTAGAAATTATGAAATTCCAAACCCTGCCTGCCAGGAATCAAACCTGGGACCTCCCACAAATAAGACCACAGTGCTTACCACTGCGCTGCGGAGGTCGTGGAAATTATACTCTATCTTTAAGTCTAACTCTATATTTAAGTTTGAAAGCATCACCTGATTGCATCAAGTTTTCTTCACAGCAGAAGTTGTGTTGAATTTCAAGTAGGTACCAGTAAAGTGCATTTTAATAAAACATAAGGTCAGGTACTCACTCCCTTTAGCAGATCTGCCATTAAAGTGTTATTGTAGTGGTTTTTACGGGCAGATTCTATTTTCATAAGCCCTACTTTTCTTGCATTTAAAAGCAAACCCCCTTCGAACAGCTGATCGCAGAAATGAACTGGTAAAAAGCTTCTGTCAATTTGGTCCTCTTCTTCTTCTTCTTCTCGAGTCGACGGTCACCTCAAATATGGGCAGCCCAAAAAGCCGCAACCGTGATAGCTCGGTCGGTAGCCTCGTGTAGCTCCTCGTTCGTGCAGGTTGTCGGGCACGCAGGGCACCCAGTCATGTGCGTAATGGTCTGTCTCGGACGACCGCAGATGCACTCCGTATCAAATCCAGAGATGAAGCCCCACCTCGCTAAGTTTGCCCTAGACTTCCCCACCCCTGCTCTGAGGCGGTTGAGCGACTTCCAGATAGGCCAGCTAAGGTTGTATCCTTCGGCTAGTCTCTCCTTCACGAACAATTTGGTAATACATCCATACATATCTCCAGAGAAAAATAGGAACCTATATATTGTCACTTCATTGTCTGTCTGTATGTCGTTTATGTCAAGACCGGTCAAGGGAATCGAAACCCATAGGGTGCGTATTAGGTACTTGACGTTAGCCTAGAATCATGAATTTTTTGGCACGACACATATTACAGAACCAGGTTGTTATGTTAGACTAGCTTATGCTCGCGACTTCGTCCGCAGGAACTAAACAAATTTCAAACCCCTATTTCACCCCCTTAGAGGTTGAATTTTCAAAAATCCTTTCTTAGCGGATGCCTACGTCATAATAGCTATCTGCATGTCAAATTTTAACCCGATCCGTCCAGTAGATTGAGCTGTGCGTTAATAGATCAGTCAGTCACCTTTTCCTTTTATATTATTTAGATTTTAAGGTGTTATTTTTGGAAATGTTTAATTGTGTTTATTATGTGTTGGATCAGTAAATAAATCTGTTCTATTCCATTCTACTTATACTAAATTTGGCAGGTACAGGCAGTTTACTTATAGCACAAGTAAAGGAAAAAATCCGAACACCGTGAATTTGTGCATACATCACAAAAAAGTGTTAAGTATGTCTTGTGTGTGAGTCCGACACGCACTTGATCGGTTTTTGTCATGTTATATGATTTATCAAACACGCTGTATATAGAGCATAGAAGTGCGGCTTTGTTACTGCCGACAAATAGGTCACTGGAGCATCTTAACACGTTAACAAGAATACAAACGGAACAGGAAACGTGTCTTCTACACTGAAAAATTTTCAGAAAAATCATGTCGTGTGTTAAAAACCGGCCAAGTCAGAATCGTGTACCGAGACTTACTTACGTAACTTCGACTATTTTCTTTTTCAACTTTTTGCACTATAAATCAAAAACTATACCTATTGTATAAAAATATATTTTTAGAATGTGCAGGTAAAGCCATTTCATATGATAAATAAATAAAAATATTTTTATTCATTTAAACTTTTATAAGTATTTTTGAATCGTCAGAGGCATCTACGACTAATACCCCACTTGGTATAGCTTACTTTTATTATGATACCTCACTTGGTTTCCTTTTTTTCTTTTGAGGTAAGGAACCCTAAAAAAACCGTAATAACAAAAAACATCTCATACGAGAGTCACGTCTATTTATTCATGCAGTACGCCGAACGGTTACTCAAGTCGGGGCCAAGTTCAATGCAATATTAACGAGGTTACGAGTTAAGACACGTGACTGCGTGCCTTCGCAAAAACAACCTAATTTAATACCTACGTAAACAGATATACGCACTTAAAGTTCTACAGAAGGTTTCATTAAAATTATCTAAGTATTAATAAATAAATTCTAATTGAAAAGGTTTCACTAGGGATGTGCGAAGACACGTTACAATGTGACCAATAGGTACTTGTTGCTCCTGAGAAATGCCAATCGGGGTATGTGGCGGGGGGACGCCCCGCACACCCGCGCTATCCTGCACCGGGTAAGCGCGGGCGGCGAGGGCTGTGCGGGTATGCGGGGCATCCCCACCCCGATTACCATCTCGACATGTCGCGTACTATAAGTATCTACTTATCGCTTTAAACTAGATCATAGATGAGGTAATATTAATTAAATAGATTATGTACTATATATTATACATAGTTCTAATTGGATTTGCAATAACGCCATAGTGGAATAATATTATAGCTTGGCGGTATAAGTCCCGCAAATTGCTAATGCGCGTGGCCGCCTAGCACTAGACTGAAGTTTCGACCTGATGTTATATTTTCACTTAAATATACGTCAAAATAAAGTAAAAAGGATTTCGATGTTAATGAGACATGGTTTCAGCGCAGGTATTATTATTATTAAGCGCAGTATTGCACGCCACAAAGTGGCAAACTGTTAGTACTTTATAACAAGTATAACACCTAATGTACCTACACAGTTAATGCAATAAAATTTATTCTATTCTATTCTATTCTATTCAGGTGAACCGTACTTCTGACCCATATAATGTCGCGTGAATTTTGTACGGATTATACCTACTAATTATTTTAATTACACTCCAGTTTCCGATCTTTGACATAGGTACTTATATTTACTTTTATTATGATTAGTACCTAAACAAAGTGGTGGCATTTTCAGCTCTTTAACTTTAAAAATAAAACATAGAATACCTTGGCATAACTTATTAAACATACAGCCGGTGACAGTAGGTACCTAATTAAATTATGTTCTCACGGTGCAGGATTAAAATGTATTCAAGGTTTTTGATCTCTATCACTGTACCCTGACTCTTGTCTTAACACCATTATTTGTATCATTATATTTTTTATTATGTGCAAATTTATGCGGATGCTCGCATTTTAGCTTTTATAGATAACCTGACTGAATGCTACATCATCATCATCATCATCATCATCATCATCATCATCAAACTTAATTTAAAAAAGTTAAATTGAATTAGATCAGGAATTTAATGAGGCACTAACAATATTCAAACTATTTTCCCATTCATATACTTGAGTGTCTGAAATACGAAAGATAATAAATTAATGGTTAAAAATTCCACGAAATTTCGAGCCATAAATAATTAATACTTGCAATTAAAATCCACGGAGATTACACAATACTTGCACCTGTTATTTATTATAACTAAGTACATAATTAAGTACTTAATATCCACGACATCGTCGCATGGATTACAGTTTTTAAAAAACCCCATGCAAACCTTTTGATTTTCCGGAATAAATAAGTCTTATGTCCGTTTCCAGGACGTATCTCTGTACTCATCAAGATGACTAATTCAGCCCTTGAGCCGCGAAATGCTAATAGACAGACAAACTTTTGCATATTATAATCAATCAATCAATATATATATATATATATACTTATAATAAAACTGTAAGTCAAATTCTGTACATTGAAGATATTTTGAAAATTTTTTTTCGAGGGCACTCTATAATCGATACTGAATATAATAATAACCCAAAACTGTAATTTTTTTCATTTTTGTCTGTCTGTCTGTCTGTCTGTCTGTCTGTCTGTATCACGGCCGCGCATCACGCTGAAACTACTGAATGGATTCCAATGAAACTTGGTACGATTTGAGGTCATACTATGAGGAAGAATATAGGATACTTTTTATCCCGAAATTCAGCATGGTTCCCGTAGGAGAGGGGATGAAAGTTAAAATGTATACTGAGTTGTAATTCATTAGTGCGTAGTCCGATTTCATTCATTCTTTTTTTGTTAGAAAGGGGATATTTTAAAAATTGTTCCGCAAATATTACAAGGTCATCGGCTTTTAACCGACTGTCAAAAAGGAGGTGGTTCTTTTTTCTACATCGATTTTTTCGAGATTTCTGGACCGATTTGCAATTTTTTTTTTAAATCAACAAAAAAAGTTTTCGTGGTGGTCACATAAAAGATTCTGGATTCAACTCCTTAATCCTGATGCTGCAGGGTTACTGCCCGCCTGAGTTATCAAGATTCAGGAAGTGTTCATAGTGAATTCATATTGTAGGTACCAAGCAACGACTTTATTCTCAGACTTCAAGTCTCAACTCCTCAACCCTGATGATGTAGGGTACAGCACTCCTAAACTATAATGTTTCAACTGCGGATGATGCAAAATTATTTTAGGTACCAAGCATAGGATACATCATTGAACTTCGGATCCTAACTCCTCAATCCTGATGCTGCAAAGTACTGAAGTCCTAAATCGTGGGGATTTTAGAATTTCTGATAGTGAATTGATATTATAAAAAATAAAAAAAAATTGAATCGACTGTTAGGCGGAACGAAGTTCGCTGGGTCAGCTAGTATTATAATATTACTAGCTGATGCCCGCGAATTCGTACGCGTGGATTAAGGTTTTTAAAAATCCCGTGGGAACTCTTTGATTTTCCGGTTAAAAAAGTAGCCTATATCACTCTCCAGGTCTTAAACTATACCCATGCAAAAATCACGTCGATTCGTTGCTCCGTTGCAACGTGACTGAAGGACAAACCAATAAATCAACAAACAAACACACTTTCGCATTTATAATATGGGTAGTAATGTATTTTCATCAAATCACGTTAAAAGCCTTACCTTTGAGATGCCTTTGTTCGATTTAATTTAAAACAGTCGATTAAACTTCATTCGTCCATTCATTATGATAACCGAACTGAAATCCCTCATCGTTAACAATGAAATCCTTAGCAATTCGTCTTGGAAAATGAGTAGTATCTCGCATTATTTTCACACGATCTCCAAATTGAGCTCGTAGTATTTGGTAGAAGTCCCTCGTTTCACCTTTAGCTGTAGTCTCCCATGTTCGTGGTCTGTTGCAGTGCTTTGGATACACGCACTTATCTTGTGGTGTTTTAGCGTCTTTACCAGCAGTAGCATTTTCATTTTCTTTGGACTACGGAAGGATTATGATTTTAGCCTAAGCAGCCTATGTTTTTGTTAGTTGGAATGACACAGAGTCGAAGCGACAGTAAAAATATCGAAAACACGAATTCTGCAAATGCACGCTTTTCTTTCTCGTTAGTTTGTTTTGTATTAGTATTATAATTGTTTATTGGTGTATTGTTTTGTATAGTGTTTGTGTAATCATGTTGTGGAGATAGAGAGCAATATGCTATGTTTAGGGTCCTGGCTGAAAATCAGCGCTATATGCTCTTATGTATCAAGGCATACAGCATAAGTAATTGCTGAGCTGGAACTTTTTAGGGCATGACGCAGTTTATCCCAGCGCTTCTTCTGCTTGGATGCATGTTGGCTGTAATGATCAAGTGGAGGAAGCGCTGGGATAACCAACTCTTAGTTATGAGATGTGATGTGTGGCACAATTATTTAAGAAATAAACGCTTTACTTTCTTTCTATGTAAAATTTTAGACCATTGTTTCGACTTGCTTGGACTCTGTCAGTATGAAACGACCTGTTGTTGCAGGATTTGTTTTACCTACATTTTTGGGTGTCGCTTCTGTGGTTGTTGTTGCTTCGGTTGTTGGTGATGTCTTCAATGTAGTGCATGCAGTCAATGTAGATAAACTTTTTGTTGAATTTACACCGTTATTTATATTGTTCATTGCTTCGGTGCTCGTCGATTTAATTTTCGCTTCGGTGATTGTTGAATTAATTTTTGCTTTAGTACTGTCAGAATTGATAGTTGCTTTGGTAATTGTTGAATTAATTGTTGCTTCAGTGATTGTTGAATTGATTGTTGCTTCAGTACTTAGAGCTTCAGTAATAGTAGAATTGATAGTTGCATCGGTACTTGTCAAATTGATTGTTGCTTCAGTGCTTGTCAAATTGGTTATAGTTTCAGTACTTGACACTGTTATTGATGTCGTACTTATCGAAGAAATCGTTGTATTTAAAGAAGCAGTTGAGATATTAATTGGAGATGCCATTTGTGTTGTTACATTTAAATCTGGACAGATCACAGTAGAACAAACACAAGTAATATTAGAAATTGGTATATTTAATGACGGAGTCGTTGAAAAAATTGTTGTTGTTACAGGTTCTGTAAGAGATTTAGAAAAAGCAAAATTATATTATTATGAAAGCGTATTATGGTAGTAAATCGAATCAAGTTTTGGTTTCGTGTATGGTAATTTTTATTCTATGACTTACATATTAATCATTTCACAGATTTTTTTGATAGTTGACCTGATTTTTTTATAGTTTACCTGATGCTTGTTTAGTACCAGGTGTCGTCACGGTTGTATTCAATATTTCTGAATTACTTGCTGTAGCATTAGTTGCCTCAATAGTAGAAATATTTAAATGTTTTTTTGTGCTTATAGATGATGCTGTTGTAAATACTGTTTCATTAGATGGACATTTCCCTCTATCCGTTTTGGAATAATCTATTGGATAAAACATTTACAGTTAAATGACTACCCATATTATCACTAGGTACCCATCACTACCCATATTTTAAATGCGATGGTGTGTTTGTTTGTTGGTCTGTTGGTTTATTGGATTATTGGTTTGTCCTTCAATCACATCACTACGGAGCATCAGACCAACTTGATTTTTTGCATGGGTATGGCATGTACCCATGACTTGGAGAGTGACATAGGCTACTTTTTATCCCGGAAAATAAAAGACTTCCCGCGGGATTTTTAGAAACCTAAATCCACGCGAACAAAGTCGCGGGCATCAGCTAGTCATTATAGAGCTAGATATTGTAGAGACAGAAAAAAAAGAAAAAAATAACCTTTGTGATAATCGCAGTTGTATTCAAATAAATCGCAATCGTCTAGAAATAGCCTCGTTATCAAATTTTTCTTTTCGATGCCACATAATGATAGTCCAGTATGATTGCAAGTTTTTGCAAACGCACAAGAGTCGGGAGGCTAAAAGTTTTAAAGTTGATGGTGGTGACTATAGATATGACAATTTAAACTAATCTTATAGCTTCATTAACAATCTTACCGGAACATAATGTTGTTTTGTTAAGTGGTCTAACAAGATTATTAACAAAACTGTAACTAAACATACGCACTTATAAATCATAACTAGGTACTTTATAAATAACAATTTTTTTTTTCAATATTTTTATAACTGTCCTTCCATGTTCGTAATATTATTTATCTTTTGCACATCACATTTATAAAATCCATGTTTATATTCTAACTCAAATTAGTGTAAATAAATATGTTCTCATAACTTTCCTACACTTAAATAAATAACATACAAAAATATATGATATTTGAAATTATGTTTCACATTCACGATAAAAGTTTTTATGGGTGACGAAATCACAGCGCACCAAAACATTATTATTTATTTCTCAATAATTATTTTTTATACAATTTTGGATTATAGCTAATAAAATATATCTAACAGTACAAATATAATTTTAGCTATTCAAGAAAATCGTCAGATTTTTCCGTGGTTTTCTGCCCTTTCCGTTTTACAATGAACCCTTTGACAACCTTCATCATCATTTTACCATTCTTCAACACCGTTTCTGTCTTTACAACCATGGTTCTAACTATTTTCGTTGTGGTAGGTTCTCTTTTTATTGGCCTAGTTGTTCGCCATGTCTTCTTCCTCCAAGCGGGAGAGTACCTCCTCTTTCCATTTAACATACGCTCTGGTAGAGACACTCCTAAGGTCGTCGGTTTTACCGGCATTCTCCTATGTGGAATGTGACCTTCACCTAGTCGGAGTCCTTTAGGGCATGTAGGGCATGGTAGCCTGGGAGGGCATGGCGTGGTTGGTATGTTGAAGCAATCGGAGTAGTTTATGACATAGTAATCTGTAATCGAAAATAGGTAAGAATTTAAATTTATTTTATTCGGCATGGTGCCACGTTAAATTAATTCAGCCAGTCTTATGAGGGCCAACCACGAAGTTCATGTTCTTCGTGGGGCCAACGGACGCAGCGTCTCGACTGCCCGCCTTTCTGACGGTGTGCGTTGCGCTTAAGTCAAATTAAATGCTATATGCAACAGCGCCGTCACTGGCCATTAGATAAAACCGGAGTTTTTGTCAACTTGTCGAAAAGTTTGAAATGCCCGCGACTTCGTACGCGTTGATTTAGGTTTTTAAATATCCCGGGGGAACTCTTTGATTCTCCGGGATAAAAAGTAGCCTACGCCACTCCCCAGGCTTTAAATTATACCCATGCAAAAAATCACTTCCACCCGTTGCTCCGTTGCGACGTGATTGAAAGACAAACCAATAAACCAACAAACAAACACACTTTCGCATTTATAATAGGGGTTATATTCTATAAAAATTCAGAATAAGAATACAAATAAAATCTCCGACCTAATATTAGCAAATTCCTCGCTTATATCAGAATCTCCCCCGGCTCTAATATTAAATGTTTTCGCGTTACGCTGACCTTTGTTTTGGTATCCCTGGTTATTTTGGGGTATAAAAAGAAAACAACTTGTTTAAAACTTCGTGCCACTTAGGTACCTACGACTTATTTTTGAAAATGTCAATAGACTTTTTAAAGCGCCCCGCCCCCATAATATTCTGCCACGAGGGCTTTTTAGGGTTCCATACACGAAGAGTGCCAACGGGACCCTAAACCGCGGCTATTTATCTGTCTAACCTACCCGACCCTGTAAAGGTTCCAGCTCAGCATAATGCTGAAGCCTCCTAATAAAATACAAGAGCATACATAGAAGCCATCATGGAAGCGAGTTATCAGGTAGGGGTATGGCAGTTCATACTCATATTTTTCCAATATTGGTTTCTACGCGAACTAGGTTTTTAAAAATCCCGTGGGAACTCTTTGATTTCCGATATAAAAAGTAGCCTATGTCAGTCTCCAGGGGTTTATCTATACCCATGCAAAAAATCACGCCAATCGTTGCACCGTTGCGACGTGATTGAAGGACAAACCAACAAACAAACACACTTTCGCATTTATAATAGGGGTAGTGATAATATTCCAAACCCCTGCCAGAAATCGAACCCAGAACCTCCTGGGGAGGTCGTAACCTCTCCCCAGACTACCTCTCGCCAGACTTGGCTTACCTTTTACGTAATCGCAGTTATACTCAAACATATCACATTCGTCGATGAACAGTCTTCTGCTGTGGATATCTTCATCGTTCTCCGTTCCACATTCAGGGATCCAAGTGTGGTTACAGATGTCTGCTAAAAGACACCAATGTAGAGGCTAAAACATGCAATTATCTCTTCTCTTATACCCATCATAAATCATAAAATAGGAAAGTAAAAGATCGTCTAAAATTAATAGAATTGCAAAAAAGTTCTACACGCGTTTTTTTGTTAAACGAGATGGACAAAATTTGCCCCAGGCTGAACTATGCCTATCACAAACTTAATGCCACGACTGCGAAACAACATGCGATTTTTTTTCTTAAAATAGAAGATTTTTACTATTAAATGGCACATATATCATCTCTGTACATTCTGGGGTACGCCTCCATACAATTTTTGTCCATCTGTTTTGTCTCAAGTTAAGTCTGTCTTACGGATTAGTCTGTACAGACCACGGTACAGACAGTATTATCTGTCTGTCTGGCTATCTATCCGTTCATTCGTCCGTCCGTCTGTATCCCGGAAAATCAAAGATTTCCTGCGAGATTTTTAAAAACATAAATCCACGCGGAGTATGCCTACGTCTACCACTAGCAAGGTCAAATGTTTATCTGGTGCTTCAAAATACTTGAAAAGCATCTAAAATTAACCGACGATTTTTCATATTTTTCATAATTTTAATAAAGAAAGAAAAACCGTTTTCAACGGAAAAATTCATTTACGAAACAAAAACGAGTGCACTTCTCAAGTTTATTTTTTCAGGCAGCCAAACGGCAATCTCGTGAAAGAAATAAAACAAATTACCCAAATGAAGTGTTGAACTGTGGGGTATGGTATTAATAGTGACACTGGAAAGAAAAATAAATTAACTAATACAGCCGACAGCGTCCTAGCTTCGCGCGACTTCGTCCGCGTAGACTACACATATTTTACCCCTATTTTACCCCAAAAGGGGTAGAAGTTTCATAAATCTTTTGGCGGATGTTTACGTCATAATAGCTACCTGCATGCCAAATTTCAGCCTAATCCGTCCAGTAGTTTGGGTTGTGCGTTAAAAGATCAGTTATTCAGTCAGCTTTTCCTTTTATATATTTACACCAATATAAGGAAATATTGTGACTAACACTAATATTTAGTAATAATTAGTTTTAAACTATTGTTTTGCTAAGTTAGTGTCTTAAAAGGAATTATAATGAGGACCTTCTCTGAAATAAAAGATTATTTGTTTATTTATTTAAGAAATAAATTTCCCTTGCGCACGCCCCATCTTTCTCCATACAAACTATTTTATGAAATTTTGTAGACATGTTTTAGAAACTACTTAATATCTGTTTTGTGCTTTTCCAGATTTCCGCTCCATTCAATTACTGAGTTTGATCTACATCGCTTAGCCAATATTTTGCTTGATACAACAATTTTTTTTTGGTGCTGCAAAAATCATTTCAGCTACAAAAATGTGCACCAAAATGTTATGAAACAGTCACCCTGCAATTAAGCCTAAAAGTTAACGAAGACCAACACAATAATATCGCCAAAACATTACCTATAATGTACAAAGAGCGACAAATCATTGCTCGTGAGTTTCATTCTTTCCAAACAACACTGCTTATTTTATTCGACACGAAAATACGAATCGAATTTATTGTTACATAACGCCGTCTCTAGCGTTTTATTGGCTGTTGTTTTATTCATGTAGATATCTACTATAAAATAAATACAAAAGAAAATGTAAGTAACGCTTTATCGAACTGGCCATTTTGATTTTAACACCGTAGTCGAAATTGCATGGACACGTAGGTAGGAAGCGATTTGCCTCCTCAATTTGTAATACGAACCGCTAGAATATGGAACGCCCTTCTGGCGTCAGTTTTCCCCTCCAAATTTAGTATGGGTACAAGTCAAGAGTGAATAAGCAACCGCGCTCCATCTGAGGCTGCATCATCACTTGCCAGCTGGTCTGATTGCAACCAAGCGCTAGTCTTAAATTTAAAAAAACTGGCAGTCTGCAGGTAGTAGTAACAAATCTAAACAGAACAAGTCGCGTATGAGAAAATAATAGCAGAATATTAGGAACTACGTATGCATCCTAGTCAGATAAAAGAGCCAGGCCAATGTTTTCTCAACAAAAATGTAATTTTATCCATTAAAGTTGAAAATACAACCTTTTTGTAAAATATTTGTTCAATTTTTTTACAGAAGAACAAAATAGCGACGAGTAACTAGCACCACTATTGATTCCTACTCTAGACTGACCCCGATTATAGCACAAAATTCAACCTGATTAAATATGCGATTATCCTAAGAGCCCAGGAAAAACATTGGTATAGAAACGTTACCACTAAAAATTAAAATCATTTTCAAGAGAACAACCACCGAGTATCTTGCTGGTTCTTCTTGTTAGAAATTCAATTTGCTTAGGATTCAAAATTGTTTAATCAAGATATTTATTTCTTTTTCTACTTCTATTTTGTTCTATATAGTATTTACACTTTTTAATAAGCTTTGCTGGTTATACAATGATCCCTACGCTCCTGTTTTTATGCATTTTTCACCATGTTAACGATCCGCCATGGTAAAGTTTATTGGCTTCCATAACAGAGTTTATTACACCGAGCCGACATCTTTATTGGATATCCATAGGGCCTCGTATCAGGCTATTTGCTTGATTAAATGCTTGAATTAAAAAAAACTTATAATATACTAGCTTATGCTCGCGACTTCGTCCGCGTGGACTACACAAATTTCAAACCCCTATTTCATCCCCTTAGGGGTTGAATTTTCAAAAATCCTTTCTTAGCGGATGTCTACGTCAGATGCCTGCAGATGTGATACTATCTGCATGCCAAATTTCAGCCCGATCCGTCCAGTAGTTTGAGCTGTGCTTTGATAGATCAGCGTCGCGTGCATAATCTTGTTAAATATAACTTGCTTTAATGGTGAAGGAAAACATCGTAAGGAAAACTGCACACCTGAGAGTTCCTCATAATGTTCTCAAAGGCGTGTGAAGTCTGCCAATCCGCACTTGGCCAACGTGGTAGACTATGGCCAAACCCCCTGCTCATTCTGAGAGGAGAACCGTTCTCTGTTGTGAGACGGCGATGGGTTGATCGTGATGATGATGATGATATACCAGTATTAAGTAAGGCCGTGATAGGTTAATGGTTAACACGTAAGCCTCTTATTCGGAAGGTTGGTAGTTCGATCCCCAGAAATGCGGAAAACTACAGATTCAGATCTTAATTTCTGGAACGTGTATAAAATTCAATTCTTTGAAAACATAACGCGCACTGATGTTTCACTAGGTACACATCCTTCGCCATTCAAAATAAAATTAAAATAAATAAAAAAAAAATTTATTCAATTACACTTTTACAAGTATTTTTGAATCGTCAGATGCATCTACCACCGGTTCGGCAATGCCTTTCCTATCGAGAAGAACCAGCAAGAAACTCGGCGGTTGCTCTTTTCAAAAATCTGATATTATGCAATGTATAAGAAAAGGATTTGCAGTCCTGCGCGTTGCTGGAACGAGCTGCAGGTCAAACCCACGCGGTCCCTTACTATTTCTATCCTACTCTAGATTGTAGGTATAGCTTAGAACTTCCTTCAAGAACAATAAATTTTCTTCTATTTTTTTTTTATTCCTTTCTACAGTTTAAAAGTCTAATTTTAATTTCTTTGTAGCATCGGTCTGTAATAAATTATAATGAAAATGGTTTCTTACCGTTACTTTCCCGTGAATAGATTCACCTTTTAATATATCGCAAAGGTGAAAGATCACAAGCCAATTTTCTGGGTAGTGATAACACCTACTTACACCTCTTGATAATGACTTTTCGGCGTAGTGGTGTAAATGATATTTTTCAAACATACTAAACTACTAGCTGATGCCCGCGACTTCGTACGTGTGGATTTAGATTTTTAAAAATCCCGTGGGAACTCTTTGATTATTTTCCAGGATAAAAAGTAGCTTATGTCACTTTCAAGGTCTTAAACTATAGCCGTGCAAAATGTCGATCCATTGCTCCACTGTGACGTGATTAAAGAACAAATCAACAAACCGATAAACCAACAAACAAACAAACACACTCTCGCATTTATAATATGAAGTAGTGATAATTATACGTAGTGATTGTACCTTTAAATCTTCGAAAAAACCTAAAAAATGTTTCATATCTACTTCATGGAAAAATGTTTCATTTATCGATGAAAATGAAACATAATAGAATAGTAACGTCTATTGGAACTTTCTGAATTTTCGATATACTCGTAACAGTAACATGAGAAAGTTCAATGGAAGTTTTTGTCAATACATTACACTTGAGTCAAGAGACGGAATCTACCCCTCCCACGTCCCTCGTGTGCCTGTCGAAACTCGCAGGCTTAACTAATTGAACCCTTATTTTCAGGACAAAACCCCTACTCCGCTGGAAGCGTTTTCCATTAATCCTTTAAGAAAATACTCTTTTACAAGAATGCATTAAATGGGATTAACCTCAATTAGAGTATAGGGTAGGACAATCGCCAACACAAACTTGTCTCTATCATTACGTAACACCCACATACCCGAATTGATTTTTGTTCCCGACCACCCGTTCTAATACGCATGCGCAGAGTTTTTAACTCACACATACCCAAAAACACATTAACTACATACAGACATACTATTTTTTGCTACAACAGAATTACAACTTTAGTTCTGTCAATGTAGAGTAGAATTTTGCGTGTATTTTGTAATGGTATTTTTAGACCATTCGAACCTATTAAGGCAAATACAGGCGCGCCCTCTTCCATGCAAATCGGGAAACCTTGTCACGGAAGGTTTTCACTTCTATCGGTATTTTCTTAAATATCGCGCATTTTACCATTATTCTCCGGCGATTTCTTTAATTTGTTAACGTGATATCTTTTGGGAGTGTTTACGGTAAAATTTAATATTGGAAAAGACTTTTAAAGGAGTGAAAAGCCGTGACTATAAATAGACTATTGGTCGATGTACTTGTAGGGAAATCTAGTGAGCATCCCATTCATAAAACACATTCATTTGGTGCTGGGCAGTGAAGGTGCATAGATCGGGAAGCTATTTTTCAGTGAATGAATATTGTAAAATTATCTGTGACGGTTTTGGCAAACGCGTTCAGCGAGTTTCGGATTTTCTCCATCTTCGTAGCTGAGCAAGTCAAGTGCAAAAATGTAAGTAACGAATTGGAAATAACAATTTCATGTTTACGAATTTACTGATAAGTTTACCTCAACATTATAATATTGTTACGTAACATGTAATGTCTAGATACATTCCTACAAGACATTTTACTTAATTAGGTAGATACTTATGTACATACCTATAGGTATTGCAAATCACGTATTATGTTCAAGTTACAATAAGTAGATACCTACCTATATAATTAAGTTAGTAAAGTACTTACATCTGCTTTGTGTAGTATGCAATTCGAAAATTTTAAAAAATATAATTAAGTTCAATAAAGTATATAACGGATTTGATATCATCAATTCCGCTACGTTAATTTATTACGCTATTTTGACACTAAAGAGGAACATAGAGGAAGGACCTAATTAAAAAAAATAACGTGGATTGTTTACCAGCTACGTGGAAATTCAAGTCTCAATGTCTGAAGAAAACAAAAAAATTGCCACTAAAATCAGCTTTTACCGGCCTTTTGGCTTCAAATTCGACGTAAAATTCAAGTATAAGTACGCCTTTACCTACTCGAATTGTTATATATATTTTATTCTTCTTCGAATGTTTCATCGCAATCGGTCTAGTGATTATCGCTATATTGGCATGAAGTACCTAGTCCGCGACTGATTGAGATGGCAAACGGGGTATGACGCGAGGGAACGCCCCGTACACTCACATGTCACCTGCGCTCGTCCGCACCGCGTTAGTGCGGGAGTGCCAGACGTTCCCTCCCCGATTGCCATCTCGATTTGTCGCGTACTATAACTGTATACCTACTAACAAATAAACAAACAAATACAATTTTCATAATTGAAGCGATTTTCGTCAACACCGTAATATCAACACTGCTTAAAGTATTTTCAGCTAGTCGCAGCCTCGTGTCCCTACATCTAGGTCTTTGACCTGTGACGTTGTATCGATTGTGACCACATTGATTGATTGCCATGCCAGGCTACTGGAAGCATGGAAACATCTAATTTGACTGGCCTAACCTAAACATTTGTCAAATTCTAGTAATTAATGGAATTTATAGGATTGGTCGGTGGGGTTCTGGGTTCTATATTTCACTGTCTCTTGTCAAATAATGAGTACCCAGTTTTTCCAAATTATGTAGTTGGCGAGTAGATCGAATGAATTGCGGATTAGAATCCCTGTCACCTCCATGGACATATTTAAGTTTAATAAGTTTTTAGTTTTTCTGTTATGATTATAATAATATGATGATTTTGCTGAACCATACGTTCAGCAAAATCAGGGATATACCTACAAAGCTTCTTCCTAATTGGCCAGTAGACATTAGTAGCAAAGATAGTAGCCAAAAATAACAATATTTTAAAGATTCAATGAGAATAAAAAAGTTTATAGGTAAGTACGCTCTAATTCTCAGACTTTTCAACCATAGCCATAGGTATTTCGTAGCATTCTTTAATGTCTTGGTTCAGAAAAAATGTATCGATCACTACGAGACTATCTTCAGTTCTCAACCGAAAATTGAATTCTAGACCTAAATCTAACTGGGAAAAAGCGATGGAACGTCGCGAAAATAAAATGTTCTTTCAAAAGAATAAAATCGAATTATTAGGGTGGATTTCCCAACGACAAAATTTAGATGGCCGGAATGAAATCGGCAGTATCAAACGTTACTATACAGTTCGAATATATATCTATATTTTCTGGGATAACAAGTAGCCTTTGTCCTTCCTAGGTCTGCAAGCTATCTCTGTGCCAAATTTCATCAAAATCTGTTGATCGGATGGGCCATGAAAGGCTAGCAGACAGAAAGACACACTTTCGCATTTATATAAATTACTAGCTTATGCCCGCGACTTCGTCCGCGTGGACTACACAAATTTCAAACCTCTATTTCACCCCCTTAGGGGTTGAATTTTCAAAAATCCTTTCTTAGCGGATGCCTACGTCATAATAGCTATCTGCATACCAAATTTCAGCCCGATCCATCCAGTAGTTTGAGCTGTGCGTTGATAGATCAGTCAGTCAGTCAGTCAGTCAGTCACATTTTCCTTTTATATATTTAGATAATGGATTAAATCAGTATAAAATATGTTTACATTTGCTTAGTAGTTGATCAGTCTTTTGGGTACTATAGGCATTAAGACCGTGAAGCCAGCTGCTCGATTGCGGTAGAATGATGGCTACAATGTCACGATCGCAATCACCTCTGATTATTTGACGCTCGCTCACTATTGGCTACAATGCATTGTTGCAACAAGAATCGCACAAATTCAGCCAATCATTACAATTGAGATTGTAATAATGATTGATGCAGGTTTTACAAAATCGACCTCAAGGCTCAAACATAATATAGGGTATCGTCTCACTGTATGTATTTACACTGTGACAATACAAAGGGGAAAATCAAATAATAAACTCGTCTGCTACGCATATTGCTAAGCAAGCACTTTGTGAGCTACGGCAAAAGAAATGTCGATGTAGTGCTTCGTGTCTGACCTTCCATAGTATTATACTTACCTACTCATTCCTACTATGTTATTTCGTGGATAAAACTGCACTTAGGGGTCGATAAAGGCCATATTTTGAGCACGCAATCTAAATTAACGTCGCTTTTACAACGTGGTTTTTTATTAAATACTAGATGATGCCCGCGACTTTGTCCGCGTGGATTTAGGTTTTTAAAAATCCCGTCGGAACTCTTAAATTTTCCGGGATAAGCCTATACCCTTCCCCGGGATGTAAGCTAACTCTGTACCAAATTTCATCAAAATCGATTAATTTTTTGGGCCGCCGTGAAAAGCTAACAGACAGACAGACACACTTCCGCATTTATAATATTGGTAGTTAAATATAAGTAATGGGTTGGTGCCAGGATTGGCATTGCTTTCTAGCAAGTGTTTAAAACAATATTTAAAATTAATAAAAATAATCGGTTTTATACAGTTTTAAACATGTTTTAGGGTGCCAACGGGATTACGAACCCTCCGCTATCTGTCTGTATATCGGTCTGTATCTCGAGAACCGTATAATAGGTAGAGAGTTGAAATTATCACAGAATGTGTTTGCCGCTATAACACTTGAAACTACCTCTGTAAACAGTCAAATCCGAAAACTCCCCTTAATAGAGAGCGCTCACTACCAAGTCAGAGAGGTAGTCAACCTACAGAGATGATGCTTATTTGTGAAAACATTTCCCTTGTGATTGTGAATCCAATTGAAGTAAAAGCTCAAGAGAACTATAACAAGAAGGAATGATAGATTCAATCTACTGATATTGAGTCTTTGAACGGATATCTTTGACGTTTCAAAGGATTAAATACCAAGGCTATTTTGAATTTAAGCCCGCTTCCTGATTTAGGTAAAAAGTTTCGCAAAATGGTTGTCTATAAGTATTTTGTACAGCACTAGCTGATACCCGCGACTTCATCCGCATGGATTTAGGTAATTTTGAAAATACCCTGGGAACTCTTTGATTTTACGGGATAAAAGTAGCCTATGTCACTCTCAAGTCTTTGCCGCTGCAAAAAATTATGTCACTCCGTAGCCGTGATGCAGCGTGACTGAAAGACAAATCAACAAACAAAAACACTTTCGCATTTATAACATTAGTATGATTGATGTTGGAGGAATCTACCCTTTTAGGCAATATTTAAAGTAACTGCCTATAGCGTAACGTAATAAGATGTAATAAGTCGTTACATGCCTATGGAGTATGGGCCCGGCGCGGCGCCTCCTACGCGTCTCGGGCGGCGCATCCCGAGGCGATATTTAACTCGATTCTATGACACTTGTCATCATAATTAAGAACCGATAGATGTCCACAGCTGGACATAGGTCTCTTGTAGGGACTTCCACACGCCACGGTCTTGCACCGCCCGGCCCGCCCGAATCCAGCGGCTCCCTGCAACTCCTTTGATGTCGTCTGTCCTTCTTTCGCACTGAAAAGTGAAATAAATCTGTTACGCAACGCTCGCGCTGTCCGGTGTCCCGAACCTGCTATCTTTATCAATATCCCAAGAAACTGCAAAAAAAATAAGTTGCTTTATAGAAAGACTAGCTTATGCTCGCGACTTCGTCCGCGTGGACTACACAAATTTCAAACCCTTATTTCACCCCCTTAGAGATTGAATTTTCAAAAATCCTTTCTTAGCGGATGCCTACGTCATAATAGCTATCTCCATGAAAGATTTCAGCCCGATCCGTCCAGTAACTTGAGCTGTGCGTTGATTGATCAGTCGGTCAGTCAGTCAGTCAGTCACCTTTTCCTTTTATATATTTAGATTTCAACATGGGGTTATTCAAAGTGCGGATCAATAAATTCCTAAAATGCCAGCAGGCGGCAACGCATTGGCGGTTCCTCTGTTGCTGCAAATGTCCATGGGCGGCGGTAATTACTTAGTCACGCGCCTGCTCGTTTGCTCGCTATTTTTTATAAAAAAAAAGACTTTAGGTTTAAATATTTTTCAAAGACAATCACAAAAAAACTTGTCGTTGGAAACTTACACATGACTACGGGATAAAAGTTGTATTGCTAAAATTGTGGTTGAGCTTGTATTTAATTAAAGCCGTCATACACTTTCGCTGTTTTTCTATCCTAAAACTTTATGAAAACATAAATAAGTACATAATGAAAACGTTAGAAAGGACACAATATCCCTGTTAAGATCTGCACTAGATACAGGTCAAAAGCCGGTCGTATACATGCGGGTTTTGGTACAAGATTTTCAGAGCAGATATATTATCTGCCGAGGTCACGCTTAGGAAAATGTACAGGTAGGAATACTTTACTACCTTATCTAAATACTTTCTGTTGTTCTTTGTTCTTCAAAAATTAAATATTAAGTTATACTTACTTACTTTGGACCTGTATGTACCTATATAATATATACAATGTCCTTATGTCACCTACAATGTGTGTCTTTGATTTTCGTCGAACACAGTGAGGAAACCTGTGTGCCTGAGAGTTCTCCAGAATGTTATCAAAGGTGTGTAAAGTCTGCCAATCCGAATTCGACCGGTGTGATGACTAAAGACTATGGCCTAAATATTTCTCATTCTACGAACTCACAAGTGAGCCGGCGATGGCTTGTGATGACGATGATGATGATCCTTTTGATAATTAATTTTGTACGTAGATTTTACCTTTTTAATGAATTTGGTCTGTGTTCCGCCTAGTTTTTTGAAGCAGAGCATCACTTGGTCCGTTGCCAGGTCATGAGCGTCCCCTTATTTATAACTTTAGAGCCCTTAAGTGGAAAGTGCAAACTGGAGAAGAGGTTTTCGTTGAGGCCAAATTTTTACCTCAGACTTTACGTAGGTATAAAAATATACCTAAGCACTTATTAGTGCTATCAATCATAAGAACACTAGGTTATGCCCGGCGTTCGTTTCAATACGATTCGTGCGCCACCTGTTGTATGTGGATGCCGAAAACTTGCTCACAACTCACAAGTAACGATAACAACTGTACAGTTTCGAATCAATATGAGTCTGGTTCTGTCTGCGGAGTGAACGAAACTGTCTAAGGGTAGATATAAAATACAAAATAAAAATTTGTATAAAGTCCTTCATTTTTCTATGAAAAGCTAAAACAAAACATAAGTAGAAAACTTTCCAAAAAAACTCGGGAAATGACTTGGTAAAAATAAAAAACAAATGGAATTTTATAAAGGTACTCATAGAATTTGGTTTACCTATATACCTACGTATATAAAGAGGTGTAGAGTAAGTACGTAGGTAGATATATACCTATTCAAGACTTCAGTTCAGACCTTTGTGCGCTGTATATTGACAGCGTAGCAATAGATAGGTCTGTACTCCACAATATTCTCTTTTAAGTAAAATGTAAGTATTTCTGTATGTTCGCTGATGCTTTGTTCGTGTTGAATACTGAATTGAAAATAAATACTACAGATACTCTTTTATTCGTATCTACTAAGTAAGAACTATTTTTTTTTTCGCTTGATGCATTTTAGTCGACGCGATTATTTATACTGATTACTGAATGATTCGGCATAATTTTTAACCAACATTAAAAAAATGCGTTCTAACCAAGAATAGAACGGACATTCAGACATATTGCGACGTCTTAGCTGGAAATAAAGATTTAATATTTTTATATATACCTACTTATTAGCTGATGTAACAATAAAAAAACCGGCAAAGTGTGTGGCGGGCTACGCGCAGTGTAGGGTTCCGTAGTCACAAGTACCTATAAAAACAGATATAACTCCTTAACCTGTGAACCCTACTTAGCTTACTGATACCCCACACTATGGGGTAGACGAGAAAAAAAAAAACATCCCCACTTTACATGTAGGGGAGCTACCCTAAAAAAAATATTTATCACAATTTTATTTCACCACTTTGTCGGCGTGATTAATATTTATACCCATGCCATGACAGACGGACGGACATGGCGAAACTATAAGGGTTCCTTGTTTACTACGGAACCCTAAAAATAAACTAGTTCCCCTACTTGACAAATACTTAGGTATAAGTCTAATTGCCAAATTGCTATTGCGCTGGAACCATGTCTCATTAACATCGAAATGACGTCAGCCGAAATAAAAATATACAATCAGCTCGAAACTTCAGTCTAGTGCTGACGTCACTAAAATGGCGGCCACGCGCATTAGCAATTTGCGGGACTCATACAGATTTACAGAAGCCATGTAATTCTAACATCAGACGCCAGACGTCTGGCTTATGTAAAAATGATACATAATAGACGTTGAATCTGACTCTTGGTACGCGTCCCTTAGGTATTTAGTTATAAACAAGTTATAAACTCCGTTTGACCTTTTTAAAGATACTTAATAAGAAATTGTCTGAGCATCAGCTCGCTTCGACATTTTAACACTAAATTAGATCACAAGAATTTTAAAGGACAAATGGTAGGTACCTAGGTTCACGAGTCACCGTTTATAGACGCACTAGCGTATCCTCGCGACTTCGTCCGCATGGACTGCATAAATTTCAAACCCCTATTTCACCCCCTCAGGGGTTGAATTTTCAAAAATCCTTTCTTAGCGGATGCCTACGTCATAATAGCTATCTGCATGCCAAACAGCCCGATCCGTCCAGTAGTTTGAGCTATGCGTTGATAGATCAGTCAGTCAGTCAGTCAGTCAGTCACCTTTTCGTTTTATATATTTAGATATCTTGTTATTCATAGCTTAGAGATTAGTTCTAAGCACTGAAAAAACCTTCAGTGGATTCTGTGATAAAAAGATTTTTGAAGTGAACACTTCTTTAGCCACGTTGGGCGATTTTGTGAGGTAGAGTCACCGACATGCCAATGTTAATAGTAAACAGACTGTCATTTTAAAGTTTTATCTTTTAACTTCTCTCGGTTGTTGTCGGCAATCGCCAACTCCCCACTGACTGCCAATTTTTATGCAAATAAACAACAGAATGCCTTTTGCTCTCTAAAATCTAAATTGCATAGTTTAGTGCTGTCAAATTCAATTTTTATTGGATCTGTCATTTAAGTGTGTTTTCAGTATAGCACACCTCTCTAAGTCTAATATAAGCGAATTTAAATTTAACGAACGAATTGTCTGTCAGAATCGACACTACAAACGCATTTTAAAATGAATTTTTCACAATCTGTAAAAAAAAATTGAGAAAATGCATCTACCACTGCTTGGTCGAAATGCTCTTCCTATCGAAAAGAACCAGCAAGAAATTCATCATCATCCAAGGTAAATATCCGAGGGCCATCACTATAGAATAATGCCTAATGTGCTAAAATTGTTCCCAGGGCGGCGGAAGGAGGCCTGGCGCCCACCAGCGATGACATGCCAGTGGGGGGACCCAAAACACCACAACAAATTGCCGCGCAGCGTCGCTTACAGCAGACGCAAGCGCAAGTGGATGAAGTAAGTATCTTTAAGCATTGCCATTAAGTATCACTACCCACCACCACGCCGCAACCTGTGTTGAATGACGTTGTTTGACCATACTTATTATTTTATACTTATATTCTAAATTGTTTTTTGACAATAGCTTATAATGATGCTAACGACAGATAGAGATTATTATAATCTCTACATACTTAGTATAAAATAAAGTCGCTTGCCGCTGTCTGTATGTATGAACGCGTAGATCTTTTAAACTACGCAACACTACAACACTACAATAATATTAGTATGGAAGTGACACTACATAAGTAGCTACATTGCCACCCATGCGAAGCCGGGGTGGGTCGCTAGTATTTGTTATTAACTTCGACGTTAATGAGTTTTGTAGGTACTATAGAATAGACTATAGAGCATCTGTTGTGTAGGTACCTAGGTACAGTACGCGACAGAAAGCAGAAAGTGATGTCCATCGGCCTTTAGAATGACATTTCGGTTTTGTAGAGCGTTGTCTCTGTCACTTATACCTACCTATATGACGTTTTGTCGGTCTCTACGACAGAGACAACGCTCTACAAATCACTCACAATAGTTAAACGCAAAAACGCTCTACAAATCTACTATCTCCTTCTAAAGGTCGATGTAAAGTACTTTCTGCCGCGTACTGTGTCTATCTTATATGACCGGTTTGGGATGTAAGATTGTTTCGTTCTTTTTTAAAAGAAGTAGGTATGTACATTGTATTCGCGCGTGGTTACTGTCGTATACCTATTCGCTATGTTCTATGTAGGTACGTAGTTTTAAGCCCTCTCGGAAGTTTCCCAGATCCTATTGGCAATCTGTATGGCCCTTTATCGGCTTATTACGCGAACATTTCTAATATCCGGCGTATTTCCTTTTACCTTTATATTGCCAGTTACCACAAAGGTTCTCCACAGATATTTGTCCTCGTTATACTTACAAAATAATGACGTCCCAAGCACACTTTCCTCCCCTCCCAAGCGAGGGACAGAATTTTCAAGCGGCAAGAATACACAATCCCGTTTCTTCAAACGATTTGTTGAGTGCTTAAGGAAAATCATTCCTGGACAACAAACACTTGTAACTTGAAGGCATTGGTATGAATATACAGGGCTACTTTTCAAACACTTGCAACGATTTAAAATTACTAGTAAGAGATCATTGTTAAATCACATTTTTAATACTATTATTATTCCACAATTATATTGCAAATGCGAAATGTAACTGTCTGTCTGTCAGCAAGCTTTTCAGGGCCTATTCGTTGAACCGATTTTAACGAAATTGGGTACAGAGCTAGCTTGCATTCCGAGACCGACATAGGTTACTTTTATCCCGAAAAATCAAAGTTTTCATTGGAGTTTTATGATTCTTTCGTTGTCTCTGATACTTGACAAACGTTAGCATGTGAACTACATAGTTCGCAGAAGTTTTTTACTAGTTCGTTTCTGCAATCAGTTGTTTGCAGGGTTTCTTTAAGCCCAAATAATATCACACACGATATAGTATCACGCTACGGGGTTAATTTTTTTTACAATTCCCGCAAATTGCTGATACGCGTGGCCGCCATTTTAGTTACGTCAGCACTAGACTGAAGTTTCGAGCTGATGGTATATTTTTATTTCGGCTGACTTTAAAATGACGTCATTTCGATGTTAATGAGACATGGTTCCAGCGCAATAGGAATTTGCGGGACTTTACGTCTACACATCGGGCCTAACCTAGGCTTGCCGAGATGTTTTACACGTCATTATCTAATACCTTGTATATCGTAGATACAATATTATACTTACGCAAAGAATCTTTTATATTGAAATTTAACCTTCCCCAGGTGGTCGACATAATGAAAACAAACGTGGAGAAGGTATTGGAGAGAGATCAAAAGCTCTCGGAACTCGACGATAGGGCAGGTACGATGTTTCAATATTAATTGTGTCAGCCTTTGAGAATTTTTTTTCTTCAGAACGTTTTGAAAGACTATTAAAAGCATCCTAGGCCATAACTTAATTACAATTAAAATCGCCCACTGAGTTATTCTGAGCTTTCTTATGAGGCACCTAGTTTTCGACCATGTCTCGGATCCATTATGTCATCACTGGCAACACGCACTGTTCGAAAAACCGACAGTACCCAAGGTACTAGAATCGTGACCTAACTCTGGAGTGACGTTGGAAGACCTCCACAAGAGTAGACAGATGACATCAATCGAGTCGCAGGGAGCCGCTGGATTCAAGCGGCGCAAGTCCGTGGAAGAAGAAATACCTACAAGAGACCTATGTCTAGCTGTGGACGTCTATCAGTTGATAATGATGATGATGAAAACAATTAAAATTTCGATTTAAAGTAGTAAACGATTTACATTTAAAACTTTTTACTTTAACTTTACTTTTTCAATAAAAATTGAGTTGAGAGTTGAGAGGCAAAAAAGCTGTGATAGCCTAGTGGTTAGGACGTCCGCCTTCTTATCAGAGGTCGGGGGTCCGATCCCGGGTACGCACCTCTAACTTTTCGGAGTTATGTGTGTTTTAAGTAAGTAATTAAATATAACTTGCTTTAACGGTGAAGGAAGACATCATGAGGAAACCTGCATACCTGAGAGTTCTCCATAATGTTCTCAAAGGTGTGTGAAGTCTACCAATCCGCACATGGCCAGCGTGGTTGCCTATGGCCAAAACCCTTCTCACTCTGAGAGGAGACCCGTGCTCTGTAGTGAGCCGGCGATGGGTTGATCATGATGATGATGATGATGAATCAATAGATTTCGAAAGTAAATCTATCTCTTCATATTGATAGAGATCACATTATGTTTTCATCTTTCAGATGCGCTACAACAAGGTGCGTCGCAATTTGAACAGCAAGCTGGAAAACTTAAAAGCAAATTCTGGTTGCAAAACCTAAAGGTATTTTATTGGTTTTACTTTTTTCTTACAAACGAAATACTTTCTCGTATAAATAACAATGAAATATGCATTTTCATATATATTTTCAAAATTTAACATTTGGCGCCAAACATGGCCTTAGTTCCAATTTGGGCGCCAATATTTTCAAAAATTTTATCACTGTTAAATACTGATGTTATTAATTTGTTGCCCGTGCAACCTGTGAAAGGAAAAACGTAGCCGCCATATTGTGACGTTATAGCTGTCAATATGGGATTAGCATAAGATAAAAATATATTTAATCTCATTTTATATACAAAATTGAAAATACTCCTTGCTAACCGTACTTTACAATTATCAGTGGACAGATAGAGCAAATATGCCGAGTCCATTATCAGATTGTACCTACACGTCATACACACCAGGGGTGTTACGGATATTCGCATCCACATCCGCAAATGTGGAACATTCGCAATAATTCAGAAATTCGCATCCGCATCAATTAATGCGGAGATTTTACAGATGCGGATTTATATTTGCAACAACTAATACCTGCAAAGAAAGTGGGTGAGTGCAGAATAGCGCGTGCCTCCGCATCCGCATATGCGGAACATTCGCATTAATTCAGACATCCGCAACCGCATCCGCTTTCGCGGATGTGAAGTTCTAATATTCCGCATCCACGACGACATCCGCGGATGTCAATATATTAGCAACCCTGATGCACACACATATTTTGTTAATGTATATAAAAATTATTAATTTAATAAAAAATATTAATAGTAAAATATATATTTTTGCAGATGATGATAATTGCAGCTGTCATTGGAATCATCATTTTGGCTTTAATCATTGGTAAGTAACACCACTAAAAAAATATAAAATTATGCACCTTAGAGAATGACGCTAATTTTTTTCTACATTTGATAAGATTTTAGACTAATCATGCCATTATTTTCTCTCATATTTTCAGCCAACTTTGTGTGAACGACTTTCGGTAACCGAAGTTTAATTTAGAAGTTACTTGTTATTATATAATAAATAGTGATAAAAAGTATGTTGTTATTTCGTAATTACTATTTGATAATAATAATCTCTTTTGGTAAGTGGGCAGTGTCGTTGTTGAGAAAGCTTGATGAAAAAGAACATGGTTGTCGTTGATGAAAATACGAGCCAAGCAAGCATTTTAGGATTTTACTTTTCAACGCCTTGTCATTTCTTTTCGGTTCGACTAACATTTTACCATGTTCTAATCATCATACAGCTCGACGGTAGTTGCGAAAATATTGCAACTAACAACTTTTTAAGTAAATATTCCCTAGCAGCCCTAGCGCGCTCTCAAGCGCATTCCATACAAACGTAATTTGGTTTTCATATTTTGAATATTAACCAATAATACTTAATGAATTTTTGTAGACACGTCCTAGAACCAAATTGTGTCAGTGGTTTGCCAGATTTGCGTAAAAATGTATTTTCTAAGTCACACAAGTCGTTTATCCCGCTTATCTTTAAAACTAAGTGGGTTGGGTGCCCATTTTTACAGAAATCTGGAAAACCACAGACATAGATATTAATTTCTAGATTATTCTATAAAACTTAATTGATCTTGATTGATTAATATTCAAATGAAAACCAAACTATCGTAATTTTGTAGGTAGCGCGCCACGAATAAACTTAATGGATACTTCGTCAATTCGAGAGGCTAGAACTTTTATCAGTGTGTTATGATTAGTAGCAGTTTTTCCAATTACCGTTAACCCTGTGTATTCGCCCTAAATGTTAGCTTTATCTGTCTATTGTATCTTCGTGAACAGTGAAATCGTGTGTTTCTGAAACCTTATGCCGTCTCTTTGATTTAAACCTGAAACTATGAGTCTTGATTTTTATTTGCAACTTGATCACTATATTTATTACTTACGGCTTTATATTGAAGATTGGTAGGAAGGTAGGCTGACTTTCTACAAAAATTTATGCGAGGGTAGCGGGGATGTGTGAAAATCATAGAGAATTCAACCTCAAGAGTACGCATACAGGTTTTGTATGAAAGCAAAATCGTAAAATGTTGGCGGGGGACAGGGTCTAAGAATACTTTGTTGTGATTGGTGGACTCAAATGTCAATTAAACCAAAACAATGTGCGGAATGTGGGTACTGAACGGGCGTGAGCCGACTTTTATGCTAAGCAACTGCCTAAGCTTGAAAATCGCAGATTGCTATGAAGTGATAAACCCAGCTGATGGAAGGCGCTATTGACGCTGTTATTTATCAAAGTTGCAAATTTAAATCGACTCAAAAAATCTGAGCTTTGTATTGCAATTGTGTTATCTTGTGTCTAATGCTGCTATTTAAAACTTACTGTAGACATACTTACCTATAAATTGATAATCAATAAATTGCTTTAAAACAAATTATATAATCCAAGTATGCGATGCTTATCCCGAATAAGCTCTACTAGCTTATTCCAATAAAAGCCCATATACAAAATACGTGAGTGGTCCCATAATTACCCGGCCTAACTATGAATTAGTAAAGGAAACGAAATTATCGAAAAACTATTTTTATTTTAGTAGCCTCTTTTTTAATATACTTAAACACACTTTTGAACAATATCTCTATCCGTTAAAAAATATACAGAATCTTTGCCTTCAAATGACTGAGGTAAGACGGCTGCTTGAAAATTTTTACCCCTCAAGCCCTGTTTCAAAAGGAAAACATAAGCCGCACTCACGAAAGAATGCTTTTCGATCGACAGTAGTACACTATCGTGGAGCAGGAACAGACCATTAGAGACCGTTTTGTCCCATAGTACATAATAATTCCATGTTTTGCCCATGCGTTTTTCTTTTGTTTCTACTGCAAATTTTATTCTGACTTCTTGTTGAAACATTTTGCAGTTGTCTATTTAATTACTGAGAAGACATACCCACAACACGATGAATAGAATAGAATGAATTAGAATGTATTTTGAATAGAATACCTTTTACAAGTGCTTTTGAATCGTCAAAATAATTTGCACTGGTTCGAAATGAAATTCCTACCGAGAAGAACCAGCAAGAAACTCGGCAGCATAATATGTCACACGCTGTTGCACATAACTAAGTATATTATCAGGTCAAGTCATTATGGGACCACCTTGTTACCTCCATGATTATTGGGAACCTTCAATTGCCCATATTACCTTCTCCAAGCAACCTCTAAGTAAAGATTTCATTCCATTAACTGAATTTTAAAGTGACAATAATCCCTTTTACATAGAATGCATAATGAACTGTCCAAAACAATTTTTATACATATTAATGGATTTCTTATATTTTCTAGGTCTGTAAACATTATTATAGAGGATTGAAGCCGAGGTACGTAAACTAGAAATTATTATTAATCCAAGCCAAAAATGTGTACCAACCTACCTATTTGAATTTTGTCAGCCGATACTTTAGTAAAGAAATTTTGGTCCTTCGAACTGTATAAACCAAAACTAAAGTGTAAATCGACGTAAAAATCTCTTACTCATATTAATTAATTAAAATTTAATACTAAATTAATTTAAAAAACCTGAAATGTATATATCAGGGGAATAGCCGAAAAAAAAACCCCCATATTACTTCCTAGTTCTTACGGCTTACCTATGTTAAACATCACTAAAGTTTAGTTTGAATACCTACACTGAGGGAAATCGTCTGATTTTAACCTTCCAAAAAAGATAGAACTTCTCCTCTACCTACCTATCGAATCGGGAAACTACGAAATTCTAACCGAAATTTTCTCCTTTTTGAAAGAAAACTTATGGAAGTAGAAATTCCGAAGGAATGTTTGAATTTTCTCATAAACGCGGCAATCTCCATTTTCGTCGATACTAAAATTAAAATAAGTTCGTAATGCGTGGACCTAAAAATTAGAAATTAATATAAATGATATTTTTCATTAAATTCTTTAGAACTCTATCCGATGAAAACATGATAAGACAAAGATTTCTCGATAGAAAAAAAATCTAAAGTTGGTCTAAAACCTTAGAGTTTTGAATTTTTCTCTTAAATGACAAAGTTTTTAAGGACGGAACTTTCATCTATACGTTTACCTAACGTGTTTAAAAATTTTCACTGTAAAGTTATTTCAGGCAATATACTATACCCTTTTTGTATTTACAGGTACCTTATTTCATCAACAACTCAACTCCACTCTGGCACAGCAGTCAGCAACATGTAAAATATACCTATCGTTCTTTTTTGTAGAAATTAGTTTTGTTGAGCGTTTTTTAAAGTTTCGGACTCTATGAATTCTATTTCATTACCGATTTACCTATATATTTATAGATGTTTTAAAATTTTAACATCACTCGTGCTATAATATATATTATGTATAATACGACTCCTTTAGTCACTATCAGCTGAACTACCTACGTCAAACAAAATAATTAGAGTATTTTTAGAAGATCTTTCTTTGTTAAAATATTTACCTTAAAAATTCGTAACAACATAAAATTGCTATTTGCTATACATATTATAGATACCTAAGGCTTATCGAAAATATACCATATCTTGTAATTTTAAATTGTGTTCAAAATGAGACGGATAAAATATTATTATAAAAAGTTTTATTTTCTTCAATTTGGACCAAAGTTTCTAATGTTGAATTGTTAGTTACCGCATTTATTTTTATACCCCAATATATTTTTTATCTGTCGTCTGTTTAGGGGGAATTAAAAAACCTTTAGCAATATTATAATGGATCGTACGTCTGACAAAATATAATAAAGTAAATAATATACAGAGTGTACCTAAGGGACATGCTAACTAAAACTTTTTGAATAGGTTAACGAAATCACAAATACCACTTATTTTAATTAAGTGACGGGTTACCGATTTAATACTAATGTTGTAATTTTTGAGCACGCAATGTATTGCAAACATTGGAATCACAACGTGCGCAGTCTTCGAGCAGAATAGTTAGGCTGAGATCTATAAAGCGCACTTTGATTTGCTCAGACTTATGGAACTACGCACGTATGGAACTTTAAATGTACATTGTTATTTTTTATTAAATATCGTCGATTTGTAGTTTTTTTTTATTTAAAAATCAATGTAGATTACATTCCATGTTTAGAAAAAAATGCAAAAAAAATATTGCCAGTCTGGAAAAGACCGATTAAAAATACCTACTAAATGCCTGGTCCAGTTTTCGTTAGCAACCTGCATTAAAACTCTAACTTACAAACCTGCTTACTTATTTGTTTTTTTTAAACATTTTATGAAAAATTTAAATATTTTTAATCAACTATTATTACTAATTTTATATTTACTTACTAGCTAATGTCTAAGCACGCGTTACAATGCAACTCGCGCGCCACCTATCATGCGCTGATAGTACTACTACTAGGTATGTCAGAATCCTTCTCGCAAGTCCCAAAACAACTGCACATAGTTTCAACTCAATCAGATGAACGATGCGCGAATGTGTAAATATAAAAACTATTTCTTTTTAATCAAATTAAACTGACTCAGTAAAGATTGAACTCTTGCACTCTATTTGGTGCAGTCAATATTTATAAGTATACTTTATTATTGGAGTTTGAACGTACTATCCACTATCTATTGCAGAATAGCGTCACGCCGCGTACATGCCTACCTTCTTACATATCTTTTCACATTTTCCATAACAGTAATTTTACTAAAGCGTATTACCAGCGGTGTGATGTATCTACCCTTAGTGTGACGCCAGCTTTATAGTAGAACTTTGATACCAATCTTTATAGATTTCTTTGACTGTTGCTTATAATATTTTTATAACCACTTTTAGATGTTGAATAGGTACATAGATTGTTTGTAAAAAAATATTTAAAGCTGGTCCATTCAAAACTATTTTAGACTAAATTTTCCTTATTATATTTTTCTATTTCAATCAGCTTAACAAAATATTTATTACAAATTTTTATTTTATAGGATAAAATTGCAGATTATAATATATAATTTTAGTTCTACCAAACCCTAAGCAAAAGGAACTATTTTCAATTTAGGAAATTGTTAATAATAGGTAACTTCTAATATTGTAGCACACTAATTTTTGACTAGACAAAATTGACGCGACTAAAAATTAACTTAGTCCATAGAAGCAAAGATTGCCATTATTTTGATTGTGTTAATTTTAATTTAGTCTTAAGTACAACAAAATTGGTCCAGAGTTTAATTAGTAAAATTACCTATACCTACCTATTTATTCTCCACTTCTGTATAAAACGAAAGTTCTATTTTATTGTTATTACGTACTTAGTATGTTATAATCATAATAAGCTATTACTTAGGTCTGCTTACAAAATATTGGTTATTCGCAATGTATATCGATACCTAATAAAATTGTTTATGTGTGTAAAATTGTATGTACGTACTTATAGCTTAATTAAGTAATATGGCGTTACTTTTAAACGTTAGTTAGGGGTTGTTATAGTTAAACAATGCTTTACCTTTTTCTTTGGAACGTCCTATTACATCTGTAATAGGACGTTCCAAAGAAAAAGGTCATCTGACAGGAAGAGATAAATTGGTGTGTAATTATTAACCTGCTGACCAACGTTTCTAAGTAAGGCACATGTTCGACCGCCGACGACTAGCGAAAAATGAGTTGAGCTAAACACTGAAACGTGTTGGTGAGCAACGAAAAGCAACTGTATAGTTAGAATAGTTTATCGCTAGGCTATGTGAGTACGACGGGCGATTAATCGCTCAGTCGTACATTATCCATGCGCAAACTGTGCGTTTTGACTACCAAAAAAGCGTCGTCGCCATTGATTTTTTCTTTGATAGCTCTTATCGCTGCGACAAACTTGTAGAGAGAGATCTCTCGCCGAATTTGTGACAATTTGCACAGTCAGTGATCAACTAATAATATATTTATACCTTTCATTGACATGGAATTATAATTTATCCATCAATTGTACGCACGCCGGTTCAGCGAGAAAATAGTCGGAAACTAATCGCTTCCTTGCGGCGGTGAGACAAGTGCCTAAGGCCGTTAATGTATAAAAATGCACTTGTCAAAGTGAAACTTAAATAAAAGATCATTGTGGTACGGTTTTTATAATATATAGGGGGGATTTTTTAATTACCAAATAATATTTTATCTAAGAAACAAATTTGGCATTTTAACAGTTTTGTACCTACTTACTAGAAATATGCCAAAATATCAATTAAATTCGTAGATTTTAAAGTTTATTTGGTTATTTAAAAATCGGCCCTTAAATGAAGATTATATTCATAAAGTTAGGATATTCATTATTGTATTTATTACTTTATATTTAGGTCCGATTTTTTAATTACCAAATAATATCTAACAAATTCGGCGTTGATCACAGTTTTGTACCTGCTAGAAATATGCCAAGATATCAATTTTATTCGTCTGTTTTAAATTTCATCTGGTTATTTAAAAAATCGCCCTTAAACTTAGGGTAATAATATTATTGTCTTAATTACTTACTTATACATGAATCTATTCATTATTGAGTCTAAAGTACCAAACATAGACGATTATGTCGCTTATTTATTAGTGAAATGCCTTTTTACACATACCCACGATAGTTATTTGTTATGCAAGGCTGCAAAGTTGTTATTTTGTCGCGAGAGTTTGTATCGAATTCCGAGCCAGCGAAGGATTCTAAGGTTCAAAAACAGAATGCTGAGCGTAACGAGAATTCAAAGACTCGAGTGCAAATAATTGCAGCCATGCGAAACACAAGTTTTCATCTCACTACAGCGAGGAATACGCTAGAGATGCTTGATACAAGAGGTGCCAGTAACTTGGAGGTTTCAATAAGAAGTTTCTACTTATATTAATTACTAGCTGCCCTGGCGAACTTCGTTCCGCCTAGCAGTCGATTCAAATTTTTTAATTTTTCTCTCCGTAACAACCATCCTCGTAGGTACTTCAAGGAATATTATAAAAAAAGAATTAGCGAAATCGGTTCAGCGGTTCTCGAGATTTGCGATGACCAACACATTTAGTGATTCATTTTCATCTTATAGATTAATTAGATTTTTTGTGAAGCAGTGTTGGTCCTATGTCCTCGCGCAAACTTAATTTCTTTGTTCTGTGAGAGTAACGTCTTAATACCTAAATTTGAATGGGAAAGCTGACTCTAATACTTATCTTGCAAAACTTCGCAAAAATTGGGCGCAACTCGCAAGTCAGACCGTGAAAGAGGTTCTAATTCAAGAAGATTCTTTAAATGAATATCAAGCATCAAGCAAACTTTGTAAACGGTCAGAATGCTTGACTCAAGCAAAAATCTACTTGACGTCAAGCCGCTTGACCGTCTCGGAAGCTCTTAAGATACATTATTAAAGTTTCATTAATTTTTTACAGTCTCGATGTGGAATCGAAAAAATAAATCAAAATGTTTTTTCTCGATTTACGTTAGCACGCTCATTGAAACGAGTAAACGGGGTATGTTTAAAAAAGCATCGGCAAATCGTGTAGTTAGTTTTCAGTTTTAGTCGAATTTATTATTTATTAAGTAAATGTTATTATAAATAGGAGTGTTTTATGGCGTTTTATAGCAGGTTTGTTAGATGTAGTTTAATTTATTAAACATCCCCCTTTTTTGAAACGCTAGGTAAAATTAAAATAGATACGATTCGCTCCGCCGAAATAAATAGGTTTTTTTAAATCTTTATTTCAAAAAAAAATTGTACATTTTTCCGCTTGACATCCTGAAACTCTCTTGAGTTTATGTGGATGTTGCACATTCCTCTTATAATACTGAACTAAGTTAGTTAATAGGTCCTACTATTCCAGATTTTTATCAGATTGGAATGGCATGGCCAGGAATTTTATTTTATCCACGTTTCAAAAATTGGGGCCTATTCACTGTAAGGTAAAACCAAATACACCAGAAATAGGTATAATTATATTGTCCTACAGTAGGCATTTTAATTATATTTAATTAATGTTTAATAAGGTAAAGGTGAAAAGTATTAAAAAACATGAGCATTGGGTATTTTTCAAAAATATATTATCAAGTAGGTACCTACATAGGTAGGTAGGTATTTTATTTTCTTTACGACTAGGTACATTAAATAACAAAAATATCTATAGAAAATGCAACATGCATATATTAAATTATATTGAATAGGTACTAGCTGACCCGGCGAACTTCGTACCGCCACAGAATATATAATAGTTCCTACTACCGCCGAACAGTCGATTCTTTTTCAGGCAATTTATTACATTTTTCTCTCCATAAGAACCTTCCTCGTACTTCAAGGAATATTATAAAAAAAGAATTAGCGAAATCGGTTCAGCTGTTCGAGATTGCGAGATTTGCGATCAGCAAAACATTCAGCGATTCATTTTTATATATAGAGAAGATTAATTATAATAATAGGTATGCAGATATTTTTAATAGGAATAAAATAGCAAACCTAAATAAGTAAGTATATGAAAGGAAAAGCTGATTAACTGACTGATATAATTATCAACGCACAGCTCAAACTACTGGACGGATAGAGCTGAGATTTGGCATGCAGCTAATAGCTATTATGACGAAGACATTCTCTATAAGAAAGGATTTTTGAAAATTAGGGGGTAAAATAGGAGTTTGAAATTTTTGTCCACGCGGACGAAGTCGTGGGAATAAGCTAGTACATTACAAATAATATTAATAATGATTTTAATGCTTTCTACCTTTATTCTTACTAACTTATAAAGAGGATGTGTAGATAATAAAATAGTTAGGTACGAAGAATAACGGCCCAAAAATATCCGATTGGCCGAATATACTTAATTATTTAAATAAACAAAATAGAGCGTAATTCAAGTTGCGCGTTTTGTAATTTAATGATAGGTGACTAGGTACCACCACACTAAACAAAACAAATCATGTAGGTACCTAACTTAAATTTGTAACTGGCAACCTCAAATGAAAATTCAGATTTAAAAATACTTATCTGAATTTGTATCTGAAAATGATATAATATATAAATAATAACACTTTAATTAAAAAACATAATGCTAATTATAACGTTAAAGATTTTTGGCACAGTCTACACGCTGCATTATGATTCTTGCTTAGTCACATAAAATAATTTCATTATAAAATACCTACTTTAAGTAGACTTTAAAAAAACAGCTAATTGCATATTTTATAAATCGCGATTTTATCTTCAATTTATTTAATTAAGTACGAGTATTCACGTAGCATGCTGTTTTCTTAAGTATGGTTTATACGAAGCCAGTGTGCTGGCGCCAGTCCTACTGGCTTGAAAAATAGATGGGCGCTCTATTCTCACCAGCGCTGTTAACAGTTTTTCAAGCCAAGCTAGGGCTTGAAAAACTGTTTATACAAGGCCAATACCAAGCCAGTGCTGACTGCCAGTGAGACTGGTATCCAGCTATGGTTTCGTATAAACAATGCTTTAGAACTGGGTTCCTCCGCGGCTGGGGTCGGTCGCGTACCTTGGTGGACTTTTTATTTGGACTGTCAGCTTTGTTAGCGTCGCATTGTTGTACTTTAAGGCTGAGATTTATACTGCTGTACTGTACTAGTTAATGTAGTTTGACTTTGCTTAGGCTTAAGTTTCAGTAAAAAAGAGGTTTATGCCACCGATATAACGCTGTCTTGTTTTAACAGTTGTTATTGTACTAAAAAAAACAGTGTTTTAAGTCTGAGTGCTCAAAGTCAAAGTGCTCTACAGATCACAGTCTAAGTAAAGTCTGAGCAAAGTCAAATTACGCTCTATATATCTCAGCCTTATTATAGCACACAATGCCAATGTGTTGGTGTTTGTATGTAGTCTGTAGTTTGTACGCGCGACTGGCATCAGTGTAGATCCTTCGGTCCTAAAATTAGATAACTTGATTTGGTTTAATATTTTAAATTAAAATGTTGTGCATAGTGATAAAATGCAAATAATAACTGAAATATATTTTAAAAGTATCTGTTACATTATTATTATAGACGTTAGATGTAGACGGAATTAAAATTTGTAAACCATTTTTGAATACACTAGTATAAACCTAAATAATATTGAGTAAAACATAGGTAATAGTAGTTTATGAATCGGTCCATAGTAGATGGTAATAAAACACGAGTGTTTTAATAGCATCGTACCATCATACCATAAATTAATATTATTACCTACATACTTAGAGCTAGCGCGCAGCACGGTGCGGTGAGTTGCGGTGCGTTTTAAAATCCGTAATCCGCACCGGATTATGATAGATTTAAATTCAAAACTGATTTTAAAACGCACCGCAACTCGCCGCACCGTGGTGCACGCTAGGTCTTAACAATATTGTGTATATCTACGTAAAATGTGATGTTTGTACGTATTAAATTGTTTCAATAATGTATTCAACTGAAATAAATATTGAATATTTAAGTGAAAAGTCTTTAAATGTTTTGTGGTAGATTATATTATATTATATTGTTTTTTGTATTTGAAACTTATACTTACTTCCATTCTAAATAATTACTTACTTACTTGCAATTAAATAATTATGATATTAGCTACGTAGGTATATTTTATTGTAGGTATTATTTGAATTTCCATAAATAAGTTGCAATGGTACCTACCTTACGGCTGCTTAAATTAAAAATATTATGATGCCATGTACATTTAAGTAAAAAATAATATGAACCGAACCCCAACTTATGTTTTTGATACGTAGATATTAAGATGAAAGATAGACTCGGTTAAAAATATTTTTCGACATTTTGAAGATATTTTGTTTTTTGCTAATTGAGTAAAAGAAAAAATCCTTTAACAAAAGTAAAACTTTCAAATACAACAAACTTCAAAATATTGATACAAATCAAATCGAACATAATTAATCAATGTAATCTCATTTTAAGAGCCATAGCAACTACAAATAAATTTAAATCTGTATGTATCGTTAGTTTCATTGTAATTATTGCTTCAATAAATTAAAGCAACTTTAAATAAATATTTTTTTTCCTTATAACCTAAGTACTATGGTACCTACGATATCAATATAATATTAAGATCAATATAATCATCATCATCATCATCATTATCAACCAATAGACGCCCACTGTTGGACATAGGTCTGTTGTAGGGACTTCCACAGTCCACACGCCACGGTTTTGCGCCGCCTGGAATTCAGCGGCTCCCAGAGACCCGGCTGATGTCGTATATCCTCTTAGTGAGGAGTCTCCAAACATTGCCCTTTCCGATGCGAGGTCGCCATTCTAGCACCTTGGGACCCCAACGTCTATCGGATTTTTGAACTATGTGCCTTGTCCATTGCTACTTCAGCTTAGCAACCCTTGAGCTATGTCGGTGACTCTGGTTATCCTACGTCTCTTCTCATTTCTGATTTGAACACGTACAGAAACATTAAAATTAGCTCTTTCCATCTTCACCCGCTGAGTGACCCTGAGCTTTCTTATGAGGCCCATCAATCATATTAAATAGGTACTTATCAATAAAATTACATATTATACTTAGTACGCGACAGGCCGAGATGACAAACGGTGTATGAGGCGGGGGGACGCCTCGCACACCCGCATGTCACCCGCGTTCGCCTGCACCGGGGTAAGCGCGGGGACTGTGTGGGTGTGCAGGGCGTTCCCTCCCCAATTGTCATTTCAATCTGTCGCGTACCATACTTACCAAAATATAATAATTTTAATTAATTAAGTGGGTATCTACAATATTCCTCGCAAGTTGCTGGTGCAGTAACTTGAATACTATAATATAAAATTATAAAAACACTTTTATAAAAAGCGACTACAAAATGTAGGTACAAGATAAGGTAGTGTAAACATCATAATATTACTTTACTCTATGGTAAACATGTTTGAACAGTAACTGAGTAACACAGAGCAAAATATTCATGCCTCGCGGGTAGGCGCCAAGGCGAGGCGTCCATAATTACGTCATTTCCGCCTTGATTAAGGTGCATATTACATGACGCAAAGTGCTTCAACTTGGCGATTCACTTGTCGCAGGTATCAAGCAATGCGTATAGATCGATCAAATAGAGTAATTATATGAGGGCGCCACTTTCGTTCTTGTGGTAACATTACGACGTACTACAACAAAACAATATTAATATTTGATATTTTTTTAAATTATTAAAAACACTGAAGAAGCAGTAGGTATCTGCAACAAGTTTTAGCAACAAGTTTCGGCTCTAAGACCACTACAGAGCCAATCATTACTAAGAGAAGTACAAGTGTTCCTATTGCGACTTTCAGAGTGCATGCAACATGTCGATAAGGATTGATGATACGAAAAAATAAACCATAAAAAACTGAGTTGTCAGAGTAGCTACGGGTAACTTTAGAAAGGTGTCTAACATTGTGAATTAATGATTCAATGGAATTATGGTACAAAAATTATAAAAAAAAACTCAATCACCTGTTGTAAAAAATTATTTAATGATTTATCTAAGACCGCCTAATTATTAGTAAGCTACTCAATAAAATTTATATTTAGTTAAATCGTATCCTAAAACCCTTTATTAAAGCACTATTATGCCAATCCTACCTAGTTACCTCTAGGAAGTTACTTATTTTAGTAATTATTTACTAATTTTATACCGCTTCCTAATATGCTTCCTTTTTACTCTGCTTGTGTGAGCTCAATGTAAAATAAAGAAGTACACAACTGAGCTACATACATACATCACTATCAAGTATCAAATATCCATCAAATATCATTACCGATTTGACATTAGCTAATGTCAAAAAGGGTTGTTACCTACTTGTTTAATTCACAGAGTACATTATTATATTGTGGCTAATTCCTTTGTACACAATCTCTAAACTAAACTAAAATGACACGTCTAAATCGATTGCTATCTCTGTCATAATATTGCTTGCGGAAAAGGATAGCAGTAGATTTAGACCTGTTAATTTAGTTTAGTTTAGAGATTGTGTACAAGAGAATCGGCCCCAATTATATACTTAAAAATTATATTTATTTTTATTTACATTACATAGCAGTTGCAGGCTTGCAGATTATTTTTAAAAATCTAATTTCATTTCTATAATTATGCATCATTATTAATGTTTATCAGTTTTCTTATCATTGATGGAGTTCAAAACGCCAATTTAAAGTCTTGGAAACGAGTAAGTTTAAATTTTTTAGGTATTTCACCATATTGCCAAACTCAAAAACTTTTTTTGTTATTCAGACCTAGATTTGAAGATAAACCGGCGTGAATTTATTTGTGAGATAGCCCCTTATTTATAGGTAATCATTAGGATCATTATTCTAAAATGTTGTGTTAATCAACTGGCAGATTATTATCTAAAGTGTGAGGGTGTAATTTTGTGTTAAGTTTTTTTTAATAATCTAATATTCGGCAGTTAAATGTTTATCTATAGCACAGAGAGCCCTAATGTAGACATTGGACTCAGCCAGTCTTACCTTGTTACATTATTATATATTCTTCACACTAATAAAGGTAACTACCAGGTATATAAGGTATAGGTAGGGGTATAAGGTAACGGTATGTTTTGTATACTTACTATACAAGCATTATAATATGACAAACCAGCTATACTGCCCTGTCTTGGCAAGGATGGAACATCTTAAAAATTTTCCTTAGTTGGGCTCTATTTATATAGACAAATAACATGTAAAAACATGAAGTGTCTAGACCAACTGGTCACAAGGGAGGAACTGAATTTTCAGAATAGAAGTCAGTCAACCAGTTTTTACTTTTATATAATACTATAATAATGCCTGTAACTTATACGTGTGGATTTAGGTTTTGTAGAGAGAACCTACATGTATAATCTCAAGTTTGTAGGTAGTTTAAACCTACACTGCATCCAAACTCGACAACAGTTTGAGATTTATGTTAGTCAATTTCTCCTTTAATATGTATTAAAAGAGATCATTAAATAGTGTATTTCTACATAAATATAATATACATCATTTGATTTTGTAGACAGTTAAAATGTTGGAATTGCCTCGTATAACGAGAGCGCTACGGGCACACACACAGCTAGACAAGCCACGTTGCCTCAAACCTAACCCCAATGTGAAAATAGCTGTTGTTAAACTACCAAGCAACCTTCAAAGGTAAGGTCTACTCATGTAATGATTTTAGGTTCATTTTGTGGTTTAACAACATTTATATTATAAAGGTATAGGTAGGTAGAGAAGTTATAAGGGGAAGTTTGAAAATAGCACCAGTGGTAGAAAAGATGAGGGCTAATAGGCTGGCATGGTATGGGCGTATAATGCGGAGGGAAGAAAGCCATGTCATTAGAAGAATGTTAAATATGCATGTGGAAGGAAAAAAAAGGAGAGGATGATCAAAGAAAAGGTGGATAGATTGCGTGAAAGAGGATATGCGTGTAAAAGGGGTGGATAATACGTTGACGGATGACAGAAGTGAGTGGAAGAAAAAGACATGCTGTGCCGACCCCACGTCGCGTGGGATAAGGTACGGAAGAAGAAGAAGAAGGTAGGTAGAGAAGTACAATTCGAGTTGTCATGAGTGTCTCACAAAAGGAATTCAAGAACCAAATTACAACGTTACACTGAATTGACATTGGCGGAATTATCTCCACTGAATTGACATTGGCGGAATTATTGGGGACTACAAAACCGCAGTTCAAAGAGCCATAGAGAAGAAAAGAAAAAGAAGTATCGAACTAATTGCTTTCTCACTCTATTCAGTGTCCAGTAACACTCACAACATCACTATTAAGTATTAACTTGTCGTGAGACGCTGTCCTAGTTTGCACCACAGTCTTGCTATTTTATCAAAACTTTATTGTCAGAATATGTTGACTTTTCAGGTTCAAAACTATCACAGACATTACCAACCACATCATAGAGAATGAGCCATCATCAAATAGCATCATGGATCTGCTGGAACAGCTCAAAGAAGCATGTAAACTCCTCGCGGGAGAGGCTTCAAGTGATGTTATTGATGATGCTGCTGTATTCACATTGCGAATGTTCCTGGATCAAGATATTGTTATGCTGAAACATCTGTCCCAGCTTAAACAGATGTTTGGAAATGTTGCATCATCTACTGCTACTAAGATTTGCGCGGTAACTACATTTTTTCTCATTATACCTAGAGAATGGCCCATTTATTTTCTACTAGACAATGGTCTACAAATTTGGTATCTCCTAAAGGTTGATTTTTTTTCAGATTGTAACAGAAATATCTAACTTAGCAACAGATGATACAAAAGAATACATCAAGACAGAAACAAAAGAGGCCAAACAAAACGTTAAGCTATGGGGTGAAAACATACAATGTCACTATATCCCATACAAACCGGCCAAGAAACCATTAGCAAAGTTAACCAAGAAACCAGCCACGGCTAGCGCTTTCGTCACAGACTTCACTATGAAATATAGCAATCAAACTACGAATAAAGAAAATATTGCTGCGTCTTTACAGCCGCTCTCTAGAGTAAGTTAAAACAGAAGATTTCTTACATTTTGAGTTTTTACTCTTCAAAGGAGAATTTTTATCACTTCAAAATTATTTTCTCAAAAACTATACACGTTTTCAGAGTGTGAAACGAACATGACTCCGAATAGTTGGATGTGCGTGCCCGGGATCGAACCCCCGACCTCCGATTAGGAGGCGGACGTCTTAACTGCTAGGCTATCACAGCTTATACTAGGCTAGCACAGCTCATACATTTCACCATTCCTTATTTTGTTTTAGTTCAGCAAAGTCTGGTTAGAATCAAAAGTAAAAGAACTGTATGGGAGCTCAACTGGCATATCAAGCACGGATATATTACAATCAATAATCACTCTTCTGAATTCGCCGAGAACGAACGACGAACTACAGAATGACTTGTTTGAGCTATTGGGTTTTGATAAGTTTGAGTTTATTGAAGAGATCTTGCAACATCGACAAGAGATTACTGATAGCCTCAGAGCGCCGCCGCCACAACCTTCCATAACTGACTGTAAGTTGATTAAAAGGGCTTTGAAGATTTTGGCTTTTGATTTTTTCCGAAATAGTGACCACACATAAAACCTGTATTAGCTGGAATCCATACAAACAAGTATGATAAAAAAGAAAATCGCTATTTTCTTGTCAGGCTCCATCAGTACCCTTATTATAAATGCAAAAATGTGTTTGTTTGTTGGTTTGCCTTCAATCACGGATCATTCAATCAATCCCAACGGAGCAACGGATTGACATGATTTTTTTGCATGGGTATAGTTAAGACCTGGAGAGTGACATAGGCTACTTTTTATCCTGGAAAATCAAAGAGTTCCCACGGGATTTTTAAAACGCTAATTCCACGCGAACAAAGCCGCGGGCATCAGCTATTACTAAAATATTACTTTAGGGGGAATTTATTATGATACCCCACTTTTACTTTAAAAGTTTTTTTTTGTATAAAAGAATATTAGCCAAGTTTATCATGCTGACTAATATTCCCCTTTTCTCTCCAATTAAGTGTAAAGCTTGTGCTAGGAGTAGGTACGACAATTTATAGTGCAACGGGTAGGGTTTGAACCGGCGAAATTTCTGTTTTCAGTGCACTCCTTTAACCGTTGAGCTATCGACGCTCTGAAAATACTAATTATTTGTTCGTGAACACGTTTTAGTATTTTTTGTGATGTAACCACAACTGGTAACGCATCGTGTGGCCTTAGTAAAACACTTTTGTAAATTTTGTATCCATAGTGGCAGCACTTCTACCAGAAAACAAAATGCCGCAATATTTATGCCAAGTATCAGTACAATCGGGGCAAGAGAAAATGATAGCAAAACTTGTCAGGAAGGAGGAGAAAAAGGCCAAGACGAAAAGGCAAGACGAAGAGGAACAAGAACAAGAAATCAATATTGCACAGCTACGAGCTAAAAGGTTCGTATGAAGCCACACACGGGACGTCGCGTCGCGTGTTTCACAAGTTGCATGACAAGATTTTAATCATCATGATCAACCCGTCACCGGCTCACTACAGAGCGCGGTTCTCCTCTCAGAGTGAGAAGGGTTTTGGCCATAGTCTACCACGCTGGCCATGTGCGGATTGGTAGACTTCACACACCTTTGAGAACATTATGGAGAACTCTTAGGCATGCAGGTTTCCTCACGATGTTTTCCTTCACCGTTAAAGCAAGTGATATTTAATTAATTAAAACGCACATAATTCCGAAAAGTTAGAGGTGCGTGCCCGGAATCGAACCCCTGACCTTCGATTAGACGGTGGACGTCCTAGCCACTAGGCTATCACTGCTTCTTTGAGATTTTAGTGAGCTGCTGCTGCTGAGATTTTAATAGTAAAATAAAAAACCCAGTCAAGTGCCAGTCAGGCTCGCACACGAAGGGCTCCGTACCATCGCACAAGATATAACACTTATGTGCAACACTGGAAGTTAATGATGGACAGCGCCATCTACATCTGATTTAGTAAACTAATTATTTATTTAATCGTGAGCACATTTAATTTTTTTGAAGTAACCATAAAGTCGCGGTTTCCGGATTTTTTCCTTTACTTATGCTATAAGACCTACCTACCTGCCTCATGATTCTAGTTCAACGGGAAGTGCGAGAACCCTATAGGTTTTGATTACCTTGTCTTGACAGACACGACAGACGGACAATTAAGTGATCTTATAAGGGTTCCTTTTGAGGTACGGAACCCTCCCTCCTCCCATCCCTCACCTTAAGAGACAAGACCAAGAAAGTGTAATCGATATAAAACTCGCTGACAATTTTTTTTTTTTTTAAATCAATTACAGAAATGCAGCACTTTCAAAGCCAGTGGTACCATTTTCTACAACAAAGTCAAATGTGGATCCTGTATTGCAAAAGATTTCATATTCTCAAACAAAAGTGCAATATCCAAATGTATTCGATTCGTCCATAAATGCAAAAAATTCTGCTGGTAATAATAATCATTTATCTACCATTATTCTTAAGATCTTGTTATAAATTTTAAAAATATATATAGTACAGTACGCGGCCGAAAGTGATGAACATCAGCCTTTAGAATGACATTTCATCTTTGTAGACCGTTGTCTCTGTCACTCATACGCATATTATGACGTTTTGTCGGACTCAACGACCGAGCCAGTGCTCTACAAATCTGCTGTCTCCTTCTAAAGATCGATGTTCATCACTTTTGGCCGGGTACTGTACCTACTTATTAAAAATGTGTCACTTCGCTTTATTCACGTACCTACATCTTTAATCTAACATATAAAAGGAAAAGGTGACTGACTGACTGACTGATCTATCAACGCACAGCTCAAACTACTGGACGGATCGGAGTGAAATTTGGCATGCAGATAGCTATTATGATGTAGGCATGCGCTAAGAAAGGGTTTTTAAAAATTCAACCTCTAAGGAGGTCAAATAGGGGTTTGAAATTTGTGTAGTCCACGCGGACGAAGTCGCGAGCATAAGCTAGTATGAAAATAAATTGCTTTAAAATATTTTTTTCTATTAAAATACTGTTTGGCCATGATTCTAGCTATTTGGAGCCATGGTGGCAAATCCGTGTGTTGCCATTGGCCGTTTACCTAAAACGTATTATTGTTAATGATTTACATCGCCTAGCGCGGCACGCACATACGCAGATTTTTTTAACGAGTGCTTAACAATTGGGTATTTGACTACATCAAAAATAAATTATTTCTCAGGGATTATTAAATAGAGGGTCTTACAAAACACGTAAAATCCACGTCCTTTGTTAGTTTTAAGTATAATAACCATTTTAAATTATCGATTAAACTAAAAAAAGCACGTCAAATGATTGTGACGTCACACACCGGTATTTCATAGAATATTGCATACTAAGCACGCGTTTTGACGTTTGATAAAAAGTTACTTATTTGACTAGTTGTCAAATACCGTATTGGAGTTTCAATATACTTACATTAATGGTTGGTAGGTTTCGTCTCCGGCTTAAAACTGACGTTACCAGAAAATGCTGCAAGAAAAGATACGAAGGAATACGAGGAAGTCGTGATACCCAAAAACGAATCCGGGCCATTGGAAGTCGGGAATAAACGCGTACCAATTTCTTCATTGGACGAGGTAATTAAAAAAAACATTATCACTAACTTCTCCCCGCGATTCGGTGTCGTTTTGTGGTAGAAACCTTTTACGATTTAAATTAATTAATCGTACTCATGAAAATTTCGATTACGATCAATTAATTTTAATCGTTAATCGCGATTAGCTTTTTTAACGGTAATTTTTAATCGTTAATCAGATTAACTTTTTGCTAGCATTGATATAAGTCCCGTAAATCGCTATTGCGCTGGAACCAATTAACATCGAAATGAGGTTATTTTGACCTCAGCCGAAATAAAAATATACCATCAACTCGAAACTTCAGTCTAGTGCTGACGTCACTAAAATGGCGGCAACGCGCATTAGTAATTTGCGGGACGTATACAGGGCATAATAAAAAATTGACATTTTCAGATCGGTCAAATGGCATTTGAAAACATCAAAGAACTGAATCGGATACAGTCCGTAGTATTCCAAACGGCCTACAACACTAATGAAAACCTTTTAATATGCGCACCAACTGGAGCGGGCAAGACGAACATAGCCCTGCTCACCGTGGTACATCAGATCAAGCAGCATATTGAAAACAATGTTATCATGAAGAATAAATTTAAAGTAAGTTGATATATTTCGAGTATCGAAACAATAAAGTCAACCCAAAATGGAGCTACAGTCCGACAAGGCACTCTTGGCACTTGAATGACATTGACAGGGGGGCGCTGTTGGAGAACAAAGGCTTAAAATATTCAAACAAGAACACAGGGGACACTTGACGGCAACGTTAGTTCCGATTTTGCCACGTGCCAAGATAGCCTTCATGATCAACCCATCGCCGGCTCACTACAGAGCACGGGTCTCCTCTCAGAGTGAGAAGGGTTTTGGCCATAGTTTACCACGCTGCCCAAGTGCGGATTGGCAGACTTCACACACCTTTGAGAACATTATGGAGAACTGTCAGGCATGCAAGTTTCCTCACGATGTTTTCCTTCACCGTTAAAGCAAGTAATATTTAAAATTACTTAAAAACGCACATAACTCCGAAAAGTTAGAGGTGCGTGCCCGGGATCGAACCACCGACCTCCGATTGGAAGGCGGACGTCCTAACCACTAGGCTACCACAGCTTCTAGCCTAGCCTAAGTAAGATAGCCTTGTCGCACTGTAATGTCTATTGTTTTGAGGTTTGGATTCCTCTATGCTTCTACGGCCAGCGTTCTATGCAAAGACATTGTAAAACAAAAATCTGCAGTACTAAAAAACGATACAGTATATATCCGCAACGTCTTAATGCATAGGGACACCCGGACACCAACCGGTGGCCCTACCGCGGTTGTTTGACAGCTACAATGTCACGATCGCAATCATCTCTGATTGGTTAATGCTCGCTCACTATTGGCCACAATGCATTGTTGTAACAAGAATCGCACAAATTCAGCCAATCAGAACAATTGAGATTGTAATAATGATTGATGCAGGTTTTAGACAATCGCCCTGCTGAATTCGTCCGCCATATCGCATGCACTATGTTCGCTCGTGCGGACACAAGAGCATGCCAACACCTCCATGGCATAGCCCCACTTCAAGCAAAACCACCGGATGGGCGTTCGCTGCCCCGCGAGCTCCCAAGTCCCACATCTATGATGCCTCTCAACTTAGGCATCAGTGGCGACGAAGAGGACGACGCATTGGACATGACACCCCAATCACTGGAAATGACACCCAACTCAACGGATATAACACCGTATCCACCGGATTTGACACCCAATATCATCGATAATACCGGTCCACTAGACCACAGTGTCCCAAGGACGATGCTCGCCCTCATCCCAATGTAAGGAAGAGGGCTGAACGAAATAGCCTGTGAGAAAACCCTCGGGCAAGTAGGGCTCGGCCTCGAGGCCCATACGCCCGTCGAGAAGACGGCATAAAAAACGACTAAAACAATATTATGTTCATTTTACGCTGACTTTGTAGTGTTTCGCTATTCTATCAATGTTGGAGAAATGAAATACATTTTGTATTTATTTCTTGTACTTAATATAAGCCGAACTTATCATACAGATACAAAATTACTTTCTTACAGATTATCTACATAGCTCCCATGAAAGCTTTAGCGTCGGAAATGACAGCCAGTTTCGGCAAAAGGCTGCGGGGTTTAGGTATAGCTGTGAAAGAATTGACAGGTGATATGAAACTGACGAAGACCGAAGTTCAACAGACCCAGATGATTGTTACTACTCCTGAAAAGTGGGATGTGGTTACTAGGAAAGGAGCCAGTAAGTATTATTGTACACAAGGTGATGCCCGCGACTTCGTCCGCGTGCGTTTACGTATTTCAAAATCCCGCAGGAACTCTTTGATTTGCCGGGATAAAAGTAGCCTATGTCTTAATCCAGGGTATAATCTATCTCCGTTGCAAATTTAAGCCAAATCCGTCCAGTAGTTTTTGCGTGATTGAGTAACAAACATCCAAACACCCACACTTTCACATGTATAATATTATTAGGATTAGGATTTGGATCAATATTTAATTTCAATATACAGGGTGTAACCAGAACGCTAGCAAAAACTTAGGGATATTGTTATACTACCTAAACACAATCCAAATCCAGTAACCATTTGCCTCATTTTGTAGTTTTAATTATTTAGTATTTTTCAAACCTGCAATGTATATCGTGCAAAACTCGGGTTAATGCCCCACCTACGACGCGGCATCGACTCCAAGTGGCCTACTTACGCAACATTCGTTGATCTCTCTGAGCTCAGTCAGATGTTTTATTTGTAATACAGCGTGAACTTTTACAAAATATCGGACTTTTTAAAATATTTTTAGCGCGGGTGACGTGCGGAGCGTCTCTCCGCCTCATAGGCCGATTGCTACCTTGACCTGTCGCTTACTATACATATTTACTCTATATATCTGAACTGACGACTCCAATATCGCAGCCAAGGGCTAACTTGTAATTGGATATGTAATCGAATAAAAGCAAAAATAAAATATTTCACAAAGTTAACATACTTCACAATTTATATTTTAGCGGATACCGAGCTCGCGTCAATAGTAAAACTGCTCATAATAGACGAGGTGCATCTATTACACGGGGACAGAGGGCCTGTAGTAGAAGCGATAGTAGCTAGGACTCTGCGCCAAGTGGAATCCACGCAGAATATGATACGAATCGTGGGCCTATCTGCTACATTACCTAACTACATTGATGTTGCCAGGTGAGAATGAACTTTATGCTTAGGGTACAAAGTTTATTTTGCAATGTAACTGCTCATAGTACAATAGATAGAACTTGAAAGTCAAATGGACTCCACTCAGAATATTTCTACGAATCGTGGGGCTATCTGCTACATTACCTAACTACATTGATGTTGCCAGGTGAGAATGAACTTTAAGCTTAGGGTACAAAGTTTATTTTGCGATGTAACTGCTAATGTATAAGTCCCACAAATTGCTAATGCGCGTGAGCGCTATTTTAGTGACGTCAGCACTAGACTGAAGTTTCGAGCTGATGGTATATTTTTATTTAGGCTACGTCAAAATGACGTCATTTCGATGTTAATGAGTTCATGGTTCCAGCGCAATAGCAATTTGCGGGACTTATAGTACAATATATATAACTTGAAAGTCAAATGGAGTCCTCTCAGAATATTATACGGAATGTGGAATACTGCTACATTACCTATCTTGACGTTGCCAGGTGAGAATGAAGTCTATCTTAAGGTCATAAAGTTGAAATTTCAATACTTGGTACCTATAGCAGACACATAACGTCGAGTTTAAAAAATACCCTCTTAGAATATGATACGATTGTGAGCCTGTCTCAAGAATGAGCGTTATAGCACGGGTTTACAATTAAATATTCTAAAAACCACTCATGATCGGATTCGGATTGTAAGTAGGTGAACGTGGTCCAGCTATCTTGAACTAGCTGACGCCCGTGACTTCGTTCGCGTGGATTTAGTTTTAAAAAATCCCGTGGGGATTTGATTTTCTGGCATAAAAAGTAGTCTATGTCACTCCAGGTCTTTAACTAATAGTTAATCTTTAACTATACTCAAGCAAAAAATCACGTCGATTGCGACATGATTGAAGGACAAACCAATAAACTAACAAACAAACAAGCATACTTTCGCAATTATAGTAAGGGAAGCGATTTGCTAAGTGAAAATGAACTTTACGATGTAGTCATAAAGTTAAGTTTTCATCTTACAAAAATGCAATGAAAATTTTAGGTTCCTCCGTGTGAATCCAAATGTTGGATTGTACTTCTTCGACTCACGTTTCCGGCCGGTGCCTTTGGAACAGCAATTCATTGGGGTCAAAGACGTCGGTACTGGAGGCGGCGCACATTTAAGACAGGTCTTTTTTTACTTACATTTTAATATAAAACTTAGCATCGGGCTTACTTCGGGCACAATTATAAATATAATAAAGACCTTTAGTTTTACTCTTGTGCCTTGTACTTTTTTTTCTTTTTTTATTTAGGGGCTTTTATATTTATATACATGTCAGCCCCATTATAATCTAATACATACAATCAAAACAAGAAATTCTTACCCATTACGAAATAACACAAATACTAAAAAAGAAAAAGTTAAAGAAAAAACAAAATAAAAAGTTATACTGTCTTCAAGAAATAAGGCTTATGAATTTGAACAGACTTATAGCATCCTTAGACGCAGGACGGGCCACTTACCACGTCAATGATAAGTCTATGCTCTTCTTTAATATAGCAAAGCGTCAAGTGATGTTCTTCCTTCGTTCACATAATAGTAGATATAATCACCAGCTATCCAATGAGACGATTCCTCGTACTTTCGAAGTTAGTAAAAATATTAATATGCCTGTTAGACTCTAGAGAGGCGCCTATGAGGTGCTTGCCTAGGGCGCTCTCGACATTTAATCCGCCTCTGCTTGTACTCAGCAGTGAGGAGGGAACTAGGTAGGAGGGAAATAGTTCCTTAGCACACAAGTAAATACTCATAGTACGCGACAGGTCAAGATGGCAATCGGGGAGGGAATGCCCCGCACACCCGCACATCCTTCGCGCTAACCCGGTGCGAGTGACGTGCGGGTGCGCGGGGCGTCCCCCGGTCTCATACCCCGATCACCATCTCAACCTATCGCAGACTATATTGTAGCATCATCATCATCATCATGATCAACCCATCACCAGCTCACTACAGAGCGCGGGTCTCCTCTCAGAGTGAGAAGGGTTTTGGCCATAGTCTACCACGCTGGCCATGTGCGGATTGGTAGACTTGACACACCTTTGAGAACATTATGGAAAACTCTCAGGCATGCAGGTTTCCTCACGATGTTTTCCTTCACCGTTAAAGCAAGTGATATTTAATTAATTAAAACGCACATAATTCCGAAAAGTTAGAGGTGCGTGCCCGGGATCGAACCCCCGACCTCCGATTAGAAGGCGGACGTCCTAACCACTAGGCTATCACTGCTACTAGCGCCCTATAGCCCCCTATAGAGTCTTGGAATCATCACCGATTTTATTTATTTCATACAGATACAAATGATGAATGAAATATGTTATGATAAAGCCATCGAAATGGTCCAAAAGGGCCATCAAGTGATGGTATTCGTACACGCGCGTAACGCGACTCACCAAACCGCGATGATTCTCAAGGAGTTGGCCCAAAAGAAGGGCCATTTGAAACACTTTGAGCCGGAAGATTCAGGAGCATTCCTTAAAGCTAAGAAGAGTATTGGGAGCAGTCCCAATAAATTGTTGGCGGAATTGTTTGCATCCGGTTTTGCTTGTCATCATGCTGGTATGCTGAGGAGCGATAGGTGAGAAGCTTTACTTTTTAGGGTTCCGTACCTCAAAAGGAAAAACGGAACCCTTATAGGATCACTTTGTTGTCTGTCTGTCTGTCGGTCTGTCAAGAAACCTACAGGGTACTTCCCGTTGACCTAGAATCATGAAATTTGGCAGGTAGGTACATCTTATAGCTGACATTTGGGGAAAAATCTGAAAACCGTGAATTTAGGGTTAGATCACACAAAAAAAATTAAATTGTGGTCATGAACTAATAATTAGTATTTTCAACTTTCGAAGTGAGTGACTATATCAAGTAGGGTATCATATGATAGGTCTTCACCTGTACATTCTAAAACAGATTTTTATTTATTTTAATGCATCATAGTTTTTTAATTATCGTGCAAAATGTCGAAAAAATACGACTGTAGTACGGAACCCTCATTGCGCGAGCCTGACTCGCACTTGGCCGGTTTTTTATATCAATAGCGAGCAAACGAGCAGGTGGGTCACCTGATGCTAAGTGATGGCACTTTTTTGTAGGAATATGGTGGAGAAATATTTCGCTGAAGGCTATATCAAGGTGCTCGTATGTACATCGACCTTGGCTTGGGGAGTCAACCTGCCAGCACACGGCGTTATAATAAGAGTACGTAATATATTATATTCTGTAAAAACCATTCACGCGCCATTTTAACATTTTGTGTCAAATTTCATGTCAAAACTACGATTTTAATCCTCATTTTAAAGGACCCATAGAGTAAAATTAGCGCGTGAGGAGTCATTCTTTACAGACTATACATTTAAACTCATGTATTTTACTAAGACTAGTGTATAAAGGTTACACGTACTAATGTTTTTTTGTAGGGTACAGAAATATACGACCAAAGTCACGGCACATTCGTAGACCTCAGTATACTGGATGTGCTACAAATCTTCGGTCGCGCAGGAAGGCCTCAGTTCGACACGTCTGGCACTGGCATTATAATCACCACGCACGACAAACTTACACACTATCTGAAGTGTATGACCAATCAGTTCCCCATAGAAAGCAACTTTATCAACCTTTTGGCCGACAATTTAAACGCTGAAGTAAGTATTTCTATAGATTTTTTTAATTGTAAAGCATATTGGATATGCTACAAAACCGGTAAAAGTGGAAGGCCTCAGATCGACACATCTGGCACTGGCATTGTAATTTACTTTAAATTCAAAAAGAACTTGTTACGTCGCTAAAACTTATTTAATACTATTATACTTTGACTTTATTCTTATTTTGTACTAATCTTGCTTTATAATAAACTAGCTTATGCTCGCGACTTCGTCCGCGTGGACTACACAAATTTCAAACCCCTATTCACCTAGGAGTTGAATTTTCAAAAATCCGGAAATTTCAAAAAAGCGGATGCATACGTCATAATAGCTATCTGCATGCCAAATTTCAGCCCGATCCGTCCAGTAGTTTGAGCTATGCGTTGATAGATCAGTCAGTCAGTCAGTCACCTTTTCCTTTATGTAAGCATGCAAATGAATAATATTTAATATCTAGTAATGATAATTTAATAATTTTAATCCTATTCTTATTGTATTTTAAATTGTAACCTTTTATTGTATCTTTAATATTTATCATTTTATTGTACCTAAAGTTGTATTTGCAATACCCTGACAGGGTCTCGTGTACTTATATTTAGCTTTAAGCACCCACCATCAATTAATGTAAATGTACATGAAAGCAAATAAATTTAGTCTGAATCTGAAGTAACTGCTATAACTAAAAAGTCGTCATAACCGAGGTCGTTATAAATGAAATCTATTGTATAAGGTTTTAACTTTCAACCGTACGAATTTTTATCGGTTATTTTATACTAAACAATTTTTCCAGGTTGCTCTCGGAACTGTGACCAATATCGACGAGGCAGTGGAGTGGTTGAGTTACACCTACCTATTCGTTAGAATGAGAATAAATCCACAGGTAAGTGGAGTTAACGATCTCGAACCAAACTTAGCTGTTACCTGCGCAGTGAGTGATTTATCTATCTATTCGATTGCCGGCGATTGTTGATTCTACCGTGCGATTTGTTCATCAGTCAACAGTTTATTTGCCGCACAATGGCACCGATTCTAAGCACAACCTAATTTTAGAGTATTCGCACCCTCTTCTTACTATTGTAATATGAAAAGGACAGAAGCAGTTTGACATTTCTAAATTTAATTTTTAGATGGTAAAACCCGTGATTTTAGCACGCAATCGCGAACCTACTGTTTAAATTTGTATTGTGCACTAAAATTTAGAGTCTTTAAATGTGAAAGTCATGTTCCGTTCCTTTTCTAGCATTAGTAAAAAGAAAGGGATGCAGATACTCTAAATTTAGTTTAGACAGAGACTAGAGAATCGGGGCCAATATGAAAGTAAAAATAATCTTCTAAATATATAAAAGGAGAAGCTGCCTAATCAGCTAGAGATAAACATAAATAATAACCTTTGCGCAGAAACATTTCTCTCACTGCCGCACAGCGGTCTTTTTACGAACTGACGGAAAAGCACGATCTGTAAGAGCCCTTACGCACTTAGCCGATCCGAGTCCGTGAAAATACGGCTATAAAAACTCAGACCGAATATTGCTTACGAACTTATTCGATCTCTGATCCAAATCAAACCTATTCAGTGGACTTTTTGACATATCTACGTCATACGTCCGATTTGAATCCGAGGCATATCCGAGATATTCTCACGGATGACGGAGAGAACTCGGATGATGGAAGTCGAAGCTAGTGCGTGAGCTACCATACAAATAGTTCTATGACTACTTCGAAACGTATTTTCACGGATTCGGATAAGATTTGGTGAGTAATCGCTCTAAGGGCGTTTGTACATTCATCCGTATTCGGTTCGTATCCCTAATTCTTCGAATTGGCCGTCATACAAATACGTAGCATTCGATTCGTATTTTTACGGATCCGTAAAATCACGGTTGAGTGCACAAATGCCCTTAAAGCTAGTTTTGTATTTCAGGTTTACGGCCTAACTTACACGGACACGTTTGAAGAGCCGATGCTTGAGACTAAAAGACGTGAGTTGATCACAAACGCCGCTATGCAGTTAGATCGCACGCAGATGCTGCGGTACAACGAACGGACTGGCGATCTTAATGTCACAGGTAAATGGCCAATAGGAGTATAGTGCACAAAATCCTTTGAAGATTTTGGCCTACCTAGTAGTCGGGCATTTTTCTTTTTTTCCAAAATAGCGGCCACACATAAAGCCTATATTAATCAATCATCATGATCAACCCATCACCGGCTCACTACGGTACAGAGCACAGGTCTCCTCTTAGAGCGAGGAGGGTTTTGGCCATAGTCTACCACGCTGGCCATGTGCGGATTGGTAGACTTCACACATCTTTGAGAACTTTATAGAGAACTCTCAGGCATGCAGGATTCGTCACGGTGTTTTCCTTCACCGTCAAAGCAAGTGACATTTAATTACTTAACACGCACATAACGCGAAAAGTGAGATGTGCGTGCCCGGGATCGAACCCTCTACCTCCGATTAGAAGGCGGACGTCCTAAGCACTAGGCTATACCAGCTTAAAATAGATATTAATCAATAGCTCGCATGAATACAAACAACTATTGTACGTACATGTTACATATTGATTTTCGTTTATTTCTATTCTCATTAATTATTTAGACTTTTTAATTTAATTCACTATTACAATTTTTTTTCAGATTTGGGTAGAACGGCCAGCCATTACTATATAACATGGGAAACAATGGAAGTTTTCAACTCTATGGTTCGCAAGTCTATGACGCAAGGTTACATCCTCGAAATGTTGACCAGATGTTCAGATTTTCAGCAACTTAAGGTAATTTTTATAAAAAAAAATTTTTAGGTAATCTCTACCTTTTCAAATTACCAAAAAATTACTTAAGAATTAAGAAAACACTTTGGAACCATTCAAAATTTTTAGTCACATTCTATTTACTAAACTAGAAATTTTTCTTTTGGGCGAATATATTTCTTACAAGAATCAGACAAAAAATTCAAATCCAAAATATACTCATACTAGAAATAATGGCTTCATTTCACACTTTCGTTGGACTATTTAAAATTTAACATGCTTTCTTACAATAAAAATAGGTTAGATCTGAGAGTTAGAAATACTTGGTACCAATCAGCTTGACAAAAAAAGCAATCTTCAATTATTTCTTTATAAAATTTCGATCGAACTGATTTTTTAAAAGAAATAGAAACAAATCCAAACCCGAGAAATAGTTTCGTACTTGGTAGAATCGAGTTGAGAAAAAGCAATTCTCAATTATTTCCTTATAAAATTTCGATCGAACTGATTTTTTAAAAGAAATAGAAACAAATCCAAACCCGAGAAATAGTTTCGTACTTGGTAGAATCGAGTTGAGAAAAAGCAATTCTCAATTATTTCCTTATAAAATTTCGATCGAACTTATTTTTTACAAGAATTAGAAAACAAATCCAAATCCGAAAATAGTTTCGCTAGAAATAAAGGCAGTTAGTCACACTTTCCTTTGGACTATTTAAATATCAACGTGATTTTTCATGATCCTTAGCTTAGAAAAGAAGAACTAACAGAACTGTGGAATCTCAAAGACCAGTACTGCGAATTGAGGATCGAAGACCCGCCAGAAGATATCCACTGGAAAATCCACATTCTGCTACAAACTTACCTTTCAAGAGGACGGGTGAATATTTCCTCGCTGCAATCCGATTTAAATTACATTAGCCAGGTAAGATTTTGACTTAAGGTGTTTTGCAATGTATCAAAATTCAAAACTAAAAAGCGATTTAAAAAAATGAAATGCATAATAATGAAAAATTACCAAACCTTTTTTTTTTTTAAAGAATATTAGCCAAGTTTATCATGTAGATTAATATTCCCCTTTCCCCTCCAAAGCTTGTGCTAGGAGTAGGAACGACAATAGTGCAACGGGTGGGGTTGGAACCGCCAATAATTTGAGTCGCTCACTAATTTATGTTATTATGGCAGCCCTTGATTAAACTTGAAAAAACGAGATGATTTTTCAATCCCAAATACAACTTTAACTGACGAGTTTTTACGTAGATTTCCAATACAAACACTGTCAAAACGTCAAATTTATTATTTACTAGATGATTCCCGCGACTTCGTCCGCGTGGATTTAGGTTTTTTAAAATCCCGTGGGAACTCTTTGATTTTCCGGGATCAAAAGTCTTCCCCGAGATTTAAGCTATCTCTGTACCAAATTTTATTGAAATTGGTTAAATGGTTGGGCCGTGAAAAGCAAGCAGACAGACAGACACACTTTCGCAGTTATAATATAAATTCAAATATTTGTATTTAAAAATAAGAATCCCCTGATATATTTTAGAACGCAGTCCGAATAGTGCGTGCGCTATTCGAGATAACCCTCCGCAAAAACAACGCCTACATGGCGGGCATTTACTTGAAAATGGCCAAAATGATGGAACTTCAGCTGTGGGACTTCTACAGCGACATGAGACAGTTCAACTGCTTCCCCAATGAAGTGTTGAAGCATATCGAGTACCCCATGCTCAAACCCGACCAAATACGGGATATGGACTGGAAAGAATTAGGTATATATCCATACTTATGAATAAAATTGAGGTGGCTGTCTGTATTTTTGCTATTTTCCTTTTGTTACTCATATGGCTGAAAGTAATGATTATTTACACGTCATTATAGTCGACGCATTTTAAACTGAGCCGTCGAGTTATCTGTCTGTTTCGCTCGCACTTACAGGTCGTAGGTAAGTGCGAGCGAAACAGGCAGATAACTCGACGACTAAGTTTAAAATGCGTCGACTATAGAACGCAAGCACCCATTTGTAAAATAATTGTTGTCTATTTTGGGGCTAATCCTCGAAACTGCTCAGACTTCGATGTAAAGGACTATGCAAGGAGTTTTCTAAGCTACTCTATCCTGAAATAACAAAGGCTTTTTTTAAATACAGCCAAAAGCCGTGTAAGTGAATGATATATATAAATTCGTCATATTCACCAAATCCCAGATCTTCAGAAGCCGGAAAAACATTTTCAATATCCTCAAATTGTTCAGGAACTCTGTAACCTTTGAAAGTTCTAAAATTGTCCAGATCATATTAAAGTCTTAAACCAATCTGAAATCCATGCCAATAGGATTCTGAACATAGGGTCTTAAAGTTTTTTTTAAAGTTGAAGGCTTCATATACGAATTGTGTTGTCAAATATTTTGCAACTATCATATTTTTAAGTAACTTAACTAACCTTGAACGTTAAATAATATAAAAATATAATATAAACTACTATACCTACTAACTAAAATAATAATATAAACGTATAAAAAAATTAATCTTCTCTATTTTAGGCGATCTCATTCGCAATCCAAAAGCAGCTAGGCATCTAAAGAAATGTGCGGACGAGTTCCCTTTGTTAGAAATGGAAGCAAGCTTGCATCCCATTACAAGGACCGTATTACGGATACGACTTACCATTACACCGAATTTCAAGTAAGGATAATAACAGATTATTATTAATTCATTTCTTATTGAATAAAAGAAATTTCCCCTAGGTTCACAGGTTTCGATCCAGGTGCCAAGTCTGTAGTCTCGAATTCAAACACTTTTGCGTTCCGCGTTCACTATGCGCACATAATAGTCTATTTGTCTTCTATTAGTCAGGCTTGGAGTTTTTCTGGGTGGTTAAATCAGAGATCCGTAGAAGAACCAGAGTAACCGACACCGGTTGAAAAGCTGAAGTGACAATGGGCGGGGCACATAGTTCGAATAACTGATGGACGTTGGGGTCCAGAGTTGGTAGACCCCAAGCTAGGTGGAGAGACGACATCAAACGATAAATAAACGAACATGCAGCGTGGCGTATGAATCTCCTTACAAGAGACATAGCAATGGACGGCTTGAGCTTGAGCTTTCGGTCACTGAAATTATTCCATATTATACTAATTCAGGTCGAAGAAAATCCTTTGAAAATGCTTTTATTTTCAGATGGAACGACAAATATCACGGGAAAGCGCCTGAAGCTTTCTGGATTTGGGTGGAAGATCCTGAAACGGATATCATGTACTACCATGAATATTTCCTCATAACTAAGAAACAGGTACTTTGTTATTAGTGCTATGGGTTAATTACGGAAAATGATAGCTACAGTGTGACGATCGCAATCACCATTGATTGGCTAACACTTTCTGGCTTTTGGTTAAATGCATTATTGCAGCAAAAATACTTTAAATTCAGCCAATCACAACAACTGAGATGCAGCAATGATTCATACAGCTTTTGTGTAATCTACCAGCCTGCTGTACACAGATCTTTGGTCTTCTAAACTAAACTGCGTGTTGCACAGATCCATTTCTTGCAGGGGACACCAAAAACGTATCTATTCTGAAAATGGTACCTCATTCATTGGTGCAAATAAATAGACTAAATGACGGGACTTGAATCCAAAATCCATGGATCCAAATCCGGGAAATTGCATTTCACTCATACCTTTTTACGCTCCTCATATTGACAGTCTGTGGGAGGCAGGTGAAAAGTATTTAAAATATTTTTAACACTTTGCGGAAGCACTACTTTTAAACCCAAACGTTTTATTTAGTTTGGAGATTTGTATAAGTACTACTGAATTTATAATCCACTAGCGACCTGCCCCGGCTTCGCATGGGTGCAAGGTGATTATACTATACCTCTAAACCTTCCTCTTGAATCACTCTATCTATTGGTGAAAACCGCATTAAAATCCGTTTCGTAGTTTAAAAGATCTACGCGTTCATACATAAAGACAGAGCGGGAAGCGACTTTATTTTATACTATGTAAAGATTATGCATAGAAAAATTTTCTATTATTATATTTTCATGTAAACTCTTTTCTTATGCCTGCTTTTTGATTTCATAACAGGTCATAACCAACGAACCCCAAGAGCTCATCATAACAATACCAATATCTGAGCCCTTGCCGCCTCAGTATTATGTACGCGCCACCTCCGAAAGGTAAATAGCGTTTTAAATAGTTGTAAAGCACTGGTACTGATTCTGAGCACAACTAAATTTTAGAGTATTCGCATCTTCTTCTTACTAAAGTAATATGAAAAGGATAGGTTTCACAGTTTTAAATTTAATTTAGAGCTGTCAAACCTCTTGACTTTAGCTGCCAGAAGCGAGCCTATTGTTTAAATTTATAGTGTGCACTAAAATTTAGAGTCTCTAAATGTAAATTCATGTTCCGTCCCCTTTTTAGCAATATTAAAAAGAATAAGATGCAGATACTCTAAATTTAGAGAAAGACTACAGAATTAGCACCATTGTCAGGTGTATAAAAATAATTATCCAGCAACTCAGAGTCAAAGTCAAATTATTTATTCAAATTATTGTACACTTTATGGTACATACTATTGTACACTTTTGGATGGTAATTTGCAATACAATGATGTAGTGCTAATAATTAATTACGTAAACTTATATAACTAAAGCTACGAGGGTTCCAAACGCGCCCAGCAGGGTGATTCGCTAACTCAGTGTCTAATACTGAATGATAGTCCCCGAGCTCATTTGACATTTATCTTTAATCCATTGAAGGTTTTCTACAAAACATCGTTTTATTATCACTCAATGAAGCAGCAATGTAGAACCAATCAATGTCAAATTAACTCCTTGGCTATCATTCAGCGTTAGACACTGAGTTAGCGAACTAGTCGAGTAACCTACAAAGTTTCAAAATATTTATTTGTTACAGATGGCTGGGTTCGGAAAGTGTTCTGGCATTAACATTCCAACACCTTATATTGCCTGAAACACACCCTCCTCACACTGGTGAGCTTTTTCATTTCCTCACTTGATATTATCATATTTAATCAGTAGATATGTGTAGGTATATAAAAAAAAACTTTTTTCTTAAAAAAATTCTCTAAGATTTTTTGAACTTGTGTAAAATTAAAAAAAAGTGTTTTTGTTTTTTGGCAAGTCGAAAATTGATTTTGGAATTTTGTTATAAAAGATTACACTTACTCTCACTTAAGAGTTTCGGACTTTCTTGAGATTCAGACCTGTTGCTTAGTCTAGTTTAGAGATTGTGTACAAATACTAAATACCTCTTTCAGATCTCCTGGAACTTCAACCATTACCAGTTACGGCACTAAACAACCCGTCATACGAAATGCTGTATAACTTCAGCCATTTCAACCCGATACAAACGCAGATATTCCACTGTTTGTACCACACGGACAATAACGTGCTGTTGGGGGCGCCCACTGGGTCCGGGAAGACTATAGTCGCTGAAGTGGCCATGTTTAGGGTCTTCAACCAGTATCCAAACTGCAAGGTAAGCCATATACTTCCCTACTGGATATTATAAATGCGAGAGAGTTTTTCTGTCTGTTTTCTGCGTGTTACCCTTTCACGGGCTATCCGGTTTACCGCTTATGTGGCGAAAGTATCCTATTTCCCTACTTCGAAAATAGGCTACTTTTCATCACGGAAATCAAAGAGTTTCCACGGGATTTTTAATGGACATCAGCTAGTTTATTCTCAAATTCTGAATTTCATAACGAATGCAGTGGGTGTTTGTGTCGAAGATTTCTCTCCCAAGATCCTCCCAAAGGTAGAAATTTTCTTCAGAATCACCTGCTGAAAATCGTGATCTGTCAAAAAAGTACCCAAACTGATATTTCAAGTTAAAATTTGAAAACCGCTTAGAAAAGATTTTTGGGAAATCGGGGAAAGCAGGAAACATAAATATCGACGGGGATGAAGGGACTAGCTTAAGTCAAATTCCTCGTGCAAACCGATCTTGAAATTTTAACATCCATAAGCTACCCCTAAAATTATATAAAAGGTGATTAAGTAAATAATCTTAATTTTTTACAGATAGTTTACATTGCACCTCTTAAAGCGTTGGTAAAAGAAAGAATAAAGGATTGGAAAGTGAGACTGGAAGAAAGGCTGGGCAAGAATGTTGTTGAGTTGACAGGTATTTATCGTTTCATCTTGTAATCTCATCATGTGATCGTCGTGACTCATGACCTCTTTCCATTAATCTTATAATCTTGAAATAATAATGCGATGGGTTCCCAAATCCTTCCGCATACAACTCTACTAGGAGAACGAGATTTCATCTCTTATGTTAATTTACAGTTATTATCACATGTTAGTGATAATAACCGGGACCGACAGCTTAACATGCCCTTCGAGGCACAAAGGAATCAAACGGCCAAATTCAGACCTCCAAAGTCGGTCAACCATCCAGTTACCAACCTGGGTCAACGTTGCTTAACAATCGCAATACATTGATATACGTTGTCACAACTAGACCACTTGAGTCACATTTCCGCAGTTTTGATCTTAATATATAAAAAAAAAAAAAAAGATTCCGACGAATTGAGAACCTCCTCCTTTTTTTGAAGTCGGTTAAAAATACAAAGTACTAACTGACGCACAGCCTAAACCGCTGGTCCTATAGAGACATGAGATTTTGAGGGTGTGTTCTTTGTAAAGAGTAGGTATCCAATAAGAAAGGAGTTTTCGAAATTCCACCCCTAAGTGGGTTAAATAGGGGATGAAAGTATGTATCAAGTTAGTTACATGAAAATTGGTATTTGGATTTTCGGTCACAAATGAAGAAATACGTGTTCCAGGGTTTTTGGAAATTCAACCCCCACCTCGATTTTCTAAATTCCACCCGAGCGAAACCGGGGCGGGTCAGCTAGTTTCTATATAAAACTGAATCAGCCATTAATAATGTCTATACTTTTAGGTGACGTATCGCCCGATATAAGAGCCATCAGAAATTCTCAAGTGATTGTGACAACTCCTGAGAAATGGGACGGCATCAGTCGATCCTGGCAGACCAGGAACTATGTCCGAGACGTTGCGTTAATCGTTATCGATGAAATACATCTTCTGGGTGAGGATAGAGGGCCTGTGTTGGAAGTTATTGTTTCCAGGTAAGGTACTACTTCGGAAGTCTCTTTCAGAAGTTTTTAGGGATCCGTACCTCAAAAGGAAAAACAGAACCCTTATAAGATCACTTTGTTGTCTGTCTGTCTGTCAAGAAACCTACAGGGTACTTCCTGTTGACCTAGAATCATGAAATTTGGCAGGTAGGTAGGTCTCATAAGCAGACATTAGGGGAAAAATCTGAAAATTGTGAATTTGTGGTTACATCACAAGAAAAAAATTAAAATGTGTTCATGAACAAATATTGCTATTATCGACTTTTAAAGTAAGATTGTTATACCAAGTGGGGTATCATATGAAAAGAATTTACCTGTACATTCTAAAACACAAATTTTTATTTATTTATATGCATAATAATTTAGATTTTAGATTAACAGATTAGAAACATTAGATTTTTCAAGTCACGAGCATACGTACGGCCATGGATTCTTACTAGACTTTCGAAGCCAGTGTGGCTAATTCCGTTGTACACAATCTTTAAACTAAACTAAAATGGCACGTCTAAATCTATTGCTATCCCTTTCATGATGTTGCTTGCGGAAAAGGATAGCACTAGATTTAGACCTGTTAATTTAGTTTAGTTTAGAGATTGTGTAGAAAATTGGCCCCTGTATTTAAACTATATCAGTTTAAATACTGGCTTCGAAATGTTTCGGTTGTTTTTTGACTGTGCAGTTTATTTGCGAACCAGTACGCTTCCCGTTCATAAACTTAACAGTCGACGAAACTCGATTTGTTTTAGTGACGATTTTTATTCGATTGTTTTTTTTATGAAAACGAATAAATCGACAGTCGATTGTTCAACAGTTGATTTATTGAATTGTCTATTTTGCAACAATCGCTCATCATTAGAATAGGATATAATATAGATCACAATTTCTTTCAATAGGACAAACTTCATCGAGTCGCATACATCAAGACGGTTGCGAATCATCGGGCTATCGACCGCGCTGGCGAACGCAAAAGATCTCGCTAATTGGCTGAACATAGGAGAGATGGGGCTTTACAACTTCAGACCTTCCGTTCGACCCGTGCCTCTAGAGGTATGTATTTTTTGTGATATATTCAAATTCTTGGTAACAGGCTTTTATACATGGCACAATATTGTAAATGAAATCTTTGAAACGAGCAATCGCCGAGTTTCTTGCTGGTCCTTCTTGGTAGAAAGATAATTCCGAAACAATGGTAGACTCATTTGAGGATTCAAAAGTACTTGTAGAAATTTATTGGAATAAAAAATGGTTTGCTTTTGCTGCACTTAAATTTAAACTTTCTTGCTCAGCAATTAAGATTAATTTTTCGTAGATAGCTAGTCCGTAACTAGCATATAATATACAGTGAAAATTGAATTTTATTACGATTGGTTTTCTAAACCAATCGTAATAAATTAATGTAATTCGTGCAATTTTGTTTGTGAAAAAACTGTCTTATCTTCGAGGCGAACTTGAATTTTTTTTTCCACCCCTAAGGCCCCTAAAGAAGCTTTCACTTCAAAAATATTTCTCTTTATTACTTACTAGCTGATGCCCGCGACTTCGTACGCGTGGATTTAGGTTTTAAAGAATCCTGTGGGAACTCTTCAATTTTCCGGGATAAAAAGTAGCCTATGTCCTTCCCCGGGATGCTAGCTATCTCTGTACCAAATTTCGTCAAAATCAGTTGAACGGTTGAGCCGTGAAAACCTAGCAGACAGTCAGACAGACAGACACACTTTCACATTTATAATATTATTACTTATATTACTTAATTACTTATTACTTATATTCAGGTCCACATATCGGGTCACCCGGGGCGCCACTACTGCCCGCGCATGTTGTCGATGAACAAGCCGACGTTCCAGGCCATACGCACACACTCGCCTTCCGCGCCCGCACTCGTGTTCGTCTCCAGTAGACGACAGACCAGGTATACCTGTTCTATTACAGAGACAAACTCGTCGGATTTTGTCACGGAAACTTTCATCATCATCATCATCAACAACCAATAGACGTCCACTTCTGGACATAGGTCTCTTGTAGGGACTTCCACACGCCACGGTTTTGCGCCGCCTGGATCCGGCGGCTCCCTGCGACTCGTCTGGTGTCGTCCGTCCACCTAGTGGGGGTCTTCCAACGCTGCGTCTTCCGGTGCGAGGTCGCCATTCTAGCACCTTTCACTCCTATCTAAATATACATATAAAAGGAAAAGGTGACTGACTGACTGACTGACTGACTGATCTATCAACGCACAGTTCAAACTACTGGATGGATCAGGCTGAAATTTGGCGTGCAGCTAGCTATTATGACGTAGGCATCCGCTAAGAGAGGATTTTTGAAAATTCAACCCCTAAGGGGGTGAAATAGGGGTTTGAAATTTGTGTAGTCCACGCGGAAGAAGTCGCGAGCATAAGCTAGTTGGTCAATAAAGCAGGTTTCCACGGCACGCACCACTCTTCAGACATCTACAATCTACATCCGCAATTACATCCGTATTGATTATTACGGATGCGAATCCAGATGTTCAAATCGATGCGGGAGCTCCGCATTTGTGGATGCGGATACAATTGGCGTGATAAAAATTCATCATCAGAATTTTTAAATTTCCAGGTTGACAGCCCTAGACTTAATCGCATATCTAGCAGCCGAAGACAACCCTAAACAATGGCTGCATATGCAAGAATCTGAAATGGAACAAATCCTGTCGAACATCCGAGAGTCAAACCTCAAACTCACTCTAGCGTTTGGCATCGGAATCCATCACGCTGGTTTGCATGAAAAGGATAGAACCACTGTCGAAGAGCTATTTATCAATCAAAAGATACAGGTTAGTATAATTAAGACCTGATAATGATAAGGTTTATGATTAAAGCCTGACCTAAATAAAACACCTCGCCATAGTGCGGGAAACCAGTGGAACTAATTTATACAAGACCTTAAACACCACGGAACAGAAAGAACAGTGGAAGTGCAATTCACCAAAATTACTATAGGAACCGCTGTCGCCAAACTCATACAAATATACCGATAGTCATATATTGCACTACAAAGAAACAAATCATTTGATTTGTCGTTTAAGTTTAGTCAAAACTAGCCTACGTCACAGATTTGGAAATAAACCCTGACGCTCTAGAAATAAGATTTATTTTGCTTTAGCGGAAGAACGTATTTACGAGCTATAGTCACACTCACGTCACACTAGATTCAATTGTCCAATTAATTCCGCTACTTGACCATAGATGGCGGTATTCTAAGTAGTAGCAATTATAAACTTAATTACTTTAAACATATGGTTGACATTTGCGTGATCGGTCGATTTTTTTTCCTCCTCAGTTAAGGCTGCACCACGTAGCTCAATGAATTACCTATCGATATCGATAGATACTCGTTATTTTGTTCATTCGCAAAAATAAAATTAAAAAAGGTAATTATAAAATTGAATAAAAGTGCTGGTATGTATGCATGCCTTTTACAAGTATGCACAATAAATACTGCAACGTATGAAAATAGATAAATTTTATTTATTGCCCTTGAAATAAAACATATTTGTTAAGAAACTGGCGTTTCGAAAGTCTTATTTTTAATTTTAATAAATGGTGTATGCGAACATTTATGTATATATTTTTCGACTATTGCCTTCATCAAATCGGTAACGTGATTAGACGCAGGAATCTCCGAATCACTTTGTCTTTTTGAAGAACCTGGAGTGACCACATTTATCATTTTGTGGCTGAAACCAAAATTAAATTTTGAGAATAAATCCGTACTAATATTATAAATGCGAAAGTGTGTCTGTCTGTCTGTCTGTCTGCTAGCTTTTCACGGCTCAACCGATCAACCGTTTTTGATGAAATTTGGTACAGAGATAGCTTGCATCCCGGGAAAGGACATAGGAAGTTGAAAAGTTCCCACAGGATTTTTAAAAACCTAAATCCACGCGGACGAAGTCGCGGGCATCATCTAGTACCTATATAAAAATGAATAGGAGAAAAATTAATTAGTGTGTTTATGAATTAAATTTGATATTTAGTCAGTCAATCTTCATACAAAAATATAACTAAGAGGTGTGTTGTTTTGTATTATAATATCAAGTATTTTCAATACTTACTGAAAGTAATAAAATAAAACAAGGTTATTTGATTAAAAGACTTAACGATTTTCATTGATGGAAGCGCAGTAGGTTTCGTATATCTATATCCTTTATTTGATATTATAAAATCGACTTCTAAAAAAATGTTCAGAGCATATCATGCTTGATTTGGTTGGCATCCAATTAACTCTACCCGTTGCATCTATCCATTTCTCTTTGATGCTTGCATCTTTGGGAAACCTAAAAATATTTTAAATGAAGGTTAGAGGAACTACTGATGTCTATTTAGTGATCAATGCAACGTCTCACTCATTAATAAATTATAATTATTGCGTTACTATTTATTTATATCCTTGTATCGATATCAATCGATAAATTCAATATTCTACTTGGCCACATCACTATTTGAGTAGCGAACACGGAGCGAAGTACTTTCGGAATAGAATCAATCCAAAATAAACTTTATCTTAATTGTTTAAGGTTGATTTTGACTAACCGTTCTATTAAATATTAGTAAATTGAAATAAATTAAGATTTTATAGAAAACAATGAAAATCGTACTTACCGATGATACGAAACACCTCCATTTTTAAGATTTTTTCTCCTACTATCATTTTTACACTCCAAAACGGAACAGTAACATTGCTAGGGCAATATGAATTTGTCGCGAGACTACCAACTCCACGCGATGTTAGAACGCGACTGGGATCAGTTTTACGTAACTACGCTTAATTGTGGCACGCGTGCCACGCCTACTTAGCACTTCCACTGTTTTTTCTGTTCCGTGTTAAACACAGTGACCATAGACCATACCCCCAGAACAAGTTTTTTTTATTTCTGGCCAGGCAGTAATTATAAAACTGAATGATTAGATATGACTCATTATTTTCATGTTCATGAGTTCCTTCTCTTAAAATTACCTATATTTTAGCGTTTAAACTATCGTGAGTGATTATATAAAATATCTCTCAACAGCTATACTCACGTATTTAGTCGACGTTAGCCCGACTAGTTTTGAACCCGTCCAGATTCAAATTTACCCATGTTTGATTTATTTAAAAGTTTCCTTATCTTAGCTTACGAAAGTGTTATTAAATATTAAAAATTTATATCCCATTTATTTTGCCATTGAATAATATGATTGAGTCTATTGCACTCACTCATATAATTAATTCATAATATAATTATAATTATATCATTCACTCACGAGTATCGTAAATGAATTATGAAGGCTTTATTTTTAATTCCCCAACTATAAGAATGGAATTCAGAAAAAAACTTTAGATTTCTTTGTTTTTATTCCAATACAAGTTAGCCCCTGACGGCAATCTCACCGTGGTAATAATGGTGGTATATTTTTGTAAATTGCGAAGAATTGCGTTTTTGTTTTTAATTATTTTCCTTTATTGTATTTGTTTTTAATTATAAGTCCTTAGATTTAAGAGAACAACCACCGCATACGTATAGTACGCGACAGGTTGAAATGACAATCGGGGAGGGAACGCCCCGTGTTAACCCGGTGCAGGTGAGCCCAGGTGACGTGCGGGTGTGAGGGGCGTCCCCTCGCCTTATACACCGATTGCCATCTCGACACGTCGCGGAGGTATCCCCTCTGTATGACATGTAAAATTTAAAAGACTGTTTTTACTGTTTTTTTTTCTCTTGTTTTTGTATGACATAATTAATCTACTTTTTGAGTATTATATAATTTTAAAGATTTTGTAATTTATATGTACTTACATGTTTCTAAAAATGTAACTGTAATGTAATATTTAAATATTCATACACCAATATTCTAAGGTAGAATGCATAAGGCTCGCCAACTAATTTTATAACCATGTTATGTCACCTGCATTCTTATGAATAAATTTATTATTTATTTATTTATTTATTTATAGGTTGATTCTATATACATATATACTATTGCAGTATACAGTTAAACAAACAGATACCTTTCCGCATTTAGATACTAATATGCACGGCAACTCTAGCCTGGGGAGTGAATTTCCCCGCACATTTGGTGGTGATCAAAGGCACGGAATATTTCGACGGAAAGCAAAAGAGATACGTTGACATGCCGATCACTGACGTCTTACAAATGATGGGGCGGGCTGGACGACCGCAAGTGAGTTTTTAAACTTCTAAAAAAAATTTTTTTAATAAAAATAGCGAGCAAATGAGCAGACGGGTCTCCTGATTTTAAGTGCTTAACCGCTGACCATGAACATTTGCAGTACCAGCCAATGCGTTGCTGGCCTTTCAGGAATTTGTTGATCCGCCCCTTGAATAGCCCCATGTTGAAATCTAGTGGGAACACCGCAGGAGGGAGTTGGTTCCACAGTGGAAAAAGATCTGGCACAATTTTAATTTAACAGACAAAATATATGACCAAAGAGTCAAAGATATTATATAACTCCAGATAGGCAAAGCTCATACAATTCTAATTTAAAAGTGGGGACATATTCATATGCTTGTGTGGGTAACACGACAGAATTCATAGATATTCACGCACCTTTTTAGGGTTCCGTAGTAAACAAGGAACCCTTATAGTTTCGCCATGTCCGTCCGTCCTCGATTAATCTCAGAGACTATTAGTGCTAGAAATCTGTAATTTGGCATGGGTATAAATATTAATCACGCCGACAAAGTGGTGAAATAAAATTGTGATTAATATTTTTCTAGGGTAGCTCCCCATACATGTAAAGTGGGGATGAATTTTCTTTTTCTCGTCTACCCCATAGTGTGGGGTATCGTTGAATAGGTCTTTTAAAAATACTGTGGGTGTGGGAACAAAATTCACAGCAGTAGTATATATAATCAACTTTAAAGGAAAACTATCATAGCTAAGTAGGGTCCACAGGTTAAGGAGTTATATCTGTTTTTCGATGATTGTGACTACGGAACCCTACACTGCGCGTGGCCCGCCACGCACTTGGCCGGTTTTTGACTCTGAGAGTGCTTCAAAAAAAATGGCGGCCCGTATTTTTACAAGTCATTTATCGTTAGTGTACGTGTTATCGATACGTGTTATGTGATATTGAATCTTTTTAGTATGACAACGAAGGAGTAGCGGTAGTTTTGGTTCACGATCAGAAGAAGAACTTCTATAAGAAATTCCTCTACGAGCCATTCCCAGTTGAGTCCAGCTTGCTTGAAGTGCTGGCGGACCATTTGAACGCTGAAATTGTTGCGGGTATGTTTACTTTTGAATCCCCTATATTAAACTGCTAACAGTTGTGGTGTGTGTGTGTGTGTGTGTGTGTGTGTGTGTGTGTGTGTGTGTGTGTGTGTGTGTGTGTGTGTATGCGTGCGTGCGTGCGTGCGTGTGTGTGTGAACTCTATAGTTCACTTTAGAGTGTTGAGTTATCTAGGGACTAGATGATGCCCGCCACGCTTCTATTATGTCTGCGTGAATTTAGGTTTTGTAAAATTCCCTTGAGAACTCTTTAATTTTCCGGGATAAAAATAAACTATGTCAATCCAGTTCTTTAACTATATGCTTGCAAAAATCGATATGATCGAAGAACAAACACTCTATAACCAGCCAGTCTTTAGGTTAGCCTGTACGCTATCCGACAGTCACAGTAGTTAATGGTGACATGTGACAGTGTAATGAATGCTTTATTTACAAAGTTTTATATGTAGTTTTAGGCTGTGATAGCCTAGTGGTTAGGACGTCCGCCTTCTAAACGGAGGTCGAAGGTGCAATTCCGGGCACGCACCTCTAATTTTTCAGAGTTTTAAGCAATTAAATGTTACTTGCCTTTACCGGTGAAGGAAAACATTGTGATTAAACCTGCATGCCTAAGAGTTCTCCATAATGTTCTCAAAGGTGTGTGAAGTCTACCAATCCGCACATGGCCAGCGTGGTAGACTATGGCCAAAACCCTTCTCACTCTTAGAGGAGACCCGTGCTCAGTAGCGAGCCGGCGATGGGTTGATCACGATGATCAACAATGATGACAATTTCTCAACTTAATAGATAGCTCGTTCCTTTAACAGGTACAGTACAAACGAAACAAGATATTCTAGATTACATGACGTGGACTTATTTCTTCCGACGTCTGCTGAAGAACCCGTCATATTACAAACTGGAAAGTGTTGAGCCTCAGGATGTCAACTATTTTCTCTCCAATTTGGTACAAACCTCGCTAGACGCGTTGTCCAACGCCAATTGTCTCGAAATTGAAGAGGTAAGGTCATTTGTGGATACATATTACATACCTATAGTAGCTCGTAGCTTTAGTTTTAAGTTCGCGTAAAACATATCACCACGATGGGGCTAATTCTGAGCACAACCTAATTTTAGAGTATTCGCATGCTCTTCTTACTAATGTAATATGAAAAGGACAGACACAGTTTGACAGTTTTAAATTTAATTTTAGATGGTAAAACTCGTGATTTTAGCACGCACTCGCGAACCTACTGTTTAAATTTGTATTGTGCACTAAAATTTAGAGTCATTAAATGTGAAAGTCATGTTCCGTTCCTTTTTTAGCATTAGTAAAAAGAAAAGGATGGAGATAACTGACAGAGAACAAACTGGCCCACCAGTTTGGCGAGATAGATGTGAAGGAAACTCTGTAAAATTAATATGACTAAATAAATTTAAAAAAAAAACTCTTAATTTAGTTTAGAGAGAGACTAGAGAATTGGGGCCTATATCATCATCTTACAAATGCAACAACTGACTATCAAAAAGTGTAATTTATTACCTACTAGCTGATGCCCGCGATTTTACCATCTAAAAATTAAATTTAAAACTGTCAAACTGTGTCTGTCCTTTTCATACTACATTAGTAAGAAGAGCATGCGGATTCTCTAAAATTAGGTTGTGTTCAGAATTAGCCCCATTGTCTTTATACGTGTTTTTAGGACCAGCGTACAATCCATTGCACCTGGATGGGCAGGATAGCCTCCTACTACTACCTGTCGCACAAAACCATGGCGCATTTCCACGCCAATCTGCAAAGCAACCTCGCGTTTGACAATCTGCTCAGACTATTGGCTGACTCGGAGGAATATGCCACGCTACCAGTGCGACATAATGAAGATATTCTCAATGGGTACCTAAAAACTAGTGATAGCCTAGTGCATAAGCTGTGATAGGCCAAGTAGTTAGAACGTCCGCCTTCTAATCGGAGGTCGGGGGTTCGATCCCGGGCACGCACCTCTAACTTTCCGGAGTTATGTGCGTTTTAATTAATTAAATACCACTTGCTTTAACGGTGAAGGAAAACATCGTGAGGAAACCTGCATGCCTGAGAGTTCTCCATAATGTTCCCAAAGGTGTGTGAAGTCTACCAATCCGCACATGGCCAGCGTGGTAGACTATGGCCAAAACCCTTTTCACTCTGAGAGGAGACCCGCGCTCTGTAGTGAGCCGGTGATGGGTTGATCATGATGATGATGATGACCTAAAAACTTTTTATATTAATGACTAGCTTATGCTCGGAACTTCGTCCGCGTGGACTACACCAAACCCCTATTTCACCCCCCTTAAGGGGTTGAATTTTCAAAAATCCTTCCTTAGCGGATGCCCACGTCACAATAGCTACCTGCATGCCAAATTTCAGCCCAATCCGTCCAGTAGTTTCAGCTGTGCGTTGATAGAATATAGATCAGTCAGTCAGTCCTTTGCCTTTTATATATTTAAGACTAGCTGATGCCCGCAACTTCGTACGCATGGATTTAGGTTTTTAAAAATCCCGTGGGAACTCTTTCCGGGATAAAAGTAGTCTATGTCCTTCCCCGGGATGTAAGCTGACTCTGTATCAAATTTCATGAAAATCGGTTAAACTGTTGGGCTGTGAAAAGCCAGCAGACAGACAGACACACTTTCGCATTTATAATATTAGTATGGATAAACGATAGCTGACCCAACCCCGGGTTCGTTCGGGTGGAATTTATGCATACTACACTCTCTGTTCCAGCGAGCTTTCCCAGCAATGTCGCTTGCCAGTGGACTCGCTAACACTAGACTCCTCCAACGTCAAAGCGTTCCTCTTACTACAAGCACATTTGTCGCGACTGCCGCTGCCCAATACCGACTATCTCACAGACACCAAGTCCGTATTGGATCAGACCATTAGGATCATCCAAGTAAGTCTGAGGCTGAGATCTATACAGCGCACTTTGACTTTGCTCAGAAATGAGACAGATTTATGTGAGAGATATAGCTCTGTCTCGTTTTAACTCTGTCTTAAGCTGAGTCAGAGTGCGCTCTATAGATCTCACCTTAACACTTTTGTTGCCTATAGCCGTTAAGTACTCATCCAAAAAATCTAATAGGCTGTATACGCGTACGAACCCGTTGCCTAGTTTCTTTGTAAAAAAAAAAAATATTCACTTATTGTGTTATAAATTGATTTTTTTTGTTAATATGAGTTTAAGTACAAGTGATGAGATATAATTAACTCCATCCGTTATTTTATCCGGGGCGAAAAACTGCGCAAGATGGAATTTTGCCCCCAAAATCTGGAGAAAGATATATGGCGACTTACGATAATTTTATTTTATGGAAAAAACCAAAGAAAACTGAGTCATTCTCAAAAATGCTTTGTTAGCTTATTTTTATGAATTAAGTGGCAAATATTCTGCCATCTACATTGTGGTCAAGTATATCCATGTTACATATTTACCTATTGTATGTATGTTGAAATGAACATGTTTAATTCTTTGATTTGTTTTTTACCATTTCCCACAACTGTATTGAAAATCGTCATGTGATACACGGGTGTGTAAGTTATTGCAAACGAGCTGTCATTGACAAGCCCGATCTGAATTCATCTCAGTCATTTTCTTAATCTTCATTTTGAAAACCTTCGAGACGACACCCATATTGACATTTTATTTAAATGATGTGGGCCGAAAATAGACGTCGTTTCCGTAATCAGCACACCAAAAAACCTTGGGAACAATACCCGATACCGAATTTTTTTATGTATGGGGAGCCCCCTTAAATATTTATTTTATTCTGTTTTTAGTATTTGCTGTTATAGCGGCAACAGAAATACATCATCTGTGAAAATTTCAACGGTTCATGAGATACAGTCCGGACAGACAGCAGAGTAATAGGGTCCCGTTTTTACTCTTTGGGTACGGAACCCTAAAAAATGCATCAGCTAATTTTATATATATTTTTCTAGGCAATGATAGACGCGTCAGCCGAGAACGGCTGGTTGGCTGTATGCCTGAGCTCTCAAATGCTAATGCAGTGCATCGTGCAAGCGCGCTGGCCGACCGACTCGCCCCTGACTACCCTTCCGCATGTAGACTCGCAACATCTATACATGTTCACCCACATGACAAAGGATACGAACAAACCTTGCACGGTTTTGAACGGACTGAAAGTGACTTGTATGAGGAATTATGAGCTTCTCGCCAAATATCTGAGAAGGGAGTTCGAGGAGAATCAAATTGGAGAAATACATCGGGTAAGTAACATTTAATTATTTTTTTTACATTCCTTCTTTTTTAGGGTTCCGTACCTCAAAAGGAAAAATGGAACCCTTATAGAATCACTTTGTTGTCTGTCTGTCTGGCCTACAGGGTACTTCCCGTTGACCTAGAATCATGAAATTTGGCAGGTAGGTAGATCTTATAGCTGACATTTGGGGAAAAATCTGAAAACCGTGAATTTAGGGTTAGATCACACAAAAAAATTAAATTGTGGTCATGAACTAATAATTAGTATTTTCAACTTTCGAAGTGAGATAACTATATCAAGTGGGGTATCATATGAAAGGTCTTCACCTGTACATTCTAAAACAGATTTTTATTTATTTTTATGCATCATAGTTTTTGAATTATCGTGCAAAATGTCAAAAAAATACGACTGTAGACTGAAGCCTCATTGCGCGAGCCTGACTCGTACTTGGCTGGTTTTTTTAAAAGAGCTCCCTGGTGCAGTGATGAGTGCTTTGATTTTATTAGTGAGAGGTCTCGGGTTTGATTCACAGCAAGGGTAATATTAATAATTTCAAAGTGCCTCATCCAGTTACACACTCGGGTTAATATACCTTAACCAACGCAATCGATTCATGGCACATTATGGCACGATGAAGCCATATTATGTCCCTCAACTTTCATTAATTAGAACAATGAATGATATTCAACAAACAAAAAGCTGTTGCTATTTTTTCCTCATATACTTTTTTAAAAACTAAACATGTTCCAAATTTTTTATTTTATTCAACAGGCAATATGCGATCTACCCACATTGGACTTGAAATTCCACATACGAGGACTATGGTTCGATAGTGATTGCGAACAAGACAAGCGAGTCAAACAACCACCTACCAGGGAGGACTGGTTACCTTTACATGCTGATCAGGTAAGAACTACAAATGTAATGAAGCCATTTAATACCCAAATCGCCATTAAGTATACCAAAAAAACTGGCCAAGCGCGAGTCAGGCTCGCGCAATGAGGGTTCCGTACGGCAGTCTTATTTTTTCAACCTTTTGCACGATAATTCAAAAACTATGATGCATAAAAATAAATAAAAATCTGTTTTAGAATGCACAGGTGAAGACCTTTTATATGATACCCCACTTGATATTTAAGTATCTTACTACGAAAATTTAAAATACTAATTATTAGTTTATGACCACAATTTAATTTTTTTTGGGCGATGTAACCACGAATTCACGGTTTTCAGATTTTTCCCCTAATACCAGCTATAAGACCCACCTACCTACCAAATTTCATGAGTCTAGGTCAACGGGAAGTACCCTGTAGGTTTCTTAACAGACCGACAGACAGACAGACAACAAAGTGATCCTATAAGGGTTCCATTTTTCCTTTTGAGGTACGGAACCCTAAAACTAAGGGTTTAAATAAATAAAAATATTTAAGTTGTAGATTCGGTTGGTTACGAATTGGCGGATCAAACCCCCACCCGTTGCATTATTGTCGTACCTACTCCTAGCACAAGCTTAACGCTTAGTTGGAGGGGAAGGGGGAATATTAGTCATCATGATGAAATTGGCTGATATTGTTTTTTAAAAAAAATAAAAAAACATATTAAGTTTGGTTTATATTGTGATGTTCTCAAATACTTGAAATAAATTACATAATTATTATTATTATTTACAGGAATACACTTTTGTCATCGATATGGCTAGACGCGGAGGGAACGCAAACAACGTGCTATGTCCACGGTTCCCTCGCAACAAGAATGAGGGCTGGTTCCTCACCCTTGGCTCCACGGAGTACGGGGAACTGCATGCGCTGAAGCGAGTTCCCGCTAGAGGAACTACACATATCACTTTCTACACCCCTTCAAAACGAGGTACAAAAATCTTCGCATAAATGTAGGCAGTTCCCAGTTTTCCCAAATATGTGCCATATCCACGGTCCCTTTATATCTATCGAACAAAACTGGTTTAATTTCATTTCATTTCAAGAATATTTTAAATTTTTTATAATATTAAAAAATAATTAATCAAATTTTAGTAGTTTTTGAGGCCAAAACTTGATTCTTTGAACATCCGAATTGTGTCTCAACACCGCTTTTGGGACGCATATCGTCTTATAAGATTGTTTGTTTACAGGCCGTATCATATACACCTTGTATGTGATGAGCGACAGTTACATGGGTTTGGACCAGCAGTATGACTTCCAGTTTGAGCTCATGGACCCCCTTCCGCCCGAGACTGTTGAGAAAGTGTATGACAGTATGAATAAAGTTATCATTGAATGATGCAATGTATAAGGTAGTGTTAGAAGTTTTGTGTATAAAATATTTAAAAATAAATTATTTTTATCCTATTGTTATATTGTTTATTTCTAGTTTATTAGCCATCCTTTTTTGAAGCAAAACTGAACAGTTAACAGTTTTGCGAAACAATGTTTTCGAATTATTTTTGAAAACATGTTTGTGATTGTTTGGCAACTCAAAATGGTTAACACCCAGTCTTTCTCTTTTGTATAGGATTACGTAACAGAGAGAGCCCTTCTCTCTGTGGATAGAGTACAGACAGTCGTCGTCATCGTCCAACTGCTGGGCATAGGTTTCTGGTAGACTTGCAGACTTCACGTCTGTTCGAAATTCGAAAGCACTAATCTCAAACATTACTAAACAGATTTTTGTTTAATAAATATCCTCAAAATAGTCACGAGTGAACCTGTAATCGTTATATTCTTTTTGATATACTCAGTCCTCCACTCCTGTTTTTTTTGGAAAAGTTCCTCATCATGATCAACCCATCGCCGGCTTACTACAGAGCACGGGTCTCCTCTCAGAGAGAAGGGTTTTGGCCATAGTCTACCACGCTGGCCATGTGCGGATTGGTAGACTAACACCACCATTGACGGGTGTCAGTTATTTTCGATGAAAATAATGGAACAACTTTATCAAAGACATTTATTTTAAACACAGGCTACATTTTAACCATGATTAGACACTTTAAATGATTTTATCTAACACTTATTCTAGAAACATACACAGATGAGTATGTTTCTAGAATAATTAATTAGTCTTTATTAACCACAAAACTCTTAACACACATTCATTAAAAAATGCAAAGCAATGACGTACAATTTTTATCAGTGATAAATAAAATCTTAATGTTCTAATGTCCTTATAATGTAAAAACGGAAGATAGTCAACAGTATTTTGAAACATAGTATTTTACTATCCACGGAAAGAAGTTAGTATAGGGCTCTCTCTGTTTCATAATTCCATACAAATGATAGACTGAAAAATCTCAGTGTGTTTAACCATTTTGAGTCACCAACAAATCGTAAACATGTTTCAAAAAATAGTCTACATTCAACTGTCGAAATTCAGTTCGAAAATATAGTTTTGTTTGTGATTGGTTGTGTTGGACTCAAAATGGTTAACACCCACGGAGATTTTTGTCTCTGTCATTTGTTGTTAAGTAAACCCCTTCTTCTTATTTTGCTTTGTGGCTTTCAGTAGTGTGGCACGGCACTACTGAAAGCCACAAAACAAAATAGGAAGAAGGGGTTTAAGTAACAGAGAGTTTTATACTAACTTTTTTCCATGGATAGAGTATCATAGTGCTTAGTCATTATTCATAGATGATTATAATTTTTTTACCTTTTTAATTTGAATTTTGCTAATTAGCAAATACAAAACTGTTTAAACTTTTTTTTCTACAAAACATGAATATTCAACTTACAATGTAATTTCTTATGAAAAATATAGCTTTCTTGATTTACAAAGATATCTATTACACCTACTAAACAATTTTTTGCATCACTCTGCTCTAGTTTAACATAAAATAAATTAAGTAATCATGGCATAGTCATAGTCTTATAAGATTAACCTTTTTATTTTGCTAAAATTAATGAATTCTATTAAAATTGCTATAATATTTATATTATATTATTAAAAAATATATGGATATTACAGTAACTATCCAACATTCAATAAGCAGTAATAACACATCATATTTAAACTAAGTTTTATACATCCTGTTAATTGTTATGTATTTATCATACAGTCTATACATTGATAAATGCTTAAGCAAGACTTAGAATGCTGAGCTTAATACTTTATGCTATCAACTTTTATGATTATGTGCTGTAAATCTATCTTTTCTATCTCCTTCTGTACAAACAAGACAACATTATTAGCAAGACATTACTATCACAGGAGATTGAGAAATTGTTTTAAACACTCAAACAATATCAAATATTGTTGGAGTGTTGGCATCATGTTATTTACGCTTATTTTCTTTTTTCTCACACTCGATAGCTCGTACTTCAGAAATGAGCTGACGTTCCCGTGTTAGAATTCCATCTAGCTGATTAGTAAATGCTTCAAAGGAGAATTTGGTTTCAAATCTCTTCCTTCCCGCTTCACCGAGTCTTCCACATAAATCTGGTGAAGTGATTAATTTGCACATAGCATCTGCGAATGATATCCTATTTGGCTCGCAAAGGAAACCGGTAACCTCATTAACTATGGTCTCAGTCGGTCCACCGCTGTTCACAGCTATTACTGGCTTGCTGTAATACATTGCCTCTAATGGTACAATGCCAAAGTGTTCATTAGAAGGTGTGTACAGTAATGCCCTACAGTGATACAATAGAGATACTTTCTCTACATCTTTGGGTGACTTCATAAATGTCACTTTATCCTCCACATCTAATTCTGCAGCCAAGTCTGTGAGCTCCATGAAATGCTCCATATTCTCCAAGTTTATTGGATCGAAACCTCCCACCATTATCAAATGTATTCTTTCCCAATCAGTCTCATCTAGCATACTCTTCAAATGATTCAATGCCTCTAAAGCGAGAGGCAAATTCTTTTTTCTTTCGTACCTATTTATTGAAAGAAAAATGAACTTATCCGTCCCTACTGGTACTACTTCTTTGAGAGGTTTTGGTGTAGTTTGATTAAAGAATTCTGTGTTGATTGAAGGATAACAAATATCAGGAACATCTTTGATATTTTGGAATGCATCTTGGTACACTCTAGCTGTGTACTTGCTGTTCACTAACACCTTGTCGGCTCTTGCTGTTGTTGATTCCTCTAACCAGTTCAATGGAGCTCTGTATATTTTTTTCAAAAGACCACCCTCCGAAGTTAGGAGTTTGTCTGGATGGTGGCAGTAGAAAACCACTCGGAATGGGCCTCTAGCCATTTTCAAAAATGGAATACACAACGATATTAGATCACAAAAAATCAACGTAGGCTCCTCTACCGGTATAACGTACCAGGCTAAGTATGCAGCGGCGAAAACCATGCGAGCGTAGGCGCACACCGCTTTACATCTGCCGAATATAGAACGTGGGATCCAGTCTCCAATCACCGTCACCGGAAAGGTTCCGTCTCTGGTTTCGGCGAAACAATGCGTTGGATCGTGGTGGTTCGTAAAAAAAGCGACGTCGTGGCCCTTGGTTTTGAAAGCCAATGCGGCGTCCAAAACTAAACGCTCCGCTCCACCAATACCCAAGTCTGGGTGGAGAAATATTATTTTCACCATCTTGATTCTATCTCACATAAATTATCTATTGTAAAATTTCTCTTCCAATTACATTACACTTCCTTTGCAATTATTTGCAAAATGCAAGCAATTTTTTTAAACCAAATGTTTAGTTTCCACTAGTTTCCTTTCCAATTTTATTTGACAGTTAACACCAGTATTTCCACTTCCTATTTTGATTCTACCCTAGTTTCTGTAGATCATTGGCCATAAACAATTTTATTTTTGAGGGCGCGGGTGACGAAGAAGGTGTTTAGTTTTCATTTTCAAATTATAATACCTCTCAGTATCGTACAAATAATAACTTAGTACCTCACCAGTAACCATTAATTTTTTTACCTTGAAAATTACGCTACGATATTGCACAACACAGAAAAAGGAGGAAAAAGATATAAAGCTCGCTTAGTTGCAAGACGCTTCAGTCAGAGAAGAGGCATCGATTACTTAGAAACCTCACATATGGTTGCAGATGTGTTAACGAAAGGATTGATGAGAGGTAAATTTGAATGGTGTGTAAGAGGAATGGGATTAGATGATGGATGAGTATAGAGTGCAAATGTGTGATAGTAAATCAGAATGAGTAAGTGACGAGCTTATGAATATAAGGAGGAGTGTTAGAATAAATACTTTTTCGTAGGTATTAGGTTTATTTATAAGCTCAATAATAAAAATGTCATTCTCTTTTGTTTGCTGTTCACATCAACATGTCAACTAAATAAAAACTGACGAAGAATATCCTTACGTATTTTCTTTTAACAATTGGTAGTTGAACCAACTACCAACACTTAAAGTGCGATTTGATGACTTCTTACGCGCCATTTTAACTTTATGTGTCAATTATTAATAAAAGAACGATTTTAGTCCTTATTTTAAAGGTGAACTATACTTTTGACATAATAGTTGACCCACAGAGTTAAAATGGCACGTGAAAAGTAATTTTATACTTCAAATTACCCTAAATCTCTCTCAACATCAAAACGCCCGAAGCCGTACCTAATATTAGTCATTTCAACTCAAAATATGGCGAAACCTCCAAAAGTGGAAACACTGGAGAAACATGTCAATGTCAAATACTATAGCTGTCATATTTATCACCATCCACAGATTATATTAAATAGGTGGTCAATTGCATGTGCATCGTATATTCATGCAATGAAGCTTCAAAATTTCATTAACTGAAGAGTACGTACATTTCCAACATGCCTTTGATCACAAAACACAATGAATGTTGGAAGAGCGTAGCTCCAAATGGTGTAGACTGCTATTTTGATAATGTTGGTGGACATCTATCAACAGATATTATAGATATGAAAGAAAATGGAAGAGTCGTTATTTGTGGATCTTATAAGCACCTATAGTAGTAAGTCTAAATGCAAATCAATAACTAAACCTACCACTTTAAAAATTGAAACATTTGGATTTACACAAAGACTGAGCAAAGAAAAGCATTGAAACAAGTAAAAACATGGTTACAGAACACAGAGCAGAAACGAAGAGGAGTTGGCCTAAGCAACTGTGCACTGTGATTTTCAACTAGGTCCTGACGTCATCACTGTGGGCGGGGCCTTAGTATGCTGTCTGCGTTCGTCAGGTTCACATATATTGAGATTTGAGACTCGTATTATCGGTGTGTTTTCGCGTTTTTAAGAACAAAAGGATGAAGAGTTGTGTTTTATCGTGTCAAAGTTATTCAGACAGACGTTCTGATGCTATGAATGGTATCACATTTCATTTGTAAGTAATTTTATACGTAATTTCTACACTTATTGACATCAAGTGTGAGATAGCTGAACTATGTAGTGACATCAATATATCGATGTTAGGTCGCTAAGCGAGTAGTTTTGCTACTAACCCGCAGATGGAAAATTGAGAAGTGGGCGGCGTTCCACAACCCCTCACCTCGCAAAATGTCACTCGATATTTCATAGGGAAATCTTAATACAACATCTCCTCTTTGTTTCTGCTCTATGTTACAGAATAAAGATATTAAAGTAAAAGGAAATTTATATAATGGATTTGCCCTTGCAAACAACAATAAAATCTATTGTAGAAAGTGAAAAAAGAAAGTTTTAATTCATATGAAAATGTACATGGCACTTTAAATTTACTAGTAAAACAAATTACATAATACTTTGTGATACTGTTTTTATTTTACTTCAATAAGTTAATGTGATGACTCTTAGAAATTATTAAGATTTTTTTTTATTAATCGTAAATTATGTTATACATACAATAAGAAAATGCATACAGAGATTTAATACTATACAAACAGCAATTTTGTTGCTTTTCATTGGTTTGTTTTTGACTGGTTACAATATCCAATTAGTAGAATGTACTTAAATGTAAAATATTATTCTTACATGAACTTAAAGTTCATCCTTTCTTTCAATTTTCACAAGATCCACATGGAATGTAAGAGTTGCAGACTTAGGTATCTTTGGTGGAGCACCAGCCTCTCCGTAGGCAAGTTCGGGTGGAATGACCAGCTTCCTCTGTTCCCCTTCACACATTCCAATGAGTCCCTGATCCCAACCCTTTATCACCTGTCCAGATCCAAGGGTAAAAGTCAGAGGATTGCCCCTAGGGATAGAACTGTCAAACTCTGTACCATCTTCTAAAGTGCCCTGAAAAAACAAAATGTCTAATTTGTAACTTTTTTGACTATGTAGGTCAGCTACCCTAATTTAATTACCTACTGTTCAAACTCATCTCCTTGTGGTTACTTTTGTGTAAAAGAGGAGTTCTGATTGGTTTTAGATTCAAATGCAAATTTGGATTTAGAAATATTTTTACTTTGGAAAATTAGATACCTATTCATAATAACCTATTGAGGAAAAATAACACTATTCATTAAGGTGTCGATGGAGTATTAATAATTAAATTTGATTTACCGTGTAATGCATGTGAAGAAGATCTCCTTTTTTACTTTTCGTAGTGCACTCAGCAGGCCTTTTCTTGACTCCAATTTGCAATTTTTTCGGCGACGAAGTAGCTATCACGACGTGTTGAACGACGCTCATTATAACCAAGAAAAATAAAGCTAATTTACACATATTAAGTAATGGAAACCATTCCATTCTGTTGTTTTATAGCTGTTGTTAATCTTAAACTAATAACACAAAAGGGCGCTATTTAACTAATTTATTTGATCCAATTTGATCTTATGATTAATTAATACCATTCAATGTACCACAGAGTACATTGAATCACCATTGAATATAAGGGTACAATGTACTCTGTGCTGGGCACCACCAAAGAGAATATAATCACTGGGATAAAAGGATAATCACTAGGTACCTACGTTTAAGGCACCACCACCGACCAGAAATAATGGGCACTGACCGTCATTCACCATATGGTCTGTGGTCACCATAGATTATCTATTATGTACTCTGTGTCATTGTCATACATTCTCTACGCATACCTACTCCATACTCTTAAAGGACTGATAGTATCCAGGGCCGTAAAAATTTAAAAACAAAAAATTGTGGTTTATTTATGCCAATATGCCATATTCAAATGGATGAAAGATTCAAAGAGTATTATCCATTATCACGGGCGGTTCACGGCCATACAAATTCCGTTCCCTTACAAATGCGAATAGCAAAATAGAAGTTGACAGATTCGACCACAGAACGATACAATAACACACGTTCACTGCCTGCTGCCTGCCTGACGCCATTTTGTTATTGTTGTTAAGCGTTGAGCAGGGTGGTTGCGTCGATTTATTTCCGTACATTTCTGTTCCCTTCGCAACAATTGTTATTATAGTACATTATTTCAATATAATTTATTGGAATGTATTATAAGTGCTGTGTTCCCGATTGTAACAGTACGCGAAAAGACGCTATATTACATAAGTTTCCACAGTGTGACAAAAGACTCAAAAAGTGGCTTAAGTATATAAATTGTGATGTTTTGCGAAGTAAAAGTACAATAGATCTTAAAAATAAGTCTCAATTGTGTCATAAGCACTTTGAAAAGCGTTTTGTGACACAAAAATCTCGTCTTGCAGTAACAGCATTTCCTACTTTGTTCCTGCAATCTGAGATCCTCAGTGGTACTCCATCCATTACACTGCATGATTCTGAAGAAATTTGTACTAGTAAGTTTTCATGGCTTTTTGTATTGTATATTGTTCATATCATTCCTCTAATCACAGTCCAGTTGTTTTGTCCAATGTATCACAACCTTCTTTAGCATACATTTTACAACCAAACCGAAGAAAATGTATTTCTATGCCTGAATCATCTTACCACCGTGTAGCACTAATTTTGGCCTTTAATTTTAAAATGATTAATATTTAATTTACTTTCAGGATCAGAGAAGATTGACCTTGATCATAATTATTATGCTTCCAAAAATATATATAATGACCACAACTATTGTACACAGCTGCAAACATCACAATCAGCAAGTGAAAATGAGCTTTTAGGTGAGAAAATATAATTTATTATTATTTGAAACAATATTCATAATAATATTACTAATAAGTCGTTTCTTTGCTAACTTTGAAAGATAGCTAAAAGAGATAGATAAAAGAACCTTGGAGTGTTTTAAATAACTTACTATATCAAACTTTTTTATCGATGTTTGCCTATTTGTACTCATTAAACTTATTTTTTAGAAGGATTGCCCACTACTTTTAAAAGAAAATTAGAAGAATATTCGATTACAGATTGTCAACAAAGTATTTCCTCAGGTAATCATCTATTTATTAATAGCCTTAATATAGTAACCACAGGAATAAGGATATCTGCTCTTTTCATTGATCAGTGTTAACTACAGGTCAAAATTTTCATAAATAAGTTATTACTAGACTATGTTTTTAAGCTTAAATGAGATATTTAAATGTGTATAACAATTAACAAATTAATCGCGGTGTGTTACCCATCCATACTTATCTTATAAATGCGAAAGTGTGTCCCGTCTGTCTGTCTGTCTGCTAGCTTCTCACGGCTCAACCGTTCAACCGATTTTGACGAAATTTGGTACAGAGGTAGGTTGCAACCCGGGGAAGGACATAGGCTTACTTTTTATCCCGGAAAATTAAAGAGTTCCCACAGGATTTTTAAGAATCTAAATCCATGCGTACGAAGTCGCGGGCATCATCTAGTACTTTATAAACAAGATTTATTTATATTTTTAATATGCACATACATAACATATTATGCACATAGTGCAAATACTTATTAGAGCAAATCAAATCAAACATGTAATTTTTATAACAGGTACCCAATATATCAATTGTAATTATATATAATACTCTTGCAATTCCAGGTTCCACTACCATGCCACTTAAAAAGAGAAGGAATCCTAGAATCATTAAAAGAATAATTGAAGTTCTTTCACCAAAATGCAAACATCTTTACAAGAAATATAGGATTTCCCAAAAAACTCTTAACCTTATTCGTAGACATAAAAAAGCTTGGACAGTGAAAATGTGTATCAAAAATTGGAAAAATTGAACCCAATTGCCAAAAAAATACTCACAATGCAATTAAGATTGTGCGGAAAGAAGAAGAAACAAAGAAGGTTTACAGAAGATGAAAAAAAAAATTTCTTATCCTTACTTAATCAGGGGCCAAAATCATATCGATATTTAATAAAGGTTTTAAAAGATTTAAAAGAAAATAAATAAATGTCTTGAAATAAAATGTGTTTTTTATTTTTAGAATCAATTAATTTAGGTTATTTAAGTAAAAAACCCTTTAGGTACCTAATAAAACAATTTCAAAATACAAGAAGCTAAAGCTGCAGGAAAAAATTCCTCTAAAATACAAAACTAGAATTCAGAGCCGCGCAAAGGAGGCAATTTAAAAAAATATCTTGCCAAGCTACTGGCTCAAATAATCTGATCCTATTGGTTAGTAGAGAAATAGCAAAATAGAGTTTGACAGATGATCGACCAATCACGGGCTGCATTTCAAGGGTGTCAAAATTTGTTTGCCCGTGAGCCATCTGATACGTAGTATCCCTATTAATCTGTGTCCATTATCTTGTGAGTATTATAATATGGCCATATTTATGTATCGAATTTTGTATGTGTATTGTGTTTGTTTGTAATTTTTTGTATTCTATTACTACAGATTGCTACGGATTCCAATTTTTGTTTTAGTGGTATAAAAACTCAAGCACTTAATGGATAAACTAAAATAAACATTTTCTAATTACGAAATCTACTGATATTTATAAAAAGAAAAAGTGAGGTTCTCTTCAAAATGAATCACTTCGACAAGTACAGAAAGTTTCTATTGAATAGAATGACTTCTAGCCAAGAAGTCGTCGATAATATTGAAAAATGTTTGGTATCAGAGGACGACAATGCAAAACATTCGTTTCATAAAATTTTGGTAAGTAAATTATCCAAACTAAGCATAACTAAAACTCTGTCAGCACTTTAGTCTGGCCATTCAACGAGGTAACGCAGCAGTAACGTTCTGGGGACCCTGCCTCGTTACGGTGGTTTAGATGATATTTTCGATTAGTAATTTTAATATTTAATTGTACTTACCTTGTATAAATACAATTAAATATTAAAAACTATATTGAAAACTATTCTATGGACAAAGGATAGCATTAGCTAATTCCTAATTTTATATTGGAGGCCATAATATTAATATTTTGACTGTAGAGTGCTACTTCCATTCATATGTTAAGTAGGATACAAATTGTCCTACCAGAAGGATGTATGTTAAAGCAATGTTGGCAAAAGATCAGTAGACCAGGTATTTTAGGTTGAAGTAGGTACTATTTTTTTTTATTCAGATACAAGTTAGCTCTTGACTGCAATTTCACCTGGTGGTAACTTGGTAAGTGATGATGCAGTCCAAGATAGAAGCCTAACCTGGGAGGGGTATGGCAGTTTTATTAAACCCATTTGATTTCTACATTTAAATTTAACAGTTCAGTACTAATAACAGTTCAAAAATTAAATATTTTCCAGGTTTGCAGATGGCCAGACGGTGATGTAAAACTGTTTGAAACCCTATATGAATATTTTGGCCTCACATTCATACCTGTCAACTTTGCAGAAACAAATCTACTGACATCTTTCTATACAAACAGTTTGATGTTGGTCTTGAAGATTATGAAAATGGATTTCATGTTCCCTCACTGCAGAAATATGTTCAATTTGGATATATTACTGAACGATAAGACATCCATGGAGTGTTTTGAAGAAAAGTCTACAATTGATCAAATTGTCACCCACGTTGTTAGCCATCGTTTTACTGAACATCGTGAATTGAATTTGTCGAACTTTTGTAATGATATAGGTATTATGAGCATTTGTTTACTTATTTTTATAATTATTTAATTTAATTAATAGGTATATGCAATAAGTACTGAAGAAAAAGGATAACAATGACAAAACGTAACTAATGGAACACACTAAAAATTATTAAAAAATTTGAAGCCTCAATAGCTCAACCAGTAAAGGAGTGGACTGAAAACCGAAAGGTCGACGGTTCAAACCCCGCCCGTTGCACTATTGTCGTACCTACTCCTAGCACAAGCCTGACGCTTAGTTGGAGAGGAAAGGAGAATATTAGTGATTTAACATGGCTAATATTCTTTAAAAAAATTGAGTGTCAGGGTGATCATATTAGGTAGATACCTAAAGGTAAAAAAGGGTTTTAAGTTAAAACTTTTAACATGTTTAATATTAGATGATGCCTGTCCATCATCTATGTGGTAAAAGGAGCCTATTGTCTGTCTCCATGTGAATGCAAGCTATCTCTGTACCAAACATCAAATTTGGTTAAATGGATAGGCTGTGAAAAGGTAAAGACAGACATACACTTTTGGGATTATAATATTAGTATGGATTATAATTGATTATAGCCAAACGTTTCTATAACCAATTCTTATGATGTATTTTTTCATTTTCAGTACTTAGAGATAAGAAAATCCACTTTTATAAACTTTCTCTGCTTTCACATTTTAAAATCCTAATGATCAGAATGGGCAGGGACACTAAAGTATTAAACCTGTCTTCTAATAATTTAAGGTAATTTTTTTTCTATAAGTTGTATTATCTACACTAATATTATAAAGAGGAAAACTTTGTTTGTTTGTTTGTTTGTTTGTTTGTTTGTTTGTTTGTTTGTTTGTTTGGTTGTACTGAATAGGCTCAAAAACTACTGGACCGATTTCAAAAATTCTTTCACCATTCGAAAGCTACATTATCCACGAGTAACATAGGCTATATTTTATTTTGGAAAAAAATAGGGTTCCGTAAGATATTTGGGTTTTTCGGACACAAGGTGTAAAAAATCAACCAGAAAAGTTACTTATTTTGCGTACGCTGCCTAAACTATAAAAGATAGAACCATAAAATGTTCTAATTAATTGTAGATCTTATAAATATCTACAAAAAAGTCCGCGACACACTATACCCATCTATGTCGAGTGAGGCACAGCAACCATTTTTTTATTTAAAAATCTTGAATTTTTTTTGGACTACATTTAAACGCGTTTATTTTACTCATGCTATTAATCCTTATCAAAATAAATGATTTCATCACTAAGAACAGTTTATGGAGATAATATTTGGTCTTTGAATGATTAAAATTGGACGTTTGGTTTTGAAGTTATGGCGAAATTAAAATATTACGATTTCTGCTGCACGGCCCGTTGTATTATCTACACTAATATTATAAAGAGGAAAACTTTGTTTGTTTGTTTGTTTGTTTGTTTGTTTGTTTGTTTGTTTGTACTGAATAGGCTCAAAAACTACTGGACCGATTTTAAAAATTCTTTCACCAGTAGAAAGCTACATTATTCCTGAGTGACATAGGCTATACGGGATCTTTAAAAACCTAAATCTACGCGGGCGAAGCCGCGGGGATCAGCTAGTCTTGCATATAGCCTTTAATTTGCTTTTATTTAATTATTATATCTTTTGTTTCAGTAATGTTCCATTAGATATATTGAACTTTTTCATCAAAGGAGACCTAATAGGTGTCAATTTAAGTAATAATAATGTAAGTATTAAATAAATAAAAATTTGTTACATATAAATAATCTTAAAAGATACTTGTGAAGATAGGTACTTTTTGCTAACTTTGGATAAAATACACAAATATAAAAGTTGCAAGTGGAGCTGTCGAGAGCCGACACGCGGCTTCTTTTCAGGGTACCAACAGAACCCAAAGGGTGCCAACAGAACTAAGCATTGCAGTCTGTCCGTTTGTCGATCAGTGGACTGTATCTCATGAACCATAATATGTAGAGAGTTGCAATTTTCACAGAGTGTGTATTTCTATTGCGGCTATAACATCAACAAAAAAATGGCTGCCATGTAAACTAAAAAAAGTTCATAATTGTAATCTTGTATGATTTTTTTTTTGTTGAAATTTATGCATTTTTAGTTAGACTAGACTATTGTTTTAATTTAGTGTTGATTATATTAGTATAGATAAATAAAACTATAAAACTATGATACGGAACCTTTCGTGTTCGAGTCCAACTCGCACTTGACCGGTTTTTAATTTTTTTGTTTACTTAATATACAGATTCCATCAGTGGCTGAGTTGCAAAGAATAAGTAGCAAAATTGAAAAGCTGTGGGTGGAAGGGAATCCACTTTGCGAAGATGACCTGGATGCAGTTACTTACATACGACAAATTGCACAGAAGTTTCCTAGATTGACTGAATTGGTAACATACTAAATTATGATTTATTGATAGAGTTCCATACCAACATAGTAAAAAAGGCCCTTATGACGTCTGTCTGTTTATCTGTATGTCACTCACTCACATTGCTTATTTCAATAACTTCTAAAGCTATCTAAAATATTATGTAAGTATTGCATTTCCAAAAGTATCCGAAATGGGGTTCGAAATTGCTGGGGCTGTATCTTATGAACCAGTGTATATTTATATTGCCACTAAAACAACAAATAATAAAAATTAAAAATGGCCACCATGGAAATTTAAAAAAAAGTATATAGTGTTATTATCTTTTACGATGGTATGGAACTCTTCGTGTCCAACTCGCACTTGACTGGTTATAATATAATTTTTTGTACAACGGATTGTTAGTAAACATTTAAGTTTCCTACTGTATTTTTATAGGACGGCGTGCCACTAAACGAACATGGTATAATGATGCCGTTTTTCAAAAACTTCATGGTCACATCGGAAAGAAAAACTGTTCAGGTTCTAGAGAAATTCATATCACTGTACTTTGCTCACTATGATTCGCAACGGAGAAAAATAGAAATGTTCTATGATCCAGGGGCCACTTTGACACTTGCTACTGATTTTACAGGTATAGTCCGTAAAAAATGACTATTCTCGCGCCATTTTCATGGGTTCACCTATAAAATAAGGACTAAAATCGTAATTTTCACTTGAAATTTGACACAAAAAGTCAAATATTACGCGCTATACTACATGATATTAGACTTTGTAATAAGACCCTTAATATTGTTTTAAAAAACTAAAACAACTCCAGAATCCGCGGAGGATCTATTAAACGAGCCTTACGCGATGCATTCTCGCAACTTCCTCAACCCGGTGAAGCGAAAAATGGTCATTGAGAAGAGCAAGAAGCTGTATAAGACGCGGCAGGCTGTGACCGGCGTGCACTGTGTACTGCCAGAGACCGTCCACGACCTGAGCACCTTTAATATCGACGTCTTGAAACATGACGTAAGTGAATTGTTTTAGGCATCTCGCCCTTTAATGCCCTGTTTTCCAACAAATAGAACATATTTTGTCCAACGTTGAATATTCCCGGATGTTGACAAGTCACGATTTTCTCGATCTACTGTCGAACCCTATAATATTATCTTGCCCTTCTGTCCATAATGATTTGAAGAAGTGGGATGCAAATTACCTCTGTACCAAATATCGCAAAGATAGATTTTGTTACTTAAGATCTAGGCCACTTCAGAATTTCACCATATTCACTTACAAAGGAAGCTGGAAAAAATTCATATATTATATTGTGTACTAAAAGATTTTTTTAATTGAGGCCTATTGAACCGAATAAAAAACACTGATGCCCAGAGCAAAAATAACTTTCTTTAATGAAATTGGTTGTAATGCAGCCTTTTCTTTCATTTTCAGAACAAATCCATGGTTCTAGTCATAGATGGCGTGTACAAGGAGAAACACAAATACAGCAAAGAACGGCTCATACACTTCAGAAGAACGTTCGTAATATACATTACCCCCACAGAATATAACAATACATTGTCAAGTTATATGATCGTACATGAAATGTTCTCAATTTCTTTGGCGACACCTGAAGTCATCAGAAACAGTTTTAAGGTAAGAGTTTAGGTACAGTTCTATTTCACGAAGCCCGCTCAGCCTTGGTTGTAGTAGTGCGTGTACTGATAAGCGTTAACGCATCTGTGTGCGTAACGTAAACTGCATCGCGGTGGAGACTGAGCGTCACGTTCCGTTCACTATAACTTGACGCCTGACGTTATGTTTGCACTATTGCAAATCATCTAAATATATGAAAGTAAAAGTTTACTGACTGACTGATCTTAGATCTAACAACGCACAGCTCAAACTACTGGACGAATCAAGCTGAAATTTGGCATGCAGATAGCTATCTACGTAGGCATCCGCTAAGAAAGGATTTTTGAAAATTTAACCCCTAAGGGGGTAAAATAGGGGTTTGAAATTTGTGTAGTCCACGCGGATGAAGTCGCGACTGTCGCGCTAGTACAATAATAAACCCTAAGGTCTAAAGAATAAATCAAACAAAGCAATAGTGCCAACATGACGTCAGGGGTCAAGTTATAGTGAACGGTCAATATAACACGTATAAGTCCCGCAAATTGCTAATGGCCGTGGCCGCCATTTTAGTGACGTCGGCACTAGACAAGTTTCGAGCTGATGGTATATTAATTTAATTTCGGCGGACGTCAAAATAACGTCATTTCGATGTTAATGAGCCATGGTTTTAGCGCAATAGCAATTTGCGGGACTTATATTAAAATACATTCTCTCGCAGGCTCTCCTATAGATGTATGTTTATCGCTGTTTCGTTTCGTTAAGCTTTCACTACAATTAAATTTAAATTATTATATTTTCAGATTCCAGCCAGGAATTGTTGTCAGTTGACGCTTATTAATCCTGATCAAGAAGACAGGAAGGCCATATGCAGTGCATTCTGTCATTATACACAACTGACCAAATACGAGGCCGAGATGTAAGTGACTCCACAAACATTTAACACTAGCTTATGCCCGCGACTTCGTCCGCGTGGACTACACAAATTTCAACTATGAGATTTTAACATATGAGCTTAATAAAATATGTTATATTGTTAATTGCAAAAATATTAACTACAAATCTTCTTTATAGACACTTCAAAACTGACAGAGTTTCATACAAACTTCAAACCCCTATTTTACCACTTTAGGGGTTGAATTTTGAAAAATCCTTTCTTAGCGGACGCCTACGTTATAATAGCTATCTGCATGCCGAATTTCAGCCTGATCCGTCCAGTAGTTTGAGCTGTGCGTTGATAGATCAGTCAGTCAGTCACCTTTTCCTTTTATATACAGGGTTACAGGAAAATAGGACACGATCCCGTTAAAGGGTTATAGTACAAGACATTAGCTATCAAACAACCCCTAAAGTGCTTATGCGAAAGTGTATCGTTATCGAGTTATTCATTTTTTTATTTTTTTCTTGATAAAGGGGTGTTTGCCACTTTGAAAATTAATAAAAAAAAGGAACAATGTGTTTCATCAGATTTTTTTTAATTTCTTGCTAGTACATATCCTTGTTAATAATAAACAGTTACAAAACAAGAAAAATCTTCAAGCATTTTAAAATTACAGCCCAAAAACTGTACAAGTTTTCGATTTTTAAATTTAATTCTTTGAATAACTTGCAAATTTTAATTAAAAAAATTACTATGGCACTTATCCTGCGGATTATTTTAAAAACATCTACGTTTCGGTAGCTATCCATTGGTACAAAAAAATTACCAAAAAAAACATAAAATCAAGAAAAAATTACACAACAAAGAGACCAGGTAGAAAATTCTAACAAATGCTATTGCCAAAGAATTAAATCAAAATCAATGTAAAAACTAGTTTAATGCAAAATCGTTAAAGATTATTTTTCAATGAGTTCAAAAGGTAATATAAAATCAGTCAAGTGCGAGTCGGGCTCGCACACGAAGGGTTCCGTATCATCGTACAAGAAATAACACTTTAATTTTTTTTAATTTTTATGGTAGCCATTTTGTAATTTTTAGTATTTGTTGTTATAGCGGCAATAAAAATACACATTCTGTGAAAATTTCAAGTCTCTACCTAATAGGGTTCACGAGATACAGTCCACTGACAGACAAACGGACGGTCGGACAGACGGACGGACGGATGAACAAACATGAAATTTTCACAAAATGTGTATTTTTATGGCCGTTATAACAACAAAATACTAAAAATTACAAAATGGCCGCCATAAAATTAAAAAAAAAAAAAAAAGTGTTATTTCTTGTACGATGGTACGGAACCCTTCGTGTGCGAGCCCGACTCGCACTTGACTGATTTTATATTACCTTTTGACCTCATTGAAAAATAATCTTTGACAATGGGGCCGATTCTCTAGTACACAATCTCTAAACTAAACTAAATTAACAGGTCTAAATCTAATGCTATCCTTTTCCGCAAGCAACATTATGAAAGGGATAGCAATAGATTTAGACGTGCCATTTTAGTTTAGTTTAGAGATTGTGTACAATGGAATTAGCCACAATTTTGCATTAAACTCGTTTTTACATTGATTCTGATTTAATTCTTTGGCAATAGCATTTGTTATCCGCAGGATAAGTGCCATAGTAATTTTTACAGAAAATTTGCAAGTTATTCAAAGAATTAAATTTAAAAATCGAAAACTTGTACAGTTTTTGAGCTGTAATTTTAAAATGCTTGAAGATTTTTCTTGTTTTGTAACTGTTTATTATTAATAAGGATATGTACTAGCAAGAAATTAAAAAAATTTGATGAAATACATTGTTCCTTTTTTTTATTAATTTTCAAAGTGGCAAACACCCCTATCAAGAAAAAAATAAAAAAATGAATAACTCGAAAACGATACACTTTCGCATAAGCACTTTAGGGGTCGTTTGATAGCTAATGTCCTGTACTATAACCCCCTAACGGGATCGTGTCCTCTTTTCCTGTAACCCTGTATATAAAAGGAAAAGGTGACTGACTGACTGATCTATCAACGCACAGCTCAAACTACTGGACGGATCAGGCTGAAATTCGGCATGCAGATAGCTATTATAACGTAGGCGTCCGCTAAGAAAGAAAGAAAAGTTGGGGTCCCAAGGTGCTAGAATGGCAACCTCGCACCGAAGACGCAGTGTGGGAAGATCCCCCACTGTGTGGTGGACGGACGACATCAGACGAGTCGCAGGGACCCGCTGGATTCAGGCAGCGCAAGACCGTGGCGTGTGGAAGTCCCTACAAGAGACCTATGTCCAGCTGTGGACGTCTATCGGTTGATGGTGATGATGAACCACTTCACAAAGTATGCCCAGCTTTAATATTATTTTGTTACAGTCGTCTTAAACAACACGACTGGGATATAAGAAAGGCGCTGAAGCAATTCATGACAGATCTCAAGAATGATGCAATAAGCTTGGATAAATTTGGACGTAATAAAACGGATGAAGATGACTTTTCGGATTTATCGTCCATTTTAGATGAAGATGAAATTGATTAATTAAACTATTAGTTGACATTGTTTTTCTGCTCTTATACCCAGAACCCTAGATCTATTGTGCGACATGGTTGCGGAAAAAGTCTAGTGCGATGATCGACCAAGCCGAGCGTGCCTAATATTACCTACAGTACGCGGCTGAAAATAATGTACCTTTAGAAAGAATTAGCGGTTTTTAGAGCATTGTCTCTGTCGTTGAGACCGAGATAACGTCACATGAGTATGAGTGACAGAGACAACACTACAAAGCAATCTTATTCTAGAATCTAGAGGTATGAAATTCTAGAGATATATGTACCTACATTATTTTCTGCCGCGTACTGTACTTGGGTATTATGTCAATTTTCTAGCCGCAGACCTTACTTTAATTAAAGATAGCATGTACAACAAAGCACTAAAATAGGCAGTACTTCAGAGGTCTGAGCATATCAAGATGGCCGTCCGCATAATATTTTAAATATTTTCTGTCGCAGTCGGCGAACATCAGAAATGTAGTCGTTCGGAAAAAATTCTGACCTAGGTACTTAAAAGAATACTTTTATATGCTAATCACGTTAAGACATCCGCCTTCTTTTCGGGCAACTTTTAAACAATTAAATATCACTTGCTTTAACGGTGAAGGAAAACATGGTCAGGAAACTTGCATGCCTCAAAGGTGTGTGACGTCTGCTAATCAGCATTGGGCCAGCGTGGCAGACTATGGTCTCTTCTCACTCTGATAGGCTCGGTAATGGGTTGATTGATGATTTTCAGTTAACTGTTGCATACTCATGTTTGTCACGTTTCTAAAGTTACCCGTTACCACCGTAATATCTTTTTTTACTACTCTGTGTAAGTTTTACTCTATGTCAAATGCAATATTTACTTCTTTTTGACTTTGATGGCTTTTTTGTCTAAAAAGTGAAAACTGAAAAGAAAGAAAGTTGAAAATTGAAATCAAAAACACTTTGTTCCTCAGATTGATTGAAAACAATGAAATTTTCCTAAAAACTATTAGCAGTTCTGTCTTTTGGTCTCGGATGATCTAACTCCAAGAGTGTGTGGATTGTCTACTGTGTAAAACAAACAAATCTCAATTATTATTGTCTCACAAGAAAGGCAGTAAAACAACCCGCGTTTATGTTGATATGTCAAATAGTTCTCTAGGCCAAGCTCCCAATATGCCCACTCTCGGATCGCTAAACAACCAAGGCATTCAGTACGTTAACAATCCTCACCAAAGTCCTCAAATCCAGTCAGCGTCGTTACAAGGATCGCCTTCTCAGCACAGTCCGATGGGCACCCAGCCACAGGTCGGCTCCAAAGTCAATCAAGGAGGCGGAGATCAGGCCTCACAGGTAAATTACGCTTTTGCTGCCATTTCCTTGTTTTCAGTTTTTTGATCAGTGTTTTTCAAATCACTACCCATATTATAAATGCGAAAGTGTGTTTGTTTGTTGGTTTATTGGTTGGTCCTGCAATCACGGAGCAACGGATCGACGTGATTTTTTGCATGAGTAAAGTTTAAGATATGGAGAGTGACATAGGCTACTGTTTTACCCGGAAAAAAACAGTTCTGTGACTGATGTTACTGATGGTCAAAATTTTAAATTATATTGTATCTAAAGTAGTAGTTAGAAATGAGTTCAGATTTGTATTCGGTCAATCAGTCAATCAAATTATTTATTGCTTATTTGGGCTTACAGATGGTTCTTAGTCATATTGTGAGGGTACAGCCAAATACCTTATATACTAAGGCATGCAATATTATATTGTACAAATTAAATATCAGTGTATCTCTCTGCCAAAAGCATCAAGGTTAAATAAAAAATGTATTTTGATAAGAAGTGTAAGTACATTATTTTGCTTATCAGGTCCTCAAATGTATTTATTATTTCCAGTATCTCACAAGACCTCGACTACAGGAACTTGTAAGGGAAGTAGATCCCACAGTGCAGTTGGATGAAGAAGTGGAAGAGACCCTCCTTCAATTGGCAGACGATTTCATTGACACCACCCTGAGTGCTGCGTGCACACTCGCCAAGCACAGACATGCTTCCAATGTGGAGCTTAGAGATGTACAGATATATTTAGGTGAGCGTCCAATATACTTCTAAGCTTTTAGATTGTGGAAAAAAATAAAAACCGGCCAAGTGCGAGTCAGACTCGCCCACTGAGGGTTCCGTACTACAATCATATTTTATCGACATTTTGTACGATAAATCAAAAACTATTATGTATAAAAATCTGTTTTAGAATGTACAGGTAAAGCCCTTTCATATAATACCCCACTTCATATAGCAATCTTACCTTAAATGTCGAAAATAGCAATTTGTTCGAAACACATTTTTTTTTTCTTGTGATGTAACCACAAATTCACGGTTGACCTATTTTTCCCCTAATGTCTGATAAAAGCCCTACCTACCTGCCAAATTTCATGATTCTAGGTCAACGGGAAGTACCCTGTAGGTTTCTTGACAGACAGACAGACAGACAACTAAGTGATCCTATAAGGGTTCCGTTTTTCCTTTTGAGGTACGGAACCCTAAAAACCACCATTACAGACAGAAAAATGTTCAGTATAGTCCATTTTGGGAACAGACCTACACAATTTGGTTAATTCTGTTGTAAAAGATCCCAAAAGTCTAAACTAAAATGAGAGGTCTAAATGGTTTTGCTATATGAATACTAATATTACTTAGCACTATGAAACGTACATCCTTTATTTTATTAATGACTAGCTGATGCCCGCGAATTTGTACGCGTGGATTTAGGTTTTTAAAAATCCCGTGGAAACTCCCTGGTAGTGATTCTTCCTGAAATGTTCTGAATACTAATGAAACCCGTATTGAATTGCATTAAGAAATTTAGGGGCGCACCAAATTTTTTTCCAGAATCAAACCTGTTACTACTCACCCAACAGAGCAAGGTAAAAAAAACAAGCCATGTCAGCTGTAAAAGGTCTCTGATCTCAAGTCTGAGGACAAAAAGCGAACACACATTTTTAAAAAACCTGTTACTAAGTAATAGGGAAGAAATGAAAATGGATTGTATGCTATATGCTATGTATTATGATTAAGATTCTACTTTTTACCAAGCTTTTATACTGATCGCGATTCTTTTGCTGTTGCCCGTTGAGGAGTTCCGTCCTCTATTTCCGAAACTGTTCATCAAATCTGCACCAAACTTACATGGCATCAACATGATAGTATAACTTTTGTATAAAAAAAGAATCGTGAAAATCAGTTCAAATTAAACTTTTTGCTTATAGTGAAAAATTATCCTATTTCAGAAAGGCAATGGAATATGTGGATACCAGGTTTCGGCAACGACGAGTTACGGCCATACAAACGCGCCGCAGTCACAGAGTCGCATAAACAGAGGATGGCGCTTATCAGAAAAACTATCAAGAAGTACTAAGTGGAGAAATGTGTCACTTTTCATATTTTTGTTTACAGTATTGATACCTAGCCTGTTAAAATTTTGGCCATTCAAATTTTATCTCAGCAATAAAACCATAATTACATGTAACATGTAGTTTCATTTATTTACATACTTAAGTACCTAGATGAGAGCTATATACTGAGGTGTCTTGATTATTTTTAAAGAATATTAGCCTTGTTAATTATGACTAATATTCCCCTTTCCCCTCCAACTAAGCGAAAAGCTAGCACAAGGCTAGGAGTGGGTACGACAATAGTGCAACGGGTGGGGTTTGAACCGGCGACCTTTCAGAATTAAGTCCGATCCTTAACCATTGAGCTATTGAGGCTCTTGTAGTGATTTGATTCACGTGCGTGCGGCATGCTTCAATTTGAAGACAGCCCACTTATTAATATTCTACTCCTCAGTAGGCGAAATCTACTATCTATGAGATAGTCTTCTGAGTCTGAAGTCTTCTATTTTATCTAAACTAATATTATAAAGAAATTAAGTTTGTTGGTAGGGGGTAATCTCTGGAACTACTGAACTGATTTTGAAAATTCTTTCACCAGTAGAAAGCTACATTATTTCTGAATAAGAAATGAGAGCGAGAGAAAAAAGAGCAACCAAAAGGTAAAAGGGCACTCCAAACCAGTGGTAAATTAAACTAGTTGATGATTCGAAAGCACTTGTAAAAGATTACTTGAATAAAAAAATTAAAAAAAAAAAAAAAGATCTCTACGAAAATTGTAATAAGCTACCCGTGTGAATGTGAAGCTGGGGCGGGTCGATAGTATGTGATTAAAAGGAGCGTCATTGACTATGGTCAAACCATTCTTATTTTGAAAGGAGACCCGTGCTCAGTAGTGAGCCGGCAATGGGTTGATGATGATGAATGAGATTTCTCTCAGGTCTGGAATTGAAAACTACTTTTAATTTTTACATACTTTATTTATTATACTTATCTAAAACATTAAGTCACAATGTTTAACGCAAATCACACATAACTTTAGTAAAACAATTATAAGTAAGTACTTAAAGATAATCACATTTGTATCACTTAGCAATAATACTTTAGTAAATTAGTTATTGAAATAATTGGTGTAATAAATAACCCAAAATCACAGGATCTGGCTTACATTATAAAATATGCATTTAGCTGCTCTTTGGAATGTAAGTAAATTGTTTATTTTCAATCATTTCCAATTATTTTTTAACGGTCTATTGTTATCATTATCATTATACCCTATCCGCAGAAAAGAGTTAGTATAGCGCTCTCTCTGTGACGTAAACTCATACAAATGATAGAGTAAAAATCTCAGTGGGCGGCGTTAACCATTTTGAGGCACCAACCAATCCCAAACATGTTTTTAATAAACATTCGAAATTTAATTCGAAAATGTTTTCAAAAAACATTCGAAATTCAATTAAAAAACACAGTTTCGTTTGTCATTGGTTGGTGCTTCAAAATGGTTAGCACCCTCTGAGATTTTTGCCTCTATTATTTGTATGCGATGATATAACAGAGAGAGCACTATGATAACTTCTATCCACTGATAGGGTAGTACATAATAATATTGCTTTAGGCATTTGTCCCACCGCCAAGGAAGCGACTAGCAATCGACTCGCGCACGAAACGTACAATCGATGTACTTATGATTCAGTTCAATTTAAAAGATAAATACATATCTATTAATAGTTGATTGCTGTTCAGCAATCAACTATTAATCGTATCGGCAAGAACTTTCTATCTCTCTCTCACCACTAGTTTGTCGCAGCGACACGAGCTATCAAAGAAAAAAAATCACACAGCGACACTCTTGCCTGACAAAAAATTCGCGTAGTATGCACAGGAATTAAATGCCACATGTGATGTTAGTACACGACAGGTCGATATGGCAATCGGGGTATGAGGCGTGGGGACACCCCATACACCCGCACGGCACCCGCGCTGTCCCGCACCAGGTTAACACGGGCTGTGTGGGTGTGCGGGGCGCACCCCGATTACCATCTCGACCTGTCGGGTACTACATAATAATATTATATGTCTTGACGATCGGTGAGAGTAATCGGCCGTCAATCTCACACACTCGCTCATAGTTCTGCGACAAAATTATCCCAACTTCACACTCGCTTTTCGATGCTCGTCAACTCGTTTCTCCCTAGTCGTCGGCGGTCGGACAAGTGCTCTAGACTTAGAGTTTAAATATTGTGCTAGTCATCACAAAAAATAAATAAATTCTAAAAAGCTATTTGTGATGTGAGTTCATCATCTCAATCAGTTAATCATGTAAGCCTAAAATTTATAATTGTCAATTTTTTAAATTAATTGCGTCATGGCTATGCCATTTAGAACCTAATAGCCTTAATTAAATGATTCAAATTTAATTGGATATCATTTCATTTCAAAATCTGTGATTAAAAAAACCGATAGGTACATGATTATCTACTTAATGTAAAAAATAAAATACATTGATAAGATTAAATATAAAATTTTGTAAAATTCTTTAATAATAATAAAAAAATACTGTGCAATGTAAGGAATAAATTAAAAAGAAATAAAAAAGTCAGGTTCCACCGAGATTTGAACTCGGATCGCTGGATTCAAAGTCCAGAGTGCTAACCATTACACCATGGAACCGATATTGAGAATGGCGAAATTTTATTACTGGTCCTATAACCTCTTCGTCACAACTTTGTCTTTACAATAATTGGACTAAGAGCCAGCGCGTGCACCTTCGTTATTTTATAAAAGCTGAAAAATTCTCTGCGTGTTGTTCCCAACACTGGGAGGAAAGTTTGTTTGGAAGGCAATGCATGACGTGACTTCTAATACCTAGGTACTATTCTGAAGAAAAAAAAATAGACTTTATACTTTGACGTAAGATTTTTTACACCTTTATTACCTGTCATCTCCCAATGCCACCATGATCGAAACAAACGTTTTTCCCAGAGTTGGGGACAATACGCAGAGAAACTTTCAGGTTTTATACAATAACGAAGATCTGGCACGCGCTGGCTCTCCCTCTATAATATTTTGTGTAAAAAAAACAATAATTTCATGTAATGGTTAGCACATTGAACTTTTTGTATGTATTAAAAATACATAAAAACAGACAAGATTTATCAGCAAATCATTTTTTTCTAATATTAAGTAGTTAGGTAGATCCTTCTAGTTACCTACTCAACGGGATAAGTCAAGAATAGCGAGGTATTAAAACGACCACTTGCCGACTCGACCATGATCCCGTTACATTTACGCCGCGACCTTTAATTAATCACACAGTTTAATGACACAACTGTTGTTTGCGTCTAGTAACTGTCATGTGTACAATTTAAACTGTTTAAGTACATACATACACGCTGATCAATTAATTAATACCTAGTTGGCTAAATTGAATTTATTGGTAGGCCGAACAAAATTCCGTAGCCTGCGTGTACATTGTACTAGGTACATACTTTAGGCCGCGCACACATGAGCAACTTTTGGTCTTCGCAACAATTTCAGGACTTCATAGACGAAGGCTGCCAACAGGACCCTGCTAACCCTCCGCTAGCCATACATCTGTCTGTCGTTGTGCTTAAAATCTTAACGTCAATATCATCGCATTTCATTGGTGTACATTTTACAATAGACATGTGTCCGCTATAGCTTAACTTAACTGAAAACCGCTGCCGTGCCTATAGCGTACCATAGCGTTATTGTCGTAGCTAGCAACGGTTTTCAGTTATCATCTATGACGAACCACCTGACAACGCAACACTGCCAACTGGCAACCGACAATGCATTGTTTGGTTTTTGGGTAACTAGTAACGCAATAATTATGCCTTCTCTTTCTTTCTTTCACCGAAAGCTGAGAAGGAGCGGTTATTGGCTACCGGCTTAGTAACTAAGAACTTGGTAAACCAAAGCCGACCTTATCTCTATTACGCTAAGGCTTAACTGTACAAGTACTTGTCCATTACACTTTGATCTATCATTCTAAATACAGTTAGCCTTAGAGTAATAGAGATAAGGTCCTCTTTGGTTTATCAATCTTTATGAAATGTTTTTGGTTAACTGGACTGTGGCAAACTATTCGTGCAGGCGTCCACTATAGTTTGACCTATGTCAATGATCAAATTAAACTTTACTGCAATGAACTTAAGGCTGTGATTACTTCACGATATTCATGAAAGTAAAATTGGTTTTATTTTAGTGAATATGCGCGCGCTAGCTATACAGACGGTATTGATACGGCAGCTAGCTTAGTTACTACTACGGAAACCGCTGCGCGTTGCGCATATTAAATTAGTTGAAACACAACTCTGATACCGATATTCGGCAACGGTTAACAATATTGGTATTGAAACTAAGTAACTGTTGATTAACCGTTGCCGTAAATAGCCAATAACGCCCATCTTTATTTTACAATGTACATTCGGTTTTATTCGTAGGTTGGGCTTTTCTGCGCAAATAAATATTGCTGATGCGACTTATAAAAGTGGTAGCACTGTACAGTACGCGGCAGAAAGCAATGTACAATGTAGGTACATCGGCCTTTAAAATTACATTTCGGCTTCGTAGAGCGTTTTCTCTGTCACTCATACCTATATCACGTTTTGTAAGTCCAATGACATGCTCTACAAATCTGCTATCTCCTTCTGAAGTTGATGTACATTACTTTCTGCCGCGTACTATACCTCAGTCATCCTTTAGACTTGTGTAGTAGCTCGTGTGTGCCTGCCTTTATAATACATGTGGATATGCGTGCACAATTTTTTTATTACTAAAATAAGCTTTCAAATAACGAATCCCTTACGAAATGAACCATGTAAAGGTCCCATTGCTTCTACACTAACGATTAACCTGAAGATGAACTCTCTACTGGGCGCAAGCAGTTTTGTGATTCTCAGGGATGTAGAGAAATGTACGGAGAGCATTCGAAGCCAGCAATAACAACGCATGAAACTGCCCTACTTTACGCATCGCGGTCGCATTCGTCTTCCTTTTGACTTGTTTAGTTGCTTGTGTGTACGCGCCTTTATAATACAAGTGGATATGCGTGCACAGTTTTTATTACCTACTAAATAAGCTTTCAAATAACGAATCGCTTACGAAATGAACCATCTAAATGTCCCATGGCTTCTATACACTAACAATAAACGTGAAGATGAACTCTCTACTGTGCGCAAGCAGTTTCTTGATTCTCAGGGATGTAGAGATGATCTGAGGAATGCAATTTCTGCCAATGCATGAACTTAGATTTGATTGCCACTGGTTCCTGAAAACAAGTAACAGGTTGATTAAAAACAAGGTTTCTATGTCATGTAGGTAGGTTGTAGGTTATGAATGTCAATGTTGTCGATCTCCCGATAGGCGACAACTGATGTTTTTGTGGGTTTAGAATTTTAGATATACCTAGGTATGGCGTAGGTGAGTTGACTTTAAAATATACTTATTATACTATCCATACTAATATTATAAATGCGAAAGTGTGTCTGTCTGTCTGCTAGCTTTTCACGGCTCAACCGTTCAACCGACCGATGCTACTTTTTATCCCGGAAAAACAAAGAGTTCCTACGGGATTTTTAAAAACTAAATCCACGCGGACGAAGTCGCGGGCATCCGCTAGTTCCTACTATTATATTAATCCCGTTATTAATAAACATTGAATAGGGGTTACAAGGTAGGTTTAAATTAATTAGGTAAGTATAAGATGTAAGTAGTATAATTCAATTTTCGCTTTATTTTAAAAGATTTTTGTAGAAAATGTGGGACACTTCAGGACTCAGGTATAGTCAAAGTTTTTTTACAGGATTTTCCTTTTTTCTTAAAATTAGCAATTTTTTTCATAAAATATTTTATATTAATATTTACATAAGTTTTCAAGAAAATGTGGGACAAAACAGGTACCCTGTCACAAAGTGAGTTTAATGCCATTTTATAAGATTTCCGACTTTTCATCTTATTATTGTGATGAAGATTTTCATATATCCATCCATATTTGATAAAATATGGGACATATATATACCAGATAGCAGTTATGCAGTCACGAAGACTGTGTTCACTGATTTTATACGGGTTCCATTTTTCTTTTTCAAGAAAGAGAAGGCAAGACACCGTAAACATAGGTCTAAATGGTCTAAAATCTAAATCTAGTGCTATCCTATTCCGCAGGAAGCAATATGAAAAGGATGCACTAAAATGCCTGCCAGTTTAACTTAGTTTAGATATTATATGTGTGTTGTATTATAGATGGTGTATGTAGTAGAATTAGCCAAAATGAGATTGTAACTAAACAACAGTTATATGGCTTGAAGCGTGTTTATGTTTCTTGAACGGTTTCCGTACTCTTGTGCAAGCAATAGAAATATAAACGAGGGGTTCTCCATTCTCGTGATTGAAGTTGGAATAATTATTGTAGGCATTAGTTAGCACTCTTCTTTTTTTTTTAAAAAAAAAGAATATTAGCCGTGTTAAATGACTAATATTCCCCTTTCCTCTCCAACTAAGCGTCAAGCTTGTGTTAGGAGTAGGTACGACAATTGTGCAACGGGCGAGGTTTGAACCGTCGACCTTTCGGTTTTCAGTCCACTCTACCTGTTGAGCTATTGAAGCTTATTGCTTAGCTCATTAGGTTAGAATTACATTTAAATAATAATTTCTGAGACGTTCGGATTATTTCTATACCTTTCTTACCTTTGAATGAACGTTACGGACCCAGCAATGGATAAATTAAAGGAAAAGTTTTTAGTTTGATTATTTCCCAAATAAATAAAGTTTTTACCCTCAGCTATGTTCACGTGAAAATATATTCGAAAGCTATCTTAAGTGCTCTAGAAGCCCAAACCGATTATTTTAAATTACCTACAATTTATGTAGGTAATTAAAAATATTATGTAAAAGAAAATCAGCTAATATAATAATAACTGAGGACCTTTAATGGAAATATTATTAAAACCTACTTTAGTTTTATTTATCACTTATGAACCTCGACGATACGATCTATAATACTATCTGAGAAACAGGAATTTCAGCATAATCAGTAATCAAACATTTCATAATTACAACGATATGGCACAATTATTTATATCTATCTAAATAGAATATCAAATAATGATTTATTAATTTACCAAAAAGCATGTTTTTAATTAGGTATATATTATGTAGGTACCTAATGCCCACTACTGCGTAGTTATGTTTTGTTCGTATATATTTTTTTAGATTTATAATAATATTAAGTAGGTAATATTTTTATAAATAACCGATACACACTTGCGCTATATAAACCTTGACCTCTATCATTATAATATATTTTATTTCATAACATTTACATAATAATTTATGTAGTAGTCAATGTGTCGCATGAATCGCAGTACCTAGTTAGTTACGTCAAAGCATACATTATGGACCTACATTCTGATAAGATAAAAATGAAATATTTATGAAGACACACCCCTTTAGTTTCTGCGTCGCACATAATAACTACTTTTGTTGTTTTCCTTGTCTACAGATTACTCAATAAAACATGATATACTACCTATGTGGTTGTGATTATTTCATGAGATAGGTATCCGTCTTATCATCCAGCTTCGTTGGGGTGGAATTTCTGAAAATCCTTTCTTATTTAATATACCTATTGGTTTATTTTTAAATTCTGAAACTTTGATAGTAAGTATATTGTTGTATCTTTCGTCTAAAAAACTTACAGCAAATTAGGTAGGTACTCAGAATTAAGTTTTTGCTCATCAATTCATTCAAGGATATTTTACCTTCCTTATTGTGAAAAGCAGCATTATTCACAAATTATGTATGACCACTTGAATGAAATAAGTAGGTAAGTACATACATTATATACATCATAAAGTTATTATCTTTAAACACCTTCGTATTTCAAATACTAATAAGTACAATACACAATCAATAATAACCTATTGTTAATCTGAGCGTTTCGACATGCATTATGTTTATAAACTTACCTACATATATCTTTATATCTAACTTATCTACCTATCACAATCAGATCTAATAACCCCACCAGATCGAAGGGGGCCCATTTCGATAATCGGCAAGCTAAGTCATTAGAATTAGCTTTATAACGTAGTATGCTGAGCTACGAGTCCCTATAGGTACCTACCTAGTTACCTACGCGAACTTCATAACAGTAGAAAAAGTATGTACCTACTAATAAATTACAAATAGGTAAATCTTTCATTTCATAAATTATCGCTTTAACTGTGTTTACTAGACACAATGATTTATAAATATAGTTAAGTATGAAATAGTTCGATATATTACTATCTACATAATATTTATTCGGTCAGTAATTAATCTGATAGCGAAAGACTTGGTCCTTTGCCAGCACTTTGCCAGTAATCGAGCTGAGTAGCTAAAGGTTAAATACGAAACGCATGCGAGTTTCAAGTATCCTATACCTAATATTATGAAAATACACTAGGTAGTAGCAGTCTTGGCTGATGGATCAAAGACTCGTCCTCTTAGGACGACGTGTCTTTGATCCTTTGTCTACAAACAAAATTATAAATAGCATTATTATTTTTACGATAGATGATATTTATTTCTAAAAGTCTCGGTGTATTTTATTTTTAATGAAATATATTTATAAATACGTAGATCTGGATACATGAACAGAAGGAAAAAGTACGTATGTTGGTACTTAGCAATACCTGGTGCAGTCTTATCTACAGTAAATTAATTGTTTGATTGAGTGGACGTAAGCGGTTTCAAATATATTATGGCTTTATCTTAACTATCTATGCAGTGATAGCTACTGTTTAGGATTAATAATGCATTGTCATTAAAATTTATTGCCATTTATTTTTAGAAATAAGTAAGTACCTATAGCTATATTAAATAGCATAGTTACATTTTGCGGTGTTTTGTATAAATTAGAATTGAATAAAAACAGCCCCTACCTAAACAATCTCCAAATATGGGTTCACATCAGCTTTCTTTGATGCATCTTTTTCATTAAATAATAATGACAAAAAATTAGAACCTAGTAGGTATAATATTATGTATTTTCAAGTTATTAACATAAGTAGGCACCTACTTCATTGACATTATTATATTCGTTCATTCATCTTTCAATTTTCAGTTGCGTAGTAAATTTAGTTTAATTGCATCGGTTTCTAATATACATATAAATTGCGTTTCTAATGCTGCGTAACCATTTGTTAACATACATACAGCCAGGACTTTCTCGAATATGTATACTAAAAATAAGAACAATTGTGTGAACTGTGAACGTGAAAATCTAATAAAATAACAACTACGTGATTAACACAATAAAATGACGAATAGCCATTCCCATATTATGTACAAGCATACGTAACATTCATTATACCTACCTATTGATAAAATGTATAACGCACATCCGTTACGATAAATAAGCGGAATTGTTTTAATCTGAATGAAATAAATTCCATTTATTTTACGTACCTACCTACGTGTCAAATTACCTACCTTTGCAATTAATTTTCCATCGTCCCCTATTAGAAATTCTTCCAAACCAAAGACAAGTGGAGAAGCATTGCCAAGATGGAAGATCCTTGAGGATGTTCCACGGTTCACTCTGAACTCAATGGTTTTTGCCATCAACACGCTCGTGATCATGTAAACTGATCTCTTGCCTTCCAGGGCTGAAAACAAAATTTACTGTGATATACCTACTTAAGATAGATCGATAGAGAACAATCTTAGGAAAAGACAACTCAGACTCAAGTGTTTTTAGAAATACCTATCTGGCAGTCATCGATAAAGCAATACCTACATAGATAAGTATATAGGTAATAATCATTTTGTTTAGGTAGGTACCTTTATTATTCTTCACATCCAAGTAAATCTTGTTCACTAAATCTTTATCTTTTGGAATACTCGATTGGGAGAAATTCACCATGATCACTCTGACTTTGTTTTTTGTTGCTTCATCTTGTAATGTTATCTGTGAGAAAAAAATAAAGAATCCTTGATTTTTTTACTATAAAGATAATGCATGTTGGTTGTAACTACTTATCCTAATGATCGATACTTATAGCCTACTCTTCACAGGACAATGTTAATATGATTATGAAATTGGCTCAATGTTGTATCCAAGTTGTTGAAATACAAACCTATTTGGGATATATAAGTCCCGCAAATTGCTATTACGTCGGAACCATGTCGAATTAACATCGAAGTGACGTCATTTTGACGAATATTTAAGTAAATATACCTACTTACCATCGGCTCGAAACTTCAGTCTAGTGATGACGTCACTAAAATGGCGGCCTCACGCATTAGCAATTTGCGGGACTTATACCTACCTAACTACTTACTCTTTTAATATATTAACTAACTATATAATTTGTAATACATAATATAGTTAGTAAGAATTGTATTCTAATTAATCAGATTTATTACTCCAATATCTAAGGAAAAAACAAAACACTAGTTAATTTACAAAAGTAGTTGTTGTAAACAAACAATAATAAAAATATGTTACTATAACTACCTAGGTATGTTTGAACAATTCTGTTTAAATCTCGATAACACGAAGTTTAACATATTCAAGAAAATAATACCTACTCTTAAAGGTATTTTTAAAGTTAACATGGCTTGAAAATACAATACCTATATTCATAGGTACCTATAATATACAAAAGAACATGATCGTGCCACCTCTTGTCCTATAAACATAAAAGTCATGGACAGCGTACAGGACACACAAGGTCGTTGATACGAAATTACTAAAAATCGATTTTTGGAAAAAGAAAATAAGAGCTTTATTTTTTCTAAAATTGATTTTAGTATGACTTACCTTTACGCTTTCATGAGGGAATTTAAATTCTTGGTCCAGAAAATCACCTTGTTCCAGCAGGTCAACGTATTCCGGGTCGGATTTCTCCTTATTTATATTCTTCTTAAGTTCGCCAAGCGGTGTGAACATTTTACCATTTGTTTGTTTTTCATTTGGTACAAATAGAGACGTGACTTTATACAGTTCTGCTTCGGTTATATGCGGGATACAGACCAACTGGCTACTCCCAATTTCAATTTCGATTTCATCCCTGATAAATGGCCAAGCGTCCTCGAGTTTTAATGATTTCAGACTCTCCAGGCTTACATCTTTACGAATTTCATGGGAATATAGAGACTTTACAACGACTTTTAGTTTTTTCGGCATTTTTTAAACAAATCGCTTGAACGACAACGTGAATACGTGCACTCACTCTTTCTTCCAAGGATCGACTAAGATTTTTTTAGACAAAGAAAAACGCTTTTGATTCATCATGTGTCAGAAAGGGACAGCGCATAGGTGTTTTCAGGAAAAAGTGTCACAATTTCCCGGAAAATAATGTGATCGATTATAAATTATAATTCATGAGGAAAATACTTTGAGGCAAAATAAAAATACAACAATTATAAAGATAGGTACCTACCTATTAAGTATATTAATTTGAAAAAGTGTCACGGTAAATTTTTTAAATATGAACTTTCTAGTTTCTCCGCTCACCTGTACCTAGGCACCTGTACTTAGGTATTATGTATTCTTACTTCTGAGCCCACACAGAGCTCCTGAAATTTAATTACCTCTAACTGCTTATTTGTAATTTATCTACATAGGTAGGTACCTACCTACCTACCATGCGATGGTGCCATTACCAGGTGCCAGAAAAATTATACTCTCTACGGTTTACGAGATACAGCCCACTGACAGGCGAACGGACGGACAGCACATGCTTATTAAGAGGGTCCCGTTAGCACCCTTCGGGTACGGAACCCTAATAATCATTACATAAGTAGGTACTTACTACTAATACGCTATACCCACTACCTATACCTTTATTAATGGGAAATTCCATAGCACGCCAACACCGTGCATTACTACGTCACGTTTTAGTCACGAAGTATCCACGCGACCGATGTCTGTCGGTTGCATGACTGCAGTTTTTATATAGGTACTCAGTCGCTTAGGTAATCTAGGTTTTTCTAGCTTGACGGTCCACACAGTATCATCGTGGCGTCATGGTGTCATACACCTCGTCTCCAATTTTTTATCATGTACAGTATTGAGTCACACTCGTGTTGCGGTCATGATCCATGACTAAATAAGTGTGACTTTGTTATAGTAAGGAATTGATTATTCCCTATTTCCTGTTCTATAATATCTCAGAATACTTTTGGAAATTATTTTAGTCTAAAAAAATATCAAGAAGTATCAAGTTAAGCATAGAAAGGTATAGGCGCTAATTTCCTTTCCCTGGGTTCTAAAATAAAAATATTGCAATATAGAGTTAATTGTTATATTTAAAAGCTATTTTAGTGTACAATAGTATGATATCATTACATACAAATTGAGATTTATTTCAATAGAAAGAGCATCTTTAGTAACTTTAGATCTATGGTACCAACTGAATCTTAGTTGGTACCATGGATCTATGAATCAGCTTAGCTTATTCTTGGGATATATTTGTAGTAAAAGCTGTGAGGGAAAATTGAAAAAATAAATTGTGTATGGAACGTAGACAGGTGAAAAAGTTTGACAAAAATGCTTATTACAATAAGTTATTTTAATATTGCAATAGCCTCTTTTTAATGCATTTAAAAAGTATGATCACACAAAAAACCTATAGTTAAATACTTAAGAAAAACTTTAATAATTGCTTAAGTTGTGTTAATACCAATAATAATAATCATCCTATTTAAATTAAAAATTACATTAATTTGTAAATTGTTACACCTGCTTTAAAAAAACAAAACTCAAAAACTCAAACATTACACAACACACATTTTTTTTTGGTATTGCCCACATTGTACACTGTACAGCTCGGCTAGTGGGGCAGTGGGTGTCAACTTATAAAAATAAAAATTACAATATATATTTTGGGATCTACTTAAAAAGGAAATTGCTTATTTTGAATATCATGACAAAAAAAATTTAGAATATTTTCTTTACTGATTGTAAGTTTAGCCATTACAAGCTAGAGTTTAAAGAACATGATTAAAAAATTACAAAAATAAACACTAGATAGTAAAAAGAATAAAGCTATCATAAAAGAGTTTTTTTTTACTACAGGATATTTATAGACATGTGGATTGTATTACAGCCTTAATAAATTACCAAACTATCACTGGTAGAGATTTCTCAGAGATAAGTGCTTTTCTGTTCACTTTTACTCTCTTTTTCTCTTTATTGTAAACTAGCTGATGCCAGCGACTTCGTACGCGTAGATTTAGGTTTTTAAAAATCCTGTGGGAACTCTTAAATTTTCCAGGATAAAAAGTAGCCTATGTCCTTTCCCCGGGTTGCAAGCTACCTCTGTACCAAATTTCGTCATAATCGGTTAAGCCGTGAAAAGCTAGCAGACAGACAGACAGACACACTTTCACATTTATAATATTAGTATGGATGTATAATACAAATTAAAATTAAATTAAATTAATTTGTGTGTACAGCCAAAATACACCAAGAAGCCACACACAAAGTGCTTTATAGTTTTTTATTAATTTAAAGCATTTTCCTCATTAGTTTCCCTAATTATAAGTTTCAAACCCTGGTGCACTAACAAGTCTTTTACTTCTTATGCATGTTGGCAGTGGTGGATTGGAATACTGATGAGGCAGACATCAAATTCTCTATGTATTGACCTAGCACCTGGTTTTCTGAGCGTAGTTTCAGATTTTCTTCTTTCACTGAATCAACCCTTTGAGACAGATCTGTAAATTGAGAATAATTTCTAATAATTCTAATTCTAAGTGGCTGGGTTGCACCTGAACAGGGTACGGGCACAACCTAGCCACTACTTATTAATGTATTGACAGTACACAAGTATAGATTACAATAGCCATAGGCCACACACTAGGTAAAATAAATCAGACCTAAATTTTTATAATCAGTAGGTACCCTTATTATAAATGCGAAAGTGTGTTGGTTTGTCCTTCAATCACGACGTAACGGTGCAACGGATTGATGTGATTTTTTGCAAGGGTATAGATAAAGACCTGGAGAGTGACATAGGCTACTTTTTATCCCGGAAAATTAAAGAGTTCCCAAGGGATTTTTAAAAACCTAATTCCACGCGGACGAAGTCGCGGGCATCAGCTAGTAATATATAAACAAAAAACTAAACAGTAAACCTGAGTAAACACTAATATGACGCATTTACACAATTTTTTCACACTTTCCCTGTAGTTTTTCAGTATTTTAGTTTAAGAACGAAAATATTTACTTACTAGCTGATGCCCGCGACTTCGTACGCGTGGATTTAGATTTTTTTAAATTCCGTGGGAACTCTTTGATTTCCCGGAATAAAAAGTAGCCTATGTCACTCTCTAGGTCTTTAACTATACCCATGCAAAATATCACGTTGATCCGTTGCTCTGTTGCGACGTGATTTTCTTGACAAACCAATAAACCAACAAACAAACACACTTTCACATTTATAATATGGGTACTGATGGGTACTGATACGGAACAATTAAATATTTCAATTAAGAACATTACTGTACACTACACATTGCTGTAATAATATAAATAATAAATGAACAAAAGAAGAAAGGTTTTTACCATCCAATGTATTCTGGAGTTCCAGAACTTGTGATATTAACCGTGCCTTCTCTTCCTGTTCGTCTATTCCAGAATCTGGCTCAAAACTAGGTGGTCCATTCAACCCTGGGCTTGATGAACCCCCGGTGTACGAACTTGGGAGTGAATCCATGGATCGACCATGGTCCAAACGGTTGTTATCCACGTCGTCTGTTATAATCACTTGAGGATCATCGTCAGCCAAAGGAATATTGTCATCGTTACATTTCTGCATCAAAGAAGACATTTTAATCAGAATTTGCAATTTAAGGACAATAATTATTGAGGTCAATCAAAATGATCCTTTTATCAAAACAAATCGATAAATGTTTATTATTCTTTGACATATTTCATTTTTGTTGACATTTGTTTTTTTTTCAACTGAACCTTAGAGTATATCTCTTTGAACTGAACTGGCTTTACGGCTCTGGAGTCTAGGCACACGAGCAATAAGGATAACTCATGGATAACTACTCGTGTGGTCTAGGCCTAATAACTTATGATAACTCCACATGCTTGCGACAAGTTACAGCAAACAACAAGCACTGGCAAGCGTGTGGACGGGTGTTTGTGTTTGCTTGCCAACGCTTGGGAGCGCTTGTCGTTCGATCCGATTAGCTGCAAGATATGTTAACTTCTTGGCAGCAAGCCTAACATTGTGGCTAATTCCGTTGTACACAATCTCTAAACTAAACTAAAATGGCACGTCTAAATCTATTGCTATCCTTTTCATAATGTTGCTTGCGGAAAAGGATAGCACTAGATTTAGACCTGCTAATTTAGTTTAGTTCAGAGATTGTGCACAAGAGAATCAGCCCCATTGTATTTCCTGCCACCTGCGCCACACGCTTGTGACCTAGGATTACAACTTGTGACAAATAGCAAGCAGCAAGCGTGTGGAGATGTCTGTACATGCTTGCCAACGCTTTTGAGCGGACTGATTGGTGTACCAATCTTCCGCTCTCTGTGGCTGTAACGAGGAGGTCAAACAGTGGAATATAATATAATTCAGCGTTGCCCCACACACGCTTACGGAGGACCGTCGCAAGACTTTTTTGACGTTCCTTTTGATTTTGTTATATTAATTGATTTATTAAAAAACGATTAATATTACTATAAAAATCGATAGTAAAAAATCGATTATAAGAAAATAATAATCGATTTAAATAATAATCGATTATTTTCTAACATCCCTTGTATTAAAATGGGACGATAGCACGGTAGGGCGATTGTCTAAAACCTGCATCAATCATTATTGCAATCTCAATTGTTCTGATTGGCTGAATTTGTGCTATTCTTGTTGCAACAATGCATTGTGGCCAATAGTGAGCGAGCATTAACCAATCAGAGATGATTGCGATCGTGACATTGTAGCTATCAAACAACCGCGGTAGGGCCACTGGAAACCGAAACGTCAAAAACCAGTCAAAAACTGTTGTTCAAAAAATGAGAAAAATTCGTTTTAGTATTTTCTTTGCGAGTTTAATTTAATTTTTATACTCCTAAAAGTACGTATACATAGGTAAATAAAATAGCTTTAGTCACAGAGTACTTTTTACATATGCTTTAGTAGAATGTCGTTGGTTGTCCGAAAACCGTGTCTTGGCATTTTCTCTGTAGGAAAATGGATCTTACGAAGAGGTTAGTTTATTTTTTAAATACATTTCTTTTTAAATATCGGAGTGAACCTTTATTGTTATTTATTTTCAGATTCTCGACTTTTATCTACACTGCCTGAGAAAGCAGAGGCAGTTAAAGAAGAAGAGGAAAAGAGACCTGCCAGTCGTAAGCAAAGGTTTAATAACCCTATTCTTGAATATAGACTTTTGTACCCTGAGTTTCTTCCGGATCCTAATCCGAAATGGCGGAACAGCTTACGTGAAAAGATGGAAAGAGCAGATATGCTCAAAAGAAGAAGTCAAATTGATATACCAGAATTTTATGTGGGTAGGTTTGTTTGTCAACAAAGTTTATTTCACTGTTTTTTATTATTTTACTTAGTTTATATGGCAAATTGTAGCAAACTCACAATTTGGTGTACCACAATACATGGAATTTAGAGTAGTTGGCTCTTACGAAGGCTATGTTAACAATTTGAAATGGACAATAACAATATGCTCATTATAATCAAGTGCTCACAGACGCAGCTTGGCTCCTTCCGCTATTTCATTTTACAAATGTAATGAAATGAAACAATAATAAATAGAATACATAAGAATAACAGTTGGTTCTTGCAATACACACACTCGCATGAACTTTACTTGTGGCTATGTCGTATACAAGCAAATTGCGTAAGTGTGCGTGCCTGTCGGACCAATTACTCACGAGCAAGCGCTCGCTAACACACATTTACTTTACTTTATTTTATACCTTTAACTTATTGATATAGCAAATGACAGTGAGTTCATATGGATTTAGGTTTTTAAAAATCCCACAGGATTTTTCAGGATAGAAAGCCTATATACCTCTCCAGATCTTTAACTATATTTAGGCAAAAAGTCATGTCCATCTGTTGCTCTATTGTAGCAGGATTGAAGGACAAACAAACACACTTTTGCATTTATAATGTGGGTAGTGATGTTTAAAATACTGTTTCCAGGCTCAATACTGGCAGTGACTATATCAGATCCACACGCTCAGGGCAAAACAAACAGATTTGTTGGCATCTGTATTGAGCGCAAGGGCTGTGGTCTCAGAGCAGAGTTCATATTAAGGAATGTCATTGATCATCAGGGAGTCGAGGTTAGTATTTTGGCATGTGAGTGGTTTCCATTATAAATAATAGGTTCTTTCAGCTATGCTCACATATGTAGTCGAAGCCCGACTAGTTTCGAACTCATCTGAGGGGGGAGTCCCTGTGAAAAAAAGTCCTTTTGATGATCTCCTTGGCGCAGTGGTAAGCGTTGTGGTCTTATTAGTAGGATGTCCCGGGTTTGATTCCCGGCAGGGGGTTGAAATTTTGTAATTTCTAAATTTCTGGTCTGGTCTGGTAGGAGGCTTCGACCGTGGCTAGTTACCACCCTACCGGCAAAGCTATATAAGATAAAACAGTAGTAGAAAGTACAGTAAGTAAATACGTGCTAGGCAATTACAATAAACAACACATTTTTCAAAATTTCCACATGAAATATTTACGAATGTAACCAGTCTGGTGTTTAAGGTCATTGAAATAAATATATGTTTATTGGGGTCTAAATAATGACGTATCGATTCGCTATTGAGAGTGATTGCTACGCTACAATGAATGTTTCAATATAAAGGTAACAATGTAAACCAAACAAAACTTAGCAATTTCTACGCTTAAGCAGGAGTTTTTCGTTAATTAAAAGTTCATAATATAGAGTTTACACTATGCAAACAATGCTCCAAAACCGCTCTATTGTAATAATCAAAAGTAACAATATTTCCAAAGTATATCCTTACATAATTTCAGGTCAAATATGAGCTGTACGATCCTACGATACAATCAATACAAGTGCTCAGGCTAGAGAAGCGGCTCGATGACAAACTGTACTACTTGCGTGATGCGCTACCAGAGTACTGCACCTTCCCTCAGGATATGGACCCAGAAATATTGCCAGAAGGCACGCCTGTACCTATCAATCCTGTCCAGGTATAAACATTATTTTATCCTACATAGTGACCCGCTTCGCCTTCACATGAGTAGCTTATTACAAATTTCAAAGTCAAAGTCAAATGATTTATTCAAAATAGGTAATAAATTACTCTTATTGATTGTCTGGTATAGTGTTAGATTTGTAAGATAATATAGTGGTGATAATTATAACGCAAACTTAAAACTAAAGCTACGAGGGTTCCAAACGCGCCCAGGTCTGAGAAGAGCCCACAACAAACTCAGCCGGGTATTCTTTTTATTATCACCACTTTACAAATTTATTGAAACTTATTAGAACTATCACAAAGTCGTTAAGCAACTCATTCCCAAGCTTGCTTATCATTTAAATAATCCTTTACATTGTAATAGGATTTTTCAATTAGTTTACGTTTTATGAAAACTTTGAACTTGTTGAGAGACATCTCCAATATGTCTTCTGGAAGCTTATTATAGAAACGTATGGAATTACGAGCAAATGAATTGCTAACTTTACTGAGCCTAGAGGCGGGAATTACAAGTTTATTTTTATTTCTAGTATTTATATTATGACAGTCACTTTTTTTTTTAAATTTATTTATGTTTTTATGTACGTACAGTAAATTTTCAAAAATATATTGATTATGCACTGTCATAATTTTAACTTCCCTAAATTTAGTTCTCAGCGACTCTCGTGGCCCCATACTGTATATGGCTCGAACAGCCCTTTTCTGCAGCACAAAAATAGAATTAATATCAGCAGCATTACCCCATAATAATATACCATATGACATAATGCTGTGAAAGTAACTAAAATATACTAGTCTCGCAGTTTCTATGTCTGTCAACTGGCGAATCTTTTTTACCGCATATGCGGCAGAACTAAGTCTGTTCGATAAGTTATTTATATGAGAGCCCCATTGAAGTTTTGCATCTAACGTTATTCCAAGAAAAATAGCGGTATCCACTAAATCTAATTCCTCATTATTAAGTTGCACAGTGGTTTTCACCTGCTTAACATTTGGTAAAGTGAATTTAATACACTTTGTCTTTTTCCCGTTGAGAAGCAGGTTATTAGCTTCGAACCACTGTACTAACTTGGTGAGAGAATTGTTTACTTCATCAAAAGTTGTTAAGTATCGATTGATTTTAAATAAAAGTGATGTATCATCAGCAAACAAGACTATCCCGTAATTGTCCTTAGCGAGGTAAGGAAGGTCATTGATGTAAATAAGGAACAGAAAAGGTCCTAAGATGGAACCTTGTGGCACCCCCATTTTTACAACGGATCCGGGAGATCGCTTTCCATTCACGTCTACCCTTTGTATTCTATCATTTAGGTAAGAACTCATCAATTCCAATGCTGCACCCCTAATTCCATAATGGTGCAATTTCGCGACCAATGTTTCATGATCAACGCAGTCGAATTTTTCGTATGGATCTCTAATAAAAAAAAATATATAACTATGTTACTCGGGAATAATGTAGCTTTCTAATGGTGAAAGAATTTTTGAATTTGGTCCAGTAGTTTTTATAGTTTATATAGTTCTTTCCTCTTTATAATATTAATGTAGACAAACACACTACCACTTAGATAGGTAAGTTGCAACAGCAAAATTCGTTCACGTAGAAAAGCGCTACCTAACGCTGACTGAAAAGAATGTACACAAAAGAAATACAAACCTTATTGCTTGATAATAAGATTTTAAATATAAAAACGACAGACTTGCTGTATCGCTTATAATTCATCCGTACAAAACTTGGCGCGTAGGCAACAACCAAGAGCTGACGTATGCGCGTTATGATTGCCTTCAAAAATAAGATTTCTGCGCAGGTACATCGACGTAACTTATAAACGTGGTAGTACTGCAAACACTCTTTTGTTCTGGTTCGAAACTAGTCGGCCATACTCCGACTAATCACGTGTTACTAGCCGTAAGATTTTGACAGTACCCAGAACGAAATAGATTGACCTTTAGAAAGAGATAGCAGTTTCGTTGAGCGTTTTTTCTGTCGTTGAGACCGACAAAATGTTGTCGTACTCCTTAGTTCCTTGTACACTATTCAGTATATTTTAACAGCCTGAGAATTTTTTATTCTATACAGGTAAAGTTGAAACCGAGGCCGTGGCTTGAAAGGTGGGAGAGACAAGAGTTGAAAGGTGTCTCAAATATTGAAGAGCATTTGAAGGAAAAGGACAGAGTTAGGAGGGAGTTAAGAAAAACACCATGGGAGAAATATGATTTAATGAAACAGTACAGGTAATCCTTTCTGTTCTCTGAACAAAAACATATTCATCATAGTCGAAATCGCTAATATATTCTGCCCTTAGATTCGCTGTGAAAAATGTGAACAGCGAATTCAACCAATCAAGGGGCAGAATTTGCTGTCGATTACGATTATGATGAATACCTACGTTTTTCTTACACAATGAAGGGGGAGAGGGGGGGGGGGAAGGGGTAATCATGGCTACCCCCTGCCAGACACCCTTAAAGTTTAACAGTGTCTAGCAGGGGGTTGCCACGACACTAAGTGTCTGGCAATACATGACGTGATTTCTAATACTATTCCGAAGAAAATATAAAAAATTTGACTTTATACTTAGACGTAAGATTTTTTACACCTTTATTACCTTTTATCTCCCAAAGCCACTATGATCCAAACAAACGTTCCTCCCAGTGTTGGAGACAATACACAGAGGAACTTTCAGCTTTTATAAAATAACGAAGGTCTGGTACGCGCTGGCTCTTTCTATAATTTTCTACCCTTACAACTAAATTTGTTTTTTACATTATAGGAAAACTATACCTGCCGAAGATCAAACAGAGATATGGAGTGAAGTGTACAACCAACTGCAGCAGATGCGAGTATCCCGCAAGAAGTTAACAAGAAAACGTCCGTTTGCCGCGCCTAAGTCGCAACTTGGCTAATAACGATCTATAGTTTATACAAACAGTTTGTTTAATAAATTAGATATAATTTAAAATTGGTTTCATTCTAAGTATTAGTACAATTTATGCCCTGTCACATGTACAATACAATTTTACATTTATAATCAACGAGATGATGCCTGCTGCTTTGTAGATTTTGGTTTTTTTAATTCAGCAGGTACTCTGATATACATATCCGGTGTATGGATCTCGGCTGTACATATCCGGTGAAGTCTGGTGGTTTCATGAAATAAACTATTGCAGTAACTGTAGGTTATAAGCGATAAACTAACATACGTACATTAGAACTATTTGTTATCAGGCCAGGGTCCACACGACAGTACCCATCCTCATTTCACAAAAAAATTGTGTTTAAGTAATTAAAACATTAGACTAACTATTAGGTTACGATATTTCATTTTGACTATTAGTATCAGAGGAATTAGAGATAGCGCCACCTGACTATTTGGGTATAAATATTTCTACGTATGTGCGTTATTATAGACATTGAAACCACCAACTATAACTGGTATATTATGGATTTATGGAGTTTGAAGCAATTCGATAGTTTACACGAATTATAGTATAAATACAATTTTACTATTATTGAGATAAAGGATTCTAATACAAATATATGGTTTTGGTTGCAGTACATGGTGAAGAACGAAAGCACACGAGTAGATATACGAAAGTGGCGCTCTCATTTCATTTCAACTCTTTTCGGTCGATCCGTAACCACTTTGATATGTTGTAAAGACATCGACATAGGATAGGTAAAAGAGGTTGTAAATCTTGTTGTAAATAAACTTTGACATTGACAGAAAGTGTTCTTTATATTATAATACGACAATCTTCCGAACCCGAAACGACATCTTAATCTAAAAGTTATAAATCACATAAATGTTTACGAAAATAGAACTGAAAGTTTTATTGAAATTTTAATAATCAGATCATTTTTTTCATTTTTTTTATAGGAATTCTCAAGGAATTTAGTTTAGGCAGTTAATTTTTTTTAAATTGATTTACACACAAATGTCGTATGCCGTACGATATAAGTTGGCTTAAAAAGTGCAATACAAATTACAAGCTACGTGCGATACGGGCGTTCCGTCGGAGATTAATTTGATTTCTTTGATAGAAATTGAAAGAATTGTAATACAAAACTATAGGTTATGAGACAATTAAGTTACTCGCTTAAGTTGTGTTAAGTTATTGTGCTATAAAAAGTTTTGAATGTGAACTTCGTGTTGGAATTTTCGCGTTGCAGTATACACCTGTCGCCGGTGAGTACCTACTAACTTGTTTTATTGCATTTGCCTGACATTTACAGACAAGAAAAACACATTAGGTTTTATAAAAACCCTACAGGTGTTACTATCAATTCATAATACGCCAGTTTGACAAAGTTTACAATATCACAACACAATTTGGAAGTTAAGTTAGCATGCAACAAATTGCATGTTGCATTTATTGGTCGAACCTTGATTTATCGATTTGCGTGTATGCAATTAGATGCAGTGCTTGGTTTTTGTTTATTATCATATCTTTGTTTGCTCAATGTCTTTGGTATGAGGAAATAAAGATTCTACTACAGTATGAAACTTAGGTACCTGTAGGATTAAGTTAGTAAGTAGTCATCTATTGGCTGGGAGTTGAGATAACATCATCAAAGTCAAACTCATTTAGGTTTAATGACATATTAAAGTCTTTAGTTACCTACGTATTCATAATTTTTTTTAACTAAGGCTAAAGCCTAATTTACACATAATAAGTTGTCAAGTAAGCAATTAACTAGATATTAAGTTAATTTTAAGCACCTTTTCTCTCTCAAGCTATTTCCGAGATGAAGTGCACTCACAGCGAAGTGCATGAAATAATAAACTCTGTAATTCTTTATGTTGTCAGTGAAGTCACAGAAGAAATTAACAATGAAATTTTATCTTTTACCCTATTTATTTTAAATCTTTTGACTATATTGATCTATTTTAACTTGTCCAAATGTACTGTAGTCACCGGCGGGGGTTCAGCTATTCTCACTTTACAATAAAATAGATTACTAATTTGTCCTTAAAATAACATTTATTGTGTTTTATTTATAGGTTGAAAACTGACAGCATTAAAATACCATCCTCTCCAAGCTGTACCACCTGTCCTGCCATGAAGACATTTCCTACTAATATCCTACCCTATACCTACCTAATAAATTATATCACCATAACCAAAGTGATTTTTTTCTATTCCATATCCCTTCATAGATAGATTGAAGATACATGTACAGTATTGGTCGCCATAATATCAAAATAACAGCAATATAAAGCTTAAAATTGAGTACTTACTTACCTAATACAATAAATTGCAATTTGGGAATCTAGTAATTGGGTAATCGTTGGGTAGTAGTTGGGTAATTGCAATCTGCACTAGAGAAAGTGATTTTTAATTATAGTCTTTTAAAAAACTCTTATCTCAAAAAGTGCTATACTAGATGATTACGAGTGGATTATTCTAGAGATTCAGTTAAGGTGAGAACAGATTGTTGGGCAAACCACACACGAAATTTTTAATCAACGGCTATTGACGATCGATGCAGCTTCGAAAATCGCTGATCGGCGATACTATAATAGTTATGACTACTATAGCTCCCGCGAGGCGGTTAAATAGTTGCGACTGACCTACGATGTGAGTGCGCGCTCGCGCAGGTATTGTTTCACGCGCTTTTGTACTGCGTACGGATGTAGCACTCACACTAATGCAAAAGGCGAATGAGGGGTACGGCGCGGCGCGCGGGCTGGTGTATTCCGCTCCCTCGTGTCGCGCGCCCCACTGATGCCTAAAAAATGCTATATTGCGACGCGTCTTGTGGTTAACTTCAAAAACAACTATTTAATTGGCGCGGACTATACCTATATGCTCCTTGGTTTTAGTTTGATATTTTTCAAGAACTGACCAACCAGATACCTAAGTACGTTTCATATGTAAAAAAGTTTATTGAACCGTAAAAAATCTTAGAGGACGTTGTCTTATGTGCTTAACTTATCTACACGTGGTTTATCTAGCTTACGAAACCGGATGACAACCAAACGAGCGCGCTGAGTGTGAAAACATCACCTATAGAGTTGCCCAAGTTTAGACACGGGCCACCGTCCACACTTCACTATAGGTATTTTTATCCGCCGAATAAAAAAAAGAAAATTTTTCTTTCGTCGCGGCTATTTAGATTTTAAAACGAGTTTTAAGTATAAGTCCGCGACAGGTCCAACTGGATTGCCATTTCGACCTGTCGAGGAGGAGGGAACGCCCCGCACACCCGTACAGCCCCCGCGCTAACTCGGTGCGGGTAAGCGCGGGTGACGTGCGGGTGTGCGTCGTGTCCCCTCGCCTCATACCCCGATTGCCATCTCGACCTGTCGCGTACTTATAGCTTTGTTTGGATAGGTACCTACGTATTGAATATTAGGTGAATCAAAATAGGAAGGAAAACTCAACATTATTCTCGCATTTTACAAAGTTGACCCTTGTGCAATTTAAATTCAACGATTGCAGCGCCTTCTGATAGACACCACTCAATTCATTAGTCACCGTCAAGCACGTAAATGCTTGACTCAAGCATGAAGCAAATATTGTAAACAATCAACATGCTTGGCTCAAGCAAAAATCTACGTGCTTGGCAGCAAGCCGCTTGATCGTCTCGGAAGTCAGACAGACAGGTTACATTTAACATTTTACCACCATTTTACACGTCAACTTTACTTCGTCATCGCCAAGCTAATTTTGGAAGGCGTTTATTGCATTTATTGGTCGAACCTTGATTTATCGATTTGCGTGTATGCAATTAGATGCAGTGCTTGGTTTTTGTTTATTATCATATCTTTGTTTGCTCAATGTCTTTGGTATGAGGAAATAAAGATTCTACTACAGTATGAAACTTAGGTACCTGTAGGATTAAGTTAGTAAGTAGTCATCTATTGGCTGGGAGTTGAGATAACATCATCAAAGTCAAACTCATTTAGGTTTAATGACATATTAAAGTCTTTAGTTACCTACGTATTCATAATTTTTTTTAACTAAGGCTAAAGCCTAATTTACACATAATAAGTTGTCAAGTAAGCAATTAACTAGATATTAAGTTAATTTTAAGCACCTTTTCTCTCTCAAGCTATTTCCGAGATGAAGTGCACTCACAGCGAAGTGCATGAAATAATAAACTCTGTAATTCTTTATGTTGTCAGTGAAGTCACAGAAGAAATTAACAATGAAATTTTATCTTTTACCCTATTTATTTTAAATCTTTTGACTATATTGATCTATTTTAACTTGTCCAAATGTACTGTAGTCACCGGCGGGGGTTCAGCTATTCTCACTTTACAATAAAATAGATTACTAATTTGTCCTTAAAATAACATTTATTGTGTTTTATTTATAGGTTGAAAACTGACAGCATTAAAATACCATCCTCTCCAAGCTGTACCACCTGTCCTGCCATGAAGACATTTCCTACTAATATCCTACCCTATACCTACCTAATAAATTATATCACCATAACCAAAGTGATTTTTTTCTATTCCATATCCCTTCATAGATAGATTGAAGATACATGTACAGTATTGGTCGCCATAATATCAAAATAACAGCAATATAAAGCTTAAAATTGAGTACTTACTTACCTAATACAATAAATTGCAATTTGGGAATCTAGTAATTGGGTAATCGTTGGGTAGTAGTTGGGTAATTGCAATCTGCACTAGAGAAAGTGATTTTTAATTATAGTCTTTTAAAAAACTCTTATCTCAAAAAGTGCTATACTAGATGATTACGAGTGGATTATTCTAGAGATTCAGTTAAGGTGAGAACAGATTGTTGGGCAAACCACACACGAAATTTTTAATCAACGGCTATTGACGATCGATGCAGCTTCGAAAATCGCTGATCGGCGATACTATAATAGTTATGACTACTATAGCTCCCGCGAGGCGGTTAAATAGTTGCGACTGACCTACGATGTGAGTGCGCGCTCGCGCAGGTATTGTTTCACGCGCTTTTGTACTGCGTACGGATGTAGCACTCACACTAATGCAAAAGGCGAATGAGGGGTACGGCGCGGCGCGCGGGCTGGTGTATTCCGCTCCCTCGTGTCGCGCGCCCCACTGATGCCTAAAAAATGCTATATTGCGACGCGTCTTGTGGTTAACTTCAAAAACAACTATTTAATTGGCGCGGACTATACCTATATGCTCCTTGGTTTTAGTTTGATATTTTTCAAGAACTGACCAACCAGATACCTAAGTACGTTTCATATGTAAAAAAGTTTATTGAACCGTAAAAAATCTTAGAGGACGTTGTCTTATGTGCTTAACTTATCTACACGTGGTTTATCTAGCTTACGAAACCGGATGACAACCAAACGAGCGCGCTGAGTGTGAAAACATCACCTATAGAGTTGCCCAAGTTTAGACACGGGCCACCGTCCACACTTCACTATAGGTATTTTTATCCGCCGAATAAAAAAAAGAAAATTTTTCTTTCGTCGCGGCTATTTAGATTTTAAAACGAGTTTTAAGTATAAGTCCGCGACAGGTCCAACTGGATTGCCATTTCGACCTGTCGAGGAGGAGGGAACGCCCCGCACACCCGTACAGCCCCCGCGCTAACTCGGTGCGGGTAAGCGCGGGTGACGTGCGGGTGTGCGTCGTGTCCCCTCGCCTCATACCCCGATTGCCATCTCGACCTGTCGCGTACTTATAGCTTTGTTTGGATAGGTACCTACGTATTGAATATTAGGTGAATCAAAATAGGAAGGAAAACTCAACATTATTCTCGCATTTTACAAAGTTGACCCTTGTGCAATTTAAATTCAACGATTGCAGCGCCTTCTGATAGACACCACTCAATTCATTAGTCACCGTCAAGCACGTAAATGCTTGACTCAAGCATGAAGCAAATATTGTAAACAATCAACATGCTTGGCTCAAGCAAAAATCTACGTGCTTGGCAGCAAGCCGCTTGATCGTCTCGGAAGTCAGACAGACAGGTTACATTTAACATTTTACCACCATTTTACACGTCAACTTTACTTCGTCATCGCCAAGCTAATTTTGGAAGGCGTTTATTGCATTTATTGGTCGAACCTTGATTTATCGATTTGCGTGTATGCAATTAGATGCAGTGCTTGGTTTTTGTTTATTATCATATCTTTGTTTGCTCAATGTCTTTGGTATGAGGAAATAAAGATTCTACTACAGTATGAAACTTAGGTACCTGTAGGATTAAGTTAGTAAGTAGTCATCTATTGGCTGGGAGTTGAGATAACATCATCAAAGTCAAACTCATTTAGGTTTAATGACATATTAAAGTCTTTAGTTACCTACGTATTCATAATTTTTTTTAACTAAGGCTAAAGCCTAATTTACACATAATAAGTTGTCAAGTAAGCAATTAACTAGATATTAAGTTAATTTTAAGCACCTTTTCTCTCTCAAGCTATTTCCGAGATGAAGTGCACTCACAGCGAAGTGCATGAAATAATAAACTCTGTAATTCTTTATGTTGTCAGTGAAGTCACAGAAGAAATTAACAATGAAATTTTATCTTTTACCCTATTTATTTTAAATCTTTTGACTATATTGATCTATTTTAACTTGTCCAAATGTACTGTAGTCACCGGCGGGGGTTCAGCTATTCTCACTTTACAATAAAATAGATTACTAATTTGTCCTTAAAATAACATTTATTGTGTTTTATTTATAGGTTGAAAACTGACAGCATTAAAATACCATCCTCTCCAAGCTGTACCACCTGTCCTGCCATGAAGACATTTCCTACTAATATCCTACCCTATACCTACCTAATAAATTATATCACCATAACCAAAGTGATTTTTTTCTATTCCATATCCCTTCATAGATAGATTGAAGATACATGTACAGTATTGGTCGCCATAATATCAAAATAACAGCAATATAAAGCTTAAAATTGAGTACTTACTTACCTAATACAATAAATTGCAATTTGGGAATCTAGTAATTGGGTAATCGTTGGGTAGTAGTTGGGTAATTGCAATCTGCACTAGAGAAAGTGATTTTTAATTATAGTCTTTTAAAAAACTCTTATCTCAAAAAGTGCTATACTAGATGATTACGAGTGGATTATTCTAGAGATTCAGTTAAGGTGAGAACAGATTGTTGGGCAAACCACACACGAAATTTTTAATCAACGGCTATTGACGATCGATGCAGCTTCGAAAATCGCTGATCGGCGATACTATAATAGTTATGACTACTATAGCTCCCGCGAGGCGGTTAAATAGTTGCGACTGACCTACGATGTGAGTGCGCGCTCGCGCAGGTATTGTTTCACGCGCTTTTGTACTGCGTACGGATGTAGCACTCACACTAATGCAAAAGGCGAATGAGGGGTACGGCGCGGCGCGCGGGCTGGTGTATTCCGCTCCCTCGTGTCGCGCGCCCCACTGATGCCTAAAAAATGCTATATTGCGACGCGTCTTGTGGTTAACTTCAAAAACAACTATTTAATTGGCGCGGACTATACCTATATGCTCCTTGGTTTTAGTTTGATATTTTTCAAGAACTGACCAACCAGATACCTAAGTACGTTTCATATGTAAAAAAGTTTATTGAACCGTAAAAAATCTTAGAGGACGTTGTCTTATGTGCTTAACTTATCTACACGTGGTTTATCTAGCTTACGAAACCGGATGACAACCAAACGAGCGCGCTGAGTGTGAAAACATCACCTATAGAGTTGCCCAAGTTTAGACACGGGCCACCGTCCACACTTCACTATAGGTATTTTTATCCGCCGAATAAAAAAAAGAAAATTTTTCTTTCGTCGCGGCTATTTAGATTTTAAAACGAGTTTTAAGTATAAGTCCGCGACAGGTCCAACTGGATTGCCATTTCGACCTGTCGAGGAGGAGGGAACGCCCCGCACACCCGTACAGCCCCCGCGCTAACTCGGTGCGGGTAAGCGCGGGTGACGTGCGGGTGTGCGTCGTGTCCCCTCGCCTCATACCCCGATTGCCATCTCGACCTGTCGCGTACTTATAGCTTTGTTTGGATAGGTACCTACGTATTGAATATTAGGTGAATCAAAATAGGAAGGAAAACTCAACATTATTCTCGCATTTTACAAAGTTGACCCTTGTGCAATTTAAATTCAACGATTGCAGCGCCTTCTGATAGACACCACTCAATTCATTAGTCACCGTCAAGCACGTAAATGCTTGACTCAAGCATGAAGCAAATATTGTAAACAATCAACATGCTTGGCTCAAGCAAAAATCTACGTGCTTGGCAGCAAGCCGCTTGATCGTCTCGGAAGTCAGACAGACAGGTTACATTTAACATTTTACCACCATTTTACACGTCAACTTTACTTCGTCATCGCCAAGCTAATTTTGGAAGGCGTTTATTGCTCAGTTGCTCATTGGCGCCATCCTTGTTTATGAGCTTCTATGAAAAGAGTTATGTCAAGTCATAAACGGCGCTAAACTTTTATGCTTCCACTACTTCCTAATAGGTATGCAGGTTACGCAATGCGACATGCGAGTGTCTATTACAGGAACATGGTCGGTCTTATTACCTGTTTGTAAATTCGGGAAGAGAGATTTGAAAAAACTGGTCAAGTGCGAGCCGGAGCCGCACACGAAGGGTTCCGTACCATAGTAGGTAAATACAAGAATAATAATAGTTTTTAATCTTTTTGTGATGTACCTAAGCATAAATTCACGGTTTTCGGATTTTTCCCTTTGTGCTACAAGTCATTGGCTACCTACCAAGTTTCAATACTACTCTAGGTCCTACGTATAAGTAATGAATCCTTTAACGGGTCTTGATAGACAGACAGACCGACGACGAAGTAATGCTATACTAGGACCGTTTTTGTCGACCTGCCTGGCGCAATGATAAGCGCTGTGGTCTTATTAGTGCGAGGTCTCGGGTTCGATTCCTGGCAGGGGTTTTGAATTTTATAATTTCTTTTTTGGTTAGGTCTGGTGGGAGGCTTCTTCCTTGGCTAGTTACCACCCTACCGGCAAAGCCGTGCCGCCAAGCAATTTAGCGTTCCGGTACGATGCCCTTTAGAAATCAAAGGGGCATGGGTTTAATAAAAACTGCCATACCCCTTCCAGGTTAGCTCGCTTCCACCTTAGACTGCATCATCACTACCACCAGGTGAGATTGCAGTCACGGGCTAACTTGTATCGGAGTAAAAAAAAGCCTAAGCTGGTAAACATTGATTAATCCAGCAATCGATATGGTTTATCATACAACTGTAATGCATGACCGGTTTTAATACCGGTAGGTATACATAATGTAGCCTGACCAAAATATCTGTTATCTTATCTCAACTAAAACAATGTTATCTGGGCCATATAAACGGATGCCTTAGATGGAGATAAATTTCACATAGAAAGTGGAGTAGGTAGAAAAGCTGTTAGGTAGGTAGTAGGTAGTCATAAAAATACAATAGATATATTTTCAATGCTCGTTATGACTGCCCCTAAATTGAGTTACACGCGAGACCTATAAAACTCAAAAACATTTCATGTAATTTTAAGTGTGTAAATCTGGCCGGTTTTTTGACAAATAAAATAAAGAAATAAATGCCCATGACTTCGTCCGCGTGGATTTTGGTTTTATCTATTTGAGAACTTTTTAAAAGAGTTTGGAAAAATCTTTTTCTTTTATCTGTGCTTTTACCCATATTAAGTTAGTAGGTAAGTATAATCTATACCTACTAATGATTTTGAAAATTCTTTCACCAGTAGGAAGCTACATTATTTCTGAGTAACATTGGGTATATTTTATTTTCAAAAAAATTGTAATAAGCTACCCGTGCGAAGCCGGGACGGGTCGCTAGTTAAATATAATTTTGTTAAGTACTAGATAATTATAATATCGACCGACATAAGCGCTGTCTCTGAAAAATTAAGTCGTAAAAAACAGTGTACTAAAAATATAAATTCTTATAATCTGTACCTAAATATCATTAAAAACCGGCCAAGTGCGAGTCAGGCTCGCGCAATGAGGGCTCCGTACTACAGTCGTATTTTTTCGACATTTTGCACGATAATTCAAAAACTATGATGCATAAAAATAAATAAAAATCTGTTTTAGAATGAACAGGTTTTCAGAAGACCTTTCATATGATACCCCACTTGATATAGTCACTCACTTCGAAAGTTGAAATTACTAATTATTAGTTCATGACCACAATTTTTTTTTTGTGTGTTCTAACCCTAAATTCACGGTTTTCAGATTTTTCCCCAAATGTCAGCTATAAGATCTACCTACCTGCCAAATTTCATGATTCTAGGTCAACGGGAAGTACCCTGTAGGTTTCTTGACAGACAGACGGACAGACAGACAGACAGACAGACAGATAGACAGACAACAAAGTGATCCTATAAGGGTTCTGTTTTTCCTTTTGAGGTACGGAACCCTAAAAAAAACTTATATCTGACTGATCAAAATACAGTGCATAATACATATTATCAATTATGGTCTTGGTCTTCCATCACAATGACAAGGAATAGGCCACCACCCACCCCGCTGGCTAAGTGCGGATTGACAGACCTTTGGACTGAAATAGGAGTTTGAAATTTGTGTAGTCCACGCGGACGAAGTCGCGAGCATAAGCTAGTTCAAATATAAGATTCAAACTTCGTTTGTATGGGGCCTTTATGGGGCGCGATACTTCAAGATAAATAAAACTGATAGTCATTGTTGCAATCACCAAAACAATGAGCTAAAGCAAGTTATTATGATGAAGAATGTTTAATCAATATTGTAATAGTGATTCATTGCGAGGGTAATTGAAGTAAAAGCACGCTATGACGCCTTTGGGCTTTGTAATGTTTTTAGTTCAACGCCTAAGGGTACATAAAGTCGTTGGTCTCGCGTCTGATCTCTCTCCGGTCGTGTCGAATCGCTACCCCATAGGATTATAAGAGTGAGGAGATAGAGTCTACACACACACATGAGTATTATAAGGTCACCTGCTTAGTTGGCTAGTCTCCATTGACATCTGCGACTGGAATTCATTCAACATCAGTACCTACCCTTATTTTAAATACGAAAGTGTGGTTGTTTGTTGGTTTGTCCTTCAATCACGTGCAACGGATTGACGTGATTTTTTGCATGAGTATAGATAAAGACCGCTTGGAGGTGTTGCACCGTTGCGACGTGATTGAAAGCCAAACCAATAAACCAACAAACCAACAAACAAACACACTTTCGCATTTATAATAAGGGTACCTACTGATTGCTTCTTGAGTCCTGAACATAAACAACTTTGATAATTACCTAAGTTAATTATGCTCCCTTACGTCCCACTAACTAAGCGTCTGCATCCACTGTGGGCACGGCACGGCAGGGAATCCCTCAGCAGCATCACAACATGCAAGCTTTCAAGCGCATACGGCAATTATGCCGTGACCTCCTTAGGCAAACTGCGACGTACATACTTCATAGGCACGACAAACCGTACCGTTGCGACATCTGCTCGTGCGTAGCTAATGAAGACGCAAAGCGTGGATGCAGCCTTGCGCTTTGCTCCGGCATCCCGAAGGCTGCCGAAGCATTCGAAGGGATGCCGAGGCATTCTGAAGGCTGCCGACACGGAATGCCGAAGCATGCAGCTTTGTTTTTGCACCTATGAAGATAATTATTGAAATTTCAATTTTATTGTTATAATGGGGCCGATTCTCTTGTACACAATCTCCAAACTAAACTTAATTAATAGGTCTAAATCTAGTGCTATCCTTTTCCGCAAACAACACGATGAAACGGATAGCAATAGATTTAGACGTGTCATTTTAGTTTAGTTCAGAGATTGTGTACAACGGAATTAGCCACACTGTTGTCATATTTCTAGCATGAAAATACCTTGGCGTTAGGCGCCGCCAGTGGGCGCAGGCCCTTATAATCCCCTATCAAACAATCGATTGCATGTTTATTCGTTATAAATGTTTCTGCCGTAGGGTTGTACCTAATCACCAAATTGGGGAACCATGAGGGTAGCTCGTTCCCTTAACAGAGTTCCTGGGCCCGATTATTCAGTTAAGTTATTACGTAATGGATTTTCGTTTTACTTAGACTTCCCACTGCGAAGTTAAAAGGAGTTATGACGATTAAGCGTAGTAAAAATGTTATACGTGCGTGTTCTTCTGTCGTCCTATTTCTAAATGCAAAAAGTAGTTTTGAATTTTTAGGTTATCGTCTTTAACATGGGAAATCAGAAAACGTGTTTCTAAAAAGTTTTCTAAGTAGGTCCAAACTAAAAACCTTGGTCCTATGTACCATTTTTTGTGAGGGCTGAATGAGAATTAATCCGCGGCCCTCGGCCAAAAAAAGCATTTTCCTAATATAATATTATAAATGTGAAAGTGTGTCGGTCTGTCTGCTAGCTTTTCACGGCTCAACCGTTCCACCGATTTTGACGAAATTTGGTTCAGGGATAGCTTGCATCCCGGGGAAGGACATAGGCTAGGGACTTTTTATCCCGGAAAATCAATGAGTTCCCACGGGATTTTAAAACCTAAATCCACGCGTACGAAGTCGCGGGTATCAGCTAGTTCTTAATAATTAATAAAAAAGTATTTCGCATTGAAATTATGTACATATCTATACTTTTGTATGAAAGCCTCCTAAAAAGTATCGAATGGTTTGTTTTAGTACAGGCGCTGAAATAGCCCTCCATGATACACTAGGGGGACAAGCTTATCTACTTTGCTAATCCAAATGAAACAAAATACGGATTCCTACGGATTAAAACAAAGCTAACTTAAGCTTGTTGTTCCGTCCGAGACATCCAAGTTCTTGAACCGGAATTAGGTTCAGTCTTGATTCTTGATGGTTCATTTTTATGCAAGGACCGTCAATGAGGTTCGTAAATTCACCAAGCATTGCTAGAAACCATTATTCGTCTCTCACTAAAATTATTCCGTTCAATAAATCATCTAATCCCGACATAATATATCATCATCATCATCATGATCAACCCATCGCCGCCCACTATACAGCACGGGTCCTCCTCTCAGAGTGAGAAGGGCTTTGGCCATTGTTTGGTAGACTTCACTACCTTTGAGAACATTATGGAGAAATCTCAGGCATGCAGGTTTCCTCACGATGTTTTCCTTCACCGTTAAAGCAAATGAAACATAACTCCGAAAAGTTAGAGGTGCGTGCCTGGGATCGAACCCCCGACCTCCGATTAGAAGGCGGACGTCCTAACCACTAGGCTATCACAGCTTATCTCACAGTATAAAATATACATTACCCATATTATAAGTGCAAAAGTATGTAGGTTTGTCCTTCATTACCTACACTGGAATGGAACAACGGATAGACGTGACTTTTTGCATGGATATAATTAAAGAACCTAGAGTGACAGGTTACTTTTATCCTGGAAACTCAATGAGTTCTCTGGATTTTTAAAAACCTAAATCCACGCAAACGAAATCACGGACATCAGCTAGGTTATTGTATATTTACTCGATATATATTTTTGTAGTTATCGAACTACTTAGACCTACCTTCCATCTCTTTTCCAACTCTTTACATTATAGATAGATCGATGCTTTAGAGTTTAGATAAATGTGCTTAGTTACTAACTTGCTTTTATAATAAACTGAGTAGGTTTTGATTTAGCATCAAATTGCCTGAATTCGATCTAGTCTGCTGTCTATGACCACAGTAACTTTATTATGATCGCATAAAATATAATTCGTTGTACGCTTACATAATCATATCCTTTTTAAACGGCCTTTCAAAGTTTAAACTGTAATTTCTACGTTGTTTTAGGAATTTTATAGTCGTGCTTTAGTCATTTGGGCAACGGTTAAGGATGTGTATTGTTATTGATGTACTTGTAGCTTAATGACTACAAGTTGCCTTTTGTGGAGGTAACTGTTATGTGTCTTGTCAAAGTTTCTAATATACTTACGTAGAGCGCAGCGAGACTATAATTAATCTATGATACTTACCTATATTATACTTTTATGAGGCACTAGATGAAGCCCGCGACTTCGTCCGTGTGGATTAGGTTTTTGAAAATCCTTGGGAACTCTTTAATTTTCCGAGATAAAAAGTAGCGTATGTCCTTCCCCGAGATGCAATATCTCTGTACCAAATGTTGTCAAAATCGGTTGAACGGTTGAGCCGTGAAAAGCTAGCAGACAGACAGACAGACACACTTTCGCATTTATTATATTAGTATGGATTGAAATGTAAAGTGGCTTTGTTTGTACCTCCCTTTTCGACGAATTTCCGACGAAAAACGGGAAAACTCTTTGAACTCGTATCTAACACGAACAAGAGTTAAACGATTGCTGCTTCCCTGACGCAATTTTATTATACGAGTATTATGCGACACGATGTTTCATTTTGATGTCATCACAATCTGACAATCTCACGTTTTTTCCGCCTTTCTATACAATTCCTTTAAAGGGACGCCCGGGTAATCCTATGCGAATCTTGGTTATCAGTATGTAGATTCAAAGGCGCTTTGGTTACTACATCGGTTTTCTTGTTACTTGTTGTGTAACATTACGAATAAATTAGATTTGTTTAATGTTGTAGATTATCACATTATTTTTAAAAGTCCTATTTTTAAATACTCATCTCTATATCTGCGACTTAGCGCCTGTTCTACAACTTATCTAATTCTAACGCCAAGTAAACTTTATCTAACGGATAAATTTGACATTTTGACTGATTCCCAATACAAAAAACTGTCATACCATAGGCATGTCATACCCATGCGAAGCCGGAGCGTGTCGCTAGTAATATTATATTTACGTAAAATACGATATAATAAGTAAGTAAAACTTTATATAATATAATTTCATGATGCATTTGCGTACTTAAATCAGGGAGTCAAATTGAATCATGACAGCAGAAAGCGCAAACTGTCACAACCAAACAGCCTTGTAGCCTCAGAGAATGAGAAAGTTGCTCGTTTTGAATTTATTACTTATTCAAATTCAAGAAATAATGAGCTAGATTGTCCTATGTCAATTTGAGGTACTTACCTATGAAATTAATAGATATTCTGTTAGTAGATTCTGATACGATAAACTTGATTTCAACTAAAATAATGGACGGATATCCTAAACAAGGTCCGTAAGAGAACCAGAGTAACCGTTATCGACATAGCTCAATGGGTTGCGAAGCTGAAGTGGTAATGGGCAGGGTACGTAGTTTGAAAAACCGATAGACGTTGGGGTCCCAAGGTGCTAGAGTGGTGACCTCGCACCGGAAAGTGCAGTCTTGGAAGACCCCCCACTAGGTGGACAGACGACATCAAATGAGTCGCGCTGTATTCAAGTGGCGCAAGACCGTGGCGTGTGGAAGTCCATACAAGAAACCTATGTCCTTCTGTGGACGTCTATCGCTTGATGATGATGATAATAATGATAATCGTAAACAAAACTGTAAATAAGTCTGGTTACTTGGTGCTTATCATAACAAATGAACAGTTGCAGAATCGCTTATAGTGTTCAAAGGTGATTGTATATGTACTAAATGACCCACAACAATAGTAACATGTGATGTCAGCTGAAAAATTCACTTGTATCGGGCACATCGAGAAAATGTTGATGACGTCAACGTTCAACAGAGATCGATTTCAAAATTAAATTAGGACGCCTCCGATGCTACTGACGTTCAGCCTATTCAAAAAAATACGCCTCTTATATTTCCGGTCATTCTTGAGCCTTCGGCGGATCTTTCAGACAATGAAATTGCCATTAAAATTTCCATAAAGATTATGCATTTCTTAAATAGAAATGTGTTCGTTTTTGTTTAAGCCTAACGAAAAATGCTCGAACAAAAATAACGATCAAAAGCAAAAACATGTCAACGATATCAATCAGCAGCAGCTTTCTTTGATCCTACTTCAAGAGCGCCCAAAGATCGAGTAGCTTCTCCAAATAGACGTGAAGCTTAACATCTATTTAAAGTACAGCTATAATTTTCCGTCTAGCTTATAAGTTAACACAATCTATAAATGTATAACAGTAAGAAATTACGTAATTAGAGGACCAAAAGACCCCTTCTGATCTTTCGACGATAGTAATCAATCAACACACCCTTCGAGAATTTTATCGTGTTAGTATACAGTGCGAGAAACAATTTGACTCAAGGGAGTGGCACGTTTTGTCGTCGTGTATTTTTCTTCTAGAATTTATAACAACGATTCGGCTGGTATTATGGTATTATAGTGTTATAGTACCTAGTTTAAAAAATTGGTTGGTTTTTAGGATTTTCAGATTAATTGTAGCATTGAAATTTCTATTATCATGATTTAGAGATTAAAACCATTTACCTACATTATAGTCCGTACAAAATGACTTCTCATGCGCCATTTTAACTACATGGGTAAACTGTCATGTCAAAAGTATCGTCCTTTTGACATGCCAGTTTTAAATGGCGCGTGAGAAGTAATTTTTTACGCATTTTACTAAGTTTAGTTTTTACATCTATCGGAACTCCAAGCACGTTCGGCGACCTTGAAATTTTTACGCATACCAAAATCTAAATAAGAAGTTTTGACTTTGATAAAATAATAGAGGTCAACAAAGATCATGCAAGTCACCAGTTATTAAGTAACTACCGCCGCCTATGATCTTCAGCACCAAAAGACATTTTTTCCTCAGATTTTAACCCTATTTGACTCTAGCTTTAGGAGAAAGTATATACACCTATTTTATCCTCGCATAATAGTCTAGTCTGCTAGCTATCTGGTTCATGACACATTAGGACCAGATGTGCATCTTTTTAGTGCCGTAATGATCACAATTCTAGTTTCTTTTTCTACAAATTTCTTATGCATACTGTGGAGATACAATATTCTTTTTTGCATTGCTTTTCTATTTATTACCTACCCATACTATGACATTTAACACTTTTGAGTTTAGCTAGGACCTGCTCGATTCGATTGCCATCATATTTACGACCACTAGGTACCTGGTAAGATGTTTCCATCTAGAGTTAAAGATATAATATACATCTATCAACGAAGTCAGCGATAATTAGAACCTAAAAAGTCTGGTAGGTATAACATCTACTAACGCGACTCTAATAGCAATCTTTAAACGATAAAATATGCTTAAATCTATAGCATTAGGAATAACATGAACATTTGGTAATAATTTGATAAAAACAAATCACTGTCATAGGTGAAAAACATATCACGTATAATACCCGTAACAACATAACTGTATGATGGCCCTACGTGTTTTTTTATTATAATAAGGGGTTGTCATGTTATTTAGTGACTTGGTTTTTATCATAATCCACACAATCATGGTAGAGTTTGACGTGCTATCAAAATTTATATAAAAAGGCAAATATTATCAAGTTTCGATAGATAGAAATCAAGAAGGAGATTAGAACTTATACTAAGCAAGATGATGTCGTTTTTAGGTTTAGAATTTTATTGTAGAAGAAATAATTACCTATCTATTTTCGCGTTTAAACTATCGTGAGTGATTTCCATTATACATGTATGACAAAACGGCTTTACTCACGTATTTCGTCGACGTTAACCAGACTAGTTTCGAACCCATCCGGGGTCCTTTTTCACAGGAACTTCGCATACGTCGCGGTTAAGAGTTAGACTCAGTGAGAGTCTCAACCGCGACACGTGCGCAAACTGAGTCCTTACCTATCTACTTGATTTGCTTCAATCATTTACTTACTTAAAGACCAATGAAGGCGGACCGCGGAAGATTCACGATGGATTAGTTGTTATTACAACTGTAAACTGCAATAACGCTTTTTCTCTGTTGAAATGTTTTCCGAATATTGCAAGTTCGTTTACCGCAATGATGTTGAGCACTATTTAGACAGTTGCCCAATTTCAAAGTTGAAAGCTACTGTAGTTTGTTTGATGTGGCCCTCTTGCCAGTGGTGAAATATTGTTGGACAACCATTAGGATTTTTTTCACCTGTGTAAACATGGCAAATAACTAGTTAACGAATAGGTTTAGAGTTCATCGAATTCGTATTCTTAGTTATGTTTTCATCAAATACATTATACATCTGTGAGAAATATCCAGACTTTTGCAATTCTTTTCTAATTATTCGGAATTTTTTTATTAGGTTTTATATAAAGGAATATAATATTACAATCACCGTACTATAGATTCCTTCAATCCAGGACAACTTGATTTTCTGCAACCTTTATTCTTACCAAGAAAAGTTTTTTACTACTTAAGAGAATTTTAGTGTAAAATAAACGTGGTTTAATAATCTTGATTTCTGGTTTTTTATAGGTCTTCACCTTCAGGTATAACTTAATTTCTTATTTTAATGACTTGATTAGTTCTACGTTACTATTCAAATGCTATCTATTTAAATCGTGGAGATAGTACTTGACTGCGACTTTCCCCTTTCGACCTTAGCATTTGTGTTTCTAGGATAGCATGTTCTTTTAGCTTGTTAGTTACTTAGTTGGGGTGTCGAAAGTAGGAATACCACTTCTTACCAGATTTTAGTATTTGCTATAATATATTTATATTTATACACATAAATACTTTTAATGGATTTTCTTTCATTGTGCTGAGAGTGTGAGATTTTTAAATTTTTGTTTATGTTTTATGTATTTGATTTCCATTCATGTTTAGTTTTAGGTTTGGTGATTTATTTCAAATAGTCAAGATAATTAATAATGTATTTAGTACGAGCAGTTCTGATCCCTAATCTTATGTTAACTGCTGAGTTAACTGGCTACAGATTTGACTCAGTAGGTGCATGTTACAGTATAGATTAATATCTATGTCATGGATAATTATAAAATTTCCCCGTAGGTACCTATTAGATGTAGGTATGCATATTTAAAAAAGAGCATAAAGAGGTACGTCTTATTCTCCTTGTTACACGACTGGCCAAAAAATGTTTTCAGGGTTCATGGTAATGTATACAGTAGGTTTCTTGATTCCACCATAACTCTATTGTTTGTTAAATAACTTGTATTGTTAGAATCATTACATCATAATCCCGGGTGACACTGGCTATAACTTTTCTGAAAAAATTCAATATGGCAACTGCATGGCACCATTATCAAAAGTAACTATTTTTACTTTTTATTTAGTTCGTGGGTATGTTTTGGTATGGTAACCGTGTTTGTTTAAATTTTTTTAATTATTACGACTTGTTTTTGACTTTCAACTTTTTATATGGCCTAGTGCTTATTCTGCTCTAACTTATGGATGATGATTCAAAGAATTTGCAGGTGCATCACGGTGCTATGCAGACGACTTACATCTGCGAGAAACCGTTTATCTTATAGTAATTTTATCAGCTGATCCCAGGGTAAAACATCTGCCTGGACAAAAAAAAAAACTTTAAGAGCACATCAATTCATTGGATCTTGCTCCTCGACTATAATATGTAATTAACTAATCATTGATTTAAATTAATCGTATTGTATAGGTACAGGTAACTATAAGAAGCGGTGATAGCCCAGTGGTTAAGATCCGTCGGCCTCTAATCGGGGGGTCCGGGGTACGATCCCGGGCACGCGCCTTTGCGGAGTTATATGTGCGTTTAAGGTAATTAAATATCACTTGTTTTAAGGGTAAAGAAAAACTTCATGAGAAAACCTGCATGCCTGAGAGTTCATCATAATGTTCTCAAAAATTGTACGAAGTCTGCAATCCGAACGTGGCCAGCGTGGTGACTGGTGGTCCATGGCCGAATTCTTCTCATTCTGTGAGGAGACATTTTAATTTTTAATTTATAAACTAGCGCTTGGCTGGCAAGTGATGATGCAGTTTAAACTGGACCGCGCTTGCCTAGAAGATGCATATTCACTCTTGACTTACTCTTAAAGCTATTGCGGCTCTGGAAGCTCTTGCGCCTCCTAATGTGTGCATTCTCCTTTACCGTTAGGATTAGTTAATGGACAGGTGTATCGAACTAGGTTTATAGTAATCGAATATTACATTTGCAACCTTAAAAGGCTCAATATCGCTGAAGGTAGTGCGTGTCGAATCAATGAATCAGAAGCGGTATTTCCATTTAGGATCTGCCTTGAAGCGACGCAACGAGGTTTAGAGATAGAGGCAAGGATAGATTAACCAATGATATTGAATAGGCATTTACGTAGAAAATTGTAAATATTGAGTTCATAGAATTTGTACTTACTTGTAATATCACAGAACAGACAACGCCGTTTTTTCGCCGAAACAATTGTGAATAAACTAGATGCTAGAAGATTTATACCTCTAAACTTTCTTTTTATAGTTACTTTTACTTACAAATAATTATGGAGCTATATTCCCGAGCTGTCCAATTTTTTTTTGATAGGTATCAAACACAAAAAATATTTTAAGATCTACCTAAATATTTTTGGTGTTTGATGATTTTATATAAACTGACCTTATTTTTAACGGACTTCCAAAAGGAGGTGGTTCTTAATTCAGGCCGTCTTTTTAAAATGTATGCACACCGATTTATTGAAACGCGTTTAGTACCTACGCAGCACTAGAAGCCAGCGATTTCGTCCGTGTGGTTTAGGTTTTTAAAAATCCCGCGGGGACTATATGATTTCCAGGGGTAAAATGTAGCCTTAGTTCGTCTGTATACAAGCTATCTCTATACCAAATTTTGTCAAAATCTATTAAACGGATGGGCTGTGAATGGCTAGCAGACATACACTTTCGCATTTATCATATTAGTATGGATTTTCGATATAATTTTCAAAGTACTGAAATCTTTGAAATCAGAACATTGTTTAGCCTAGGTTAACCGTTTAAAAGGTGCACTGGTCAATTGTAGTGTAAGCTCAGTTAATATGCAGTCTGTTCACCAGTCTACGTGTGCAATGATAGTCTAGAATTTTACATGCTGTGCCTACCTAGCCTTTAGCTATCGGTCAGCGGGGAATGTATTAGAGCCAAAGTACACACGATACTTTGTCGTCGTTAGACCTCAATCGATCCGCTGAACATAGATCTCTTGAAGTCTTGCGCTGCCAGAGTCCTGCGACTCCCTGCGATTCGTTTCATGTTTTGTGTCCACTTAGTTGGGGCGTCTCACTGCCAACTCTGTGCTTTCCGGTATGACATGGAAAGTCGCTATTTCTATCAGTCTTAGCATTGCATTTTGGACAATTATTTCAATCGATATCGAATATATCGGTATCAAAATTGAATTTTTAGAGATTGCTTTGCCGCTGCTTCGCTGTTTGACGATTTGTTGCGCTATGAGCGTGGTATTTGAGCGATAAGTGCCAGGTTTCCCATTTATAAAACTACAGCGCTCTCTACTGCACCACGTGGGAGGTGTTCATAATTCGCTTCCGATATTATCGACACGAGTTAAAGTTAAAAGTTCAATCGTAACTTCAAGCTTCTGAAAATCAATCAAATCGCCCATTGCCGATTCTCAAAGTATCGTGTGTGCAATGACCCTAACAAATCCCACAGAACGGTTCTGTTGCATTAAATGTACGCTATTATCAACCACGTACCAATTTAACCTTTCTACAGCATACTTCCATATTTATACTCTTTACTTCCTTATAGGTTTGTAGGTTGAATCTATGGCAGTGGTTTTAATCTCCTTTTACGTTTAGCTTTTTAATATTAATTTTTCTAACATCTGCTGACATTCGAAAGCATCGTGAGCAGTTTACTTGAAGTAGGTAAACGTTTCGCATACGCGTGGCTAAGGTTTGGAATACTCTTCCACGATATGTGTTTCCTACGAATTACAACCCGGGTATCTTTAAAACAAGAGTGAATGGGCATCTTCAAACGCGTCCCATGTTAGGCCACATCATCACTTTCCATCAGGTATGATTGTGGTCAAGCGTTTGCCTATCTCTATATATAAAAATGAATCGCTGAATGTGTTGCTGATCGCAAATCTAGAGAACAGCTGAACCGATTTCGCTAATTCTTTTTCCATAACATTCCTTGAAGTACGGGGATGGTTCTTACGGAGAGAATTTTTTTAAAAAAATCCTGAAAAAGAAGCGACTGTTAGGCGGTACGAAGTTCGCCGGGGCAGCTAATGAATCAGTACCCTTATTATAAATGCGAAAGTGTGTTTGTTTGTTGGTTTGTCCTTCAATCACGTCGCAACGGATCGACGTGATTTTTTGCATGGGTATTGTTTGAGAGTGACATAGGCTACTTTTTATCCCGGAAAATCAAAGAGTTTTCTCGGGATTTTTAAAACCTAAATCCACGCGTACGAAGTCGTGGGCATCAGATAGTAAAAAATAGAAGACTTAGGTGTCGACTGTCGATATACCAACTCAATAGAACGATGTAGATAGTTCAGTGCACCTTTAGCAATACTAAACTAATGAACACCACCAGTCTGTGGGTGTGATTATACCTGGCGGAATGTAATTAGGTCTCTAATTGTAATTATAGTAAACGGTTCGTGCCTATTATCACAGAGCTTGACTGTAAACATGTCTCTAGCAGAGTTTCTCATGTTTCCATGTATCATGTTGCTTTAATATCATGTGATTCATTGGCTAATGTAACTAATGTGTATAAATAGGTTACTTGTCACTTAAATGTGCATTCCAATGTAGTAAATGCACGTGTTGTATGAAAACTTGTGTTATAGGTATTCTACTGTTTTCTTGACGGACACGACAGACAGACGGACAAACGGACAGACAGACAGACAATGAAGTTATTCTATAAGGGTTCCTTTTTCCTTTTGAGGTACGGAACCCTAAAAAGATCAGTCAGTCAGTCACCTTTTCCTTTTATATATTAAGCAGCTTTCAAAAATCCTTTCTTAGCGGATGCCTACGTTATAATAGCTATTTGCATGTTAAATTTCAGCCTGATCCGTACAGTAGTTTGAGCTGTGCGTTGATAGATCAGTCGGTCAGTCAGTCAGTCAGTCACCTTTTCCTTTTATATATTTAGATTTTATGCTTTCCAATAACTTAGTAATCTAGTCTAAACATTGTTGCCAGGTCGTGCCAGCAGTATAATATAATAACAGTGTGGTGGCACTAAAATGTCAAGTTAGGTAACTGTTATGTATTGAATGTAATTAGAGTAGTTCCCAGGAATATCGCTCCGCCGCACGAACTTTGTGAAGGCGGTATTTATAAACGCCCATTTTATATTAATATTGCTCTAAGCTGTTGGAGCCGAAAAGACAAAGTATAGAGACCGTGTACTAACTATAGTGCGCTACAGGTCGAGCTTGCGATCGAGGTATGAGGCCAGGGACACCCAGCACACCCGCACGTAATTCGCGCTATCCCACACCGGGTTGGCGCGGAGGGTGTGCGTGGTGTCCCCAACCTGATTGCCATCTCGACCTGTCGCGTATTATAGGAAGCGTAGAGCGGTGTCAGAGGTCTCGTAGGTATAATGCCGGAGACGAAAAAGAAGTGGCTGGCAATCCATGGAAGGTATAATGGCAAGAAAGGAAAAAGATGAAAGTTAGGGAAGATGACTCAGTAGTGGTACAAGGCGGAGACATAAGTTCTGCTTAGAGAAAAGAGGGAAAGAGGGGTTTTAACCGGTAGGAGTCTGGTACTATGCGGAAGGAACTAGATAGGGCATTACTAATCAGTGGTTGATTCAGTGACGATTCAAAAGCACTTGTATATGGATCCAAAATATATCTCTATAGCTATAAACCTAAGTAGAAGTAGTATTCTATTACTTTGCTACAAATGTTAAATACATTTGTGTCTCATTTATTCACAACACACTTCTCTTATTACTATTTTCAATTGTGGCGACCATCCATTTTGGAGATTTGACTTCTTCATAATATTATCTTTCAAGCAGGTATACAAAGCATTGAGTTAGTCTTGGTAAGTACGAGTAGGTATAACCTGATTTGGGCATGGATATGTTGTAACACTTACGCAACGTAGGCCTTATAACAATACAGTAGGACATTGTACAGACTATGTATGGAAACGGACAAGGTTTAAATAAGCGAGGTTTAGACTAGCAAGAACTTCTTGCAAGTTATTCTGCAAGTACTTGCAGAATTGTTTACACTACGAGCAATATTGTACATGTGCATACATTTGTGACTTGCGGCAAGTCCAGCAAGTTACAAAACTTGCGGAAGTGATTGTTTACACGGTAGAAATAACTTGCGGAAGTTAACTTCTGCAAGTTTTGTTGCTAATCTAAACCTCGCTATAGACTGGTCTGTATGAAATGATTTTGATATTTTTAAGTTTGATTCGAAACTATGCGGGGGCGGTTTGGTCTAGTTTCGACAACCTCCGATTGCGTTGCTTGCTAAATATTGGCCTAATTCGCCAAGACGTCCTGTGAAACTTCCTGTGAAAGTCCTATTAGCACTTGACCGGTTATTTTCCACATTTGTGACGTGTGAAGCTGCATCCATATCCATATTAAAATTATAAATGCGACGGTGTGTCTGTCTGTCTGCTGACTTTTCATGGCCCACCCGTTCAACTGATTTTGACGAATTTTGGTGCAGACATAGCTTGCAATCCAGGGAAGGACATAGGCTACTTTTAATCCCGGAAAATCAAAGAGTTCCCACGGGATCTTTAAAAAACTAAATCGACGCGGATGAAGTCGCTGGCATTATATAGTTATATATAATAGCTCGACAGAACAACTTGGTATCCTAATTTCCTAACTGGTTTGGTTCATTCAATTCAGCCCTGAATTAGTTAGGTACTATGTAATAATTATTACTCTGATAATTTCTACGTGGGTGACCGATTAGTTTCGGTTTCGCTAATTGATTATACCATGATATAACTGGAGTTCGATTCGCATTAAGTTGGATTTTCTGCCGAAATGATGTTTAGTAATTTAAATTAAATCTAGCATGATTTACCTATTTTTATTAGGGTCCTATAACCTGTTATTGATAAAATTAATGATTCTAAAAAAAAAACTTTATATATTAGGAAAATGCTGTGTTCTTCCTGAAATTACCTATTCACAGACACGATGACACGACAGACGGTCAGATGGACAGACAGACAACAAAGTGATCCTATCATGATCAACCCATCGCCGGCTCACTACAGAGTACGGGTCTCTTCACAGAGAGGTTTTGGCCATAGTCTATCACGCTGACCATGTGCGGAATGGTAGACTTCACACACCTTTGAGAACATTGAGATTGGAGAACTCTCAGGTATGCAGGTTTCCTCACGATGTTTTCCTTCACTGTTAAAGCAAGTGATATTTAATTACTTAAAACGCACATAACTCCGAAAAGATAGAGGTGCGAGCCCGGGATCGAACCCCCAACCTCCGATTAGAAGGCGGACGTCCTTACCACTAGGCTATCACAGCTTTTAAGTGATCCTATAAGGGTTCCTTTTAAAAAAAAAAAAATTATAGACTAGCGCTTGGCTGCAATCAGACCTGGGTGGCAAGTGATGATGCAGCCTAAGATGAAGCGCGCCTGCCTAGAAGATACCTATTCACTCTTGTCTTGAAGGTACCTATATTATAATTCGGTGGGAAAACTGATGCTGGAAGGGTGTTCCAAATCTTGTCGGTTCCAATTAAGAACCCTAAAAACCTAAACAGGTACAGTAAGTAAACAGGTACAGGTATAGTTATCAAGGAGGAAAATAACTTTCAAGTTAAATTAATAAAACATATAAAAAGGATGGCCTGAAATATAACAGGGCTCTGGCATGGCGCCAGCGCAGAGCGGCCCGCACGCTCCGGTCATCGCTTTTATTAGAGCAGGGCTAGTGCAGAGGAAGGAATGCAAATTAAACTAATAACTTACAAGCTTTTTATGGCACGATCCATTTTAGGGTTCCGTACCTCAAAAGGAAAAAAGAACCCTTGTAAGATTACTTCGTTGTCTATTTGTTGTATATTGCATTGTATAGAAGTAGGCGTTACTTTGCGGAAGTCCATGATATGCAATGATCCAAAAACTTAATTTGCTGTAATTCGCTGAAACAAGTCGAATTTGTATGATGCAACATGCGTGCATGGTGCATTAATAAGATCAGACTTTAATTTAGATTAGAAATTTAGATTAGATCTAATTAATAATTAATATTAATAAGATTAATAATAATTAATAGATAAAATAAATAATTAATAAGATCAGAAGGAAAATGGTAAGTTCAAAAGTAGAAAACGTTTAGTAAATTAGGAAATTACGTTTAGGAACTTATTTAAAAATTTACAATTCGGTAATTTACGAATTTAAAACTGCACTAACGATTTCCTTTTTTTTGCAGATACACTCGGCAGTCGGTGATCAGCAGGTCATGACTTTAAAATAATGGCCAGTTTTAAATAAATTAGGTGAGTGAACCCAAATAATTGATTAATAAAAAATATAACAATTAACTTAACATTTTGGATGATAAACTAAGTGTCAAAAGGCGGACCAATTGATGCATAACCAGTAAGTACCCTTATTAAAAATGCGAAAGTGTGTTTGTTTGTTGGTTTGTCCTTCAATCACGTCGCAACGGTGCAACGGATAAAACCATACTGTAATAATTGAAGGTTTGAAAAGGTTTTAAAGCTTCCGTAAGAGTAAAGCTATTCTTGGCTCCTATTGTCTACAATCAAGTTTGTAATGACGGCTTTTATAAGCTCCTATTCGTAAGATGGTAAATGTTCTCACGGCCCAGCGATTCTTGGATTAGTCGAAAGCATCGAAGCAATTTCACGCTTCGTAGTACGGCCTCTACAGTCTATTGAGTTATTTTGGGTAGGTAATCGTTGGTTTATTACTGTAACACAGAATTATTTACTAATCAGACTTGTAATAATCTGATGTAATTCATAGTTTGATACCAAAGACTTCTTAGTATACATAGTCTTTTGTTTAGTGCATAATGTTCTCAATATCAAAGAATTACTAACTAACTAAGACTTACTAATACTAACTTAGAGTAGCGATATCCTAGGGGTTCTTAAGACGTCTGCCTTTTTGATCCCGATCAAACCCCCGACTCTCCGCACGCACCTCCAACTGTTCGGAGTTAAGTATGTTCGTTGTATAAGCAATTGAAGATCATTTGCTTTAACGGTGAAGGAAAACATCGTGAGGGAAACTGCATGCCTGACAGTTCTCCATAATGTTCTCAAAGGTGTGTGAAGTCTACCAATTCACACTGGGCCAGCGTGACTGACTGTGGCCTAAACCGTTATCATACTGAGAGGAAGACCTATACTCAGTATTAGGTCGAAGATGACGGGTTGATCATGATGATGATGATGAGCCTGTCTTCCGCCGCGATAAATGCAAGATTAATCATAATACGAAGAAACTTGTGTTAATTAAATAATTGAATAATAGATATGTTTGATTTTTTTTAGAAAAAGAAACAATAAAACAAATGCCAGACAAAATATTAGAGATTTCTGTTGGAACACGCCGTATTGAGCGTTCAATTTTGCAATTTTCCTCATTTAGCTCAATAATCTGTAACAGATATGAAAGTCTACATTCATAGTACATTTACGGCATGTGTTGAATACCAACGCAAGATATTGCAGTAACTATAGTTATCGGAAAACAGGATAGGCGGCGTCAGGCTAACCACAAATCTTGTAAAGGCATTAGAAACATGGAAGCTTATAAAGGCTTGGTCAGATAAAACGCATGACGGCAACGTATCCAATGCGGGTCCTAGAAGCAGTCCTACAAGAAAAATTGTCACGCTATTGTTGCGTTCTGCATTCCTTCATACAGTTTCTATATTATAAATCAAAATCATTTGTTAAAAGTGTTGTACTCCTTTTGATAGTCAGCTGTTGGATTTGTAGGATGATATAGTGGTGATAATTAATTACGTAAACTTGAAACTAAAGCTACGAAGGTTCCAAACGCGCCCAGGTCTGAGAAAAGCCCTCAACAAACTTAGCTGGGTATCTAGGCATCAATGTGTAATAGGTACTAGGTAGGTATAGGCCTAGTACCAGAATTTAACAGGCAGTAGGTTTTATATTTGGCAAATATGCATATCTCCTGCAGTCGAGGTCGTGCAGGACAAAGTGGAGCACTAGAGGGCGAGGAAGGTCGCCCTTGCGATATACATACTTACTAATCTATATATTCAATGTCTAAGCAATGGACTGACTAAATTATGTTTGCTATGGGTGGTAGATTCCTTGCACAACTGTACGAAGAAGTGGCGAATACTCGTAAGGCGCATAACATCTGCCCTCAACAACGTCATTTCTTTACGTGGTGACCACCACCGCTCTGCTAAGAGTGTTACGGAGACGAAAAAGAAGTCACACATCGCTGCCGCCTCGCGTTATGTCTGACCAGGACATTAGAAGCATGGAAGCCCATAAATCATTTCGTTGCCACGAGGACAATACCGGTGGCCTTGTACAATAATACTGAGACAGTTCACTGACCCCGCGCGTTCCAAATAAAGACGGAATACCAAGCGCTTTAAGTAAATACGAATATAGAGGAGACGACATAAATATACGAGGAATCTCTAACTGGAATTAGCAGCTGTTGAGTTTTTGACGAGGCTTGCAAATCTTATAAATCTAGATTTAATTTGGACTTATATTGGACCTTACTTGCAAAAATACACACTGAATTATGAATGTAGTACGTATGTCAGATGTATTATGTATCATTATGATCAACCCATCGCCGGCTCACTACAGAGCACAGGTCTCCACTCAGAGTGAGAAAGGTTTTGGCTATAGTCTACCACGCTGGCCAAGTGCGGATTGACAGACTTCACACACCTTTGAGAACATTATGGAGAACTCTCAGGCATGCAGGTTTCCTCACGATGTTTTCCTTCACTGTTAAAGCGAGTGATATTTTAATTACTTAAAAACGCACATAACTCCGAAAAGTTAGAGGTACGTGCCCGGGATCGAACCCCCGACCTCCGATTGGAAGGCGGACGTCCTAACCACTAGGCTTCCACAGCTTATGTATAAAGCAGAGTAAATATGTCTAAGTTTTAGCCATAACACAATAAACAGAACGTGGCGGGAAATATTGTACATCGACTTTTAGAAAGAGATAGTGGTTGCGTAGAGCGTTCTCTCTGTCGTTGAGACCGACAAAATGTCACATAGATATGAGTGACAGAGACAACGCCTTTGTCCTTCAATCACGTCCCAACGGTTTATTGCATGGGTATAGTTTAAGACCTGGAGAGTGACACACGCTACTTTTTATCCCAGAAAATCAACAGTTCCTACAGGATTTTTAAAAACCTAAATCCACGCGGACGAAGTCGTGGGCATCAGCTAGTTAAAAATAAGCACAAAAGTACTACTCAAATACATTACCCCAATATTTTTGCATTTTAGGTTAATAAAAGAAAAAAGGTGTTATTAACATGACTGGCATGGTCATTGGCCATCTTATTATGGTCATACTTGTACTTAAGATGATTGATTTCCGTTTCGTGCCTGCGCACTTAATCGATGCGCTTTATATGAGCATATAGGTCATTTAACATTGTTGGCTCGCTGACCATGGCACAAGAATTCTTACGGAGTATTTACTTTTGAGCACATTAGACAAGTATTGCCGCGGTGCTAGCCTAGTGGCCAAGATTTCGGCCTTCTATTCAGAAGGTCGGGGGTTCGTAAAAGTTACACCCAAAAGGCTATGATAATTTAGAGCCTCAATAGCTCAACGGGTAAAGGAGTGGACTGAAAACCGAAAGGTCGACGGTTCAAACCCCGCCCGTTGCACTGTTGTCGTACCTACTCCTAGCACAAGCTTTACGCTTAGTTAGAGAGGAAAGGAGAATATTAGTCATTTAACATGGCAAATATTCTTTAAAAAAAAAAAAATTAACTACGAGCTTTTGAATTACGAGTTCCACAGTTAGAAATCGTAGGCGCTATTAGATCCTTGTAGCACTTGTACTATTAACAGCCTAGTGGTATAATTTATCTAAGCCACAGTGAATTGTGGATGTTGCTTCAGTGCAACTGAGAGAGCATACACATATATTAAGCCGAGATCTTGATCTATTTATCACAGACGACAGTATTGACGAGTAAACATATTTTCACTGGAGAAAGTCCGATACTAGTAATGTTGTTACTAACACTAATAGCACAAAACCAACCGTCATATTATATTTACAAACAATTTCTCTTGCTGTTCGAATATCTTATTTTAGTATTGAGTGTAATTAAACTGTTATTACGACTGTAAGTTTATACGTCATCATTATGTACGTCATAGAGAAACTGTTGGTCACTGGCAAGTTCGGAGGAAAGAGATAATAAGTCTATGGGTTAAACGGAAAAAGTCCGTTGATAGGATTATCTTAACTTCGAATTTCATTTTTTTTATAGACCAGCGCCTGGCTGCTATCAGACTTGCTGGTAAGTGATTATGCAGCCTAAGATGGCGCGTACCTGAGAAAGGTCATTATAGACCACCACGCTGGCCAAGTGCGGATTGGCAGATTTCACACACCTTTGAGAATGGAGATCTCTCAGGCATGCAGGTTTCCTCACGGTGTTTTCCTTCGCCGTTAAAAAGAGAGTGATATTTAATTTTTAAAACGCACATAACTCTGAAAAGTTAGAGCTGCGTGCCCGGGGTTGAACCCCCGACCTCCTGAATAGGAGGTAGACGTTGTAACATCACTAGGCTATTACGGCTCTTCTGTCTTGGTCGATTACATCAACAATATTTTCTGATACACCAACATACCATTTCGTAATGGTGTACCGACTGACAAATCAAACCTCTGGTAAACATCTGGCACCATAGTTCTCGGCCCTGACCTATTTCAACACATTTTGTTCTGAATACCACTCTATTGGTTCCTACGTACAGCTAAAACAATATTTTGTAACTGGTTCAACTGCTAATGCAATGTACTGGTACCAAATCAATACTCAATCTATAAAACAAAACTGATAACATCGCAAATGTTGCGACTTTGACATACAGGGTGGAAACGATTAGCATGAATTATGTTAAGAAAATAATTGCTTCATTATTTTGGTTTGTACTTCGTTCGCATGGATTTAGTTATAAAAATCCCTTGGGAATTCTTTGATTTACCGAGATAAAAAGTAGACTATGTTATTCTCCAGGTCTTTAATTATATATACCTATACGCAAAAAATCACGTTTATCCATTACCCCATTGCGACGTAATTGAAGGACAAACCAACAAACCAATGGAGCAACAAAAATACTTTCAAATATATAATAATAAATGGTAGTGATGCAGAAAGTGTTGCGGGAGTAAAAAAGTTAACATTAACTTCTTCTATCCCTGTTAAACCCTTTGCTCTCCCTAAGATCCCTTGATTCCGTGGGTCGCGGCCGAAGTGACCCGCGCGACGTTTTCCCGTGGCTGACGAGACAATACTAATCAGTAATCACTATCAACTATAAAAGTGTATTGCGTTGGCCGCTTGCGAATGACGCCTAAGGCTGGAAGCGGCGCCATACATTTTCATCGTCAATGATCGCGCGTCAATCGCTGCCGCCGCTACCCACCGATTCCTATACTTATCGCTTACTGGATAGTCTACGGAGTACGTATGGACATTTATCGTTCACCCTCTGTATAATTCATTTACTACAGTTATAGATACAGCTATGTCAGGAAGTTTTGCACATAATCAAAATTCACTTTCGCACACAGACCGAGCCAACCCACAAGCATTGTCTGAGGACTTATTACTTCTTTAGCAGTTAAACCGTTTGTCAAACAAACACTTTCACGTTTCAACACAACTGATAAACGACCCGTTAGGGGCGTTACAGAGCCTTGTAGACGTTTACATTACAGGGTTTACGTTTAAGCTATGGTATCCTTATGTAAGACCATAGAGTAGCAAATGTCATACATCTGGAATTCTAGTTTCACTTTTCATCTTTTCATTAACTGTTCATAAAGTAATTTATTATGGACGGGAAAGTTCGTGATCAGGCAAAACTTCATACAATTTTGGCAGATTTACATATGTAGGTCGAAAAACCAATAGAAGTGGGGGTCCCGAGGTGCTAGAATGACGACCTCCCACTAGGTAGACAGAGGACATTAAACGAGTTGCAAAGAGCCGCTGAGCCTCCTACTACCTACAAGAGTCTTATCATTCTATGTCCTGCGGTGAATGTCTGTCGGATAAACATAATAATGATGATAACATTGGTATTGGGGTATCACGTTTCTTAAATATGTCTTTAACATGATACTTAGGTATATATACCAGTCAATATATATGAGTCCATTTTAAAAGACATTGCTGCTCTAGTAATATGACAACTCTATGTATGATATAGTCAACTTTCTTTGGTCTGTGTTAACGTAGGAGGAAGATAGGAATCTATGAGCTGATAAATGATAATTGCAATCGAAACCGCATTTAACACCCTTTAACAGTTACTCGCTTAATTCCAGTAAACTAGCGTATTTATCACGATTTAAACGAAAGTAAAACAAGACTAACTTTATAGCCTCGAGAATTTAGTTTTATACCATTTCTATTGAAAGATAAATATAAACTGTCAAAATTTGTATTAAAATTTTGAGATTTTGTTACCTACTCCTACAGAGAATTCAACCTCAAGAATACGCATATACAAGGTTTTACATGAAAACAAAATCGTAAACTTTTGGCGGGGGACAGGGGAAAATGCTTTGTTGCGATTGGTGGACTCAAAAGTCACGTAATCATGACAATGTGCGGAATGAGGGTACCAAACGGGCGTGGGCCGACTTATGCTAAGCAACTGCCTAAGCTTGGCGATCGGGGGTGTCCGGCTATTAAGGCGTCTGTCTATAGGTGGTGGTCTGTGCTTTCTCCTAACAATAATTTTTATAAATAAATAAATTTCAAAGCGTAGGCGTACAATAAAGATATGCTTGTCAACCTGTCGATTAATTCTATCTACTTATTTCTCTACTTCCTCCCGAACTAAGCGTAGTAACCTTTGATAGAATATATTTATTAGACTTTCGTTTTCCAAATGATTGAGTCTCGTATGTAATAATTGTATTCGTGTTTAAAGCTAAGTCTTATTTGATTTAATGGTGACTGGAGTATCTACTGAGCCATTGTAGAGCAGGATTTGTATCGAACGTTTACAGTTCACTATCCATTGTAATTTTATTAAAGGTAGGATTATGAATGAGTCTATGTTTGTCTGTTTATAACCCTTCCCGCTTACGGTAAAGCCAAATGGAAGTGTTAGTTGGTACATCAATGGTTACGATTTTAGCAGTCTACTATGTTCCTATGTATATATTTATGTTTTTCCATTGCCGTGAAGAGCTGATATTCTAAGATCCAATGGTTGCTAGCCTGTCAGTATTCCTGAAGATATATTTCGGAGAGTGTGCTAAGAAATTATTTGACCTAGTTCTTTCCTCGCCTCCTTATCATTAGACTGCGAAGTGCGAAGCATCTTAAAGGACGTACTCGACATGTTACTTATATTCCGCGTACATAATGACTCCTCGCGTGCCAATTTTACTCTATGGGTTAACTGTCATGTCAAAAAGTACGGTTCACCTTTAAAATAAGGACTAAAATCGTATTTTGGCATGAAATTTGACACAAAATGTTAAAATGGCGCGTGAGGAGTTAAATTTTATGCGTTATATTGTGTGTTCTGACTTATTAGACAATATGACAAATCCAACATGGCTGAGATGACAAACAAAAATACACAAAGAAAAAATATGAAGATCGAATTTGATACCAAATTAAACGCTGTATTAAAAGTTTTTAGTAACTACTAATGAGTAGTTAAGTACTTAATAAGTAAAATACTCAGCAATGTAGTTTAAAATGTGACATTTGGTACACAAAGGAACACCTGCAATGTTTACAGTTACACTAGCATTACTTCACAAATGTTACAAGGTGGTCCATTTGGGTTGTTAATTAACGACATCAGTTTCTTTATTTGGGTATGTAATGCGCTCTACGACTGATGCAACATTTTTATGAAATTTATTCAAGACATTTCAAGTATCTCTATATTTTTTTGAACCTCTCTGGTGTTGTGTTTAAGAATTTCTATTTCTGAAAGTTAAAGTGTTTTGTGTTTTGAACCGTAGTAAATCAAATAAAATAAAATACATAAAATAATAAAATATGATTTTTGGACACTAACAGCAAAAAAAGAAATACGAATAGAAATAAACGATAATCAAAATAGAAGTAGAATTGGCGGTCTTATCGCTTTAAAAGTTATCTCTGTCTGTCAGGCAACTACGTTGCAGAGAATAATAATAGAATAACCATTGAGAAAGGGTGTGCACAAGTTATCAAGGAAATAGGAAACTAACAGAAAATAAAGGAATAGTGCTAATAGTTTAGCTTTCTCTCAGCTTTGAGGATCATATCTTACCTTCGATATTTATGATGTTCTTCCACTTTCCTCTATGTACAACCGGCTGAATGGTATCGCAGATAGGTGTGTGTGTGTGAGAGCTCAATGTTTTGGGCTATGTCCGCGGAGTGTCCTTCTTACCAATGACTATTAGTTCTTACCAATGACTATTAGTTTTTCAAGACTTTCAATATAGACAGATTAGGAGCCCATTAAAGTGTCATACTTTTTCATCTTAGACGGCATCTCGACACTGAGAGCCAAATTTTTATTTAAAAATATTTTAGTATCTTTGGGTACATCAGTATCAGTTATTTCAACGATACTTGAAATAAACTGAGGTGGTCCAATTATGTTGTTAAGATTCCCCGCTAGGATATGGATGAAAGCCTGATGCGGAGATAGAAAATTTCTCTATTTAGCGTTATTTTCTTAGATACTATCAGTAATGCTCTAGACCCGAAGATACTAAATGCTATAATAGCCTCCATTAAATTTATAAAATCTTTAAGAGGATCTATACAGCCTGCATTGAATTGCAAGCTATTGCATCTGCATTTGAAATTGCAGTTTAAATGTCGTTTTATTGTAGTTGCAACTTAACTGCATCGTTACTGACTGACTGCGCAGAGTTTTTATCACAGGAGATGATTCGAGCTAGACAGGCACCTCTCCAGCTTGCAACACGAACTTAAGTGCTTATATTATTTGATTTATCGCGAGATTTTCTGTGGAGGAAAAGATACAGCGTCAGATAACTGCATATTTGAGGAGACAACATATTGTATTGAGGTATGGTTGACCAATGGATAGGTACTTATTAGGTATTGAGGATTCAAAAGCATCGATGTTGATGGATAAATATATGTATAACTATGGGTATCATCACCCACGACTTCGTCCGTGTGGATTTAGGTTTTGTAAGAATCACGTGGAAAATCTTTAATTTTCCGGTATAAAAAGTAGCCTTTATTCTTAGGGCCCCAGGATGTAAGGTAGTCTGTACCAAAATTCATCAAAGTCGGTTAAACTGAAACGGGTCGTAAAAAGCTAGCAGACAGATATACAGGCAGACGGACACACTTTGGCACTTATGGCATTAGTATAGATAAGAAAACTGGAAAATATGTGCGTTTAAAAAGTATCTTCATTTTTTTATCATTTCTCTCATGCACATTACGCAAGCCTCTACTTTCTTTGTAGATTGATCAAGCGATTGCGTATTGCAAAAAGGCCCATATCCCAAACATTTATAGCCAACCAACACGAATATCGGATCAAAAGGTTAATAAGATATGGCATAGAATTGAATTAAATACCGTATCTATAAAGAAATAATTATTAACAAGATGATTTAGATGAACGCATTCATAGATCTCTGATAGTGTCACATTTACTCGCTACAAACGTCACTTTCTTGACATGGTAGGTGCCAAAAATTTAAATGATTCCAATCGTGAGATTTCTACTGTAAAAATTTCGAAAGTCACTCGACCAAAAATTTTAAATCTTGTTTGTGGGTATTTTTGGAATTTTTGGACATCCAGTATTTTGTTGGAATATTTGTAGTTAAGAAGTAATTTAAAATAGCTGTGTTATTATAATTTTACTTCATAAAGCTACATTTACACCTAGCTCTACCTTTTTTTTTTTGTAAAATATTAGCCATGTTAAATGACTAATATTCCCCTTTCCTCTCCAAGTAAGCGTCAAGCTTGTGCTAGGAGTAGGTACGACAATAGTGCAGCGGGCGGGGTTTGAACCGTAGACCTTTCGGTTTTCAGTCCACCCCTTTAACCGTTGAGCTATTGAGGCTCTGATTTGTTTGCTAGGTACATATAATATTCAGCCTTGTTAATTATCGGGGATATGACAAGAAGGAATAGCTACAGTTTAACTCATCCCATCGCTTTTAAATCCAAATAGAGACTATCTTTCATCTTGATGTAAAAATACATAATACAAAATCCTGTAACTAAATATAAGGTTCCTGCTCGAGCGCACGTCTGTCTCTGTTTTGACATGTTGACAAGCCGTTACAGCAGTCCTGTAATTATCGTCCATCTTCCTTCAACGTTTCCCATTTCCTATGGAGTAGGTCCTTAATGGATATACAATGTGTCGTTAATTGGTGACGTTACCTGCCAGTATTTAGATAAAATTTATTTACCTTCGTTGAAGTATTTTATATTATCTTACTGACGGATGTTCACCAAAGACGTTAAATAGTGAGCTATATAAAAAGAAAAGTTATTGTATTTGCTCAAAACAGAAATATTAGCGGTTGTTATAAGTTCATATTGTTCTAGCTTTCCTCGCATACATTTGTGGAAACCAGGCCTAAGCCTGGATTTTATTGTTGTCTCTACCGATAAAGGATAAATAATTTATTCAACAAATTACTTACCGATATAATTACTTACCAGAATATACATACCAATTAAAATCTTGATCTAAATGTTATAATTATGAAAAATACTAGCTACTAAGAATAGTGAAAAAAGTTTATTGACAGCGAGACTAGGAAGTAGGATGTTGCTATTTTATACTTCCCATTTTATCCACAGGATAAAAGAGATACGAGTTTGGACACGGAACCGACCGATATAATTGATAGTTATAAATCTTAGAAAGTTTCAGCATTCCCTACTTAAAATTTTATTAATCTTGAAAGTTTTATTTGTTGCATGACTAATGGCTTTTTTTGATTTGTTTTTCCTGTTAGATTTTATTTTTCATTGAGAATATCAGAATTATGTAATGGAAATATTATGATGTGAGACATCTACATTATTCAGGTCATCCTTTTGTTGATTTTATAATAGAATGCCATTTCCTCTGTTCGTGGCAGATTAAAATTATACTTTTCCTTCTTTTGTGACATCTAGCATTAATAATGTGTAGTACGAAGTTATTTATTGAAGTATATTTAGTGAGAAATAGAAAGATTTTTATTTAAATAAACTTTTGCAAGTACTTATGAATGGTCAAATGCAAGCTACCACTGGTTCGGAAAGCCCTTTTTTCTGAGGAGAATCAGCAAGAAACGATCTGTTTTCAAAGATTAAGTATTTCTTTATATGTACACGAATGGTAAAGAAAATTATAATCGTTGTTACTATCCATACCGTATACCTATTAACTAAGTTTATGAAGATGTTATTATAATATTTTGTTAAACCTGATTAAGGTTGTTTGTAAATATGATGTAATAGATTGATCATAAATGTGAAAAATAATAGAGTGATTTATTAATTGTCGCGTCAAAAACATGTTAATTAGCAATAGTGATTTAGGTTAATCGGATTTCACAGTGTGACCCCAAAGAAGTTATAAGCGTACGTAATTTATTATAATAAATAACAGCGCCAATCAATCGTACTGAATTGGAATTGATAGATCTTGAATCAGATTACATCAAGGAAACATTGTAGGTATAACCAATAGATTCTATTAGGTAATAAAATAATGAATAGGCCTATTGTAGTGAAGACTTGCTTCTTGGCCCATATTTTTGCGTTAGCAGTATTCGTTTTATTTTGAAATAAAAAGAAGTGTGTCACGAAATTATAGGCAGATTTTTATTGATTGTATGAGACGCAGTTTTTCTTGTCTTTTTTTCAAACACTACATATGGATTGAGCCAAATATCTTTATTTGTTTTTAGTCTAAACTCTACCATTCACGCCGCAGAATATACAACTTTGCATCTGTAGACTCCGCAGTCTTAAACACGTCCATGTGAAACCGAGAAGCTATTTTATGTCTTCCTTATGGTCGCTTTATTTTGTTAGCATTCAAAGAATTTTCAGATTACACAATTTGTTACATCGTTGACACTTTTAGGGCAGCCATCTCGCTAGCTGTGTTACTAGTATATGTGATTGTTAAGGATTGTTAGTTAATTTGAGTTAATGCAATTCTGACAGCTATTGAAGTACCTATTCTTACAGCATAATATACTCGAACATTATTACGTTTTCAAAGAATGAAGTAACTTGCTTTGTGGTCTTTACAATATACTGGAAGATGTCTGTGGCGTCATTTTTATTAATAGATTGACCATGATATGCTGTAATATGACCACTCAGTATCGATTGTATACTATCTCTATGGTATCGATAGCTAATTTATTGTCTATGTTATGACATTTTCTACTCAGAAGGCATTCCATTTCTATACGTGTACAAGTGTATGAAATTAGGTTTACAAATGGTTGCGCTAAGGATTGCGAGAGGTTGAACTATGAGTTTATTTTTACATAATATGTAATACACCTACCTAATCCGCTTCTAAGTAATATACAAGTTATTGTATCTACTAACCGACGTGTAGGTACTTACCTAGTAGGTACCTATAGGTAAAATCCGTATGACGTCATCACAGCTCATGAACCTAAAAAGATGCCGCATAACGTTTTCGCGGCGAAATTTTAAATGCATTTTTATTGCACTTATCAATCGAATAATTTTTTTGTAAATTCTTGGTAATTATTATTATCACTTTAGGATCAAATTAAGACACTTTTCAAAAAAAGGTCAACTACCCTATTATGAATGTTACAAACATAAGAATCGTATAGTCTACCTACCTAATATTTTGCAAATGGAAAGCGTACAAAATTCTACTCTATATGCGAAAGGGCTTGTTAACGTAACAGTTTTTACTTTTTACACCTTTTCGAACATTAGAGATGCACTGAATAGAGAGAAAGAACCGTGTGAGGTTTACATTTTAAAGTAAGTAACTAGAAAAGAAAAACAAGTAAGTACATCGACCTTTAGAAGCCGATAGCAAATAAGGAGATAGAAAATTTGTAGAGCATTGTCTCTGTCGTTAAGACCGACAAAACATCATATAGGTATGAGTGGAGTGAGGTGATGAGTGACACAGACAACGCTCTACAAAGCCGAAATGCCATTCTAAAGGCCGATGTACATTACTGACGGCCGCGTTCTGTGTGTAGGCACTAGAGTACAATACACACGTAGAATACGTTTCTCCGCTAATATGAGTTGAGAATAATAAGTAGATCCTGGTGAAATACCGGGAACCTACTCACGCTGCACCTGACAATTATATCCATCATAATATTATAAAGAGGAAATTTATTTGTTTGTTTATAAACTCTGAAACTACTGAACCGATTTTATAATTATTTCTGCGTTAGAAAGCTACTTTATCCAGAAGCATGGCCGTAGCCAAACCGGCCGTGAAAACGTAACAGATAGGTAGATAAACAATTTTTTTCGTAAATATGTAACTATAAAAATTTTCGCGCTTTATCTCCAGTTCAATAATTTATTTAAAGTACGAGATGAATACCTTCTGTCAAATGCTTAGTATGAGTATGAATATTCTCCCTTCTTTAAACATTGTTTAATTTAAGTAATCAATTTACCTACTTAGATTTTTTTTGTAATTATGCTGCTGAATTGCTTCCTACTGGTAATATTATGCCCTCAATTGAAGTCACGCTTTTACATAAACTTCTAAAAACTAAAGTCAAATTATTTGTTAATATGTCTTTGTTGCTGTTATACGGAAACGTATCGTGAGATTCAACTAGTACAAGATTACAAAATAAGAAAAGAGCAGCTAGAAGGGCCTTGCCAGTTTGTGGTATCATAAAATTGAATAATAGATTCTGTGTGGCTTCGTATCTTTTTTATTGTCCAAAATGGAACGGGAGCTCTTACTGGATAATTTATATGTAGATACATATAGTCCGCGACAGGTTGAGATGGCAATTGGGGTATAAGGCAGGGGGTCGCCCCGCACACCCGCACCTCACCCGCTTTCGCCCGCACCGGGTTAGCGCGGGGGCTATGCGGGGTCGATTGCCATCTTGGCTTGTCGCTTACTATACATTGTAAATATATAAAATATACGTCTTTTTAGGGTTCCGTAACTCATAAGGAAAAAAGGAACCCTTATAGGATCATTATATTATCTGTCCGTCTGTCGTGTCTGTCAAGAAAAGCTGTAGGGTACTTCCTGTTGACCTAGCAACATGAAATTTGTGTCTACATCATAATAGTTAGGTATACCTTATACGATGGTACGGAACCCTTCGTGAGCGAGTCCAACTCCCACTTGACCGGTATTTTTATGTAATTGTTTTTAAAATTGTAATTAAATTTTATAAAATTATGTAAATATGAAAAAAAAAATAGCGTGCAAACTAGTAGGCAGGTCACCTGATGTTAAGTGATTCCCGCCGCGCGCCCATGAACATTTTTAGAATATTTTTTGGATTGACTATCGTATAGGTAAGTTTGCTCCAGTTTTGTATAACCTTGCTTTCATCATCATGTTTTTCTTTAAATCGAATTTTAAGTATGGCGCGAATTGTGAAATACTTGATGAATGAGTGACATTTTGAAATTCTCAAAAAGAGCATTAAAACTTACATAATAGCACAGCCTTGAAATATACAGTCCAATTACGAATGTACTTGTACAGAGCAAATTTACGGTGGGGTGGGTTGCGGAGCGCGGGCGGCGCGGCCCGCTGCACGCAGATTCGCGTAGTCTGCGTGATTGATGGACGAGGGTTTACGTGAGCGTGGTTTTAAATATTTTAAGTGTCGTTTAGTAAGTTCTATCACAAAATGGTGCATTACTGTTCTGTCTACGGATGCTATACGAATTCTAAACAGAACAAGGGTCTAAAATTTCACCTATTTCCCCGCGATTTTAATCCCAATTTTGTGACAACCCTTGCATATTTGCGTAGGAACACGTATATACCTACACGAGCGGCGGCATCGCTCGACTTCAAAGGCGTCGAACAACTGGTAGTATTTCGTTAAACTGTGATAATAGTATGTTACCACATGTCACAAAACAATAAATACATGTTACTTTCGACTCTCCTTCCTCGGAATGTATTCTTTATCAATAGGACAATTGGCTTAAGTAGTGAAACATCTTTTGTACTAGTTCATGTATTGTATTGAATTCGTGAGCTTTCTATTTTGTGCCGTCTGATTAATTGCACATCACCCTAAAATGGCGCGCCAATGAAGATGTAATACACATGTAACAGGTCCGCAATCAGAATCTGATTCACGCAGAGTTGTGTAACTTGATTAGCTCCGTATTGTTTGAAATTGATTTTTGGGGTTCCGTACTTATCCTCCGAGAAAAAAAGTAACCCTTATCAAGATCAAATCAGAAATGAGGAGATCCGTAGGAGAACTAGAGTGACTGGCATAGCTCAACGGGTTGCGAAGCTGAAGTGGCAATGGGTAGGGCATATAGTTCGTAAAACCGATTGACGTTGGGGTCCCAAGGTGCTGGAATGGCGACCTCGTATCGGAAGACGCAGCGTTGGAAGACCCCCCGCTAGGTGGACGGGCGACATCAGACGCGTCGCAGGGATCTTTACCTCTATATACATTTGGTTTATTTACAAGGTTAACTCTTGTCGGTAAAGGTTCCTTTTGTTAATGATGTTTTTTTTATCGCACAAACATGGTTAATCATTCGGCACTAATGACGCTTGCGGTTTCTGGCGTGAACGACTTAAAAGTTTGTGAAATCTTTACTCAATTTGCTCATTTTTAAATAGTATCATAGTATGTACACAATACATAGTTGGAATGTAGTATAGGTAGTTATAATAGCTTTTAGTTTTACATCTGTTTGATATCTTGCTCTAGCCTAATTTCTCAGGTTCTATTATGTCTATCAGTGGAAACACATGATGATTGATCGCTACCACGACGTCCTCATTTATCTTCGCCATTCCAAGGTGGTTCAACGTGCATACATTTCGCAGTTTCACTTGTCCCCGATTGTGTGCACGGATTAGCATAACATGTTCCTAATGCCCTTATATTGTTGTCATGAGGCTGCATGTGTTGCAACTATCAGTGATCGAGATCGCGAATTCGCATTGTTTAACAGGTTGAGCATTTTGTTTTCAAATCCATCATCATCATCATGATCAACCCATCACCGGCTCACTACAGAGCACGGATCTCCTCGCATAGTGGGAAGGGGTTTGGCCATAGTCTACCACGCTGGCCATGTGCGGATTGGTAGACTTCACACACCTTTGAGAACATTATGGATACAACTCTCAGGCATGCAGGTTTCCTCACGATGTTTTCCTTCACCGTTAAAGCAAGTGATATTTAATTATTAAAAACGCACATAGCTCCGAAAAGTTAGAGGTGCGGCCTGGGATCGAACCCCCGACCTCGATCAGAAGGCGGACGTCCTACTAGCTAGACTAGGCTATCACAGCTTTCAAATCCATACCAATGTTATACATGCCAAATTGTGCCTGTCTGTCTGATAGCTTTTCACGGCGCGTTTCAGTTTAATCGACTTTGATAAAATTTGGTACAGAGTTCGCTTACGTCCCGGAGACGGACATAGCCTACTTTTTATCCTGGAAAATCAAAGAGTTTTTGACCTCCTACTAATGTAGTAGAGTAATAAAAAAGTATATATTGCAATTTGCAGCCGTACTCGTATGATAGCGTATCAAATTGAATGTACTTAGGTAGGTCCAGAAGGGAGTAGGTAGGTCTAGAAGGGAGTAGGTAGGTCCAGAAGGGAGTAGGTATGTACAAATATTTACTGATGTACCTAATAACAAAATTCGAACAAATGAGCAAGTTCGTGAAAAGCATGTAGGCAATACAAGACAAAACCTTGAAGGTTCTATCATGATCATATTTCGATAAATGTTTGACGACGCATCATGAAATAACTGTGCCATAGCATATTTTGACCTTTCATTCTGATTTTAGATATGCTTCTAAGGTCCCCTTGAATGGAAAATGATAGGTGGTCCTAAGTATTGTTATGTTATAAACAATAAGAAACTTTCAGTGCGTTTTGCGAAAGATTTGATTGCAACAGTATTGTTACTCAGTAGCGGAGTTGTGCTGCGACCGATTTAAATGTATACTACTACCAACTAGATGGGGCGCTTCATAATACCAAGATGTTCCAACGCACATCGGCACAGCACGCGACAGTTAGGGAATTTGTAACAAAACGTCGAGGCCTCGACGTAACTGGCAAGCGTCAAATGTTCCTACCACCCGCCAAACGCTAGGGTATGTGGTTCAGGTGAATCGCCTATTTTTCTTTGGTTTCTCGTCACACATAGTCTAATATTAATTGGCATATCGTCGATCAAGTTCCGTCAGTCTAGTCACTCTGACATTGCCCATTCCTGTAAATCGCGTAGTCTGCTTTAGACGTAGTCCATTTGTAAAATTAAACGTGATAGCTCTAAACTAAATTAATTATTCACATAGGTAGCTATAGTACCTATAGTCTGTTCTAACTTATCAATGTTTGTAAAAACGGACTGCGTATAAAGCGGATTACGATTGACGGTAGTGTGGACACCGATGTCTGTACTTCGTTGGAACATGTTGTTACTATGAACGCCCTATCTAGTGGAACATTTATATCGCTGTGTGTTGGTTGCGATTTAGGTGTCGTAAAATATGCATACATTAACAAATTGTTTTTATTTCAAACTTCAACAGCTCGGGTTACATGATTAATATTCCTTAAGTTATCACTTGAAATGTATGAATGAACTGCTAATATTTATTCTTTGATAATTGGTTTTTTAATCGTACGTAGGTGTTTATTGTATCGAGTATTTCTTCGATTGTTCTTTTTATCGCTTTGTCCAATACTTTGCTACGATTAGTCACTACTCGTAGGTCGTAGGTATAAAGAAATATACAATATAATCAGTTTTATCTCATTAATACAGACAATACACTGTTTTCTGTTTACGTGACCTCAGCGCTATTCACTTCCTTAAATGAATTTCGAAATATCCCTGTGTTTATATTTAAAACCCATCGATATAAATGACAAGATATGGTCAAGCGAACAAAACTTTTCACGGTTTTGAAACCAAATAAATCAGCGCCATCTCTTAGATACTAATGAACGACCCGTTTGAAATCCAAACGTCACTGAGGTTGTATAGGTATAATATATTGGCAACATAACTGTGGATAAACGGAATAAGCCAACTTGTTTTATCTATTCCGTTAACATAACTTGTATTTGTTTATATTATAAAGAAACCTGATAGCTACGTATTATTTTACTCTGTGGTTGCTAGATAAATATCTTGCTATGTAGCAATAATTTATTAATAAATAATACATCATAACAGCTAATGATTGTTTTCATATTGAGCAATTTTACACTGGTATTGTTATCACTTATCACGATTTCGACTGCACTAGATATTTTGTAAAAGCTGTTTCTGTAACTGACTGTAATTAAGTGGCCAAGTGTTATAAAATATTTTTTTAGATAAATACTAGCTCAAATGAGTTGTTAACCTTGTAGCTTGGAAACCTGCTTTGGCTGTACCGAGACATTTTTATGTTAAGCGTCTCTATTAGAAGAGGAAGTTTTTTTTATCTATTAGGTAGCAAAAAGTGTACCTGCGTGTTAATTAAAAATGTAATGACATTAGGGCGGAAATATACTTATATTCCGAAGTGTTGAAGCCTGGTGTTTGTAGTCTTCTTCTTCTTAATATATAAAAGGAAAAGGTGACTGACTGAATGACTGACTGACTGACTGACTGACTGATTGACTGATCTATCAACGCACAGCTCCAACAACTGGACGGATCGGGCTGAAATTTGGCATGCAGATAGCTATTACGATCTAGGCATCCGCTAATAAAGGATTTTTGAAAATTCAATCCCTAAGGGGGTGAAATTGGGGTTTAAAATTTATGTAGTCCACGCGGACGAAGTCGCGAGCATAAGCTAGTTTGATCATAATATTATGTAGATATTATAGATATAATTAGTATAGATATAGCTCTGTCTCGTTTTAACTAAACTTAAGTAACGATTAAGCGACTCTGAGTACGGCTGTTAGTCAGTTAGTCAGTTTTCCACACGTCGCCCGCGCTTGCCCACTCCGGCGGGGTGATTACGTAAAACTTTGCAGTAGCAACAGCAACGCGACAGCAGTAGCAATCCGACAGTTCATTTGCTGTCTCTCTTCTTCTTCTTCTTATTTTCCTTTGTGTCTATTGCTGTCTCTCTCTAGACGGACGTTTGACAGCAATGATCGCGAGATTTACGCCTGTCGCATTAGCATGTCGCGAGATACGTTATCACCCCGCGGGTAAGCGCGGGGGCTGTGCGGGTGTGCGGAGCGTTCCCTCTCCAGTCCCTTCGATTACCATTTCAACCTGTCGCGTACGTGACTGTTTTCGATCTTGTCTGGCATTCGAAACATTTTCGAAAGTGTAATTCATGAAAGGCATCTCGGGAAATTTTTTGTAAAAATAAAAGTGACATTTTAACTTTAATGATGCAAAAGGTGCAACAAGGTGCCTGTGTCTGTTCATATTTTGTATTGTCATTCCAAAAACGTTAGTTATTTATTAACGAGCTAAAAAACTTTGTTAACAGAAGTGTGCATATATTAATTTAATTCTTGTAAAGGTCTCTATGAATTCTATGAAACGGTACTTTATCTTGCAGATGTCATACAAAACATAAAAATATAAAAAGCAAAAAACTTACATATTTTAGCATTGTCAGGTGTAATGTATTCCATATCATCATCATCATCATGATTAACCCATCGCCGGCTCACTACAGAGCACGGGTCTCCTCTCAGAGTGAGAAAGGTTTTGGCCATAGTCTACCACGCTGGCCAAGTGCGGATTAGCAGACTTCACACACCTTTGAGAACATTATGGAGAACTCTCAGGCATGCAGGTTTCCTCACGATGTTGTCCTTCACCGTTAACGCAAGTGATCAAGTGATATTTTAATTACTTAAAAACGCACATAACTTCGAAAAGTTAGATGTGCGTGCCCGTGATTGAACCCCCGACCTCCAATTGGAAGGCGGACGTCCTAACCACTAGGCTACCACAGCTTCCTACTACTACATATTCAGACTAATACTTTGTATCAAAAATACACAGTTAGGTTAGGAAACACAAGTATGCGATCAGCCAACTTGCTAGCCAATAAATAGCACCGGTCGCAGATGCCTCGTAAGTCGTAACTCACAATTAATGACATCTGCCCAGGCTCTTGCATCTTGCATACTATATTTGGACTAGTACAGACAACAATCATTTCTTTGATGGATATTTTTAATTGACACAGTTTCAAGATGCAGATGCAACTCTTCTTTTTCATTAGATCTAAAAATATTTTCGTCACCTTTGTAATTGCAACTAGCTCTTGCACGCAACTTCGTCTGATAATTATATCTGTATTCTGCTTTACCACCAGAAAGATGGCGAAGCTTGTTTTCGAAATCACCAATGAGAAAGAAAAGAAGATGAAGATACATATTATCATTTCCATGCTTAGCTTGGCATCATTCTGAATAGGAAATCAATGTCCTATGATAATACTTTAAGAACATTAGAACTTGTTCCGTAGCTATCGATTCTGTGGTTCAGCTATGAAAAGATAACAAACACAGATCGGTAGGTATACATCATACTTGCTGACAATTCGTTTAGAATCACTATGAGGATGGCAAATAGATAGTTTTAGTGGGTAGAAAGCCCCTTAGGAAGATTTCTCTCCCGTCAGCAAAACAGAATTTAACGAGCTTAATTTAGATAAATCAGTATGGTGTAACATCTCAAGCTTTTACGCTAGTACATATATACAAGAAAAGTAAGTTAGCAATACGCACCACCACCGCACACCTCACAAATCAAAATCAAATCAAAAAACTCACTCTACGCATATTTTACTCCAACACTGGAGCATCTTAGGGAGTAGGGAGACATTCTACTGATTCTGAGCACAACTAAATTTAAGAGTATTCGCATCCTCTTCTTACTAATGTAATCTGAAAAGGACAGACACAGTTTGGCAGTTTTAAATTTAATTTTGAGCTGTCAAATCCCGTGACTTTAGTTGCCAGTCGCAAGCCTATTGTTTAAATTTGTAGAACGCACTAAAATTTAGAGTCTTTTAATGTAAAAATCATGTTCTATCCTTTTTTAGAAATATTAAAAAGATAAGATGCAGCCACTCTAAATTTAGTTTAGAGAATGACAACAGAACCGGCGCCTTGACTCTACTATGCACAATTCCGACATTTTCAAATAGGGTATAGTCGATATTTTATTGGCATTAGCTAGAGAATAAGAATGTTGAAGAGTTCCATCAAATTCCTATATACGGAAGCGTTTATGCTGCTCACGTGAGTTGTTTAACGGTTTGGAACATCACGATACAGCTATTTGTTGCCGTTCAGCCATTATTTTGATCTTGGGTTAGTTACCTTAGCTATCCGCACGTCTTCAATTGGCCAACCTTTGTCGTTGTCGATTTTACGATGTGAAAGAGTAGTAGAAGGTAGTCGACTATACGTTTTAGATTATCAATCAACCTAATTTCTTCCGTATTTCTAACTTGAATATATTATATGAATAGAGGTATTCATCTCAATCCCTCAATGTTCAATGTGTGGACTAAAGTTTACTGTAGGGAGCCGCTGGCGTAAATTTACTTACTCTTTTGGCAACAAACAGTACAAAAATTAAAAAGACTATTAGCAAAATTCCAACCAGAAGAGTCTTCAAGTTTATGATTGTACGGTATACCTACATCTGCTTTGGAAGCTCCTTTGAAATTCATTAGACGCATAGTAATGTTATTCACTGTCCCTATATAATTAACGATGGGCCTTAGGATGCAACAGCAGACAGTCGTTAAGTTGTAAATTCATGACTTACATGTACAAGTATCTTGATTCTCGGTGCAGTGTAGTAATTATAGGAGTCCGTCGTTCATTGCGACGAGTACATGCCTGGTGTCGCCCAAGGGCGTGTGATGCCTGAGTACCTGATTACTAGCATCAAATTTAGTTTTTGTGCATAAAAAATTTCTAATGACACAAATGTGGTCTCAAATAAGATATCTTGTTATCATTGTCAGTAACTTTCATTGTAAGTTTTCTAGTAAGTAGAAAAATGGTTGTAAATAAATCTGCTTACAGGCTGAACTCAATGTAGTGCTAGGCTGTATTAGCAGACAACATTATGATAACTAAAACATAGCACTAATTTTAGACGTGTAGATTTGGCTTAGTACCTAGAGATTTGTGTACAACCAAATGAGCCCTATTAAAAGTTGCATGTATAAGTCCCACAAATTGCTAAAGCGCGTGGCCACCATTTTAGTAACGTCAGCACTAGACTGAAGTTTCGAGCTGATGGTACATTTTTATTTTGGCTGACGTCAAAATGACGTCATGACGATGTTAATGAGACCTGAGCGCAATAGCAATTTGCGGGACTTGTTACGTTAGTTATCTAAAAACTTGGCCCATTAATGGCTCTGAAAATGCTCTGAAAAGTACTTGTCCGTAGAAGTATTGAGACGAAGCTGGCAAGAAACTCAGTAGTTACGAAAAGAGTTTATGAGTGCTACAGACATTAGATGAATATTTGTTATTAGTGATAACAAGTGCATCATTATCCTATTTCCCGTCGATCGAATCAAGTTGTCGATTACAATTGGTATTTGGGTTTCAGTTTAATTGGGCGAGTCACTCTTTGTAATTGCCGATATTCCCATCACAGTTGATGATTCAATTCATTTTGTTCAGACTCAGTTATATTGTACACTCCTGAGTCTTAGGGCCTGGGCAGACGATGGATTATTGTCCGTGGAGGACAAAATGTGCCTCATCTTTGACTACGGTGCTTCGCCGTACTATTAGTCCATCTGTGCGTTATGTGATGCAGTCTTTAGTGATCCATTTTTGTCCTCCGCGGACCACGGTCCCACATCTTAGCAAACTATACATTTACTGACCCCGTGTTAATCTTGTGTAGTATGGCCTAGCTATACACTGATTAGTGATTAGGTAATCGCCTCGATAGCTCAACGGTTAAAGGAGCGGACTGAAAACCGAAAGGTGGCCGGTTCGAATCCCACCGGTTGCACTATTGTCGTACCTACTCCTAGCAAAAGCTTTACGCTTAGTTGGAGGGGAAAGGGGAATATTAGTCAGCAATTAACTTGGCTAATATTCTTTAAAAAAAAATCTTGTAATAGATACAGAATAGTATCTAGTAGTAGATAAATAGATCACGATTGAACGATACTTTGCCGAAGTACAAACTCTATATATACTTTGCAGTAGGTACCTACTATGTAACACCACAAAGTCTTTAGCACAAAAGCTTTGATCATCAGTTGTGATTGACTGAATTAATGGTGTTCTTGCTGGAAGAGCATTTTAGCCAATTTAAATCCAAAGTTGCGTTTTTCTCTGTAATAGGTAGCCTTGCATTTGACTGCAATCACACCAATATACAATAATGTGATTGTTTCATTTCGAACGTTTCACGTTTCTTTTTTGTCTTCATTGAATGGGAATCGTTGGTTCTCTATAATTTCAAATTGTCAATGTATTTCTTCGCATCTTCATTTTCCCAGGAATATAACATTTCATCCTAGACTTATTGTTTTATAATAGAGATAAAAGCACTCTAGCCTAACGATTCTCATGGATACAGGAATCCAGTTTCCGCCGCAATAGGGTATTTTACATGCAAACTCCTTAATTAGACTTGTTCTGCGACCGCAACCAGATTACGGTTGGTGTAAATGAAAATCATCAACATAAAGACACAGACGCAAGTAACTGAAACATTCACATCGAACACTTCCGTCTTTTACATGCAAACTCCTTAATCAGACTTGTTCTGCGATCGCAACCAGGTTACAGTTGGGGTAAATCATCAACCTATAGACATAGAGCTAGTGACGGAGACATTCACATTGATTTTGTTATTTCCGATTTCTTTTTTAAGAATTTTCCCTGACGTATTTTGTGATCATCATTCTATACTTATTGACTCCATCTATATATAAAGTATTAAGTAAGTAAGTAAAGTATTGGGCAGCTAATTAGTATATTATTATACTGCAATTTCTGCTACTCCCGAAATAAGATTTATGCCTATCGTATTTTTGTTCCTATTCAAGCTGGCATAAGATTTTATATCAATTATGTATCTGATACAATTATAAACCCATGAGTCGCAGGACTCATGGGTTTATAATTATTTTCAAACTCCTGTTCGTATGATTTTTATATGCCCGTCTCCAGGGTGCAAGCTATCTCTATGCCTAATCTCGCATTTATAAGACGTGTGGCGCCACGTACATATTTGCAAATATTTGAGCACATGATGTATGGCTCTTGAGGATTCAAAACTTTACAAACACATTTGCAAATCTTTGCACTCAAATATGGCATCCGATTAAAATTTAAAAATTAAATTCTGACGATATGTGAATCGGGCTATCTAGCTCTTAGAGTAGCAGTAATATATTCTCTCATAATACGAGCACATTGCAGGTATCCTGGTGTGCGTGACGAATTGGCTGGAATAGAGAATGGACACCACCGATGTTATAATGATAGGTTTATCTGGCGTTGCTTTCAAGAGCTTTAGCGTAAATTACTTGGATATGCATGCTGGATTATTTACAAAAAATACTTGGACCGTACAAAAAATAATATGGTCGATAGGAGTACCTACCTAAGTTATTGCCTTATTCCATAACAAAATCATATAGCTACCTGTGAAGATGATTTTGACAAATATTGATAAAGGGAATTATCGTGACATTGTTGATATCAAGGGTGCCTCAGGAGAGGAATAATATTATTATTCTTTAATTCCAAGTAACGCATGTAATAATTTTTTTGATCGCTGAAGTAAAATCATAGTAGTAAGTTGTTTTTTGTTTCTTTTTTCTGCCCACGTATGCATTGTACCTACTCGTACTATAATTTACATCACACACACATATATACACATTCCTACTTAATATTGTTATTCTAATAGCAAATAGCTAAAATCTGTACGGTTTAAGTAATCGGTGGATCCGGGGGAAGGCTGCGGTGCCCGTAACACAGGTTTTCCTAGTACGGATGCCAAAGCACTCCATCAGGTTTCAACATTTATTGTGTCTACCTTTTCTGTGCATTAGATTTAAGGAGTTTTTTTACTGCGCAACATTTTTCATGTTTGAATAGATATATTAATAATAATTATTATTATCGTGTCGAAACTTAAAGAAGTAAACATTCAAGAACAACAACTTTGTATCTTAATTCCTATAACTAAAGGAGTTTATGCTCAGCTAGTCAAACGGAACGCACTATCACTAACTACTGCATTGAACTATGATAATTTGTATGGAAAATAACTAGTTTGGTATAGACTTTGTATTTAATATTCATTCATTCGTTAATAAATAATTAATTACAGATTAGCTTCATTGAATTTTCAAAGTCCATATAGAAATAAAATCTCTAAGCAGGTACGGATCAAAAAAGCCTTCAATGTATGATTGGATAGGTATTTTAGGAATCTTTAACATTGTGATGAACAAGGTAATAACAGTACGCTGCAGAAAATAATGTACATCGACCTTTAGAAAGAGATAGCTATTTCATAGAGCGTTGTCTCTGTCGATGAGACCGACATAACGTCACATACTGTATGAGTGACTTTCACCGCCTGAATCGAGCGGCTCCCTGTGACTCGTTTGATTCGTCTGTCCACCTAGAGGGGGTCTTCTAACGCTGCGCTTTCAGGTGCGAGGTCGCCATTCCAGTACCTTGGGAATTGGGATCGTATTTTGTAAATATATACTGGCTTTTCGAATTACGAGTGCTCATTGCCACTTGAAATGAAATGAAATAAAATGAAATTAAATTCAAATATGGATCTGACACATAGGTATAATACTTACCTAGTTAAGATATTGGGTTGCCGACGTGGATAAATGTACTTTAACTGAGTTAATCACTTGATACACCCTTGATATCCCACTTGGATACTCCACGTTAATTGGAAAACTTGAATTCTAACATCTATTTCCAATATTGACTTACAGATACCGCTGTTATTTAGTAGCTATTAATTCTGCCTTGGGAGCAGCACTGCTGCAATAGGTCCTCAGTTAATAAACTGCCAGTATTAATAATCTGTTTCAAGATTAAGTTGCATTATAAGGAGGGGCTTTGTAATAGTTTTAAACGATTTTCTATCATCGGATATAATAAGCTGTTAATTGTATAGGTAATGAATTACAAGTAGACAAGAGAGTTTTCTATCTACTTATTTATAGTTTTTAATAAATTTTCCTTTATTAACATCTATATCATCCTAATGTATGTTGTTAATGATGTTATTGCTCTTTCTATTAAATTGAGTAATTGTGTTTTCTATGCTACTATCTAATGACGGTTCTTAATTAATTTTCTCGTTAACATTAATCGTAATATGGAAGTAAATCTGTTAAGATCATTTAAAGTTATTGCTGCTTTTACGTACGCGTTTATGTTTAATAATCGTATTAAACGTGTTCTCTACTGTGCTAATGATGGTTTTCAATCGATTTTCTCTCATTGGATAGATGAATAAATCTTCGGAATCGTGATTAAATAATGTGGTTAATGTTGTTATTGCACTCTCTGCCGCGGTCAATATCAACAGGACTCATGCATCAACCGATTCGATTAAGCATGCGTAATCGTTGCGTATCTATACGATTGCCATTTCTTGAAAGCCTTGCCCATGTGACTGGTCCATGTATGTAACTGTGAGCTTAATCGCAACTTAGTTATCCTGACAATTTAAATAGACATTTACTACAAACCAAGCTACTTTGGAGCGTGGAGGTTTTTCGATTTGTTAGTGTAAAAGTTTGAAGTCCACATCGTTCAGTTAGATGCTTCGCGTCGCATAATCGGGCACCGTGGCGCCTCAGTTTGCTCGCGCAGCCCGCGCAGCTCACTCGTATATTTACCCTCTCGCTTCACGAATAAATAATCGACTTGCCGAAACGAATTTGGAACGTTTTGTGCCGGTAATGTCGGTTTAACTGTCGTTTTTAAACGGCGCGTGTCTGTTTGACGATCCATATTTCGTATTGCGATTCCAAGGAGACTTCACTTTTTAAGTTGTGTCTTAACGTCAGTGAGGAAACGTGTGCAGCTCTTCCTGCCCTGTGGTATTTGCAAGCATAGTGTCTATTCAGTGCAGTGGAATGTGAGCAATGAGTTTGTGGAAGTGCTAAGTTTGCTAAGTTAAACTGATCACATAACAAAGAGTTCTTCTCGTGATTGGGTTTATTCATCTGGAGCACTTATTTCACAGATCGTATGGCCCTCTCTTACTCGTTATATGGTATGTTATGTCTATCAACTTCTTATATTTATTTTTGCAAGATCTCTATTCTTATCGACTAAATTAATAAGACTAACAAAAACTAGCTATATTTTAAATACTAACCAAAATAATAAAATAAGAGAAACCTTCGACGAGGTTCTCAAACAAGATTGCAAGAATTCCAACAAGAAAACAAAGGTTATCGCGTAGGTATTTCGTTATTGTGCTTCAATGGCATCAAGGATGAGCTAAGCTTGCATGAGTGCCAAAATCTCTATTGATTTCAAACGAATCAGCAAATTCAAATATAAAACCTAAGTGTAAAGTAATAACTACTATAAGTCACGACGATTATAAATAAAGTAAGAAAGAAAAAGAAAGTAATATAAAACTATAAATAGTACATAGTAAAACGAAATGATTTGTGTGGTGATGATGACATTGAATTGAAAACGAAAATAATGACTTAACAAAAAAGTAGGCTTGTAAATCATTTAAAAACCGGTGGTCATAAAAAAATCGAAAATATACCTATCAATAATTAAAATAATAAAAAAATATTCGACAGTGCGCAGTTTCGTAGGTACTTGAGAGTAGGTCAGAGCATTTATTAATTGCGAATCGACGGCTTGCAAGTGGGACCGGCATTGTATGCGAAATGTTTAAAAGTGGAACTTGTGATTTCCGTTCACTTTTTAATCTATGTGTACCGCAACTTATCTCCGCTGCGAAGTTTAAACTCATGAGGCCTATATTTGTTTTAATGAAAATCTTTATCTTATCATCGTTCGCATCTAATTTAAATACTTACTTGGTATATAACAAAGACACGATATTATTTCATTATCAACAGTTCCTGAATCTCGATTACTTAGGCGGGCAGTAGCCTTGTAGCATTAAGACAAATATTTTTAATAGATAGATCACGGAACATGTTCTATCTATTAAAAATATATTTGTAAATCGGTCTAATAACCTCAGAGGAAACGGTGTACATACATAAAAAGCACACCGAATTGAAAACTTTCTTCGTTTTGAAGTCAGTTCAAAATGTTTTAAGATTCCTTAACTACACGGGTTTTAGATTATATTTTATTTAAGTATCTTTCAATCGTTTTTCTATTAGTTCTACTAGAAGTCATTTGTGGTTTAAACATGATAGGCACCTGTTTATCGACGTGATACCTATTTACCGCTTTTTATGCTTACGACATTGTTATCGGAAACTATCGAAGTTACATTTTTGCTTATCGTACTATTTCAAATCAATTACCATTACGTAAGTTGTACTTAAAAAAATTTACTAAAGAAAAAAAAGAAACTTTATTAATGAACCTTAATCTGATAATTCATCTATAGATATTTGGTATGAAATAGTTTCCAGTTAATTATATTAATTAGATTTCGATTGCACTTGAAATGAGCAGTGAAAACGTTTTTCTGTTTATAAATAACTTCACGTTTTATCTTTTCGCTCTACTTATTTCACTCTACTTCAATTTCAAAATGCACATTCCATATTTAATTACGTATATTTACTTAACTATTATAATAATAAATGCGTAACTGTCGGCTGTCTGATACTTTTTCACGGCTCAACCAATGATCCCAAATCTTTCAAAACCCCAATATAAAACATCCTAATCTAGGCAGATGAGATTGTCAACACCGGATAGATAAAATTATAACTTGTTTGACTAGGACTTAGAATTTTGATACTTGCAGTACGTATTAACTATTAGGTCAACGACTAATTAAAAAAAAATAGCGGTCAAATGAGCAGGCAGGTCAAGTGATATTAAGTGATTACCGCCGCCATGAACAATTGCAGCACCAGAAGAACCGTCAATACTTTGCGGGCCTTTTAGGAATTTGTTGGTCCTTTCCAATGAAGGAATTTATTTAGAAGAAATTCTCTTCGATGTCTTATCCTTACAGATATACGGTACTACGATAACATTTCCATATGACAAATTAGAGCGGAATCATGTACGCGATTATTTGCCCGCTATTTTCCGCCAGATTTGTCCCTGGCCTGAGAAAGTCCAATTTTTACAACAATAACTAAGTTTATTTTAAAGGTTTACTACCTATCAAGAAAGTAAGGTTTATGAAGGGCTTGTAATCTGAAAAGGTAAACTAAAATTTATCGACATTATAAAGTTCTACCTTGTCAATTATTTCTATCCGCCCTTTGGCCTTTGTCACGAGCGCCGAGCTGTGTAAACTGTAAACCATGGAGTTCAATAGTCCTTAGAGAAGCAAACCTTACATAAGCATCATAAAGCCGCCCTCACCTATTACAAAAACGTAAGCTCAGAAATAATAATGCTTTTAACTAAACATATCGAGGCTAATACGGAAGGTTCTAATAATAAGAATTAGGATTTACACCTGCTGCATTACGGAAGAGTTGTCTCATAGTAAAATGATGAAGGTAGCGATATAATTGACAATCACAATCAAATCAAATCTGGCGTCAGTTCAGCTATGACAAAACGACGACTGATCACCACTCAAGTTAAAGCGATGTCACGAAACAGTACTGACTCTAGGAATATGATAACTCTTCAGTGTAACTATCTTGATCTTTGTTTTGGTTAGGCCACAACTTTCCTTCATACTACTTATAACTAAAATGGTAGTAACATTATTCAGACCACCTTCACTTTGTGGTATAAATTTTACAATTCAAATGGCATTATGATCTATAATATTTGCATTCTATCTCTATGATTCATGGTTCCGAAAGAAAATGCAATATTCGCAATGTATAAGAGCACAATTTGTTTAGTGAGATCGTGAAAGTTTTGATAGCTTCAATAGTATATAAATGCATATTAAAATTTACTGACCTCTCACACTTGTAACTGTTTGTTCACGATCTATTCAATATAATCAGTCATGTATAATTAGTAATAAATCATTTGCTTGATTTGAAATAGAAACATAATCATTAAGAAAACTTTCGGAACCCTCGGTATTTAGGCGATTCCACCAAAATAAATGGTTTAAGTTTTCAAGCAAACGTGATAAAGGCGTTTAACAAACTGTCATTTTATATGGACGGTCTATTAATTTCGCAGATTATGGTGTCTTGATTACTAAGTTGAGAACTTACACTATTTAGGGGTTCAGTAGACATCTAAATTCTAAATATGTTTAATGCCACAAAGTTTTACGTCGTATCAGCATTTACAACGCCATTAGTAGATTCTAAACTCACTCCGATGTTTATGGAAGTGTAAGGATGGGGAGATTTAAATTTATGTTAATAATTAGCTTGAAAGGCTGACCTGAGCAGACTGTTTGTCGACCTCCCCGCGCTTGTCAGTTATCTACATCCGTACCTTGAACTTCACGAACTCTGTGAGCTTTCGTGATTTGTGTCGTAGATTTGACAAGTTCTCTTCATGCTGTAAATTCAACACAAACAAGCAACTCATCATTTGTCACACATAATATTATATTGATATTCAAATTGCTATAAATGTTTTAAACTTGGTAGTGCTCAGACTCAGTAAATGCCTGTGTTTAGGTGTTATTATCATATTAATAGCATTATGTATTCATGCTTATATTATAAATATAGTTAATTTAATTTGTGAATAAATATAAACTTTAATATTCTTCTATCCAAGATACATAAATTGAGCTGATATAAGTATTTCTGTGATGTTGTGTTTGCTCATTAAATAAAGCTCTATCGTAATATGTTGTTTATTAAAAATATAATAATAGTTATTTTATATTGGTATTTAGATTTAGATATATTATATTTCTATTTTAGCCTAGTGGTTAAGACGTCCGCCTCCTCCTCGGAAGGTCGGGTGTTCGATACCTCGAACTTTTCGGACTCATGTGCCGTAAAGGGAAACATCGCAAGGAAATCTGCATGCCTTAGAGTTCTGCATAATGTTCTCAAAGTTGTGTTAAGTCTGCCAATTCGTACTTGGCCAGTGCGGTAGACTATGGCCAAACACTTCTCATTCTGAAAGGAGACCCATACTCAGTAGTGAGCCGACAATGGGTTGCTAATGATGATGTGATAATTTCTGTCAATATTGTTATTAGTCGATAACAAGTTCTAAAGATTAACAAACGTGAAAGGTTCATCTAATTGTAGTTTATTTATCGACCCCCCACGTTTGTCGGTTATTTGTATCCGCACCTTGACCCTTCGTCACGAACTGAGTAAAGGATCGTGATCTGTCTTAGGTTTGACAACAACTTTCTTTTGTACTACAAGTTACAACTGAATGGCATTGAGGTTATTTAAAATACTCTTATTTGTCAGGATCTATCTAGGATCTAGAATCTAATAAGAATGAAATGCTTTTTGTTAGTAAGCGTATCACTTGAGAACGGCAGATTTAGCATTTTTGTTTGAAATGTTTGTAATTGACCGAATAATATGACCGTTTTTATGAAAAGAACAATTAGACACGTTTCCTGAAAATTTTTCAAATACGGGAAAAACTGAATATCCGTTTTTCTATGGAACTTCTGAAGATGCAATAATGCAACTCACGATGGATATGCATAATTCTTTTTTTTGTATTGATTATAGTCATGGAAAAGTTATTAAATATAAATTAATAATTAACTAAGACTGTAAACTTATACAAACTTGAAAACTTTACCAGTGTTTTCATAATTAACTACCTACTTTCCCAGACCGAGACAATGAATTTTAATTGTTTCCTGTAGACCTCAGTGAGAAAACAATTTATACTAATGTAAATATTATTATAGTTAAGTAATAATTCAATTTCAGATAAACATTATTAGACCAAAAAGTATAACGTAGTAATATTATTAACGATTGATTTAGTGATTCAAATGAACATGGAACACGAATAAGGAAATAAGTGAATTCATATTGCAAAATTAATAATATTATATTGTGTAATAAAATAGAACAAACTTAAAACCTACACTTGTAGGTAACTACTGCAAAAAAAAAACTTTGCTTGTGTAATCGAATATTTGCAATCCCGCAAAACGTGGTGTGGAATGTGTATCGATCTAGGACATAGAATATCTTAATGTCCACTATACAATTAAATTCTTGAAAGTATTTTATCAGAACATTGATTCGCAAAATAGTTACGTTTATCAATCACTGACGAAACCTGATGATAATCTTATAAATCTAAGAATAGAATTTCATTACTGCTAAGAAGTCGTTAGCTAATTGATCGACACAAAATTACAGGTTAAATAAATAAACCAAACAGCGTGGACTAGTTCGTCGTAACAATTCTTAGAGCGAGACGAAAGATTTTTCATACTAATTACTTTATTAACCTGACTTGCGTAATGCAGGATGCCGCGTCTAACAAAGCAAACTTCCACTTCCCTGAATATCGTCATTTGTTTTCATTTTATAATCGCTGCAACAGCTTGGCACTCTGTCTACTGTTGGTGATAAAATTCTAATACACGAGTAATTCCCTCGACTTCCCTCCCTAATCCCTGAATAAAAAGAAAAACTAGTTCATACTTACTTATTTGATTGATTTCAAAATAGGCTTGCGCTTGATGAGGTCTAGATTCAATCGTACTCGCCTAGGAGGTACCTATTTATTCTTGCCTTGAAAGTACAACTATACGGGCCAGATATATTAAATAATGTCCCACATCAATGATCCAATATATTTATCAGTTTAGAGTAAGAAAAGATTCCCAAGTCTTTTTTTACTCTGTAAAAAACAATTTTCTAAATTCTTATCATAAAAATTATCTCGATACCGTAGTCATTCTCGTCTTTCAGGGCTTCAGACATCTTGGATATTTTGTGTTAAACATTTTCAAAAACATTAGTTACCTACAAATTTAAATAATAAAATCATTGTGTTTACAATATAACCTTGAAGTTTTACGTTAGCATTTAATTTTTTGAGGCTTCCAGTTGTACTTCCAGTGTCGTGTTCTTTGAATTTGATTTACTAATATAGACTTAACGGAGTTTGATTGCGGTAGTGAATTTAATTAAAATCTAAGTTTCTGAACTTCATAGAAGTTCATGGTCACAACTTTACGTGTTGGACTTATATCTAGCGTTAGATCGGGTGTCATATTCACGTAATCAGATATATATTATGTTTCGGAATAGTGTTGAAATTATTTTTTACTGTTTTTATTTTAGTGCTAGAATTTGTAACAGCGCGATCATTATGGTGTCGTTCATCATCATCATCATGATCAAGCCATGACCGGCTCACTACAGAGCACGGGTCTCCTTTCGGAATGAGAAGGGTTTTGGCCATAGTCAACCATGGATTGGTAGACTTCACACATCTTTGAGAACATTATGGAGAACTATCAGGCACGAAATCACTTAGACCGAAAATAGTCCAGAAAAAATGTATAGTTATTACAATCAGTAAATGAATCTGATGGACGTTTGCAGACTATAGCCTAAACTTCTCATTTTGAGAGGAAACTCGTTCTCATTAGTGGGCCGACGGTGGGTTCATGATAATGATGAAGTGATTTCGTTCGATGATTTGGACAAAACCTTTTATTGCTTTACTGGCAAAGCCAATTAAGTAAACATTGTAAGGCAAAAGTAGAAACTTAGTTAACGCTTTCAAACTTAATGTTTCATTCATATTTGTAATAAAATCTGCATCGATAACCGTAATGCTATCATCAATAAGAAATAGAAAGAGGTTTTTTTAATGTTTAGTAATCATAAAAATGTTCCTCATATGCTATGGTTTGGAACACTCTTTCACCGTGTGTTTTCTACAATCTGGGTATCTCTAAAACGAGAGTTTAAAACGACATCTAGGTAAACGCGTTCCATCTTAAGCCACATTATCACTTTCCATCCCATTATGTGTGATTGTGGTCAAGCGTGTACCTATAGTGAATTAAAAAAATCAAATCCATTGACTATTTTCCTTTACAATGCATTTTCGTGAGTCACAAACGGGTCATTAAAATCAGCGACTCAAAAGCGACGCCAGCCGTTGCATGCCGAAAGTTCAATACTCTGGGCCCTTTTCCGGTGTGTGTGAGCTCGGCGCTCGCACTGTGACGCCCGGACGATCGACCGTGTCTATTGGGAATACAAGGATTATGTGTGTTTCCTTACTGGGCAAGTTTCTACTTCTTGAACGTTTTTCGCATTAACCCGAGTATCATCTACGTCTGGTTTTGGATATATCCAGTATGTTTGTTACTAAAGTTTTCATAATACAACTGCAATTTTAGCGGGGTTTTGCATATTTGTCTATAGAAGTAAAGAGATCTTGACTATGAAAAAACCTGATAATTTTTTTAACAATTTAAGACCAGAATGCTTGTTTTAAAATGCATACATTTACATATTATTTTTAGTATCTAAGTGTAAAATGCTGGAAAGGGAAATTACAAATAGACGTTGTGGGTAGTTTAGAAAATAGCTCATGGGAATAAAACAGTCATAGATTGTTTTCTTGACTAGCTATTTGTTACGTCAAAGGCGTAACGGTAATAAGGTCTAAGAATAAGGTTAGTAGTTAAAAATAATAAAACATTATTTTATTAATGTCTTCCGCAATTACTTCTTCCTAATAAGCTAGAATTCCTAGATATAATCAAGACATGGTGTGAAAATTTAATTGAGAGCAAACGGATGACACTCACTTTAAATACCTACCTACTGGATGTATATAAAATTTTACCTATATTTATATATAAGAAGAAACTAAATGATTGACAGGTTATCAAAGTACAGCTCACTAGATACTAGAAATTTTAAATTTTGCATATATTCGTCTTTAAAACAGCCTCAGTCCCCACTGAGAAACGATTTTGAAAACTCCAGTGGGTTCAAGACTAAAGCCACGCAAAAACATCTTTTGTTCCAATTATATAATATGTCATCTCGTTGGGAAGAGCTGGTTGGTACTATTAATGTTGTCCTATGGGCTAAAATAACATCTTAGTTCTGCTAAAACGTCCTCCCTTTTCTGGTCTTCCACCCCGGAACCAGATTGCGAAAAAAGGCCGAATTTGATGCCACCGCAGTTCGTTCACCCCGTTCTGTTACAGCGTTATTATTTGATAAACGTATCTACGAATACTCTGCCGGATCTACAACGCCACCTTCCATGTTTATAAATATAGTACTTATTAAGAATTATTATAAGTACGCACTACCATATAAGTAGTGCAGCGGATGCGCGTCAGTGTCGATTGCAATAACTATAACTGATTCATCAGTATGAATGGTCTTTATATTGATGTATCCGGTTTTAAGATTTTCATAAAACTTATATAAAAATCATGACTTCCTGACTGCATTTGAAGAGACGTGGTATCAAAAGCTTTGGTGACCCAGTGGCAGTCAAAAATACCGTTTTAACGGTTATACTGCTGGGAAAATGAATTCTACATGAGCGTTATGTAATTCTTAATAAACTGTATTATATTTTTTGTCACTTGAATTATACATGACAATGTATCATCTTTTGGCATGAGTTCTTCTCTCTCTGTTGTGCGTGGTCTGAAGGCATGAGTATGGGGCGTTTCATTTTACCATGTTTTATGTATGTGAAGGTATATTAGGGCTAGATTTCTTAGTAGGTATGTAAATATAGTCGACTCGTGATCACTAAGATACCGCTTACCATTGATACTTGATACCATACTGATTTAATTACTTATCACTACTACCGGAACGCCAGCCTGTCCGCACATGATTTGTGTGTGTGTGACGATAGGCGTTGGCGGAAGAAGTGAGTGTCACTTCTTTACAAAGTAACATTTAGTATTCTGTGCCAATAGCGCGCTGAATTTCACTCAAAAAGGGAATTATTGACCATGATGAATATGGCTGTTACTATCTTCACAACCTAAGAATTGTTTTGTTTTTAATTTCCCATTTAAGTAAATTATTGGTAATGTCCATCCTCTCTACCTTCCACTGAGTTCTCGTACGCATCCTGACCTCTGTCATTAAATCCAACAGTGCCTCTTACACAGTAGTTATTTTAATAGTCAATACTTTAACCTGCAGTCTGTGCAATTACAGAATCACCGATCATTCCAAGATAATGATTGGCCGGGTCAATATAGGCAGGTCGGCCACTTTCATTCGTGACTTATGGCTGCGCGGGTGAGCATTGTTACTGGTTAGGCGACGTAATTTCCTTAAAGTAATTACTCGTTGCTTCCTAGTAATCACTTGTAAATATAGAGCCCGATGCGAGATTTATTTAAGATTGCATAGCACTGGGTTGCATTGTTTTAAAAGGTATTCATTTAGTTGCCTCTTCATCATCTGCAACTTAAAAAAATAGAAATAGCAAGCATATGGGCTGGCGGGTCACTTGATGTTAAGTGATTACCGCCGCCCATGAACATGAAAAACTGCCGATGCGTTGCCGACCTTTCAGGAATTTGTTGGTCCGCCCCTTGAATAACCCCATGTTGTAATCTAGTGGGAACACCGCCGATGGTAGTTGGTTCCAGAGTTTGCACGTGCGTGGTAAGAAGGATCTGGCACAACGGACGGTCGAAGTGCACCAGACACCCAGGGTGAATACGCGATGGCGCGCGGTGCGATTGTATAAAAGGGAGGGTGAATCGTGGTCAAAAAGCTCTTCAGAGCGCTCCCCATTATAAGCTTTAGCTATGTTCATAGTAGGAGTATTTTTATTTGGATCATATTTGTCTAAATTATTTAATGAAATCTTAATCTTGTCTCTATAAGAGTTTCATCGATGTCTTCTCTCCGAAATTCTACAATCAACATGCAATTCTTATTCTCTTTAGTTTACTTGTCGTTATTTAATTAGCACTGGAAGTGCTGTGAAAATAATGTTTTAGTGCCCACTTTTAATCGTGTTGTAAAGTCTTTGCTTTATATTTTGCTTCCTTCATATTATAACAGCATTGACGAATGGCCGACGTTTTGACGTTTTTTAGGTATCCGTTAAAATGTAGATTGTACTTTTTATTTACCTTCACTCTTACCGGCGTTAAAAATTTACTTATGCAATACATAACAACATCGTAGGAGTAATTGCTGTCTATTACATTAAAATCCTATTCAACATTGGAAATTGATTCAATAGTACCTACTGCACTTTCATTTTTTTATCATAGTTACCATTTATTAATTACATTTTTACTATCATAAAATAATATGATATCCCCAAAGTTACCTATTTACAATTTGCATTAATTTAGAGTTAAATACGCGTCTAATATTTATTCACTTCTCATTTTTCAACTGAAGTTAAATTGTTACATAGTTAAAGTAATTTTATCGAGTTTATTCTATTTCATTATTAATTACTTAACTTTATGTAATTAGAAGGTAATAGATTGTAACTTGTGTTTCGGAGAATTTCTAGTTATGATATGCAGGTAGGGTGTCAAACGATTGGTAGTGGTTTATATTCTATATTACGCGACAGGTCGAGATGACAATCGGGGAGGGATCGCACCACACAGCCCCCGCGCTAACCCGGTGCAGACGAGCGCGGGTGACGTGCGGGTGTGTGGGGTGTCCCCCCGCCTCATACCCCCATTGCCATTTCAACCTGTCGCGGACTATACTTTAGTTACGCTCTTTCCATATCAACTATGTTCAAGAAAGCCTTCACAAGTTACTTCGTAATCTTAATCACTAACCGTTAACACGTTTTGTTAAAATGTCAAGCTTATCGATTGAATATGTCGGGATAAAGAGGCTGCTTTCATAAAGATGATGATGATAATGATCGGAATAAGTCAGGACTACAACATATTAGATTAACCGAGCCTACGTGGGCGTTATAATAATCTCGCATACTAGGTACTAGGGACATCACAAACTACCCTCAAAAATAACTATAGCAATCACGTTTGCCTAATGCAAATTCGAACAATACAAGAGGACTTACCAAATAAACAGCTAGTCAACACACATTATCCAGTCACTCACACAATCACATCATTTTTCACAACTTTCAAACCTTTCTAGTGTTGATAACCAAAAGACCACGTCTTACTACGCTGCGAGCCAACCAAGAAGTGAGTCTTGAGTCAGTCTGATCAAATTAACAGACCACGTCATGATTTCTGTAAAAGCGCGCCGGAAAATACAATTTTGTGTTTTTGCCACTAGGTGGCGCATTTCCGTTTTGTTTATTGTGCATCCTGTTATAATTTTAAAGACGGCTCTGCCGTCAAATACATGTTTTTTATTTATCTGTATTTTTGTACCTCTATGCCTAATATTTTTTTAAAGCTGGAATTTCTAGTTGTATCAAATTTTAGCCTGCTCTTTCACACTGTTCAAGATTTTATTAACCATATACCAACTGTATATCAACATCAAACAATACCATTGCGTCAGAATCGTATACCTACTATATGCACTACAAAGGATTACCGGGAAATAAAGGTAATACTTAGATGACTCAGGGTATAAGTGAAGAGGGTGCATAATTCGATGCATTTCGATCAACTCAATTGAAACTTGGAAGTATATTTGCCTGTAAATGGAAAATATATAGATCAACTTAAAATAATCCAATACCAAGATATTGAGGTAATTCGTTAGGTAGTTAGGTTAATAAATTGTTTAATAATAATATTGACTCGTTAAAGGTAGAGTTGAAATAAGTTGATTACTCTTCAATAAATATGTGCTTGGTCGACAAGCACTTTTCCAACAACAAACAAGTATTCAATGTCAATATCACGGTAAAATGCGGTAAAAGCAAAGAAAAACGTGTCACTACACGTGCCACTTAAAGTTCCGTATGCTAATTAGTTTTTACCGGTTAATCTCTCCGAAAGTGCGAGATATCTAATTGACCAGTTTACAAATACTTATATCTGCAGGTAAAAGTATTCGTCATTGGTTTAGAAAATATTTTCTGTGAGGTTTCGTACCAATTCCCAAGTAAATTGGTCAATACGTGAACGGACACGCATTAAAGTTCATCATCAGTAACCCATCGCTGGCCCACTACTGGGTTAAGGTAGACGTGTTTTGGCCATAGTCCATCCGCTGGCCAATTGCGGAGGGATTGCCAGACTTTACACATTTTGAGAACATTATGGAGACCTCTCAGGCATGCTCCTCACGATTTTTCCTTAACCATTACACGATTACGAACTTCCGTCATCCGAGTTCTATCCGTCATCCGTGAGAATACCAGCGATTATCTACGACATATGTCATAAGCTCCCATACAAAACTCACGGACTCGGATCGGATGAGTGCGTAACCGCCGTTAAAGCAGATATTTAATTACATTAAAGTTAGGTATATTAAAACATCTTCGTTAAAATTAACGGTGTTAATTAGATATTGAATATCAATATAACGACCGTATTATTGACCGTATCTATATATTGACTGTATCATCCACAAATCAGAAACAGTATTGAGTGACTGAAAACAGAACTGTGTTAAAATCCAGTTTATGAAAAACTAGACAACTCTTGAGCCACGTAAACAGAAATAATACATGTAACATGTTAAACAGCTTCAGAACTAATGCCATTTTCAGCTTATCTCCAAATGTGTGAAACCTCTAACGTCTCTAATTAGGAATGTCATTGTTTGGAAGTTACATTAGGCGGAATGACTTCGTTAGAACACCAACGCATTTGGTATGTTGTACCGCTATTTTGAATTAATTGTATTATTTTTCACATAATTTTAAAGAGATCCCGTATTTTGCGCATACTATGTTAAGCGGTCGTCACATTCTCTAAACCATAAAAGGAAGATTTGCTTGAATTTCGTGTTGACTAATTCAAGAGTCCAATTATCCTTATGAATGAGTTTTAATCTTGTCTTTTATTTTACTACCTACCGAAATTAATAATTATCAAGCCATCTGTAATTTATAACTTAGCAAAGTTGTTATTTGTCAATTACGACACCATACAATTTTCGTCAAATAATAACGTTGCTAAGTAATTTATCGAGGTATTAGGTATTACAGTTAGATTCGCCCGTTATACAATAAAAAATTGCTTTGAGTAATAGCTGATCCCACAGAAACATTTATTTGAAAATATTTAATGAATGAAGAACGATTTGTTATGAGAACCACCCATGCTGAGGGCCACAATATGCTCCACTAATAGGCTCTACCGAAAATCGTATCCAAAATAAAAACAGTTACTCATAGAATCTAAATATATAAAAAGATAACTGACTGACTGGATGGATCGGGCTGAAATTTGGCATGCACATAGCTGTTATGACTTGACATTGGCTATTAAAGGATTTTTGAAAAGTCAACATCTAAAGGGGTAAAATAGGGGGCTGAAATGAGTGCAGTCCACGCAGACTAAATCGCGAGCATAAGCTAGTTTTCTATATGAAAATGCTTGTAAATCCAACCAATTTTGAAGAATAAAGAGTGAAGATACGTAGCAAAGTGTAAAATCGCAGCAAATCGCTGCTATGAATATTTTTCTACCACATATACCTACCTACTTGTATCATGTATGTAACATGTATCTACTTAATTGGATTTGTGAATTGCATTCCTTGAAACAGATTAGTAACAGACTGCAAAAATATGTTCGCAATTAAATAAAAACGGATATAGTTTACAAAGTTGAATGATAGTGGTGGATCTCGATATAGCGATCATTATTATTGATCGCCTATACTGAACTGGTTTGAGTGCGGGTGGAAAGCATGGGAATTTGTATGGCAGGCGAGGGAAACTATTAAGATGCTGTGACAATCTTGTTCGAATGAAACGAGTATTCTTTTTGTAGCCGGTTCCGGTGTTATAAGAATCGACAATACGCATTTGTTTTAGACATTGATGTTTTAGATATTTCAAGTTTGTTATGTTATTTAAAATACTCTTTCTTCTTCTTCTTCTTTTCTTCTCTATGGCTCTCTCTTTCTTCTTGATCTTCTCTGATGCTTCTTTTTTTCTAGATAGCTAATACTTACTTTAAAACTATCGAACTGAAAATATCTCTACCTATTTATTTTGACTTGTACATGCTCTTGTGCATTGTTAGAAATATTCTTTACTAGATGATGCCCGCGACTTCGTCCGCGTGGATTTAGGTTTTTTGAAATCCCGTGGGAACTCTTCAATTTTCCGGGATAAAATAGCATAGCATATGTCCTTCTCCGTTATATAAACTAACTCTTTACCAAATTTCATCCAAATCGGTTGAACGGTTGGGCCGTGAAAAGCTAGCAGACAGACAGACAGACAGACACACTTTCGCATTTATAATATTAGTATGGAAGTATGGATATAGATTGTAGCGACGTGGAGTCTGATCTTGGGCTACGTAATAAGTGCATCAGATGACATACTCGTAGGTATATCTTTATTAAATTTAAGTATGTATTCAGGTAAATTAATTGTTGTTTGTTTTGGTTTAATCGCTAGAGAGCGCTAGAATTTACATCATTCTTTGTTTTGTAACGTTGTTACTTCATATTTTCGTTGTCTTGTCTGGTTCAATCGGTGTGCTTGTCCGGAATCTTCAAAGTTCTTGCTTAAATCAAATTGATTACTAGTACGGAGGGAACCGTAGAGGCGTGATTAAGTTAAGTAAACGTTATTATGTCTCCGTTATAAAAGCACATGATAGCAAGCTTGTTGGTTTATCTAGACTACATCAGTGGTGGCTAAGTGAAAAATAATGGTTTTACGAGCCCCGGCCTGCGATCGCAAGTCACTGATAGTATTACCTTCAAGTGCTTTGCAATTTAAGTAGGATAGTGAAAGAGTATTATAGGCTTGCAATGTTCGACAGATTTGACAGACTTGCTTTTACAAGAAGCGATTACCATCTGACCACCTCAATCGAATGCGATTAAACGGACTGAAATTAACAAATTATTAACGTGGGTTTTGGTCTGATTTTATTCAAAAATAGAATATCAGTAGTTTACAAGTAGATTCTAGCGACATTTTACTAGTGGATATTATTAACTTTTACTTACCTTCATGCAATTTACCTAATAGCGAGCGCAGTTTGGATGGGTTTTTGTACAAAGACTCATTGCGCGTGTTCGTACGAAAAACTATCTAAAATGCGATAGGTCCAATAGCTTAAATAACATTTTAGAATAAAAATCCATCTTCTCTGTATTGATGAAAAATATTATTTTTCTCATGACCGTCTTAACAATTTGATTAATTTTATGATTATTAAATAAGTATTTATTGGAAAATAGCTGGAATCTGGATGGGGGAAACTAAGGATTGGATGTTCATTCATCATCATCATCATCATGATCAACCCATCGCCGGCTCACTACAGAGGACGGGTTCCTCTCAGAGTGAGAAGGGTTTTGGCCATAGTCTACCACGCTGGCCATATGCGGATTGGCAGACTGCACACACCTTTGAGAACATTATGATGTTCATAAGGGAACGCTTAATAGGTACTAAACAGTCGAAATCCACAGCTTGATGTGTAGATGATAAAACGACAAGGTTCTTTAACTTGTTCTTCTATAAAAATGAATCGCTAAATGTGTTGCTGATCGCAAATCTCGAGAACAGCTGAACCGATTTCGCTAATTCTTTTTTCATAATATTCTTTGAAGTACCTACGAGGATGGTTCTTACGGAGAGAAAAATTAAAAAAATGCCTGAAAAAGAATCGACGTGACGCGCGACGGTACGAAGTTCGCCAGCGCAGCTAGTTGTTAATAATTTAGATATTCAAATTTAATAATAAAAAAAAAACAACAATATTATAGCTAGCTTAAGCTTAATCCAAAACTAGCGTGAGTTCAACAGTAGAGAATTGAAAGACCACTAACTTGTTTTGGATTGTATGCAGTATGGTAACGATGTTTCTGAGTTTCATATTCACGTCATCCCAGACAGGTGATTGACGGGCTTGGAGGTCCCGCCGGAGCATGTCATAATGTGACGTCACCTGTCAAACGGTAATCATATTCGTTTTGAGTAAATTGATATCATGTAGTCGGATACTTGTTTCAGGAAGTCGTTTCTAGTTTTACATACATCTATGAAGTTGGTGTGTGCTCTGATTTAATTCTAATACCGCTTCCGAATCACTATGTCTATGTTTTTTAATCTATTTAATGAAACCACATTGAAATGAAAGTTGTACCAATTTTAGTGTTAATATTAATCTAATAAAAAAAATGCGACTCAACTGTGACTCAAAGGAGTAAGTCTCTAAGAAAATAATATGCTTAAATTAAAAAGATAGATGTAATGCCTGCAAGAGATTAATTTTAAAATCTTGGACATTAATTCAATAAGTACCCATATTATAAATGCGAAAGTGTGTTTGTTTATTGGTTTGTCCTTCAATCACGTAGCAACAGATTGGCGTGATTTTTTGCATGGGTATAGTTGAAGACCTGGAGAGTGACATAGGCCACTTTTTATCCCGAAAAATCAAAGATTTATTATGGGATTTTTAAAAACCTAAATCCACGCAGACGATTTCGCGGGAATTAACTAGTAAGTAATATTTATGAAATTTAAATTATGACGACGGATTAATATAATTTTTTTTTTCAGGTAAGGCTTGGAGTTGGTCATCTTTAAACGTTACAAAGTACCTGATAATGTAAGCTCCAAAATCCATACTATTAAAAATGCGAGGTGTGTTTGTTTATGGGTTTTCCTTCAATCACACCGCAACAGAGCAACGGATCAACATGTTTTTTTTGCATCGACTAGTTGGAAATCTGGCAAGTGAAAAGGCTACTTTTTAACCGACTTCCAAAAAGACGTGGTTCTCAATTCGGCCCGGTTTTTTTAAATGTATGTTCACCGATTTTTTCAAGCATTTATTTGCAATTTTTTTAAATCGACAGAGGGTGTTTCTGTGGTGGTCCCATAGAATTTTCTAGATCCAACTCCTCAATCCTGATGCTGCAGGGTTGCTAAATGCTTTATAATATTAGTATGATTTATAAGCGTAGGTTAAAGTAAAACTACTTATTAGTAATTATTTAGACTAGATAGTAGATTATTGGCACTCAAAATAAGATAAAAAGTTAAGTAGGTATACCTACTGAATATAGAGTAGGTAGGTACTGAACATAAATTTAATGCGGATCGTAAAAGAAATATTTGCGCTTGATTACGGTCCCACCTGATTGAGGTAATAATGTAGTCTATGATGGGACTTGTCAACCTGTAAAATCATTATACCTTTTCCAGGTTAGCGCGTACATTATCCGTAATTGGCTTATACTTTATACACGACATCGTGCGAGCAGGTTGTACAAGTAGCTTGTACTGTTGCGACATTGATTTACGCCATGGAGCAGAGGTTTTTACTTTTTTTAATCTTCAGCAATACCTATCTCAGCCCAAAAAAAAAAGATACAGACCAAACACCATAAAACTCTAAAAATCTATATTTTGGCTTATTTTTTCAAGTTTGTTTTGGCTGTTTTGGCATGGTTTTTTTTAATATTTGAAAAATACCATTCCGCTGGGAAATTTGATTGTCTACGAAAATTGTTATATACAATATATTGAAATTTTACTTTGTTTACGAGATATATTGAAAAAACCTTCTTCTCTTCATATCTTCAGTTTCCACTCTCTAATTTCTAAGTTCCTTTCTATATGACATAATCAATAGCCTACTTTCCGTACTTACCCTACGCGTAGCGACATAGTCTACAGCAGCCGGCAAGAAATATTGTACATCGACCTTTAGAATGACATTTCGGCTTTATAGAGCGTTGTGTCTGTCGCTCATAACTATATGATGTTTTGTCGGTTTTGTCAGTGCTCTACGAAACTGCTATCTCTCTCTAAAGATCGATGTACAATATTTTCTGCCCGCTATTTCCTTCTAAAGCTCGGGTTAAAAAGTACATTACATATTTTCTGCCGCGTAATGTACATAGATATTGGCGCGGGTTTAGTCACGTATTGCGCACACACACTTACGAGCGTGCATCAAAAAATGGCGGCTCGTTATAGTGCCCGGCAAACAACTTGGATCTGAAGCAGCATAGTGGGAGAAAATTGGTAGCGAAAGTCGACATATCAACCAATCGCGTGCCCTCGCGCCGACTGATCAACCAATCGAGTGCGCCCGCCATTCGCTAGCCATTTGCTCAAGTTATTTGCCGGGCACTGTACCAGGGTTGTATTTGTCACTCTAGTAATGTTACAACTCTGTATTGCGTTAGTTAAACTCTGCCTACACAGTATTGCATAATCACACACGTGCTGTTTACTCAAAGATAAGTAAACGTTGATATGAGCACACTTTACCGAGGAATTCATTCATGTATACTTGCACAATACTGACTATAATATATCTGAATTTTTATCATAGAAATATGAAATATCATTCAAGTTTTCTGTTTTATGATAAGTTGGTTCCTTGACGATCATATTAGGGTTTTACCATTGATAACAATTTATTTGTCTTCGTCTTTTAAGTAATTTACTAAAATTGACAGGTCAGGGAGCATTATGAAAGGGATAGCAATAAATTAGTTTAGTTTAGACATTGTGCACAACAGAATGAACCACGATCTAGGTACTTTACTTGTAATTAATCATGATGTTCAACCCATCGCTGGCTCACTATTGAGCACAGGTCTCCTCTCAGAATGATGTAATAAATACACAGATGTAATAAACAGGGTGTAACCAGAACGCTAGCAAACACTTAGCGTTATTGTTATTTCTACTACCTAAATACAATCCAATACCAATAACCATTTTGCCTCATTTTGTAGTTTTAGTTATTTAGTTTCTTTCAAATCCGCAATGTGTCGCGTGCAAAACTCGGGTCGATGCCCCGCCTACGTAAACTTAGTATACTCTACGACGCGGCATGTACTCTGAGTGGCCTACTTACGCAACGTTCGTTGACTTCTAGCGTCAGTCAGATGTTTTATTTGCAATATATCGTAAACTTTAACAAAATGTTAAGATTTTTTATTTGCGTTATATAATATCGCGTTTTTTTGTGGTATCATATCAGTAATCATCAGTACTATCACCTATCTTCGTTTTTGCCAGCGTTTTGGTTACACCCTGTATTAATACCTATTGCTCGTGAAGTCTTAAACATTAGTTAACGGCGTGTAATTAATTTGTATTCAGTGTAAGCAACCAAACTGACTTTGCATTTAATGTTTATCCGATGATGTACAAGAAAGTATCGAGTCGTTTGCTTTCTCTAAAGATTTCCTTGCGACGATAATTATAACTTACCTATTACGAGATTTTCTTATACGGAACGACTTTCGTCTGTGCTATTTGATTTGATTTGCTTTACATGTCTAATGAGTGTATTAATTTTTCATTTCATTTATAATTATTATACTTTCTGCACTAGGTACTATTCTGGTCTTGCGAATAAGAATCAATATTTTCTTAATTGAAATAGGCAAACCTCATGACCTTAGGTGTCAGTCGTGAGACTAATGTTTTGAGAGTCACACTAAAATTTTAAAATATTAAAAAAAAATCCAGATAACTGCTCTGAAAAACATCGACGCTTCGTCTCGTGGATGTCTGGATGTGATAGGTAGGTACCTCTACCTATAAATCAACGTTCTTTTACATAATATGCTTCATACTTCAGACTTTAAATTATGAATACGCATTGATAATTTTATTTTAAACTTATGTAGAATATATATCTTTTTGAATTCTCGAGAATAATAACAAGTTTTCCTATGAATTTATGCTTCTGTAAATTTTCAAAATGCAAGCGTTGTTACGTTATCAGCGATCTTTTAAACATACGGACTGAGAAGTTGGAAATATAGGCGATAAAGTTATTTTTATTATACACGGTTACGTGATTCACTTCACAAGGTGAAACAGTGAATATTAATTATTACGTGAATAATCACGTGCGGTGTAGTACCACGAAAACACTATGGTCAAGTATAATGCGCATGCGATCTTACGCGTAGCCCACATTTTTTAAATGTCTCGAATTGGGTAGACGTTTCTTAATCTAAATATATAAAAGGAAAACGTGACTAACTGACTGACTAACTTACTGACTGACTGATCTATCAACGCATAGCTCAAACTACTGGACGGATTGCGGTAAGAAAGGATTTTTGAAAATTCACCCCTAAGGGGGTGAAATAGGGGTTTGAAATTTGTGTAGTCCACGCGAACGAAGTCACGAGCATAAGCTAGAGCCATACAATTTATTTAACGCAAAACGTAGTTCACGTAACAGTGGAATTCTATTATATTTAAAACGCACATACGTACACGTATTACACACGTTTCTGAAGCAATAAAAAATATTTCAGTTACATAATTTTCTTGTGAATATTACTTAGTAGCACAAAGGTCCTGTCTGTGTGTAAAACTACCGACTTACCTACCTACCTGAAAAGTTCCGGTATTTTTTCCTTATCTTATTTGAAACGGCAAGGCTGTATCATCTTTTTATATATAAAAATGAATCGCTGAATGTGTTGCTGATCGCAAACCTCGAGAATAGCTGATTTCGCTAATTCTTTCTTTATAATATTCCTTGAAGTACGAGGATGGTTCTTACGGAGAGAAAAATTTCAAAAAAACTAAAAAAGTATTTAAAAAAAAACGACTGTTAGGCGGTACGAGGTTCGCTGGGTCAGCTAGTACCTAATAATATTCATAATGTAGGTATTATAATTAGTAAAATCTGCTCAAAGATCTACTAATCAATACTTAAAATAATTTCTAATAATTCTGCAGTTTTAATTCGTTCTACCGTTATCAGTTACGAGAAAACGACTGCAGCTGCGGCACAAAAATTATGTATAGTACGTGACAGGTCGAGATGGCAATCGGGGCGAGGCCGCCTGTTGTGATTGTAAGCGATCACCTAATAGCGTGATTACTGATTATGATTACGCTCTACTAGCTAATCTATCACGGGTGTCCGACATTTATTATGGCGAAAGTGAATCCGGTTCTTAAATAATTTCGCGATGGTATTGTTCGCAGCATGGGATCTTCGTGACGGCACAAATCTTATTTTCACCTGTCACGGACCACGGCATATTATTACCTTCCCACTATACAACTAACATGATAAGAGTAGGCAAATTGCTTTTATGAAGCTAATTGACTATTAAAATAATTATAAAATCAAGCTGAAGATAAATACTGTACCAAAACTTGTCGATTCTGCTTTGTCTACTTATTATATATGGACTCAATATATCAGCTGACCTACAAAACAATTTACTATTCGTAGAAGCTAGCCATACCGATAGACGTTGGGGTCCCAAGGTGCTGGAATGGTGACCTCGCACCGGAAGACGCAGTGTTGGAAGACCCCCCACTAGGTGGACGGACGACATCAGACGAGTCGCAGGGAGCCACTGGATTCAGGCGGCGCAAGACCGTGGCGTGTGGTAGACCCTACAAGAGACCTATGTCCAGCAGTCGACGTCTATCGGTTGATGATGATGATGATGATGATGATGATGCATAGTTATTGGTAGAAGATCTATCTCCAGTTTCCAAAGTAGCGCGTTTTCTGCATCTTCATTGACAATCAGTTGGTATAAAGTGAGTTGTGCGAACATGTCTTGAGTATTAGGTAAGTACTAAGATCAGAAAGGAGAAAAGAAGTCAATATCCTACCCTTTTGTGTATAAAACCTTGTCTTATAATATATACCTAACCTATATCTACCTACTTTGATAGATAATTTAATATTCATTTTGATATTTTTAATCACATTGCCATTATCTATGTATATGTCATTGGCTTAATTTACGGTATTCTTTTACACCTGTACTTGCACTGTTTACCCATATTCGTAATAAGAAAATTTGAATTTGTATCCTTCAGCCTAATGTAGAAAAGAGTCTTCAAACCAAAAGAGAATAGGTACGATCATGTGAATCACAATGTAGCACAAACATACTTAAGTGTTAGGCCACCTGATCTAAATGTATTCATTGATCACACTGATCACTGATCAGTTTCAATGGAAGTCACCATTTGAAAGGGTCTATCGGTGTCATCTACTTTCGATTTCATTGTAGTTTGATCAGCTGTCTATCACAGCCACCTCTATACGGTTATTATGTATTGTTTGGCACGTCGATCGAGGTTTATTCGTTTATTATAAAAAATCAGCGCGCTTTTTGCTTTTGAATCAATGCTCTTTTTGTACAGTTGACCGGCAAAAGAAGTTAATAAATAGAAATACCAGCATTTAGGTAGATGAGTTACTAAACAAACAGCGATACAATTCAGGCTAAATATTATTGTTTTATTTATTTATTTATGTATTCAATGCATTCCAATATTAATTACATAGTTCATTGAACAATTATCTAAATATATAAAAAGAAAAGGCAACTGACTGACTGACTGACTGATCTATCAACACACAGCTCAAACTACTGGACGGATCGGGCTGAAATTCGGCATGCAGATAGCTATTATGACATAGGCATCCGCTAAGAAAGGATTTTTGACCCTTAATTCTGCTATGCGTATATGCTCGCGACTTCGTCCGCGTGGACTACACAAATTTCAAACCCCTATTTCACCCCCTTAGGGGTTGAATTTTCAAAAATCCTTTCTTAGCGGATGCCTACGTCATAATAGCTATCTGCATGCCAAATTTCAGCCCGATCCGTCCAGTAGTTTGAGCTGTGCGTTGATAGATCAGTCAGTTAGTCAGTCAGTCAGTCAGTCACCTTTTCCTTTTATATATTTAGATTCCACCTAATGACGTAACTAACGTTGTAAATAACTACTGTCGTATCCAAAACAAAATAAAAACAACATCACCTGTCAAGATCTAATTAAACGCTAACCTATCAAAGAGCATACAAAGCAGATAAGAAAAACAAAAGAGTACGTGTAGAGTAGGTGGCATTATTGCTAAAGAAATCGGACGTCGTCGAGTGTCGACTCACAAAAATACACTTCGGAGAAGAGTTGTCGAACACACGACCAAATGTTCCAGCAATTAAAAAAGACAAAAACAAATATCTTGTCGCGTGATACACCCAGGCTATTCAGAGACGTTCGACAACAGATGGTTCAAAATAAAATGGCTTCTCAAACTTGAACACTATAGTAATACAGAATCGCAGAAAAACGCAAAATCCATTAGCACGGAACCTAGTTCTTAGACACTAGAATTCTCAGGCATGCAGGTTTCCTCACGATGTTTTCGCACATAACTCCGAAAAGTTAGAAGTGCGTGCCCGGCATCGAACCCTCGACCTCCCGAATAGGAGGCGGATGTCCTATAACCACTAGACTATCACGGCTCAAGATCATATACCTACTAATAATTAATAATTCTATGGCTAATATAGCGTGTTGCGTGAATATAGCTTGTACGACGGGTACGTTTACACTAAAACGGAGCCGAGACGTGTTAAATAGACTAATCAGATTACAGTACAGTACTATACAAAAAATAATGTACATCGATCTTTAGAAAGAGATAGCAGTTTTGTAGAGCGTTGTCTCTGTCGTTGAGACCGACAATACTGAACATCAATAGCTCAACGGGTACAGGAGTGGACTGAAAACCGAAACGTTGGACCGAACGGTTCAAACCCCGCCCGTTGCACTATTGTCGTACCTACTCCTAGCACAAGCTTTACGCTTAGTTGGAGAGGAAAGGGGAATATTAGTCATTTAACATGGCTAATATTCTTTAAAAAAATGTTATTTAAGCTATTGGACCGACCGCATTTTGGATAGGTTTTCGTACGAACACGCACAAGTCTTTGTACGAGAACACATCAAAAGTGCGCTCGGTACTAGGTGAATTGCTTGTAAGTAAGAAAAAGTTTATAATATCCACTAGTAAAATGTCGCACTAGTAAAACACGCATCCGCTTCCTTTGCTTAAATGCAAACGTAGCCTTGTAAAAGAAGAAAAGGCCTTCTCCCACAATACACATAATATACAATCATTCAAAATCGTTCATCGTAAAGATGTTATGTTAGATAATAATTTTCTTTCGCGTAACTCGTATAAATGTGTAATTAACCGGCCACACACATGTGGGTTTCCTTAACATTTTCCGGTACGCTGGGCGTGAATAATTAGTCAACAAAACTCAAGTTTTACCCGCTCCAATTCATTAATCAGTTAATCATAATTAATTATTATGCGATTAATGTTGACGCGTTCAGTTTCAAGTTTTTTTATTTATTCCTGGACAAGTTAGCCCAAACTGCGATTTCGCCATGGTATGTGACGATGCAGTTTAAGATGAAGCGAGCTAACTTGGGAAAGGTCTGGCAGCTAGACCCATAACTTAAACGGTTTCTACACGAGATCGTTCCGAAACTCTAATAAATCGCTTGACGATTCGTATTTGTCGATAGGGAGGTAACCAGCGAGCGACGGCTAAAACCTCTTAACTATCCAGTTCCAGATCAGAGACAGAAAATTTTCATAACTCCCCTGTGAAATCATAGTGCTGCGCCAGCTGTCATCAAAAATTTTCTTAAATAATGTTATTAGTAACCATATTCGTAAACCAAGGTTAAACGTGGATGTATTTTTTATAACGTCCGAATGAGCGCCGGTTAATAACATAATAATTTCTTAAAATACCTAATTGGACCTCTTTTTTGTAAGAACTCCAAATTGCCGAAACGCCCAAACTTTTTGACTGGGAAGTGGTAGGTCTAGGTACTAGGCCGGCACTTTTTTAGCTTGTAACTCTTGTTGCTTGATATAGTTAGTTTGTTTATTTTGTACATTGCATTGGCTAGTTTCTAGCCTCTGCCTCTTCCAACGTCTATGGTTTCTAGCTTATGTACCTGGTCTGTGTGTAGGTACAAATCAAATCGTATAGCAAATTGTTTTGTTGTATTTTCGATACGGATTCCGCTCGAATGTTGTATAGAAAATAGCAAAGAAAGCGCCAGGATAAAACGTCGAAGACAAATTCCGCGCGGGAAATTCCCACCGCGGTTTTCCACTAGATTTGTCCCCGGCCTAAATAGTTTTTTAAAAGAACTGTACTATGTTTTTAGTAGGTCTGCCTATAACCGACAGAATGTATAGGTAGTATTGCCTACTAAGTGTTTTTGTGCATGACGCACTGAATGAACCAAACCAGTTGAGGACCCTTGTTAGATCTCTACTGGTCCATTTATTTTTCTCTTCTTATTGAACCGTTTACATTTTTTTAACCGAAACCCATACGAAAATGATTGTATGGGCGTCACTCTTAAAATACTAGTACGTAACGGTAAATCGTCAATGGGGTATTGTTAGATTCGCCTTTTCGTTCCGCCTATTGTACGACAGGTGAAACTAGGCGGGCGAAGCCGCAGGCAAAGACTAGGGTGAAGCCTTCAAACCATTTGTTACAGTATGTAGTTAGATATGTATAGCTTTTGTTTCTGAATATGTAATAGTCCACGCTGGCTAAGTGCGGATTGGTAGACTTTACATACCTTCGAAAACATTATGAAGAACTTTTAGGCGTTCAGGTGTCTTCACAATGCTTTTCTTCACCGTCCAAGCAAGTAATATTTAATTGCTTAAAACGCATAACTCTGAAAAAGTTTGTGCCCGGGGCACGAATTTTTTTGAAAAGAGGGGTGTGCCGGAGATCTTTACGACTTCGAAGCATACCTATAGTCACATAATTTAGTTAAATTAGAAACTAAACTTGTACAAAGTTTATCACAATTTTCGTAGGTATCTTTAATTTTTTTGAAAATAAAATATAGAGTTTATTCACTCAGAAATAATGTAGCTTTCTACTAGTGAAAGAATTTTCCAGTAGTTCCAGATTCCAGAGTTTTTTTTAAATTAATAAAAATAGCGAGCAAACGAGCAGGCGGGTCACCTCCGCCACCCATGAACATTTGCAGTGCGTTGCCGGCCTTTCAGGAATTTGTTGGTCCGCCCCTTGAATAAGATTACTTCCTACAAACAAACTTATAAACTTTACTTCCTTATAATACTAGTATGTATAGTATAATAATAGTATAGAGGTAAGACAACAGTCAAACCTCAATATCTCAAAGCATAAGGCGGCCATTATTGATTGATATGAGAGATAAAGCATTTAGTACGGTCGGTCCATTCCGTTCAACATACGAAAGTGAAATTACAAATTATCTAGCCGGCTAATTCGGCCGCGCCTAATACGCTAATTATTCTCTCATGAACATTTTTTAAGTGGAATAACAACAAGTACCTAGTGGTAATTTTAACATTCCAAATATATAAACCCGAGACGTAAAAAACAAAGAACTCACCGTCGTCGCCATCACCCTCCCGCGATCCGCACCCTAGTCCACTAGCCGTCTATCTTATTTACTAGCCTACTAGCAGGAGGTCTCAGTCACTGAAGCTTCTTCACACAGCTTCTTCTATCAGCACCTTACTCTTCATGAAGATGTCAGACTTGACGGTCGCGTGTGCTCGCTAGAATGCTCGCCAGAACGCTCGATAGAATGCTCGCTAAAATGTTCTCGTATTTTTCTGTGATGTAACATTCGCAATAATGCTCATTACAAGTGAATGCTCAAGTTTATCAGCACCTTTAGGGTCGATATCGGTTTCCCAAGGGTCGAAATAAATGAAAACTGATTTTGGGGATCGATGTGGTTTATAAATCTAGAGTAGGTCTAAAATTTGTACGAATGTTGGGAACACCAATATAATATAAATGACTTGTGAAAAGCCCCCATTGATTTACATGGATGTTCCCAACACTCGTATAAATTTTTTGCCCAATGCGAATTATTGTAACCTTGAATGTCTATTTTGACTGGACTATAATATAATTTAAATCCCTTAGTGTGCTTCATAGTAGGTACATTCCTGACATTAAAATCTACTTCAACACAACATATTTTCTATTAAATCGTCATCGGTCTGTCGTTTGGTGGTGGTGGTTAACTCTTGTCCTATTAAAATCCTTTCTACATCATCTATAACTAATACCATAGTACTATGGTGCTTTTCCATACCATGTACAAGCCTCTCAACATCCGGTCCATGTACCTACCGTACTCCGCCTCGAGCTATCGTGCTGATGATTTATAAACACTGACTCGTTGTTTACAATATATCATTACCTGATAGCCTTTTAGCTAATGATAAATAAGTATTTTCTAATACTATTATTGATATTACGTGGATACTTTACTGGAGGGCATAATATTGTTACTACATAGAGCCTCTTCTTTTGTGGCGTAATGAAAAGAAAAAGTTAAGTACTGGTTAGGTGAAATGTGTAGGTCTTAGGGCTGATTTTTCAATCGCCAGATAAACTTTAACTGATGAATAGGAATAGGTTTAACGTATTGACAGATTTCCTATACAAAAACTGTCAAAACCTTAAATTTATCCCTCAGATAAAAGTTATTTGATGATTGAAAAAATTGGTTTAGGAAGAAAATCAACTTGGAACTTAAAATTAACTCTAGATTTGTCGTAGGTTTCATTAGCTTCTTTACGCTTCTGTACCAACGCTTCTTTGACCAGAAGCATTGAAAAAGTGTTAAACTTCCTTAACGATATTTAAGAATATGAGAAAGGTTCCAATTTTTTTTCAGTTCAGATAGGTTTCATTAGCTACTTTAAGTGTTACAGAAGCATTGAAAAGGGTTGAAATTTCTTAGAGAGATTTAAAAATATGAGGTCAGTTGTTGCCGAAAAAAGCCAGCTACTACATGAACAGAATCAGTAGGCTGACTAATCTTTTCACCACGAACGGCTACTTAAGACCGAGCTATCGCGGTTGTGGCTTTTTGGGCTGCCCATGTTTGAGGTGACCGTTGACTCGAGAAGAAGAAGAAGTCGAAAAAAGCGGTAAAATAAAAAAAATCTCATGAGGCACCACCTCATGTATTAGCTTGAAAATCTAAGTGGCCAAGAAGGCACCGTGGAAAGTGCGAAGTACTTTCATTAAACCGCAAAAAAATGAACAATACACATGCCTCTGACCCCAAAATACTTATACTTTCTACTAATACAGATAAGAATTAAGGCAATCCAAACAGCGGAGCACAATCGAATAGAATTATTGAGATTGGCGTAAGTGGGCCAGTGGTGTGGTGGGCAATGGCAATTTAAATTTAGATGTCCATAATCGATTGTGTGGAGCCTTAATTGTGTTATCTACTGCAGAGTTTTGGTTACCAGCTAAACGAGCTTGGTAGCTTTATTGTTTGAGAAAATAGAACAGATTAGATTTTTTTTTTTCAAACTTTTACAAGTAATTTGAATACTCAAATGTATCTACCACGGGTTCTCAATGCCTTTTCTACCGAGAAAAGCCAGTAAGAAACTCAGCGGTTGCTCTTTTCAAAGATTATATCCATACTAATGTCCATACTAATATTATAAGTGTGTCTGTCTGTCTATCTGCAGTTTTTCACGGCCCAATAGTTTAACCGATTTTGATGAAATTCGGTACAGAGTTAGCTGACATCACGGAGAAGGACATAGCTAGGATACTTTTTATCCCGGAAAATCGAAGATTTTAAAAAACCTAAATCCACGCGGATGAAGTCACGGGCATCATCTATTTAGCAATAATATTATGCCATGTATAAAAATAATTGCAGTCCCGTGAGGCAGCTGCGAGTGTAATCCACGCTCTTATATCATTTAGGTACATAATCTTCGATTGTATAATATGTTTTTTCAAGTGCATACCTACTAATAACGTATAATAAAAGCCTATATTCCTTATTTGTTGCAATACACTTTTTGAAATTATAGGCTTGATAGGCTTGTGCTTGAAGATAATTATGCCTGGAGCGTATCATGATTCATTGTCACATCGCGGTAACATTCGCGGCAACATGATCGTACCTATAGGCCGCGTCACAGACCACTACCTATAGACGCCGGACACCCCCGAACGCCAAGCAAGCAGTTGCTTAGCAAAAGTCGCCCACGCCCGTTCGGTACCCTCATTCCGCACATTGATTATGTGACTTTTGAGTCCTCCGAACATTTTGTTTTTATGCAAAACTTTGTATATGTGCGTACTCTTGAAGTTGAATTATCTGTGTGGCCGCGTATAGTACGCATCTTACACATTTCAGCGAGAATCTATAGTGCATTCAACATTAACTGGCGTATTTCCACTTGAGACCGCCATTAGCAATAACAATAGGATTAAGTCGTGGTGGGTGAATTTAAAAGTATTAACACTGGTTGGTTTGCAACAAAATATATAAGGTTGAACCGGCTCCATTAAAAATGAAGTGGGCTCTCTCTATGGGTTTATTATCCCTATTGTTTACGTGGCATGTCGAATGTAATCCTATTGTTATTGCTAACGACGGCTCAAGTGGAAACACGCCAGTTAATATTGAATGCACTATACTTAATACATAGTTTGTGAAATGTCAATTTAAAAAGTTCTTTCATTCAGATTGTAATTGCAAGTATGAATTTGGTGAGAAATGTAATCTGATGGTCTTTATTGTTAACCATAGTAATTAGTTATTATGTTAATTCAAATGATTGAATATATTATATTTCTATGGTTTCTTATCTTTTAGTAGAATATGGGAAAGTTCTCAATTTTGGAATGACATTCGTGTTCCATTAGCCCATTTCCCTATTTTCTATGCATCTACCTAGTCATTAAAATGCTGCGACGAATAAGGTGAAAACTATACAATATAGGCTCATTTCTCACGGTGTATTAATGCCATGTGATTCGTATGTTAATTTGCCATAACACGACACTGCATTCTTGGTCACATTGGCGGAGTCAAGAGTCACATGAATATATTAGTTTCACAGTTATCTTTTGAAGCGGTATTAACAGTACAATACTTTTACTTGCTTCGGTGTCTCAATGACCTAAAGAAGATCTTGGGCACCATTGATACAGGAGGATGGGCACAGGTACTATAGAAGCTGTTATTGATGTGTATTCTCCGCTTAGCGCCAAATCGACTCTTCCGGACGACGGCGACGGCTCGTAGGTCTTTTTACGCCTCGTCCGATCAGTGTTCAAAAACAAAAAGAATGATTGCGATTATGTAGGTATTGTATTAAAGCAGTTGGTGCTAGGGTTTTCGGGTAGGTACTTCATCAACAACCGATAGACGTCCACAGCTGGACATAGGTCTCTTGTAGGGACTTACCCACACCACGGAGTTGCGCCGCTTGAATCCAGCTACTCCCTGGGACTCGCCTGATGTCGTCCATCCAGCTAGTGGGGGGTCTTCACACGCTGCGCTTTCCGGCGCGAGGTCGCCATTCCAGCACCTTACGTACATGTTTAGTAAAAAAGTTTTTTTGCCAAGAATGGCCTACCAAAAATCAAAACAAAAAGAAGTCCTTATTTTTTCTTGATAGGAGAAAAAATTAAGCTTAACTTAAAGATTTCATTAACTTTCAAATCCCTATAAGTAATTTAACAAGAAGAAATTTTTCGCTTATTGAATCCGAGATCTTTAGGTAATCTAAAACAATTTGGCTACCATAAATAACTTAGGCTCACGATCTCTACCCTTTTTGCTCGATCACCATTCACTCTAGGTGCGTTATGAACGGTAAAACCACAGTAAAAATAACACCAAAGGTAGATAACTATCGCACGATCACGAAATATGACTATTGACTATCCATCAATATTTATTGAGAAAATCTTTTTCGGTTGCAATGGTATCTACTGGCTCATTACTGGATACACAGCATAATGGTGCGCGCTTACACGGGCAATTTTTTAAGGAATTGTTCTTCGGCAACACGTGTGGATCAATCTGGAGCAACAAGTGGAGCAATCATTTCGCATAACATTGCTGAAATTTTCAGGTATTGCTGGGTATTGCAGTAAATTGCTTATGTGGTCGTGACGTCATAATAGACTAAACTGCCTAGAATAGAGGAATTTAAATTGCCCGTGTGCACCAAAAAACATGTCAAAGCGTAATAAACTATAGTGCGCGACAGGTCACTTTCGGGGGGGGACACTTTCACGTCAAAATCATTAAAATCGGTTAAACTGTTGGGCCGTGAAAAGCTAGCAGACAGACAGACACTCTTTCGCATTTATAATATTACTAGATGACTTTGTCCTTCCCTGGTTATGTTTAACTGATTTTGAGGCTGTGCGGGTGTCCGGGGCGTCTCCACCCCGATCGCCGTCTTGACCTGTCGCGGACTATTACTTCGTGTCAACAGTTAAAATGCCAATTGCGGCATAAGCGATTGATAAGAAATGTAGGTTAGCACCTTAGTGCAACGTTCCAGCTAAAAGCTTATAATTAAACAGTGTAACTGCTTACTGCACTAGACTGCTCGCTTGAAATACGAGTAAGGAATCTTGTTTGATTTAGTGTCGTAATACCTTCTCGAGGTCATTTAATGTTTCTTATTACGGTAGTGAGTAACGGTTTGGTCGGATAGCATTTTCAATGAGCGTTTTGCCGGCGCCTAACTAAGAGAGATCGAGAGCTATTAAACTTAATTAGTTCATCGATTAACGGCATATTTTATTTTGAGATCAAATAGGGGATGTTACGCAAGTCCTTAAATTATTCCTCAAGTTCTTTAAAATTGTTGAAAATATTTTGGCAACCCCCTGCCAGGCACCCTTAAACTTTTTAAGCTTCAAGGGCATCTGGCAGGGGGTTTCCAAAGTGTCTGGCAATGCATGACATGATTTCTAATACTATTTCGAAGGAAATATAAAAAAATTAGACTTTGTACTTTGACGTAAGAATTTTTACACCTTTATTACCTTACACATTATATAATATCTCACACCTTTATTACCTGTTATCTCTCAAAGCCACCATGATCCAAACTTTATAGTCGCTGATCGTTCCTCCCTGTGCTGGGGAGATACACAGAGGAACTTTCAGTTTTTATAAAGTAACGAAGGTCTGGCACGCGCTGGATCTCTCTATAACTGAATCAGCACAATGACCATATTTTATTAAGTGCATTATCATCAGAGCAAAGCTTCCATTGGCATTTGGAGTGACTTTTTTCATACTTTCGTTTTCAATACAAATATTTTCTTCCTGACCTTCCTCCTCGTTTGCTCCCAACGCTTACTGCCTAGACATCTCTTTGTTACAAATCACACACGGGTTCAAACTGATGTTCTGTGGTCTGCCGTGGTTCCGTTGCCGCGCTTTATGACGGACGGCCATGGAACATTAAACTATGTCCAGACATTCAGACTATTCATATAAATGCTAACTCCTTTCTTTGTAGCAGCCTTATCGATATCGAGGCGCGATAAAATTTGAACGTTCCCAAGTTCTCACGACACCGGCAGTCATTCTATTGAGGTATAAATAACTTGAATTCAATCGGTCACGGCTTGTTTGTATGTTTTTGCGATTGCCGCGACTGGATGATTGTTAGTTTTGTTTTATTGGCACCGCTTGTCACGATTGCTCTTAGTTTAATATTCGGACATATTTTTAACTTTAACAGATACGGTTATTGTTATTTTAATGATTTTTTTAATGTATTTTTTCTTATGTGATGGGATTCTTTATGTTTTGCTTGTTCCACTCTAGCTATGCTGCCCTCTACTCCTTTCACTCTAAGACCTAGTATATTGCTAATGTGTTGAGTTTCTATAATATGCTTGCTGCTAATAGTTACTGCTATTTCTTCCAATTTCTGTTAGTGCGATCTCTGCTAAGACTATATCCTCACTTCATTCTTAATTTTCATCATCATCATCATCATTTGGCACTGTTATCTTTCTTTAGTCAATTAAATCGCTAATTAGGAAAACAATAACTATTTCTTGTTTATAGACTAGCGCTTGGCTGCAATTAGATCTGCTGGCAAGCAAGTTTAACTCATTTTCTAAGCTTAGTAGTTTCCACGATGATATATTTGTTTTATACCATTCTTCTATAACATGTTTATTTTCAAGGAAGTTAATAATACGTCGGCTATTACAAGAATCAAGAAGGTTATGCTAAGAGCAGTAAATAACTAATCTTTCAATATTAACGTCTTATAAATTAGAAAGCGTGCCATCAATCTTATAATAATCCATGCTCTACTGTTTGTATTGTAGGAAGTAAAATGGAAGTATAAAACGCTATTCTATTCTTGGTTACCATTTTATAGTTCGTAGGAAGGGATTGGAAAGATTTATTTCTTGACATGTTTTAGAGTAGTAGGCAGTGGCGGTCACAAGGTTTGAAGCTAGGGTAGGCATTAAAAAAAAAAAAACATTCTACACCAAATACCAAAATTTCAGGATTGTAACTCATTTCGTCTAGGAGCTAGGGACCCATGACAGACGGATAGAAAGACAGCAGAGTGACATTAATAAACCCTAAAAAGCGGCCAAGTGCGAGTCAGGCTCGCGCAATAAGGGTTCCGTACTGCAGTCACAATTTTTCGACATTTTGCACGATAATTCAAAAACTATGATGCATAAAAATTAATAAAAATCTGTTTGAGAATGCACAGGTGAAGCCCTTTTATATGATACCCCACTTGATATAGTTATCTTACTTTGATAATTGAAAATACTAATTATTTAGTTTATGACCACAATTTAATTTTTTTTGTGTGATGTAACCACAAATTCACGTTATTCAGATTTTTCCCCTAATACCAGCTATAAGACCTACCAAATTTCATGATTCTAGGTCAACGGGAAGTACCCTGTAGGTTTCTTGACAGACAAACAGACAACAAAGTGATCCTATAAGGGTTACGTTTTTTCTTTTAAGGTACGGAACCCTAAAAATTAGTTAGTTAAATTAATAGGTAAATACAGGTACAAGTCCTTAAGTAAACACAATAGTTCATTTTAAAAAAGAAAATCAGATTGTTCATTATAAGGAGTAGTTAGTTGTTTAGGTAGGCTATACTAATTTATGGAATTCTAATTAAATCGACTCGGTAAATCTACGTCAGAATATTTTGATTATTGTGGTAACGATCGTGTATAGTATATAAACAAACCCTAAATTGATTATATTTATCACTTACTTACCTAGATTCGAAAAAGGTCTGAACCGGAGATATAATAACCTCAACATTTCCAACGCTTGTTAAATTGATTAGCGAACAATACCAATTTAATCATTCTGTTATCACTAGGTACACTAATAAGATCTCACACACATAACCTGCAAGTAATATTCACTTTTTACAAAGAAAACTATTCTTGTTGTCGATCAAAACAAACAAACTTTCTTGAAAACAGCTCGAGTGCCAAACTGACAACAGAAAGCGCGCGCCGCGCTGTGCGCACTTCGCCGGAGACGGCGCGAAAATACAAAATCAAAAAACAAACTTTATAATTTCTTAGAATTTAAAACGTACTTAAATTTATGGAAAATAAAATAATATCAATAAATTAACAACATTGAAAAAGTAGAGAATCATAATAAATATAGTTTTTATAGCAATAGATAAAATACTCATTTGTTTACATGAACTTACGAATTTAAATCACGCGCGGTTTTCAAAACAATATGTCTGATACAAATTTCTCTCTTGTGATTGGACAGAAGTACTGCTTATTTGGGCCCGTTAACGACGGGTCATTTGACGCACACATTAACAGATTTCGAGGTGAATTGTGTCACACATATAAACGTTTCCTTGTAAGCCGTAAGCATTTCGGTCCTCAGCTTTTTCGTCCGATGTCGACCGCGCAATCACAATCGCGACCGCTCGTGATCGTTTTGAACGGGCGTGCGCGAGTTTTTGAAGAAGAGGTGTGTGTAATATTAATATTATTATTTAATAATAATTATTTTATGTATTATTTTTTAAATAATGTTATACTAACAATATTATTTAACATGAATTATGTAAGTATTTTTTTTTGTAAAGTCTTTCATATAAGTTTGAACATGTCTAATGGTAGGGTAAGCAGTGCTTTTATGCCTCTATGACCTGCACGCCACTGGTAGTAGGTACCTACTACTGCCATGGAGGAAAGTTTTATTGATGTTTTACCACAAGAAATTTATTGGATATTCTTTTTGGTAAGTGTTCAAGAAAAACAGTTTGAAAGTTTTAGCGTAAGGTTCTTACATATAAGACACATAGAGATATTCTACATATAGAGTTCAAATCTTTACTTAACTTTGAGTAAATAGGTGTATTTCTACTTGAGTAAATTTTGTAAACGTATTTTTGTAAATTTCTTTAACTTCAGGGATTAGACTTACAGACATTTCAAATTTCATACTTATATTATGTATAATGAAGGAAGTTTGTGGTTTTGCCTCACATCTTCAAAACTTAGTAACTACATTCACAAATATTTACTTTAGAATAGAAGCCACATTATAGAGCTTGTAGAACGCGTTTTATGATTATCATTAAAGCTTAGTTTTATAACCCTGTGGCGCCGTTGAATCATTTTAAATGCACCGCAACATATTTTTGAAATCTTTGTTTATTGCATCACATAAATATGTCGCTAGATGTTTTGAAACGTCTATTTAAAGCATTACATTCTTATACTAGTTTATCCCTGCGACTTCGATCGCGTGGGCTAGGTACACAAATTTCAAACTCCTATTTTACCCCCTTAGGGATTGAATTGTTAAAAATCCTTTCTTAGCGATCGTCTACGTCGTAATAGCTATCTGCATGTCAAAGTTCAGACCGATCCATTCAGTAGTTTGAGCTATGCGTATATAGATCAGTCAGGCAGCTTTTCCTTTTCAATATTTAGATTTTTTCGACAGTTTCATTCAGGGATTATTCAACAGTTTCAATCCATATAATATACAAAGCCCGTTCGTAAATATTTATAAAATCACGCTTAATATCTACAAATTAAAACATTTCCTTATAGTATTTTGAACATTCCAATTTATTTAATGTTACCTAAAAACATTCGATTATTTTATCGACCAATCGTTTCTTTAATTATTTCGATTCGATTATGTTATGTAAATCAAATGAGAATCATGGTGTTTTACTATCTTTAATTTATTAAAATTGTGACTTCTTTTTTATTTATTAGTATAATATATATATTTCAATGAATTTGTCACCAATGTTCATGTATTATACATTATTTTCTTTTTAGCTTTAATGTTTACTTGAAACGAATGATAATGCTCAAACGAAACTGATTTTTAGGATCAATTTTAGTTACCTATTTACTGACCTTGATTGATTGATTAGTTACCTTTTTTAGTTGTTTGTAATGTTTCTGTATCAAATATCATGTACCTACTAAAGATGGATTAGAAAGATGGAGTAACATTTACACTGACTGACAGTCAATGCACAGCTTAAAGCTACCCACCGGAGTATAGGAGCTTGAAATTTTGCATAACGTAGGTCCTTATAACGTAGCTTAGGTGAGTACTAAGATTTTTTTGGAAATTCTAACGCGATCCTCGAAAACCTGAATCCTCATGATCGAAATGGCGGGCATCAGCTAGTTTTAAATAAACAGACTTAAGTAAGGCTAATGTTAAACATAATCTAAAACTAAGTTGTACGTTTGCTTTTATAAAAGTCACGTCTGCTTAAAATGGTACTGAGAAAGAAAAATTGCCTATGGTTTGCACCATTGACGCTCTAAAGACGATACCGGTAAAAACTATTAGACGCCGGTCGTGTTCTAGTTTCGGCTAGCGATTACGAAATAATTTTATTACCGTAAAGCCTTCTTTCAACTATTTTTGTGTGAACATTATGAAGGTATGTCTCTGGTTACTCAAGACAATAATGCTACACATGTTAGCAACATTTTGTACATTGGGCACGCTTCTGAAATATTAACACGAATTTTCTGACTTGGTAATGATGACTGCCGTTTGAAACGTAAGAAAATAGTGAAACATTCATTTTGAACTACTTGTGAAAGATTGAAACTCAAATCTAATCACATATCGTCGCGTATGTTCTAACAACATGTAAGTCATTTTTGGCGGTATAAACATTTCGAAGCCATTCGTTACAGAACCTAGGATTCGTTACGGCCAGTCAGAAACAATAAAACGTCCAACAGAAAACGTTATTCATATTAAGTAATAACTCAAACCTCTGAAAACAGCAGGTTTTTCGCTTGCCTTTTAATAACTTAAACGACGATATGTCATTTTTACAACGATGATACATCGTTGATAATGGTTTTACGAAATATGTAGATTACTCGTGCAATAGGGTTAGTAGCTGTTTGATTATAATACTATAATAATAATGAAGAGGCATTGAATGATTTGCTTAAATATTTAAAGTTAAAAATAAACCGATGTATCTTCAAAGTAAAGTAAACTGACTAACTAGCGGTGGAAAAATTAGTTTTGGAAGATTACACTGAAGAATGAATAATTAAGAAATGGAATTAATAAAGATAGACTGAAATAATCTAAAATCCAATAATCACCGATTAGACATTGTTATCGTATATTAGTCGTTTCCTTAAAAGGCAGGTTGAAATGGAAAACTGATTGAATAATAACGCCAACGTTGCCGGTAGGAGAGCTTTATTGAAATGCCGCAGTTTATCTATGCTAATATTATAAGGGAAAGTTCGTAACATAGTTTCAGAACAAGCAGTGTTCTCTGGACAGATCGTTTAGAATTCTATATCCTTATGTAACACTCAACAAAGTAGCATGATTTCGGAAATATAAGTAAAACCTTATGGTTGAAATGTAACAAACCAGTTCGTACCTCTATCGGTTCTTAATAACAGGGTTTTATAGTAAGCAGTGTTTACTGAATGCTGAGATTTTAGCGAGTATGTCGTGTTGGTAAACAAAAGTACGTAAAGTAAAACTTTACGCAAATTACGAATATACTCTTTCAACTAGGTACATGAACCAATTACTATACCAACCTGTCATAAAGCACCATATAAATGAATACTTAGTACCATAATCATGTCGCCAGAGTAATATTGTTGAATATCTTATTCTTTAGCGTTATCTGATTCTTAATCGAAAATTCAACAAGATTTAATGATAGATTTAGATCGTTAAATTTTACTGTTCATCTGTTTCTCAATCGAAATTCATTATTAGTATGACCAAATCTTTGATGAATTTGTAATGTTCGCAAATTACCTCGGGCGCGGATAATTTCGATTTCACTAACGAAATTGTTTGATCGATTCACAGCTTTCTTTCTTTCAGCGAAACTTTTAACAACTAACCGGTATTATCGTTTGCGTAGGTTTCATACCGATATTTGTTGTGATAACGTTTCTGTTAATGTTTCACGGTCCTTTTTATGTTAACTGCATTAATACTAAATGAATTATAAAATTCATTTTACAATTTTATAAACTGAAATTAACATTTTAGTGTGGAGACCTTGGGGCCGTGGGGCCCGGGGGCTCGAGCTCTTTTTGAAGAAATTGCGAAAAGAGTTATCGAGTCAACCGGGGACCCGAGAGCTGCCTTGGTCAAAGAATTAGTTTGGCCATCCAAAGGGGTAATGCTGCCAGCATCTTGGGTACAATGCCGCGCTGCGGTGGTCTCGATGAGGTTTTAGATTTAATTTAATTTATTTTAGTTTTAATTTAATGTTGTTTTTTTTAGATTTAAGTTTATTAATAGTTTATTTAATAAAATTGTCTAACACTATTTATATATTAAAAAAAAAATTGTATATAATTAACATTTTAGATTGCTTATTACTAATACTATTTTGTTTAAACATTTTTAGATTTTTTTCTCGCTTGTTGTAAAATACCGTATTTGGAATTGAAAGCGTTTAGTTTGGTACCTAGTCCTGTCCTGTGAGAAATTGTATTAATAAGCACCTACGATAATAATATTGTTATTTTCTTTAGCAGCCTGAGGCTAGTATTGATTTATAGCTCAATGTAAAGTTATTATTTCCACTATGTTTATGGAGTTTATCTTACGTATTAGAAGTTTTAACAAATTTTAAATGCTAGATTGCTGTTTGTTTATGTAAGCTATTGAATATATTCTTATATGTAAAAATTAAAGTCTTTTTATGATTGTTCGTTTATACAGCATTCTTTCTCCAAGATTCCAGTTGTAGTTCTGTGAAGTGATATCGGATACCTCCTTGTATTGTACGCAAATTTCGATATGTATTATGTCTCATAAATATTTATCCCTGCATACCTAGTTAAAAATTGACAGTGTGTTTGTTATTTTGTTAGTTTGTAGATACAACTGCCATACGATATAGATATCTTTTTAGGCCATTGCGTGTATTTTTAACCAGCATAAATCCTCATTTTCTGGGCATTGGGTTACTTTCTGCATTTGGCTTTCGTCTTTTTTATATTATAACTAGCTTATGCTCGTGACTTCGTCCGCGTGGACTACACAAATGTCAAACCCCTATTTCACCCCTTTAGGGGTTGAATTTGCAAAAATCCTTTCTTAGCGGATGCCTATGTCTATGTCATAATAGCTATCTGCTAGCTATCTGCATGCCAAATTTCAGCCCGATCCGTCCAGTAGTTTGAGCTGTGCGTTGATATATTAGTCAGTCAGTCAGTCAGTCAGTCATCTTCTCCTTTATCTCTATTTAGATGCAGAAGGTGCAGGATTGCCATCAAATGATTTTTCAGCCATCATCCATCAAGAGATTTCAAATTCTTTGCATCATACACTTACATCCTTACTTCTGGCTATGTTCTTATCAATTGTATAATAGAAAATGTTTAACTTCCCAAAACAAACAATTCAAAGAAAACATCTTGAGGATATCGTGGCGACCAACAGTGAAATAGGTTGACCAAATAACCTTTTAACACCGACTGCACTTTTAGTCGACTGCAATAGTTGCACAAACCATTGGTGCGGTTCGACCTCATCCACCTGTCGCCTTTCAGTTTATTACGATCGTTTATTATCTACCAGCTTTTAAAGTTCATTCTGTTCCCTTCGGCTAGGCTATGGATAAATTTGAAATATTTTGTAACAGTAGTATATTTTATAAATTCTTTTCAGATCAATAGTATTTTGTGTATCTTGTAGAGTGCGCCAGCAAATAACAATAAAGCACTTAGCACAATTTCCACCTATACATTAATTAATTTCTATTAACAAAACATACAACCTTCACAAGAAATTGGTCTCTTTTTGCTGCATTGAATGGTTTAAAGATTAAGCTTTCTTCTTCATTTTAATGTCTTCCCAAAACAAGTTCTGTTCATCGACCTTAATCTTTTGTCAGGTTAGTTAAAGACTACACAGGCAAACTTCCATTCCAGCATAGATTGCAATATTTTATCGCTTTGTATTACTATTAGATCACTGTCTAAAGCTTTAAGAAGTCTTTCTTTCTACATAAGTAGTATTATATCTTATCGTATCTTTATTATAATTTCTGGTATTTGTAGAGTTCTTTTATGTCATTCATAAGGCTTGTGCATTCCTAATGCTTCGCCGCTAATTCTAAAATTATACTCCTACTAATGTTATTAAAATCAATGACTGTGCTCTGACATCCATGATCTACACATGTTTCATTGGTCATAAACTTAGTTAATTGCAGTAAATGTGTAAAAATATCAACAAATCTAGCAGTAAACGTACCGTATATGATAATAGCTGTATCAGAGTAAAACTATAGGTAAGTACTCCGCTACCGTGTAGATTTTACAGTTTATGCACAACAGCGCATTCAGGTCGTATTAGATCACGGCACGCCTCAAGTCTCCTTCTTAGACGTGACTGAGTGACCTTTAAGTAAAACTAGTTCACATAAATGAGGAACAAGAACATATGATTTTTCTCGATTCTGTACAGAGAGGAAAGAAGTTAAGAAAAATTAAGAAAACATTATCTCACTCCTGGCTTTACTCACGTGTTTAGTCGACGTTAGTCCGACTAGTTTAGAACCCGTCCGGGGTCGTTTTTCAAAGGGAGTCAGTTCGCGCACGCGTCGCGGTTGAGACAGTCTCAGACGCGTGCGAAAACTGACTCCCTTTGAAAAAGGACTCCGGGTTCGAAACTAGTCGGGTTAGCGTCGACTAAACACATGAGTAAAGCCCAGTTTGAGATATGTATGGGATTTATGGGATGGCTCTGGCAAGTAGGTATCAGCTTGATGCATTGGATTCATTGGACCGTCGCGCTAGTAGACTCATTGGTGACGAAGCGCTGGTCAATTCTAAACGTCAAAGTTTGGAACGTCGGCGCAAAGTTGCCTGTCCGATAATACCAATAATATTCTACAGGATATATTTCGGAGAGTGCGCCGAAAAACTTTTGAACCTGATTCCTCCTTCACCTTTCTACCATCGTACCTCAAGGCATCGCCAAAGTCTGCCCGTCCCGTCTTCAGTGTATAATTATGTCAAATCAAATCATTGGCTTATGTAATGCAGAATATGCTGCGAAGAAACCGGCAAGAAACTCAGCAATTTTTTTTTGGAAAAGCAATACTTGCCTTATAAAAATGTAAAAATATCGTAATTCTTTAATGAAAACGATGCTTCCATTCATCAATGTTGTAAAAATAAGATAAAACATTTCCACAAATAAAGCTTCACAATAATTAAAATTAAATAAATAAGTGCAAATTGCTTAGTTATCATTGTGGCTAATTCCGTTGAACGCAATCTCTTAAGTTAACTAAAATGGCACATCTAAATTGCTATCCCTTTCATAATGTTGCTTGCGGAAAAAAATAGCACTAGATTTAGACCTGTTAATTTAGTTTATTCCCATTTAGTCCCATTGATCATCTAAAATGGAACGTTTAAAGGATATCGTAAAGCTTGTAACTAAACGTTTAAGAAGCATCTCTACAAACGATAAAGTGGGTCAATGACATGCTTTTATGTTACAAGGGTGATGTAATAACAGTACCGAGCAAACTCAAGAAAAACACAATAGAGAAAGCAAAAAGGCGCTTCCTAAACGGCAGCGGTTTTGAAAACCAAACATCTTCTTATAGAAAAGGTAAATAAGACGTTTCTTCATCGAGTCCATTAAATTGAATGTATAGATATGGAACGACTATTTCGAACAAAAATTGTGTGACATTGGGCATCAAGTTGTAAGCAAAAACGAGTTGCAGTCAGCAAAAATTTTGTCATATCTGTGTAAAATTACCCGAACATATTTAAGGTAGCTGTAAAATCGTTTACCTTCACAACTTTAAAGGCACAATTATTACTATAATACTACATACTAAAGGCAAATTTAGTACTAAAACGAGTTGTCGCGATTGAAGTAAATAATACCAACTGGTCACAAGATGACCTTCGCATCGCTGACCGAATTTGTACGTGCCTTAATGTGACTAATAGATCTGTGAGAAGATTATCCTTATATGTATTGTTATTTACTTTATACAGGGCAACTTAATTTCATATCTGTCTCTTATCTATCTCCTCACACAATATTAGTGACCGGTCAAACACGCATAAGTTTAACGTATTAACTGTCTTTAGAGCGGAACGCAGAACTCTAAATTCAGAGTTTTAGACCCCTGCGTGTGGGATTGCTCCGGAGGCTACCAAAATGTGGGTCGACGAAATTCCATTTATTTATATAAAATGGAGTATCAAAGTGAATATTGGCTATTGAGTACATGTAAGCATTAGAAAGCTGGACAGTCGGCAGGAAACATTCATTTTGTTGATAGCCAGAAGCCTAGCAATCACCATATTTTATATTGACTTCGACATATTGTTTTACTGTCTTTGTTTAGCTTGCTTCTCGATTTTAATTGTTACTTATGACTTCTTTTCCGAACTAGTAATTAAATTTAAGCTGCAGGTTATGTAAGGCTGATGTTTTAGTATTCACTTTTCTTGCGAGATGGTGATGCCAAAACCAAACTCGGCTCAGTTTTTCGTGAACTACTTTTCAGACCAGGGTGCGTTTCGGAACTATAACAGTACTTCACGACCATTGCAAGAAATGTCAATCTAAATCTAAATATATAAAAGGAAAAGGTGACTGACTGACTGACTGACTGACTGATCTATCAACGCACAGCTCAAACTATTGGACGGATCAGGCTGAAATTTGGCATGCAGCTAGCTATTATGACGCAGGCATCCGCTAAGAAAGGATTTTTGAAAATTCAACCCCTAAGGGGGTGAAATAGGGGTTTCAAATTTGTGTAGTCCACGCGGACGAAGTCGCGAGCATAAGCTAGTTTTCAATAAAGATACTTTTGTGTTGATTTCATTGATTTCATTGATGAAGGAAGTGCGTTTGATTGATAATCAAGATCACGCCAACCTTAATCGTATCGATTTTAGCAATAGGTACCAAATAAATTGAATTACAAAAAAATCTGTTTACTCATTAAGAGCTAACAAGGAGTTAATTAACAAAAACTGCAAGGTTGTCAAAGTGGGAAACCTTGATCGCAATGCGGTGCCTGATGAAGTAATTGCAGTGCGTGCTATACAACTTCCAGCGTGTTATATAACCGACATAGTCAATAAAAACCGGCCAAGTGCGAGTCAGGCTCGCGCAATGAGGGTTCCGTACTACAGTCATATTTTTTCGACATTTTGCACGATAATTCAAAAACTATGATGCATAAAAATAAATAAAAATTTGTTTTAGAATGTACAAGTGAAGACCTTTCATATGATATCCCACATGATATTATATCAAATCTAACGTTTTGTTGTCAATGGCTAAGAGAAAGATTTATGCAAAGTTAAACTTGACTTGTAAAATTACACTGCAGCTCTGATCGTTATAATTCGCGGAACTCAAGCGTTTTAATTAAAAACCGGCCAAGTGCGAGTCAGGCTCGCGCAACGAGCGTTCCGTACTACAGTCGTAATTTTCGACATTTTGCACGATAATTCAAAAACTATGATGCATAAAAATAAATTAAAATTTGTTTTAGAATGTACAAGTGAAGACCTTTCATATGATACCCCACATGATATAGTCACTCACTTCGAAAGTTGCAAATACTAATTATTAGTTCATGACCACAATTTAATTTTTTGTGTGTGATCTAACCGGTGTGATAAATTCACGGTTTTCAGATTTATCCCCAAATGTCAGCTATAAGATCTACCTACATGCCAAATTTCATGATTCTAGGTCAACTGGAAGTACCCTGTAGGTTTCTTGACACACAGACAGACAGACAACAAAGTGATCCTATAAGGGTTCCGTTTTTCCTTTTGAGGTGTGGAACCCAAAAAATCATCTAGTAAATTACTATTAAGCAAATAGTTTTTACGTTGAGTAATTAATTTATAGTACGGGTATCTGCAACTACTACACCCCCACCTTTCCAAGGTCATACATTTCTTCAGATGTATGATGTATTTTTTGATAAAAACACTACAAAAAATAACAATTCAACTCTATCGAGCTTAAGCGTAGATAAACTCAAAAGGTTAAATAAAGCTGACAGCCTTATCTAAGGTTCTTATTAGGAATACCGTCAGTACCAAATAATACGAATATGTATTGTATATCAAGTGTTACGTAGACTTTAGTGTTTTTAGGGTTCCGTACCTCAAAAGGAAAGAAGAAACCCTTATAGAATCACTTCATTGTCTATCTGTCTGTCTGTCCGTCCGTTTGTCATGTCTGTCAAGAAAACCTATAGAGTACTTTACCGTTGATCTAGAATAATGAAATTTGGCAGTTAGATAGATCTTATAGCATAAGTAAAGGAAAAAATCCTAAAAACGTGAATTTGTACTTGCATCACTTGATTCATCGTGCAAAATGTTGAAAAAATACCCGAGTATGGAACCATCGTCAGTGTGCTAATCTGACTCGCACTTAGCCTGTTATTCTTGCTATTGTTGGTGGTTTGTTATAATACTTCCGAATTCGGAAAAAGTTTACTTTTGTCCCATCCAACCAATTAACTGTGTCAGTAGAAAAATGACTTTCCGTGAGAAACAACAAGCTACAATACAAGAATTAGATCAAACATAATAACAGTGGCAGGTTCTATCTTCATTGTCAACGCATTCACAGGCATACCATATTCATGTCGACAAATGACTTGCTGGTGTAACTCTTACGTGCTTTCTAATCGTGCTCTAATGAGTTAACTTGATAACGATCTACAATTGGTGAGAGAATGAATGGGTTGCGGGGAGGTTTAATTTATGGATCTCTGGAGTCATCTTGTCAAATTGTTGTAATGAGTTAGTGCAGTCATTCTGGTTAGATTTACTCATTATGTTTTGATACTTTTGAGCTTTGACTCTATGTTCTGTTATAAAAAGAATAATACTTAAATTTGGAAAATTCGTTGTTTTACTTCTCTATTTTTTATCTCTTTGTGTTCTAGTCTCTAGGTTGAGTAAATAATTTCTATTTTAGACAGGAGAACTTAAATATTTCATTCTGTCCTTGGCACATGCAAAATGAGGCAAAGTTAGGTCCACAACCTGTGAAAAAATTAAATGCTCATTGGTATTCATGGCTCTGATCGTAACGGATCGTTGATAGGACGTGTGCAAAGAGGTGAGTCCAAAATTTAACCGATGGCATTGTTGCCAATTTTAGGACACCCATTTAATTGGGAAAAAATTAAAAAACGGACCTAAAATATTTTAAAGTACATATAAATTTACGATATTTGCTCTTGCAATTATAATGTCTTTCCCATGAAACCGAAGTTATTGTCAGATTAAACTTGAAAAGTGTCGAAATCGTGATCATCTTAAGTGTCTGCCATTAACACTTCTCGTTCTAAAAAAAACTTCAAATACAATTCTTACGTACGACACCTTTTCATTCCGCTTGTTGACTCCGCCAACATATCTGGTGTCCTTTACGGCACGTCGGCATTCGAAGATGCGCATTGTACCCAAACCGGTTGCAATTTAACACCCACGTTGTTTCACTATTGTATATCAGGTTGACGCTTTGTAGGCATAATCGTGTCTAACTGTATCTTCTAAGGGCTGTACCGCTTGTATCGTTTTTATGGCGTAGACTGTAGAGCATAATATTATGTTGAATATATTAGAATGTGACAGAAAACTGGTAACGATATCTCAATATCTACTTATGTAAGATTTAGGGCAGTGTTTATTATTGACTGGTTTTATCGGCTTTTCACGTGGTCCACTAACTTTGTCTTTTAGATTATTTTAATAACTTGCTAATTTATTTAAGGCTTCTCGTTTTTAATATATAGAAGCAATTGTAGAGATTTCAATCGATAATAATATGTAAACGGTGCAGTTCAAATACACATGCCTCGGAGCGGTAATTCAAATCTTATAAATCATGCGCAGGAGTGTCGTGAATCATGATGCCAATGATACCGCGTGGTTGTTATGAAATGACTGTGGTCAGTGGTGATTCATTTGCTAGCCTAGACTTGGTTACCTACTGCGTTCTTACTTCTCACAGCTTTCTCACTGTTAGCCGCATGTTTACTTAAGAAAGCGACGTGCGCCTCGTTGACTGAACCACTTTTATGAGTATGCTGCCCAGTGTCAATTCCGTGAAACGAGTATCTTGCTTTCGGTTTTAATTGAAAAGCCGCGACTTGAGCGCGAGCTTAATAAAATTAATTATTTGCTTCATTCATGATCTATCCTATCTTTATTATTTCGGTGTAGCTTGATGATATAACCGGTGTTTATCGTTAAGAATCATTTTACATTGAATTATTCCTGTTTTTAGGGTTCCGTACCTCAAAAGGAAAAACTGAACCCTTCTTCTTCTTCTTCTTTCTTCTTTGGGGCTATACAGGTCCTTACATCCCTGAATCACTGCGACCGTCTCCGATCTATTGTGTTTGCCTCCACTTCACATTTCCTTGTCAAATCCTGTGGCCGCCAGATACAGCAGCACCTTCTTGACTGGAATTGAAGTAACATCCTCCGGATAAATGATGTGTCTCCCTAGGTGGACGCTACGTTTGTGCATCAGAGCAGGGCAGAAGCAGATAATGTGCATCGGAGTCTCGGGAGACTCGTGGCACAGCCTGCAGATGTCCGAGCCCTGGAGCTTAAGGTTATACATGTGCCTTTTCAGGCCACAGTGACCCGTTAAAGCTCGCACCAGGATGCACATGTTACTTCTGTTAAGCGACAGCACCTCAGATGCTACCTTCTTGCTGAAGGATTTAACCAGCGCTTTCGAGTGGTTTAACCCTGGCAAGTTTCTCCAGCGGTTGAGTGTGTCATAGTAGCAATAGGTTAGAAGGGTGAGTTGAACCAGGCTTTTAGGTATACCGCAGACAGGCTCTGGGCCTATCTGACGTGCCTTTGCGCCTGATTTTGCCAGAATGTCCGCATTTTCGTTGCCTACTATTAACGGAACCCTTATAGGATCACTTTGTTGTCTGTCTGTCTGTCTGTTTGTCGGTCTGTATGTCTGTCTGTCTGTCTGTCTGTCTGTTTGTCTGTCTGTCTGTCTGTCTGTCTGTCGGTCTGTCAAGAAACCTACAGGGTACTTCCTGTTGACCTAGAATCATTAAATTTAGCAGGCAGGTAGGGCTTATAGCAGAAATTCGGGGAAAAACGTGAAAACCGTGAATTTGTGGTTACATCACACAAAAAAAATTTAATTGTGGCCATGAACTAATATATGTTAATAATATAATTAGTATTTTCAATTTTTGAAGTAAGATAACTATATCAAGTGGGGTATCATATCAAAGGACTTAACCTGTGCATTCTAAGACAGATTTTATTTATTTTTATGCATCATAGGTTTTGAATTATCGTGCAAAATGTCGAAAAATACGACTGTAGTACGGAACGCTCGTTGCGCGACCCTGACTCGCACTTGGCCGGTTTTTAATTAAAACTCTTGAGTTCCGCGAATTATAACGATCAGAGCAGCAGTGTAATTTTACAAGTTAAGTTTAACTTTGCATAAATTTTTCTTAGCTATTGACAACAAAACGTTAAATTTGATATAATACCACAGTATTTTGCCAGATTTAAGCTCGGAATCCACTAAAGCGTAGATGAGGGATATGTGTTTAGCAGACTAATCATATTATTATTGATAGATGACTTGATCATTATTTTACGGTCAATCGTATTTCAATCTGATTGGTTTGCTAAACACATATTTGCTTTCCTTAGGTGGATACCCGTACCCGACCTTATAACTTGAAAAGTTACATCTAAAGCCTTCAGAAACGGTTCAACTCGTAAGGTTATGGTTCGTATGAGTTGGGCTAGTTTCGGATCCATCCAAATTCTAATTCGTTCTTTTTATACATTATCTGTTGAATCATTACAAAACATATGACAAATACCATACGAACACTGTAATGTATCAGCGTATGCTTATGCGACTAGAATACAAATTCAACGAACGCGCATCGAATACTTATGAATGGAAGTTGCTATGAGCCTCCTCTATACTTTTCAACTTTTTTGCCGGAAAGAGTGCGATTCATTTGGCTCTGACAATCTAACGCAATATTTTTTTGTGATATACCGAGATGTGCACTATTGATTTTCGTGGTTTGACGACATATTTTAATGTAGATAACGGGTACACACAACGGTTAATTTGATGTTTTTATTTGTCGATATCCTTTCCCTTATTTTTGGTATCATACAATGTATTGATTACTTTAGATATATGAGCTGCATCGGTTTATTCACTGCAGGTCTAGAATACCATTATCATGTATGAAGCATGATAATGGTATTCTAGACCTGGTGCTAGCTGATTTAAATTTTTTAGGTGAGAGAGAGTCAGATTCATCTTTATAAATAAGAATACCTTCAGAGTACTTGTCTGGAACATTGCTTTGACGGAGTTCAGTATATTTTGTATTTTGCAATGCTTCAATCTATGAATCATCTGACATTCCCTCCTTTATGGCAACAACAATTGGAGTTCTCTCAATACCTTTAGGTGGAGACTGTATACAGTCACAATATATTTCAATTTCCCCATTATCTTCCTGATTTTCTTTTTCACTTTCCACATAAAAAGCCGTGCGGTAATATTCATTATCACACTAGTGCAGTAATATACACCACATGAAACAGCAGTTTCGGAGCCGTCATCTTTATTGAGCTTGTTATAAAGTAGTAGTTACTACGATAGAATATAGCTACTTACATTGATTTTAGTTGTATTTCAAATTACCTTCTAATATAAAAGAAGTTCTTATGCATCGGGTGTTTCTATTTTTAAAGATACGTCATAATATATGTATAATCTTAAAGAAGCCATCTCCACTTTATCCAACCCGCTTAAATGTATGATTTTTTTTTTTCATATAAAATATTGTATTTTAAGAGGCGGCCACTCGTGAAATGTAATATCAGTCGCTTTAGTATGCTTCCTAGTATCACTTTTACACAATTTAATAGCGCAAGACGGCATTTTTGCTATTGCTCTCGCGCTAACGAGAATTTTCAGAATCGGATCATTAGTTAAGCTGCTCAATTGCGGTAGAATGACAGCTACAATGTCAGGATCGAAATCACCTCTTATTGGTTGACGCTCGCTCACTATTGGCTACAATGCATTGTTGTAACAAGAATCGCACAAATTCAGCCAATCACAGCAATAGATATTGTAATAATGATTGAAGCAGGTATTACGAAATCGACCTACAGGTTCTTACATCTAAACTTACGAACTTTACTTCTTTATAGTATTAGCGTAGATCGAAAATATTGCTATAAACTTTTTAGGATAGGTTTGATTTTTAACTAAGTATTTCCATTTCGTAGATTCGGATTAAAATGCTTAGCGTAGCAAACGCAGCTAGCAATTCCTTTGCAGGACCAGTTACCACGTTCAAAGCATTGCTTGCGTTTCAAACTAGCGTTCCGGGTATTTCAACATTATTTGCATAAAAAAGTGATTCCAAAGCACAAACTAATTTGAAATTCGTCTGTTGTCCTCGCATGTTTAACGGCAATTGTCACGCGAATCTTTGCCAAACGGCTCAAATACCTTTACAAAAGCTTTAAACGGATTGCCTATTTAAGTTGTGCCGCGTTTTTATGGTTTTAGTGTTCATAGATTCTTTCTCAGATTTTCCCGGATGTATGTATTTTCAGTCTGAATTATGTAATACCCATTGAATAAATGTATAGTTATTCATGATAGCGATACATCAGCTCTTTCTCATCAACTTGACGGTATATTAAAAACTTACATTCTTTGTATTTAAAACGAACAGACACTCTCTGACTTCGTTGGGGTGAAATTTCTAAAAACCCTTTCTTAGTGGAGTCTTAAGATCTTAAGTTTCAGATCCAGCAGTTTGAGCTGTACATTTTAATTGAGTCAGTTTAATGGAAGATGGAATTAAAGCTTTAATAACAGCCCCATTACCACTTTAATGCCTTGCTTTAGTGCCTTAATAATGTGTATTGTCACCTTTAACCCGTAAGTATAACCTCTTGAATCCGCTGATGATATGACGTTAAAATTACATTTTCAGAATATACGACAAGTTAACTGTTCTTTATTGTAGCAATAAAATGCAATAGCTCTTCCCTCCTTGACCATTGGCTATACTATGTTTACATTCTGGAGGTTGCGTGCAGAGAACCCTAATATTTGGGTTAAAGTACCACTGAAATGACACTCATAATTTATCCTATCTTTTTTACGAGCTTCTCCCCTCCTCGTGTGTTTAAATATTTGATCAAAAAGTACTGCAGTAAATGTGTTACTTTTGTTGATTATTTTTGTCTTGTCACTCTCCTAAAATAACCAGTTACAATAGTAGCAGAATTAAGACTCAAAGTTTTTACTACCCAAAACATTTTAGAGATCTCAAAGCGTTCCTTTTACACTTTCAAACAAACCTCATAAACAACTAACCGTGTTGGTAAAACAGAAACAAACATTTTCTTGTATCTTTTTCATCAAAGGATTCTTCGTTATTATTAACTTTGCGCTTTATCTCTTTAACATAGAGTTTATTTTCATTCAGCACTTTTAACAGCCATAAAACACTTTTTCTTCAATAGAGCGAATAGTTCACTCTCTATGGCGAGCCCTTTCAGGTGTTTAATAGACAAATATTATTGCTGGTACACTCTCGCTTTTATTATGACATGTGGAGAAAAGTGAAATCAAAGGTTTGTGAACTTGGCCTTTCTTTTCTGCCTCTATTGGCGGTCATGCTAGAATGCAATTTAAAATTATACTAACGCGCGTCTTTTGTTTGGCTTGTGATGTAGTGATTATAGTTAAGTGGTGATCAAAATTGTTATTATACGTTTAAGCTTTAAAGTAATGAGCGAGAACTTCGCACATTAGTACTCCCTAGTGTTTTATACATATTATTATATTCGAATTATCTACTTACCATCTGAGCGGTTATATTTATTCTAGTTTTTCCATTGACTTATTGTAGTATGAATAATCATATCACTGAGTTTTTCACATTATCTCTGATGCGTTATATAGCCGCCAAACTATTGGTGGTCTTCTAAGTCCTAGTGCTTTAATTTTCTTTCCTTAGTGCTAGTCTATGCTTAGTTACTTAATTGCGTAGTGTTACTGTGTGCTTTTCTTAGTATCTTTGAGCTGAATGTAAATTCATACGTATTTTTTTTGGTTTGTTCTCATTTTGGTCTATTCATTTTTATTACACTTTCTGTTAAGTAATTTAAGTAATACAGAAAAACTTGATGATTATTATCGGTTTCACTTGAACGTAATCCAAATTTTATAATATCCTTTTACATAATGTTATGTGTTTATTTATGTTAACAACAAGAGTTTCGATAATTTAATTTTACCGTTTAACTTTCTCGATTACTAACGTCTTGGTTAATAAAAATAGCGATTTATTTTTATTACAGTAACAGTGACAGTGCAGCAAAATATCGTGTAAATAAATGGGAAAGTTTGTTAACTATTTTTGACAAAATTTGTACAGAGATAGTTTGCATCCCATGAAAGGACATAATATGTAGGTCATATACTACTTTTTGTCGTGGAAAAACAAAGAGTTCCCACGGGATTCTTATAAAAACCTACATCCACGTGGATGATGTCGCAGGCATCATCTATTTCAGAGATAGCTTGCATCCTGGAGATGGGCTTAGGCTACTTTTTATCCCGGAAAATCAAAGAGTTCCAACGGAATTAAAAAGAAAACTCACGCGGATATTGTGTGATATCAAAGAAATTTCTTAACAGTTTCCTTACAATGGTGAATAACAAAGAAAAAAATGATCTGTAGGAAGTAGGTACCTCAATAGGATGAAATATCGTATCATAGGCGTACTAGTAGCCTTGCTGTTCTAGCATTGTGGGATTTTGTGTGGGATTCAAATAGGCGTAGGTATACCATAGTTTTCTTATTAGATTGAGTGTATTACTAATTTATCTGCATTAGTTCCTGCAACGATTCATTTCTAATTTGAAGAAGATTTTATGCGATATTGCAGTTGTCTGTACAAGCGATCTTTATAGGATTTCTCAGAAAATATATGGCTGGCCTTTCTTCTTTATCTACAACTGTAATCTCTACTCGATACTAACGACCGTGGTAACATAATGAGATTTTATCTACCGAAAGAAATCGTCTATGACAAATTGAGACAGGCATTGTTTTATGTACAATATATGGTTCGTTATGTTATGTCACAAGGCGAAAGTAAACGGAAACTATTAAATTGTTGACATTAGTACGAGATGTTCGTAACATTTCATCGTTAATTTAACGAATGATATATAGGATAATGTTATTGTAATGGGTTGGCGATATTGGAGATCGCATGCGCGGTCACGATGATGCTAACAGCTAAACTGATTTCATTTGTTATATCATCTTGATTACAGGCATATTACAGATGTGTCAGATTAGTTATATGTAGTTTTATTCTACCATAGGCATCATTAGGCACGTTACATGACACGTTTTACGTGGTTTTACTATCAGTAATGTGTGTTGAACCTGTCGCAAACTTCTTGACGTCATGTTAATCAAAAATAAATTGATGTAGGAAGTATCCGCGACAGGTTGAGATGGGAAGGCCATTCGGGGTATTAACCCGCACTCGTCCGCACTGGGTTAGCGCGAAGGTTGTGCTGGTGTGCGGGGCGTACCCTCTCCGATTGTCATTTCAACCTGTCGTGTACTATGTATAGATTAGGTGCTAACTAAAGAGTTGTCGAAAAGTTGTCAGCAAAAAGAAACAGAAACTCCAAAACATTAAGACTTAGAGAAACAACTAAAGGTTTAGCTACGTTAGTATAATTTGAATAAGACGAATATATGTTTTTCGATACATAATTCGACTAAAGGTTTGATTTAAGAAAGAGTTTATTTTTTATTGCGAGATAGGCTTGGGCTTGACGACAATCATGCATAAAAAGCAGTGATAAGTTCTAGGTTGGAGAGCTCTAGTCTAGATTATGCTTATCCACTCTTGACTTGAAGAGCTTACCTCCCTACATTTGAAGAAAATTTAATTAATTATGACAAATGTTATAGTCCTGCCTAATTCCCTTTAATGAAATGATATCCTGATTCCTGAATCTTTTCTATTTCTAAATATTTATCAAAAAGAAAGATAAAAGGACAACAAGATCAAGAAGATGCTGTTAAAATACTAGAGAAGATAATCTTTCCCAGGAATCATTTTTCTAAAATTATCAACAAAGCAACCAAAAAGGATCCAGTTAAATTCAGGGCAGTGGTTCCCGCGTACCTATTTTGTTTCATAAAAAGAACTTTCTTTTGTCGGCTTACGGCTGCAATTCGTTTCGCTTTACAAGTGTTGTTTTGTGATGCGCTGGAGTACACAGGGTGAACTTTACTGTTAGGTAGGTATTATATTTGCTAGCATATAGCTATGAGGCTTTATTAAACTTCTGAACGTAGTATTTGATTAAACTAGAAATGTTTGTACGTTCATTGATGATTATAATCTCAATATTAAGTAGTAAAACTATTTCAAAATTTCAAACTTTTTAAATCTAAAAAAAAGCGCTAATAAATGATATAAAGGAAACGAATAACACCTGTTCATACGACTCTAAAGATACTCGATACTCATATTGCTGAATCTATTTGCACATAAGTATCTACTCTGCCGTTGTAATCGAGACGAGAGTACAGAAAGCCGGTTTTTTTAAATTAAGTACTTATGGCATAATCTAAATCTACATATAAAAATGTATTAATAGTCTTTTCAAAAACTAGCTACAGCTTGCTAATATCAAAAGAGAGCCTGAAAACTGTTTGACCTGCTTTAGAGTTTCGTAATGCTTAAACCCAAATCCCAAATATATGGCTGCCCAGTGCCCACGAATCGAAACCATGCAGTCACATAACAATGAGCTATTATAGCGGTGTGTATGTAAGCGTAGATTATAATAGCTAATAGGATTATAAGACGTGCGAAGGGGAATGCTCGCGAGAAAAGTGCAAAGCCCTTAAGTAGGAAAGCGGATATTAGTATAAACCGGAACAAAGATAGGTATGTATCAAACAAGAATGTCACTGCTTAAGTGTAAGCTGAAATCGCTTACCGATGGAGTGTCAAATTACAATTAGCATGATGAAATAAAATAATCTTATAGAAAGTAGCAATAAATCCAAATTAAAAAAGTTTAGCTTATTTGTATTTGTATTACGTTGTGATTGGTAGATT